>NC_044036.1:324606097-325806097 GCF_901765095.1 Microcaecilia unicolor | reverse complement strand
TTGAGCAAAGTCCTCTTTTACTGTTTCATTTTCCATCATAGTGAACTTCATTTTACATGCTGTTAGGATGAGTTTGAATAAAAAGATGTTGTGTCCACATTTGGGTCTAGAGAGAATCCACAAAAGTGGAGAACTCAATAGATCGCACGAGGCGTCAAGTGAAAAATAAAAATGGTGGGAGTACAAGCCAGGCTATTGCAGAGATTACCGCGTCACACAGTCTACCTGCACAACGGTCTTTTTAAAGACCATTTTTAAGGTCCTATCTGCAGACCTTATATATTTGGAATCTTTTATTCGTGGTTTGAGATTCCTTTATTACATCAGTTGATGTGTTTAACACATTGTTCACCTTGATCACAAGACTCCTGATGTAGGCCTATCTGGCCGAAACACAACGTTGTGTCGAGTCACTTTTAATGTGTGATTGTTTTATTATTATTTGTTTGGAAAATTATTAAATACTGATTTTAACCATATATTTGGTCCTCTTCTTTGGATAGCCTGGCTTGTACTCCCAACCTTTTTTATTTTTCACGCGTCCACATTTGGGGGGCATCAAAGATTATTTCAGAAAACAAGCCATGCGATACAAAAAACGTTCTGCAGACACCCAAACATTCAAAGGAATGGTGACAAACCAGAGAGGGACATTAAGACCACACAAGTTCCACAGAACATGTTTTATTCAAATCCAGATGCAGGATCAAACTAGACTGTATCAAGGTTGCAAAGACCCAACATGGCCTCACTTAGGGCCTGAAACCGATTACATATGGCTTGTGAGGCTTCCCCTTGACTACAACAGAGTAGTTCTAAAAGCAGCTAAGCAGAGACTCTTTCGGTTTTATAATACAATATCCAGTGCCAACATAATTTCTCTTCACTGGCTGTACGTAAATCACTACTACTACTTAACATTTCTAGAGCGCTACTAGGGTTATGCAGCGCTGTACAGATTAACATAAATTGACATAAAGGACAGTCCCTGCTCCAAGGAGCTTACAATCTAAAAGGGTGAAATGTCAAGTAGGGGCAGTCTAGGTTTCCTGAATAGAGGTATGATGGTTAGGTGCCAAAGGCGACATTGAAGAGGTGGGCTTTGAGCAAGGCTTTGAAGATGGGCAGGGAGGGGGCCTGGCGTATGGGCTCAGGGAGTTTATTCCAGGCATGGGTGAGGCAAGGCAGAAAGGGCGGAGCCTGGAGTTGGCGGTGGAGGAGAAGGGTACCGAGAGGAGGGATTTGTCTTGAGAACGGAGGTTACGGGTAGGAATGTAAGGGGAGATGAGGGTAGAGAGGGGCTGCAGATCGAGTGCATTTGTAGGTTAAAAGGAGAAAATCAGTAGAAGGTCAAAGGATACATAAAAATAAAAAAGGAGAAAGGTCCCCGTTTCAGACCGCTGAGGCAGGCATTCAGCCAAAACATGGCTGCATCTGGGTCACCACCTCTTCTTTATAAGTTATTTGTCCAAACATTGCACCCTTCTTATTACTGGTATTACATTATCATCTTGGTCAATGATGGGTTAAAAGACAAAGATGCAGCTTGGGTTTGACGTCCAAAGTAGCTTCAAGGACTAGGTAAAAACAGTGCTGAGCACAATCAAACATATAAACGGCGAGTGACCGACTAACTCGCAAATGCGCAGTAGAGACTTCCCTCTCTGTCCCGCCCCCGCGTCAATACGTGATGACGGGGACGGGACAGAGAGGGAAACTGTGCTCCCCTCCCCCCCCCCGAGGTCGCCGCCACCGGTAACCCCCCCCTCAACTTACATCGCCGCAGCATGCAGATCAGCTGAGCTCCGGTCGGCCTTCCTTCCCCTGCCTGTGTCCCGCCCTTGCCGACGGTACGTCACACGAGGGCGGGACACAGGCAGGGGAAGGAAAGCCAGGCCGACGGGAGCTCAGCTGATCTGCATGCTGCGGCGATGTAAGTTGAATTAATAGCAAACAGAGGGCCCGGGCGGAGGGGTGGCGGTGGCTCCGGGGGGGGGGGGGGCCTTGGAAAACCCCCATTCCAAAAGTAGCCCGTTTTAACGGGCTCAACGGCTAGTAAAATAGAAATGAAGAAATTATGTTGAATAGCCTTCAGTCACTCAGGGTAGATCGCAGAGGCAGAGCTTGTTCCCTTGTTTCAAAAGTGTATATAGAACACTCCCATTGTCATGTCTTAACACAACTGTAACTATTTGATTTGCGAGACACCCCCTCCACCCCCACCAAAACAGCAGCAATAAAGACAAGCTTCACAGCTCCTCTAGCACGGCTGCTGCTTGCCCACACATTAGTTCCGAGAACAAGAGGCACCTCTGACCTAAAACCTACACACTGAAATTAGTGTGTTGCTGAAGCAAATAAGACACGTGTGTGGTTACCTAATGGCAGAACAGATCAGATCACACGTAAACAACTGTGTGCTTCTAAATCAAAAACAATTTGAGGAGCATTTTCGATATGATGTCAAGTCTGATTTTGGATGTTTTGCACTCGGGCTGCACATACTGCAGCGGGACATGTTTATCCACTCCTAGCCTAACTGATAATATTTAACCATCTCTCTGACATCATGTGCAACTTTCTTCAAATCACTTTACTTTCAAATGCTTCCTACTTTCTTACCCATCTATATGTTACAACTTTGCCTTACCCTTCACTACCAATTATAATGTTCTATTACGTATTGTGTTGTCATTGCAAGTAGTAAACCGTGCCATATTTTGTATTGTTACTTGAATATTTTTACTGCTGGAATTGCCTATTGCTTATGTTTGATCTATTCTTACTATACACCGCCTTGAGTGAATTCCTTCAAAAAGGCGGCAAATAAATCCTAATAAATAAATAAAACATCCAAAATCCGAATAGGAAAGATGATCATTTAAAAAAAATTTTCAAAAAAGAAAATTTTTTTTTTTTTTTTAAATATCGTTTTGATCAAAGTTTTGCGAGTTGGATGTATTGGTTTTTTTGGTCTATTTTTCAGAAAACAAAATAGGTGCGAAAGGTAGAGATTCATGCCACTGGGATTGTAGGAGGAGCCAGCATTTTTGGTAGAATGGTTTCCCCAGACATTCCAGGAGGGCACTTCTGTGCACTTCATAAAAATGCTCCCAGGTACACATCTCACCTTTGCTCCCTTACCTTGCCCCCTGAGCCCTCCAAAATCCACTGTCCCCCACTACAATAGCCTTTATGGGTGAAGGGGCAACTATATGTGGGTACAGTATGGTTTTGGTGAACTTGGGAGGGGTTACAGTTTCCACCTCAAGTGTGACAGGTAGAGGGAGATAGGGATTTCAGTTCCCCACTGTGTACTGCACCAACCACTACTAATAGATCTGACTAACATCTACAGCTACTACTACTACTTAACATTTCTAGAGCGCTACTAGGGTTATGCAGCGCTGTACAATTTAACAAAGAGAGACAGTCCCTGCTCAAAGAGCTTACAATCTAATAGACAAGTGAACGGTCGGTCCGATAGGGGCTGTCATAGAGGCTGGTCATATTTTTATTCACATTTTTTTTTGAGGGTGGGAGGTCACTCCTGATTCCCTCCAGGGGTCATTTGGTCATTTAGGGCACCTGTTTGGTGCCGCCTTCTTTCTGAAAACAGGTCTAGCCCAAAACATCTTTGTTTCAGTCCTGGACGTTTTTGTTTTGTTCCTTTGTCCTTTTGTGATGTTTGGTCTCTTTACTATGACTGAACGTTCTATGGTTAAGGTCTTTCCTGGCGTGGATATTTTTATTTGTAAACCACTCTGATTTGCCTGCAACATGGGCGATATAACAAGCTCAATAAACGATAAACTGTCCACCCGAATCCCGCCTTTGAAAAGCCCCAACACGCCCCCTTGTGATTTGAACGCACTTCTGACGGACTTCATAGTCCCTTTGTCTATACACTAAAAAATATTTATTTCTGTGTAAAGAACATAACAGATGGTTAACCCTTTATAAGGCCCATCATATTTCTGCTAATTGGTTACACCACTGACCATATATGTGATGGTACAGTGATACAAAAAAAAAAAAGATCTAATCTTGTAAACATTTGAGAAAGTCTGGGTTTACCCAGATGCTACAAAACAGACTCAAGATGGTCGAAAAGCTTTTTTGGCTTTGCGTCAAGATGTATAATCTTTAGGGGCATCTTTTTTTGTTGTTGTTGATTTACCCCTGTAAGTGAAGTATATATACTTTTTTCCAAGCAGAAAAGTTGAAGGCCTTCCTGGACATTAAGATCCCAAACAGACAAACTGAGCAAGTAATACAGTTTATTGCTGGAGTTTCTCACGTTTATAGCCTTACCTTATATTTTGTTTCTATTTGATCTTGAATTTCCTTTCACTCTCTCTAGTTGTGGTGGAGGAATGCAAATTTTCTTGTACAATTAAGTTGATTTCTAATTTTGTAAATTGTTTTTTCCTGCTTTTCTGTCACAAATGATTTAACTTGTAATTTATTTTGATACATGAGAAAAATAATTTACATTTTTTTTTTAGTTTTCAGTAACAATACAATCGGATGCCACTGTTCTGCGTTTAAACTTTTGCTTTTTGAACAGTTAAAAATTAATTTGAAAATCTAGCTGCCAGGTGGAGGAGTAGCCTAGTGGTTAGTGCAGTGGACTTTGATTCCCACTGCAGCTCCTTGTGACTGGGCAAGTCACTTAACCCTCCCTTGCCCCTGGTACAAAATAAGTAGCTGAATATATGTAAACCGCTTTGAATGTAGTTGCAAAAACCTCAGAAAGGTGGTATATCAAGTCACATTTCCCTTTCCCCTTACACATCTTGCAACAGAAATACAAAGACCATGCCTGGGTCTGTCAAAAGTCCTAGGTACTCTCCTGGCTAACTAAAAAAAACACTCCCCAACATCACTTTTGAGCTAATTATTAATTCAGCAACATTTCACAAAGACACGCACTGTGAAACTTACTCTGTACTTTCCCTGAGACATTCCCATTACATTCACAAACAGAGAGTACAAACTGCAACAGAGCAGCGCCCTCTCCTGGACAGCTTGTAAACTGCAGCATTAACAAGTACAACTAGTAACTACATTTCAACAATCGGCAAAACAGCGATTTTATATGGCCTTTGACAGAAAATCAGTGTACTTTTGTTTTGAGACCGTTACACTATATCCAAAAGTGTACTTTATTTAATTTGTTAATTTACTCTCAGCAGGTACGTAAACAGTGCAAATGGAGTTTCACACTAACAAGAGTTAAAAAGCAAGACTGCATGAAAACAAAAATACACAAAAACCCCACCACATTCTAATTGACAGCATTACACAAAGACCCAAATCACACAGCATCATACAAAGAAAGATTAATTACTTCACATGTGTGTTCGGCTGTAAGTTTGTTAGGTTTACTGGATTTGCATATGTACATTCTTCAGCAAGAAGAAATCTTTATTCATGGATGTGGCATAAACAATAGAGAAACCCCACACTCCAAACACAGTAGTCCCATAATAATCTAAAAGACATACCCTGTTTCCCCTAAAGTAAGACATCCCCCGAAAATAAGACCTAGTAGAGGTTTTCCTGAATTGGTAGATATAAGGCCTCCCCCGAAAGTAAGACCTAGCAAATTTTTGTTTGAAAGCAGGGCCACCGAGAGCTGGACAAGGCCGCCCCCGGGCCATCCCCCCCCACCCACCCTCCGTCGCTCCTGGAACTAACCTTAAACATCTCCTTTCACTTTCGCAGTAAGCAGCAGCAGGGCAGACCTCTCCTTCCTTCCGTGCCCCGCCCTCGCAGACGTTACGTCAGGCGAGGACAGGACATGGAAGGAAGGAGTTGCCTGCCCTGCTGCTGCGAAGGTGAAAGGAGGCGTTTAAGGTTAGTTCCGGGAGCGACGGAGGGCGGGCGGGCCAACCCCGATGTTTCCCCGAAAAATAAGACAGCCCCTGAAAATAAGACCTAGCACATTTTGGGGGGCAAAAATTAATATAAGACAGTGTCTTATTTTCGGGGAAACACGGTACTACAAAAATGCTCTAGGCTTAACATGGCAGTAATCAAAATGTCAACTGTTTCCTTAGCTGGTCATATTCCTAGGTCTTTTTTTTTTTTTTTGGTGTCCTGGTACACATAATTTCTTATTTTTTAGCCAAATATTTAGAGTAGGTGCACACATTGCTTCCTTCTGAGAATCTGCTCGACGGTTCCCTTTACACAGGTGCTGTAAAAAAAAAAATGGCCTTAGCGAACTCTTATGCAGGTCTTTTCCATGCGCTAAGACCTTTTACCACAGCTGCAAAACGGCCTATTTTCTATATTAATGGCCATGCGCTACTGTTCCGAGAAACAGCGAGGCAGACGATCTGCAAGATCCAGAACCACAGCAGAAGAAATCAGATCGAAACAACATAACCATCACCAGAAAACAGCAGGGCATAGAAGGCTATCAGTCCTCAGAAGCATTTATTCACCACATCGATAAAAACACATTAAAAGCCTGACACGGTCATGTTTCGCCCACCGAATGGGCTGCGTCAGGGCCAAAGTAATGACTGAACGGTGCTGGAGAAAGTGCCGTTTTGGATTGAGTAGGTGACACCCTTCATAGACTCCACTCAGTCGTTACTTTGCCCTTCACGCAGCCCACATGTTGGGCGAAACATGGCCGTGTCTGGATTTTTTATTTATGTGGTGAATAAATACTTGTGATGATGGACAACCTTCTATGCCCA
Source organism: Microcaecilia unicolor (assembly GCF_901765095.1). Classification (NCBI taxonomy): domain Eukaryota; kingdom Metazoa; phylum Chordata; class Amphibia; order Gymnophiona; family Siphonopidae; genus Microcaecilia; species Microcaecilia unicolor. Next base: position 325,799,381 of record NC_044036.1, on the reverse strand, counting down.
GCTGTTTTCTGGTGAGGGATACTTTGTTTCGATCTGCTTTCTTCTGTTGTCATACGCAAATGTCATTAGCGTGTGGACATTTTTGGAAAATTATGATGCTACCCATGTTGTAGGTAGTGAGGACTCATGTAGCATCTGTGTAATAACCAGTTAGCAAATGCATTAACTGGTTAGTGCAGGAATGCCCATTCCCCACTCCTGACACAACCCCTCAAAACAAAACAAATATTTTTTAGTGCATGGTTAGAACGTGTGCATTTGGAAGTTACTGCAGGATACCTGAGTGCATTCTGCAGTGTCTCATGCAACTCGGTAAAAGGAACCCTTAGTTTTTTCATGTAGGTGTCATTTTGAAGGGAACATGAAGTTTTAACAAACATTACCTACAGAAGAGGACACACTTCCATCATAATGGTGGAAACTAACTATTACACAGGAGGAACTTTCCAAAAAACAAACAAACAAGCAAAATGACCAGCATATCCTCAGTCAGAACTCAACTTAAGAACTATTAGTTTAATCTACTGTCATTTAAGTACACCCGTACTAAATGTCTACCCAATATGTAACCTCAAGTTTCCAGCGATACACCCTGGATGTCCGCCCTCGCCATATGTGTAAACCAATCTACGAAACGTTAAAGGAATACTCACAGAAAGAGAACATTTAATAGAAATGTCTTCATGACATGTTTTATGGAAATCGTCATACTGGTTTAAAATAAAGGACAAAGCCTCTAGTTAGTGCTCTGTTCCTCTCTTCAGTTTTTTGCCTGTTTCTTCTGGATGCCTGACGGGCTCGTGCTCAGATATGCTAGAAGTATCGTCATCGTCCGTTTGCTCACCCATGTGGTATAGCATCAGTGCATGTGTCTTATGAGTTATGGTAATAGTGCACGGTCCCTGTGCCCACGGCTCGCCGTCTACCTGCATCGGCATCTTTGAGTCCTTCAAAATCAGCTGCAATGAACAACAAGAGATTGAGCCAACAGTGTTCAAAACCAGAGAATTACAGTCTACCTTAAAGAGCTCAATCAAGCAAAGATCACATTGAATTTCTTGCTACGGAATAATATTTCAGTCCTTCCAATGTGTTCATATGGAATAAATCCCTGCTTTCAAAGCCTGAAAGCATGCCAGCACCTGTCTCTTTCATCAAGCTGCTTCCCAGTGTAACTAGTTACACACCAAGGACAGACAGATGTGACAAAATCCTGGGTATACTTTGCATTCCATGTGCTTATATGGATTTCTAATTTAGCAAAATAGAACATTAAACAGTCCTATGGAACATACAACTTTACTGTTATACATCTGTAATTAACTAAATCTACCATTTGATATATTTTCTTCAGCTTAAATAAGGAAAGTGCTCTCTTCTCCCATAAAGGGCAATATTATGATGAATCAAACCACACACACATACATACATACAGAAGTGTGTGGTACAATCCTGCAAAAGACCTGGCCTACCAGAGAGCAGGGAGGAAAACATACAGGACTCTGAAGGGGCCATACCTGCAGAAGCGTGTAGATTCCCACTGAGCCCAGCATGACAAGACATTTTGCGTTCTCCAGAAAGGCCATTAGATCAAACCCCAGCATGTCCCAGTGATCCATAATTAGCTGGAACCCCAAGTTGCTCAAGAACCGCTCCCCCCAGGTCCAGATTGTAGGGACTAAAAGTTTGCTTGGATATTTTCCACCCAAGGAATGTGCATCACTGAGAGCACTGACACATGAACTTTCACACAGCTGCACAACCAGCGAATATCCAGCACCATTGCCTCGCTCCTGGTGCCTCCCTGTCTGTTCACATAAGCTACTATTGTTATATTGCCTGAAAAAATCTGGACCCCTTCCCTTCATATTCCCACACCTACTGGTCTGCTCTGTTTATGTGCTGTCTTCTTGGTCACTGCAGTGACCAGAACATCCACCTGGCAGAGGGAAAAAAGCAACAGGTAAAGATGCCCCATCAGCTTAGACCTGCGCAGAACTGAGCCTGGCGTTTCCCACTCCTTGAGGACCATCTCCAAGAGGGCCCAATAGAGGAGAAGGGTCTTCGTTGGCCTATAGTAACTAGTGAGAATGGGATGTCCCTCTCCCCCCCCCCCTTCCAGAGGGGCCACTTGCAACAGAAGAACCTCTGCCACTTCATCAATGAGGGCAGGAAATTCCAAAGCCACACACCACCAGAAAGTCCCACTTTTTCCCAGGGGACAGCACCCCCAGAGTCAGAGAGAACAGGCCCCGCATTCTCCTCATCCCAAGCCATGTCCCCACAGAGGGGAGAGGGGTGGAGCAGGGGCCCCAGAACCCAAGGAGAACCTTCCTGTGGCCAGGCCTCTCCACTGAAGCTCGCACCAGAAGGGGGCTGATAGGGAACTATTGAGATTGTTTGAGATAGCTGCAGTCGGCATGGGTCCAGACAGAAGGGCCCCAGAGACAGATCAAAACAGCAAACCCCTCCCACCTTGGCAGACCCACATGGATCCTGCTCACAGCCCTGTAGCCAGACTTAAACATGGTTGCTGCTCCTGTCAAAGACTGCATGGTCACAGCTGGCAAGCCCAATGCCAAGAACAGCTCTGGTAACAAAATAGTATCCCCATCTACTCACTGATGCCTCCAGGACTTGCCTAGGGCCATTCAGAAACATTCCCAAAGGTTCTGCCCTGCTATTGGGGCACACAGAACCAGCCACTCCTGACACCCAGTGGCTGTCTCAGCAGATGTGCACCCTTTCCTCACTCACCCCAGCCAAGGGAAGGGGAGCCTTCTATCAGACTGCCCAAGACCACAGCACCACCAAAGCCCTTCTCTGGAGCTCCAGGCAAATTATTTCACTATTAAAAAATTTTTTGTAACGTTATTCAGCTGCAGCTAACTGCATGCAGCTGCAGCCAGACAAGTCTTTTTTTTTTTTGTTTAAACTTTTGTTTAGAAGAGAGACTCTGGAGGAGGGAGCTGGGGGAGGAGGGAAATAGGATTAAGGAGAACCAGCCCATAGGCTAGGACTCTTGGCCTAAGACAGCTAAATCGCCCCAGCTCATCTAGGAGAATGACCATAGCCCTACTCAGTCAGAGCAGACATCCCCTAGGACTTAACCACCAGAACACCAGCCACTGTCTGGTCTGTGGCACAGTCAGACCACAGCAGAATAAAAAAAAGCAGCTGCACCAGTCCAACCTGCATCACCTGCTGGAGGTAGAGAAAATACTGACTAGCTCCAGGATGCACCTGCTATTATACCAGTGGTGTCCCTGGAAACTGTTTCTCTACCTCCTTCTGCTGGTCAGGGGATATAACCCATTGGTCTGGACTGGTCTAGCTGGATGATAAGGAACTAAGGAGTCATTTTACTAAAGTTTAGTGTGAGCTAATGGACATTAGTGTATACTAAATGCCACATAGGTATAAAATAGAATGTGCAGCGTTCAGTGCATGCTAAGCTTTATTAAAAGGGCCCCTAAGACTTTTAGGAAAACATCCTGCAGCTCTACTTCCATAAGTTTTCACTTGCATTTTACCTGGATTATCTTTCCTTCTGGGTTTTAACAAAATTAAAGCCTTAAGCCAAAAAAAAAATGCACCATTTCAAAAATTATGCCAACAAGCTGAAATGCAAGCATTTTTTTTCAATTTTCTGCCCCAATTTAACAAAAACTTATATCAAAATAAATCTGTGAACAAATGTCAGCCAGTACAACGTGGCATAACTTTAAATTTATAATGCCAAAAAACCTGCATGAAAAAGTTATACAGGGAAAATATCGAAATATTCACATTAGAATACTGATAGCTTTCAAAACTCTCTCCTGTTTCACCGGGTTGCTTATTAATCCAATCCTCCTCTTAAGGCCAAGCAGTCCAAAGATATATATACTTGCTGCAACTTTTCAAGACACCAGAGCGGCAGGAAGCAAGGAACAAAAAAAAAAAAAAAAGGGAAAAATTTCTTTGGGATTCATCCCAATCTTGGTTGCATTAAAAATAAATAAATAAAAAAGCAGCAACTGGAGGTAGCCTATATATACATAATATTTTTTTAATAGGGCAAAATCACATTTTATTTTATTTTTTAACATAGATTTTTCAAGAGCTCTTTTACAAAGAAAACTATTTACTGATAAAGTACACATCTATGAAACATAGTAAATGACGTCAGATAAAGACCGTGCTACGTACCCGCACTGTGTGTGCTTGTCCCAACCGAACAGGGTTTGCCAACTTCACTTGAATCTGAGCACAGTGGAAAGAGCCATACACGCCAGCAACTTCCAGCAGCCCATCATCATGACTTTGTTAGAGGAGGAAAGAATGGGAGACGTCTGTAACATTTGTATGTTTTAAACGTGGTTTGCATATTCTGCATGGAAATGTACTGAAATGCATGAGCCTACTAACCGGAAAATGGAATGCTATATGGCCCATTTTGCACTGAACACAGAGACTGCAGGTCGGGACCAGTGGTATTTTACACAAGGCACTACCAAAGCACCTGCATATGTGCTTGGCTTCAAAAAGAGACAGGCACAAAATCGGCAGGATTTTGCAACCTTCATGTGTAAGTGGCACTGCTTCCTTATGTATCTGCTCCATTTTGCAATATTATTTTTGAGGGGGAATTACATAACTGTGGTTTAAGAATTACTTGCTTAGGAGCCTTTTTACTAAGGTGTGGGAAGACCCTTTACTGCGCAGAAAAGGGCATCCTGCGGTAGTTTGGGCAGCAGCGTGCGCTACGACCACGGTAAAAAAATATTTATTTTTTGCCACGGGAGGTGTGTCTGAGGGTGAAGAGTGGACAGGCCTGTGCTAATCACGTAACGTGGGCACATAACCTTGCGATACCAGATTAGTGCAGGAGGTCTTATCAATACCTAAATAGGTGGAGGTAAGGGCTCCCAGCAGTAATGGCCATGCTCTAATGCGTAAATTAGCGTGTGGCCATTAAGAGAGAAAAAAAAAAAAAAAGAAGCTGGTCGCAGCCATTTTTCAGCCATGCTAGAAAGCAACTGAAGTGTGCGCTAAATGCAGCACCAGCCACCTTCTAGCCACTTAGTAAAAAGGACCCGTTAATCCCTTGTGTAAAGCCCTAGCTGAAACAAACACTTTTAAAATATATGTGCATGCCTCTGGGCTGGTGCAAAACCTGAAGAGGAAACTTCTCACTGAAGTATTACCTTTGTAAAGTGGGGGATACACATGTAGATTTTAGACCTGCCCAAGATGTACCCAAACCACACCCCCATACCTCCGTGAAACCTCTGCATAGTGTGCATCTCCACCTCTAAACAGCAGCTTTCTAAAATCCCCATTTACAGATGCAGGGGTTCTAAAATAAAAGGCCTGTGTGTACATAATCTACCCATCAGAAAAATGTTAAAGACACACCTCTTTAAGCAAGCCTACCCTAACGTCCCAACTTAACACTATATCCCACCCACTAAACTCCTGCTCCGAAGATGATTATACTCTAAACCATGTCTCCCAACTCCTTATACTTGTCCCGAGTCCTCTCGTCTCCTTCTTCCATACACCATACCCCTCCCAATTCTCTTTCTTTTGTCTATCTTGCCTTGTTTACCATTCCATGTTTATTCACATACTCTTAAACCTTATTTTTACTATGTCTACATGTTATTATTTATGTTACATTTGTACCCCGCGCTTTCCCACTCATGGCAGGCTCAATGCGGCAGGCAATGGAGGGTTAAGTGACTTGCCCAGAGTCACAAGGAGCTGCCTGTGCCGGGAATTGAACTCAGTTCCTCAGGACCAAAGTCCACCACCTTAACCACTAGGCCACTCCTCCATATAATACTCTGTAATTCTATTTACTATGTAAGCCGCATTGAACCTGCTGTTTGTGGGAAAGCGCGGGGCACAAGTGTAATAAAATAAATAAATAAATAATCATGCAAGGCACAGACTGTACAAGTCTGCCTGTCACTGGCTTTGCTTCCCAATTACTGGTGTTGCCATCTAAAATCACCACTAAGCTTGTTTGGTTGTGTTTATCCCATGCATTTTTGAATTCCATTACTGTGAGCTGGACAAAAGCAGAATTCTTATTCAGCTAATATTTAATGCTAACCCTCCTTCTCCCAACCCCCAACTCGTTTCCATACCTTGCTAAGGGATATGGCTCGTCTCCCATTCCTTCCCACAGTCTACAGCCACCTCCCCAGAATCCGATATTCAGTATGATGATTCCTTCCAAATGTGGTAGATGAATTCTCTCACCATCCAGCTCCAACTTGAGGAAAATGGATCACAGATTGTTAATACTTTAATCACGTAAAGGCGGCTTACAAATGAAATGTTATTAAACAAAAAAAGCAGAATGTTAAGTTTGATTCCTGGTTAGTTCACAGAATATTCATCCTCTTGAAATTCCCTGCTTCAGAAAGCATTCTACTATATATAAAAAAAAACAACTTACAACAGATGTTGTTCAGAGGGGTTGTTACCATCTTCTACAAAAGGGTCACAGAGAATCACTGCAGACAGAAGCTGATGTGCACTGGGCTTGCTCCCATTTCTTCGCTCTGCCATGCGTCCCAGAAACACAAGCGTGTGCACACACCATTGGACTGCATTCGTGCAGAAAGGCAGATTTGGACTCAATCCACAAGTGGACATGACAGCTGCTCCAACAGTGCCTGACACCAGTGATGTTCCTAGGTCAGCTGCCACCCGGGGCGATCACCGATGCGCACCCCCCTCACGGTGCATTCTTGGCTGCTGGGAGCAGCTGCGCGGCTCTCGGCTCCGCTGGCTCCCTCTGCCCTGGAACAGGAAGTAACCTGTTCCGGGGCAGAGGGAGCAGGGAAACAGCGGAGCCGAGAGCCGCGCAGCTGCGTGCACCCGGAGCGGACCGCCCCCACCCTTGCTACGCCGCTGTCTGACACAGCTAGAGTTCAAAGGCAGCAGATCAACAGGCAAGATGATTGCCACTAATCATCCTACTCCACTGACATTTTAACAGTTATCAGCTAATATATGTAGTACTAACCTATCCTTTAAAGGTTACAACTTAAGTTCCTATATCATTCACTCATCCTGTACTCTACAACCAAAGGGCTGCAAGAAGGTGGCTAGACTTAGCTATTAAACGTTCTTTTCCACAGCAACAAACTGCCTGTCCCTAATCATCCATTTACTTTTACTGGGTGTAAATACTGGCGCCTAAGTTAGGCGTGGAGCAGATGTATCCTATAACCCTGCGTGTAGATTTTCAGAATGCCCATGGTCCACCCATTCTACACCCACACCCCCTTTTTTGGCAGCACGTACTAGAATTTGTGCGCACCACTTTACAGAATATGCCTAGCAAGTTTTGCATGCAAGTTCTGATTAATGCCAAGCAGTGTCAATAACTGTTTGTTAAGTATCGATTATTGGCGCTGATTGACTTAAATTGCACACACACAACCAGAATATGACTGGATTTGCCAGTGCCATTTCAGTTGTGCTATATAGAATCCGGGGCTGTATGATCATGTTATGAGGGGATATTTTTATTTCATATTTAAAATTGAGATCAAAGTGCTAGTTAATATGAAAAGATCCTTCCACTTTTTCTCATTATTTTGGCCACCCACACTTGGTTTACTGATTAGTTTAAATCTGTTTTTCAGTCAAATATTATCCAGAATGGCAAAATATTCATACAACTGACCAAAGCATTTTATCCCCAAACCTCCCCTTCCTGCCTCCCCAGCAGCTTTATATTCCACTGTCAACATATGTGCTAAATAACAAAAGTGCTGATTGCGCAAGATGGAGCAACAGCCTAATGGTTAAAGCAGTGGACTGAAAACCAGGAGAGCCTGGTTCAAATCCCACCATAGGGCAAGTATCTTAATGCTTTATTGTCCTGGGTGAAAACTTAGGGGTCCTTTTACTAAGCTGCGGGAAAAAGGGCCCTGCGCATCAGCCCCCCCTCAAAGGTCTTGCGGTAAGGGCCCCCACTGTAACCCGGCAGCGTATGGCAATGCCCGATTAGCGCCACGCTATAACATTTTTTTTTCTGGTGCACCGGAAATGGTGTACATTCGAGGCAGAACTACCGGTGGTGGCCGTGTTAGCGTAAGGTAAGCCCGTGTTGGGCTTACCGCCACTTTATGAAGGGGCCCCTTAGACTGCAAGCCCTCGAGGGACAGAAAAATACCTACTGTACTTTTAAGAGCTCACCCCCAGACTCAACTCTATTTGTCCCACCATCACTTCCTCCATTCCAAACAGAGAGATGCAAGACACAGCAGCCCGGCTGATATATTCATCCTCTAAATATGGAATCGGTTACCCCTCTATTGATGAAATTACACTGGCTTCCTGCAGAGGCCAGAGCTCAATTTAAGCTCTGTACTTTTATTTATAAGATTTCCAATGGTTTAGCGTCCCTTTATCTTTGTGACTGGGCTAAACTTCATATTAATCTTTCACATAATATCCACAATTTGGTGCTTTTATGATTTTTATGAAGGCAACTTAAATTAAGGACCATGTTTAATTCCTCTCTTTATCATCAGTCCGCTTTGATATGGAATTCTTTACCTTTGGGAACCCAATTAATCCCAGCTGACATTTCAAAAGAATTTTAAAACTTGGCTATTTGGTAAGAATTTCTTGTCCAATTACTGTAGTTTGGAAAAATGTAAAATTCTTGGGTTGTGTTGTCCAGTTTCTTTTTAACGTAATCAACATAGAACTGTATAAATTTCTGCAGACTAGAAGCTAACAGAACCATACGATCTTCACACTGTAAGAGTAGATGAGGCTTCCTCAATCTACTGGACCAGGATACACGTTAGCTACCAAATTCATCCTCCCTATGAGTTACACCGCCCAGCGACAAATTGTCTATGATATCCAGATACACTTGTTTGGGTTGGAACCACTGGTCTACTCTTTTTTTGTTTTCTTTTTAAACATTCTTCTTATGACTATTTGATTGCTAATTACAGGATGAATCTTTGAACCTGTGTGAGACTTGTTGACTGTTTTCAAATCGTGGTACCACAATGTTTTTTTTACTACTTTTTGAAGTGAATCATACATAAAAGTTTGCTTCTTCAACAATTTGGACCAAAAATCTCCACTATACAAAATGCACTAATACTTTTTCTTGAGTCATCGCTGCACCTTTTTAATTCTGCCTAATATTACTGCAATAGTGAATAGGAGCAAAATCCCTAAAGAACTGCACATAAACCCTTTACCCAGAGAATGTAATAAACTAAGGGCCCCCCTTTACAAAGCTGCGGCAAAAGGGGGCCTGCACTGGACTAAGTGCGTGTTTTGCATGTGCGCCAAGGCCCCCCCCCCTTTTACCGCAGCTGGTAAAAGGGAAGTCTCGCCTTCCTGCAGGAAACGGCCGTGTGGCAAGTAAAGCACTTGTCGTGTGGCCATTTTAGAGGGGGGGTGCCCTTACTGCCACCCATTGAGGTGGCATAAGGGCTCCCGCGTTAATCCGGTGGTAACCGGGCAACGCACAGCACTGCTCAATTACCACCAGACATACTCCGGTGCTACAATAACAAACTTTTGTTGCGCCAGAAATGACGGCACTCTAGGGGTGGGAAGTACCACCGCTTAATAAAAAAAGCCATAAATCTTTAGTTACTGCTTTGTTCAAAATAAAACCTAACCGCAGCGAATGAAGCACATCAAGGCACAGAGCTATTCCATCAAAGCAGAAACAGAAAAGCCTCAAGAAAGAAGCTAGTGCCTTACCTCCACTTTTTTATCGAGGTCCTTACACTCTTGAACAAGGCAATCTTTGGTGCCGTAGAACAGATAAACAGCCTAAGCAAAATTTAAAAAAAAAAAAAGAAAAAGAAAAGCAAAAAGGTGTAAAAAAAATGACAATACAGCTCGATATTAGTTCATGTGTTGATGCTGCATTTCAAATTACAGAGCAATTTTGTTATTTGCTAGAAAATTATTTCACAAGATTCCTGTCTGCCTCTGCTTGGATGTTCTCACTGCTTAGCTGATAAGAGTTATTTTAAAGGACTAGAAATCCCTCATATAACTACAAGAGAGATCTTAGAAAGGATAACAACTGTTCTGCTGTAGCTCCAGCAGCGAGACAGCTTTAAAATTTATTCATATCAACACCAACAAACCTTATTAAAGAGTCTGCTACTAAAGAGAGAGGGAGTCTTCTCACGATGTACATGGAAATTCAAAGCCATGAGAGCATCGGGCCCAACAGAAAAATAGTTGTTCATCGATAACACCTGCAGGAATGACAAATTACCATTTCAGTCATTCCTATGCTGCGTCTTTAAGGAACCTAACATGTAAAGTGACAGGTCATGGAAAGTTGCTACTCAAGACCCGGACATCCTACCTTTTTATTCCTCAAACTGTATCCCTTATTTGTGATCTGGACCTTCCACCTGAAAGACAAAAACAAACCAAACATCACCAAGAGATAAAAAGACCTTCCTGCCTATGATGTACAAAACATTCTCCTTAGATAACTGATGGCCCAGATGTTATTTCAGTTGTTTGATCAGAACTTCGAAACCCACCAATAATCTAACCAGGAGTAGACTAAGAAGCCTCATTTTTTAAAAACAGGCTGAAGAGTTCTGCTTAGTTTTTAGTCAGTTTCCTTCTTTTGTGCTGGATTCTACTGGACTCTTCCCTTGGAGCTGCCATTACTTGATGGAACAATATAGAAACTATTTACAACGCCTTTTACAAACATTCAATATCCTGCTGCTACTAGCCAATCCCAGCCACAGGATGCAGTGCAGTGATCACGATCCCTTTAGCTATGCTTTGTTTTATTTGATAAGATTACAAAATATAATTTCAATACGTGAGAGATAGGGACTCCTAGCTCTGAAATTCTGTTTTTTGCTTTGAGGTAGGAACAATTCACATTAAGTTCTTTTTAATACTGCTTCCTACTACTATTTAGCATTTCTATAGCGCTACAAGGCGTATGCAGCGCTGCACAAACATAGAACAGTATCATCAGTTTGGTGTTTTCTTGAAGATCATTCTGCAGGTACTGTATTATGTTAACTCTTTTCTTGGGTTTTCATGAGAATAAGAACCTCTAACATTAAACTATTCTACTTACCTGTCTAATTTAATTCCCTCTGCCTCCATTACATTTCTCAGGATCTGTTCCACCGGAAATTCACCAGCATATCCTGCACCCCAGCCTAATGCATTTCCTAAGTCATTGCCAGTTCCCAGAGGCAAGACTGCAACTTGGGGAATGTATCGTTCTTGTCCCTGTGAGATTATAGAAAGATTCAGGGTTGCTTGCACCCTACTGACACTATTTCATATTGGTAAAAGTAGTTCACTAAATACTTTCTACTAACATGATGATAATGTGTTTTGAAAAATGGGACCATCTTTATAAAGGAATGACAAAGGCTTATACAAATAGCTTGACAACCACTAGAGCTACATCATGACTGGCAAAGTATCTGAAAAGAGAGGTACCTTTATCTTCATTTCATCAATGGCATCCAAGACCCAACCCACTGTTCCATCTCCGCCACAAACAAGGACTCGGGCTGATTTATCAGGAAGCAAAGTGCAAAGCTGCAGAGCTTTGATGGGGGGAAATTTGCTCAAATCAAAAACCTATAAACAAAAGGAAGACAACCGAGAGTGGTTTAGTTCAGCATACCTTATTTATGAAAATTAAAATTGATTCAAGAAATTTTCCAACTAGCTTTAAACATCATTAACATATACCAACTGCACTGCATCAGTTAGTATGAGTTATAAACAATCTAACAGAGCCAACGGCCCTGCCTTGAAAGGCTACTGGAAGTGTAAATGATTCAAATAAACTTTTTAAACGATTATTACTGAACATATGAAACACAATTGACCACACTCGGATCTGAACAAAGACACCCGCTAATTATTTTTAGGTTGTTTTTTTTATTTATTTAACTTTGATTATGTTATTTTCCTATTTCATTTGGATGCCATTTGCTAGTGTTGGTTAACTGGAAAAAAAAAAAAAGATGCAAGATTCAACAGTCTTTCCCCCTCCCATAGGGAACTTTGGGGTTTCAGTTATAACCTAAACTGTGAAATTTTAATCTCCTCCACTAGATTTGATGACATCACCCAGCAGCTACTGACATGGTCAGATGACGTAAAGGGAGTGGCTTACTACTGCTGCTGTATCCCTTTGCCCTGGCAGGTGCTTGTGCCTTTGCTTCTACCGATATGTGCTGCTTCGCTTCAGCGTAAAGGGAGGGTTTAAAATTCAAGACAGGCTCTTGCTGTTTCTTGTGAGAAACAGAAATGTCTCTTCTTTCATTCCAAATTCTTCAGAGGGTGCCAAAGCAGCAATGCAGATATGGTAGCAAAAGCACACGTTTCTATTGCGCTGTGTGGACCAGTAGAAAGGGGCTGGTTCTGAAAACAGATGCTGTAACTGGGACTCAGAGAAAGGGGGGGGGGGTTCTTGCTCTGGCTGGGAGAAGGAGAGGGCTGATGCTGTTGCTGGGAAAAGGGGTTAGCACTGGCAAATTTGTGTTTTGGGTCACTGAATGGAATCCACCTTAAGGCGGCACATTTTTTTGCCCCACAATGCAAATACATCAATAAACCCCTATTTTTCTGACCCTAGGAAAGCATCAAACTCCTAAAATTCCAAACCATGAAAGCCTAGGATCAGAAGTCCTAATTATAACCTTGGATTTGGATAATAGGGCATCAAAATCATTCTAAGACAGGATCACAAGAAATGCCACCATATGTTAAGCAGATACACAAGTACCTGAACTGGGTTAAGCAAGATATTAAATTCCCCTAGTAATATATCAGCCATATTGCTTCCGCTTCGAGTGTTAGCCACAACTATCAGAGGCATCCAGTGTCTCCCAAAGGAGGAAGCTAACTGTTGAAAGAAAAACACACACTTTAGGACAAGAAAGGAACAACAACTTTTTAAAATGAATGACAGGTTAGAAAAGGTTTAAATCAAAGCAGAGGAATATAAATTGATTTATTACATGCGATTCTATGTATGCTGTACTCTCTCAATACCACACACCTCTCTGTCAGTGCTCATTTCTGCCTTTTCTAGTCCCTACGGGCATAGGGTGCCAAGTCAAAAAGTGGTCAGAAAATCATTAAATATTTTCTATTGTTGGGACACCTTGGTTGTGGCACCCTACTGTGCCAATAAAGTTTTCATTACTCTTGTGAAGTTTGATTAAAATATTCCCTTAATTATCCTCTAAACTTTTTCTTTATATATGTTCTACGAAACACAATTTAACACAGAATGCCTGGGATTCTAACTACATGTAGTTAATCATCTTATCTCCCTTCAATTTTCTTTAACACTATACAAAGTCAAAGAACTCTCTTCCCAAATACCCTCCCCCCCCAAAAAAACCCCAAAGCAATAAAACTCTCTTCCCAAATACCCCCCCCCCAAAAAAAAAAAACCCAAAGCAATAATTACCTTCCCATAATCAACCGTTCTGCTTTTCCGCATCTCACTAATGGCAGACAAGTAACTTGGTGGAATAATTAAGTTTTTGAATTCTCCAAAATCACACTTGGTTACATAGGTCTGCATACAATCGTCATGCACTGTATGTTGGCACCAAATGCACCTGTAAAAATAAAAAAAATTTTAAATTAACATGTCTACCTTATTTTCTCTCTCCTGTTTACATTACACACTATAGAAGTGTTTTTTGGTAAGAGCAAAAGGTTTAATTTTTGCAGATTTTCATCTACCTTTACTACAGCATCCTATTAGCACACATTCATGTCTTTAATGTATGTTATTTTACCGCAGGCCCTATTTTATGCAGCGAGACCTGTTTACTAAAAACATGCTAATGCCGCAGCACACAGAGGCATATTTTCAAAGCACTTAGCCTTCCAAAGTTCCACAGAAACCTATGGAACTTTGGAAGGCTAAGTGCTTTGAAAATACACCTCATAAAACTTTAGCAGTAACTTATCTGGAACACTATTTAAATTCAGAAGTGTTTTGAATCTCTCCCCATTTATAGATAAATTCTGAAGATAATAAAGGTTAAAGAATGCAAAAACACAGCTTCATAATTTCTCTTACAGCCCCATTTTAGAAAGGTCATAGAGACCAGGATGTCTCAAGTCTCACTAGTATTTTAGTCTGGTGATGTAGAATCTGTTCTAAAGTACAGCAGAAATGGATGTTTTGAACCCAAGTTCGTGCAACATAAAGATCCAGTTTAGAAAGAAAAACAAATTTCAACAGGTTGAAAACCAGCACATAAATATGCTTGTTTAGCTTTTTTTTTTTGGGGGGGGGGGGGGGCAACTTCCCCTAATCCCTCCAGTGGAGTGCTGCTCGTAACTTAAACATGGTTGGCAGCAGGTATAAATCCCAATGTCAATGTGTCAAGACATCCACATTTATTCTCTTTCTAAATTTCTAGGCAAACCGCAGTCCTGGCCAGAACACTTCCATACCACTCCCCTTGCCATTTCCACACACACTTGGGTTTTTGTCCTGCATGTAAAATAAGAACTTTGACATTCATGCAAGATAAATGTTTGCATACTGGCTTATGCACAGCTGAAATGCAATATCCCTTCTAAAATGAAATGCATTAACCACTCATCATTTTAATGGATGATTACAGGTGCAGTGAGCTACATAACCATGCTGGGCATTCAACAAATGGAATTTTCAGACACAGCAAAACATGTTAAGTAGAAAGAGCCACTTAAGTGTCAAGAATGCCTACTCAGATTTTGCACAATCCCAGGTGAGGACTAGAAACATGCTTTCCTAGACGAAACAGAAGTGGAATCAACACTTGTGTAGACCATTTACACTAACTGTTTGTGAAGTCAAATCTGAAGATGTGTGCAATCTCATCTTGCTTTATATTCCTGACAGATCTGTTAGGACACTGTGCTTCCAGTAACACTAGAACTTTGTTACATTAGCGGCACAGTATCTTGGTTTGCTGTTGCACTCAAAATGTGGGTTGCATTAGTTACTAAAAACGTAGGGGAGGGATCCCAATATGCTATACCAGTGTCATTCAGGTGTGCTGGAGTAAATTGTTTAAAGCAGAAGTATAAGCCATTCTCCCTTCACCTCGCATTTGTTGCCTGGCCACTTTATTTCAAACTATGTTAAAGCCCACCTCCCTTACTCGAAGGTCACAGAAGACAAATTATCTTCCAGATCTTCACAGCGGTCTGGCATGCACTGAAGATAACATTAACAGAGGGGGAAAGGCCAGCTCCGTGCTACAGCGACGGGACCCATACGTACTGAATGCGACTCTTCCTTTAGCTGTTATTTGCAAAGGTGTGGGCGAAACGTCTTCCGCCAGGGTCGCTTTACTCATACTACCCCTCTCCTCAAGTCGCTTCACTGGCTCCCTATCCGTTTTCGCATCCTGTTCAAACTTCTTCTACTAACCTATAAATGTACTCACTCTGCTGCTCCCCAGTATCTCTCCACACTCGTCCTTCCCTACACCCCTTCCCGTGCACTCCGCTCCATGGATAAATTCTTCTTATCTGTTCCCTTCTCCACTACTGCCAACTCCAGACTTCGCGCCTTCTGTCTCGCTGCACCCTACGTCTTGCCCCATCCTTGGCCACCTTTAAATCTAGACTGAAAGCCCACCTCTTTAACATTGCTTTTGACTCGTAACCACTCACCTCCACCTACCCTCTTCTCCTCCTTCCTGTACACATTAATTGATTTGATTACTTTATTTTTTGTCTGTTAGATTGTAAGCTCTTTGAGCAGGGACTGTCTTTCTTCTATGTTTGTGCAGCGCTGCGTACGCCTTGTAGTGCTATAGAAATGCTAAATAGTCGTAGTACATCAGCACGCAGTTATGGAATGCACTACCCACAGACCTTAAAACAATTGACGAAATAACCAACTTTCGCAAATCTCTGAAGACATATTTCTTCAACAAGGCTTACAAAGAGAACCTACAGCCCTACTAGCCCACCTCACCAACCCCCCCAGCCTGAAAGACCACCTCCCTATACTTAACCGCTTAACACTCCCCTTCTTTCTTCTCTTAATCTTTGTATCTGTTATCCTGTATGACTACTAAACATTTCTAGAGTGCTACTAGGGTTACGCAGCGCTGTACAATTTAACAAAGAGAGACAGTCCCTGCTCAAAGAGCTTACAATCTAATAGACAAGTGAACGGTCGGTCCGATAGGGGCAGTCTGGATTCACTGAACGGTAAGGGTTAGGTGCCGAACGCAGCATTGAAGAGGTGGGCTTTAAGCAAAGACTTGAAGATGGGCAGGGAGGGGGCTTGGCGTAAGGGCTCAGGAAGGTTGTTCCAAGCATAGGGTGAGGCGAGGCAGAATGAGCGAAGCCTGGAGTTGGGTACTGAGAGGAGGGATTTATCCTGTGAACGGAGGTTACGGGCAGGAACGTAAGGGGAGATGAGGGTAGAAAGATAGTGAGGGGCAGCAGACTGAGAGAGTGCATTTGTAGGTAAGAAGGAGAAGCTTGAATTGAATGCGGTATCTGATCGGAAGCCAGTGACGTGACCTGAGGAGAGGGGTGATATGAGTATATCGGTTCTGGCGGAATATGAGACGTGCAGCATAACAAAAGTATGCAAGCCACATTGAGCCTGCAAATAGGAGGGAAAATGTGGGATACAAACGCAATAAATAAAATCAATCTTAGGTGGGTTACCTACCTGTAATCGCAGAGCTTGGGCTGGGTGCCGGTCTGCTGCTTGCAGACGGCGCAGTAGCTGCAGAGGGGCAGGTTGCCCCGGATCCAGTGGTGGCTCATGACGGCGCCGGCGCGGGCCCGCTCGCTCCTCAGCAGGATCTCCTTGCAGGGGAAGCGGCGCTCCGCCCGGCGGAGGCAGCCCTCGTCGGCGCACACGCCGCAGCAGTCGCAGTAGGCGCCCTGCAGGATGTGCTGCTCGCACACGCTGCAGTAGCTGGGCCGGCTGAACAGGTCCGTGCAGTGCCAGTGGTGCTTGCTCTTGCGGAAGAAGTTCTTCCTGAGCAGCTGCCGGCGCGAGCGCTGGAAGCTGCACCAGAGCGTGAAGGCCACGGGCACGAGGACGGCCAGCAGCGTCCACACAGCCAAACGCCGCCATCCTTCCTCGTCTTCTTCCGCTCCCTCCATTCCCTGACGAGGCCTTTTTTTTTAGCCCGCTTCGCCTAGCATCCTCGCTCCCGAAGCGCGAAGGCCGACGCCGTGGACGCACCTCACTCCCGGGCCCGGCCTGCTTGTTTCATGCGGCCCGAGACGCGACCGAGCTGGGGGAACCGCGAGGGACTGGCGGAGGCGCCTTCCCCGGTCCTCCTCGGACAGCACATTACAAGGGGGCGAGGAAACGAGGACCGGGCGCTCAGAGACCCAACACAAGCCCAACCTCCGAGGCAGCGCTGCGCTCCTCCCTCCTCCCGCCCTCTCTGGCGCCGGACAGGAAGCGGAAGTGTGCTGGTGGTAATCCGGTCTCCGTTGCCTGGAGACCAGGAAGTTTAATGACAGAAGACGGCGTGATCTTATCTAGGCCATTATTTGGGCTGAAGGCGGTGGGAGGAGCTTGCCGCCATATTGGTCAGAACAAAACAAAGCGATAGCAAACTGAGGTTTACGTTGTTTTATTAAACCTCCTGGGTTTTGCGTTCTCTCTCTGTTAGGAGGGGACGGGGGATGTAAGGGGAGTTGGGGAAGTTTTCGAGGTGGGGGGAATGGAAGGTTATATTACTACTACACTTCTATAGTGCTACCAGTCGTACGCAGCGCTTTACAATTGATCATGAAGAAGACAGGCCCTGCTCAAAAGAGCTTACAATCTAAATCAGGACAAACAGACAGGACCAAAAAGGAGAAGGGAAGGACAGACAGAAGGACACATAAGGATAAGATAAAAGTGACAAGTCAGGAGTCGAAAGCAGCATCAAACAGGTAGGCCTTTTAGCCCGGATTTGAAGGCAGCCAGGGATGGAGCTAGACGTAATGGCTCAGGAAGCTTATTCCAGGCATAAGGTGCGGCGAGATAGAAGGAGCGGAGTCTGGAGTTAGCGATGGAGTTCCAAATTCTTGGAGAGAAGAAGAAGTAGTCAGATGAACACCACCTTCATAGCTGACACAAATGTTGCTTTACACGAAAACACAGCAGGTGATTTTCTAACACCTGAATCACCTGAGATCAGAATTCAGAAGTGCAAGCTGGAACATGTGGAAAATTGTGGTGGTATTTTACATCAGTGGTGTGGCCACAGGTGGGCCGGGACCCACCCACTTAGGGCTCAGGCCCACCCAACAGTAGCAGACGTTTAGTGGTAGCTGGTGGGATCCCAAGCTCGGCCAGCTGAAGACTTCCTTCTGATGGTAACGAAAATGCTGCTCTCCATGATACCGGCTCCTGCGTATGTTCAGTTTTCAGCGCATGCCTGCTGCAGACTGCCAAGGTGGAAAGAAGCGTTTTCCCACCAGCTGAGACATTTTTGGGGTGGTAGTTGGGGGGGGGGGGGTGAGAACAATTGGTGCCCACCCAGTTCTTCCTTAGGCCCACCCAAAATCTGATGTCTTGCTACGCCCCTGTTTTACATAAGGCTCTGCTGAATAAGTTCCAGGTATTCAGAACTGGTACCCAGATATTGCCCAGCACTGAATATCTGGATCTAAATTAGCCAGAGGTGATCAGCACACTGCCTTCTATTTTGGATGGATCCAGTAGGCCCTTCTGACCCCCCCCCCCCCCCCCCATAGCTCAGCATCTTCTCTGCCCTTCCAAAACCCCTTCCCCCAGTAGATAAAAAGTATGGGTTTGGGTTTTTTTTTTAAACCTTCCCCTCCACCCCTCATCTTGCCCTCTTTCTTCCCTCCCACCCTCTCTGCCCTTGGTCCCAACATATCTGCATTTCTCTTCCCCTCCCCCCATGCCCGTGGACCAGCATCTGCCCCTCTTTTTTGAAATATCTCTCTCTCTCCCTCCTCCACCCCTCCTCAGTGTACCTCTGAAGCATCACTGGTGGCAGCACAAATTCACATTTGCCACCTACACCAGCCCCACAGGCTTCTCTCTCTGCTGTGTTCTGCCTTCACCGATGTCACTTCCTGTTTCCTTTACAGGCAGGACACGGTAGAGAGAAGCTGTGGTGAAGACTGACATTTTTTTTCTCACATTGGTTTTCATTTGCATTTTTCTTTCATTTCTATTACTTTAAATAAATGAAAAGAAACAAAATAAATTAAAGCAATATGAAAAAAACAAACAAAAAAAAAACAATAAAACTGTCTATTTAACCTTCCCTATTCCTTATTATAGCTACAGTGGAAGATGATGCCCCTGCTGAATTTTTTAAAGATGGTGCACAGAGTAGAAACCTGGGTGCATTTAAAATCTTATTTTTCCCCTGTGCATCCCACAAAACAAAAGGAGCATGTTCCCACGTACCATCTTTCTCTTTTGGTCTAGGCAAAGGGAAAAAAAGATTTTAAATGCTCCCAGGTTTCAACCTAATTAAGGTTTATAACAACCTTTGTAGTTAAAAATAAAAACTTGGAATATTGAGCGCCTGATTCTCAGAACATGATTTCTGTTTCGGTGGCCTTTTACTAAATAAAAAAATCTCAGCACCAATACAACGCATGCTAGGGTGTCCCTATAACCAGCCTCTTGACACACCGATTATGATTTAGAACTTATTACTACTCTAGCCAGGGCTTTTTTTGAGGGGGTACTTGGGGGTATTAAGTACCGGCACCTTTTCTATTGTCTGCTAAAATTGACACATGGTCCCCAAGTTTTAATTAAAGAGCTCAGGCTCTACACACAAATTCTGCCTTGTCGTAGATTCTGTGACAGGTTGCAGGGGGCCTGGCTATTGTGGGGTGGGGGTCCTTCAGTGATCACCCCTGGCCTGGCATTTGAGTACCGGCACCTTTTTTGCTAGAAAAAACGCACTGACTCTAACTGATGAAAGGTTATTCCATTCTGATACTTCCTCTTTGTATATTGCACAAGCTGACATGTTTCTAACTATAACTGAGATAAAATAACAACAAACAATGACAACGTGGATACAGCAGCTGATTGTTTTGTTCTGACCAATATGGCAGCCATCTCCTGTCATTAAACCTCCTTGCCTGGAGACGTGAAAACCCGGAAGTGTAGTGGTATCCGGTCGCTGTTGCCTGGAAATGTGGAGACCCAGAAGGGCTTTGTGAGAGGGGTCATCATAGGCGGACTGTTAGCCAGGGGTGGAGGCATATGTGGGTTTAGAGCTTGGTAGATCTTGGATTGGTCTCATGTGACTGGGCAAACTGGGAAAATCTTTTAACTAGAGGTCCAGGAACACCCAAATAAACTGCCTTTGCACTCTAAAGTAACATAGTAAATGTTGGCAGATAAAGACCTGTAGAGTCTATAATTTAGTCTTCCTAACAAGGTGGCCAGAGTTATACCTGGACCTGCCCAGATTCCACTTCTCTTCATGATTAAACACTGGTATACTTAATGTCTGTCTCTCCCTACCAATTCTGGGGCACAGACAGTAGAAGTCTGCCTGGCACCAGTCCTACTTCCCAATTACTGGAATTGCTGTCAAACCCCACTTCAGCCTCGATCCTGAGATGTCATTTGCCATTTATGGGACCCAGACCATAGAAGTCTTCCCAGCATGGTTCTTACTTCACAACCAATGAAGCTGTCATCAAAGCTCAGTCACTCCAACTATGAGGTCATTTAAGTTTTCTTTTAATTGGATTCCTTCTGTGTTTCCAAACTGCTCTGCATTTGTTTACACTCATTAAACACAAAATGAAGCACTATAACAGGTTCCGTGCTAGGTCGGACCATTGATCCATCAGGCCTAGCATCCTGCCTCTGACAGTGACCAGTCTGAGTGGAGTACTGGTCAGATCCCTCCATTTTGGGCTTGTGTGCATGCAGAGGTAAATGATTCCCTATCCCCTCACTTGGTGCCCAGTGTGTTCAACCTACTTGCCCACCCATTGTGATAACCCTGGATACACCTATCCAGTTACACAATGGTTAATGGACTTCTAATTTGTAATTTTGTCAAATCTTTTAAAATATCAGCTAAATTAAAAGAAACAAAAAGGGTTTAATACACTTAACTTTAGTGGTGACAGACCTCTACTTCTAGAGCTTTCAAGATCCACTCATGGCAATATATTCACAATACTGAAAAAGAGAACTTCATAGGCTAGTTCAGCCTATCTTTCACTACTGTGATAAAATGTGTCAGAAAGATACAGAAATAGTTCCAACTGTATCAGGTGCCACTGGCCTGTTTAGAAAGAATTTCCAGTTGCAGTTTTTTCTTAATCATGGAATCTTTATTAAGGAAGATTAACATTTTGTCACTACAATTATAAATATCAAAACCATATACAACATTCAGTAATGCATAAACAAACCAACCCCATTCCCACAATACCCGAGTCTTCTTCCACATTTTCAAATTCCTTCAAAAATGCCCCTCCCCACTCACAATCCAATCCCCCATTCTAGCCTCCAAAACAAGAACTTTGATAATTCATTCAACATCCCCTTCACCTCCATCTACAAAACCCCCCAAAACAAATCAAAACAAAAACCAAGATCATCCTGGTATCAATCACTTTAAAATAACAAGTGTAAAACAGCAGATGGCTATTAATTGCCTTTATAAGAACCACAGAAATTTACCTGAGTCCCCCATGTCTAACACAAGACTCTTATCAATCAACCAATCAATCAACCAACCACCTCTGCAAACCCTCCCGCTATACCTTATTACACCCAACTCCAAATAGGTTCATATTTTTCTACCTGACCTATTAAAACCCACGTGAGGATATCATGTATCTTAATTTCTTTCTATTTCCTCTCCCAGTCTAATAGTGTTGCCCCCCCACCCCACCACCATTTTTCCACCTTTCTGCAATTACCAATCTAACAGTGAGCAAGAAATTCACCACCAATTCTCTCTGCCCCACACCTTCTATTTGGAACATCCACCCCCCCCCCCAAAAGGAATAATTTCACGTCCACCCCCCACTGCTCTCCAAATGTAGTGTATTTTTTTCTGCAACCCTACCTACCACACATGATTGAAAGTCCCCACGAAGTCACAATCCCAACGTGGTATCTCCTTCAGCCCCATTTGGTGAAGCTACATGGGGGTAATGTATAATTAATGCAATGCCTTAAATTGTAACTCCCTATAGTTTGTTGTCCAAGATCACTTGTGCACATGACAGACTGCCTCCCATTCTTTAAAATCCACTGGATTCTCCCAGCTACCACTCCAAGCATGATTATGAGGAACAGCCACCCTCCTGTCGTCCTCTCCAGAAGCCCCATAGGTATGAGATAATTTTTAAAAAAAGCCACCTCCATAGGGGTCTACGCCTCCTCAGATGTTATTATTAAATATTATGGACCACAATTGAAAATATCCAGTAAAAGGAAAACTCCTTCCTTTCCCTCATTGCCAGCACTCTCGCCTACTAATCTCCAGGGCACTTCCCACTCCTCCTGGGAAAATGGTTCTCTAATTCTATTCTTCTGGATCCCTCTTCTTCTTGTTCCCTTCTTTCCAAACTTTAAGTAAGAGTCCCAAAAAGGGATGTCCCACACTAAACCCTTCGACTTTTCAATCATCTCCAAACCCGTGGTCATGCTGATCACCTTGCAGGTAGGAGTTTAAATTGAGCAAATACATCAGTGTGTCAATAGAAATCAAACAAAATAAAACATGGAAAAGAAAATAAGATGATACCTTTTTTATTGGACATAACTTAATACATTTCTTGATTAGCTTTCGAAGGTTGCCCTTCTTCCTCAGATCGGAAATAAGCAAATGTGCTAGCTGACAGTGTATATAAGAAATGTATTAAGTTATGTCCAATAAAAAAGGTATCATCTTATTTTCTTTTCCATGTTTTATTTTGTTTGATTTCTATAGATTCTACATGGAATGTTGCTATTCCACTAGCAACATTCCATGTAGAAGTCGGCCCTTGTAGATCACCAATGTGGCCGCGCAGGCTTCTGCTTCTGTGAGTCTGACGTCCTGCACGTACGTGCAGGACGTCAGACTCACAGAAACAGAAGCCTGCGCAGCCTTCTACATGGAATGTTGCTAGTGGAATAGCAACATTCCATGTAGAATCTCCAATAGTAGCAACATTCCATGTAGAATCTCCAATGGTATCTATTTTACTGTCATAGTAATGCTTGAATGTTTTCACTTATATACGCTGTCAGCTAGCACATTTGCTTATTTCCGATCTGAGGAAGAAGGGCAACCTTCGAAAGCTAATCAAGAAATGTATTAAGTTATGTCCAATAAAAAAGGTATCATCTTATTTTCTTTTCCATGTTTTATTTTGTTTGATTTCTATTGATAACCTTTAAGAGTGGACTAACACAGCTACCACACCTCTCTACATCAGTGTGTCAGAAAGAATCTCAAATTATGTTTGTAACATATTCAAAATGATTTATTTACTTGCACTTATATACCATTTTCCTGAACAAAATAGATCATTCAAAATGGTTCACAAGCATATAAAACAACAGTCCAGAACAAAGAGATAAAAGTTACAGAGAAAAAACATAATAAAAAAAAACACCCATCCATGATCAACCCACTTCAATCTAACATTCTTAGGGGTCCTTTTACTAAGCTGCATAGGCACGTATGCGCGTCCTACGTACATCAATTTGGAGTTACCGCCCGGCTACCGCATGGCCCGGGTAGTAATTTCATTTTTTCACGCGTGTCCACTACACGCGCCGGAAAATAATTTGTATTTTCCTGTGCGTGGCGGAAACCGGGTGGTAATCGTCATTCTACGTGTGCACTCCCCTATATTTGTTAATGTGTTGAAACATACGTACATATAGCTGCTTCTATGATTAAATACACTTATTCTTGTGTGCTTATTCATATTTTGTAGGTCTTTACATTGAATTATTGAGCAGTTAGAATAATATTAGAACAATTTCATCGCTTTGCTGTGCATTTCAGCTATGGTCCTTGATGGCTTAAGTGAATGCAGGCAATTAACAGTGCAAAACATCGAGAGAATGTGTAACATCAAAGAGATTCCCACAACTTTTATTAAGCAGAGCATTATTTAGTAGCTTTAATTGTTTAGTTACTACTTTTTGCCAGTGCGTTTTGTCTAGCAAAACAGGTGCCGGTACTCAAATGCCAGGCCGCCCTTCAGGGATAGAGTGATCATTGAGGGACCCACCCCACAATAGCCAGACCCACTGCAACCAGACACAGAATCTATGACAAGGCAGAATTTGTATGTAGAACCTGGGCTCTTTCATTAAAATATGAGAACCATGGGTCAAGTTTAGCAGACAGTGGAAAAGGTGCCGGTACTCAGTATCCCCAAGTACCCCCTCAAAAAAGGCCCTGCTAAAGAGTGACAAGATTCCATGCAGAATTTCAGAGTAGCAACATTCCATATAGAACCCCAAAGAATAGCAAGATTCTGGAATCCTAAAGAACAGTATGTTTTGTCTAGCAAAAAAGGTGCTGGTACTCAAATGCCAGACCACCCTTCAGGGGTAGGGTGATCACAGAGGGACCCACCCCACAATAGCCAGGACCCCTGCAACCAGACACAGAATCTATGACAAGGCAGAATTTGTATGTAGAACCTGAGCTCTTTCATTAAAATATGAGAACCATGGGTCAAGTTTAGCAGACAGTGGAAAAGGTGCCGGTACTCAGTATGCCCAAGTACCCCCTCAAAAAAGGCCCTGCTAAAGAGTGACAAGATTCCATGCAGAATTTCAGAGTAGCAACATTCCATATAGAACCCCAAAGAATAGCAAGATTCTGGAATCCTAAAGAACAGTATGTTTTTTCTAGCAAAAAAGGTGCTGGTACTCAAATGCCAGACCACCCCTTCAGGGGTGGGGTGATCACAGAGGGACCCACCCCACAATAGCCAGGACCCCTGCAACCAGTCATAGAATCTATGACAAGGCAGAATTTGTATGTAGAACCTGAGCTCTTTCATTAAAATATGAGAACCATGGGTCAAGTTTAGCAGACAGTGGAAAAGGTGCCGGTACTCAGTATCCCCAAGTACCCCCTCAAAAAAGGCCCTGCTAAAGAGTGACAAGATTCCATGCAGAATTTCAGAGTAGCAACATTCCATATAGAACCCCAAAGAATAGCAAGATTCTGGAATCCTAAAGAACAGTATGTTTTTTCTAGCAAAAAAGGTGCTGGTACTCAAATGCCAGACCACCCTTCAGGGGTGGGGTGATCACAGAGGGACCCACCCCACAATAGCCAGGACCCCTGCAACCAGACACAGAATCTATGACAAGGCAGAATTTGTATGTAGAACCTGGGCTCTTTCATTAAAATATGAGAACCATGGGTCAATTTTAGCAGACAATGGAAAAGGTGCTGGTACTCAGTATCCCCAAGTACCCCCTCAAAAAAGGCCCTGCTAAAGAGTGACAAGATTCCATGCAGAATTTCAGAGTAGCAACATTCCATATAGAACCCCAAAGAATAGCAAGATTCTGGAATCCTAAAGAACAGTATGTTTTTTCTAGCAAAAAAGGTGCTGGTACTCAAATGCCAGACCACCCTTCAGGGGTGGGGTGATCACAGAGGGACCCACCCCACAATAGCCAGGACCCCTGCAACCAGTCATAGAATCTATGACAAGGCAGAATTTGTATGTAGAACCTGAGCTCTTTCATTAAAATATGAGAACCATGGGTCAAGTTTAGCAGACAGTGGAAAAGGTGCCGGTACTCAGTACCCCCCAAGTACCCCCTCAAAAAAAGCCCTGCTTTTTGCACCCTTCTTTCTTTCAAAGAAATTCTGTGTCATTTTTGTTCACCAAAATCTACTGTACAAAAACGCAAGTGTATAGTTTACAATTTCCACTCGTCTTCTGGAATGTGGCATCCCGAGGGAGACACGCAAAGAAAGGACACTTTATAATACTGATTGAAAACAGACTGGAGACCATTTGACCATGGGCTTGTCAGATAAAGTATTAACTGCTTGCTCATTTAAAAAAAAAAAAGAGGTATTAACCGCTTTATTCCTTTCTAAGTTATTTATTAATGCATTTATTTTTTTCTCATCAGAGGTAACACTATTCTAACTGAAAAACAAGGCGAGTAGGTCCTGAAAATCAAGCGTATGGATGAGAGAGGGAAAAGCTGGATTCTCCGATGAGCCGAGGGTAAAAGTAGCTTCACAGCGACTCTTTCTAGTATCCTTTGCTAAAAAAAACCCCCCATATACGTTTCTGTGCAAATTATAAATAACCTATATAAAATAAAAACAACTGCCAGGTCTCGGAAGTGAAAGAATTCTGATTGAGAATTTGTATTTGCTTACAAGAATTATTTTGGGTTTTTTTTTATAGTGTAATGCTGATAATACAGTCCCTGCCATACAATATATTTAAAATGTCTGGATCAATTGTATATTTTGTGATCTGAGTTTACTTGGATCAATGATTGCTCAGTAGGCCGGAGGC
The DNA here is from genome assembly GCF_901765095.1 of Microcaecilia unicolor. Classification (NCBI taxonomy): domain Eukaryota; kingdom Metazoa; phylum Chordata; class Amphibia; order Gymnophiona; family Siphonopidae; genus Microcaecilia; species Microcaecilia unicolor. The sequence goes on along the minus strand of NC_044036.1, from coordinate 325,772,846 downwards.
GCAGGTGGCAGCGGTGAGTCTGGAGATTTGGGTATGTCAAAGCTAGCCTAGAAAAGCCATTGTCACTTACTAGTATCAAAAGATTTTTGTAAAGCCTAAAGAAGTCTGATTATAATGGCAGATGTAGCTAATAGTTATATAAAACCAATTCCATTGTTGCATATACAATTTTTACTTAGTATTATATATATTTGAAAGGTATTAATCCCCAAACGAACCTTTTCCGGAGATGCGAAGGCGGTAGAACGAGAGGACATGAAATGAGATTGAAGGGGGGCAGACTCAAGAAAAATGTCAGGAAGTATTTTTTCACGGAGAGAGTAGTGGATGCTTGGAATGCCCTCCCGCAGGAGGTGGTGGAAATGAAACGGTAACGGAATTCAAACATGCGTGGGATAAGCATAAAGGAATCCTGTGCAGAAGGAATGGATCCTCAGGAGCTTAGTCGAGATCGGGAGGCGGGGCTGGTAGTTGGGAGGCGGGGATAGTGCTGGGCAGACTTGTACAGTCTGTGCCAGAGCCGGTGGTGGGAGGCGGGACTGGTGGTTGGGAGGCAGGGATAGTGCTGGGCAGACTTATACGGTCTGTGCCAGAGCCGGTGGTGGGAGGCAGGGATAGTATTGGGCAGACTTATATGGTCTGTGCCAGAGCCGGTGGTGGGAGGCGGGGCTGGTGGTTGGGAGGCGGGGATAGTGCTGGGCAGACTTATACGGTCTGTGCCAGAGCCGGTGGTTGGGAGGCAGGGATAGTGCTGGGCAGACTTATACGATCTGTGCCCTGAAGAGCACAGGTACAAATCAAAGTAGAGTATACACAAAAAGTAGCACATATGAGTTGTCTTGTTGGGCAGACTGGATGGACTGTGCAGGTCTTTTTCTGCCATCATCTACTATGTTTCTCTCTCTCTCTATCTATCTATCTATCTATATATACTGTATATATATATATATATATATATATATATATATATATATATATATATATATATATAATGAACTGAACTGACCAAAAGCCACAAAACAGTATATTGTAACACTTCTAACTCGATGATATCCTGCTGGAATTTAAATGCACAAATTTGAACTGACCAACCTGCTTGGTTGCACAACGTCTTAATAAGTGAGTGGAGGAGTAGCCTACTGGCTAGAACAGCTAGCTGAAAACCAGAGAGACCAGGGTTCAGATCTTGCTTCTTTCACTGATGCTTTCTGCAACCGTGGGCTTGTCGCTTCACCCTCCATCACTTCATGTACAGCTTAGCTTGAAAAATACTTATGTACTTAGTTGTAACTTGTCTTGAGCTTAGATTTTGAGAAAGCAAGTAATTAAGGGGGGAGGGGTAGTTATTAAGTAAGGCTTTAATGCACTTTAGTCTACCAAAGGAGTCACTAACCTCCAGTATCTCAGTACCATAGATTAGTGATACCCTCAGAACATGAGTAATGCAGCTTGTGATCAAACTTGTAAGCTATGTTATTCATATCATTTGGGAGTATCAGGCCGCTACCTGCAGCCCAGTGTTCTCTGCCCATATCTTCAAGGGGCAGGACATTAATAGAATCTTCTCTGTCTTCCTCCCCCGAAGCCCCCCTCCTGCAGCCCCCCCCCAATATAACCCCCCAATTCCCCATTGCTCTCCTGAAGCTCCTAATCACAACCCACCTCCAAAGAGCCCCTCTTTCACCCGAAAGACTCCCCTCACCTTCCTGCAGGCTCACCAGGCCCCATGTTCAAATTTCTGCTGTGTCGGGGTATGGTGCTGGCGACCCCTAGTGGTAGTCCTCTGGTACTATCACTAGGGATCAAGCTGCTGTATAATGGTCTTTTATGGCACCTTAATTAGTTCCCTAAATGTACATGAATGGAGGAGGGGGTTGAGGATAGGTATGCAGAGGGTGAGTATATACTATGCAGTATGTTGAGTTGATTGGACAGGAGATTGATTGAATGTGCTTGGGGGAGGATATGTAAAAGAAGGACTGAGGGCAGATGGATCTTTAAATAATTATTGACATGCAACAGGTATGTAATGGAAATTAATGTAACTGCAAAGAAGTGCAGTGGAAGTCAGAGATCCATCTTGCTCTGTGGCATTTCAAAAGGAAACAAATTGAGTTAACTCAGAGCCAGATGCACAAAACCTAACGAGCCCACAACTTGCGTTTTAAACTGGTTCCAGGCAGTTTAAAACGCAAGCAGTTTACCGGGGGCATGCACCAAGGGCATTTTTCCTGTCACTGTAGCAGGCAACGAAAACGGATTGCAAATTATTCAAAGGCTATTATAATGAGCTGCAGTACCGTTGCAGCTCATTATAATGAGATGCACTACCGTTTTTCCGATTCCCTTACCATGGGAACCCTAACGAGAGGTCTGCACCTCTCGTTAGGGCTCCTGTGAGGGAATCGGAAAGGAAAAGGGCCCCAAAAAGAGGTAAAAAAGAAAAAAAAAAGCGAGCGCACGTGAGGGGCGCCCTTTATGGACGTACTCTGCCTGTGCTTGTGAGGGACGTATTTTTGCCGGTCTTTTTTTTTTTTTTTAGTTTTGTCTCCCCGGCGCTGCTCACCTTCTGTAGCTGTGCAAGGAGAAGGGAATTGGGGATGTGCGAGTTGATCCGGAGTTCGGGACGTCCCTTTCCATTATGCTCCTCTTCCAGGTCTCTTCAGCCAATCAGAGTGCGTGTAGCTGACACCAGCAAGCTAGATGCGCTATGATTGGCTGAAGAGACCCAAGAAGAGGAGCATAACCGAATGGGACGTCCCGATTCTCCGACTGGCTACCAAGGTAATGGTGAATGCAACGGAGCTACAATGAGTAGCTCATTTGCATTCCCTTTCCTTAGTGAATTCCCGTTCCCTACCGATTCGCTATGGAATCGGTAGGGAATGGGAATTACCGACGACTGTAGTGCATCTTCCTCTCAATAGACTCTATGATCTCTTTCTGTGATCAGATTCTAATGTAACCACTAGAGGTCAGTAGCGCTCAAAAAGAAATGATCATTCCATTTCCAAGACATGGGCAGTGCTTTAAAGAAAAGAACTGCAATACCTGAACGTTATGCTATTTATATATTTATAACCTGCCTTTTCCCAATTAGGTTCAAAGGAGAGTCACAACTTAGGAAGCTAGTAAAAAAAACCAAACCACTAGGAATAATACAATGTAAAATAAAATTACAATTTCTGAATTAAGCATTTGTGAAAAAGAGACGTCTCTATTAGATTGTAAGCTCTTTGAGCAGGGACTGTCTTTCTTCTATGTTTGTGCAGCGCTGCGTATGCTTTGTAGCGCTATAGAAATGCTAAATAGTAGTAGTAGTAGTAGTAATTGTCTACAAAAGGCATAATAAGAAGGTATTGACCGGATATCAGAAGGAAGCAAATCCCAAATTCTAGCAGAGAAAAAAAATGAATTTGCTACAAATCATTTTGCTTTTATGTCAAATGCTGATGGAAAGCAAAGAAGGCCTCAATTTATTGATTGACGCATACAACCTGTCAAAAGTATCCCCGAGAAAACAATGGAATTTTTAGAAAACTGTCCAGAAAGTATTTTATAGATTAAAGGATTTGGGCACCTTTTGACAAATACATCGCAGCAACTTCTCGTTGATTTCAACTTTCTCATATAATTGTATCTGTACTGTAACCTATGCCTCTATGTACATAAGTACATAAGCATCGCCATGCTGGGACAGACCAAGGGTCCATTGAGCCCAGCACCCTGTCACCGACAGTGGCTAAAAGAACAAGCAATTTGTCCCGCCCATCCTAGAAATACTGTATTCCCTCGTCCATTCAATAACATTTGGTATTGTTACTGTGCCCAAAGTTACTTTTATTACCCTTTGATAAAAGTCAATAAATGATTATGGGAAAAAAACATTTTAAACATGATTCGAACCTCCACAGGCAGCCAATGAAGCTGTACCAGAAAAGGGGACACATGATCACATTTTTTTGTTATCATTTGAAAGAGAATCAAAGATTAAATAGCATAAATAAAATAGACAACAATCTACTATAATAAAACTCACCCTCAACGTTCTGAGGACACTGACATCAGTGAAGCCAAGCTCTGACTTCCTTCAAAAAGGTTCGAAGGTTCGTGGTGGTGAAGCCACCAAAATCGCTCCGGGCCCCGCCCTCGAGGGCGGAGCAATGGCAGAACAACGAAGGGGTTGGCAGGGAGGGAGGCGGGGGGGGGTGGGAAGTCGCTCCAGGCCCTGCCCTCGAGGGCGGAGCAATGGCAGAACAACGAAGGGGTTGGCAGGGAGGGAGGCGGGGGGATGAATCGCTCCGGGCCCCGCCCTTGCGTCAAACGTCATGACATTGGGGGCGGAGCAATGCCAGAACAATGAAGGGGTTGGCCAGGGAGGGAGGGAGGGGGGTGTTGGCAACGAAAACCTTGCTAGCGCCTGTTTCATTTGCTCTGAAACGGGCTTCTTTTACTAGTATCCAATAATTCACATCCAGCACTAGCAAATCAATAAAATACTTTTTAAATCACAGTCAGCTCTATAGCTTCTATATCAAAGACTGGCCTAATATTCAGTGACATTATACAGAGAGTCATGCTGAATATTCATACAGACTGCCGGAGCCAGGTTCAAATATATTTCCAGCAATCCTAGTGGTAGTCTCGTGGTACTGCTGCTAGGTGTCAAGCTGCCATATAAGGCAAAAGCCTCCCTCCTTCCATGAAAACATCCCCTACCCTCCCTTAGATATCCCTGGTGTCTAGTGGGGTTAAGCGGGAGCAATCCCTGGCCACTGCTGCCCATTCTGCTGCCAAGTTCCTCAGATGGAAGAGAGAAGAGTGAAAATGAAAGCAGCGGCACCTTTTTCTTGCTTTATTCTTCTATATCATATGTGAGTTCCTGAAGAAGTCTATACGAAACCCTGCAGAGTCGGACTCTTTATGATACATTGAGAGCGCAGGAGCGCTTCGGCGCAAGGATAAAAACAAGGACGGTTGTTTACTGATTTTTTACCATCAATATCGCCGAAGTGCTGCTGTGGAGAGATCATACAAGTTTGAAGTGTTCCCAAAGGAGTATCTGTGGAACTATAAAGCAACTGTGATACGCTCCCCGAGTGGAAGAAAATATTGAACACCGACGGGGGAATCTATTAATTACACTACGATAAGTGCCTTATAGTTTATATTGTTCTATTTTGAGGTCAGAGGAGCAATATATAGGACTGATTTATTCAGACACTTTTTTTACAAAAGATTTTTTCTAGATCACCTATTATTTGGTAAAGAGCACAGGTGTGAGGTTTGTTGACACAATGGCAATCACGGAGAAGTTCTATGATTGAGAAGCTTATCCACCCTTAGAGACATAAATCACTTCGGTGTTGTCTCACTTGGGTGAGTTTATACTCTGAGAACTCTCCATTATCAAATATAAAAAAATTTCTTTCAAAAAAGATTTTAGTGTCTGATAAATCTGCCTCATATATATTTTGCATCCTTTGTTGTACTCTGGTTATTGGATACTTGCCAAGTTCAAAGTGGCACCAGTGACCCCTAGTGGCAGCCTCATGTTACTACCACTAGGATCACGCTACTAATTAAGAGCCTCTTTACACAGCTGGAGATTTTGAAATGAAAGTCCAGAGAGGCTAATCCTCTGAAGGAAACTCAGTAACTTTGAGCTGTTTTGTCTGTGTCCTTAGTAGTTATACCCAAAACACATCTCCAGTATAAGCAAGGGTGGAGTCTGAATACACCACAGCTCTGGGGTAGACCAAATGCATCACCTTGACTAAAATAGTGGTGATGGGTTGAGCTCCTAACCCATCCTTTTGGATTCCGAGGCTTCTTCCGCATTGGAAATTTAGACAGTTCAAATACTTGTTACCTCACTGTTGAATGTACAGATGTGTCATTGAGCTAGAATATTGCCTGACCTGCTACTGGCTGCTCTGTCGTGCACAGACACTTTGTCTTTGCAGTGAGTTAGGAGCACAGTAGATGCTGTTCACTGCCTGATTCCTTAAGAAGTCAGGTGCCAGAACAGAAATGAGGTGGCAAATGCTTGGCTGGGACACAGCCCCAGGAGCAGCAGAACAAGAAATCTTTTGAACAGGGGTGGACTGTAGACAAAACCTGGCAGCAGGAGAACGGGGACTGAGCAGTGGCGGGTTAAGCTTTGCCTTATCTTCACAGGAAGAGTGAAGAGGGAGCAGCAGGTCTGAGGTTTTCTGCTGTAAATCTTCAGCCCTTACAGGCCACTTAGGAGAAGGGGGGGGGGGGGGGAAGCAGCAGCAGCTTCACTCTTTAGCCCTCCTGCCCCCTGCTCCCCTGTAGAGATCAGAGCCTTTAAGGGGAAGATCCGAGAGACTGAGCAGGGCCTGGGGCAAGGCCGCTCCTCCGAGGCGCCCGCCACTGCCCCCCTGGGGCCACTGCCGCTCCTGCCCCCCAATCACTACCACTGTCACCTCCCTCTCCTGCTCCCAGGCCGCCGGTGCCACAGTCCCCAGTCTTCACCCGCCCACCCCCAACCCCGTCGACAGCCCACCTCTGTCCGCCACCAGGCCCCCTGCATTCAAATCGGCAGTGCAGCACCAGCGAGCAGCGTCTCACCTCCGTGTGAAAGCAGCAGATCGCCTCCCTTCGGGCCCTCCCTCACTGTGCCCCGCCCTCACGGAAACAGGAAGTTACATCAGACGAGGGTGGGACACAGTGAGGGAAGGCCCGAGGCGATCCGCCGCTCTCAAACAGACGCGAGGCGCTGCGCTGACAACTAGAGACTCTCCCTTTTCCAAATGCAGGGGGCCCGGTGGCAGAGAGAAGGGGGGAGCCGAGGGCAGGCAGGTGGAGACCGGGGACTGCAGCGCCGGCAGCCTGGGAGCATGAGAAGGAGAGAGACCCCGGCGCTGGGCTCCCCTTGGAGGCTTGGACCCAAGGAATTTTGTCCTCCCTGTCCCCCCTCTCGGCAGCCCTGCGTGTCTGGCCCATCTAAGGAAGTATGGATCCTGAATAAGCCAATCCTTCCCTGCTGCTGAGTTAGATTTCGAACATCTTCATTACCATTAGAAATGAGACTTTTCTATGGAACTGTAGGATGTTTATTTATTTGTTTCATTTGTATCCCACATTTTCCCACCTATTTGCAGGCTCAATGTGGCTTACATGGTACCGCATTCGCCAGTTGCGGTATGAACAAATACAGGTGTTATTGTGGTAAAAGAAGGTTCGTGTTTGGTAGATACATTGGGAAAGTTAAGGAGGGGGGATGAGGGTTAAGGTAGGTCCATTACAGTCTTTGAGTTTGCAGTGTCGCAGGAACTTAGGTTTTCATGTTGGGTCGGTAGGGTATGCCACTTTGAATAGGTTTGTTTTTAGTTCTTTCCGGAAACTTAGGTGGTTGTTCGTTGTTTTTATAGTAACATAGTAACATAGTAGATGACGGCAGAAAAAGACCTGCACGGTCCATCTAGTTTGCCCACGATAAACTCATATGTGTATACCTTACCTTGATTTGTACCTGTCTTTTTCAGGGCACAGACCGTATAAGTCTGTCCAGCAGTATTTCCCGCCTCCCAACCACCAGTCCCGCCTCCCATCACCGGCTCCGGCACAGACCCCATATAAGTCTGCCCTCCCCTATCCTAGCCTCTCAACCACCCAATTTCAGCTAAGCTTCTGTGGATCCATTCCTTCTGCACAGGATTCCTTTATGCCTATCCCACGCATGTTTGAACTCCGTTACCGTTTTCATGTCCACCACCTCCCGCGGGAGGGCATTCCAAGCGTTCACCACCCTCTCCGTGAAGAAATACTTCCTGACATCTTTCCTGAGTCTGCCCCCCCTTCAATCTCATTTCATGTCCTCTCGTTCTACCGCCTTCCCATTATCTTTGGCAGAGCGTTCCATAGTTGTGCGCTTAAGTAAGAAAAGCTGGATGCCTACGTTGATTTGTATTTGAGTCCTTTAGTACTTGGGTAGTGGAGATTTAGGTAAGTTCGTGCTATGATTGTAGCAGAGTTTAATCAGGGCTGGCTCAAGCGGTTGTGGCGCCATGGGCCAACTTTATGTTTTACGCCCCGCGCCCTGCCACAGCTCCCCAAATATTTTATCCTCTTTTGCCAGCTTTTATCCCCCCAGCCCCTGAATAGTTTCTCTTTTTTCCCAGCTTTTGCCCCCCCCCCCCGAACATTTTATTCCACTTTTCCCAACTTTAATCCCCCAGCCCATCCCCTGAATATTTTCTTCTCTATTTTTCCCAGCTTTCTTCCTGTGCCGATGCCCTGGAATATTCAACAATCCCCCCCCCTCCAATCCTCACTAACGTTAATGTTTAGGTCCAGCAGCAGACCAAAAGAACACAGTAAGATGCTGAAGCAGTTCACATGCTTCAGCATCCCACTCCTCCCTGGAAGGGATGCTAGGACTGGACTGCCCAACACAGTGTGTCTTCCAGGAAGGGGGTTGGCGGAACCACAAAGGCCTCTGTACCTACTGGAGATGCAGCTGCTGCGGAAGGGGGGGGGGGGCGGAGTTTCTAAAACCGCCTCGACATCTGACACAGGCCCAGTATGCTGTGGTGGAGGGTGGGGGGGGGGGGGTGCATGGTCTGAAGCAGGGGAGTAAGACGAGTGTTGCAGTCCCTGCAATGTGGATGGAGGCAGGGGAGGAAATCCAAAGCTGATTAGGTAAGCTCCCTCTGCCTCTGGGCTAGCTTAACCTTTGCGGCTGATAACGTCACATGCTTGGGTGTTTGGTGCCCTTTATCGCCAGTGCCCTGGTCCATCGGTTAAGCCAGCCCTGTTTAATTATCAAATTCTTGGAAGGGAAGCCGATGGCTAGGGACCTGAAAATTAATTGGTGGGTGGAGGCAAATAAGGCTGAATGTTCACCATGGGCGACTATTACTCTGACACTGGCCTTGATAGGTATTAGTATTTCTTTGACAATATGGAGATAGATTAATGGATAAAGTCACCACATGGTTTTAGCAATACCTGTGGTTATTGGAAAATGGCTTAATGTGGTAGACAGAAGGCTGAAAAAGCAGCTCCAGCAGATTTCCGTTTATCATAATAACATTTTCATAGATGACAAAAGTTTGAAGACTAATAAGAACGTAAGTGTTGCCCTACTGGGTCAGACCAAGGGTACATCTAGCTCAGTATCCTGTTTCCAACAGTGGCCAATCCAAGTCACAAGAATCTGGTAGAATCCCATAACAGTGGCAAGATTCCATGCTACATAACCCCAGGGATACTCAGTGGCTTTTCCCAGGTCTAACTTAATAATGGTTGATGTTTACATTATGAAGGTCTTTTGCTAAGAGTATGCTTTTTTTTTTTGAAAAATATAATACACCATTTTATCTGAATACACAACATTCTATTTTCAGGGGTGTAGCCATGGACGGGCCTGGACGGGCCCAGGCCCAGCCACTTTCCCTCCAGACCCGCCCTCCCCAACATCCCCTCGCCCGGGGTTTACATTTTTTTTTACCTCCGTCGAAGCGGCCGCGTCATCGAAAGCCCTGCCCATCGAGCCTTCCCTTCGTTCGTTCCCTCAGAGTCCTGCCTTCTGACGTCATTTCCTCATTCCGCGAGGGCGGGACTCTGAGGTAACGAGCTCAAAGGGAAGGCTAGAGACGGGCAGGGCTTTCAATAACGCGGCCGCTTCGATGGAGGTAATCAGGGGAGAGAGGAGAATCACTGGGTATGGATGGCTGGAGGGGGGGCAGAGGAGAGGAGAGAATTGCTGGCTATCGGTGGCTGGAGGGGGGCAGGGGAGAGGAGAGAATCGCTGGGTGTGGGTGGTTGGGGGGAAGGGGAGAGGAGAGAATCGCTGGACGTGGGTGGATGGAGGGGAGGGTAGGGGGGAGAGGAGAGTTGCTGGACATGGGTGGATGGAGGGGAGGGCAGGGGAGAAAGGAAGATTGCTGGACATGGATGGAGGGGGAGGGAAGAGTGAGGAAGGAGATGAGATGAGGGAAAAGGAAGAGAGGAGAAAAACTGCACATGGATGAAGAAAATAGGCAGAAGCTGGATCCACTGGACAGTCAAGTCTGCGGAGGACCCAGCTTTTACTTACGGATGTAGGGCAAGAAATGAAGAAGAAAAGCGGAAAGGAAGCCCTGGAAACGGAGTTAAGAGGACAGATAGCAGCAGAATCAGATACTGGGCCAGCATGATCAGAAAAACAAAGTCACCAGACAACAAAGGTAGAAAAAATCATTCTATTTTCATTATAGTGTTTGGAATGTGTCCACTTTGAGAATCAGGTGCTCAACGTTAAAAGATTATATTTATTTACTTATTTATGTCATTTTATCCCACATTAAACATGAATTAGATTGGAACCTGGGATCATTTAAAATTTTTTTTCCTGGAGAGAGTAATGCATTGCCCCCCCCCCCCCCAGGCTCTCTCCCCGGCTATAGCCAGCTCTGCAATTTTGAGTGGAGGCGCAAAGGTGGACCGGGACGTGCAGAGGTGGACCGGGGAGAGAGTCTGTTGTTAAACATTTACCAGCACACGACTAGTGCCCACCCATCCAACCTGTTGGCCCACCCAAAAATTGCCTTCTGGCTACGCCACTGATTGAATTGCATAGAATGTGGAATTTTGTTTTTAACCATGATGGTGTGTTTCTCGCTCTGTGTTGGGGGCTAGAGTTAAGACTTTCAGATCTTTTTTTCTCCACATTTATATTTGATTATTTAAAGTAAGCAACTCTTGGTAGTTCCTTCATAATTATGCATGAAATTGTACCATTCTTGGTTTTTGGTTAATTGAAATCACCCATTATTATTGTGTTACCCAGTTTGCTAGCTTCCCTAATTTCTGCTAACATTTCTGAATTCTAGCCAAGTGGACAGTAGTACACTCCTATCACTATCCTTCTCCTCTTTACACATGGAATTTCTATCCAAGGTTGGAGTGGAGGAGTCGCCCAATGGTCCTGGCAACCTGGGTTCAATTCCCACTACAGCTACTTGTGACCTTGGGTAAGTCACTTAGGGGATCTTTTTCTAAACCACTTAAGCATCTATGCACACCAAAATGGAGGTACCAATCAACTACTACTGGCTCTTATGGTAATTTCATGTTTGGTGCGCATTAGGAAATCATAGGGAGCAGTGACGATCCTAGGTTGGCTGACACCTGGGGCAGATCACCGATGCACACCCCCCCCCCCCTCCGGGTGCAGCACGACCCCCCCCCCCCCCCAGTGCAATGACACCCCCCCAGCGCAATGACACCCCCCCAGCTCATCAACCCCCCCGGGCGCATTCTTGGCTGCTGGGAGCAGCCGTGCGGCTCTCGGCTCCGCTGGCTCCCTGCTCCCTCTGCCCTGCAACAGGAAGTAACCTGTTCCGGGGCAGAGGGAGCAGGGAAACAGCAGAGCCGCCAGGCGCGCGGTGGCTCTCTGCACCCCTCCAGCGGCGTGCACCCGGGGCGGACCGCCCCCACCGCCCCGCCTTTGGTACGCCGCTGATAGGGAGGAAGAGTTAAGTTATGTCCAGTACGAGCTTTGGTTTCGTTGTGTTGCAGGGTTCAGTCATTTAAGTTGGATCGGTAGGGTATGCTTTTTTGAACAGGTTAGTTTTTAATGATTTCCAGAAGTTTAGGCGGCCATACGTTGTGTAATAGATTGCAATGTCTTTTGATTTCCTTATGTGTACATTGCTTTTAGATCAAAATGTAAAAAAAAAAATAATCAATTATCAGTGTCGTACAAATAATAGGGCCACTCAGGTTGCAGCTCTGAAGTTACTGTGAATAAGGTATGAGCTAATTACAACATCTAAATAATGCTTCAAATGCAAAGAGGGGGATTAGCATAATTTCTACCACTTCAGAGTAATTATAAAGCGTTGGTGGAAAGGTTATGAAGTCTCATTCTTCGCAACAACCCGAGACAGTTTAATTAGATGATACCTTCCAGAGCTTTCTCTTAATCTCTATTACCTCTCAGCGTGGGTGTTTTTACAGACTACTTGACTAATGTGTATTGTACAAATGCATTCTTGCCTTTTTCTGTTCGGGTTTCTCCCTGTATGTGTAAGAGGAGACAGTCTATGATTACTTTGCATCGACTGATGCTCATTTCTTTCTGCTACATGTAAAATTGTAGGCTTTCACATTTACGAGTATGAAAATATAAATGCAGTGCTCTGGAGGCCTTGTTCTCTGAAGTCTCGATGTACTCCTCAGTAATTCAGCTGTGTTATGTATTGTGGGTTTGATTTGCCCAAATTCTTCTAGGCCAATGTGTCATGCCTCTCACCTGTTTTCCGTGGCAGCGGCCAAAAAAGCAAACAGGACGCTAGGAATTATTAGGAAAGGGATGCAAAATAAGACCTAGAATATTATAATGCCTCTGCATACTTCCATGGTGCAACCTCACCTTGAGTATTGCATTCAATTCTGGTCGCCATAGGTCAGAAAAGATACAGTGGAGTTAGAAAAGGTTCAAAGAAGAGTGATCAAAATGATAAAGGAGATGGAACTCCTCCTATCCAGTGGCGTTCCTAGCCAGGATGGCACCCTGGGCGGATTGCCGATGCACCCCCCCCCCCTGGTGAAATGACACCCCCCGGGTGCACGCCGCTGGGGGGGGGGGGGTGCCGCGGCGCGCGCCTGTCGGCTCCGAAAAGTTCGCTAACTTCGCTCGTTCGCTGCAGCTCCTTCTGCCCCGGAACAGGAAGTAACCTGTTCCGGGGCAGAGGGAGCTGCAGCGAACAAGCGAAGATAGCGAACTCGGAGCCAGGCGCGCGCCGCGGCACCCCTCAGCGACGTGCACCCGGGGCGGACCGCCCCCACCACCCCCCCTTGGTACGCCACTGCTCCTATCTGCACCCTTCTCCTCCACTGCTAACTCCAGACTCCATTCCTTTTATCTTGCTGCACCATATGCCTGGAATAGACTTCCTGAGCCGGTACGTCAAGCTCCATCTCTGGCCGTCTTCAAATCTAAGCTAAAAGCCCACCTATTTGATGCTGCTTTTAACTCCTAACCCTTATTCACTTTGTTCAGAACCCTTATTTTATCATCCTCACTTTAATACCCCCTTATCTCTTGTTTGTCCTAATTAGATTGTAAGCTCTGTTGAGCAGGGACTGTCTCTTCATGTTCAAGTGTACAGCGCTGCGTACTTCTAGTAGCGCTATAGAAATGATAAGTAGTAGTAGTAGTAGGTTAGGGCTCTTTAGCTTGGAAAAGAGATGGATGAGGGGGCGATATGATTGAGGACTACAAAATCCTGAGTGGGTAGAATAGGTAAAAGTGAATCGATTTTTCACGCTTTCAAAAAGTACAAAGGCCAGAGGACACGCAATGAAATTACTTGACATGGGGACAAAGTTTGTCCCCGTTCCTGTGGGCTCTGTCCCCATCCCCGCCCCGTCCCTGTGGGATCTGTCCCCGTCCCCACCCCATCCCCGTGGGATCCGTCCTCATTCCCATCCCCGCAGTTACTGCGGTTCCTCGTCCCCGTGTCATTCTCTACTTCCGCTGCCTGTTTAAATCGCTTTGAATCTTGACTCCTTAAATACTAGGATGTCAACAGCATCTTTCCTGACAAAGTACAGAGGACATATGCCAATGATATTCTGTCTCATGATTTGCAAAAGGAGGCATGTAGAGAAGCTGGAGCATCGCCCTATGAATTCAGTGGTGTCTTGGGTTCAAGACAACCCATGGGTTCTTGCATGTAACCTCGGCCAAGCCTTTTTATCTGCCTGTGACTCTGGCTCTGCTCTGAAACAAGGCATTTATCTTACTCAGGCTTTCATGCCCAACAATTATTTTAATGCACTACTAAAAATTCTTTGACAGCAATTTAGTTTGGTAAGTGTTATATAGAAATAATGTACTGATGATATTATAATCAAATGCAGATGAAAATGGAAGCGATCTCTTTGTACATAAACACTGAGAATAACTGCACATTTCTCTGTCATGTGTTAGGGTGGTATCTCCATATTTTACTGTGCACTTTAATTACACCCTCTTTGATCTTGGAGTATCTTTTCTCATATCTTAGGACAATAGGTCCATCCAGCTGTCTTTTGCGATTTGCTCACACTGAGGAATCACTCGTGTATCATGAGTTTTTTTATTCAGCTTTTCTATGGAATACAAAACAGATGCCTCTTTTGAAAATGAATTATTTATTATTATTACGTGGGGGGCATTTTTAGAGCCTGGTTTGCCAAGCATTTTTCCCATAGACACAGCCTCAGTAAATCAGGTCTTTAGTATACGTTATTTGCTGAACTGATCTTTGCTAAGTTGTGCCCATTCTGGGAGCAATTTTATCAAGGAGTTATGCGATGTCAAGATATTTTTATGCATGTAAAGGAGCTCTTTTAAAATTACCCCAGGAGTTACCTCGTAAAAGTATATGTGGTGCCAAGAAGGCACAAACATTTGTACAACTTGCACATAAACAGGGGTCAAGTTTGGGCAGAGCATAGACAGAGTACCGCAAGATTGCCACTAGGGGTCAGGGCAGCCGTTTTGTGGCCAGATCCGCAATGGGCAGGAGCGAGTGGGCGTCGCTTCTATCCATATGGCTCCCCTAGACTACCCAGGAGTTTCAAAGTAGGCCGGGGTGGGGGGCCCTATGGGGATGCATGGGGGACTCAGGCCTGCACTTTATTTTACTTTGGAGGGGAGGGAGGGGGGGTTGGGAGCTCGGTGATGGCTGGAATTCTTCAGGAGGGGAGGGAGGGGGATCAGGAGATGGGGGCTGGGACCCCCGTTTCATTTTCTTGCAGAGACTGGTGGGAGATTGGGACCAGGAGAGGAGGTCAAAGGGGCAGAGGTGCCTGAAACGACATATAAGTGTCTTATGTGGGTCCCAGCTGAATATTGGCGAGGACCTGCATAAGCTCCAGCAGCCAGTGCTGTTTGAATTAGCCTTGGATATTTGGTGCCATTGTCCAAACGGGCCCTGGTACTGAATATACAGAGCTAATCCTCCCTGTGGTGGGGCTGAGCATGGCAGGCTGAATATTTTTTTTTTATTACATTTGTACCCCGCGCTTTCCCACTCATGGCAGGCTCAATGCGGCTTACATGGGGCAATGGAGGGTTAAGTGACTTGCCCGGAGTCACAAGGAGCTGCCTGTGCCTGAAGTGGGAATCGAACCAAAGTCCACCACCCTAACCACTAGGCCACTCCTCCACTGTTGCTACTATTTGAGATTCTACATGGAATGTTGCTATTCCACTAGGAACATTCCATGCAGAAGTCGGCCCTTGCAGATCACCAATGTGGCCGCGCAGGCTTCTGCTTCTGTGAGTCAGGACGTCAGACTCACAGAAACAGAAGCCTGCGCAGCCTTCTACATGGAATGTTGCTACTGGAATAGCAACATTCCATGTAGAATCTCCAATAGTAGCAACATTCCATGCAGAATCTCCAATAGTAGCAACATTCCATGTAGAATCTCCAATATTATCTATTTTATTTTTGTTACATTTGTACCCCACGCTTTCCCACTCATAGCAGGCTCAATGCGGCTTACATGGGGCAATGTAGGGTTAAGTGACTTGCCCAGAGTCACAAGGAGCTGCCTGTGCCTGAAGTGGGAATCCAACTCAGTTCCTCAAGACCAAAGTCCACCACCCTAACCACTAGGCCACTCCTCCACTGTTGCTACTATTTGAGATTCTACATGGAATGTTGCTATTCCACTAGCAACATTCCATGTAGAAGTCGGCCCTTGCAGATCACCAATGTGGCCGCGCAGGCTTCTGCTTCTGTGAGTCTGACGTCCTGCACGTACGTGCAGGACGTCAGACTCACAGAAACAGAAGCCTGCGCAGCCTTCTACATGGAATGTTGCTAGTGGAATAGCAACATTCCATGTAGAATCTCCAATAGTATCTATTTTATTTTTGTTACATTTGTACCCTGCGCTTTCCCACTCATGGCAGGCTCAATGCGGCTTACATGGGGCAATGATGGGTTAAGTGACTTGCCCAGAGTCACAAGGAGCTGCCTGTGCCTAAAGTGGGAATCAAACTCAGTTCCTCAGGACCAAAGTCCACCACCCTAACCACTAGGCCACTCCTCCACTTGCTTGTTTATAAAATATATGTGCAGACATCTAGGTTGCTCCCATGCAGACAAAAATCATTGTGGTTTCAATGTAGATGGGATTTCTGTCACTTTTTTCCTAGCAGGGGCGTAGCTAGGTGGGACCACGGGGGCGTGGGCCCCCACAGATTTAGCCCTGGCCCCCTCTACTTTCGCCCCCCCGCCGCTGACCCTCCCCCGCCACTTTCAATCCTCCCTCCCGCCGCCAGGTACCTTTGCTGGCGGGGGTCCCCAACCCCCGCCAGCCGAAGTCTTCTTCAGCGCCGGCCTCCGGCGCCTTCACTGATCTGTTTCTGTGAGTCCTGACTCCTGACGTCCTGCTCTCTGGACGACGTTCTCCTTCTCCTGGCTTCAAGCACTTCTGCAGGCAGCGCAGTGTGGGGATGGAAACGGGGAGTGTGCTGCGAGCAGTCTGTTGTTCTTTGCTTTTGGGGCTCAGGCAGGCAGGCGACGACGATCACCTGCAACGTTTCCGTTCAGGCACTGGAGGCACAACGTGCAAGCGGGAAGGTGGAAGTGCAGTGCGCATAGGCGGTACCGCCAAGGCACGGCGCCACCGTGTGAAAGTTGGAAGGTGGGGCGCATGTATGAGCATAGGCGCTGTATTTTTTAGAAATCTATTTGGGGGAGCGACCGCTCCTCCTGCGCCCCCCTAGATATGCCACTGGGTACTGGAACAATGGGGGGAGGGAGCTGCTGGACTGGAAGGCCTAGACCCAGGGCCTCATGAGTGGCTAATGTGGCCTAGCCTAACTTATAGTATTCTGTACATTGTATATGTACGTGGGAGCCTCATTTGTGTCCCGCCCAGGCTCCACCCCTGTGTACACCCTTTTGCAAATACACATTATGGGGTCCATTTACAAAGGCGCGCTGAAAAATGGCCTGCGGTAGTTTAGGCGCGGGCTTTGGGCAGAATCATTTTTCAGCGCACCTGTAAAAAAGGCATCTCTTTTGTTTTGCCAAAAATAGACATGCGGCAAAATCAAAATTTCCACGCGTCCATTTTGGGTCTGCTTCAAGCGCCAGGAAATAAAAAATATTTCCCAGACACACGTAGCGGACCCGCGCCAAAATTGAAATTACCACAAGGGCCACGCGGTAACTGGGTGGTAACTCCAATTTGGCGCACATTGAGCATGCGTAGGCGCCTACGCAGCTTAGTAAAAGGGGGCCTATGTAAGTTAAGCAGGTATTTGCACAACAACACGTAGGCGCCATGCTACTATTCTAAACATCTATGTGTGTAACGTGTGCTTAAACGTGAACACCTAGGTTATAGAATTACCTTAAACTTTTTGGGGGTGAATTCTATATATGGTGCTGAAAAAAGTGCTATTCTATAAGCCAAGCTTAAAGTTAGAATTGCTGAGAGAGAGGACGGCCTCATATGACAGGAATCGGTTATGACAGGCACAAGAAGAAAAGTGTCAAGAGAAAATTAAAGATATGTGGCCATACAAAGGAAGGTTTCGTAATTTGGAAAGTGTCCTCAGGGTGCATACGAAGGAGCGTACCAAAGGAGCAGAACTGCTCCTTAGGCAGGCTCCTTCGGCGTGCACACGCGATACACCTCTACATGGCGTGTGCTGCTGGCGAGTGCAGATTTAAAGGGACTAACAGTGACATGACTTCTAGGATTGGGTAGTCGAGCAGGTAGGAGAAACTGCCGCGAACTGGGAGCTGGAGTCCAAGGAGCGAGCCTGAAAGACAGTAAAGCAAAACCCAGTCACAGCAATTAAATCTAATTAATGACAATAATTGCTTGTTAAAAAGCAAATTATTGGTACTAATTACCTCATTATTCAATTACATTGCACTTGCAAATTGAGCGTGGGCCAAAATTTTGCAAGTACAATTTTTAGGAACTTTTATAGAATTAGGGCGTTTATGTCCTTATGTCAGCAAATAAATACTAACCGGCGGCTCCCCCGCCCAATCTCCCCATTTGCATCTGCTCAATTTGCTTTCACAAGTCTACTGAATTCTGCGGTTTCTCCCTCGTTCTGTACAACGTTTGGGAATTTTTTTTACCGTGTATTTTTGATGAGCAATAAAATGTTTTGAAACAGAACAGAAGCTGATGTCATTAAAGGCTTTTGTTTTCTGAGGTGATTTTTAAGGTTTACTTCTGGGCGTAATTTTTTTTCACACCTCTGAATTTTGAAGACTAGATCCCTTGGTGAATTTTCTAAAACTAGACTGTATGAAGATGCATCTTCCTCCAGCCCGTAAGACGTGTTAGTATTTATTAAAATGTTTTTTTCCCTTAAGCCTATGCTTGGTAGCCTGTGACCTGGTAATTTGAAGAATCAGTAAAAAAACAAACAAACCAAAATCAAATTCTGCATTACAAACAACAGCAGAACCTATATCCATATATTAATTATAGCAACAATAATTTATATGTTTCTCTGTAAACATAAATATTCTGGAAATGATTTTTGAAAAATGGCTTTCACATTGTGTTTACCTTATTTTTTTTTTCCAAATTTTTCCCAGTTGCTGTATGGCCCATGAACAAATTCTTGAGAAGCTGCAAAACAAGTGGGATCTCATTAAGAACTCTCCAAGCTCAGCTCTGGCTATCAGTCAGGAGTTCAGAACAGATAATTTGGTCTGTTCTCACAGTCTTCTGTGTGAGAATGTACACTGCTGTGCGTGTAGGATTTTAATGGATATATGGCAAGCACTAAGGGCGAGGAGTGCATGGAGCAGTCTCCCAGGGGAGGTGGTGGGAGTAGCCTAGTGGTTCCTGCAGAAGGTTTTGATCCTGGGGAACTGGGTGTGATTCCCACTGCAGACCTTGTGACTCTGGGCAAGTCACTTAACCCTCCATTGCCCCAGGTACAAATAAGTACCTGTATACACTATGTAAACCACCTTGAATGTTAGTTGCAAAAACCACAGAAAGGTGGCAGATCAAGTCCCATTTCCCTTTCCCTATTTGAGATTCTACATGGAATGTGGCTAGTGGAGGAGTAGCCTAGTGGTTAGTGCAGTGGACTTTGATCCTGGGGAACTGGGTTTATTTCCCACTGTAGCTCCTTGTGACTCTGGGCAAGTTACTCAACTCTCCATTTCCCCCAGTACAAATAAGTACCTGCATATACCATGTAAACCACCTTGAATGTAGTTGCAAAAGCCACAGAAAGGTGGCATATCAAGTCCCATTTCCCTTTCCCTAACAGAAATCAAAAAGGCACAATACAATAGACATTTATATCCTTCACTTTCCCAGTAACGGTTCTGTGTTGTAAACAGGTGAAGCTAAGTATACCTAGGAGTTTACATACTATCAGAAATAAAATTTATGTATTATTGACAACTTTCCTGAAGAGATAGGTTTGTAGCAATCTTCTGAGCTGCTATAATCAAAGCACAGAGGATGCACAGTCACTGGGAAATAAGATTAACACCAGAGGAAAAATGGGCAACGTGTGTTAACAGTTATCGCACAAGTGCATACAGAAACATTTGCAAGTTAAGTGCCTTGTGTTAGAGGGTGACACTGCCACCGCCACTGCCCCCCCCCCCCCACTGGGGCTACCGCCACACCCTGACTCAGGCCACCGCCACCCCTTCACTCAGGCTGCCCCCCCCCCACTCGGGCTGTCGCTGCTGCCACCACACCCCACTTGGGCTGCCACCGGCTACCTCAGGGTCTACAGTGCTCCCCCGTGGACCGGTTTCCTGTCTTCTCTCCTGCTGCGCTCATGCTGTGTGGCAGCCAGGACCGAGTTCTCGCATTAACTCTAAATCTTCTTTGCCGCCGCAGATCCATCCTGCTGCAGTGTCGGTGGAAACAGACTGGATGAGGCGGGATAAGCGAGGCAGAAAGAAGGACCTGCAGCAGCAGAGAAGACAAAGCATTAACATGATAACCCGCAAGCAGGAAACCAATGAATGCAGCCTTCTACCACCAGCGCCACCACCGGGAAACCTTGCCGACGTGGCAGCAATGCCGGGCCTTCCTTGGAGGCCGGGCCCAGGGAATCTTGTCCCCCAGCCCCCCCCCCCCCCCGTCAGTGGCCCTGGCAACTAGGCTGTGCATGGATGGAGGATGGCGTGGATGGCGTACAGCAGTTAACACAGGGTACGTATCGGAGTGGAGGAGTGGCCTAGTGGTTAGGGTGGTGGACTCTGGTCCTGGGGAACTGAGGAACTGAATTTGATTCCCACTTCAGGCACAGGCAGCTCCTTGTGACTCTGGGAAAGTCACTTAACCCTCCATTGCCCCATGTAAGCCGCATTGAGCCTGCCATGAGTGGGAAAGCGCGGGGTACAAATGTAACAAAAATAAAATAGATACTATTGGAGGTTCTACATGGAATGTTGCTACTATTGGAGATTCTACATGGAATGTTGCTATTCCACTAGCAACATTCCATGTAGAAGGCTGCGCAGGCTTCTGTTTCTGTGAGTCTGACGTCCTGCACCTACGTGCAGGACGTCAGACTCACAGAAGCAGAAGCCTGCACGGCCACATTGGTGATCTGCAAGGGCCGACTTCTACATGGAATGTTGCTAGTGGAATAGCAACATTCCATGTAGAATCTCAAATAGTAGCAACAGTGGAGGAGTGGCCTAGTGGTTAGGGTGGTGGACTTTGGTCCTGAGGAACTGAGTTTGATTCCCACTTCAGGCACAGACAGCTCCTTGTGACTCAGGGCAAGTCACTTAACCCTCCATTGTCCCATGTAAGCCGCATTGAGCCTGCCATGAGTGGGAAAGCGCAGGGTACAAATGTAACACAAAATAAAAATAAAATTAGGTTTGATAAATGGTGCTCAAATTTGGGTGCCAAAAAATGCACACTAAATGTTCTTCTATAAATGGTGCTCCGAATTGGGAGTCATTTGTTGAATAGCGCCCAATTTTGGGGCATGATGATTTACACCTACTGAAACCTGGTGTAAATCCTTGCATGCAAATTAGGCATGGATCCCCTAAATTTTATAATACTGTTCTGTCCCTCGGCAGCCTTAAATTAGTTTTATAGTGAGGCCCTAAAACGTGTTTAATGCCTTTACTGTTGCTCTCACTTCTAAGGATTTTTACTGCTGTAATCACTCATTGCAAAGATATATGAGCAATGCATTGTGCGTAATGAAGTCTCACATGTAATGCAGTTACCCCTGCTTGTTTGTATAAAGTTTGTTACTAGTATTTTATTATCCTACAAAGAACTCCTCCGTGTCTCAGCCAAGCTTGGCTCCTTTGTTTACTTTCTGATATTTCCTGATTATTCTTACTATCTTTGTCCTGATTGGTCAGCTAGGGTATGACTTTTTTTCTCCAATCGAGGACTGCCCTCTGTGACCACCTCTGTTACCTGACCTCAGGCTCTGTCCTTATTGGTCCTCCTTTCTCTCTTCCATTGGTGTGTGGGTGCTCTTCTTGACCCCTCTGGCCCATGAGGTCAGACATTCTCCATCTTGCCTAGGACAGGAAATATTTTTTCACTCAATGAATAGTTAAGCTCTGGAACTCTTTGCCAGAGGATGTGGTAACAGTGGTTAGCGTATCTGGGTTTAAAAAAGGTTTGGACAAACTCCTGGAGGAAAAGTCCATATTGAGAGACATGGGAAGCAACTGCTTGCCCCTGGGATTTGTAGCATGGAATGTTGCTACTCTTTGAGATTCTGCATGGAATCTTGTCACTCTTTAGGATTCCAGAATCTTGCTATTCTTTGGGGGTTCTACATGGAATGTTGCTACTATATGGGTTTCTGTCAGGTACTTGTGACCCGGACTGGCCACTGTTTGGAAAACAGGATACTGGGTTAGATGGACCATTGGTCTGATCCAGTATGGCTACTCTTATGTTCCCTTGAAGAAGAATCATTTTTTTTACCTCGTTCATTCTTTCTTTCAAGATACTGCACCATCCCAGCACCTCAGCTTTGAACTGCTTTCATCTATTTAACCACTTTCTCACCTCTGCAATAAAGCTCCTTCTTTCAGATTCCCACCTCCATCCTCTAATATAGCTCTCAGAATTACGAAGTGTCTTGC
Organism: Microcaecilia unicolor; assembly: GCF_901765095.1. Classification (NCBI taxonomy): domain Eukaryota; kingdom Metazoa; phylum Chordata; class Amphibia; order Gymnophiona; family Siphonopidae; genus Microcaecilia; species Microcaecilia unicolor. The sequence goes on along the minus strand of NC_044036.1, from coordinate 325,750,737 downwards.
CTCTGGGCAATAACTTCTGAGAATATGATGCTTTTAAGAAGCCAAGAACAAATACTGCGTACATTAATGAACTCCCCTGACCTGCCCATGCCCCTCGCATAGTCAAGTCCCCTTCTGCGTTATGCACTAAGGGACTGATATTAAGCCTGGCTAACTCCCACGGTCACAGCTAAATCTGGATATTCAATGCTGAAAATGAGCAGATAGCCGGTTATGTCGGCTGATATAACCGGCTATCTGCTAGCCGCTAACTGGTGATATTCAGCTGGCTACCCGCCACTGAATGTCACCAGATAGCTGGTTATGGGACATTTAACCGTCCAAGTGCCGGTCCTGGCCAATTAAATGCTTTTGAATATTAGGGGGGGAGGGTAAAAGATTTCTGCATGCATCTTTATAGAGTAATGCTTAGCAAGATGCATGCGCAAATCCATTGTTGCAAATTAACATCAATAACTGATTGTTAGCACCCAATTATTGGCATGAATTGGCTCAATAATTTAAATTCCATGTGCAAATTGGGTGCATGCCCAATTTTTCACGTGCAACTTTGGGCACCATTTATACAATCTGGGGGACCATGGGCCGTTGTGCAGTTAGCGTGGCTTCACTTAGTGCGTCCTCAGTAGGAGGCACTAAATGCAGCTGTGCTAATTGAGACCAGGTTCTATGCATGATAATGCACACGTCCTTGCATTAATAGCAGAGAACATGCTGGACACGTCCCAACAGTTACCACACAGCCTTTGCATTAATTTTTGCCCTTAACGTTACATTACATGCCCTCCCGCGGGAAGTGGTGGAGATGAAAACGGTAATGGAATGCAAACATGTGTGGGATAAACATAAAGGAATCCTGTTTAGAAGGAATGGATCCACGGAATATTAGGGGAGATTGGGTGGCAACACCGGTAATTGGGAAGCAAAACCTGTGCTGGGCAGACTTCTACGGTCTGTGCCCTGAGAATGGCACATATAAAGTACCACATACCATGCAAAATTAGTTCATCTTGTTGGGCATACTGAATGGACCGTACAGGTCTTTATCTGCCATCATTTACTATGTTACTATGTTAAAACTTTTATATACCACACATACCTTGTACAGCTCAGTGCAGCTTAACAATAAGAATAACCAGGCTTACCCAGGACTTTAAAAATAATAGAAGCATCATGCCAAAAGTGCAAATCTTCAATAGTAAAAGTCCCTTTTAGTGTTCATTAACTAGTTTTAGTATGCACTACAATATTAAACTGCAGAAAGGAAATGAATCTTATGAAAAGATAGTAAAATAAAAACCCCACACAAAATAATTTTTCCATGCACACCCCAAGATCTTGCAGAACAGTGAAGGAGAGAACCGAGTCCCAGTCTGAACATTCCATAGCTCTGTGCACTGAACACTGGGCTGAAGTAATGCATGCTTGCCCAAGAGTACATTTATGAAATGAACAACTTTCTTTGGACCGGTTTGTGTTAGCAATTCTGTTCCTGAAGTTTCAGGAAATGTAATCTCTAGGCAAAAGATGCATCATCAGAATTTAAGAACTGCCAGGAAATGGACAGGCAAGCTTTTCACAATTATTAATATTTGTGAAGTTAGTGGGGAGCGGTCATACCTGCATACCTGAGATAGTGAAGTGGCCACTAGATGTCACCATTTTTATACCTAAGCAGAGTTGGAGGACCATGCTGCAAATAGTGGGAGGAGACACTTTACAGCAAACCTTACATCAGTTTTCACATTTTTCAGAAACTGCCTTTAATTCACTTATGTACCTTCTTTTCCACACAGGGAATTTACATCTAAGCAGAAAATAACGCAGCTTTCAGTATAAATGTGTTTGCTCTTTTCCTTTGAAAGCATAAGAGGATGGGACTTGGTATACTGCCTTTCTGTGGATTATTATCATAGTGGTTTACATCAGGGGCGTATCTGGACTCCGGCGGTAGGGGGGGCCAGAGCCAGAGGGAGGGGGCACATTTTAGCCCCCCCCCCCGCCGCCGCGCCCCCACCGCCACCAATGACTCTCTCCAACCCCCTCCCGCCGCCAACCCTCCCCCGCTGCCGTTCTTACTTTTGCTGGCGGGGGACCACAACCCCCGCCAGCCGAGGTCTGCTTCCACCTGCCGCTGCCGTAAAAACTTCTTCTTCAGCCGGCGGGGGACCCCAAACCCCCGCCAGCCGCCCCGCGGTGTTTGAAATTCATCTTCGGCCTCCGTGGCCGTGCTGCTGTGATAGGCGCTGTTGAAATCCACTTCGGAGTCTGACGTCGTTGTATGTTGTACGTGCTGCGACGTCAGACTCCGATGTGGATTTCAACAGCGCCTATCACAGCAGCACGGCCACGGAGGCCGAAGATGAATTTTAAACACCGCGGGGCGGCTGGCGGGGGTTTGGGGTCCCCCGCCGGCTGAAGAAGAAGTTTTTACGGCAGCGGCAGGTGGAAGCAGACCTAACCCCCGCCAGCAAAAGTAAGAACGGCAGCGGGGGAGGGTTGATGGCGGTAGGGGGGTCCAGGGCAAAATCTGCGGGGGCCCAGGCCCCTGAGGCCCCACGCAGATACGCCCCTGGTTTACATATTACCCTGTTTCCCCGAAAATAAGACCTAGTAGAGGTTTTGCTGAATTGCTAAATATAAGACCTCCCCCGAAAGTAAGACCTAGCAAAGTTTTTGTTTGGCCCGGATGGGACATGGACACAGAAACCTTAATTTTTTTTGCTGCAACCCAAGACGAAATAACATAAAAGAAACAAGACTGAGGTGGAAAATCTATCGTCCAGCGGACTCCTACCATCCTCCTTCACGCTTTTGTGAAGATCAACTACCGGTAAGTGAGCCCGGAAAGAAAAGAAACACCCCCCTTGCAGAAATAATAAAAGAAAAGAAAATGAGTAACCGAGCCCTTTCGGCGCTGCTCCATCGCCCAAGGGCTAAGTCAAACTAGAAGGATGGAAAGTGTTGCGAATGTACAGGAGGAGCGCATAAAGCGCCACCAATGGGGAACGGAGCTACCGTAGAATTTTTTTTTTAACGTTTGTAATACGGTAGGGATGATCCTGTGCCCTAAGCCCTCTCACAACCTCCCGAGACCCCCAGCCAGAGCAGCCCGGCCCCACATTCCATTACCTTCCCTAGTGCATACCCCTCCTCCATTCCCAGCCTGGCCAGGGCGGCTCTGCTCCGCTCGAGTCCTGCAGTCACTGTGGGCAGATAGGCGAGCCACGGCCTACTCCTGCAGGATACCGCCCCCTACTTCAATACTGTTCCCGACCGCCATAGTCCCCCTACTACTCCCAAATAAGACATCCCCTGAAAATAAGACCTAGCGCATCTTTGGGAGCAAAAATTAATATAAGACACTGTCTTATTTTGGGGAAACACGGTATATACAGGTACTTATTATGCAGCTGGGCAATGGAAGGTTAAATGACTTGCCCAGAGTCACAGGAAGCTGCAGTGGGAATTAAATATAAGACCTCCTATGCATCCAGCTTCTCCTTCTTGGGCAGCCAGCTTTAGAACGCTCTGCCAAGATCCATCCGAAAAATCAACGACCGTCTACCTTTCAGGAAAATGTTGAAGACCCACCTTTTTAAGAAAGCTTACCCAACTGACTGTACTTAAACTTTTAAACTTATCCACTTGATCCTTATCCTGAGGACTGTTATACCTTTGACTTTATCTCCCAATTCTACTCATGCACTTCCCTCTATCCTTCCTTATTATCCTTCCTATTCCTTATCCTTCCCTATCTCTTTTCCTTTTGATATTCTATTTGCTTGCCTCTATTTTTTTTAACTCACATTTCCTCAAAACCTCACCATTACTACGTTTACTACAACTTGTAAGATTCTCACCTAGATTTTGTAACTGTATTTACTATGTAAGCAGCATTGAGCCTGCAATGTGTGGGAAAGCGCGGGGTACAAATGCAATAATAACAATTGAACCCAGTTCCCAGGTCTACTGCACTAACCACTAGAGGCTACTCCTCCACTAGCAACAGTCCGTGTAGAATTTCAAATAGGGAAATGGAAATTGATATACGGTTCTATGGTTTATGCAACTACATTCAAAGCAGTTTACATATATACAGGTACTTATTTTGTACCTGGGGCAATGGAGGGTTAAGTGACTTGCCCAGAGTCACAATTTGCTGCAATGGGAATTAAATCCAGTTCCCCAGGTGGGGCAGGCTGCTGCACTAACCATTAGGCTACTCCTCCACTCCTTGGGATTCCGGAATCTTGCTATTCATTGGGGTTCTAAATGGAATGTTGCTACTCTTTGAGATTGTGCATGGAATCTTGTTAATGGGACTTGATATACCGCCTTTCTGAGGTTTTTGCAACTACATTCAAAGCAGTTTACATAGGTACTTATTTGTACCTGGGGCAATGGAGGGTTAAGTGACTTGCCCAGAGTCACAATTTGCTGCAATGGGAATTAAATCCAGTTCCCCAGGTGGGGCAGGCTGCTGCACTAACCACTAGGCTACTCCTCCACTACAGGGATGGACCTGCCACTTCCCTTTTGTGTTGGTTGGTTCTTGCTGAGTCTCATGTCAAGGGGTTGGCTCAGATTTGGATTCTGAATCACCAAACTTATCATGTGGTTTGCATCAAGAACTGGATTTGCATAATAATAAGGTCCTGGGATCCCACGTTTTTCAAAACCCTTGCTGCCAAGAGAAAGGCGGGGGGGGGGGGGGGGGGGGAAGGGGAGGTGATATCAAAGTCAGATGCTGTTTCTGTCAGTGCTTTGTACTTGCTATTATTATGATATTCTACTGAATATTTATGCCATGGGATTCTAAGAAGATGGGGGGGGGGGGGGGGGGGGGGAGAGGGTAAGACCCAAAAAGAGATTAGGGCAAAAGGAAACAGAGATTTCTTAGTTGTGTGCTTAGAGGTTTCACTGGCAAAACCAGTTAATTTTAGTACTGGAGATAATATGAGATGGCAAAATATAATAGCGGAAAAGAGAAAGCAGTCGAGGGTTATGATATCAAAAATACCAACCGTAGAAACAACAGGTGACATGAAGTTGAGCATTGACAGAATTGGCTGCACGGTAATTAGCAGTAGAAGCATGCAGGGCTTGCTTTCATTTTATTTCATTCAGGGTTCCTTTCCCTGTCTTTTCATTTTGGGGCATTTTTCCATTTAAGTCAGCAGCCACCGTTTTGATGTATGGCACAGCAGGGCAAGAGTAACTCCTAACTGGAGTGAGGGGCTGTCTCTTCATGTTCAAGTGTACAACGCTGCGTACGCCTAGTAGTGCTTTAGAAATGATAAGTAGTAGTAGTAGTAGAGACAGAGATTAATGGGCTCATTTTCAAAAGAGAAGGACGTCCATCTTTCGACATAAATTGGAAGATGGACGTCCTTCTCCCAGGGACGTCCAAATCGGTATAATCAAAACCCGATTTTGGTCATCTCCAACTGCAGTCTGTGGCAAGGATGGCCAAAATTCAAGGGGGCATGTCGGAGGTGTAGCGAAGGCGGGACTTGGGCGTGCCTAACACTTGGACGTCCTTGACCCATAATTGAAAATAACAAGGGCGTCCCTGACGAACACTTGGACGTTTTCACCCGGACATGTTTTTATTACGACTAAGGCACAAAAATGTGCCCGAAATGACCAGATGACCACCGGAGGGAATCAGGAATGACCTCCCGTTACTCCCCCAGTGGTCACTAACCCCCTCCCACCCTCAAAAAACATCTTAAAATTATGTTGTGCCAGCCTCAGATGTCATACTCAGGTCCATGACAGCGCATGCAGGTCCCTGGAGCAGTTTTAGTGGGTGCAGTGCACTTCAGACAGGTGGACCCAGCCTCATCCCCCCCTACATGTTACGTTTGTGGAGGAAACAGCGAACCCTCCAAAACCCACCAGAAACCCACATCTATGTGCCCCCTTCACCCCTAAGGGCTATGGTAGTGGTGTACAGTTGTAGGTAGTGGGTTTTGGGGGGCTCAGCACACAAGGTATGGTAGCTAAGTACCTGGGAGCATTTTATGAAGTCCACTGCAGTGCCCTCTAGGGTGCCCAGTTGGTGTCCTGGCATGTCAGGGGGACCAGTGCACTACAAATGCTGGCTCCTCCCACAACCAAATGGCTTGCATTTGGCCGTTTTTGACATGGACATCTTTGGTTTTGAAAATCGCCGAAAGTCAGAAAAGTCTATGTCTAGGGATGGCCAAATTTAAGGCTTTGGACGACTCCGACGGTATTTTCGAAATGAAAGATGGACATCCATCTTTTTTCAAAAATACTTCCCGCCCCTGGATTTCGCCATTTTGCAAGGATGTCCAAATCGCAACTTGGACGTCCCTTTCGAAAATGCCCCTCCACGTATACCAGTGTTTAATCATGAAGACATGGAACCTGTGCAGAGTGCCAGATTCAACTCTGGCTGCCTTGATGGGCAGACTGGATGGACCGTGCAAGTCTTTATCTGCTGACATTTATTATGTTTTCAAACCATGCATGGGGTAAGACTGCAAGGGGGGAAGGGGGGCAGGAGATTTACGTGCTTGACTAAGCCCAAGGAGGCATTATTTTATTTTTTTGTTTTATGGCTTGAGTGGGGTTGTAACAAAATTACAAGCACTACTTTTTGTTTCCTTCCTTTTTAACTTGAAATCTCTTTATTGGTGCTACTTACAAACAGCCAACGAGCACAAAAATAACACATTCCACGAAGCTACTTTCCAAGGTCAAAAGTATCACCAGTTTATCTCCCCCTCTAAATAGGAAGCGGTAAGGGCTCCTCCTGAAAATGGCCACATGGCAAGTGTTACACCTACCACACTGCCATTTCCATTTAAAAAAAAGCCATTCTACCAGCTGCGGTGAAAGGACGACTCGGTGCGCAACAGACCTGTGCACCGATGCCACCGCAGGGGTCCTTTTATCGCTGCTTGGTAAAAGCACCCCTTAGACTTACTACTACTACTACTAATCATTTCTAAAGCGCTACTAGACGGTACGCAGCGCTGTACACTTGAACATGAAGAGCCAGTCCCTGCTCGACAGAGCTTACAATCTAATTAGGACAAACAAACAGGACAAACAAGAGATAAGGGAATATTAAAGTGAGGATGATAAAATAAGGGTTCTGAACAAGTGAATAAGGGTTAGGAGTTAAAAGCAGCATCAAAAAGGTGGGCTTTTAGCCTAGATTTGAAGACGGCCAGAGATGGAGCTTGACGGACCGGCTCAGGAAGTCTATTCCAGGCATATGGTGCAGTTCCTTGGTGTGTAAGTCTAAATGCTTTGCAAATAAGCCTCCATGTGGTCAATTGGTTGCCATATTTCCCATTTATATCTCCCTTTTGTAACGCGTGCTTCCTAGGGATGTGCTGTTGTGTAAAATGACCTGGTAAACACCAACATTTTGCTGTTTTGCTTCCTGTCATTTCTAATCTGAAATGACAGGAAAAACCCATCAGTTTTGTGTTTGTGTATTTTAGCCCAGTTTCCCAGGTTTGAGCCTGGAGAACCCCTTGCCAGTCAGGTTTTCAGGATATCCACAAATGAATATGCATGAACTTGATTTGCATACACTGCCTCCATTATATGCAAATCATTTTCATGCATATTCATTTGTGGGTATCCTGAAAACCAGACTGGCAAGGGGGTACTCCAGGACCAGACTTGGGAAACACTGTTTTAGCCCATACAAAAATGATCCGACACATACTACAAAATAAAAAAGGGGGGGGGGGGGGGGAGAATAAAATCAAAACGACAATCAAATGAGCCTATCCCTCGCACACTGATAATCTTGAAGACCTGATGGAGATATTGCCAGCTTTGCTAGCTGATATTTAAAAGCTGAATGACACTCTTGGTGGTTGCCCTCCCTTGTCTTTGGACTGCTTTGGTTTGACAGTAGCTGTTGCGTTTCTTTGTGATGTCACAGATGGTTGTGAAAGAAGAAGATCCTATAACATTAGTCACATCTCATTGGCTAGAGGTGGCCTATTATAACCTTCTGTGCCAATCTCGGGGCCAGATTCAACATTCCAAAAAAAAAAAAAAAAAAAACCTCACAAAAAATTGACAAAATGCTTTCTGAAGGTTGCTTTATTAGTTTCAGAAATAAAGGGTGCAGGGTTCCTAGCCCATTATAAACCATAAAACTGTATGTCTCTGTTGATCACCCCACCCCTCACCTATCCACACCCATCCTGTTAGAATATCAATGATATGCTTTGATGTCCCCATGCATACCTCCGACCCACCCCCATCCTCCCACCCTGTCAGACTGTCATAGTAATGCTTGAAGGTTTTCACTTATATACACTGTCAGCTAGCACATTTGCTTATTTCCGATCTGACGAAGAAGGGCAACCTTCGAAAGCTAATCAAGAAATGTATTAAGTTATGTCCAATAAAAAAGGTATCATCTTATTTTCTTTTCCATGTTTTATTTTGTTTGATTTCTATAGATTCTACATGGAATGTTGCTATTCCACTACAACATTCCATGTAGAAGTCGGCCCTTGTAGATCACCAATGTGGCCGCGCAGGCTTCTGCTTCTGTGAGTACGTGCAGGATGTCAGACTCACAGAAACAGAAGCCTGCGCAGCCTTCTACATGGAATGTTGCTAGTGGAATAGCAACATTCCATGTAGAATCTCCAATGGTATCTATTTTACTGTCATAGTAATGCTTGAATGTTTTCACTTATATACACTGTCAGCTAGCACATTTGCTTATTTCCGATCTGAGGAAGAAGGGCAACCTTCGAAAGCTAATCAAGAAATGTATTAAGTTATGTCCAATAAAAAAGGTATCATCTTATTTTCTTTTCCATGTTTTATTTTGTTTGATTTCTATAGATTCTAAATGGAATGTTGCTATTCTACTAGCAACATTCCATGTAGAAGTTGGCCCTTGTAGATCACCAATGTGGCCGCGCAGACTTCTGCTTCTGTGAGTCTGACGTCCTGCACATACGTCAGACTCACAGAAACAGAAGCCTGCGCAGCCTTCTACATGGAATGTTACTAGTGGAATAGCAACATTCCATGTAGAATCTCCAATAGTAGCAACATTCCATGTAGAATCTCCAATGGTATCTATTTTACTGTCATAGTAATGCTTGAAGGTTTTCACTTATATACACTGTCAGCTAGCACATTTGCTTATTTCCGATCTGACGAAGAAGGGCAACCTTCGAAAGCTAATCAAGAAATGTATTAAGTTATGTCCAATAAAAAAGGTATCATCTTATTTTCTTTTCCATGTTTTATTTTGTTTGATTTCTATAGATTCTACATGGAATGTTGCTATTCCACTACAACATTCCATGTAGAAGTCGGCCCTTGTAGATCACCAATGTGGCCGCGCAGGCTTCTGCTTCTGTGAGTACGTGCAGGACGTCAGACTCACAGAAACAGAAGCCTGCGCAGCCTTCTACATGGAATGTTGCTAGTGGAATAGCAACATTCCATGTAGAATCTCCAATAGTAGCAACATTCCATGTAGAATCTCCAATGGTATCTATTTTACTGTCATAGTAATGCTTGAATGCTTTCACTTATATACACTGTCAGCTAGCACATTTGCTTATTTCCGATCTGAGGAAGAAGGGCAACCTTCGAAAGCTAATCAAGAAATGTATTAAGTTATGTCCAATAAAAAAGGTATCATCTTATTTTCTTTTCCATGTTTTATTTTGTTTGATTTCTATAGATTCTAAATGGAATATTGCTATTCTACTAGCAACATTCCATGTAGAAGTTGGCCCTTGTAGATCACCAATGTGGCCCCGCAGACTTCTGCTTCTGTGAGTCTGACGTCCTGCACATACGTCAGACTCACAGAAACAGAAGCCTGCGCAGCCTTCTACATGGAATGTTACTAGTGGAATAGCAACATTCCATGTAGAATCTCCAATAGTAGCAACATTCCATGTAGAATCTCCAATGGTATCTATTTTACTGTCATAGTAATGCTTGAATGTTTTCACTTATATACACTGTCAGCTAGCACATTTGCTTATTTCCGATCTGAGGAAGAAGGGCAACCTTCGAAAGCTAATCAAGAAATGTATTAAGTTATGTCCAATAAAAAAGGTATCATCTTATTTTCTTTTCCATGTTTTATTTTGTTTGATTTCTATAGATTCTACATGGAATGTTGCTATTCCACTAGCAACATTCCATGTAGAAGTCGGCCCTTGTAGATCACCAATGTGGCCGCGCAGGCTTCTGCTTCTGTGAGTCTGACGTCCTGCACATACGTGCAGGACGTCAGACTCACAGAAACAGAAGCCTGCGCTGCCTTCTACAAGGAATGTTGCTAGTGGAATAGCAACATTCCATGTAGAATCTCCAATAGTAGCAACATTCCATGTAGAATCTCCAATGGTATCTATTTTACTGTCATAGTAATGCTTGAAGGCTTTCACTTATATACACTGTCAGCTAGCACATTTGCTTATTTCCGATCTGAGGAAGAAGGGCAACCTTCGAAAGCTAATCAAGAAATGTATTAAGTTATGTCCAATAAAAAAGGTATCATCTTATTTTCTTTTCCATGTTTTATTTTGTTTGATTTCTATTGATAATCAAAAAAGGCTGAAATCCTTAAATTTATACCCTATTTTCAGCCTAATTTGTATGCATAACTAACTGATCAATGTTCAAAGTGATTTACGCAGGCACCTAACCAGGCAGTGCCACTGAATATCAGCTCTGGCCAGCTTGTGAGGGGGGGGGGGGTTATAGAGCTCTGCCCCTCACCCTTAAGAATAGTCCCATAGATAGCCTGAGCCGCCTTAAAAGCCCTAGTCCCGCCCTAGAGGAAGTGAGCTGAGAGGAAGGGTGGATCTGGAACCAGGAAGTATATAAGACAGGGCCTGAGTGCAGTGTTGCCAGGTGGGCGGTTTTACCGCCCAATTGGGCGGTTTTCCGCGCCCCGCCACGGGAAATTTTTGCCCGCGGCGGGTTGCGGTTTTTTGGGCGGTTTTTTAGGCTTCCGGGCGGCTTTTTGGGCGGCTTTTTGATTTTTTTCGGCCGCGGGGGGCGGGGTTAGTGACGTTTTGGGCGGGGCCGATGACGTGGGAGGCGGGGCCGATGACGTGGGAGGCGGGGCCGATGACGGGGAGGCGGGGCTGATGACGGGGAGGCGGGCCCGATGACGTGGGAGGCGGGGCTGATGACGGGGAGGCGGGCCCGATGACGTGGGAGGCGGGGCCGGTGACGTGGGAGGCGGGGCCGGTGACGGCGGGGGCGGGGCCGGTGACGCGGGGGTGGGGGTGTCAGGGGCGGGGTTTGTGTTTGGGCGGGTTTTGGGCTGGTTTCTGGCCCGGATTGGGCTGGAAAAAAAATTTCTACCTGGCAACTCTGCCTGAGTGCGATTAAGGAGGCCCCAATATAGAGGCCCAGGGAGCTGCAGTTCTTGTGTGCTAATTGTGACCTGGCTGAGGTACGCCAATTTTACTGCTTGTTTAAGACTTGCAAGCCTCGCTTTGAGGTCTGGCTGAAGCCAGACCTGGCTCTCAGAGAAATTTAGAACTTATGAGTTGTGTTTGGGGTGGGCAGCCCCACCAGCCCCAGACTGGTTGGCCTGCCAACCAGAGGTCTGCTCAAGACTGTTATTGAACCGTAGAGATGTTTGCACCCGATGTTCCTGGCCTGTGAAGTAACAGGTCTTAAGGCTCAGTGAAATAAACCATTTAGTTTACATTTACATACCTGTCTGGTTGTGTTATTCACAGGGCCACCCCACAACCCTCACCCAGGTTATCACATAGCCATTAAAAAAATGGGCAGGAAAAGGGTGTTCCGGACAGGGGCGTAGCCAGATGGCTAATTTTGTGTGGGCCTGAGCCCAAGGTGGGTGGGCATGGAATTTGCCCTGCCCTGGCCCCCCCTCCGGTTTGCTTTTGCTCCTCTCTCCACCCCTCCCTGCCCACAAACCCCAAATATTAAATACTTGAGCTGGCGGGGATCCCAAAACACTGCCAGCTGAAGATTTCCTCCTCCTCCTCCTCGAGCAGCCAGCACTCTTCCAAATGGCAGCCAGCAGCACTTGCCTCACACTGATGCTGCTGTCCAGGCTGTGCATGCTCAGTGCTTTTGCATATGTGAAAACTGAGCATGTGCAGAAGGGCCGGTCTCAGCGCCAGCTCAATGCAAGTGCTGCTGGCTGACATTTGGAAGAGTGCTGGCTGCCCAAGGAGGGAAAATGTTCAGCTGGCAAGGTTTGAGGATCCTCACCAGCCATAGCAAGAGTGTCACAATTTTGGGTGGGCCTGAGTCCAAAGTGGGTGGGCCCTGGCCCACCCAGGCCCACCTGTGGCTACGCCACTGGTTCCGGAGGGGTTCAGGGATGAGCTGGGAGCTATGCGGGTGCCGGCACCCACATTGCTAAATGACCAAATAGGACTGCATAAATAGCTAAGTAACCACAGTTAGGACTGCTGAATATCGGCCATCATTGGCATAGCTTCTGGGTTGCCGCTGACGTTGTAGGATGCAGTCTTCTCCTTCCTGAACCCCCCTCCCCCCACGCAAGCTGGCTCCTGACACCAGAGCCCCTCAAGGGGCCTCCCTATATTCCTGGTGGTCCAGTGGGAGGCATCCTGAGCAGGAGTGATCCCCTCTCACTCCTAGCCCTAGCGGTTGCCCGAGTCTTAAATGGCTGCTGCCAATTCTAGCGGTAGTCTCGCAGTGCTTCCACTAGAGGTCAGCCTTCCATATAAAGGCTTCCTTAAGTATCTTATGCAGGTCCTGGTTGAATATTGGCCAGGACCCACATATGTTCAGGCAGCCAGTAGCAGCCTGGTCAGACTTGGATATGGCATTGTGCTGATTCTTGGACATGGCATTGAATATCCGAGTCTAACTTAGCTAATAGCGTTCAGTGTTTAAAAACATGCTGACTTCCACCGGCTGAATATTGACTGGTATGTTTACAGCTGAAAAGTCATCTCAATTTGGGAGCTTAAAAGTTATGCTTATAAGTTTGGACCTTCCATTCATTAGCCTAGTGCTGAAAACCGGTGCTAAACTTATAACTTCTTATCCCTGCCTAGTGGTTAGGGTGGTGGACTCTGGTCCTGAGGAACTGAGTTCAATTCCCACTTCAGGCACAGGCAGCTCCTTGTGACTCTGGGCAAGTCACTTAACCCTCCATTGCCCCATGTAAGCCGCATTGAGCCTGCCATGAGTGGGAAAGCGCGGGGTACAAATGTAACAAAAATAAAATAGATACTATTGGAGATTCTACATGGAATGTTGCTACTATTGGAGATTCTACATGGAATGTTGCTATTCCACTAGCAACATTCCATGTAGAAGCCTGCGCAGCCACATTGGTGATCTGCAAGGGCCAACTTCTACATGGAATGTTGCTAGTGGAATAGCAACATTCCTTGTAGAATCTCAAATAGTAGCAACAGTGGAGGAGTGGCGGACTTTGGTCCTGAGGAACTGAGTTCAATTCCCACTTCAGGCATAGGCAACTCCTTGTGACTCTGGGCAAGTCACTTAACCCTCCATTACCCCATGTAAGCTGCATTGAGCCTGCCATGAGTGGGAAAGTGCAGGGTACAAATGTAACTTTAAAAAAATCCGCCCCTTTATCACCCATTTTTTATGCTCCAAAATCTAAGCGTTTAGTAAAATTTTGAGTAAAAAGTTATGCGCTTAGCCCTAGTAAATTTTCAAAGAGGTCAATTTATGAGCCTAATTCTCAAAGCACAAGGCCTTTGAATATCAGGCCTAAAGGTTTCTTCGCAATGCTTACGGAATCCCTGTGTTTGCTATAAATTCAAATGCGAACAATTTAAACTTAAAAGCACATTAAAGAGAGGATCATTCGAGGCAGGTGTCCTGTGCAGAAAAAGGAAAATATATGAGACATATATTATGACAAATGCCAGTCTGGAGCTGTAGCTGGAAATCTTATTCATTATAAAGATGTGTCTATGTCTGTGTAGCCAGATAACTGAGGCTTAAGAAGTGAGGCAACCCTTAACCCCAGACTGACTTAGGGCAAGCTAGTAACACTTCCTGGCAGCTACTTAAGTAAGCAGCAACTTAAATTATGAAATAGTCAACGTTTCTTCTCGATAACATCTTTTCTCAGTGTCTGAGTCAGTTGTGGCCTTTCCCAGATCCAGAAATATAGCTCCCTGCAGAGTTTGGATGTAGAAAGGGGAGGTATAATTGATTCATTTTGTAATAGAATGCACTATTTTGTTTAGTTTGCACTAAATAGCATAGGAACAGAATTATAGAAAAAAAATATATAGCACATTAAGACTATTTGGCCCATCCAGTCTGCCAACCACATCAACTACTAAGGTCTACAATCTCTTCCTCCACCTCAGAGATGCTCTGTGCTTGTCCCAAGTTTTCTTGAATTTAGATACAATTTTTGTGTATACCACCTCTGCTGGGAGGCTGTTCCAAGCATCTGTCACCCTTTTGGTAAAGAAATATTTCCTTTGATTACTTCTCATTCTCATCCTATGACCCCTTGTTCCAGAGCGGGGTTGCCAACTGGCTGGTTTTTAGCCAGCGTGATCATTTCTTCAGTGGCCAGGCTGGCTGCTAGCAGAGCCTTAAAACTGGCAATCTAAAAAACGGTTCTGCCCCCATATTTGTTGTTGCAAGACAGACAAGAGGAACCTGTGGATAAATTTGTCTGTGTTTTGACATATACTGATCTAGCTCCACAAATAGCTCGGATCATCAATCAACATTGGGATGTCCTTTCATGTCACCCAGTATTTCAACAACGCCCGTGTATTGCGTATCGGAGGGGTAGAAATTTGAGGGACACCCTAGTTCATACGGCATTTGTTGAACCTGAGCCCACTTCTACAGTAGAGAAAGGACATGTGATCTGTGGTCGTTGTCAATTTTGTGCACAGACTATACAGTGTTCTAATTGGTATCATCCGAGAAGAACCAATAAGGTATATCATCATAGGACTGATACCACTTGTGAATCTACTTTTGTGATATATGGCATTATTTGCCCTTGCCGATTGTGGTATGTAGGACGTACGTCTAGAAAATTTAAGACTCGATTAACTGAGCACAAAAGCAGGTTGCACAATCAGACCATCACAGGCCCTCTATCCCTTGTGCATATCCACTTGTTATTGGAACCCATATATTTAATACGAGCATTATTTGTGTAATAGCACTGTGTATTAGGACTGCTTTTCCTATAGTTTGCAGTTCCTGTGATTGACTCCTTGTGAGCTTTCCCTATTCGCTGTTTGCTCTGAGCTAGGGCCAGCCCTTCCTCTCTGCCCTGCGAGGCTGTGCGCAGTGTTGCCAGATGGGTGGGTTTCCCACCCAACTGGGCTGGTTTTTAAGCCAGGATGCTGGAAATTTTCGAAGGCTGTGGGCTGCGGGAAATTGGGCTTCTTTTTCGTTGCAGCTGTGCGGGGTTTGCACTTTTTTCGGGGGCTTCTATTGGTCCAATTTGGTCCAATAGAAGCTTTTCCGGGGTAGGGTTGACAACAGGGGCGGGGTTAATGACATCAGAGGTGACAGGGGCGGGGCTAATGACATCAGAGGTGATGTTGGGGGCGGGGCGGTGATGTTGGGGGCGGGGTTTGACTTTGGGTGGGTTTTGGGCTGGTTTAGGGCCGATTTGGGGTGGGGAAATTTTTTCCCATCTGCCCACGCTGGCTGTGCGAGAGAGCCCAGCCTTCTTAGCTTGCCTTTGTGATCAGCAGCTGTTTTAGGGGCTGATCCCTTCATTCCATCAAGACTTTTCACCATGGCCCCCAAGACATATTACCCCAAGTCATTCCCCATTTTCTCTGAGTTCTACCCCTTGTTTTCTTTGAGTGTTGCAGCTTTTCCTCTCAGTTGGGCTGAGGTTCTGGCTATCTCCTTGCCTCTGAGGTGGCTAGATATAGACTCTATAGGCAGAAGGCCACAATTCTTTCACAAGCACCTGAATTTTCATTGTTTATTCTGAGTACTACAATAAAGAAGATTTGCTTAAAAACCGAGAGTCTGCTGGGGGATGGTTTATGCTGGCTGTTTAAGCTACACTATACTCTGCCTAGAACAGTACAAAAACTTAAAAAAAAAAAAATCACAGTGTTTTGTTGAAGCCGCTCCGTGAGGTGTGGCATTGGTGGGTGCGTCATCTAGGGGGAAAACCTCATATCACTGACTTATTACCAATTATGGGAAATGTCATGTTTCCAGCAGGAATGGACAATCCGATTTTTGGCATCTGGGCGCAGAAGGGAATTGTGCAATTAGAGCATTTGCTGCACGATGATGGGGAGGAGTTGCCATTTGAAGCTATACAGAACAGGGTGGGAGTGGCCTGGGGTAATAGGTTTGCATTTGCACAAGTCAAGCATTATATGAAGTCCTTGCATCAGGCCTCCTTGAGGGGCCGTTGGGGGGACCGGATCCGTGGTTTTTTTGAAGAGCTGGTAACTGATAGGCATTTGGTCTCTGATTTGTATGGGGCTCTGGTTCGGTGTATACCACAGAGAAGATATGAGGGCCTCAAGCATAAATGGGAGCAAGATCTGGGATACTCCTTGACATATATAACTAATGCAGCCTGGCTGGATTAAAGAAGTAACCTAATACAAAAGTAGCAAAAGATTCCAGCCAATATTCATGTGTTGGTGCGATGTTTAGTGGGTAAAAAGGAGAAAAAGCCCTCAGAAACCTTTGGTGAAATACCAGCGGTTTAGTGCGAGGTTATGCAAGGTTTTTTATAGTATAACTCACGCAACAGTTCTATCATGGGGCAAAAAACTCCAATTTACACGGACCTATACTTAAGTCTCAAAAGATTTTCAATATTCTTCTCAGACCGTTATGTGAGTCTAAGGGTTTTAGTACACAATGCAAGCAACTTTTAAAGCAGTCTTTTTTTGTGCAAAATTTTCAATATTCTTCCCAGATCATTACAATGGTCTAAGGGTTTTAACACACAATGCAAGCAACTATAAAGCAGTCTTTCTGTGTGCGAAAGGAAAATGCACTTAGCTTGTGGTTTGAAATAGCACTCTTCTATGACCGTTCGACGGGGACCACCGTTTCACCCGGAAAACCTGGCTTCATCAGGAACAAAGTGCTTTGACAATGTTGAATCACAAATCTGAAACAGACAAAATATCTTTAAAATGCCTACCAGTGTGCGAAAAAACTTTAGTGAAAACACCTCAAAAGGTCATCCCATAGACAGGCATACTTATGCTGGAGACGTTAGTGTTAAAATGGCACACTGGTAGGCATTTTAAAGATATTTTGTCTGTTTCAGATTTGTGATTCAACATTGTCAAAGCACTTTGTTCCTGATGAAGCCAGGTTTTCCGGGTGAAACGGTGGTCCCCGTCGAACGGTCATAGAAGAGTGCTATTTCAAACCACAAGCTAAGTGCATTTTCCTTTCGCACACAGAAAGACTGCTTTATAGTTGCTTGCATTGTGTGTTAAAACCCTTAGACCATTGTAATGATCTGGGAAGAATATTGAAAATTTTGCACAAAAAAAGACTGCTTTAAAAGTTGCTTGCATTGTGTACTAAAACCCTTAGACTCACATAACGGTCTGAGAAGAATATTGAAAATCTTTTGAGACTTAAGTATAGGTCCGTGTAAATTGGAGTTTTTTGCCCCATGATAGAACTGTTGCGTGAGTTATACTATAAAAAACCTTGCATAACCTCGCACTAAACCGCTGGTATTTCACCAAAGGTTTCTGAGGGCTTTTTCTCCTTTTTACCCACTAAACATCGCACCAACACATGAATATTGGCTGGAATCTTTTGCTACTTTGATACTCCTTGACATCATGGAATGTGGAGGCGATATTCTATTGACTGTATATAGGATGTTATGAGTATGTTAAGTTGTTTACCTTTGTTATAACAATAAATAAAACTTAAGATTAAAAAAAAAAAATCACTGATGACTCTCAGCTCCCTGACCTGGCATCATTCTCTCTCTTTTTCTTTCTTTCCTTCCTCCCTCCTGTGGCTGGTGTCTCTCACCCTCCTCCCTTGGCCTGACATATCTCACTTCTTCCCCTACTCTCCACATGGTCCACCAACCTTGTTCTTTTGGGCAGTAGTCATAAAACACTCTGCCTCTGAACACTGAAAGGTCTTCCCTCTTCTGTAGCCCACCTTCTCTGAAAGGAAACTTCCTGTTTTTTGCCAGATGGGACATGGCAGAGGGAAGGCCTTGAGCCCAGTGGCGTAGCCAAGGGTGGGCTCGGGTGGGCCCAGGCCCACCCATTTTGGGCTCAGGCCCACCCAGTAGCAGCACACCTATGATGTGGCTGGCAGGGATTCCCCAAGCCCCACCAGCCGAAAACTCCCAACTGTTCCTCCTGCATACCTTGTAAATACCAGATCTTTGCTTGCAGTGAGCAGCGACTGATACATACTGCATGCACCAGCCCCACAGCCTTCCCTCTGATGTATTCCCGCCTATGTGGAAACAGGAAGTTACATCAGAGGGAAGGCTGTGGGGCCAACATGAGCAGTGTGTATTAGTTGCTGCTCACTGTCAGTGAAAATCTGCTATTTAAAAGGTATGCAGTGGAGGGGGTGATGTTTGAGAGACCATATGGCATGCAGGTGAGAGAGGGAGAGAACAAATCACTTGTGGAGTACTGCCCACACATCTTGGGCCCAGGCCCACCCAAAATTGGGTGTCTGGCTACGCCCCTGCTTGAGCCAGTCAGAGGCAGCATGTTTCAGAACAGCTGCCTACTTAGGCAAGGATGGTGGGCTGCAGGGGAACGGGGGAGTGAGAGATGCTGGACTATATAATGGGGGCGGAGGGGGAAAGAGAGAGAGAGAGAGAGAGAGAGAGAGAGAGAGAGAGAGAGATGTTGGACCTACAAGGCAGGGGCGTAGCCAGACAGCAGATTTTGGGTGGGCCTAGGCAAGAAGTGGGCGGGCACCAAAGTGTTTCCACCCCACTAAAAAAATATCTCAGCTGGTGGAAAAATGCTTCTCTCCACCTTGGCAGTCTGCAGCAGGCAGGCGCTGAAAACTGAGAATGTGCAGGTGCCGGTATCTTGGAGAGTAGCATTTTCAGCAGGCAGAGATTGGGATCCCCACCAGCTACTGCTAAATGTGTATTACTGTTGGGTGGGCCTGAGCCCTATGTAGGTGGGCCTTGGCCCACCCCAGCCCACCTGTGGCTATGCCACTGCTACAAGGTGGGGGGAAATGGAGTGGAAGAAATTCTGGGACTTGTGGGAGGAGGCAGACCTGTGATGAGCTGCTAGGCAGCCACCTACACTATGAGCTCTATGCGCAACTAATCCACAACACCTGCAGCCAGCCAGGTCACTAGACAGCCTTTATTACAAGTTCTTTGCCACCAGACCACAGCCTATCCTGCCTGCTCTACCGGGTCATTAGGCAACCCACTGTAAGATAGATCTTCACTGTTAGCTTGCAGTCTGTACTGCTAGTCAAGGCTTCTATAATGCTTTAGGTTTCCCAAAGATATGTGCAGACAACACTCAGACATTCCGTATAGGTAAATAGAACCACTTAGCTTTGATTTGCATAGTGGAGAGCCATGTATTTCCGCATACAGATTTGGTGTAATCTCAGTTGACAGGAACCAATGGTATAGCATACAGAAACAACAAAACTCCCAATTCCTTCCTGTCTGTCTTCAAAGTTCTGCATGGTTTGCAGAGAGATTTTACATAAAGTCAGCAGGCCCCAATAACAGACGTTAAAGAGATCTAAAATAGAAAGGCAGAAAACCAGAAAAAAGGAGCCAGGGGGCCAAAAAAAGACAAAAGCACCGAAGGATATACCCTCCATTCTGACAGCCAAGGTTAGCTATCAGCCAAAATAGGGAAATCTGTGCCCATAAAAAGAGAGAAAAACAGTTTTCAGGCTGGTGTTATCATAGGCATAGTGAAATCCATGTCCCTGTAGGGGAAAAGGTGAAAACCTGTTTTCAGATATGTAGCACTTTAGGCACTGGGGCTGCTCCCCCCTTATCAGTAGGGAAGAAATGTGAGGAATTTGAGGAATCATTCACGGTGAAGCCCCTGCATACATGTCTGATCTAATAGACCTGCCACCCAGAAACGCCAAAAGATCATCCCGAACTCTCCTCAATCTCCACTTCCCTAAGTGCAAAGGCATAAAATACAAAGTACTTCACGCATCAACCTTATCTTATATGACCACACAATTCTGGAATACACTACCACGCAACCTGAAAACGATCTACGAACTCACCGACTTCCGCAAACTATTGAAGACCCATCTCTTTGAGAAAATATACTGCAAGGACCAAAACACATGAAGCCCACACACACTAATAGAAATGCATCAGTACACTCTCTTCTGAGTTCTCTTCCCCCCGAATTTTCATCACACTTAATACTCTACCCTCTTGCTATTGTTTTATCGCCCTATCAATTCCCCATTGTTACATTCCATTGTTCTATTCCCCAAATGATATTTTGACTTTGACTTCCCATAACTCTTCACTATGTAACCCATAATCGTAATGCAACAAATTGTATTTCCATCATTCACAATATATTGTAAGCCACACTGAGCCCGCAAATAGGTGGGAAAATGTGGGATACAAATGCAATAAATAAATAATTTGGGTTTTATTCTGATATGACTCAGAATGCTGTTCAGGTTTAACAAAAATATGCAGTTAACTTCATTCTATTATACTAATGTTAACTAAAATAATATAATACACAGGAATACAATGCTATGTCTAGGCAACTATTAAACTAGGCTACTTAACTAATAACATAGTACTACAATGTTTATATATATATATATAATGCAAGCCAAAAACAGGTAACTTGGTATTACTTAGGCAATTGCCTAACTTACATATAGTTTGTTTGCTTCAGTTCCCATCAACTTGGGAGAAGAGGACACAATGGATGTAAGAGAGATGTTAGCCCTGGTATTGGGATGGGATAGGATGCAAGAAAGAAGGATATAGAAATGCATGCCCCTGGGGGGGGGGGGGCAGTTGTACAGGAGGCAGGGGAGAAGCTGTATATGGGGAGGGATAGTGACACAGAGGGGGCAGTGCTAGAGAAGGTAGAGGGACACAGACACGAAAGGGCTGACGGTGGACATGTGGCATGGGCAGGGCATGAGGGTGGGTCAAGCAAGGGAGGGGCATGGACAGGGCAAAGAAGGGGCATGGAATGGGGCAGATGTCAGGTTTTTCTCTGTCATTTCGTCCTTTAGATTGTCCCGACAGGAGCAGGAGAGAGAAAACTCCGGCGCCACGGCCGGGTCCCCCTTGGAGGCTGGGGAGGACCTGAAGGAGCAACTCCAGCGCTGCTCTTCTGCCCAGCTAAGCGGCTGCTTTTCCTCTCGGGGGCGCATGCTCAGTTTTGAAACCGAGCAGGCCCTGAGAGAAAAAGCAGCCGCAGGAGCAGGCAATCGGCAGAAGAGCAGCGCTGGATGAAGACGTCTTCTGCTGGCAGGGCCTCAGGATCCCCGCCAGCCAACAAGGTATTTCAGTTGTGGCAGCGATTGTGTGTGGGGGGCAGCAGTGATCGGGGGGGGGGGGGCGGCGGCGGCCCTGCCCCGGACCCTGCCCAGTCTCTTGTCAGTCCTGCCAAATATATCTATATATACGCTTTTATAACAGACTTCTTTCACTAGTAATACAGGCTTCACACACAGGAAAAACTAATTGTCTCTATCATATTTCCTCCTCCTCCTGTCTTTCTTCCAAAGTGCTTTTCAATGACAGTGCACACAACGAGTGAAAAAAATTCAATGATATAAACAGAAAGCGAAAAAGGAGACAATTATATTCTGTCTGACTCCTCTAGTACAACTCTTCTGTGTCCCCCCATGAAGCCAATTTTATGTTTCTGCAAGAAAAATCAGATTGGGGATGCTGCACCAGCCTCACAGGAAGATGTGAGCCCTCTGGCTGTAATTCCCTGTCTCCTCCTGCTGCTGTTTAACAGTATGTGTGCTCTTTCACCTTCCTTACGGGACAGGCAAACACGCTTGGAGCCGAACTGTCTGCCTGCAGCCTGGCGTTTAAAGAAGCAGATTTACACATTTCTCACTAAATAGCAGGCAGGTAAACAAGGACATTTCATGGGAAGCCATGTCCATTTCCACAAAAACTCTCTGAAATAGAGACTGGTGACAGTTCTGCACATTTGCATTAATCCGGACATGTTCCTGAATTTAGAAGGGTATTAAAAAGAGCCACTGTCCTATGCAGAGAAATTGTACTACTACTTATCATTTCTGTAGTGCTACTAGATGTACACAGTGCTGTACACATTATTCACGGGTACTTTCTCTGCCCCTAGTGGGCTCATTCTAAGTGTTTTTTTTTTTTTTACATGGGGCAATGGAGGGTTAAATGATTTGCCCAAGGTCACAAGAAGCTGTAGTGGGAATCCAGTTCCCCAGGATCTCAGCTCATGCACTAACCATTAGGCTACTTCTCCGCTCTGATTCAACAAAAACTTGGAGTAATATATATGTAAAAGACGGTCATATCTCCAACTACACTTCCCAAACTGCAAGGGTGTCAAATATAAGCTGATTTTCACCTCTTCTTTCCGCTACTGGAGTCCTAAACACTGGAATGCTGTTCCGCAGCACCTCAAAATGCAAATGGACCACATCCACATTCTCTTCAAAAAATTGTTGAAAACTTACTTCTTTGTTAAAACGTACTCCCCTAGTTGCTCTGCTGATTAGTATTCCAATCACACTCCCCTACCCTGCTTAGTTCCCCATTGTTAGCTTCTGCTCCCCTTGTCATAGGCGGTCGGTTGCCCAACTGTTTGGGGAGGCTAAAGGGGGCGGGGTTAGGGGGTGGAGCCAGGGGCGGAGCTAACGGTCACAATTAACACAGAAAAAATAAGTAAAAATAAAATAGTCACAATTAATACCTTTTATTAAATTTAGATATTAGATATGTATCATATGTCAAAGAATAAAGTGGTTGCTCAAAGCATATACTAACCACAATCGCTCAACTGCAAAACACTATGCACAAATTTGTGCAAAAACACACTCAGAACTTTACTGTACCATAACACTAGGCAGACCCTAATACACCAATATACCACCCATATAGAAAATGCAGACCGTCAACAATATGAAACAAGGGATCATAATATCACAATTCTCATGTAGAGCCACAAAACACCCTTTTAGGGTGGATAGTGTTCACAATGAGCTCCTTTTATTAACAACTATATGTAGATCCTTCAAGAGGTAGTGTGTCATGATTTACGCTGTACACCCTTTCTGATGTTTTGGTGCCACCTCAGTAAGCCCAACACACAATCTCTCCACTGCAAAACATTATACACAAACTTGTGCAAAATCACACTCATAACCTTAGCAAACCATAACAGCACTAATTCCAAGGACAGGACGAGCTACAACCTTATGCGTGGAAAAGCAGCACTGTAATTACACCGGGCTGTAAAACACCAGTACACAACCTAGTGAAACAAACAAAAAAAAAACCCCCCCAAAAAGGGCTGTAAATACTACACACTAGTAGAATACTGCACCTTGATTACACATGAAAAACACATGACACAACAGATATGAAGGCAAAACTGGAAAGTTACCTCAAGAAGTCAGACTCAGCATGCAGCAATACTAGAAAAATTGAAACTTACATGCAAAATAGCACAGATGCACATTTCCAAAAGCTGACATATTCCAGTTGTTAAATTCTGAATAAAATACTTTTTTCTACCTTTGTTGTCTGATCATTTAGTTTTTCTATTCGCTTTGGTCCCAGTGTCTTCTTTCCATTTGATATTTTTTCTCTCAACATGTCCACCATCCTCCTGTGTCCTTATGCGTCCTGTCTACCATCTGTAGCCCTGTCCCTATCCTTTCTCCAGTTTCAGCATCTGCCCTCAAAGTGTTCCAATCCAGCCCTTAAATCCCTCCATCCATATCCAGCATGTCTCCCTTCCTCTCCATCCATGTGCATGAACTTCCTCTGTCTTTCGTCCCCTCCATCCATGTCCAGCATTTCTCCTCTCTCCCTTCCACTCTATCCGTGTGCACCTCCTTCCTTTGTCTTTCCCTCCCTCCATCCTGGTCCAACATTTCTCCTCTCTTCCTTCCCCTCCATCCATCCATGTCTTTCTCTTCTACCCTTTCATCAAGTGTCATCCCTCTTTCTCTCTTCATCCTTCTACCCAATCCTTCCGTCTATTGTCTCCCTCTATCTCCCCTTCCTTCTAAACAATTCTCTCTCGACCCTTTTCCATTCAGCATGTCCTCTCTATCCCCATCCTTCCAGTGTCTTTCCTCTTTCCCTCCCTACCCTTACGTCCAGTGTCTTCCCTCTTTCTGCCCCCTCCTTCCAGCATTTTTCCTTTTTCTCCCTCCTTTCATTCAGCATTTCTCCGTCTGACAGCTAGGGTCTCCCCCAGTTTCTCCCCAGCAGCTTCTCTCTCTCTCTCTCTCCTGTCCATGTCCCCTCTTTCTCTTCCCATCTTTCCACTAATCTCTCTCTCTCTCTCCTCTTCCATCCAGCATCTTCTCTCTGGCTCTCCCCTGCTCTCTTCCATGTCCCCTCTTTCTCTCCCCATCTCTCTCTGGCTCTCCCCTGCTCTCTTCCATGTCCCCTCTTTCTCTCCCCATCTCTCTCTGGCTCTCCCCTGCACTTTTCCACTTTCTCTCTCTCTCCTCCAGTGTCCTCATGCATCTCTCCTCTCCCTCATGCATCCCACCTTTCTCTTCCCTCCCCTTCTTGCTTCCATCACTCTCACTCCTTTCTCCACCCCCCCCTTTTCCCATTCCATTGCTTTCCTTCCTCCCTCTTCCCCTTAGATGTGGCACCTCACATCCTCCTGTCTCCACCCCCTTTCCCTTTGGTCTGGCAGCTGGCTGGCATGATGCATCACTCCCCCCCCCCCCCCCAGACTAGTTCGGTATTGCTCTCCCCCTCTGCTCCTGTCATGTCTTTGAACTTCGAGGCTTCCTTCCGGTAGCAGCAGCAGCAGCATCGGCAATGATGTAAGTGCTGCTTTCAGCCTGCCCCGGAAGCACTCTCTGTACAGTTTCCCGCGTAGGAGGGACGCTGTCCAGAAGAGTGCTTCCGGGGCAGGCTGAAAGCAGCGCTTACATCATTGCCGATGCTGCTGCTGCTGCTGCTACCGGAAGGAATCCTCGACATTCAAAGACGACGTGACAGGACAGGAGCGGAGGGGGAGAGCGATACCGCAGTAGTCGGGGGGGGGGGGGGGCGGTAAAGATCGCAGGTCCACGCACCAGTCGGGGGGAGGAGGGAGGGAGATGTTCAAGGTAGTGGGAGCTGAACCCGGGGCGGTCAGCCCCGCCCTTGGGTGGCGGTAAGGCCCCCCCCCCCCTGAAATGGCTGTGCGGTAAATGGCTGGTACAAAATAAGTACCTGAATATATGTAAACCGCTTTGAATGTAGTTGCAAAAACCTCAGAAAGGCAGTATATCAAGTCCCGTTTCCCTTTCCCTATTTCAGATTCTACATGGAATGTTGAAACTATTGGAGATTCTAGATGGAATGTTAATGTTGCTATTCCATTTCCCTTCCCCCTTTACTTGCCACACAGCCATTTTCTGCAGGAAAGAAAGACTTCCCTTTTACCCACTGCGGCAAAAGGCCTCGGCACATGTGAAAAACAGGTGCCGACACCAGTGCTGGCCCTCTTTTGCCACAGCTTGTTAAAGGGGCCCGAAGAGTGATATTCAACACTTAGGGGTCTTTTTACCGCTCGCTAAACTGTAAGTACCACCAGGCTACCGCAGCAGCCCGGCAATATTTCCCACCACCAGCGTGTGTCATTTCTGGTGCTACAAAAATATTTTAATTTTTGTAGAGCCAGTGTTTACCTGGCAGTAATTGGGCAGTGCCGTGAACTGCCCGGTTACCGCTGGGTTAGCGCAGGAGCCCTTACTGCCACCTCAATGGGTGGTGGTAGGTGCTCCCCCCCCCCGAAATGGCCACGCAGCAAGTGCCATTTCTTTAAGAAAACCCAGCCTTTTACCTGCTGTAGTAAAAGGGGACCTCAACGCACATCAATAACACGCTGTGACCAGGGGAATAGCCAGACTTCGGCGGGAGGGGGGTCCAGAGACCGAGGTGAGGGGGCACATTTTAGCCCCCCTGGCACCGCTGACCCCCCCCGCCATTGCCGACCGCCCTCGCCACCACCAACTTTGACCCCTCCCCGCTGACGACCATCTTGACCCACCGCCAACCCTCCCCTGCCGCCGCCTACATTTGCTGGCGGAGGACCCCAACCCCCGCCAGCCGAGGTCCTCTTCTTCCAGCGCAAGGCTTCGTTCTGTTTCTGTGAGTCTGACGTCCTGCACGTACAATGTGCAGGACGTCAGACTCACAGAAACAGAACAAAGCCTTGCCCTGGAAGAAGAGGACCTCGGCTGGCGGGGGTTGGGGTCCTCCGCCAGCAAAGCTAGGCGACGGCGGCAGCGGCGGGAGGGGGGGGTCGAGATGGTTTCGGCAGGGGGGGTCCAGGGCCAAATCTACGGGAGCCCAGGCCCCCGTGGCCCCACATAGCTACGTCACTGGCTCTGACAACAGTTCAGGCTCCTCCCCCTTAACTGGCTATGAGATGCTGCATAAAGATCGGACCACATAAGTCAGTCCTATTTATGCAGTGACCTTGGCCGGTGAAGTGCTGACTCTACCCCCGTAATACCTCCCAAATAGCCAATTTTGCTTCAAGCACTAACCGGTCATTTTCAGCAGTGCAAACCAGTTAAGATTCGCTGAAAATTGGTGGTTAGCCCTGAAAAGACAATTTAACCAGTCAGGAGTCGTTTCTGGCCAGTTAAATCGCTTTGAATGTTGACCCCACCCCATATTTCTCTATCTGTCTTGCTATATTTAATTTTTATACTGCTTTCTTGAAAATGCTGTCCAAAGTGATGCACCCGATGAAGGAAGCAGACTTCTCGAAAGCTAGTCCCTGGTGTATTGAGTCACCTACAACTCGCTTATTGACCTTAGGAGTCTTTTTACTAAGGTGCGCTGAAAAATGGCCTGCAGAAGTGTAGGTGCGTGTTTTGGGTGCACGCAGATTCATTTTTCAGCACGCCTGCAAAAAATGCCTTTTTTACATGCATCACGAGAATACGCTTACGCCTATGTTTACTAAGGTGTGCTATGGGCGCATTAGCATTTTTAACGTGCATAAATGGTTTACACGCGTTAAACGCTAACGTGCCCATAGAAATGTATAGGCGCGTTAGAAATGCTAATGCACCTTAGTAAACATACCCCTTAGACAGTTCTGTGTGCAAATTCTAATTAATGCCAATTAGTGTTAATAATTAAGTGGCAATTATCAGCGCTGATTGGCTTGTTAACTAAGTTGTGTGTGCAAATCCAGAATATGACTGGATTTGCACGTACAATTTAAGTCACGCTAGACAGAATCTAGGGGAATATGCCCAGACCACGTTCCCTTGCCATTTGAACCCACAGCAATTTTAGTCGTCTATATCCTGGTTTTATAAAATTGGGATTTAGACATCCATGCAATACGGGTATGGAAGAAAGTGGGATGGTTGACCACGGAAATACAAGACCTGGAGAGATGGATCTTAAAAATACTTGTTTATTGATGAATAAAAGACTCGACACCACCATTGTGTTCCGGCCGTTAGGCCTGCATCAGAAGTCTCGCTCGACAATGTTCCGTATAGTGGGTCTCAGACGTCAGAAATCAGCTGATGCGTGCGTTGAAAGACACTTAATGTGATAATCTACGCGGACATTTCGTTTGTTTACGCGCAAGTTCTTTCGTAAAGGTCTTTTTAAAGACCCACTTCATAGATTATCACATCAAGTGTCTTTCAACGCAAGCATCAGCTGATTTCCGACATCTGAGACCCACTATACGGAACACCGTCGAGCGAGACTCCTGATGCAGGCCTAACGGCCGAAACGCAACGGTTGTGTCGAGTCTTTTATTCATCAATAAACAAGTATTTTTAAGATCCATCTCTCCAGGTCTTGTATTTCCGTGGTCAAACATCCCACTTTCTTCCATACCTGTGTTCTCCCGTGGGGCTTTCGAGTTCTCCGCTGAACAGCGGAGTTTTTTGAATCCATGCAATATGGACATCTAAATGCCAATTTACGGATATCTAATGCACAAATACGGCTTCTAAAATAAGGGGCTTAATGAGTTAATGGTATATCAGATAAAACAAATAAATACATACATTCTGCAGAAGCAAAAGGTTGCATGGTGGTCTTTTAGGCCTCCTTCACTAAGCTGCAGTAAAAGGGACCTTACGCTAGCAGCAGCGGCCATTTTTGCTATGCGCTGAGGCCCTTTTTACTGCAGTGGGTAAAAAGACCGAAAAAAGAGATGGCCATACGGTAAGATTGCACTGACCACGTGGCCATGTGGGGAGGGGGGGCACTTACCACCACTCACTGAGGTGGCGGTATGGTCTCCCGCGCTAATCCGGCAATAACTGGACAGCAATTACCACTGGGTAACTGCTGTGGTAAAAAAATAAGGACCTATTTTCCCTAGCACCGGAAATGGCACGCATTGGGGGAAGAACTACCACAGACGCCCGTGTCGGGCCGCTGGTAGTTCCGGATTGCAGCGCGGTAAGCCCGCGGTGAGGCTTTCCTCTGCTTAGTAAAGGGCCCCTTAATGTTTCCTCTAGTTTGTGCCGCGCTTTGGGGCTAAGTCTTTTTTCCACTCGCCTCTGAAGAAAGATTTGTTCCAGAGAGAAGGCTCAGCACAGCTTTCGTTGTCCGTTGCCTGATAAGTGAAAGATGCTCTGATATATCTCAGGCTCTTGTAATGTCTGAGGATTATTTACAGTTATGGGGCTTTTGGTTTTATGGGATTTATTTTTTAAGCTCAAAAATGTCTGCTGGTACTATATTTACCTTAACATACTATAAAAAAGAGAGACCTGAAAATAAACACTGCAAAGGCCGGAGCCGTTTTGGACCAGTACTGTAAAAATGATGTCTGGAATCTTCAGAAGTAGCACCATAAAACCCTGAACCTGAAACCGTGGTTTGTGTACATAATTCACTTTCAAAGTTCAGGAAAACTAATTTTACGCTAATTCTATTTTTAAAAAAAAAACGTATCTATTGAACAGTTATTCTGTGCAAGTAGACAGCACTGGAAAAAAAAGTTCTGGCTGTGTTTGTACATATTTCAAGCAAACATTTGCATGTTTTAGAAACATTTTGATTGATGTTCAAACAGTTTAAACATTTTCCAGTCGTCTGTTCTCTCGCTTTGTATCTTAACTCTTTCTATGTGCCTTGCTGGCTCCCCAGTTTGCAAGCATGATTTCTCATTTTACTTAAAATTGACAAAATTACTGTCTGATCAGTGTTTTTTGATGGGGTTGGAAAAAAATAACGTAGGTAAAATCTCTCCACAGATGGAACAGAGATCAGTGCTCACTCTACGTTCAATATACCATATTTACAGCTTGCAATAGTTATTTCCAGGCAGCTACAATCTTGTATTTTATATGGCATTTGTCATGGGAACTATATATTGTCTAATGTTTTATTGTTTTGTAATAAAAGTGATGTTTATTGGACGAACATGGAACACGTTCGGTGTAATTAAGCCATGATGTGCCAAGACGTTTCTTGCAAGTACTCTGTTAAGTTTCTTTTAAATTAATTTTATTTTTTATGGTCCTTGACGCAGTATTCATTTTCTTCCGTTGAAAATAATGAATGCAGTATTAAAAATTTTGTATTCCACATTATCTAATAATTTTAAGTAGGTAACAAGAAAACATGCACAATTTAAAAAAATACAGCTTATCACGTGCAAATTTTGCACTGGAATTTCACAATGTAGCAACGCAGCGCACTCCCACTGCTAACCAAATTCTTAAGATGATACTTGAAAACCTCAGCGGTGAAATTTGCCAGCGAGTTCACACTGTTGCAAAATTTAACTACACCCACCTCCTCATTGGTTCTCAAGAGATTTTTTTTCTAACTTTGGGTACTGTTTACTAAGGTGCGTTAGCATTTTTAACGCGCCTACAATTAGCGTGTGCGTTAACTGTGTAGACACCTATAAGGATATTGTAGACGTGTACACTTAACGCACGTTAAAAACACTAATGTGCCTATAACGCAGCTTAGTAAACAGGGCCCTTTAACCTTAACCTTTGACTTTTCATATCTATCTATCTATCTATATATATATATATATTTTTTAAAGACTCATACTCATCCTAAATATAAGTGATGTAATGTCAGACAGGGGACACGAGGTCAGACATAATAACCATGTTTCAAGGTCTCGAAGACCATCCCCTAAAAAGAAATATAAAAACACATGTGAGGTGATGTACATAAACATTCCCCCCAAACCACAGTGAAATACTCTCCTGTACTGCTTACCTAATGCCACCTCTAGCTCCAGTTTAGCTACTACTAACGGGGATCTATAGATACTGTGTTAAATTATAGGGAACAGCAGATGACCTTCAAGCTTAGAACAGTTGCACCGAGTGGGCTGAACTTGGAGCTGGAGTGGATGTCATTACTTTAGACCAGTGAGGGATTGGGGGTTGGAAATACGTAATTTATTTATTTATTGCATTTGTATCCCACATTTTCCCACCTCTTTGCAGGCTCAATGTGGCTTACAGTGTGTCGTTGTTTAGTAGATAGTAAATTAGGAGATGACAGTTAGTGTCACATAGAAAGTAGTATCATCGAAATTTAAACAGGTAGCTATAAGTAGAAAACATTATTGATAATAGGTAAGGTGGAGATATAATAGAAAATAGCGTGATCGATTTTCAAACTAGTGGATGTAGGCAAGAGCATTGTAGATAACAGGTAAGGTTGCGATGCTGCTCTTATTGGTATGCCTTGTTGAATAGATGGGTCTTCAGGGATTTGCGAAAGTTGGTTAGTTCATATGTAGTTTGCACAGCAATGCGTTCCACAGCTGTGTACTCAGGTAAGAGAAGTTAGACGCATGCGCTATATAAATTTATTGAAAAACACCATCACCACCTTAGCAGGGGAAATCCCATTAATGCTATTTAACCGGCCAGGAGACATTCCTGGACAGTTAAATACCACTGAATATCGGGCCTCCAATGTTCAGTTACTTCATGGTGTGGTGTGGATTTTTGTGTGCTTGGAAGTCTAGCCTTAAGGGTGGCGCCAGCCTTGTTCCCACCAAATAAATTCTTTTTGTGCCCCTTATTCCACCATCCTGGGCACTGACTAGGCATCCGCCTAGCTCGCTTATACAACAAGCGGCTTATGTTTATGTTATTACATGTGCTATTCCTTTAACATGTTCGTAACTGTTCACTCTGCATCTAATGTCTCTTGACTATGATTCACAGATACTTTAAAGCAGTGAAATGCACTGTTGCTGAGTTACATATATGGAAACCAAATCAGAGGCCTTAAAAGATTCAATTCTGTACATCAGATTTTTTTTTTTTTGCTCGATATCATGTGTATTCATATGACCACTCTGAAAGTCCTGGTTTGATTAATATTTTGGGATGGCTCATCTGGTTTCCGGCTACTAACCACGCCTGACTTTACCTTTAGGATTCTCATGCAACTGAGCTGTTGGCGTACATCTTGTGAAGATGTCCTTTCATTGTAGGCTCCTTTTCCCCTTTTGCCTTCAATATTTAAAGCTGAGGTCCTAAGTCTAAGAATATGATATAGCTTCGATCTAACTGGAAAACCTTAGTCATTTTTCCTGGATAAGACATTAACGAAGCTATGCAGATGGCCATGCACGCCCCTCTGTCTTCTTCACCCCAAGAGAGCTTAGCATAATATAAAACATTAAGCCAGATACAAATCTCAGATGTTGCATCTGCCAATTTACTTTCTACAGCCTGAAAAAAAGAAGATCCACTTCCAGGATTACTGGTAGCCGGGATAGTTATGACATCCTCAGTAACCCAGCAGGTAACTCAAAGGCCAGTCCGTGATGACAGATTTGGAACTTGGCAACATCTTATATTCTGCCAAGGCGAGAAGTTCACCAGTTAGCTAATGTGGAAACGGGGTGGAGCATGGACAGGAGACAACAATTACCCAGCAAAAGAGAAAAGCTTCGATATGCTGCATCTTTGCATTGCGTCCTTCAGCCCTACAGTTAAAGAATGTCAAGAATGAAATCTGTGGTTAAATTTGTTTTCTGCATTATATCTCCATCCTGGCCTCAGAAGCACTCATTTCCTATGAAGCATTCTGCTGGGCTTTTTTTTTGAAAATAGCAGGTCGTCTCAGTGCTCTTAAATACTAACACAGCAACATATTTATTTATTGCATTTGTATCCCACATTTTCCCACCTATTTACAGGCTCAATGTGGCTTACAAAAACCTGTTATGGCATCGCCATTCCAGGAGATAGATACAATTGGTGTTATAACAAATTCATGGATGAGGAAAAAGATCTAAACAAAGTTATAGAAAGATAGTTAATAGAATGTGGTGAGGTGTTATAATTAAGCTATGGGTTCCCATTGTAGGCCTTGTTGAAGAAATGGGTTTTCAGAGATTTACGAAAGCTAGTTATGTCGTTGATCGTTTTCAGATCAGTTGGTAGTGCATTCCATAACTGCGTGCTCATGTAGGAGAAGCTAGTCGCATGTATTAGTTTGTATTTTAATCCTTTGCAGTTGGGGAAATGTAGATTGAGGAATTTGCGGGCTGATCGGTTAGCATTTCTAGGAGGTAGGTCCACGAGGTCTTGCATGTAGCTCGGGGCATCTCCGTGGATGATTTTGTGGACAATCGTGCAGATCTTAAACGCGATACGTTCTTTAAGTGGGAGCCAGTGCAGTCTTTCTCGTAGGGGTTTCGCACTTTCATATTTTGTTTTGCCAAATATGAGTCTGGCAGCGGTATTCTGGTCTGTTTGAAGTTTCTTGATAATTTGTTCTTTGCAACCGGTGTATAGTGCATTGCAGTAGTCCAAGTGACTCAGCACGTAGTAGATGACGGCAGATATTGCTTAAGGTGGCCCATCCAGTCTGCCCAGTAAGGTTGAGGTTCTACCTGCCATGCAGTGCAGGCTACTTTCCCCATGATTTCTTGGAAGTGCAAAAGTCATTTCGAGCTGAATCTACTTGGTTTGCATCCTCCCGCCCTTTAGGGATCCTCTGTGTGTATCCCACTCCTGTTTGAATGCCAGCCCTGAGTTTTGCTTTCACCACCCCTTTCAGGAGGGCATCCACTACGCTTTCTGTGGAAAATAGTTCCTGATGTTGCTTTCGAGTCCTTCTTCTTGTAGCTTCCTATCATGTCGTCTAGTTCTAGAGCTTCTCCTTATTTGGAAAAGACTTGTTTGTTCGGGTATTTAAAGGTCTGTATTATAGCCACTCTGTCCCTCCTCTTCTCTAGGGTTTACATATTGAGGACCCCCCCCCCCAGTCTCCTCATATCTAGACTTCTTATCATTTTGTTACTGCATGAATGCTTGATCATTTCTTAATACAAATGGCAAGGCCATATCAAAGTCATGTATACATATAAAGTAGAACATACAAGTTTATCTTGTTGGGCAGACTGGATGTTACTATGAAGAAATTATTATTATTTATTACATTTTGTATCCCACGCTTTCCCACTCAAAGCAGGCTCAATGCGGCTTACATAGTAATGGGAAGAACAATGTAATATAACAAATATAACAGTACTAAAAGAGAAGTAGGTAAAGATAGGTGACGTGGAAGGGAGGAAGGTGGGAGATTTAGTCTGGAGCAATGTCATCTTCTGGGTATGAGTTGGGTAGATGGGTTCATAAGATTAGTCTGGGTCATTTGGATAAGCTTGTTTAAAATAGATGGGTCTTTACTGCTTTCCGGAAGGGTAGATAGTCACAGATTGAGCGGATAGGTCTAGGGAGGGTATTCCAGAGTTGGCTGCCCAGGTAGAAGTTGGATCCAAAATAAGTTTTGTACTTGAGTCCTTTGCAATTGGGGTAATGCAGGTTGAGGTAATTTTGCAAGGAAATGTCATGCTGTATCAAACCAATGGCCCACTGAGCCCAGCCTCCTGTATCTGACAGTGGCCAGTCCGCTCTTTCAGAAGCATCCTGCTCTCTTTCCTGATACCATGCCTAGAAGTAAGAAATGACAAACCTCTTTCTGAAGTGAGCTTCATTGCAAATGCCAGCGTCGTATATCAAGCACAAAACTAACTCAGGGGTCTAATTACTAAAGCTGTGATAAAAATAGGCCTTAGTGTGCCCTTACAAGAGTCTTTCCTGCTTGCTATGGCCATTTTTATCGCAGCTAAAAAAAAAAAAAGTCCTTTTTTTCTATTTTGTTGCATTAATGGTCATGTGTTAATGTTATGATGTACCACAAAAATTTTTATTCCAAACTATTAAAGTCAATCTTCTAAACAATGATATAAACCATAAAAACCCTTAGAATGGATACTGTTCTCCAATTTGGTTAAATCTTCTCTTTATATTCATATACTTCCTAAGTCTTCATTCTAAATATTCATAAATGTTGTTATATAGATGTTAATAGTCCATGAATTAGATATTAATGATGTTTATTCAAAATGATGGAGAAACAACAAACCTCCTGTATTACTGAATCCATTGATGTTCACAAACAATATTGTATGGTCATCAAAAGAGTCTTTTGAATAATCCAAATCGTCAAGGCAATTGTATTCCACATATGATGAACTTCCTCCAACACATGATCTTGAAATTACTGATGAAAACAAACGCTTGAAACAGATCTATACAAGACTGTTTCTCGCCAACAGTGCCGATACAAGAAAGCAGCAAGACAACCAGTAACATTCCCTAGCTCAAGTTCCTTGATAAAGCGGCAGCAAACAGATGCCTGTGGGGACCGAGTGAGCTTTCAGGTAAGTGGGATGATATTTGTTCTTGCTAAACTATTGGTCCTTTTTGGTTTCATTATTGTCATATATAAAAAGAAAATGTTCACATATAGTAGTTTTTCACATATAGAGGCATATTTTCAAAGCACTTAGCTTTCCATAGGTTTCTATGGAACTTTGGAAGGCTAAGTGCTTTGAAAATATGCCTCAAAGTAGCACAAATTGAGGAAGGAGGGGGTTTTTGGTCTATGATTATTTCAATCGCAAGAGGGATTTGCTGATATCGAATTCATTATATAGTGAAATATCCCTGTGATGTATGAGACCTTTTCCTCCTATCTGAATATCCTCCATTATATGTAGAAGTGAACATTGAAGTCTACTTTTTTGATGTATTTGAGCATATCAGTAGATGATTGAGAGCCATTGAGGATCATTGTAGAGTTCAACCTTTACTCATCCTTTCTTACCATTAAAGCTTCCCCATGATTATTCCATACCTTTTTGAATTCAAAGATTGCATATGCCTGTACTCTCTCTACTGGGAGGCTGTTCTATGCATCATTCACCCCAGGGTTGGTGTTAAACATGCCGGGGCCCAGGACGGAAATTTAGTAGGGTGTCTCAAAGCCCACCTGTAGACTGTACCTTATTCAGCTTTAGGTAGGTTTGAGATCCCATGTAGCATAGTGGCCCAGGGCAATTGCCTTGTTTGCTGTACCCTAATCTACCTTTCCTGTGACTATGTAGAATAAGGATTAATAAACAAGCTCTAGGTGATCCCCTTTAATTCTACTAACTTTGTATATTTCTCATGAGCTTTCAACAACCATGCTGCTTCATATTTAGGAGGTTCTGACACTTCTCCTAAGTCATATCACTACAGAAGAGGCAAATGAGATCCAGTCAATAATAGCAACAGAAGAAAGTAGATCATGGGATGTGAATTAAAAAAAAAAGTTTTTATTAAGATAGCCCAAATTCAAATTATTTCTTTGTGATGTAATTGCCAGCTAAGGCTGTCTTCAAATGAATCTATATCCTTTTTTAATTCCATGGTTGGGTCCTTATTAAGTTTCTCAGAAAAAGTTCTGTCCATTAGTTGTCTATTTACTTCTTTTACGTAATCATCTGCATCCCTAATTGCTATTCAACCACTCGTAATCTACTTGCTACTGTCACTTCTTCTAAGTCTACAGCTTTGCATCTTGAGTCTTTCCAAAGCTTTCCTGGTGATCAGGTATCAGGATATCCACAAAATAACCATGAGCTACATTTGCATAGATCAGGCCCTCTCAAAGTCTGCAGACTTGATCTCGTGCATAGTTATTGTGGATATCCTGAAACCCCACTGGCTGTGGCTCACCAGGGCAGGCTTAGGAACCCCTTTTTTTCAAAGATATGGTTGCCTCTTGCACCTTGTATATACTTGAGATATTAGAGTGGCTCTTTCATATCCTCCCCTTACCTCTGTTCTTTCAAAGTATACATAATTAACCATGTAATCCTATAACTTGGTGCCTTGATGTAGGAGTCACGATGGGGCATGTTTTAACGCCAATTATATAATGACTTTAAGGTGTCACTAAGGTATTATACAGCTCTAGCGTAAAACCACTTTGGCATACCAAAAGTTAGGTACTGACGCTTATGGCAGGTGATGGCTGGCATAAATTGGTATGCTTAAGTCCACCATGCTACTTGCATAACTGACAGTATTCTATAAGTTGCTTACATCACTTGGCAACAGCCCACCCATAGTTTAAAGTTATACTTATAGTTTATTAAAATTTGCTATACTGCCTCCACTAACTAGTAGATCCAGGTGGTTTACAGTCTAAAACAACAACAGAAAAAAAATGGCAGATGAAATTTAATGTAGACAAATGCAAAGTGATGTACATT
The DNA here is from genome assembly GCF_901765095.1 of Microcaecilia unicolor. Lineage (NCBI taxonomy): Eukaryota > Metazoa > Chordata > Amphibia > Gymnophiona > Siphonopidae > Microcaecilia > Microcaecilia unicolor. The sequence goes on along the minus strand of NC_044036.1, from coordinate 325,713,943 downwards.
GGGAAGAATTAATTGGAGAAAATATTTCTTCACTCAACGTGTAATTAAACTCTGGAATTTGTTGCCAGAGAATGTGGTAAAAGCAATTGGGTTAGCGGGGTTTAAAAAAAGATAGCTTCCTAAAAGAAAAGCCCACAAGCCATTATTAAAATGGACTTGGGGAAAATCTACTGCTTATTTCTAGGATAAGCAGCATAAAATGTATTGTACTGTTTTGGGATCTTGTCAAGTACTTGTAACCTGGTTTGACCACTGTTGGAAGCTGGGCTTGATGGACCTTTGGTTTGTCCCAGTATGGCAAGACTTATGTTATGTACTTAATTTACATTAACATTGGCCGTTGAAAGGTATATAAGTGGCTGACGTTAATACTTTGCAAAAGAAGTATGTATTACCACAAATAGTAAGGTACAACCATAAAAATACACACTTTAATGCAGAAGGAAACTCTGAACTTCCTTGAGTTGTACTTAAGATTTGTTTGTGCTACAGCATCTGCCATGTATTTTACTCCTGAAATTCCTTATACTAAACGCAAGACTCAAATGCTAGATCAAGATCATGTTCCCCCTTTACACCATTACGAAATATAACTCCCTCTCAACCAACATTCGAACTGAATCGAACTACATGAAGCTCCGAAGGAAATGGAAGACTCTACTTTTTGATAAGTTCTAATTGTTCCCCCTCCTCCCAGATTGAGTTACTACATATAATCATGGGAATGGAATTCTCTGTTCCCCTTCTTTTGCAGGATCACTTTGTTCGCCTCACTTCCTCCTGCTTCCGTGCAGCTCTTTAGATGAAAACCACCTCGAACCTCCAGCTCAGTGGCGTAGCCAGACAGTCAGTTTTGGGTGGGCCTGAGCCCAAAGTGGGTGGGCACAAAATTTTCTCTGCTCCGCCCTACCTCCACCTCAAATATAAATACTTTAGCTAATGAGGATCCTCAAGCTCAGTCAGCTGAAGACTTTCTCTGAAGGTGGCCAGAACTCTCTTTTACCAAGCTTGGCAGGCAGCAGCAATGACCCTAAGCCACTGATGCCAGCACCCCACACATGCTTAGCTGTCAATGGCTCAAGGATGCTGTTGCCAGAGCTTGGTAGAAGGGAGTTCTGGCCGCCTTTGGAGGAGGTCCTTAGCTGGGGATGCCTGGGAATCCTCACCAGCTATACAGCAAGGGTTAGGACTGGTGTTAGACCTACTTGGCCCAGGTCAGAAAATAAAGGAGGGCTCCCCTCCCCGATTCCCTCTCCTCTTTGCCTCCCTTCCAATTTTCCACCTGCCATTACTATCACACCAACAGAACCTCACCAAACACAGAACAAGGGATCACAAATTAGAAATAAAAATATTTAGACAAAAATTGAAAAGGAACCCCAAGAAGTAAAACATAGCATTACTGCAACACTGGAGACACAAAACCTGCATTTCCTTTTCTACAGAACACAATACAAAGACATTTCCTATGCACATTTCCAAAAGCTAACATATTCCATTTAAAACATTTGAAATAAAATGCTTTGTTTCTACCTTTGTTGTCTGGACATTTTATTTTTCCATCTTGCTGGTTCCAATTTCTCTTTTCTGCTTTCCTCTCTGCCGTCTGCTAATTCTTCTTCAAGCGGCTGTAGTCCATTTGTCTTTTCTCCTCTCTCCTGTCTGTTCCCTCAATATTCCTGCCTCTGACATGTTGGTCATTCCTTTGTAGCTCTTTTCTGCCTCTCTCTCACCCTTCTTTGTCTCCTTTTTACTTTTCAACTACCTATCAAATGTCCATCTTTTTCTTTCACCCACTAGCTCTCCCATTCCCCATCTTACTCCTCCCCATCCCTACTTTCTCTTTTATCTTTAATCTACTCCCCATTATCATATTTCTACCCTCTGTAATCACTATCTCTCATTCATTTCCTTGCCACCCCCTCCTCCCCCTCTTGCCCTCTCCCACAGGGTTCCACCATTCCCATCATCTTCTCCCTCCACCCTTCTAACCAGCATCTGATCCCCTCCCCACCCCACCATGGTAGCCTTATATTTTCCTGCCCCTTCTCTCTTCATTCCTGTTAAATAGTAATAGTAGTAGTCCTCTCCCCCATGGCCCAGCATTTCCCCCCTCACCACCTACTGTGTACCTCTCATCCACCTCCATGTCTATCTCCCCCTCTCATTCCCACTGTCCAACGTCTCTCTCCCCTTCCCATACAGCATATCTACCTTCCTCCCCTCTACCAGCATGTCTAACATTTCTCCCTTCCCTCCACCCCTATGCCCACCATTTTGCCCTCCTCTCCACCCCTATGTTTAACATTTCTCCCCCTCTCACCACCTATCCCCTCTCTATGCAGCATGTCTCCCTCTCCTCCACCTCATATGCAGCCAAGACTTCTCCCTTCCTGACCCCTCCACCCCTTCACTGGATCTCTCCCTTCTTCCCCATGCAGCTTCTCCCCCACCCACCATGCCTCATCATTCCATCTTCTCTCCTCCTTGTGCAGCATCTTTCCTTCCATCTTCTTCCCCCCCCCCCCGTGCAGCTGCTATCCCCGTCTTCCCTCCCCCATTCCAACATCTTTTCCCCATCATCCCTTGCCCCGTTGTGTGCCACAACTTTCACCCCCATCTTCCCTCACCCTCGCAGGCCCGCCCAGCAGCGATTCTGATCGCAGGCAGCTCCTTCAGCTCGCACACGCTGCCTGCCGGCTGCCGCTCAAATCTCCTTGCAGCTACTAGCAGCGCTAACCCGGAAGCTCAGAGGAGAGGCTTCCGGGTTAGCGCTGCTAGTAGCTGCAAGGAGATTTGAGCGGCAGCCGGCAGGCAGCGTGTGCGAGCCGAAGGAGCTGCCTGCGATCAAAATCGCTGCTGGGCGGGCCTGCGAGGGTGAGGGAAGATGGGGATGAAAGTTGCGGCACGCCACGGATGATGATGGGGACCGGAGCCTCCGGTATCGCTGTGCTGCTGGGCAGGCCTGACCCCAAATTGGGTGGGCCCAGGCCCACCCGGGCCCACCCGTGGCTACGCCCCTGCTCCAGCTGGGATGCGTGCGTATATAAACCACAGATTAGATTAGACGCATTGTGAATGTTCCCTGACATGCGGAATTGTTCACCGCGCTAACAGGTAATGAATTACTCTGCATACTTTTGCATCTCATTTCCTCATCAGCATAAATGACGTACTAACACTAAGGCAAGCTCTGGCATTTCTAAAGCGTTAACATTTCTAAAGCGCTACCAGGGTTACGCAGCGCTGTACAATTTAACATAGAGGGACGGTCCCTGCTCAAGGAGCTTACAATCTAAGAGACAAGTGAACGGACAGTCCGATAGGGGGGGGGTCAAATTGGGGCAGTCTGGATTTACTGAACGGTAAGAGTTAGGTGCCGAACGCAGCATTGAAGAGGTGGGCTTTAAGCAAAGACTTGAAGATGGGCAGGGAGGGGGCTTGGCGTAAGGGCTCAGGAAGGTTGTTCCAAGCATAGGGTGAGGCGAGGCAGAATGAGCGGAGCCTGGAGTTGGCGGTGTTGGAGAAGGGTACAGAGAGCAGGGATTTGTCCTGTGAACGGAGGTTACGGGCGGGAACATAGGGGGAGATGAGGGAGGAGAGGTAGTGAGGGGCAGCAGACTGAATGCATTTGTAGGTAAGAAGGAGAAGCTTGAATTGAATGTGGTATAAATGTTAATGCAGGTCAGTCCCTTGGTTCTTTCACACCCTTGCCTGGCCTCTGACTGAAGACCTTCCCTTACTCCCCCCAGTGGTCACTAACCCCCTCCCACCCCCCAAAATTGTGATGAAGAACATTACTTGCCAGCCTCTATGCCAGTGTCAGATGTCTTACTCAGGTCCATTACAGCAGCATGCAGGTCCCTGGAGTAGTTTAGTAGTAGGTGCAGTGCACTTCAGATAGGTGGACCCAGGCTCCTACCTCTCCCTACCTGTTACATGTGGAGGAAACCTCACCAGAAACCCACTGTACCCTCATATAGGTGCCCCCTTCACCCATAAGGGCTATGATAGTGGTATACAGTTGGGGGTAGTGGGTTTGGGGTGGGTTTTGGTGGGGCTCAGGTAAGGGAGCAATGGTCAGATGTGTACCTGGGAGTATTTTATGAACACTGCAGTGCCCCCTAGGGTGCGTGATTGCTGTCCTGGGATGACAGGGGGACCAGTCTACTAAAAATGCTGGCTCCTCCCACGCCCAAATGGCTTGATTTTGGACATTTTGCACTTGGAAGTTTTACTTTCAAAAATGGCCCAAAAACAAAAAGTCCAAATCACAAAACGTCCATAGTATTTTCAAACACAAAAGATAGACGTCTATCTTTTTCGAAAATGACCTTCTTTCCCGTTTGGAATTTGGACGTTTTTGTAAAACGTCCAAATTCTGATTTAGACGTTCTATCGAAAACGCCCCTCCACGTAACATAGTAGATGATGGCAGATATAATCCTGGAAGGTTCATCCTGTCTGCCTGACAGCCACACATTATCAGTTCGCGATTAAGCCAACATTGGATATGGTATAAAATAATGCAAACTTGATCCTGATCTTTCTTTGCCATTTTTGGGCCACAGACCATGAAAGTTTTGCCCAGCACTGTCTCTATGTTCCAACTATTGGAGTTTCCATTAAAGTCAATTCCAGCCTATCCTGATCCATCTTGCAATGTACGAGACACAAACCGTAGAAGTCTGCCCAGCATTATTTTTATATTTCAACCGTTGAAGCCCTCTCCAGCACGTCCTAATCTGTCTTGCTATGCAGGGCCGGTCTTAGCAATTATGGGGACCTGTGCAGACCGCTCACCTACGCCGCCTCCTGTCTGTACCTGCCACTATAAGCCATAATTTATCAGTTTAAAAGGAGGTTTACAGCTCTCAGAACCCCACCTCACCCCATACCTTGATATGCATCCACCATATTTCAGTAGAGAGCGGCAGACAGCGGCAGCAATTTTCGTATCCCGTCAGCTGCCGAGCCCAGAGCCTCCTCGCTACTGCATTCTGCCTTTACGGAAGCAGGAAGTGACATCAAAAAGGGGTGGGACTCAAAAGGTGAGGAGGCACGGGACTTGGCAGCTGACAGGATATGAAAATCGCTGCCGCTGCCTGATGCTCTCTACTGAAATGTGGATGCACATTGAGGTACAGAGCAGGGAGGTGCTCCGAGACAGGAGGACAGACGTGCCAGAGATGTGGGGGCCCTAGGAGCATGAGGCCCTGTTCGACCACCCCTGTTACCCCTGCCTTAGACCCTTGTTGCTGTACATGGGACACAGATTAGTTGATCCAACTTTGGTCTGGGATCGCTCTCTTTTGCCAAGAGGTTACAGGTTAAGATTACCATTCTATGGGTACTGTAGACCTCCTTGTCCTGTCTGTTTGATCTCCAATGTACAATAGAATTTGTTTTTCAGTCAACCAGAACAGTGTCTGTATGGTACACTTGAGCATACTTCATGGGAAGCCATATCAATCACCAACTGGCTTGTCCTTCTGAATTTTCTAATATTAAAATATGATTTCTATGGCTAGCCTTATCCAGAACCCTGAAATGGACAGGTTCTCATCCTTTGAAGTCCACTCCATCCGTCTATTCTACCCGTTGCCACTCAGAGTGGCAGTCATTTACCGCCCCCCTGATAAATCCCTCCCTTCCTTCCTCACCGACTTCGATGCCTGGCTTTCTGTTTTTCTTGAACCCTCATCTCCATCCCTCATTCTCGGAGACTTCAACATACACGTTGATGACCTGTCCAACTCTCACGCTTCTCAGTTCCTCACTCTAACATCATCCTTCAACCTCCAGCTTTGTTCCACCACCCCTACTCACCGTGATGGCCATTGCCTTGACCTCGTCCTCTCCTCTTCCGGCTCACCCTCCAATTTCCACACCTCAGCTCTTCCTGTCTCTGATCATCACCTGATCACCTTCACACTTCTTCACCCTCCCCCTCAGCCCCGCCCAACATTAACCACTACTTCCAGGAATCTCCAGATTATTGACCCTCCCACCTTATCATCTAGTATTTCTAATCTCCTCCCCTCCATCATGTCCTCCGAGTCTGTTGACGAGGCTGTCTCCGCTTACAATGCCACTCTCTCCTCTGCTCTGGACACCCTTGCACCATCCACCTCCCGTCCCACAAGGCGTACTAATCCCCAGCCCTAGCTGACCCCTTGCATCCGTTACCTTCGCTCCTGCGCCCGATCTGCTGAACGCCTCTGGAGGAAATCTCGCACCCATTCAGATTTCCTTCACTACAAATTCATGCTATCCTCCTTCCAGTCCTCACTATTCCTTGCCAAACAGGACTATTACACCCAACTGACTAATTCTCTCAGCTCTAACCCTCGTCGTCTCTTCGCCACCCTTAACTCCCTCCTCAAAGTGCCCTCCGCTCCCACCCCCCCGTCACTCTCTCCTCAATCACTGGCTGACTACTTCCGCGACAAGGTGCAAAAGATCAACCTTGAGTTCACTACCAAGCCACCTCCTCCTCTTCACCCTTCAACCCTCTCCCTCAACCAACCAACCCAGACCTCTTTCTCCTCCTTTCCTGATATCTCCGAGGAGGAAACCGCCCGCCTTCTTTCCTCCTCAAAATGCACCACTTGTTCCTCTGATCCCATCCCCACCAACTTACTTAACACCATCTCTCCTACTATCACCCCCTCCATCTGTCATATCCTCAACCTCTCTCTCTCCACTGCAACTGTCCCCGACACCTTCAAGCATGCTGTAGTCACGCCACTCCTCAAAAAACCATCACTAGACCCTACCTGTCCCTCCAACTACCGCCCCATCTCCCTCCTACCCTTCCTCTCCAAGACACTTGAGCGCGCAGTCCACAGCCGCTGCCTTGATTTTCTCTCCTCTCATGCCATCCTTGATCCGCTTCAATCCGGTTTTCGCCCTCTTCACTCGACAGAAACAGCACTTTCTAAAGTCTGTAATGACCTGTTCCTTGCCAAATCCAGAGGCCACTACTCCATCCTCATCCTCCTGGATCTATCCGCTGCTTTTGACACTGTCAATCATGACTTACTTCTTGCCACACTGTCCTCATTTGGGTTCCAGGGCTCTGTCCTCTCCTGGTTCTCCTCCTATCTCTCCCACCGCACCTTCAAAGTTCACTCTCATGGATCTTCCTCCACCCCCATCCCCTTATCTGTTGGTGTTCCCCAGGGATCGGTCCTTGGACCCCTTCTCTTCTCAATCTACACCTCTTCCCTGGGCTCCCTGATCTCATCTCATGGTTTCCAGTATCATCTCTATGCTGATGACACCCAACTGTATCTCTCCACACCAGACATCACCGCGGAGACCCAGGCAAAGGTATCGGCCTGCTTATCCGACATTGCTGCCTGGATGTCCAACCGCCACCTGAAACTGAACATGTCCAAGACCGAGCTTATCGTCTTTCCACCAAAACCCACTTCTCCTCTTCCTCCACTTTCTATCTCAGTTGATAACACCCTCATCCTCCCCGTCTCATCTGCCCGCAACCTCGGAGTCATCTTTGACTCCTCTCTTTCCTTCTCTGCGCATATCCAGCAGATAGCCAAGACCTGTCGCTTCTTCCTCTTTAACATCAGCAAAATTCGCCCTTTCCTCTCTGAACACACCACCCGAACTCTCGTCCACGCTCTCATTACCTCTCGCCTGGACTACTGCAACTTACTCCTCACCGGCCTCCCACTTAGCCATCTATCCCCCCTTCAGTCTGTTCAGAACTCTGCTGCACGTCTCATATTCCGCCAGAACCGATATACTCATATCACCCCTCTCCTCAGGTCACTTCACTGGCTTCCGATCAGATACCGCATTCAATTCAAGCTTCTCCTTCTTACCTACAAATGCACTCAGTCTGCTGCCCCTCACTACCTCTCTACCCTCATCTCCCCTTACGTTCCCGCCCGTAACCTCCGTTCACAGGATAAATCCCTCCTCTCAGTACCCTTCTCCACCACCGCCAACTCCAGGCTCCGCTCATTCTGCCTCGCCTCACCCTATGCTTGGAACAACCTTCCTGAACCCTTACGCCAAGCCCCCTCCCTGCCCATCTTCAAGTCTTTGCTTAAAGCCCACCTCTTCAATGCTGCGTTCGGCACCTAACCCTTACCGTTCAGTGAATCCAGACTGCCCCAATTTGACTGCCCCGATCGGACCGACCGTTCACTTGTCTATTAGATTGTAAGCTCTTTGAGCAGGGACTGTCTCTCTTTGTTAAATTGTACAGCGCTGCGTAACCCTAGTAGCGCTCTAGAAATGTTAAGTAGTAGTAGTAGTAGTAGTAGGTTCCGCTCTTGTATTCTGCATTACCTGTATAGATTGCATCTCAAATTATGCCTAATGAAAACACCTAACCCAAAAGAATAAGTGACTGGCCTGATTTTATCAGTACACAAGCCATAGATTCGATGATTTATGAAGAAATCTTGGTGCAGACCGATGGAATTTTCCCAAAATAAATTCATATAAACAGTTTGCCACAAAGAGGTAGTCAGTGCAGCCTGGTATGTATAAACAGCCTCAGGAGTTGAGGATAGTGTAATCATCGTAAGCGTGAGGCAGTCTGCAGACGTTCAAGCGAACTCTTTCTCTGCAAAGCACCTTTGGCTGCAGTCCCCCCCGACATCATAACACGAAAAATTACATGAATTGTTACACGATTTCTATTATCCCATCATCCTACCTGGGTGATATCTCTTTGCTTCATTACGCAAGAGATATCTCCCAGTTTTCAAATATTCCTGTTTTATACACAGAAATGGCTTTGAAAATCACCTTCTGAATCAGTGTTGTTCAATGTAAGACCCATGAGTCAATAGCAAGCCCTGTGGACTTCTAGGAAGGCCACTGATCCCTCCCAGCTGCCTCGAACATCCCACTGATTCCCCACAGTCCAGGTGAGCTCTGAGGTTTTCACCAGGAGCAGTGCAAACTTGAGCACCTCATACACAGAGAAAAAACTAGAAAGAACGCAGTGCATATTGAACACAGCAGAGTAGCAGAGCTCAGCACCTATTCTATGCAGCTCAGATCAGTGGCATAGCCATGGGTGGGCACAGGCCCACCCACTTTGGACAGGCCCACCCAGCAGCAGCACAGCAATAGGGTTGCCAACTAGATCTACTACTACTACTTATTTCTATAGCGCTACTAGATGTACGCAGCGCTGTACACTTGAACATGAAGAGACAGTCCCTGCACGACAGAGCTTACAATCTAATCAAGACACAAACAGGACAAAGGGTAGCAAGATTCCGGAATCCCAAAGAGTAGCAAGATTCCAGAATCCCAATCAGTACTACTGCTTATCATTTCTATAGCGCTACTAGACGTACACAGCGCTGTACACTTGAACATGAAGAGACAGTCCCTGCACGACAGAGCTTACAATCTAATCAAGACACAAACAGGACAAAGGGTAGCAAGATTCCGGAATCCCAAAGAGAAGCAACATTCCATGCAGAATCTCAGAGTAACCAGATTCCGGAATCCCAAAGAGTAGCAAGATTCCAGAATCCCAATCAGTACTACTACTAATCATTTCTATAGCGCTACTAGACGTACGCAGCGCTGTACACTTGAACATGAAGAGACGGTCCCTGCTCGACAAAGCTTACAATCTAATTAGGACAGACAAACAGGACAAACAAGAGCTAAGGGAATATTAAAGTGAGGATGATAAAATAAGGGTTCTGAACAAGTGAATAAGGGTTAGGAGTTAAAAGCAGCATAAAAAAAGGTGGGTTTTTAGCTTAGATTTGAAGACGGCCAGATTCAATATCGCTGGTTCTGATTTCCCCATTGGATTCCCTAAGACAAGCAAGACTACAAGTCCCTGCATGCATTGGGGTAAGCCCAGGACTGGATCAACCCTGTTGGGTGAATCTGGATCCAGTTGGCAAGTCTACACAGCAGTGATGGGGCTGGTGGGGATCTTCAAGCTCCACCAGCTGAGGACTCCCGACATCTCTCCTTCCAGGAGATTGGGGGGGGGGGGGGGTCACTTAATGCCACTTCTCTGACCCCCCCCCCCACGGTACCTTTAAACCCTTTAGGGCTTCACCAGCAGTGAGCAGCAGCTCATTTCCCTTGCTCAGGCTAGCCCATACGCCATGCGCCCTCCCTGCCCATCTTCAAGTCCTTACTCAAGGCCCATCTCTTCTCCCTTGCTTTTGGCGCCTAACCACCTTCCCCATTCCTGTTATCTACACTGACTACGTAGTCTGTTACCATTAGATTGTAAGCTCTCTTGAGCAGGGACTGTCCCTCCCCGTGTTTAAACTTGTACAGCGCTGCGTAACCCTGGCAGCGCTATAGAAATGCTAAGTAGTAGTAGTAGTTCTCTCTGACACAACTTCCTGTTCGCGGGACCAGGAAGTTATGTTAGAGAGAAGGCTTGGAGCCTGCATGAGCAAGGGGAATGAGTTGCTGCTGGTGAAGACCTAAAGGATTTAAAGGTACGGGGGGGGGGGGGGGGGGAGTCCGGTGAGTGGGATAATTTTCAAAGCAGAAGTATGGCTTGGAAGATTCAGCAAAGTATGCAGACTGGGAAGAACAAGCATACTTTTTAACCACATGTAAAGTTATACAATTACCCTCTGAAAGATTAGGAGTTGTAGTTCTAGTGATAAAAAACAACAACAAGTAATCACCCATTTAAATACAGGTCTGAGACCCCAGTAACAAAGCTGATAACAGTTTCTTCCTTCTGGTTTAGAAAGGAAAAGTTTTGGGGGGAAGATCTTCGGGTGTATCTGAGCCTGGTGTGCAAGTGCCAGGTTACACTTTGGCTCAGTCGCCTAATTTCGGGATTCCTCTGTCCAATTCAGTGATGACTGAAAGCTCAAGGGGCAGCAGAAAACAGCAGCCGAGGAGAACATTTCTGTTTCGGTGACAGTGTCCTCAGTCTTTGTCATAGTGACAGAGGATACTTAAAGCTGCTTGATCGCTTCTGATCTTTTTAAAGCTAAAGCTTCAAGGACAGGATCTGAACGTTGAACTGAGGAGGGTCCCTCCTTGGCTGCAACTGAGAACCAATGCAATATGGGGACGATCCTGTGAGATCTGAGGAATCTGCTGATATTGTGACCATTGTCCAAGCAGCAGGATTAAATGTCCTCCTAAGAAGAAAAAAAAAAAATCTCTTGAAGGTGCTCAGCAGACCAAAAGGAGTTAGGGTTCGATCAGGTTCATCCCCGCAAGTTTCATAACAATAATCTCTTTCAACCAGTCCTCTTCTGAAATGCGTCGAGTCAGAGGATGACAAAGCTCTGTTTCTGCTTCCTGCAGATTTGGGCTAAAGCACAGCCTGGCATGTCAGCATAGACACTGCCATATCCCGCTCCTTTGCTTCTGATAATAGGAAGCAAAAATGAACTATCGGCAAACTAAATCTGAATTTGTTGTGCAGCTGTTGTTGGCAGTGGTGTAGCCAAGGGTGGGCTGGAGTGGGCCCAGGCCCACCCACTTTAGGTTCAGGCCCACCAAGTAGCAGCACACCTATAATGTGGCTGGCAGGGACCCCAAGCCCCACCAGCCAAAAACTCCCAACAACTGTTTGCTGCCGGTGAAAATCTGCTATTTAAAAGGTATAAGGGGGAGAGGGGATGTTTGAAAGACCATATGGCATGCAGGCGAGAGAGGGAGAAACTAAATCACTTGTAGGACAAGGCGGAGTTCTGCCCACCCATCTTGGGTCCAGGCCCACCCAAACTTGGGTGTCTGGCTACGCCCCTGGTTGTTGGGATATTTATTGTGTGATGCAGGAGTAGAGTTATTTGGGGTTCTTTGTGCAAAGAACAACATGTAGAAAACCCAAGTAATGAATTAAAGATTGAGAAACATTGTGAATTGTTATGGCTTGAAGCTGAGAAGCAGTGATATTGAATTATAATTTGACTAGTGATTGGAAGATTTGGCTGTATTTTGATCAGAGCTAGTGTTAAGACACTCTGATGCCATGGATTGATTTTCTCAATCCAGTTCTCAGGGTACCCCAAGCCATTTGGGTTTTCAACATATCCACAATGAATGTATGCATGGTATATATTTGCATACAATGCATATTCATTGTGGGTATCTTGAAAACCAGACTGGCTTGGGCTTTCCCCAAGAACTGGGTTGAAGATACATGGAACACTATTGGGTGGTGCAATTGACAAGTTTTTGAAGCTCTGTTCAAAGTGATTTTTAAAAGATTTTCCTTTGAAGCAGAGTGGCTTGCTCGAAACATGATATCGTGTCATGTGTTTTGTACACTGTGAGTGAGGAAATCAGAGCTTGATGTAACTTCCTGTTTTTGGATCCAGGCTCCAGCAGAACTAGTGACAGCACACACCGGCGAATGTCTCCGTGCTTAGTTTGCTGCTGAGGCCACATTATTTCAGTTCCGGAGAAGCAGCAAGCCTGGCACAGGAGGAGCAGGAAAACAGGTAAAAATAAAAGTTAGCCAGCTGGAGGGGAAGGAAAGGATGGGGCAAAGCAGGATACGGGTGGGGAGGGAGACTGAGTAATGTTGGATGGTTGCAGTGGAGGAGAGAAACCTGCCGTTAATCATGTTAAAACTTTTTAACGCACATTAAAAATTTTATATGTTAAGGGGTAAATTCTATAAGTAGTGTCTAAAAATTGGTGCTGAAAATTTTACAAGCTGAGTGCCATTCGATAAAGGGTACACGTCCTTTATAAAATAACACCTAGGTACTGGCAAGTACAGTGTGGTTCAGCCGAATTCTGTATTTACGTGTGCAAAAGTTTGCAACACCCCCAAAATTTATGTACACTAGGATTTACGTGTGGATTGTTAGAAAATACGATCTGTGCGTAAATCCTAAATAAGGCCAATTAATGCCAATAAGTGGTTGTTAGCAGCTAATTATTGGTGCTGATTGGCTTGTTAAGCAATTAAGTTGTGCGCAACTTTAGTCGCCATTTATAGAATCTGGAGGTGAACATTGCTAAACACAACACATTGACCCCCTAATTTTATAATCTTGGAGTCCTGTTATATGGTCCAACCATTAATTATTGCAGTTCACAATCTACTAGTAGGAAAAATATGTTAAAAAGGAGAAACATTATACGAGCCATGAATCACGAGGGAAAACAACAATAAATGATGCTAAAGTCCCCCTACTGCAAATGAATTAACTTTGTTCTTCAGAAATAAGATTGATAAAATAAGGTTAGATATCTCACTAAAAGATAATCATATTATTAAAGGAAGTTTGGAAGTGGCTTTCCCCTCTAGGGAATTAGATAACATGGAAATTCAGGAATTGGAGGTACCATCTTACAGGCTATGGCATAATTTATCACCAATAATAGAGATGGAAATGAATATGTAAAGACGAGTGATTAAAATGATAAAGCGGATGGAACTCCTCTCGTATGAGGAAAGGCTAAGGAGGTTAGGGCTCTTCAGCTTGGAAAAGAGACAGATGAGGGGAGATATGATTGAGCTCTACAAAATCCTGAGTGGGGTAGAATGAGTAGAAGCATAGGAGCCAACTTTTCAAAATTATTGGGGGTGCTAAGCCCAATGGAAATAACCCCTCCCTGGACACATACTAGAAATTTTCTCAATATTGTGGGTGCTCAAGCACCCACAGCGTCGGCTCCAATGAGTAGAAGTAAACAGATTTTTGACTTGTTCCAAAAGTACAAAGACTAGGAGACACTCGAGTTAGGAGGAAATATTTTTTTTCACTCAATGAATTGTTAAGCTCTAGAACTCTTTGCCAGAGGATGTGGTAACAGCGGTTAGCGTATCTGGGTTTAAAAAAGGTTTGGACAAACTCCTGGAGGAAAAGTCCATATTGAGAGACATGGGAAGGAACTGCTTGCCCTGGGATTTGTAGCATGGAATGTTGCTACTCTTTGAGATTCTGCATGGAATCTTGTCACTCTTTAGGATTCCGGAATCTTGCTATTCTTTGGGGTTCTACATGGAATGTTGCTACTATATGGGTTTCTGCCAGGTACTTGTGACCTGGACTGGCCACGGTTTGAAAAACCGAATACTGGGCTAGATGGACCATTGTTCTGACCCAGTATGGCTACTCTTATGTTCTTCCTCACATTATCTACTTGACAACTCTCCAACATACTTGATGAAGAATATTTCAGACAACTGTACAGGAATTCTGTTAGGTGCCATTTTATCGAATTGCCTTCTTAATGTTTGCTGACCCCTGACTACAACTAAACAATGATGTCATTAGCTAAGCGATATTTCATTCTGCTTGGCTTGGATAAGAGAGAGGTGTCACCTTGAGTTGCTCTGTGTTTTTTTGTGCTGAAACATTTGAAGAAAGGAGACAGCATTTCTCAGATTACTGCTTCAATAAACAGTGCTCAGGTTCTGTGTACCCTTTCCAGCTGCCTTTGCCAACCTATGGCTCAAAAACTGATACTGTAAAACAGAAGAATCTCTTTTTTTTCCTTTTCAGCCTCAAAGACATTCTTTCGGCATGGTGTCATGGATGCCAAAGGCTTTTTTCTGATGGTGACTTGTTTCGCTTGACCGTGGGAGCATGAGGTCCTTGAGATTGTGGACAAATAGCTTCCATGAACTGTGAAAGCCATGGGAAACTTCTTCGTTGCCCCTGCATAAGAAATTCTCAAAAAATGCCTACTGCTACCAGGGCAAGATTAAGGCATAGACATACTTGGCATCTGCCTAGGGCCCAAGGCAGCAATTCTATTAATTGGCACCTCATTTTAGGTGTCAAAAAGGGGGGTGCTTAGTACCTATTTTATAAGGGTCTAAGGCAGGGCTATTCTTCTGGTCCTTGGGATCTACAAGCAGGCCATGTTTTCAAGACCTCGAGGACCGGAATTGAGTAGCCCAGAGCTCAATCTCAGGGTGGGCCTGGAGGCAGACTGGTTGGGCACAGGCCTCTCATTTCCTCTCTGCCTGCTACACCCCCCCTGAATCTGGTCCTTGGGGTCCACAAGCAGACCATGTTTTCAAGACCTCAAGGACTAGAGTTGAGTAGCCCAGAGCTCAATTTCAGGGTGGGCCTGGAGGCGAACTGGGTGGGCACAGGCCTCTCATTTCCTCTCTGCCCGCTACACCCCCCCTGAATCTGTAAAAAAGCAAACACTTTGGCTGGCATGGATCCCAAAGCACCACCAGCTGAGGAATCTTCTCTGGAGCCCCACTGAACTGTTTTAAACCAGAGGCAGTCTGCGGCACATTTTCAGCCAGCCCCGCAGATACTCAGTTCATGTTTCAAACCTGGGGCGATTGGGCAGGAGTGGCTGATCCGTGGACTGCCCCAGGTTTGAAACATGAACTGAGCATGCATGGGGTGGGGGTGGGGGAGCTGTTGACATCAGTGGCTGGAAGTGTGCTGTGGACTGCTCTGGGTTGAAGTGGTTCGGTGGGGGGAGGGGTTCCAGAGAGGATTCCTTAGCTTGGGGAGGGGGTCTTTTTTTTTTGTTTTGTTTTTTTTTGTTACATTTGTACCCTGCATTTTCCCACTCATGGCAGGCTCAATGCGGCTTACATGGGGCAATGGAGGGTTAAGTGACTTGCCCAGAGTCACAAGGAGCTGCCTGTGCCTGAAGTGGGAATCGAACTCAGTTCCCCAGGACCAAAGTCCACCACTCCACTGTTGCTACTATTTGAGAATCTACATGGAATGTTGCTATTCCACTAGCAACATTCCATGTAGAAGTCGGCCCTTGCAGATCACCAATGTGGCCGCGCAGGCTTCTACATGGAATGTTGATAGTGGAATAGCAACATTCCATGTAGAATCTCCAATAGTATCTATTTTATTTTTTGTTACATTTGTACCCCGCGCTTTCCCACTCATGGCAGGCTCAATGCGGCTTACATGGGGCAATGGAGGGTTAAGTGACTTGTCCAGAGTCACAAGGAGCTGCCTGTGCCTGAAGTGGGAATCCAACTCAGTTCCTCAGTTCCCCAGGACCAAAGTCCACCACCCTAACCACTAGGCCTTTGGGATCCTTGCCAGTTACACTGACCATGTATGCTGCTGCTGGGTGGGCCCCTGCCCATTCAGGCCCATCCATGGCTACGCCACTGGGTCTAAGGTGCGCTTAAGCAATTACAGAATACTCCGTTCTTTAAACGACCACCGTTTAGTTCTGCCCTGTCCAAAACGCGCTGACTTGGAATCAACACGTCACAGCGCTTTCTTTTTTCTTGTTCTTCACATCTGGAATAATCTCCCCCTTTCCCCCCATAGCAAGTCTTCTTTCAAGAACTTTAAAATTGATTTGAAAACCTGGCTCTTCCGATTAGCTGTTGGGGAAACAGTCTGATTGAAACTACCAGTGGTACCCGTTCAACCCTGCCATTTTTTTATATGTGTTTGTTTTGGGGGTTTTTTCTTTTCTTTCAGACTTAACTATCTTGCGTTTCTGTACATCAGTGGAGTTCCTTTTCATATTTTCTACCTTAGGCTGTACACCACTCTGTTCTACCCGTCAGCTAGAGCAATATAGAACGTTTTGCAAATAAATAAATAGTGTAAAGTTGCATTGCTATACCCAAAGTTAGGTGTGCCTACCTCGACAATTCAGTGGCTAGCCCATAAGTGGGTACACCTACGTGCACCATGCAATGTGCACAACTGATAGTATTACATCTACATCACTTGGTGACATATCCATGACATGCCCATGCTCCACCCATGTGAGCACTCCCCGGGCTCATTGTTAGCACCTAGTATCAGGGGCGTAGCCAGACTTCGGTGGGAGGGGGGTCCAGAGCCCGAGGTGCACATTTTAGCCCCCATCTGGCGCCGCCGCGACCCCCTGCCATTGCCGACCTCCCCCGCTGCCGCTGCCGCCACCGCCAACTTTGACCCCTCCCACCAATGACTCTCTGGACCCCCCTCCTGCCGCCAACCCTCCCCCGCTGTCACCTACCTTTGCTAGAGGGGGACCCCAACCCCCGCCAGCCGAGGTCCTCTTCTTCCTTCGTTCTGTTTCTGAGCCTGATGTCCTGCACGTACACGTGCAGATCGTCAGACTCAGAAACAGAATGAAGGGAGAAGAGGACCTCGGCTGGCGGGGGTTGGGGCCCCCCTAAGGCAGGTTGGCGGCGGGAAGGGGGTCCAGGGCCAAATCTATGGGGGCCCAGGCCCCCGTGGCCCCACGTAGCTACGCCCCTGCCTAGTATATTCAATTATTGGTACAAATCATGCAGGTAAATGCTAATATTTTATACCCTAGGCACTAGCTTATAAAATCGCCTTTCATGTGTTTAGGGAGCCCTGTCAAATCAAGTGGTGCCAATGGGCAGAGCATGGGCGGGACATCAATTGACACATGTACCTTACAGAATCCTGTAAGTTATGCACGCCCAGGCTGCACTAATACCATGTCTATGGCATGTGGAATTGATGGCATGTTATATTTTTGGCATGAGACAGATTGGGCTGACAACCCCGGGACCTGGGCCCCTAAGCAAGAGGCAAAGTTTGGACAAAGGACAAGAAAGGATGGCCCTATAACACCCTGATGCAGCACTTAAGCAAAATGCTGGCCACCGTTGATGGGACCATATTTCTGTTTCGGAGTCAAGCTGTGCTTTAAAACACAGGGAAGTTTGAGGAAAATTCTTTTTCATGCAGCATTTGACTGTTTGAACTGGTTTTCCTGGGGGAGTTTTTATGCCTATGAGGTAAACTGTCCAATAAGCCGTTAATCTGTGTTAATGGAAAAGGCTGGGCTTTGATTTTAGTAAAATTTGTAAATGTTATTATTTGTTGCATTTGTATCCCGCATTTTCCCACCCTTTTGCAGGCTCAATGTGGCTTACATATTACCGTTAGCGGCGTTAGCCGATTGCGGTCTGAACAAATACATGGTATGAATGAATACAAGGTGATATTGTGGTAGATAAGGTACATGTATGGTAGGTACAATTGGGGGGAACTTAGGGAGGGGGAGGGAGGAGGAGTCAGGTAATGTCCATTACGTTCTTTGGTTACATCGTGTCGCAGGTGCCCATGTTTTTTTATGTTGGGTCGGTGGGGTATGCTCTTTTGAACAGGTCTGTTTTTAGTGCTTTCCGGAAATTAAGGTGGTCAGGCATAGTTTTTACTATTTTTGGCAGTGCGTTCCGTTATAATTTATTGCTTATGAAATGGATTAAACCCTATGGGTTAAACAAGTATTCTACTTCTAATAATTTCTATAGCGCTACTAGACGTACGCAGCACTGTATATATTATATGTAGGTACTTTCTCTGTCCCTAGTGCCCTGTTTACTAAGCCACGCTGTAGGCGTACTAACGTTTTAGCGCGTACTAATGCTGGAGACACCCAGGCCAAAATGCAATCAGCAGAGACATCTGAGGGAGGGCGGCACTTGGGTTATGACCCTCCAGATGCAATTCTTGTAAGGTTTATGGCATTTACTAATAAATCTCTGGCAATCCTTCTATATTACATAGAGCAAAAAGCTGCCAGTTCACTTCTATAATCTGTCAAACAAAGTTACAATGAAAAATAAACAAAGCTGTTGAATTTCCAGTTTGGTTGTTCACACAGTTACATTATCTATATTTTTCAATGAATTAATTCATAGTTTTTTCTTGTCCCTGCACTAACGACCTGAATGCATACTAACAAATTCACATTCCTACTAGCAGTCCTTATTAATTGGCCAGTATAATGTAAAAAGCAGGGGTAATCCAAACAGTCAATAATTACAATGCCCAGTGCTGAAAGTATTTTCAAATGACTCCTTGCAATCAAGCAGACTTTCACCAACTGACTTCATTTAAGACCTCAGCGGTGATTCATTTCACAATCGCTGACATGCTCTTGGCTTGCCTGCCTCTTCCTCGGTCAATTGTAACTTATAATAAACTTTTTTCCAATTGTACTTAGCTTTAAGTGTTTATATCAATAGCTGGACTGCTTGCTGACATGCAGCATGTTTCGCAATCTTGCTGCATCAGGGTTCGGTCCACTAACATAACATAAGAACATCATTCTCCTTTTCCCTTTACTTCTTGCTATTTTTCTTGGTTTTGTGTGTTACTGAATGATTGTTGATTCTTTCCCATCAACTATGTTGTAGTTCTTTTTTTTACATAAGAACATGAGAAACAAGAATAGCTATACTGGGTCAGACCAATGGTCCATCTAGCCCAGTATCCTGCTTCCAACAGTGGCCAATCCAGGTCACAAGTACTGGAAACCCAAATCGTAGCAACATTCCATGCTACAAATCCCAGGGCAAGCAGTTGATTCCCCATGTTAATAGTAGACTATGGACTTTTCCTCCAGGAACTTGTCCAAACCTTTTTTAAACCTAGATACACTGACCACTGTTACCACATCCTCCGGCAAAGAGTTTCAGAGCTTAACTATTCATTGAGTGAAAAAATATTTCTTCCTATTTGTTTTAAAATTATACTTCCTTGAGTGTCCCCTAGTCTTTGCACTTTTTGGAATGAGTAAAAAAAAATCGATTCACTTCTACTCGTTCTACACCAGTCAGGATTTGTAAACCTCGATCATTCATCCGTCTCTTTTCCAAGCTGAAGAGCCCTAAACTATTTAGCCTTTCCTTATATGAGAGGAGTTCCATCTCCTTTATCATTTTGGTCGCTCTTCTTTGAACCTTTTCGAATTCCGCTATATCTTTTTTGAGATACAGCGACCAGAACTGAATGTAAAATGCAATACTCAAGGTGCGGTCACACCCTGGAATGATACAGAGGCATTATAGCACTTTCAGTCTTATTCACTATCTCTTTCCTAATAATTCCTAGCATCCTGTTTGATTTTTTGGCTGCCGCCACACACTGAATGTAAGATTTCAGTGTAATATCTACAACACCTTGATCTTTTTCTTGAGTGCTGACCCCCAAGGTGGACCCTAGAATCAGGTAACTATGATTCGGATTGTTCTTTCCAATGTGCATCACCTTGCATTGTCCATGTTAATTTTCTTCTGCCATTTGGATGCCTAGTCTTCCAATTTCCTAAGGTCTTCCTGAAATATTTCACAGTCCACTCATGTTTTAACAACCTTGAATAGTTTTGTGTCATCTGCAAATTTAATCACCTCACTGTCATTCCAATTTTCATATCATTTTATCAATATGTTAAATAGCACTGGTTCCAGTACTGATCCCTGTGGCACTCCACTGTTCACCTTCCTCCATTGAGAGAAATGACCATTTAACCCTACCCTCTGTTTACTGTCCAATAACCAATTCCTAATTCACACCATGCCTCCTATCCTGTGACTCTTAATTTTCTCAGGATTCTCTCAGGAGGAAATTCATCAAAAGTATTCTGAAAACCCAGATACACTACATCAACTGGCTCACCTTTATCCACATGTTTATTCACACCTTCAAAGAAATAAAGCAAATTGGTGAGGCAAGACTTTCCTCGGCTGAACCCATGATGACTTTGTCCCATTAAACCTTGTTTATCTATGTGTTCCATAATTCTTTATAATATAATAAGCAAAAAACAAAATTGTTAGAACAAAATGTATGCATTCATTTTACTTAAGGAGCGGCTATGGGGGCCTCACTGACTCCCTCAGCAGTTACTTGGGCTGAATATGGACCCAGTGTGCCTCCAGGCTGATTGGTCGCTCTGTAGATTTATTTCTCTGTGTTCTCCTCACCATTTATAATATCTTCATCTTAATTAATGGAGTGGAGGAGTGGAGTGGAGTGGAGGAGTGGCCTAGTGGTTAGAGTGGTCCTGGGGAACTGAGTTCAATTCCCACTGCAGGCACAGGCAGCTCCTTGTGACTCTGGGCAAGTCACTTAACCCTCCATTGCCTCAGGTACAAATAAGTACCTTTATATAATATGTAAGCCACATTGAACCTGCTATGAGTGGGAAAGCGCGGGGTACAAATGTAACAAAAAAAATTTAAAAATTATATATATTGTACAGAGTGATTCACTAAAAATAAAAGCAGATGAAAACACATCTATCTGTTCATTACACCTGCCCAGTTTTTCCTCACATGAACTCAAATCTTTAACCTTTGAAACAAATAGGCCTTATCCCACTGTCAAAATGTCTTAAAGTCCATTTCCATTCTAATCTCTCTGGGTATTTTATTCCTCCTTAAAGGTAAAGATTTACAGATTTCCACTTGTGTCTCTCTGAGGTACAATGAGGGTGATATTTACACTTCAGGAACTAACCAGGCTAACTCCCGCGGTTGGCACTAAAACAGGATATTCAATTCTGGGCCGTTTCCAGTGACTGGCATTGAATATCCAATTTACTGTTGACTGGTTTGACTTTGACCAACTAAGCCAATATTCAACGCTGACCGTTCTAAGTCAAACCAGCCAAAGATCGGACTGCTTTGCACGCGGCTAAATATGGCCACTGAAGTTAAGCATGAGAGGTCGCGGCAGCTATTTTGCAAAGGTGCCACAAGGGGCAGGAACAAGGGGGCTCTGCTCCTGCCCCCAATGACCACCATTGGACCAATAGTGTAGGCCTGGGGAGGCCCTGCATGGACTCCAGGGGAGGGGGTTGGGGTGGGGATGAGTGGCATTTGCATGGGGAAGTGGCTTATGGCCACAGGTTAGGATGGGGAGAGGGAGGGGATGCAACACGTTGGGGGCTCAGGGGGGACTTCAGTTAAAAAAAAAAAAAAAACTTTTGCGGGTCCCAGCCCGATACTCAGCCGGGGCCTGCATAAGCTTTTGAGCTGTCCTAAATTCACCTGCTTAAGTTTATGTGGGCACCAGTTGAATAAGCCCTCTCCAACACACCCCCTGGCCCACCCCTGACCAGCCCACTTTTTTGGGGGTCGGTCAGAGGCGATATTCAGCCGCACTGCCCAGATTAATGCCACTGAATATCAACGGTTAGGTGGGGACAGGTGATTTTAAGCAGGCCAGAGCCTCTCTAGCCCACTTAAATTGCTCTGAATATTGGCCTCTATGTGTTTAGACATTTAAACTAGAAGCTGGGGGGTGGCAGTTGGAAGCAGGTCAATTCAGATAGTCACCCCCAGCAAAAGACAAGCTACAACAGTAGTAAAGAAAGCAATGAAAACAACAATCTTTGCAATTCACGTCTTAGCAATACCACAGTAGCTGAGACTAAACAAAAAACTACACAGAAGATCAGACCTGCCACTGAAATGTAGCTGGAAAGCAATGACCACAAATGCTCGCAGTCTAAGCAACAAAGTTCATGATCAACAAGCCCTGATGAGAGAAGCAGATTTAGACGTTGTTGCTATCATGGCGATATGGTTCAATGATTCCCATGAATGGGATGCAAACATACTGGGCTATAATCTATTTAGGATGGATAGAGATGGTTGAAAAGGTGGAGAAGTAGCTCTGTATGTCAGAAACAATATTAAAGCGACTGAATTGCAGGGAATCTGGGGAAAGGAAGAAGCGATATGGATTGCCTTGAAAAGAGAAGAAGGAACCTCTATCCACATGGGTGTTGTCTACAGACCTCTGACACAGTCAGAGCTGCTTGATAAAGATCTGGTTGCAGATGTCCAAAAGTTGGCAAAGAAAGGGGAAGTGCTGTTACTGGGCGATTTCAACTTGCTGGATGTGAATTGCAAAGTTCCATTTTCAGAATCGGAAAGAAGTAGGGAGATAGTGGATGCCGTTCAAAGTGCTCTGTTCAGACAAATGGTGATGGATCTAATGAGGGAAGAAGCAATGCTAGAGCTGGTGCTCACAAGTGGGGAAATTGTGTCTAATGTCCGAGTAGGTGTCCACCTGGACAGTAGTGCTCAAACGGTTTGGTTTGATTTAATGGCTAGAGCGGAGGGCAGCCACTCAAAACTCAGACCTGGATTTCAAACATACTGACTTTAACAAAATGATGGTGTATCTGAAGAAAGAGCTGAGGGGGTGGGAAGACATATGAGAAGTGGAAGACAGTGGTCCAGGTTGAAAGGAGCTACGACGACTACTGACCTTTATGTGAGGAGAGTAAATAAAAGCAAGAAGAAAAGGAAGCCGATATGGTTCTCCAAACAAGTTGCTGAGAAAATATAGGCAAAAATGGTGGCATTCATGAAATACAGGAAAACTCAAGGAGAGGAACACAGGAAAGTATACCGGGAGATACTGAAAGAAGCCAAGAGGGAGATATGTCTAGCGAAAGCAGAGGCGGAAGAGCAAATGACTAGGAATGGAAGGAAGGGAGACAAAACTTTTTTTGAGCCCACTCTTGAGGGATAATGCGGGGTATAAATGTACCAAATAAATAAATAAAGGTATATTAGTGAAAGAAGGAAGGCTAGAAATAGAATTGTGAGACTGAAAGATGCCGAGGACGACTATGTGGAGAGTGATGATGAAAAAGCGAACATGCTAAACAAATATTTCTGTTCTGTGTCCATGGAAGAAAGTCCTGGAGAAGGACCACAATTGGCTGGTAAAGGTACATATAAGAATGGAGTGGATACCACACCATTTACAGAAGAATGTGTTTAAGAGCAACTTGAAAAATTGAAGGTGGACAAAGCCATGGGACTGGATGGGATCCATCCCAGGATATTGAGTGAGCTTAGAGAGATTCTGATGGGTCCTCTTAAAGATTTGTTTAATAAATCCTTGGAGACGGGAGAGGATCCACAGGGACTGGAGAAGAGCAGATGTGGTCCCTTTTCACAAAAGTGGCGACAGAGAAGAAGTGGGAAACTACAGGCTGGTAAGCCTCACTTCAGTTATTGGAAACGTAATATAAGTGTTGCTGAAGGGAAGGATAGTGAATTTCCTGGAATTCAATGAGTTAAAACCACGTTGCCTCGGATCTTGTATCAAAGGTAAATCATGCCAAACAAATTTGATTGAATTCTTTGGGCGACCAGAAAATTGGATCGAGGACGTGTGCTAGACGTAATCTACTTGGATTTCAGCAAAGCCTTTGACACGGTTCCTCATAGAAGGCTCCTAAATAAACTTGAAAGCCTGGAGTTAGGATCAAAAGTGGTGAATGGGATTAGAAACTGGTTGACAGACAGATGCCAGAGGGTGGTTGTCAATGGAATTCACTCGGAGGAAGGAAAGGAGAATAGTGCAGTGCCTCAAGAATCGGTGCTGGGGCCAATTCTGTTCAATATATTTGTGAGTGACATTGCAGAAGGATTAGAAAGGTAAGGTTTGTCTTTTTGCAGATGATACCAAGATTTGTAACAAGAGTGGACATCCTGGAGGAAGTTGAAAACATGAAAAAGGATCTGCAAAAGTTAGAACAATGTTCTAACACTTGGCAATTAAAATTTAATACAAAAAAGTGCAAAGTAATGCATTTGGGGAATAGAAACCCAAGGGAGCAGTATGTCCTAGGAGGTGAGAGATGGGGAGAGGGACTTTGGGGTGATGGTGTCCGAGGACCTTAAAGCGAAAAAACAGTGTGACAAAGCAGTGGCCATAGCCAGAAGGTTGAGAGAGGAGTAACCAGCAGAAGAAAGGAGGTGTTGATGCCCCATGTACAAGTCATTGGTGAGGCCCCACCTGGAGTATTGTGTTCAGTTTTGGAGGCCGTATCTTGCTAAGGATACTAAAAGACTAGAAGCGGATCAGAGGAATGTGCCAAAAGTGATATGGGGCTTGCACCATAAGACGTATGAGAAGAGACTGAATATGTATAGCCTAGAAGAAAGAAGGGACAGGAGATATGATACAGACGTTTAAATACTTGAAAGTTATTAATATAGAAACAAATCTCTTCCAGAGAAGGGGAAATGGTAAAACTAGAGGACATGAGCTGAGGTTGTGGGGTGACAGACTTAGACGTAATGTCAGGAAATTCTTTTCCATTGGAGAGGTGGTCGATACCTGGAATGCCCTCATGAAGGAGGTGGTAGAGACAAAAACAGTGACAGAATTCAAAAAGTCATGGGATGAACACAGAGGAACACTATTTAGAAAATAGATGGTAGAAAACAAAAATAAATTTGTAGAAACCCCCCTTAAATGGCTGCAGGGGATGGATGTGTGAGAGACACTTGGGCAGCTACTCCAGCTGTGAAGAACTAAGGCGGGTGCCAGGCAGAATTTGTAGTTCTGTGTCTGTATACGGCAAGTTCGGTTTAGGATAAGCTGGAAAGGGCTTCAATGGCAACTTCAGTAACTGGAACTGAGGATGGTCTGGGTCCCGCAAATGACAAGATGGATTTGGATAGGCTGGAGTGACCTTGATGGCAACTCCAGTAGGTGGAACATAGGGTCAGAGCTGGGCGGAGTTCTACAGTCAAAAAGCCAAAGAAAGACTCGTGATAAAATAATATTACAATCACTGTTGATTTAATCATGAATTGATAATGAGCGTGACTGTTGGGCAGACTGGATGGACTGTTCAGATCTTTATCTGCCGTCATTGCTATGTTACTATGTTAACATATCATTCCTGTCACGTTTGGTTGCCTATATGGTTGGCACGGTGGAGTCTTGACAACCAATGTTTAAGCATGGATGACCCAGGCCCGTACAGAGTGGCAGGTGCAGCCCTGGCCACCTCGTTGGGCAGACTAGATGGACTGTGCGGGTCTTTATTTGCCGTCATTTACTGTGTTTTAGTCTTCCTTCAAGCAAAAGTGCATTGGATAATATGCATAGGTACTTGGCCTATGCAGTTGGAGGACTTTAACTGAATAGTCTTTCATATAAAAATCCAAAATAAAACACACATATATAACTGTGCGTTTTAAGCCCCCCCCCCAACCACCCCTCCCCCAACAACATTGTGTCATTTAAACTCCAAACAAATTCACCACTAGGTGGCAAGAAAGCGAGAGCGATCACGGTTGCCCGAATACAACAAAATCAAAACCACAGACAAAGACACAATTTTAAATGCAACTTGAAAACTTGAGAAGTGATTTAAGGGAACCACATTAAATACTACAATGTTTAATGGGACCCATCTGTCCCGAAAAGAGAAACCAAGTGAAAGACATGTAAGAGAGGAAATCAAGGAGACAATATGTCTGAGCAACTTGTTCCAATTAGAGGAACAGCGCTGGTGAGAATCATTCATTCTGACTGAGTTAAATGTTTAGCACGGTGGAGGCACCTCGGTGTAGCAGCAAAAGACAAAGGGCCCCCAGTCATAAACTGAGTTAGGGGCCGTGGAATAGAGGCTAATTCCAGTCCTTTGCCAGGGCTGAAGGCAGCCCATCTCGTGAAACCCTGCATTCCTTTATCACCACAAATGTCTTTTCCAGAGAGCAGATGTTTGCAGAGTTGCAGGGACTGTCCCTCACTGTCTCCAACTTGTCTGTTGCCTAATTCAGTAGATCTGTCTGTTCCTCTTCTAGGAGGGAGGGAAGGGACTTCAAAGCGGGGAACAAAGATCGGCAAGCATCGTGGGCCTCCACAGATTCTGAACTGAGACCCGAATGTCCCTTCAGCATCTTCTCTTCCCCATTCTTTGCTCTGTGCAGAGCAGAGAAATGGATGAGGTACACAGACTCTGACAGCAGCGTGTTGCAGCAGTGCGATTTGAAAACCTTAAAGGGTGGGGGGGGGGGGGGGGTCAGGGTGTGAGCACAATAGAGCCTTCATTTTTGAAGTAAAATGTGTGTGCGGAGTTTTATGCTTGTCCAAAATGGTTAAATAGTAACATAACATAGTAACATAGTAGATGACGGCAGAAAAAGACCTGCACGGTCCATCTAGTCTGCCCAACAAGATAAACTCATATGTGCTACTTTTTATGTATACCTTACCTTGATTTGTACCTGTCCTTTTCAGGGCACAGACCGTATAAGTCTGCCCAGCACTATCCCCGCCTCCCAACCACCAGCCCCGCCTCCCACCACCAGCTCTGGCACAGACCGTATAAGTCTGCCCAGCACTATCCCCGCCTCCCAACCACCAGCCCCGCGTCCCACCACCAGTTCTGGCACAGACCGTATAAGTCTGCCCAGCACCATCCCCACCTCCCAACCACCAGTCCCACCTCCCACCACCGGCTCTGGCACCCAATAACGGCAGATAAAGACCTGAATGGTCCATCCAGTCTCCCCAACAAGATAAACTCATTTTAATCATCTGAGGTTTGGGGAGCTGCGATCACTTCTAACAGCCCTCCTGTAGCCAAGGCCAGGAGACGAGATTCCCCAGGACTGATATACTTTGTTCTTTCAAAATCTGTTACTTTATTTTTTATTAACTGGAGAAACTGAAGTCCCTCTCTAAAACCATTTTTACAAACACATTTGCATCCTTGTGTCCTGCCCACCAGAAAAAAAAGTACTTTTTATACAGCGAAATCTGGTTAGCAGCCATATTTCTGGCACTTTGCCAAGGCAATGTTGATACAAGATTATCCTGACCCGTGCTTCAAAGTGTTTATAAGGACATTTATGTTAACGAACAAAAATAAGCAAACAAATATATCCTTTTTCTTCTGTTTAGTGTCTAGTTAAGAAACTGCCAGTAGACACACAGGCTAGAAATACCAGCCTAGATGTACAAAATGTAAACAAGGAGGCAGGAGAGCTCCTGGGATGTGGGTTGGAAAGTCTACCCTAACATTTCTCTGGTCTAAGAGGGAGGGGGAGGGGGCAGCCTGGTCAACCTGACTGGAAACTTCTTCTGTTATTCAAGGAACAGGTGCAGTATGGGGCAGGGACGGTGCCAGCTTCCCCCACCCACCCTCTCTCTCTCACACATGCACACTCCTCCAAAACAGAGCCATACAATGAAAATTAGGGATGAGCTCTCATTTGCAAGAACGTAGGTGTAATCCCCATTATATGGGGATTACTAGACTGTGATGTCAGCTAGAGAATGACACAGGGATGGGGACCTGCAGTAACTGCGGGGAAGGGGACAGAGCCCGTGAGGACGGGTACAAACTTTCTATTTTGAAGCCTGTTAATGACCTAGACTGTTATTTATGTTTGATTGGTGCAGACAATATTTTTATTTTTTTGGAAAAACAAGCAAATATACTGGCCACAGCTAGCAAAATTTGCACGGGGGATCCTGTATATCCTGCTACCAGCACATCTTCTAAGAAGACATCTTCTGTTGCAGGAAGGACTGTGGAAGACAGGAGAGCTAGACTGAATCCCGAGATTGTTGATGACTTCTTATCCATAGATTAAAAAATCATAACAGTGATACATAGGGCATATTTCTCCCCTCTAGGGCATACAGAATGGGTTGTATTTTGGGATAAGCAGTATAAAATGTTTTGTGCATTTTTGGCATCTTGCCGGGTATTTGTGGCCTGGATTGGCCACTGTTGGAAACAGGATGCTGGGCTCAATGGACCTTTGGTCTTTCCCAGTATGGCAATACTTATGTACCCCTGGACATTTTAACAGGGTGGATTAGGATTCCTTGGGGTAGTAGAGAGGTGTGTTAGCCGTGTTAGTCCACTTTTAAAGGTAATTGATAGAAATAAAACATGGAAAAGAAAAGAAGATGATACTTTTTTTATTGGACATTTCTTGATTAGCTTTCGAAGGTTGCCCTTCTTCGTCAACTATTGCTGGGATTGGAAAAGTAGAGGGTAGTGGTGATGGGAGGGTTTATTATAGTTGCTCTTTGTTTTTATTGTTTTCCGTTTGTAATTTATACACAACAGTTGCACAGCATATTGTTCCTTTTTATACTTTGATAAAAAGATTTAAATATAAAATCATAAGTGTTCGAGGCTTCTGCAGATGAGAACAGAGCCCACGGGAGTGGTGTTGAAATAAGTTGCTGAAAGAAAGTGGGTTTAGTAGTTGATTGAAAAGAGAGGTGAAGCTAAAGGTGATAAAGGCTCCTGTTTGGGGGTGGGGGAAGCGGTCTTTGGTTGTCTGTACCCCCGCCAGGAAGGAGAGAGGAATCCCAAAGTGGCTAAAATAAACTCAGGAGTGGTTACTGCCCCCATCAAGTGGCAAATGTGAAGGTGGTGTCAGAGCTGAGGGTGGGTAAGGAGAACTCAGCCTGAAGCAAGAAATGGACAGGAGACAGGGCTGCTGAAAGAGGGGGCAAGATTCCCCGGGCCTGGGCTCCAAGGGGGGCCGGACGCTGGGGTCTGCCTTTCTCCTTCTCCTATGTGCCGGGACCCGAGTGATTGCATTAATGTGATAACCCAGGTCCCGGCACACAGGAGCAGGAGAGTGACAAACCAAGGGAGGAGTAGATGCAGGAAGGTAAGGGGGTGGCGGCTGCCTGAGTAGGGGAGGGTGGGGGCAGTGGTGGCAGCTGCGGCGGCCATGCCCCAGGCCCGGCCCTGTGTCTTCGCGACCCTGACAAGTTCCAATTCTATACTGGCAGTTGTGCACACAGCTGCTGTTATAGAATCCTAGCGTAAATCTGTACATGTATAAATTTATGTACGGGCAATTGTGCCAGCCCAATGGCTGGCGTAAATGCTAGTATTCTATAACCTGTGCATGTGACTGTCTGACACACCCATAGCCCACACATGCCCCTCCTATGTAAACGCCCCCCTTGAATTTCTGTAGCCAGACAGCCGATTTAGGGCGGGCCCAAAATTCCATGACTGCCCCCAACTAATTTCCGCCTCCTCTCCCGGCGCCTCCCCCCAAAGTAAATGAAATACCTGTGCTGATAGGGATCCCCAAGCCCCGTCAACAGAAGACCTCCTTCCTGCCAAACAAGTTTACTTCTTGGGCGGCTGCCAGCGCTGTCCCTAAGCTGCTGCTGCCAGCTGCCGGCCTCTGTGTATGCTCAGTTTTGCGCATGCATGAAAACTGAGCATGCGAATGGTGAAGGGGCCTGCGGCTGACAGCAGCAGCTTGGGGACAGTGCTGGCGGCTGCCCAAGAAGTAAGCTCGACTGGCGGGAATTGGGGATCCTCGCCAACCACACTAAGGGGCATGAAATTTTGGGTGGGCCTGAGCCCAAATTGGATGGGCCCCGGCCCACCCATGGCTATGCACACATTTACTACTACTCAACATTTCTAGAGCGCTACTAGGGTTACGCAGTGCTGTACAAATTAATAACTAAGGACAGTCCCTGCTCAGAAGAGCTTACAATCTAAAGGACATTTTCTAGAGGGAAAAGAGGTGACAGGGGAGAGGGGGGCAAATTGAAAGAGCAAGTGTGGGTATGTTGTTTTCAATGACCTGACTCTGCTTTTCACTTCTTTTAACCTGAAGAATTGGCACCTACAATGTAGACAGGCACTGCAGCCTGACCGATTTGCAAAGGGACACTGCAAGAAGCTTCCCTTTCGAAGCTGGTATGCAAAGTCTTGTCGAAAAGCACAAAGGAGAGGGAACCCAAAAGCACAAGGAGCCTTCGAGAGTGAGGATGTCTTAGCCTCGCTTTATTGATCATACCAGACACGGTCCGTGTTTCAGCGAAAAACGCCTGCCTCAGGGGTCTAATATTAGTATCTGGATCCAAGAAAATAAATCATGCAGTGTCGAAAAACACCCTTATCTTTAAAAAGACAAATCTGCCGGAGACTTGACTGGAACGGCGCCGAACAGAACAGTGCAAAAGCACAACTAGTACTGAAGAAACGGCCCCGAAAGGAGCGTAGAGTTAAAGGTGCAGTTCTGTTTCACTCCCCCAACTTTGAAATACCCCAGGGGCTGTCTTCTCTCAATGTGGCAAAAAGGATGCACATGGTTCCATCCCTGTCCCTTTTAGACCACTGATTAAAGCAGATAAATTGCACTGAAAATGGTCCTCTGTAAGTCCATACAAAAAAAACAGCACCACGGGACTTTAAAAATGGAACACAGTTCTTTAATGAATGAGCCTTGACAAAAAGACCCGACACGGGCCGTGTTTCGGTGACTAGCACCTGCGTCAGGGGTCCCCACGTCTCATATAGTAAAGCTACAAAGCACCAAGGCACTTTCACTTTCTGTATCCAAATGGATACATGAGACGTGGGGACCCCTGACGCAGGTGCTAGTCACCGAAACACGGCCCGTGTCGGGTCTTTTTATCAAGGCTCATTCATTAAAGAACTGTGTTCCATTTTTAAAGGCCCGTGGTGCTGTTTTTTTTTGTTTCGACTTTAGTTTGTACCAGGGGCGTATCTGAACTGCGGCGGTAGGGGGGGCCAGGGCCAGAGTGAGGGGGCACATTATAGCCCCCCCCCCCCGCCGCCGCCGCCATTGCCGATCCCGCTCCCCCCAGCCGCTGCCATTGCTAACCCTCCCCCTCCGTTGCTCGCCTACCTTCGCTGGCGGGGGACCCCAACCCCCGCCAGCCGAGGTCCGCGTCCTCCTGCCGCTGCCGGCTGCCTTTGGTCCTTTAATTTTTCCATTGAAGCTGGCGCCGACGAAAAAGTTTCTTTTGAATCTGACGTCGCTGCACGTTGCACGTTGTACGTGCAGGACGTCAGACTCAGAAACAATTTCTGAGTCTGACATCCTGCACGTACAACGTGCAGCGACATCAGACTCAAAAGAAACTTTCGTCGGCGCCAGCTTCAATGGAAAAATTAAAGGACCAAAGGCAGCTGGCAGCGGCAGGAGGACGCGGACCTCGGCTGGCGGGGGTTGGGGTCCCCCGCCAGCGAAGGTAGGCGAGCAACGGAGGGGGAGGGTTGGCAGCGGTAGGGGGGTCCAGGGCGAAATCTGCGGGGGCCCAGGCCCCTGAGGCCCCACGCAGATACGCCCCTGGTTTGTACTTCGTTCCCTCTCTTTTGTTATATCATCTGTAAGTCCATGAAATTGAGCCTGAAACCGAGTAAACAAACAACAGACAAGCAAAAGTAAGAGTTGTGGCATCCAGCTATGTTGGTTGTGGTATTGTTGCTGAAGTGAATATAAGGAGCACGTATTTCCCTTACTCCCCCTCTCAAGGTGCCACTTGAAACCAGGGGCGTATCTGCGTGGGGCCACAGGGGCCTGGGCCCCCGCAGATTTCGCCCTGGACCCCCCTACCGCCGCCAACCCTCCCCCGCCGTTGCTGTCGCCTACCTTTGCTGGCGGGGGACCCCAACCCCCGCCAGCCGAGGTCCGCTTCCTCCTGCCGCTGCCGGCTGTCTTTAAAAGAATTCCTTCAGCTGGCGGGGGACCCCCAACCCCCGCCAGCCAAGCCGAGGTCCTTTCATTTCTTCCACTGCAGTCTGCAAAGCTGGTGCCGAAAGTTTCTTCTGAGTCTGACGTCGCTGCACGTTGTACGTGCAGGACGTCAGACTCAGAAACAGAATGAAGCGAAGGTAGGCGACAGCAACGGCGGGGGGAGATTGGCAATGGCAGCGGCGGGGGAGGGGGCTATAATGTGCCCCCTCACTCTGGCCCTGGCCCCCCCCTACCACTGCAGTTCAGATACGCCCCTGCTTGAAACTGATGCACGTGCTAAATGATGAAGGAGATCCCATGGAAACGCAAAATGAATATCATCAGCTCAATGCTCTGTTGTTTGTAATGCCGGAAATTTCTTTGTCCCAGGGTTCAGAACAAAACATCTTTGACGGCACACACCAGTTCACTATTCCATCTATTCCTAAAATTCACTTTCTGGACACAGGGTCTCATGCCTTCAAATCATCAATTAGTAGTGTAGCCAGACAGCCGCTTTAGGGCTGGCCTGAGATCAAAGTGGGTGGGCCAAAAATGTCATGTCTGCTGTCTCCGTCCAAAGCAAAACCCAAATTTAACTTCCGTCTCCCCTCCCTCCTACCCAAAATAAATGAAATCCCTGTGCTGGCAGGAGTCCCCAAGCCCCACCAGCTGAAGACCTCCTTCCCGTCAAAAGAGCTTACTTCTTGGGCAGCTGCCAACAATGTCCCTGAACCGCTGCTGCCAGACGCCAGCCTCCGCCTATACTCAATTTCGCGCATGCATGAAAACTGAGCATGCGCATGGTGGAGGGACCTGTGTGGACGGCAGCAGCGGCTCAGGGACAGTGCTGGCGGCTGCCCGAGAAGTAAGCTCGTTTGGCAGGAATGTACATCAATATGGTGTACATTCAGGAAGAGTAGGTATTTTTCTGTCCCTGGAGGGCTCACAATCTGAGGTTGTACCTGAAGCAATGAAGGGGGGGTTACGTGACTTACCCAAGATCTCAAGAAACCACAGTAGGATTTGAAATGGACTCCTCTGGGTCTCATCCTGCTGCTCAAACTATTCGACCACTCCTCCACTCCACTCCACTCCACTATTCTGTTCCTAAGGAGAATAATCCTGTAACTTTTATGAAGAGTTTAAAGACATATTTATTTGAACAGGCACTTGTATAGTAAGACATCAGTAGATTATCAAATGTGTTGAATGAGGATTAGAAGCATGTGTGCGTATATATTTTACTGTTTGAGTGTTTCGTTGTCTGTAATTGAGTATGTTATTTTGTTGATTGCTTTAATTATGGATGTTAGTTCTGTAATCTGCTTAGTTTAAGTGGACTATAAATATGCAAATAAATCTTTGTGGTTAACAACGGACATTTATTTTTTGTTACATTTGTACCCCGCGCTTTCCCACTCATGGCAGGCTCAATGCGGCAATGGAGGGTTAAGTGACTTGCCCAGAGTCACAAGGAGCTGCCTGTGCCTGAAGTGGGAATTGAACTCAGTTCCTCAGGACCAAAGTCCACCACCCTAACCACTAGGCCACTCCTCCACTGTTGCTACTATTTGAGATTCTACATGGAATGTTGCTATTCCACTAGCAACATTCCATGTAGAAGTCGGCCCTTGCAGACCACCAATGTGGCCGCGCAGGCTTCTGCTTCTGTGAGTCTGACGTCCTGCAAGACGTCAGACTCACAGAAACAGAAGCCTGTGCAGCCTTCTACATGGAATGTTGCTAGTGGAATAGCAACATTCCATGTAGAATCTCCAATAGTAGCAACATTTCATGTAGAATCTCCAATAATATCTATTTTATTTTTGTTACATTTGTACCCTGCGCTTTCCCACTCATGGCAGGCTCAACGTGGCTTACATAGGGCAATGGAGGGTTAAGTGACTTGCTCAGAGTCACAAGGAGCTGCCTGTGCCTGAAGTGGGAATCAAACTCAGTTCCTCAGTTCCCCAGGACCAAAGTCCACCACCCTAACCACTAGGCCACTCCTCCACTCCACATCTGCCTAATGATTCATTGCATCTTCAATATACTACAACAAAAACTGTAAAACAAGCCAATTAACAGAGAAGTACAATCCCAAGCGCATACCTCAACATTTTACAAAAAAAAAAAAAATCAGCCTATGCTTTTTTTTTTAATCTAAAACTCAAACTTCATATTCGTCTATCACCTTGGGCTAATCTCTTCAAAAAGGCAGTTAATAAATCCCAAATCAATCAATAAATCCGACCAGCACACTGAATGATACATTTTCCTGCCTTTCTACACTCCCTTCATCTGGTCAGAACAAAATGTTGGCCAAGAGAATGGGATTCCTTAAAACTAATCAATAAATGTATTGTTACTTCACTACAACGGTGCTGCTTTGTATTTATTGATTATTTCTGTAGATGATACGGATTAGCATGGAAACAACAGTGAAAATCTGTATTCTCAGAGCTAACCTTCAACTGCCACACACCATCCAATGGTAGAAATGACCTTTGTGGGTTACAAGTTGGATTTCAGCAAAGCCTTTGATATGGTTCCTCATAGAAGACTCTTGAATAAGTTGAGATGACTAAACTTGGGACCCAAAAGTGGTGAACTGGATTGGAAACTGGTTGATAGAGAGGCAGCAGACAGTGGTAGTAAATGGAATTTGCTTGGAGGAAAGTGAAGTGCCTCAGCGGTCGATATGGGGGCCAATTCTGAAAAATCTGAAAAACAAAAAACAAAACCCAGGTTCAGGTGGTTTACAAAATGAAAATCATAAAATAGGAAAGGAACGCCAAATTAGATAGGGCAGAAACAACCATTCAAGAAACACAATCATATCCAGAGCTCAATAAAATAATAAAAGAAGACTGACTACATACAATCCGAGGTCTACCGACCAAAGGCCAGGGGGAAAAAATGTGTTTTTAGTTGGGGCCTGAATTGTGTGAATGACATATCATTGCGAATGGCTGAGGGGAGGTTGTTCCATAATTGTGGAGCAAGGAAATAAAAAGCAGAATGTCTAGTGGATTCCAAGTGACCTGGTTTGGGGGCTGGAAGTACCAGTCGAAGGGAATCCAGAGATCTTAACGCCCTGGGTGGGGTATAGGGAATAATACGAGAGGCCAAAATTAAAGGGAAATCCGAGATAATCTGCTCTATGAGTAAAACAGAGAAATCTCAAAATGGACCCAGTAAGGAAGAGGAAGTCAGTGAAGACGAATGAATAGTAGAGTGACAGGGTCAAATCTCTTTGCTCGAATTGTGTAAAATTTGAAGTTGGTTAAATTGAGGATTAGCGATGCCAGTATAGATAGAGTTGCAATAGTCTAATCGTGAAATCAGAAAAGCATGAACAAGAGTATGAAGCAAAGTACAGTCAAAAAAGGCTCAAACAGTGCAAAGTTTACACAGTATGAAAAAAAACCCCATGTTTTATGATAGCAAAGGTCTGGCTGTTCAAATGATAGCTGGGAATCAATGATGATCTCAAGGTAACGGAAAGAGGTGACTGACGTGACAGCTAAATCAAATTACACTGGTGACAAAATGGGTTGGGGCAGTCGTCCAGTAACTCAACAGGCTCTGATCTTCTTGGAATTAAGGACTAGTTTATGATCAGAGAGCCAACCTGTAAGGGCATCAAGACAATCTTTCAGCGGAAGAAGGTTAATATGAAAGGTGAGGTGGGAAAAAAAAAATCATGAAGATATCGTCCGTATAAAAATTAAAACTGATGTTGAATGTTTGAATGATCATAGCCAAAGGGCTTAGAAAAAAATGTAGCAAAGAAGTGAAGAAAGGATAGACCCTCAAAGAACTCCACAAGAGGGTGAGAGGAGGAGGTAGAGGAAGCCAAGCGAACAGAAAATGCACACCCTTGTTGAAAGGAAGAAAACCAGTTTATTGTTATCCCAGAAATCAGTGCTGCTGGGGGAGGGGAGGGTCAAGATTCACTGGGCCTGGCCTCTAAGGGGGGGCCCTGTGCTGGCAAGGCTTCCGGAAGCAGGCAGAAGGTTCTGCTCCCTTGGTCTGTCTCTCTCCTGCTCCTGTGTGTTGGGACCTGGGCAACTGCGTTAATGCGATAACCTGGGCCCCGGCACACAGGAGCAGGAGAGTGACAGACGCGAGGGAGGAACAGATGCAGGAAGGTAAGTGGGGGCGGTGGCGGCCCTGCCCCGGGCCCAGCTCTGTCTCTCAGCAGCCCAGCCTGAAATCCCAGTCTCTGACAGATGTTGAAGCTGATAGATTAAGTGAGATGTCTAGAAGTATGTAACTCTTATCCAGCTAAGGGTTTACATAAAAGTATACTAAGAAGTGAAGTTACAACAGATTCAGTGCTATGATTTTGACAGAAAATGGCTTGTTGCAGATAGAGGGATAATGGGAAAGCGCGGGGTACAAATGTAACAAAAAAAATTTAATAAAAAATAATGTGATTTCAGCAAAGGTAAAGAATTGTGAATAAACTACCTTCTCAACAATTTTTGAAAGGAAGCAGAGGGGATTGCTGGGTCGAGAAGGCATTTTAAAGGTAGGATGACGTGCCACCTTTTTTCATAAGGGGGGGGGGCACGGATCTGGACGAAAGACTGGAGTGGAGGAGTGGCCTAGTGGTTAGAGTGGTGGACTTTGGTCCTGGGGAACTGGGTTCAATTCCCACTGCAGGCACAGGCAGCTCCTTGTGACTCTGGGCAAGTCACTTAACCCTCCATTGCCACATTTAAGCCACATTGAGCCTGCCATGAGTGGGAAAGCGCAGGGTACAAATGTAACAAAAATAAAATAGATACTATTGGAGATTCTACATGGAATGTTGCTAATATTGGAGATTCTACATGGAATGTTGCTATTCCACTAGCAACATTCTATGTAGAAGCCTGCGCGGCCACATTGGTGATCTGCAAGGGCCGACTTCTACATGGAATGTTGCTAGTGGAATAGCAACATTCCATGTAGAATCTCCAATAGTAGCAACAGTGGAGGAGTGGCCTA
This sequence comes from Microcaecilia unicolor, assembly GCF_901765095.1. Classification (NCBI taxonomy): domain Eukaryota; kingdom Metazoa; phylum Chordata; class Amphibia; order Gymnophiona; family Siphonopidae; genus Microcaecilia; species Microcaecilia unicolor. The sequence goes on along the minus strand of NC_044036.1, from coordinate 325,676,964 downwards.
GTGGTTAGGGTGGTGGACTTTGGTCCTGAGGAACTGAGTTTGATTCCCACTTCAGGCACAGGCAAGACTCTAGGCAAGTCACTTAACCCTCCGTTGCCCCATGTAAGCCACATTGAGCCTGCCATGAGTGGGGAAGCGCGGGGTACAAATGTAATTAAAAAAAAGTGATAACGGTAGCAGGCCATGAACTGGAACCCTCAGCCAAGAACAGGGTAGAGGACAAGTTGTAAATTTTATAGAAGTTAACATCACAAATAACATTACAAAAGCACGCAAATGTGGAATGCTCTTCCAAACCACTTGAAAGCTATTAACGAAATAACAAACTTTCGCAAATCATTGAAAACCTATCTATTCACTAAGGCTTACCATGAAAATCCATAACTGACAACTCATCAACACTTTTCCCTCACTTGGACCATCTTCTCGCTGTAACTGATTGAGTAGATTGAATGTTAGCCTTATTATTATATCTTTATACCACCAAATGTATTTCTGTTCCCTGAAATGGTGATGTCATTACAGGTTTTTGTAAGCCACATTGAACCTGCAAGTAGGTGGGAAAATGTGGGATACAAGTGCAATAAATAATAATAATAAAGAGTTCAGTGTGGGGTGTGAAAAAGGACTCGGAGATGGCGCAGCAGGAGAAATGATAAGACAGCCGGTATGGTATAGGGGATGGGAAAGTTAAGGGGGCTCAACTAGTACTAGTAAAGGAAATCTACCCCTTTGTCGCCAAGGTATTAAATTGAAAGGACTCCAACAGAGGTCTTACCCTTTATGCGTCACATGATTCGGTCAGGCGGGTGGCTGGTAAGGCAGCAGTCGGATGCCAAAGTTCAGGAACCTATAAAATTAAAAATAAAAGCAGATACAGACAGGGCAAACGTACTCAAAAGAGGTTTAGATCATGAAATGCAACTAAGGTATTAAATTTAAAAGGACTCCCAGGGAGATCTGCCCCTTACGTCAATGCAAAACATCCGATTCGTCTCTTCCTCCTCTCCTCAAGAGTATATTATATTCAGCGCTTCAAGTCTCTACTCACCCATCTTCTTTTGATGTAAAGTAACACTGTTTGGTTGAAGAAGCCCACTAGAGGGCATGTAACCTCTAGAAGTTTGACTGGCCAGAAGAATTATTAACCCTGGTACAAATTCTGATATTAGCACTCAAGGATCTAACAATTGTAACCTTGCAAAGGAGATTAGGCATAGGGCCACCGAAGGGGAGGGGGGCAAAATTCCCTGGGCCCAGCCTCCAAGGTGGGGCTCGGTGCTGGCAAGCTTCTTCTGGGTCTGTCTCTCTCCTGCTCCTGCATGCTGGCCGAGACCCGGATAATTGCATTAATGTAATAACCCGGTGGCCCGGGGTATCACGTTAATGCAATCATCCAGGTCCCGGCACACAGGAGCAGTCGGACACAGAAGGTAAGGAAGCGGGTGACCCGAGTGTGTGTGTGTGTATTTTTTATTTTTTATTTTATTTTTGTTACATTTGTACCCCGCGCTTTCCCAATCATGGCAGGCTCAATGTGGCTTACATGGGGCAATGGAGGGTTAAGTGACTTGCCCAGAGTCACAAGGAGCTGCCTGTGCCTGAAGTGGGAATCAAAGTCAGTTCCTCAGTTCCCCAGGACCAAAGTCCACCACCCTAACCACTAGGCTACTCCTCCACTGTTGCTACTATTTGAGATTCTACATGGAATGTTGTTACTCCACTAGCAACATTCCATATAGAAGTCGGCCCTTGCAGATCACCAATGTGGCCGCGCAGGCTTCTGCTTCTGTGAGTCTGACGTCCTGCACGTATGCGCAGGACGTCAGACTCACAGAAACAGAAGCCTGCGCAGCCTTCTACATGGAATAGCAACATTCCATGTAGAATCTCCAATAGTAGCAACATTGCATGTAGACTCTCCAATAGTATCTATTTTATTTTTGTTACATTTGTACCCTGCGCTTTCCCACTCATGGCAAGCTCAATGCGGCTTACATGGGGCAATGGAGGGTTAAGTGACTTGCCCAGAGTCACAAGGCGCATGCGTGTGCCTGAAGTGGGAATCCAACTCAGTTCCTCAGTTCCCCAGGATCAAAGTCCACCACCCTAACCACTAGGTGTGGGGGGAGCCTGGCTGTGTCTCTCGGTGGTCCTTACAAGTAAAATCTGTCTCTTGTAATGTGCGTACTCGCAGCTAGCACCCAGAGGAGAGCGCAGAGATGATGAGAAGGATAATTAGCTACAAAGATCCAAAAAATTGTTTATGTTTCAAAGTTTTTATTGACGATCAGCAGAGTACACACAACTGACATCCTCATAATATCATTGACATTGGTTTCATGTTCTACATATCAGTAAGTCTCTCCTACTGCATCATCAAGGTTTATATTTTCTCCCTCTCACCCTCCATCCCTCAACATTCCACCAAGTGTTGGCAACTTTATTACAAGGCTTGTTAAGATGAAATATCGCTTAAGGATACATAAATAATTTTTTTTTTTTGTTACATTTGTACCCCACACTTTCCCACTCATGGCAGGCTCTATGTGGCAGGCAATGGAGGGTTAAGCCGGGAATCGAACTCAGTTCCTTAGGACCAAAGTCCACCACCCTAACCACTAGGCCACTCCTCCACTCACTCCATTTTCAAAAAATTGTTTAAGAAACACTGCTGACCTGCAATGTTGCAATAGCAAAGTTGGCGAAACCAAAAGTCCATGCTTAAGTAGTTTCAGAAAATATTTCTATGTAGGTGTCAGATCAATGTGTGAAGACAGGGGAACCCTAAAGATAGGCCGGATTGGGTCACTCTGGGAGAGAGCTGCGTTTGAGGACTTAGTATCTGCAGTAGCGTCACTGTCAAAGCTACTCTACTGCATTCGGCTATTGCACAGTGTCCGGTGAAAACCACAAGGCAGCAATTCTTGCACTCAGATTAAAACAGAGCTGCCAAGTTACCCATTCCAGGAGGGAGACGTTTTGGCCAGTCCTGGCTTTAAAGTTACATCCCAAAGCAGTGCAGTGTTTGTAGTCCATTGAAATCGGTGCTGTGGGCCCCTTAATGCACCAGGATGAGACGGACAGAAATCCAGGACTGGAGAAAAAAAAAAGTCTCCCTCCTGGAATGGGTAACTTGGCAGCTCTGTTAAAATGAACTTCTGCTGCTGGTCTTCGCCTTGAGTGACATTACTGCCTTGGGTGAATTTCTTCATAACGGTGGTAAATAAATGCCAGTAAATAAACAAACAATTAGAAAGAATTTATGTCCAAAATAAATTTGCGTTCAATAGACACACTATAGGAGGTTTAAGCAGAATGCTAGACAGGATAATTAGGTAGGGTATTAAATTACTACCCATAGAAACAAAAAGCCCTTTCATTTATTAACCCCTTCTTTCAGGTCCTCTTGTAACGTCCCACAAACTAAAAGCTCTTTTTACTGAAGTGTACTAATGCATTTAGGGCCCCTTTTACCAAGCTGAAGCAAATGGGGGCCTGCGCAGGCGTCGGCGCTTGTTTTTCAAGCGCACCAAGGCCCCCCCCTTTACCACAGCGGGTAAAAGGGAAGCCTCTCTTTCCTGCAGGAAATGGCCATGCGGCAAGGAAAGCAATTGCCGTGCGGTCATTTCCGGGGAGAGCCCTTACCGCCACCCATTGAGGTGGCGGTAAGGGTTCCTGCGCTAACCTGGCAGTAACCTTTCAGTGTGCGGCACTGCCCGATTACCGCCAGGTACATAAGTACATAAGCACCGCCGTACTGAGAAAAGACCAAGGGTCCATGAAGCCCAGCATCCTGTCTTTCTGTCCAAACCCCCTTTAAATTCCGTAAGGCCAGCTGCTGTCACTACATTCTCCGGCAACGAGTTCCAGAGTCTAACTACACACTGAGTAAAGAAAAACTTTCTCCTATTTGTTTTAAATCTACCATATTCTAGCTTCATCTTGTGTCCCCTGGTTTTGTTGTTGTTTGAAAGTGTAAACAAACGTTTCACATCTGTCCGCTCTACTCCGCTCATTATCTTGTAGACTTCTATCATATCACCCCTCAGCTGCCTTTTCTCCAAGCTGAAGAGCCCTAACCTTCTCAGCCTATCCTCATAGGGAATTCGTTCCATTCCCTTTTATCATTTTCGTCGCCCTTCTCTGCACCTTCTCCAATTCCTTTATATCTTTTTTGAGATGCGGCGACCAGAATTTTTTTAGCGCCAGATATGACAGCACACTAGGGGTGGGAAGTACCACTGGGCTGCTGCAGTAGCCCAGCGGTACTTCCTGTCTAGCGAGTGGAAAGCCCACATTGGGCTTACCACCGCTTAGTAAAAGGAGCCCTTAGTGTGCACTAATGAATTATTATGCGTAAGGAGGTGATAGTGCCGTTGTATAAGTCTCTGGTGAGGCCTCATTTGGAGTACTGCGTGCCAATAGGAAGGTGCCAAACCAAAAGTTGGCTCAGGGCACCATGGTTCCTTGCAGGGGCGGACTGAGGGCGGTCTGGGCCCCCCACCTGGCTGCTGCCCGACACCCCCCTGCTGCCTCTGCCACTGCAGCCACCACCCCCGCTGCCCTGGTCCTACCTGAGGGTTTCTGGTGGCCTCTGCGAGGGGGGGCATTTTCTTTCCTGCCCACTGCTCTGATGCTATTCCCCCACCTGCCGGCGCAGTTGTGTTTTCAAAATGGCAGCTGAAACTTCCCGCGGTAGTCTCGACAGTCTCGCAAGACTTTCACAGAGAGCCTCGGCCGCCATTTTTAAAATACGGTGACGCCGGGCTGGGAGGGAATAGCGGCAGCCCAGTGGACGAGGCAGAAAACAACATATCCCCCCCCCCCCCCGCAGAGGCCACTAGATCGCCAGAGGTGCACTGGGCATCCGGGCAGAGCCTCTGGGCCCCTGGTCCCTTGAGCTGGCCCTACTCATAGTACAGGATGACCTAGCTGGTTCCTACAGATACTAACATATGTGAAACATTGGTGTACAGACTTCCATGTCAGTGTAAAGAATTTTAGCTCCTTATGCTGCAGAATTGGAGAAACCTCCACGCAAAGTGTTAAAAAAGTATTCAAAAGTCAAAACGCAGCAAGGCAGGTGGTCCGTCAAATCCAATATGGAAGATAAAACAACAAGGCAGACCTTGTAAAAAACACAGTTTTTATTAATAGATTAAAAGCTCCCAGAAAATTAACATAATTAATAAAAACCGTGGGTTTTTTTTTAACAAGGTCTGCCTTGTTTTATCTTCCATCTTAAAAATATATTCTCCATTGCCCAGTCACTTTTTTTTGCAAGGGGAAAAAATGCCTTAGAAATTCAGAGATTATAGTTCATAAGAACATAACTTGCCATTCTTGAAAATGAAAGGTTTTAGAAATAATTGGATAATATCGTTTAATCCTCTCTAATTACTTTTCAAGACTCTCTGAACTATCATTGGCTGCTCCAAGCATTGCTGCAGTCACAAGGGCCCATCCAGTGTCAGAAGAGTGCAGAAAAAAAAAAACATGTGGGAAAAAGGACCTGGTCAGACAAAACCGGAGGATGGGATTCTGGCTGTCTGGTTAAGGGAAGGTTTTTCATCTGCTTGCCAGTGGCTGAGATCTCAATTGCTTCTTTGGAGGGGCTGAATCTGTGAAAGTCCCCTCCCATTTCAGGAAGTCACCGGGATATAAATCTGTCTGAATGAGCCCAGCGCTTCCAAATTCAGCATGGGAGCGCAGTGGTACTGGCGACATGGTCCTCTTTCTGTGTAATAACTGTTGATGCTGGGACTTAGAGGGGATTAGGCCGCGTTAGGGAAAAGAGAACGGCCTATTAAAATACAAAATTGTTAAATGTCAAATAAAAGCCTTTAATAATGTCTGTGCCTAGGATGAGGCTTTAGAAAAAAAAATTGACTTCTTAAACTAGCTGACGCTCCAGTTTGGCCGTTTTGCAAGTTTGAACAAATGGGCTTAAAACAATAATCAAAGAAAAGAAAAAGCACCAACCAGTCATGCATGAAAAAAAAATGAGATAAACCCCAGATTCTATATATGGTGATTAACATTGCGTGTGCAAATGTGGCAGTGCGGCCAAATTACATGTGTAATGCAATTGTTTAACAAGCCAATCAGTGCCGATAATTGGCCAATAACGAGCAATTACTGGCACTAATTAGAGAGGTGTGTGGTAGCTGTGCTAGTCCACTTTTAAAGGTAATCAATAGAAATAAAATAAAACAAAATAAAACGGACAAGAAAATAAGATGATACCTTTTTTTATTCGTCAATGCAGGGTATTTAAATTTGGAGAAAAAACGCCGTCGCCATCTTTGTTCAAACTAATTCAGGGCAGAGCTGGCGCTAAAAATTCTTAGGGTAAGTCAATTTTAAAAGTTTATGTTCCATGTTTATGTCCTATTAAAGTAGGAGTTGGGATGTTTGCAATGGATAAAAATGTTTTAACAAGAAGATGCTTGGGTTCTTTGAATAATAAGAGGTTCTATATTTATAGGGGTGGTCCTTGAGACAGCTCGGTCTTGGGCGAAACATATGTCGGGCATTCCCCCCTGAGTTAGAAGAAATGAACTTCTAAGACAAAGAAGCTAAGTTGACATTATATTAATAATAGTTTTTGAAATAATAAATAAAGAGCAACTTAAGTGGGCTTATGAAGATGATGGATGTCGTGTAGCATTGCCATTATGATAATTTTGGATGGCAATGGACATCGCTGAGGCCATTTAAATACTTTAAAAATTGTAAAAAAATTCCAAAATTTTTTGCTGCACGAATTGAGGTGTCTATTAAGGTGTATAGTGGGATACAATATAAGTGTCTGGACCTTTTTTTATTGGACATAACTTAATACATTTCTTGATTAGCTTTTGAAGGTTGCCGGCACTAATTAGAATTTACAAGCACAACTGTCTAAGCATATTCTGTGGAGTGGAGTGGAGGAGTGGTGTAGTGGTTAGAGTACCAGTCTTGCAATCCAGAGGTGGCTGGTTCAAATCCCGCTACTGCTCCTTGTGATCCTGGGCAAGTCACTTAACCCTCCATTGCCTCAGGTACAAACTTAGATTGTGAGCCCTCCTGGGACAGAGAAATATCCAGAGTACCTGAATGTAACTCACCTTAAGCTACTACTGAAAAAGGTGTGAGCAAAATCTAAATAAATAAATAAATGATCTCAACAGGGGGTGTGGCCATGGGAGGGGCCTAGGCGGGTCTTGGGTGTTCCTAGAAACTATGCACACTGTTATAGAATATGCCCGATCCATGCTTAAGGGGACCTTTTACTAAGCCGCATCAATTTGGAGTTACCGCCCGGCTACCACATGGCCCGTGCGGTAATTTCATTTTTGACGCGCATCTGCTATGCGCGCCAGAAAATATATTTTATTTTCTGGCGCACGGCGAAATCGGGCAGTAACTCTGACTTGGCACATGTAGGCAATTACCGCATGGCTAACGCAAGAGACCTTAGCGCTGGTGGTAAGGTCTCAGACCCAAAATGGACGAGCGCCAATTTTTATTTTGCTGCACGTCTGTTTTTGGCAAAAAATTTTTAAAAAGGTCTTTTTTTTTTTAACAGGTGCGCTGAAAAATGGATCTGCGCGCGTCCACAACATGCGCCTACACTGCTGCAGCCCATTTTACAGCGAACATTAGTAAAAGAACCCCTATGTTAGGCCTGGGCATTTGCACCAGGTTTTAAGCTGGCGTAAATGGTCATGGTTACATTTAACACAAAGAGACCACAAAGGTGGAAAAACAAGTTCTGCTACAAAATCAAAAAAGGGGAGGAGAAGTGGGATCAACAAGACTCTTCCAAGAATCCCAGGAGACGTAAAAAGGGTTGGACGGCTTCCTGGAGGAAAAATTAGAATGCCCATTTTCAAGTCCTTACTCAAAGCCCAGCTCTTCTCCCTTGCTTATGGCGCCTAACCACCCTCCCCATTCATGATACCTACACTGACTACATAGTTTGTAACCTTTAGATTGTAAGCTCTCTCGAGCAGGGACTGTCCTTCCCCATGTTTAAACTTGTACAGCGCTGCGTAACCCTAGCAGCGCTATAGAAATGCTAAGTAGTAGTAGGTTTAAAACAAATCGGAGAAAGTTTTTCTTTACTCAGCGCGTAGACAGACTCTGGAACTCGTTGCCGGAGAAGGTAGTGACGGCAACTGGCCTTGCTGAGTTCAAAGGGGGTCTGGGCAGATTCCTGAAGGAAAGGTCCATTGATCGTTATTACATTTGGGGTTTTTTGCCTGGTTCCTGGGGTCTGGATTGGCCGCTGTCGGAGACAGAGTGCTGGGCTTGATGGACCTTTGGTCTTTTCCCAGCGTGGCGGTGCTTATGTGCTAATGTTATTGAATGGACGAAGGAATAATACAGTATTTCTAGGATGGGCGGGACAAATTGCTTGTTTTTTTGGCCGCTGTCGGTGACAGGGTGCTGGACTCGATGGACCCTTGGTCTGTCCCAGCATGGCGATGCTTATGTACTTAGGTAATGTGTGTAGACAGCGCAATGGAAATACACTAGACAAAGGATAACACAGGATCAAGTCTCTAAGAGGGGGTTGTCACCAGGGCTCCTTTTAAGGGACTGAAACGTTAGATATAAAAATGGACTTATTGCCTTATTATTATTATTTTGTATTTTTCTCACTGTCTCACTGGATTGTCTGGGACTCCAGCCCAGATATCTTCCAGTTATCTCCTCTCTGATCCATTCCTTATTTTGATTCACAGCTATCCTCAGCCATGGGTGGCAAGGGGAACGCCTCCTGGGTGGCTCTGGCCCCCGCAGGGTGCATTTCCTCTGGGGCGGTGTGTCGCGACCGGCTCAGGGTTGGCTGGGAAGGCCGGCAGCAGCTTCGCCGTTTTACCAGGGCCGAGGGAGATGACCACCGCCGTGTCCTCCCCCCAAACGTCCAGCCCTTGAATGAAGCACAGGATATTGTAAATGGTGGCTATTTAAAGAACATTTCTCCTAGGACAAGCAAGATGTGTCAGCCACATATGGGTACAACAGGCAAAAGTAGAGGCTGACAAAGGACGAATCACCACCGGAGATGTGAACTCAACAGTCTTTATTTTGAAATTAAAAAGAAGAACCTGACACGGGCCGTGTTTTGACGCACACAGGCGTCTGCATCAGGGGTCAAACTGTCAATTCCAGAGCTCCTGATGCAGACGCCTGTGTGCATCGAAACATGGCCCGTGTCAGGTTCTTCTTTTTAAATTTCAAAATAAAGACTGTTGGGTTCACATCTCCGATGGTGATTTGTCCTTTGTCAGCCTCTACTTTTGCCTGTTGTGCTTTCTCGTCTCAAAGGTTTTTCCTGTTTTATTTTGGAGCCACATATGGGTGACACCATCCAGCGGCTCCCATTGGCTGTATGTAGCTGACTTATCCTGCTGTCTGTGGAGAACCTATGTTACAGGTAAGTAACTCTACTTTCTAGAGTAGTTCTACAGCATCACAGGACTTCTGAGTTTCAATGCCTGAAAATTATGTCTTGAAATGTTTTCTTGATAAAATTTGTCCCTTGAACTTCAACCCAAAGCATTTTGTCAGCCATTGTGCTGATTTCTTCATGGAGCTGGTTGAACCACAAATCACAAAATTCTCTGAAACAGGTGCTAATAAAATGGTCAAAGGTGAGGTGGTAATGAAACGATCTGGGCATTAATTATCAACTCAGTTCCATCCCAAGGAAAGAGACTGAAGGCCAAAGAGTGAGTCTCTTCAGACTGTATTAACCCCTGAGAGGGGACTACTTCTCCCCCCCCCCCCCCCCCGACACTGCCCACCAAAACACCCCCCCCACACTACTAAATTTACAATTAAATAACAACCACATTAAGCCAGATTAGCATTACAAAGAGGCCACAACTTATTATTATTAGCATTTGTATAGCGCTACCAGACGCACGCAGCGCTGAACACCTGATACAAAGAGACAGTCCCTGCTCAAAAGAGCTTACAATCTAAATAATACTGACAGACAAAACAGTTACGGGTGAGGGAAGTAATGGGTGAGAAGGGAGGAAGGGACAAGGGGAGGGCTATTGTGGCTAGGAGCCAAAAGCAGCAGTGAAAAGGTGGGTTTTCAGCATAGATTTGAAAACAGGTAGAGATGGAGCTAGACGTATAGGTCCAGGAAGTCTATTCCAGGCATAAGGTGCTGCGAGAGAAAAGGAGCGAAGCTTGGAGTTAGCAGTGGAGGAGAAGGGGGACGACAAGAGAGATTTGTCCAGTGAGCAGAGTTCACGGGGAGGAATGTAGGGAGAGATGAGAGCGGAGAGGTAATGGGGGGCTGCAGAGTGGATGCATTTAAAGGTCAGTAAGAGAAGTTTAAACTGAATGCGGAAGTGGACAGGGAGCCAGTGAAGTGACTTGAGGAGCGGGCTAGTGTGGGTATAACGATTCTGGCGGAAAACGAGTCGTGCCGCAGAATTTTGGACAGATTGGAGAGGAGAGAGATGGCTGAGCGGAAGACCAGTGAGAAGTAAATTGCAATAGCCCAAGCGAGAGGCGACAAGGGTGTGGATAAGGGTTCTGGCAGCGTATTCAGAAAGGAAGGGACAAATTTTGCTAATACTGTAGATAAAGAAGCGACAGGTTTTGGCGATCTGTTGAATATGGGCAGAGAAGGAGAGAGAGGAATCAAAGATGACTCCAAGGTTACCAGCGGAGGAGACAGGGAGGATGTGAGAGCCATTAACAGAGATAGAGAAAGGGGGAAGAGGGGAGGTGGGTTGAACAACAGAATATGCAACAGTGTTTTTACCTGAGCTACAAATAAAATAAAAATGACATCACAATTGCTTGCCATGGACAGGTAAACAGTTCTTGACCTCTGCCCTGCCTTAACAGCTAGGGCCATAGGAGCCAACTTTTCGAAATTATTGGGGGTGCTAAGCCCAATGGAAATAACCCCTCCCTGAACACATACAAGGAATTTTCTCAATATTGGGGGTGCTCAAGCACCCACAGAGTCAGCTCCAATGGCTAGGGCTAAAGAGATAGCATGGACTTCCATTCCAACTTAACATCCGGGTCATCTGACCCACCTAGAGACTTGCTCTGAGTATTGCTTATGCTCCAGATCATCCCTTCTGAGCCAATACCCCTTAGCTCAGGTAACCGCGAACTGCGACATCAATGACATAAGAGCAACTGCTTGTAAGAATAAGAAAATTGTACATGAGGTGGGGAGGGTGGGGAAGCTGCCTCCGAGGAGCAGGGGGAGGGGCTCCGATAAAGCCCACCCTTCATCCCCCGGGAGCCAATTAATCCTCCCCAAATTGAGCGGGGTTTGCTTTTCGATTAAATGAGCCAATGCAGTTCATCCCTCCTGCTCTGAAGGTCTCTCATCCCAACCCCCTCCTCTTCCCCTTTGCCCTCACCCATAATCCCTAGAAGGTCACGAGAACCCCAGAACAAGTCCACCGCAGAGATGAGTCGCCGCTCCTCCCAGGGTTAATCTGTTCCCTCAAAACCAGCTGCTGTATCTGTTATGTCCTGGCATATACATTTAGAAAAATTTTAAGTATCATATTGCTTTGGTGATGAAAACAAAAACAAAAAGCAGCATAAAATATTTGCTTTTCCGTGGTACCTCTGGAAGGTTATAGACAGAGTAGAGGCAAAAATCAGACAGTTTTCAAAGGGATTTGACCAGTTAATTAAGCAGCTACTTGGGCAAATTCTCTGGGCTGAAAACTGCCTCAACCCTCCCCCCCCAATTTAGTGCCTAAAAGTGTGCGTAGGTTTCACAGCATATGCCCTTGTAGGTGGAAGGCGTATGTAGGAAAAAGTAGCCTCAAGATTTCTCATTCTACTGGTTAGGTCGCTTAGTTTTTCTTCTCTTAGGCATGTCTCTCATGAATTCAGTGTTCAGGATTGCTGCCCTGGCACTGAAGCTTTATTGAGTGAGAAAAGGGGCTCAAGAAATGTGAGAGCGAGAGAACCTTTAAATGAGTGTGTTACACTCCTGATTAGTGACACTTAGCCTGTCTGTGGGTGGGAGTAGGTGTGGTCCCTGCTGTTCCAGTATTTACACAGTCAACTTATTGCTACTAATGGAGAGGTGAAACCCGCAGACATACCAGCAGTTTCATAATGGTGTGTAAAACATTGCTATCGTGTTACCATTTTTGCCACAAAGTGGAGCGTGAATGTTTTTGTTAATTAGTTAGTGTCCTTGGTTTCAGAAACGACTTTGCTTTGGAGTCCAAAGGTTGGACGTCTTTCACTTGCCATGTTTGTGGCTAGGAGGATTAGGAAAGACTAAAAGGTGCATTTGAGCACAGAAGCTATTGAGTTTCTGCTGCCAAAGCCATGAAGAGCGTAAATGGTCACAGGTACCTTTTTTTTGCAAAAATAAGCTGTCTTTGTTTTGCAGGTGTAGGTAACTCTGGGGCCCTTTTACTAAGCCGCGTACACACGCCGAAAATGCACCAAATTGGAGTTACCGCCCGGTTACCGCGTGGCCCTTGCGGTAATTTCAATTTTGGCGCATGTCCGCTACGCGCATCTGAAAGATATTTTTTTATTTTCTGGCACACGTAACGGACGCGCGCCACGTGGCACTTGACGTGCGTAGGTCATTACCGCCCAGATTCTTTACCGCTAGGTCAATGGCTGGTGGTAAGGTCTCAGACCCAAAATGAACACTCGGCAATTTTGATTTTGCCGCACGTTCCATTTTCGGCAAAAAAAAAAAAAAAAAAAAAAAAAGAGGCCTTTTTCACAGGCGCGCTAAAACAGAGATTGGTGCGTGCCCAAATCCAGTGTCTACACTAACGCAAGCCATTTTTCAGCTCGCCTTTGTAAAAGGACCCCTCTGGTCCTTAAACCAGTTAAGTTTTCAGGACATGGCTAATGAATAGGCATGAAATACATTTTCATACAGCGGAGGATATCCTGACCTGTTTGTGTCCCTCGACGACCTGAGTTATATAGTGTAACACAAGGAGTGTGGATTTCATGGCCATTGTGTGTTTTTGGTTCAGGTGTCTTGTGCTCCCAATCTCCTTGCACATCAGAGACCTTCCCTCTGGATGGATGCAGCTGAAATTTTGGCTGTAGTGTCGGAATGCCCATAAGAGACAAGTCTATCAAATTTTATCCGAATCCATCCGAGGAGAGGGTCTCCAAAATATAAATCACAGCGGTATAGAACGTACCGATAAACTATAATACTGGCACTTATGTATTTGCGAATGTGTAAGCTTAGTTTAGGTACACAATTTATGTAGGGGTCTTTTTTTACTAAGGTCTAATGAATTTGTGTGCGTTCAGTGTCATCAGTCCATAGATATACAGTGGGCTGCACGGCATTTAGCGTGCGCTAAATCCATTACCTCATCTTAGTAAAAGGACTCCTTAGCGCATAAATGCAAGGGGATTACATGTGGGCGGTGCATAGACAGGGCTCCCACTTAGTGCTAGATTCTATATATGGTGCCCAAAAATTGGCACAGAAAAGAACGCTATTTTATAAGCCGCATTTAATTTAGGTGTGGTTTATAGAATCGCGGAAAAAGGAGGGGGGGGGGAAGATACGTCTTCTCCATTGTTTGGAAAGAGCCTATGATTGTAAGTAAAAAGTAATGTTTATTACAACAACTTGACTCAACACAGCCGTGTTTCGGCGCCATAGCGCCTTCTTCAGGAGTCTTCCAAAGGTTTTGACCGGTGCTTGAATAGTTAACACACAAAAAGTTTAAACGGTGCTTGAACAGTTAAAACACCAAAAAACTATGCACTGAAGAGCACACAATTCCTTCTCTCCAAAGACTATAGCAGTACAACATAGGAGCAAACGTGTCCGGCGACCTTGGGGGGGGGGGGGGAGGGGGAGCGGCAGCGACTTCGGGGGGGGGGGGGGTGAAGGGGGGAGTGGTGGCAACCTCGGGGGGAGGTGGAGGAGGAAGCAGTGGCTGCGGCGCTCTGGGGGGGGTGGAGGGGGGAGCGGGATGGTGAGGGTGGCAGGGGTGGGGCCCCGGGGGCAGTCTTGCCCCGGGCCTGGCCCAGTCTCTCGGTGGCCCTGCCAGCAGTACTTCTGTTTTAGCAAGTAGTAAGCCTGCGTTGGGCTTACTGCCGCTTTGTGAAAGACCCTCTTACAGAATACTGTAAGTTATATGCTAAAGTGCTACATTTAATTACATGCATTTATGCCTGCTGTTGACATGACAGAAGTGGGTATAAGTGTAAAGCTGTGTGGGAGCATGGCCGCCGAGAGGGGGGGCAGGGGGGACAAAATTCCCCAGGCCCGAGCCTCCAAAGGGGGCCCGGCGCCGCAGTCCCACCCGCCCTCCGTCGTCGACCGTCTGCCACTGGGCCCCCTATATTGAATTCACAGCACCTCTCACCTCCATGTGAAAGCGCTGCAGGCAGCAGATAACCTCCCTTCAGGCCTCTTTCCCTCCCTGTGTCCCGCCCTTGTCTGATGTAACTTCCGCGAGGGCGGGACACAAGGAGGGAAGGAGGGCTGAAGGGAGGTGATCTGCTGCCCTGCTGCCTGCAGTGCTTTCACACGGAGGTGAGAGGTGCTGTGAATTCAATGCAGGGGGCCCGGCCCGGTGGCAGACGGAGGGGGGAGCGGCAGCGGTGACCTGGGGGAGGGGCCCGGGCCCGGTGCCAGCAAGATTTCGGGCCTGTTTACTCCTGGCTCTGTCTCTTCTGCTCCTGTGTGTCAGGACCCGGATGATTGAATTAACGCGATAACCCGAGTCCCAGTACGTAGGCGCAGGAGACACAGGAAAGCAAGGTAAGGGGGCAGGGGACCAAGTGTGAGGGGGCATGTCATGCTGGTGGCAGCCCAGGTGTATGTGGAGCAGTCCCACCCTGGTCCAGCTGTGTCACTCGGCAGCCCTGTGTATAAATTTATTTATTTACCTTCTTTGAAACACTGCCCTTCTACATTATAAATCAAAGCAGTTATACAAAGCTGTATTCAATAAAGTAAGATAACAATTATATCACACTTCCAGTTGGCGTTCACTTTTAATGTTGGAACTATAACCTGCACTTGGGGTGCCTAAATTGAGGAGCCCAGTTACACAATTTACCCCAGAAAATCTGTCTATCTTTTCTAAGTCAGAAGTGGTGAACGGCAGAGCTGGAAAAGTGAAAAATAGGCTTGTTTTGCTGCCTTTCCCACCATGAATAATTTGCTTAATTTGGATATTTCATAAAACAGACCTGTTTACTTCTCTTGAGACCTGGAGTTTCTCATCCTTAATTTTCTGAATGTTGTAACCGTTGCCAAAAGTCTTTCCTCTGTATATGGCTCTATCTCTATTTCAGAACCTTTTAAATTCCTAGATCTACAACTAGGATCATTATATTAGTCAAATTCATAGGCATTAATGGTGGGTAGTGAAAATCTACGCTTCCAAATGGTTAAAAACCTTCAGAAGTTCACCCCATCCCTACAGGGAATGATATACCGTAATTATACTTACATGTATTTATTTTAATAACATTTTGAAATATCTACCTCTACCACAAACACACGCAACTAGAGTCTCTGGGAGCTTAGATTTAATTACCTTAGCTGGGAGATGTGGTAACTTGGCAGAGCAGTCCTACCGCATGCAAGCATATCGTTCCAAAAGAAAAGAGGCCCTTTAAGAGGAAGTCTGTGCAGCCACACACCGTGGAGTCAGACTGATATCAGAGCTGGCTCCCGAGTTCCGTCGGAATGCAGAGAGACAAGTAGAGCCCGGCTTAACCTGTGCACGGATTGGCAAATGAGACGTCAGGCTTTCAATTACAAAGCTCCGCCCCTTGCCTAAGACGGCACGGTCATGCACATACATGCTTGCATTATTACTTTCCCCAAATTATATGAACTGTTAGACTCCTTTCCCCTCCCCTCCAAAAGTATTGAATCCTCAAGCTTAGTCAATGAGGGGCTTGCTCTTTCTGAACCATTTAAACAGCCTCTCGGCCTGCCACATTGACTCACCCCGTGGTTTCTGAGTGCTGATCAGCTCAGGGGTGAACATTTGACAGCCATTTGCTTTCAGTCCCGAGCCCCAACATTTCCATAACGTGACCCCGATGATTTAATGATCATTTCGGTTCACAGAAAATTCACTCACTAGTAAACAGTGCCCGCTTTTGCACTGGTAACTTTCCAAGCTTTAATAGGATGAGGTAATAGCCACACCTGGTCTTGTAGATATCAGGTGACAGAGTTATCACCTATGCCGGTTCATGAAATATGGAAACTTGTTTCTATGTTTCTTGGCTTCCAGTTCAAAAAGCCCTTTTTTTTTCTATTTAAAACTATTATGGGAACCTCCCAATGCCACCAACTGTTCTGTGAGGTAGGTACAAATCCAACAACATAAGCACAGGCAAAGCAACCTACTCGGTGCAGCAGGTACAAACCCAACAACCTTCCTGGGTAAACTGCTCACCTTTAATCAGTGTCTGGGATCAGGATATATTTGATTCTTGCTCTGGATTAACCACCTCTGACTTGTCTCTGAAGAGAGACTTGCTGACCTGAACATGTATACTCTGGAGGAAAGGAGGAACAGGGGTGATATGATACAGATGTTCAAATATTTGAAAGGTATTAATCCGCAAACGAATCTTTTCCGGAGATGGGAAGGCGGTAGAACGAGAGGACATGAAATGAGATTGAAGGGGGGCAGACTCAGGAAAGATGTGAGGAAGTATTTCTTCACAGAGAGGGTGGTGAACGCTTGGAATGCCCTCCCGCGGGAGGTGGTGGACATGAAAACGGTAACGGAATTCAAACATGCGTGGGATAGACATAAAGGAATCCTGTGCAGAAGGAATGGATCCACAGAAGCTTAGCTGAAATTGGGTGGCGGGGGGAAGAGGGGTTGGTGGTTGAGAGGCTAGGATAGGGGAGGGCAGACTTATACGGGGTCTGTGTCAGAGCCGGTGATGGGAGGCGGGACTGGTGGTTGGGAGGCGGGAAATACTGCTGGACAGACTTATACGGTCTGTGCCCTGAAAAAGACAGGTACAAATCAAGGTAAGGTATACACATATGAGTTTATCGTGGGCAGACTAGATGGACCGTGCAGGTCTTTTTCTGCCGTCATCTACTATGTTACTATGTTACTATGTGTGTCCTGGGAACTCTCAGAGACCAAAGATCCTTGATCTATTTACTGATTTGGTAACATTGTTAGGTAGTGAGTAATAGCAGAGAAAGACCAAGATGGCCCATCCAGTTTGCCCAGGAAACTTGTTGGGATTGTATCTGTTGCACAGTGCAAGTTGCTGTCCCCATGCTTGTGTTGTTGGGCTTGTACCTGCCCCACAGTATAAGTTACTGTTACATTCTTGTGTTGTTGGGGTTCTACCTGCTGCATCAGCATGACATCATTGTTTAGTTGTAGTCAGGGGTTTGCAAACAATAAGGAGGCAATTCGATAAAATGGCACCTAACAAAATTCCTATACAGTTGTCTGAAATATTCTTCATCAAGTAGATAATGTGAGGAAGAACATAAGAGTAGCCATACTGGGTCAGACCAACGGTCCATCCAGCCTAATATCCTGTTTCCAACAGTGGCCAGTCCATGTCACAAATACCTGGCAGAAACCCAAGCAGTAGCAACATTCCATGCTACCAATCTTAGGTCAAGCAGTGGCTTCCCTATGTCTGTCTCAATAGCAGATTATGGACTTTTCCTCCAGGAACTTCTCCAAACCTTTTACAAACCCAGATACGCTAACCTCTGTTACCACATTCTCTGCCAACAAGTTCCAGAGCTTAACTATTCATTGAGTGAAAATATATTTCTTCCAATTTGTTTTGAAAGTATTCCCATGTAATTTCATCGAATGTTCCCTGGTCTTCGTATTTTGTACAGGATACTTTCCCCATGCTTGTGTTAAGAACATAAGCATTGCCATACTGGGACAGACTGAAGGTCCATCAAGCCCATTATCCTGTTTCCAACAGTGGCCAATCCAGATCACAAGTACCTCAAATACCTGGCAAGATCCCAAAACAGTACAATACATTTTATGTTGCTTATCCTAGAAATAAGCAATGGATTTTCCCAAGTCCATCTTAATAATGGCTTATGGACTTTTCTTTAGGAAGATAGCCAAACCTTTTTTAAACTCCGCTAAGGTAACTGCTTTTACTACATTCTCTGGCAACAAATTCTAGAGTTTAATTACATGTTGAATGAAGAAATATTTTCTACGATTTGTTTTAAATTTACTACTTTGTAGCTTCATTGCGTGCCCCCTCATCCTAGTATTTTTGGAAAGCGTAAACAAGCAATTCACGTCTATCTGTTCCACTCCACTTATTATTTTATATACCTCTATCATATCTCCCTTCAGCCATCTTTGTCCAAGCTGAAGAGCCTAGCCACTTCAGCCTTTCCTCATAGGGAAGTCATCCCATCCCCTTTATCATTTTCATCACTCTTCTCTGTACCTTTTCACATCTGTTTTGAGATGCGGTGACCAGAATTGCACACAGTATTTAAGGTTCGGTCGCATCATGGAGAGATACAAAGGCATTACAATATTTTCATTTTTGTCTTCCATTCCTTTCCTAACAATACCTAACATTCTATTTGCTTTCTTAGCCGCCGCTGCACACTGAACAGAGGGTTTCAATATATCATTAACGATGACACCTACATTTTTTTGCCTGGTCGGTGACTCCTAATGTGGAACCTTGCATCATGTATCTATAATTTGGGTTCCTCTTTCCCACATGCATCACTTTGCACTTGCTCACGTTAAATGTAATTTGCCATTTGAATGCCCACTCTCCCAGTCTCGCAAGGTCCTCTTGTAATTTTTCACAATCCTCTAGCAATTTAACAAGTTTGAATAACTTTGTGTCATCAGGAAATTTAATTACCTTACTAGTTACTTTCATCTCTAGATCATTTATAAATATGTTAAAAAGTAGCGGTCCCAGCACAGATCCCTGGTGAACCCCACTATCTACCCTTCTCCTTTGAGAATACTGACCATTTAACCCTGTTCTCTGTTTTAACCAGTTTTTAATCCATAATAGGACATTACCTCCTGTCCCATGACTCTCTAATGTCCTTGAGTCTTTCATGAGGTACTTTGTCAAATGCCTTTTGATAATCCAGATACACAATCGACCGGATCACCTTTATCCACGTTTGTTCACCCCTTCAAAAAAAAATGTAAAAGATTGGTGAGGCAAAATTTGCCTTCACTAAATCCATGTTGGCTTTGTCTCATTAATCCACGCTTATGAATATGCTCTGTAATTTTGTTCTTTATAATATCCTCTACCATTTTGCCTGTCACCGACATCAGGCTTACCGGTCTGTAATTTCCAGGATCACCTCTGGAATCCTTTTAAAAAATCAGCGTTACATTGGCCACCCTCCAATCTTCCAGTACCATGCCCAATTTTTAAGATAAATTACATATAACTAACAATAGTTCTGCAAGTTCATTTTTCAATTCTATCAGTACTCTGGGATGAATACCATCCGGTCCAGGAGATTTGCTACTCTTCAATTTGTCAAACAGCCCCATTACATCCTCCAGGTTTATAGAGATTTCATTCAGTTTCTCTGACTTGTCAGCTTTGAATACCATTTCTGATACAGGTATCTCTCCCATATCTTCCTCGGTGAAGACCGAAGCAGAGAATTCATTTAATCTCTCCGCTATGGCTTTGTCTTCCCTGATTGCACCTTTTACCCCTCGGTTATCTAGTGGTCCAACTGATTCTTTGGCTGGCTTCTTGATTTTAATATACCCCAAAATATTTTTACTATGTGTTTTTGCTTCCAACGCAATCTTTTCTTCAAAGTCTCTCTTTGCCTTTCTTATCAGCACTTTGCATTTGACTTGCCATTCCTTATGCTGTTTCTTATTATTTTCAGTTGGATCCTTCTTTCATTTTCTGAAGTATTTTCTTTTAGCTCTAATAGTTTCCTTCATCTCATTTTTTAACCATGCTGGCTGTCATTTTGGTCTTCTTCCCTCCTTTTTTAATACATGGAATATATTTGGCTTGGGCTTCCAGGAAGGAAACAGCTGCTCCTCTAAGTTTTTTTTTTTTCACTGTTCTTCTCATTTTATCTTATCTTAGTTTAAATTCTCTGGTCGTCGGTTTGTTCAACAGAGCACCTCCGTTTCACTGCTTGCTTCTTCTCTGTTTCACCGCCTGGCATGTATTCTTTGTATCCTGTTAATCCAGAGCTGTTTCAATTCTGAGACCCTGTGTTTATTTATTTTAGTTACATTTGTACCCTGCGCTTTCCCACTCATGGCAGGCTCAATGCGGCTTACATGGAGCAATGGAGGGTTAAGTGACTTGCCCAGAGTCACAAGGAGATGCCTGTGCCTGAAGTGGGAATCGAACTCAGTTCCTCAGTTCCCCAGGACCAAAGTCCACCACCCTAACCACTAGGCCACTCCTCCACTGTTGCTACTATTTGAGATTCTACATGGAATGTTGCTATTCCACTAGCAACATTCCATGTAGAAGTCGGCCCTTGCAGATCACCAATGTGGCCACGCAGGCTTCTGCTTCTGTGAGTCTGACATCCTGCACGTACGTGCAGGACGTCAGACTCACAGAAACAGAAGCCTGCGCAGCCTTCTACATGGAATGTTGCTAGTGGAATAGCAACATTCCATGTAGAATCTCCAATAGTAGTAACATTCCATGTAGAATCTCCAATAGTATCTATTTTATTTTTGTTACATTTGTACCCCGCGCTTTCCCACTCATGGCAGGCTCAGTGCAGCTTACATGGGGCAATGGAGGGTTAAGTGACTTGTCCAGAGTCACAAGGAGCTGTCTGTGCCTGAAGTGGGAATCGAACTCAGTTCCTCAGTTCCCCAGGACCAAGGTCCACCACCCACTATTTGAGATTCTACATGGAATGTTGCTATTCCCCTAGCAACATTCCATGTAGAAGTCGGCCCTTGCAGATCACCAATGTGGCCACGCAGGCTTCTGCTTCTGTGAGTCTGACATCCTGCACGTACGTGCAGGACGTCAGACTCACAGAAACAGAAGCCTGCGCAGCCTTCTACATGGAATGTTGCTAGTGGAATAGCAACATTCCATGTAGAATCTCCAATAGTAGTAACATTCCATGTAGAATCTCCAATAGTATCTATTTTATTTTTGTTACATTTGTACCCTGCGCTTTCCCACTCATGGCAGGCTCAGTGCGGCTTAAATGGGGCAATGGAGGGTTAAGTGACTTGCCCAGAGTCACAAGGAGCTGCCCGTGCCTGAAGTGGGAATCAAACTCAGTTCCTCAGTTCCCCAGGACCAAAGTCCACCACCCTAACCACTAGGCCACTCCTCCACTCTGCAATCCGTTTTATCAAGTAACTCCTCCCCAACTTATCAATCATTATTAAGCAGCACTTTTTCTCTGCAACTTGTTCTAGAACCCACCCCCTTGGACTGGATCCCCACTCCTCTTATACCTCTAATCCTCCCCCCCTCCCCCAGTGACTCTGGAGAGTTCTACTTGTACACTCTCAGTAATCTCATTTATAATGGGGGATTACACATACATAATAAAAACATGTGAGTACATAAAACCAGACTATGAACAATAAAAACAGAACAAATACAACTTAGTCCATCAGCGATCCTGCAATCATAACAAAATAGTTCAGAAGCCCGCCTGCTAGAGGTTTCTCAAAATCAAGTAAATTGCCATATAATTTATTAAATAAAAAGTGGGAAGTTGAATTTGCAAAAAGACAAAAGAATCCTTGGAGTGCTGTGTGGTTCTTAGGAATGGGAGTGAGGACTTGCTCCCTGAACCACAGAAAACCCCTTAGAAGCCCAACTTCATTCCCCATTGCCACTGGATCTCTATTCCGGACCTTGACCCTCACCCAAGCTTAAAGAGGAGAGACCGTACAGGGTGGGAAGTGTGGCGTGAGTGAGAGAAAGAAAGAAAGAAAGAAAGAAAGAGAGAGAGTACAGCAGAGTGAGGTAAAGTTTTTGGTGTGGACCAGGTCGGCTGTTGGAACTGAGTTGGTGGTGGTGCAGGTGATACCCAGGTTACATATGATAGTTTGTAATCCACTCTGGGTAATAGTGGAATATAAATTGAAATGAATGACAGCGGTTGCACATACTATAGCAAGACATGTTTATCCACTACTAGCTCATCGTCTTTCCACCAAAACCCACTTCTCCTCTTCCTCCACGTTCTATCTCAGTTGATAACACCCTCATCCTCCCCGTCTCATCTGCCCGCAACCTCGGAGTCATCTTCGACTCCTCCCTCTCCTTCTCGGCACACATCCAGCTGATAGCCAAGACCTGTCACTTCTTCCTCTTCAACATCAGCAAAATTCGCCCTTTCCTCTCTGAACACACCACCCGAACTCTCGTCCACGCTCTCATTACCTCTCGCCTTGACTACTGTAACTTACTCCTCATCGGACTCCCACTTAGCCATCTATCCCCCCTTCAATCTGTTCAGAACTCTGCTGCACGTCTTATATTCCGCCAGAACCGATATACTCATATCACCCCTCTTCTCAGGTCACTTCACTGGCTTCCAATCCGATACCGCATTCAGTTCAAGCTTCTCCTTCTTACCTACAAATGTACTCAGTCTGCTGCCCCTCACTACCTCTCTACCTTCATCTCCCCTTATGTTCCCACCCGAAACCTCCATTCACAGGACAAATCCCTCCTCTCAGTACCCTTCTCCACCACTGCCAACTCCAGGCTCTGCCCATTCTGCCTCGCCTCACCCTATGCCTGGAACAACCTTCCTGAGCCCTTACGTCAAGCCCCCTCCCTGCCCATCTTCAAGTCTTTGCTTAAAGCCCACCTCTTCAATGCTGCCTTTGGCACCTAACTCTTACCTTCTGGATATCTGGACTGCCCCAATTTGACTGCCCCTATCGAACTGACTTTTCACTTGTCCTTTAGATTGTAAGCTCTTTGAGCAGGGACTGTCCTTTTATGTTAAATTGTACAGCGCTGCGTAACCCTAGTAACTCTTTAGAAATGTTAAGTAGTAGTAGTAGTAACCAAAATAATTTTTAGACACCATTCTGACCTCATGTGCAAGTTTCTTTAAATTAGTCCCCTTATTTTCTTACTCCTGTTACTCAACGTTATCTATCCATAACAAGAGTCTAGGGTGCCTACAAAGATGGTCTACCCCTTAACAGACTCGTCATCATCGGTTTCAAGATAACCTCCGAAACCAACCACAGTGTAAAAACTCCCTACTGGAGAAAAGACACTGTAGCAAAAAAACAAAATGGAGGAACTATTCAATTTCAATAACGAAGTCCAGAGTCAATAACAACACCTGTGCGAAAACTGAAGTAGTACAATGAAAATAATGAGCGTGTGCACCGCCAAAAAGTATGAAAACCCAGTCACTTAGCTTCTTCCAATGGAAAGGAGACGGATTTCTTTTTTCCTTCCACCGACCCAAGAAAGCGTTGACTTCAAATCATAGTCATGACTAAGGCTGGAACCACACCTCAATTCCCCGATGAAATCGATGATGATGAGTCTGTTAAGGGGTAGGCCATCTTTGTAGACACCCTAGATTCTTGAGGTTTCTGTTATTTAAAGTACATTTATTTAACATTAACATAGTAACATAGAAGATGACGGCAGAAAACGACCTGCATGGTCCATCCAGTCTGCACAACAAGATAAACTCATATGTGCTTCTTTTTGTGTATACCTTACCTTGATTTGTACCTGTCCTTTTCAGGGCACAGACCGTGTAAGTCTACCCAGCACTATCCCCGCCTACCAACCACCAGCCCCTCCTCCCACCACCGGCTCTGGCACAGACCGTATAAGTCTGCCCAGCACTATCCCCGCCTCCCAACCACCAGCCTCTCCTCCCACCACCGCCTCTGGCACAGACCGTATAAGTCTGCTCAGCACTATCCCCACCTCCCAACCACCAGCCCCGCCTCTCACCACCGGCTCTGGCACAGACCGTATAAGTCTGCCCAGCACTATCCCCACCTCCCAACCACCAGCCCCGCCTCCCACCACCGGCTCTGGCACAGACCGTATAAGTCTGCCCAGCACTATCCCTGCCTCCCGCCACCGGCTCTGCCACCCAATCTCGGCCAAACTCCTTAGGATCTATTCCTTCTGAACAGGATTCCTTTATGTTTGTCCCATGCGTGTTTGAAGTTGAAGACCTTTGTCCATAACATATTAGTAAGAGAATTTTGTTTATAGTTTCTTGATTTTTTGCTGTTTAGCTCTAATTTTTGGATTTTGAGGTTTCAAGTAGTATAATATGCTATATATATATTTATTTATTTGTTACATTTGTACCCCACATTGTCCCACTTATTTGCAGGCTCAATGTGGCTTACATAGTGCCATGGGGTGAAAGCCTCCTCCGGTGAAGAAACAAATATAGAGTGATGCTATTTTAAATGAAATAGATATGTACAGACACATCAGGGAAACATAGAGAGGGAAGTTATATTCTATTGTAATTTGAATATTTTTGCTGCAGTAATTATCTTTTGCTTATGTTTGATGAATTCTTGCTGTACACTGCCTTGAGTGAATTCTTTAAAAAAAAAAGCTGTAAATAAATCCTATTAAAAAAATAAATAAATAAAAGACATCTTAGCTGGCTAATGCTAACCTCCATAGAAAGGAAAACAGAAATATTTCTTATTTACTTCCATAACTGTCTTGAAATTACAAATCGTTTGCTTCAATCTATTGCATCCATTCTGTCTTCAACATCCATCTTCAATGTTATTTTCTGTAGCCAACTTCTCTCCAGAGATCAAACGAGAACTTGCAAAGTGTCTTTGCCACAAATATTGGTTTATTCACAAACTGGAACATTTTACTGACGTTGCCAATATGTATGTGGCAACTTGGCAGGGAGACCAACACCACATGCAGTAAAATCATTGCAAAAACAAATGCTTTATTCACCAGAGAGCACAACAACCACAAAAAAAAATCCAAATGGAGAGGAAAATGGCTTGCCCGTCGGAATTCACATGGGCGAGGCTCTGCCCATGTCAAGATCAAACTGGATCATTCTCCATACTAGTACCAAAGTAGACAATGGCAGAAAAAGACTAACTACCCAGTCCAATCTTCCTAGTTATCCCTGCTAAAATGTCCAGACAATGGTCTCACTAATTTGTCATTAGACCTAGTAAGATGATATAGTAGGAATGACTTAGATACTGTACAAAGTAGTTGATTTTGTATGATCGTAACTAGTAGTCCCAGCTGAAACGAAGGCTATGCAGGTGACCTAACAGGCCAGATGTTTGGAGAGTGTTGGCTTGTAGGACTTTCTCTTTATCCAGAAACATTTCTGTTGACACAAGATCCCCACACCCATTTCAAACTTTCATTATCTAGTTGCAAAGCTTGGCAATGATCTGAAAAGGTACCAGTATTGATGTGGTTAATGGACAGTTTCCAAACATCTAAGTTTAGTAATGAACTAGTGAGCCCATTGTCTGAACATTTGGCTTTTTGGATTTCCATGGCCTTGCTGAATAACAGCCAGCCAGCACTGGTCTAGCTGGCTTCAAGGGAGTCCTAGCCTGCTGGTACCAATCAGACTTCCAGGGCCTACAGTATCACTAGATCCTATTTCGTTTCTCCACTTTCACCTCTCACTTCTGCTGTTGAGGGAGTGAAAGGTAGCTTGCCCTCTTCCTAATACTGACATAGATTATGACAGCAATTAAGGATCGATAGACCCATTTAAGCTCAGGCTCTACACACCAATTCAGCCTTGTCATAGATTCTGTGACTGGTTGCAGAGGGCCTGGCTATTTTGGGGTGGGTTCCTCAGTGATTACCCTACCCCTGAAGGGTGGCCTAGCATTTGAGTACCGGCACCTTTTTTGCTAGAAACAACGCACTGGTTATATCACATTTAAAAAAATGCGCATTGTACATTAGATCCTTGATCGATTTCTGTATTTAAAGCTATGAATGATGCTATGGTTGAAACTGTCACCGAGCTTGTGAATAGATCCTTTGTTGAGGGTGTGGTCCTACAATATTTAAAGAAAGCCTCTGTTAATTAGGTTTTGATTGGGGATTACAATATTTTACGATTATTCGATATTTCTGAAGCCTTTAATGCTGTTAATTGACAGACTAGAAGGCTTCGAATTGACAGGATATGTTCTTTCTTGGTTCAGGTGAAAACACAATCTGATTTAAGAGTAATCCAAGAAGATCTTCTTCCTGGATTACTCTTAAATCAGGTGTGCTTCAAGGGACACAAAAGAAGAAAGAAGGGTGGAGAGGGCCCAATGTCAAGAGATCAGTCACCACACTCAAGGGTAAGATGCTCCAGAAAAGCCTTTATTAGGACCCAACACGGTCCGTGTTTCGGCTGTATCAGCCTTCAAGGGACGACACTTTCAGCTCTGCTCTTTATCTTATATATGACCCCAGTCTGCAAATTGTTTTCCTGTATAGGGTTGAATTACAAATTGTATGCCGATGACTTGCGAAGTTTTCCCCTGTTGAAACTACTGTTGAGTCAGCATTAAAACATTTGACGTATTGGATGAAACTCATCTAGAATTGGATGGCTCCTAACAGGTTTTCATTGAATGTAGCAAAGACACAAATTTTCTTCCTAGCTTTCATGAACTTTATAAACTGTCCTTCTAATTTTTCCTTGGAGGGTTGTCTACTTTGTTACTTTGGAGTTATTGCTTGACTCTACATTGTCTTTAAGAACTCATTTGAAACATGTTATTTATATCATTTTTTTTTCAAACTATGATTTTGTGTAAACTACAAGATTTATTATCACCAGAAAATTTTGGTCTGCTGTTCAAAGTTCTGTCATCGTTCATCTTGATTATTGCAATTCTTTGCTTATTGGCTTACCATCTCATGTTCTTCATGCTTTACAAGTTGCACAAAACTCAGTGGCTTGTTCAACTTCCAAGTCTGAACACGTGTTTTGGCTTCATTGCATTGGCTTCCCGTTCAGTGGAGGATTCAATTCAAAATTTTAACATAAAAATGAATTTCCTTCTGTAATAGCTTCTACCCTTAAAATCCATAAACTGACATGAGCCTTAAGATCAGCTGATAAAAATCTGCTTGAAATACCATCTTATGGTATGATTAGTTCTTCATGGTTTCTACTCTTTAACCTTTCAAGTGATTGACCCTATATTATGAAATGCATTACCTTTGGAATGACAGTAAAATTAAGGACACCATTTACAAAGCAGTGCTACTAATTAGCTGCACACTGAATGCGAAGAAGCCTATTCACTTCCCATGGGCTTCTTCCCTTTCAGCGCATGTTAATTGGTAGTACCGCTTTGTAAACGAAGCCCTGAATGTCTTATGATATTAAATTAACAGTGATGTGAATTATTTTGACACGCATTGTTATTATGTTCATTCATAGATGGACTAGCAAGATGCTTTAACACAAGGCTCCACTCCTTTCAGTGATTTGCTATTTTCAGGGCATGAGATTTAGACTCTCGAAGCAGGCCCTATAGTTGAAAAACAGCTTGTGTTGAATCAAGCTTTCGTTCGTATAATAAAGTTTTTGTGTGAGCATTGCTGGTTTTCTATCTTCCATTAATCCTGCCGATATTTGTTTTTACCAGAGGAAGACCACATGAAATAAACAACACGTACTGTCAGACAACTTGGGTAGAGTCTACTCTATGACAGTTAGGGGACGAACAACAGGAACCAGCTCAGATGGCAGTAGCCAAACGGGGGTGTGTGTGTGTGTGTGTGGGGGGGGGGGGGGGGGGGTGGTGACAGACTAAAATAGAACCCATTCTGAAGTTGTTGAGCCCATTCCCTGAACCAAGGAATGCCGAGAAGTGAAACTGAAAGACTGATCTGCCTATGTTTTACATAGGCCGACAAACTTGGTGTTGACCTATCTTCTGGATCCCGGGGAGCCTAGGGGAGTAGAGTGGGAATTTTCCAGGCTGGAGAGGACCCAGAAGGGGGTGGAATAGGTAGGACTCTGGGATAATGGAAAAAAAAATGTCGGCCATCTCAAACCCGGCGAAATCCAAGGCATTTGGTCATGGGAGGAGCCAGCATTTGTAGTGCACTGGTCCCCCTGACATGCCAGGACACCAACCGGGGGCCTAAGGGGCACTTCTAAAATTTAAAAAAAAAATACACAAATAGCTCCCAGGTGCATAGCTTCCTTACCTTGGGTGCTGAGCCCCTAAAATCCTCCCCCCAAACCCACTCCCCAAAACTCTACACCATTACCATAGCCTTTATGGATGAAGGGGGGCACCTACATGTGGGTACAGTGGGTTTGGGGGGGGGGGTTTGGAGGGCTCAACACTTAGCACCACAAGTGTAACAGGTAGGGGGGGGGATGGACCTGGGTCTGCCTGCCTGAAGTGCACTGCACCCATTAAAAATTGCTCCAGGGACTTGCATACTGCTGTCAGGGAGCTGGGTATGACATTTGAGGCTGGCATACAGGCTGACAAAAAAGGTTTTTATTTTTTTAGTGTGGGAGGGTGTTGGTGACCACTGGGGGAGTATGGGGAGGTCATCCCCCATTCCCTCCGGTCGTCACCTGGTGAGTTGGGGCACCTTTTTGAGGCTTGGTCATGAAAATAAAAGGACTAAGTAAACCCGGCGAAATACTGATTAACGCCGCTTTTCTTTCCATTATCCGCGAAAGCCGGCCATCTGGTAGCCACGCCCATGCCCGCCCATGCCCCGCCTTCGCTACGCCGCCGACACGCCCCCTTGAACTTTCGCCGGCTCGGCGACAGGAAAGCGGCGATGGTGTCAAAAAAGCAGATTTTGATTATACCAATTTCGCCGCTTTTGAGAGATCGCCGGCCATCTCCCGATTTATGTCGGAAGATGGCCGGCGATCACTTTCGAAAATAAGCCTGAAAATGCCCAAGATTTCTGAGGGCTTTTTCTCCTAACCGAGAAGGGTTCTAGAGCTTTCTGTGAATGAATGACGCTAAAGCTTGCATTATTTGTATTAGATTACTAACAGCTTTAGCTGCTGCTTAATTTACGTTTTAGTAAAAGGGGCCCCTAAGTTACTCCTAGTGTAATATCTATTGTTCTCGCCTTGAACTACTACTGAACAAGGTGTAAATTTAAAAAAAAGGGCTTCTGAAGCGGCTTAACCCAATTGTGCCCAGAAATCAGCAGAGAACGAGTCGAAGAATACTTCTCTCAACTTCTCAATGTAATGCACTCAGGCATTAACATTTTATCCTACTGAAATGATTGAGTATCATGAAAATAGCTCCCAAGATGCATTGCTTGGAAAGCAATGATGAACCTTCTGAAAGGAATCTCTATGGGCCAATTTTGAAGTACAACAGAGGTTTAAAAATCCCCCCCCCCCCAACTAAAGCATTTATTTATTTTTTTATTACAGACCTTAGCTTTGCCTCTAGGTTGTTAACACACGAGGAGGTGAATAATTATGTATATTCATCGGGCATGTAGAAAAAAATGAAACAATATTTCCAAAAGTGTCATTTCTTTCTTTCTGAGATACAAAGTAGAAAGTTTTGCTCTATCATGAGAGAGAAGAAACCCTTTCAGATATTTTAAGGCTGATTTTCTTTAAACACTGGACCATTTTCTATGGCTTGTTCGTGATGTTCCAGACATCTGCAAAATAAACTGTGTCCTTGAAATCTATTTACAGTGATGCCAAAAACAAGCTGGCATTTTTCACTCATCCAATGGTCCGGCTTTATTTGCGTCTCAGACACGCCTCTGCATCCTTCATTGCGGTGCTTCATGTTTCTGAACTTGCTCATCGTTTTCCATGGATAATTTTTCATGTTCCACTGGCAGCAGGAAAATAAATGTTATGTGAAATGGGTAAGACTGCCTTAAAGATCATATATCAGGCAGAATGGCACGGCTGGTGACGGAAGATTTCAAGGGGTGGTGAGGGGTGATGCATACAGTGCGCTGCTTTTTCACCTGAAGGGGCAGTCACCTCATTTTTTTCAGGATCCATGATCTCCACCCCTGAGTCCTGGCCTTAATGATAAGAAATTCATTTGGGTTTTTTTTTTTTTTTAGACCTCTGTCCTAAAAGAATATAATCAGATGCAGAACAGATAAACTGCTGAAGGAAACAATGACCCCTCTCTTTCCCCATAAGATTCAGTCACTCAGTACAGGGCTAGAGTTAAGATGTTGGCACCCCATATGCAGGAGTGGAGACTGTTGGGGAGAGGATCACAGAGCACGGTACAAGTTCAGTCAGGCTTCTGTTTAGCCCAGTCACTTGGCACCAGTGGCGTAGCCACAGGTGGGCCGGGGCCCACACACTTAGGGCTCAGGCCCATCCAACAGTAGCACATGGTAATGAAAATGCTGCTTTCCACAATACTGGCACCTTCGCATGCTCAGTTTTCAGCGCATGCCTGCTGCAGACTACCAAGGTGGAGACTGGAGAGAAGCATTTTCCCACCAGCTGAGATATCTTTTTGATGCGGGGGTGGGGGACAGAATATTTGGTGCCCACCCACTTCTTGCCTAGGCCCACCCAACATCTGCTGTCTGGCTACGCCCCTGCTTGGCACCTTCAGAATCTGGTGCCCTTCACCTGTGGTTTTCAAACCTGTCCTGGGGAACCACCACAGCCAATCAGGTTTTCAGGATATCTCTAATGAACACGTATACTAATCCTTATAATGAGATCCATTTCTTCCACTCTAGTTACAAATCTGAATATTAATCCGCAAACGAACCTTTTCCGGAGGTGCGAAGGCGGTAGAACGAGAGGACATGAAATGAGATTGAAGGGGGGCAGACTCAAGAAAAATGTCAGCAAGTATTTTTTCACTGAGAGAGTAGTGGACGCTTGGAATGCCCTCCCGCAGGAGGTGGTGGAAACGAAAACGGTAACGGAATTCAAACATGCGTGGGATAAACATAAAGGAATCCTGTTCAGAAGGAATGGATCCTAAGGAGCTTAGCTGAGATTGGGTGGCAGAGCCGGTGGCGGGAGGCGGGGATAGTGCTGGGCAGACTTATACGGTCTGTGCCCTGAAGAGGACAGGTACAAATCAAAGTAGGGTATACACAAAAAGTAGCACATATGAGTTTATCTTGTTGGGCAGACTGGATGGACCATGCAGGTCTTTTTCTGCCGTCATTTACTATGTTACTACGTTAATATAAAGTAATTACCTTTTATTTGCTTTGAATTCTTTATTTGTATCAAACTTTTCTTATATAAAAAACCACTCCTAAATAATACCAGTGTATAACAACTTTTATCATCCCAACAACATATGTGACCCTCGTTATCTATATAAATAAAATCCCCCCTCAAACGTTCTGAAGCTCACTCCTTGGCAGTGAAGTACTGAACTCCTGTACTCTGTGTAGGCTAGGCTATGTGGACCACTCACCCTCACTGATAGACCCGCCCTTAGCCATGCCCCATCTGCACATAAAAAGCAACCTCAACGTTCTAAACTTTGTGGCTTCAGAGTTCGTAAGTTCGAAGCTCTGTAACCACTTTTACAAACCATCTAACTCTGCCCTGCCCTCATGTCAAAACGTTATGACGTCGGGGGCGGGTCATAATGAACACAAACACACTAACCTACTGAAGCCCATTGCTTCATCTGTGTTTAAACGAGGCACGCGTCGCCCCCCCACAAAAATCCACCCCCCTCTCTCACACTTCGGAGATTCTGCTGCCTTCCATTCTGTTCGCTATGAGCTCTGTGCCCTAATTGGCTGCTCCCGCCCTCAAGGGCGAGACCAGCCAATCAGGGCACACAGCTCATAGCGAACACAACGGATTAAGGCACCAGAATCTCCAAAGTACCTTGCCCTTCACTTCTACGGCTGGGACTCCGGTAACAGGAGGGGAGGGTAGTAGAGGGGGGTTGCCGATTTTGCAGGGGGGGGGGCAACGCGCACGTACCGGGGATGGGCGGGGCCTATGTCGGGGGGGGGGGGGGGAGCGGAGGACCTTGCTAGCGCCCGATTCATTTGTCCCTGAAACGGGCCTTCATTACTAGTTACTAATAAATACACTGTGATTGAAGCACATTATGTTTGGGTGCATTACAAGAAGCTCATCATCACAGAATGAACTGAAGTTTAGAGCTGGACTCAATACGCAGTGTAGTAGCGATAAGAGAGTGTGAACAAGCAGTAGTATGAAAGAAGTGATTTAGCGTGGATGGATGGAATGTATGAGAAGGACTGGCTATTATTTAGGAGTGGTTTTTAATATATGAAAAGTTCAAGCCCATTACGTGAGAGGTTGCATTGGCTTCCTGTGAAGGACCATATCGTTTTCAAGATCTGCGC
Source organism: Microcaecilia unicolor (assembly GCF_901765095.1). Lineage (NCBI taxonomy): Eukaryota > Metazoa > Chordata > Amphibia > Gymnophiona > Siphonopidae > Microcaecilia > Microcaecilia unicolor. The sequence goes on along the minus strand of NC_044036.1, from coordinate 325,644,636 downwards.
GTTGGTGCACAAAATCATCTATGGAGACGCTCCTGCTTACATGGACACTCTCATTAACTTGCCGCCCAGGAACTCCCGCAAGTCAGCTCGCACATATCTCAATCTCCACTATCCAGCTCTCAGTGGCCTCAAATATAAGACTGTCTATGCGTCCTCTTTTTCTCATCTTAGCACTCAATCCTGGAACGGACTGCCCCAAGTGGTCAAATTCACCCCAGATCACCCGACCTTTAAGAAGCGGCTCAAGACCTTCCTTTTCGGTAGAGCATATGCCGTGGGCCCTCCTGGTGTTACATCCCTCTGAGTCACGGCAGCCACATCGACAAATTGTCACCTTCCCCTCTATCCCTCTCCCTCCTGTTGTTCCTCTTTCCCTTCTCTGACGCTAATTCCTGTATTTTGTATTAATGTTGCTTAATAGACTATTGTACGCCACATTGAGCCTGTCCATGGGTGGGAATAATGTGGGATATAAATGCCATAAATAAATAAATAAATGCCATAAATAAATAAATAATATATGAAAAGTTTGATATAAATAAAGAATTAAAAGCAAATAAAAGGTAATTACTTCATATTGGCATTAATGAATATGTATGAGAAAGATTTGCATGCCTGTCACCTCCATTGCATGCAAATCTCTCTCATGCATATTCATTATATTAATATAATCCTGGGTTTAACACAAACTATAAACAAAATGATGTCACACTATCATATGATTTATTGTTAAATCTCATTAAAAAAAACCCTCACAAAAATAAATATAAATATTCAAAACCAGCCTTTATTCTTCATAATGTTCCCATTTCACTCTACAAAAATTATTAAAAAAACTGGCATTCCCCACAAACCCAAATCAGTTCAAGGGTCGGGACTTCCAAACATCACCCACTGCAAACGTGTTGGAAATAATTAAATCCTCTGTACACAGTGATACAAAATGAGCATTCCAATCCAAACGTTCCTTACAAAGGACGTTCCCTTTTGACAAGGCTCAGTGATCCTTTCTGGACAAGTCCAAAACCCAAATACTGAGGTGTGAGTACAAAATTCTCTTCTTTCAGTTAAAGAGACTTGCCCTTCTTTGTAAGGAACGTTTGGATTGGAATGCTCATTTTGCATCACTGTGTACAGAGGATTTAATTATTTCCAACACGTTTGCAGTGGGTGATGTTTGGAAGTCCCGACCCTTGAACTGATTTTGGTTCGTGGGGAATGCCAGCTTTTAAATAATGTTGTAGAGTGAAATGGGAACATTGTATGAAGAATAAAGGCTGTTTCTGAATATTTACATTAGTGAGGGATATATATATATTTTTTTTTGTTACATTTGTACCCTGTGCTTTCATGGCAGGCTCAATGCGGCAATGGAGGGTTAAGTGACTTGCCCAGAGTCACAAGGAGCTGCCTGTGCCTGAAGTGGGAATTAAACTCAGTTCCTCAGGACCAAAGTCCACCACCCTAACCACTAGGCCACTCCTCCACTGTTGCTACTATTTGAGATTCTACATGGAATGTTGCTATTCCACTAGCAACATTCCATGTAGAAGTCGGCCCTTGCAGATCACCAATGTGGCCGCGCAGGCTTCTACTTCTGTGAGTCTGACGTCCTGCACGTATGTGCAGGACGTCAGACTCACAGAAACAGAAGCCTGCGCAGCCTTCTACATGGAATGTTGCTAGTGGAATAGCAACATTCCATGTAGAATCTCCAATAGTAGCAACATTCCATGAAGAATCTCCAATAGTATCTATTTTATTTTTGTTCCATTTGTACCCCTCACTTTCCCACTCATGGCAGGTTCAATGCGGCTTACATGTGGCAATGGAGGGTTAAGTGACTTGCCCAGAGTCACAAGGAGCTGCCTGTGCCTGAAGTGGGAATTGGAATTCAGTTCCTCAGGACCAAAGTCCACCAAAGTCCCTGGTGGTCTAGTGACCTCTTCCGCCTTTGGGGCAGGAAAGAGCCCCCTCTTTCCTGCCCGGAGCGCTGCCCTGCATGCATCCTTCCTGTTGGTGATCTCGGCGCCGATTCAAAATGGCCGCTGAGAGTTGACATGACCTCGCGAGACTTCAACTCTCGGTGGCCATTTTGAATCAGCGCCGAGACCAGCAACAGGAAGGATGCATGCAGGGCAGCGCTCCGGGCAGGAAAGAGGGGGCTCTTTCCTGCCCCGAAGAGGTCACTAGACCACCAGGGCAGTAAGGTAAGGGGAGGGGGTGATGGGGTGTGTGACAGGGGGGAGGGGAAAACTTGACAGGGGGCGGAGCGAGGGTGTGAAAGGGGGCGGGGCAGGGTGTGTGGTGGGGGCGGGGCATGTGTCCTCCTTTTTGGGGGACAAAATATGGTAACCCTACGGCGAACGCCTCTCCGGTACTATGTAAGCCACACTGAGCCTGCAAATAGGTGGGAAAATGTGGGATACAAATGTAACAAATAAATAAATAAATAAATAAATAGAGAGCAGGGTGAGGGTGAGGGTGGGGGCTGAGAATGTGGGGTGGAGCAATATTTTGTGTTGTCCTCGCTTTGACCGCCACCCCAAACACACAATTGAAGGTCTGGCTATGCCTCTGTCATGGATGCGGAGTGCTGCCTTTGAACCTGTAGTTGGCAGGGTGAACAATTGGTCCCTGGTGTTGCTTTCAGTGTTCCAAGACCTGAAGAGTTTTATGAAGCTGGCAGTGAAGTTTTCTGTTTGCAGCATCTGAATGTGTTTTTCCTTGGCCAGAGAGCAGCTGGAAGGCTATCACCACCCCCACCCACCCACCCCCTTCCTCACTACTATGGGTCTACCTATGAGTGAACAGAAGTTGTCATTTTCCAGCTGCATGAGGAGACTCCTTTGTTAGCTCAGTTACTTTCAGAGCATTTCTCTGAGGCTTGTGAGTGTCACTGCATCCTGCAGTCAAGCTGTACCAGGATCCAGAGCTGGCCATATCATAGTCTCATTTAAGGACAGGAGGAAATGATTAGTGACCTATGAATGCCATTCTGTCACTTTCCAGTTTCCAACGTTATTCTGTGTGTTTATGTGCAAATAGTGGCTACATCTTTAGTCTGCTTTACATGTAGACATACATAAGCATGTTACAGTGAGTGAAGAGGTGCTTTGTGTAAGTTTATTCAAATTCAGTCTCACAACCCAAATCTCACAAGCAAATCCAGGTACACAAACCACCTGTGCTAACTCAGGAGTCCTTTTATTAAGGTGTGCTGAAAAATGGCCTGCGGTAGTGTAGGCGCGTGTTTTGGGTGCGTGCGGATCCATTTTGCAGCGCACCTGCAAAAAAAAAAATGCCTTTTGAAATATTTGCCAAAAATGAACGTGTGGCAAAATCAAAATAGGTGCCTGTCCTTTTTGGGTCTGAGACCTTACCACCAGCCATTGACCTAGCGGTAAAGTCTCACACTGTAACCGAGCGGTAATGACCTATGCGCGTCAAATGCCAGTTGGCACGCATCCGATACGTGTGTCCAAAATAAAAATTTTCGGACTCGTGTATCAGACATGTGCCAAAAATGAAATTACCGCAAGAGCCATGTGGTAGCCGGGTGGTAACTCCATTTTGGCATGCGTTGGGCACGCAAAGACGCTTATGCGGCTTAATAAAAGGGCCCCTCAGGCCTCAGTAGAAAGAGAACGCAAAACGGTGCTGACCTTCCTTACCAGACTCATTTCTTGGTGCAAATCCTCTAGTTTGCCATGGTTTCTTATTCCTTGCTTTAATGTACTTGGTTCAAAAGTGCTTTAAGTAGCTGCTTTTCCCTTAAGTATGGCATATAATGTTCCATGGGTTTGACTATTACTAATTTCTTTCTGGGGGAGGTGAAACTATTGTAAAGATGTCCAAACACCAGCAGAAAGTTTTACATCCCTTTGGATTACTCATCTTCTCCCCACACCACTGGGCACTTTTATTTCATGGTATTATCCCCCATTTCATCCCAATGGTACCGGATGATGACATCATCAAGCAGGAAGACCATCAGCCTCTTCCAAGATCAGCAGCCCTCTTTCAACCGTATCCTGGAAGACTCCTGACAAAATTGCGGTGGGGTTCTGCCCTTGAATGCAGATTCTACTGTGCCACTTACATGACATGCATAAACTTAACCAGAATATAAGTTTTGGGAAAGACAAAAGGTGAGTCACGAGCAGGAAAGTTATCCTGATTTAGTGGAAGGTTGGAGCAGAGCTTCTCAGCTCTATAACAGAGGTACACCTAACAGCCCTTTGCTACCCCTCTGCTCTTCATAGATTTCTGTGTGGCTATTTTATAACATGGAGGCTCCTGTGCTGCCCAGTGGCTTAGCTACGTGGGGCCATGGGGGCCTGGGCCCCTGTAGATTTGGCTCGGGACCCCCCTGCCAATGACCCTCTCGATCCCCCCTCCCGCCGCCAACCCTCCCCCGCCACCGCCGTCGTCGCCTACCTTTGCTGGCGGGGGACCCCAACCCCCGCCAGCCGAGGTCCTTTTCTTCCGGCGCAAAGCTTCGTTCTGTATCTGTGAGTCTGCCGTCCTGCACGTTGTACATGCAGGACGTCAGACTCACAGAAACAGAACGAAGCCTTGCGCTGGAAGAAGAGGACCTCGGCTGGCGGGGGTTGGGGTCCCCTACCAGCAGAGGTAGGCGACGGTGGCAGCAGGGGAGGGGGGTCGAGAGGGTTGTCGGCAGGGGGGGACAAAGCTGTTGTTGGTGGTGGTGGTGGCGGCGGGGGGGGGGGGGGGTCAGCAATGGCGGGGAGGGGTGTCAGCTGTGGCGGGGGGGGGGGCTAAAATGTGCCCCCTCACCTCGGGCTCTGGACCCCCCTCCTACTGAAGTGTGGCTAAGCCCCTCATGCTGCCAAAAGCACATCAATGTCCCTTGTTTTCCCTGTTTATGATTTGGATATTTCAGTTTGTAAAATGGATGTTCCAGCTGGACATCACCAGCACATTGACATCCATTTCTTATGTACCTTAGAGCAGGCTGTATGTTGGCAGATCCTGTTCTAAAATACATAAGAAATGAATGTCCGGCACTCCGACAAAAAAGCCCCGACAAAACAGCCTTGTAACAAAATAGCCCTTGACAAAATAGCCCCCTAGAGAAAAATAACACATCACAAAAAAAGATGATAAACTACAAGTGAAATCTTCACTGATAAAGTCTCCTACCAGCATTGCATTGTATAAAGCGTATATCAATAAACAAAATTCTATAGCTACCAACTAGCAGGGGCGTAGCCAGACAATAGATTTTGGGTGGGCCTGGGCAAGAAGAGGGTGGGCACCAAGTGTTCTCCCCCCCCCCCCCCAAACCACCACCAAAATAATATCTCAACTGATGGGAAAACGCTTCTTTTCACCCTGGCAGTCTGCAGCAGGCATGCGCTGAAAACTGAGCATGCTCAGGTGCCGATATCGTGGAGAGTAGCGCTTTTGTTACCATCAGGGGGAAGTCTTCAGCTAGCCAAGCTTGGGATCCCCACCAGCTACCGCTACACGTGTGCTACTGTTGGGTGGGCTTGAGCCCTAAATGGGTGGGCCCCGGCCCTCCCAGGCCCACCTGTGGCTACGTCACTGCCAACTAGTATTCATGATCTGTTCTGCTGTTTAAGGAAACTATTCTTCCATCAACATGCTGATTAAAAACAAAACAAAACATAGTCTTACCAACCTTATCCTGTTTGGCAAGGTAAGATTATTAGGGAAAAAAATGCAGTGCCATATTCTGGGCAGCCTGATTGGGCCCTTGAATTGGGGGGCTAATTTGTCAAGGACTATATTGTGGGCAGGCTGTTATGTCAGAGGCTATTATGTTGGGAGCTTTTTTTTGGAGGTTTTTGGTTGGGGCTGTTTTGTCGAGGTCATTTTCTCGGGGCTATTTTGACCGGGTACCTAAACATCCATATGTGACCTACTGATTTGGACACCCATATTCTGAGTAAGATGTCCTTTCTAAAATGCTGCTCCACACCAACAAGCTAAAGAGAAGCAAACCACCTGGACCGGACAGTAGTACACCTCAGAGAATTGAAAGAAATTTGTCTATAGTATCTGAAGACTGGAGGGTGACCAATGTAACACCAATTTTTTATAAAGATTCCAGGGTTGATCTGGGAAAATGTGACATCAGTGTTGGGCAAAATGGTAGAAACTATTATAAAGACCAAAGTACTGAACACCTAGTAAGCATGGTTTAATGGGACAGAGTCATAGTAACATTTATAGTAGATGACGGCAGAGAAAGCCCTGTACAGTCCATCCAGTCTGCCCAACAAGATAAACTCATATGTGCTACTTTATGTGTATACCTGACTTTGATTTGTATCTGCCATTTTCAGGGCACAGACCGTAGAAGTCTGCCCAGCACTAGCCCCACCTCCCCCCACCGGCTCTGCCACCCAATCTCAGCTAAGCTTCTGAGGATCCATTCCTTCCGAACAGGATTCCTTTATGTTTATCCCACACATTTTTGAATTCCATTACCATTTTCATCTCCACCACCTCCCGCGGGAGGGCATTCCAAGCATCCATCACTCTCTCCGGGAAAAAATACTTCCCGACATTTTTCTTGAGTCTGCCCCCCTTCAATCTCATTTCATGTCCTCTAGTTCTACCGCCTTCCCGTCTCCGGAAAAGGTTCGTTTGCGGATTAATACCTTTCAAATATTTGAACGTCTGTATCATATCACCCCTGTTTCTCCTTTCCTGCAGGGTATACATTTAGCCAAGGAAAGTTTTGCCTCACCAATCTGCTACATTTTTTGAAGGTATAAATAAAGGTGAGCTAGTTGATGTGTGTATCAGCCATGGGATAGGAGGCAATGTTCTGTTGTTGATTAGGAATTAGTTTAAAAAAATAGAAAACAGAGGGTGAGGTTAAAATGCCAGTTCTCTCAATCAAGGAAGATGTTCTGTACCAAAATCAGTGCTTTTTTTTTTTTTAACATAAATGACCTGGAAATGGGATGATGAGAGACTATTGCCCTCTTTATTTATTATGGGTTTTCGCATTATTCAATGCCTTTCTTTTTTTTCTCTTTTTTCATTGTTTTATCTCTAGAATGTTTCTTTTGTTTATCTTTCCCTGCTTCCCTCTTTTCTGCCTTTTCTCCTTTCACTCTCTCTCTCTCTCTCTGTCTTGATGTCTCTTTCTTTCCCTGAAAAGTGAACTCTCTCTCTCTCTCTGTCTGTCTTGATGTCTCTTTCTTTCCCTGAAAAGTGAACACTCTCTCTCTCTCTCTCTTTCTCTCTGTCTGTCTTGATGTCTCTTTCTTTCCCTGAAAAGTGAACACTCTCTCTCTCTCTCTCTCTCTGTCTGTCTTGATGTCTCTTTCTTCCCCTGAAAAGTGAACACACACTCTCTCTCTCTCTCTCTGTTTGTCTTGATGTCTCTTTCTTTCCCTGAAAAGTGAACACTCTCTCTCTCTCTCTCTCTCTCTGTCTGTCTTGATGTCTCTTTCTTTCCCTGAAAAGTGAACACTCTCGCTCTCTCTCTCTCTCTCTCTCTCTCTCTGTCTGTCTGTCTTGATGTCTCTTTCTTTCCCTGAAAAGTGAACACTCTCTCTCTCTCTCTGTCTGTCTGTCTTGATGTCTCTTTCTTTCCCTGAAAAGTGAACACTTTGCTGGAAACTGGAAGTTTTGGTTTGATACCATCAAGCCCTGGGATGATAGATTGGTCTGTAAGCCTATAGTCAAGGAATCGATGTTTAATGTTAAGAGATACCTGATCCCTTTAAAAATTATTTTTAGTTGGCTAAAAGCTGTGCTATCGAGTGTAATGATAAATGGAAATATGTTAGTCTAAACATGAAGAGGGCAGATTGTGTTCAGTCTGCCCAGTGCGGCAGGACTTTGTTAGTATCTGATTTCAGGCTTCCAAATTGAAGGCCCGTTACTGGGTTTTCATCCTGCCTTCTCTTTTGAGCAAGAATAACTTGGCAGTTACAGTTAGCAGCTACTGTTTTAGTGCTGAGACTAATGAAATTTGGGGTAATATTACTTCTTAAACATTTAGGAGTCTGGCAGAGGTGATCTATGTGTTCTTATAAAGGGGGAAAACAGTGAGAAACTGAACGTGAATGGGCTTGTTCTCGGCAGTCAAAGTTAATACAGGTCCACAGAGTGTGTTTTACTTTTTACTTTTTTATTTATTTATTGCATTTGTATCCCACATTTTCCCACCTATTTGCAGGCTCAGTGTGGCTTACAGAGACCTGTTATGGCATCGCCATTCCAGGATAACAGATACAATTGGTGATACAAGAAGATTAGGGATGGGAAGGAGGATCTAAGCAGGTAGGTATAGAAAGATGACTTTCAGGTTTGCGGTGGTGTTAGCGAGGTGCAGGGGAGTAGCCAGACACCCAAGTTTGGGTGGGCTGGACCCAAGGTGGGTGGGCAGCACTCCGCCTTGTCCTACAAGTGATTTGGTTTCTCCCTCTCTCGCTTGCATGCCATATGGTCTTTCAAACATCCCCTCTCCCCTGTATACCTTTTAAATAGCAGATTTTCACCGGCAGCAAAAAGTTGTTGGGAGTTTTTGGCTGATGGGGTTTGGGGTCCCTGCCAGCCACATTATAGGAGTGCTGCTACTTGGTGGGCCTGAACCTAAAGTGGGTGGGCCTGGGCCCACCCCAGCCCACCCTTGGCTACGCCACTGGCGACGTGGCATAGTTAAGTTTTTCCTGCTACTGTCCTATATCCAGGCTTCTACAGTCTAGGATTCATTGAAGACTGGTATAACATCACTGTTAGAGACAGCTTTATTCTTTTGTTTCCGTCTAGAAGTCTCCTCGGACATATTTGGGTTTTTCGTTTCAATTAGAACTCATCTGTATTGCGGCTAAAGCACCATGATACATATTGAGGTTTCTCCCTCTCCCTTTTCTATCTCTCTCCAATGCCCCCATCTAGGCGGTCCTTGGCCAGTAGGGTTGCCAACAGGATCCAGATTCTCCAGGGACTTGTAGTCTTGCTTTTCTTAAAGAATGCAATGCGGAAATTAGAACTACAAGACCCTGCATGCAACAGAGCCAACCCATACTGGATCAACCCTTTCTGGTGAATCTGGAGCCCGTTGGCAACCTTATTGGCCAGGGATCATAGCTCATGGAGTAAGTTACGTCTTTAAAAAAATATACCCGGATTCTGGCCACTAGGTGTCACCACCATGTGATGGTTGAAACAACTCCTTCCCCTTCAGCGGGGTGATAATTCTGCCCCCTTCATCTTTCTGAGCCCCAGCCAGCACAAGGAGCCGAAGCTGGTGTTGGAAATGAAATCCAGGTGTCCCACATGGGTAGCTCACAGTGCCACCACTGAGTCATCACGCCTGCTGATTTCATGCTTAAATTCTGAACTCTTCATTCTGTCTCTATTAAATCAACGGCCACATGCCGTCTCGAAGGAACGTAAATCTAAAGAAGGTATAATCGCTTTCTTCTTCCTGTTCTCATTACTAACGTTCTACAAATTGACAGAAAATGGCTCCCAAACTGATTTCTGAGGATCCATTTTCAATACGACCACTGGTGTACATGCTTACCACAACCAAGTGATTTAGTTAAGCTTTACCTCCTGGTGGGAAGGCTGATTTCTATGGACTGGTGAGCTGGAGGAGGCATCATGCTTATGAACAAGCGAACGCTTTTCTCTCCCCCTCCAAGAAGCCACTGCTACCACACCCTTCTTTCTGCCATGTGAAGTATGAATTTGTATTGGCAAATTGACAGAATGTGTGATAGTAGGACTGACCGTGAACACTTGACCAGGCATAGGAGAAAAATCTCACATAGTAACATCCTATATAATAAAAAACACCTCCAACATTCTGAAGCTGACTCCATGGCACTGTGGCAATGTAGGGTTCGTAAGTCTGTAGTTCAGCGTTTCATTGGCTCTCACTGTCAACGAAGAACCAATCAGACAGAACAGAACTTGGAGGAGGGAAGTGGTGTGGATTGAATCTCTAACAAACAATCATATACAGGGAGGTACGAACATCAGTGGAGGCAAATGCACAGAACGGAAGGGAAGACAAACATTTAATCACTTTGTCATTCACACACAGACAGACAGACAGACATCACACACACACACACACACACACACACACACACACACACACACACACACACACACATTCAATCACTCTGTGTATCTCTCTCTTACACTGTCTGTAAAACACACGGTCACTCTCAGTCTCTCACATGGGCAACTGTATGTTGCATTCTCACGAGTAAGGAGCTCTTCTGATGTGATTGTTAAACTGATTGAAGGGCCTGAACAAGGAAAACTTTTACCACATTGTAACCCAGTTTACACAAAAAATATTGTATATAAAGAAATCTTACACATGTAAACAACAATTATATTCAGAATACCACCGTGGAAACATTAATGGCAGGAACTCATTACATTGCTAGCGCCCGTTTCATTGCGTTAAGAAACGGGCCTTTTTTACTAGTAGTAAATAAAGGCAGATAAAGACCTGTATGGTCCATCCAGTCTTCCCAACAAGGCAGCCAGAGTTGTACCTGCTGCTCCATACAGGTTACACCTTTCTATGACCTGTTTAAAATGTGAAGGTCTTCTAAGTTTTGTTATGATTTCATCCTTTTTCTATACATGGATTTTCTGTTTTGGAATTCTGTCACTGTTTTTTTTTTTTTTTTTAAATCTCCACCACCTCTCTGGGAGACTATTCTTGGCATCCACCACCCTCTCCATGAAAAAGTATTTCCTGATGTTGATCCTAAGTCTGTCTCCCTGCCACCTCAGTTCATGTCCTCTAGTTGTACCACGTCAATGTCTCTGAAAAAGATCCCCCTATCCCTTTTCTCCTCTAGGGTATGCACGTTCAACTCTTCGAGTCTCTCCTCGAGCGACTTTTGGCGCAAACCCTATGTCAGTCTTGTCGTCTTCCTCTTCAACTTTAAACCAAGGAAGACCGAATTAAATAAGCAATGAAACATTAAATCAGAGGGGGAAAAAATGAACATCTTTTAGGAGAGAGGAAAAAAAAGTATTTAGCTGTGTTTTGAAAAATGTTTCTTTGTAGCGTTGCTTCCTAAGGATTAGGGCTCAGCTACAAAAGAGCAGATAACATTTGCTTTCAGATGTGCACTTATAGCTCTGCTTTTGATTCACATGTTTGATCACATGTTTCGATTCCCACTTCAGGCACAGGCAGCTCCTTGTGACTCTGGGCAAGTCACTTAACCCTCCATTGCCCCATGTAAGCCGCATTGAGCCTGCCATGAGTGGGAAAGTGCAGGGTACAAATGTAACAAAAATAAAATAGATACTATTGGAGATTCTACTTGGAATGTTGCTACTATTGGAGATTCTACATGGAATGTTGCTATTCCACTAGCAACATTTCATGTAGAAGCCTGCGTGGCCACATTGGTGATCTGCAAGGGCTGACTTCTACATGGAATATTGCTAGTGGAATAGCAACATTCCATGTAGAATCTCAAATAGTAGCAACAGTGGAGGAGTGGCCTAGTGGTTAGGGTGGTGGACTTTGGTCCTGGGGAACTGAGGAACTGAGTTTGATTCCCACTTCAGGCACAGGCAGCTCCTTGTGACTCTGGGCAAGTCACTTAACCCTCCATTGCCCCATGTAAGCCGCATTGAGCCTGCCATGAGTGGGAAAGCGCAGGGTACAAATGTAACAAAAATAAAATAGATACTATGGGAGATTCTACATGGAATGTTGCTACTATTGGAGATTCTACATGGAATGTTGCTATTCCACTAGCAACATTCCATGTAGAAGCCTGCGCGGCCACATTGGTGATCTGCAAGAGCCGACTTCTACATGGAATGTTGCTATTGGAGATTCTACATGGGATGTTGCTACTATGGGAGATTCTACATGGAATGTTGCTACTATTGGAGATTCTACATGGCTTCCCCCATGCCCATCTCATCTTTCCTTCCCTATCCCCACATTACATCCCTTCCAGCATCTCCCTCATTCCCTTTGCTCTGTCGGGCTACTACTACTACTATTTAGCATTTCTATAGTGCTACAAAGCATACGCAGCGCTGCACAAACATAGAAGAAAGACAGTCCCTGCTCAAAGAGCTTACAATCTAGTAGACAAAAAATAAAGCAAACAAATCAATTAATGTGTAGAGGAAAGAGGAGAGGAGGGTAGGTGGAGGCGAGTGGATACAAGCGGTTACGAGTCAAAAGCAATGTTAAAGAGGTGGGCTTTCAATCTAGATTTAAAGATGGTCAAGGATGGGGCCTGCCATGCCACCCCCTACCTCCTTCTCAAGATAAGAGAAGCATCAGTGCTACATAGACTCTGGAAGTACAGGCCTCTCCTGAAGCACAGCTTTGTCCCACCACCCTCCAACAGGAAGTCTGCCTCAGAGGGAGGTGGGACTAGGGTTACCATATGGCTCCAGAAAAAGGAGGACGGATTGAGCCAGCCGGGTTTTACTTCCATTGCTTTCAATGGAAAGCAATGGAAGTAAAACCCGGTGGGACAAAGCGGAGTTTTAGCATTGGTCTGTGCTTAAAGGGCAGCCTGAGAAAGGGGGAGGGCAACAACAGCAGGCTCAGTAGAGAAAAGGGAGTGTTGCATGTGCCAGAGCAGCAGTGCCACCCCACAAGTGCTGCCTAGTCCACCAAGTGCCGGGTCAGCCCTTTTGCTTGCTCAATCATTGTGGCCCCTCCCACTCTATTTGCTCCCAGGCATTGTTGCGTTCCCTCCCACTTCCTTCTCAGCTGTGATTGAACACCTCCTGTGATTTTGCTTTCTTCTATTTAGGCCCTTTTCTCTGGAACTCTCTCCCTTTATTTCTCTCATATATCCAACAAGGAAAATCATTCCCAAAATTTGAAAAGGCTGTTAAGTCCTGGCTGTATCAGCTGGTTTTTGCTATGAGTAGTGCTCGGGGCTGAAGGATGAAACACCCTTCTGAATTCTCTGCTTCTTTTCCCTTCTCATGTAATAACTATAACTTTCTTTTCTTTCCTTTGACTAGCTAAAAATTTTACTTGTAAATTTCCTTGATATCCTTTGGTGCTATGGAGGGTATATTAAATGGTTGTAATAAAAAATGTTCTGAAGCTGCACCGACTGGGGGGAGGGGGGAAGCAAGAGACCCCAGAACACCTCCAGATCATTACAGGTGCCCAGTCTCCAACCCTCAGCAAACACTCAGCCAGCCTGCTTTCTTGTTTTCAAGCGATGTGGCTGGGGGGGTGGGGAAAAGCTGTCCTCGATCCAGTACCCTGTCTGAATACTTATTAAAAGAACACTCCTGACACTGAACACTCCATTTTTGGCTTTATTGTAAACATCACTGGAGCTTTTTGGCATCTTGCAGTATACCTGACTATGAGGCTGAGGTGGTGAGGACATCTGCCATAAGCCCCGCCAACTGTACATTCCAACTGACTGTGGAGGATTACTGATCATTTTTGGCAGGACAGGAGGCTTCAGGAGCCCTTATGTGTGGTTGTTTATTTATGCAGGACTCCGGGGTTTTGCGCATAAAGTTTTTTAAAAAATGATGCTTTAAATGTGCAAAAATGTCAGCTGGTTATTGAGAGAGGAGCTCATCAACCGAGCTCTTTTTCTCGTTATATGATGGGTAAAAAGAAATGTTTGCCTGTGCTGTAGTAAATATCTTAATTTAGAGTTTGTACGACTGGAGCCAGGGAGGTCAGAAAAATAAATACACAGTAGTTTATTTTGTCTATTTTGGAAATAAGAATCTGAAATAATCCCGCACTTGCCAAGAAGTCAGAAAACCTAGTGAAAGGAAATTCCTTTTGTGTTAGGTTTCTGTCTTGGACCAATAGAGCAACCCCTTGGTATTTAATCCCAGACCTCGAGGGCTGTCAGTGGATTAGGTTTGCAGGATATCTCCAATAAATATGAATTTACATCTACTGAGTATTCACTGTTATCTAGTTACAGTACTTATATAATAATTAACTATTATAAAGTTCTTTATCAATACAAAGCACTTTATTAAATATCTAAAACGTGGAAGTGGGGAGAAGGTTATTTTCGAAAAAGATGGACGTCCATCTTTTGTGTTCGAAAATACCATGGACGTCCTTGGATTTGGACGTTTTGCGATTTGGACATCTTTGATTTTCAGCCATTTTCGAAAAAAAAAAAAAAAAAACCCTTCCAAGTCTAAATTGTCCAAATTCAAGCCATTTGGACGTGGGAGGAGCCAGCATTTTTAGTAGACTGGTCCCCCTGACATGCCAGGACAGCAATCAGGCACCCTAGGAGGCACTGCAGTAGACTTCATAAAATGCTCCCAGGTACACATCTGACCATTGCTCCCTTACCTTGCGTGCTGAGCACCCCAACCCCCCCCCCAAAACCCACTACCCCCAACTATACATCACTACCATAGCCCTTACGGGTGAAGGGGGCACCTATATGTGGGTACAGTGGATTTCTGGTGGGTTTTGGAGGGCTCACAGTTTCCTGCACAAGTGTAACAGGTAGTGGGGGTATGGGCCTGGGTCCACCTGTCTGACATCCACTGAACTACTCCAGGGACCTGCAAGCTGCTGTCATGGACCTGAATATGACATTTGAGACTGGCATAGAGGCTGGCAAGTAATGTTCTTCAACACATATTTTTGGGAGTGGGAGGGGGAGTAAGGGGAGGTCATCCCTGATTCCCTCCAGTAGTCATCTGGTCATTTGGGGCACATTTTTGTGCCTTATTCGTAATAAAAAACGGTCCAGCTCAAAACGTTGAAGTTTTAGTGCTGGAAATTTTTGCTTTGTTCCTTTATGGCTCAAAGATGGCCAAGTCTTAGGAATGCCCAAGTTCCGCCTTAAACATGCCTCCTATATGCCCCCTTGAAATTTGGACATCCTTCTGACGGACTTCTGAGAAAGACGTCCAAAATGCGGTTTCGATTATACCGATTTGGACGTTTCTGTGAGATGGACGTCCAAATGCCGATTTATGTCACTTTTTGGACATCCATCTCTTTCGAAAATTAGCCCAATAGTAACATAGTAGATGATGGCAAATAAAGACCTGTACGGTCCATCCAGTCTGCCCAACATGATAAACTCACATGTGCTACTTTATATGTATACCTGACCTTGTTGCATGTCTGCCTCTTCTTGGGACCTCTGGTATGGGGAGGGGAGGGTTGTCTCATGGGGCAGGGGCATTAGCAGGCGAGTTGGCAGTTTTTCTGCTGCTGTTCTTGTTATGTCTCCGCAGGTACTGTCCTCTCGAGAGTGGGATCTAGCAGACTCCAGTGCAGATGTCGAGACAAGGCTGCTGGCGATGCTATCTATGAACTTGGACCCAGAGCCATTGGTGGCCTATACAAGTGGCTATGCCAGTCCTGGTCATGCTCAGGCTTTAGACCCTGGGGTGTCTGCGGCAGCTGATTCACAGGAAGGTCAACTGAACAGAGCTCTGCTGTGGTCCCCAGAACTTCTGTGGTGGACACTGGTGCATCAGGATATGATAAATGATCTACACATTCTTCTGAGCAGGAGCAGGGATCTGGTACTGTCCTCTCGAGAGTGGGATCTAGCAGACTTCAGCTTCTCCTCCTGTGCTGTTGTCTGTGTCTCCGGGGCTGGCAAGAGTTAGGGGGATAGTGCTAGGGATCCACCTGATGTGGGGGGTCCTCTGCAAATAGTGGAAGAAGGTCCCTTGTGATTTACTTAGGTAGATTAGGAGAGGGGATGTGTTACTGTATTCCAGCTGTTGGAGGGGCAGGTGCATGGGATAAGACGACAAGGAGGCTACACATTCGGGCTTGGCTGAGAAGGACCTGGGCCACAAACTTAGTTAATTGGGGGTGCTCCTACATGAGACCGGCCAATGAGTGGGGGCACATGGACCCTGTTGATAAGATCCTATGCTAGCATCCACAGATGCAGTACCGGATGCCATTTCAGTTGACCTTGGCGTGCGACAATTCCATGAACCGATGACACCGCAGGCCACCTTTTACCACCTTTTGGTAAAAGGGCTTCTTAATGTGAGCAAGTGCAAAGTGATGCATGAAGGAAAGAAGAACCCAAATTATAGCCACCTGATGTAAGGTTCCACACTAGGATACGTTGAAACCCTCTGCTCAGTGTGCAGCAGCAGCTAAGAAAGCAAATAGAAAATTAGGAATTATTAGGAAAGGAATGGAAGACAAAACTAAGAACATTATAATGCCTTTGTATCGGTTCCATGGTGTGACCGCTCCTCGAATACTATGTGCAATTCTGGCCACCGAATCTAAAAAAAAGATATGGCAGAATTAGAAAAGGTATAGAGAAGGGCGATGAAAATGATAAAGAGGATGGGATGACCTCCCTATGCGGAAAGGCTAAAGTGGCTAGGACTCTTCAACTTGGAGAAGAAACACTGAGGGGAGATATGATAGAGGTCTACAAAATACTGAGTAGAGTGGAAATGGTAGACATGAATCGCTTGTTTACTCTTTTGGAAGATACAGGACTAGGGAGCACGCAATGAAGCTACAAAGTAGTAAGTTTAAAACAAATCAGAGAAAATATTGCTTCATCAAATTCCAAGTCCATAAGCCATTATTAAGATGGACTTGGGAATATCCACTGCTTATTTCTAGGATAAGCAGCATAAAATCTGTTTTACTGTTTTGGGATCTCACAGGTACTTGTAACCTGGATTGGCCACTGTTAGAAACAGGATACTGGGCTTGATTGACCTTCAGTCTGGCCCAGTATGGCAACACTTACTTTCTTATTACTGGCATTTGCTGTTGTCCCAAATATGTTTGATTTTGGCTTTGATGGCATTTGCAGGGTTTGTTCTTGAGCTGTCATGATTATTCCTCAGTTTCTTTTGTGATTGTTTCAGATTTTAATGACTGTTACGTGCAGCGTCTTGAGCAAAGTCATCGACAATTCTTGAGGTACTTATTGACCAATTCACATATGTATGTTCACTCACATTTATTTGGAAATCTTCCTTAATTCATTATGGCTTGGATTTTCTGGGTCCACTTATTTCTTATACTCTCGGTTAATTGGAATTTATTTTTATTTTATTTATTTATGTATTTATTTATTAGGATTTATTTACTGCCTTTTTGAAGGAATTCACTCAAGGTGGTGTACAGTAAGAATAGATCAAACATGAGCAATAGACAATTACAGCAGTAAAAATATTCAAATAACACAATACAAAGGTCATACATTTGGGTTGGCTAACCAACTGTTAGTCATACAGGTGCCCCGACCTTTTAAGTTGGAATCTGGATTGCTATCTGATACTCCAAAGTCATAAAAATGCTACTGTGTCTTCCTCCAGTGGAAAACTGCTCAATTAGAGTGTTTCCCAAGTCCAGTCCTGCATAGCCCTTGCTAGCCAGGTTTTCCGGATACCCACAATGCCAAATGATGCAAAATGAAACAATGAAGTAATTTCTCTGTTCTTTTGAAATGATGGCAGATCCCAAGTAAATATGCAGATTTTGACTGCTCTGAAAACCAGACTTGTTTATGATCTGGAGCAGAGAACCTGTGTCTTAATCAGTGCAGACTGTAGGATGCTGAAATGCATTTAATGTTTGGAGCTGAAATCCATCCTGACTGGCACCGTTGAGAACTTGTCCAATTGATTTTTATTACCAAAGTAGAGGAATTTTTTTTTTCTAAATTTTACTGGTGTTGAAAAGTGGTTTCCTGGCAGCCAGTCACTCTTGCAGTCTGTGGGGTTCAGGCTGCCACTTAGCCAGTAAGCCAGACCAATGTTGAGTGAACAGTGTGGGACTGTCATCCACATACAGATACACATTTGTACTGCCTACAGAAAAAAATGTTGTTTACAGAAAAAAAGGGAGCCATAGATGATGAGGAATGGATCACTTTGTACTGCCCTCCTCCACTCTCACCCCAAAGAGTTGCAAATTTGTGTTCAGTGTTAGACCTCCTTAAATATGGCCATTGCCCTGTGCTCTTGGTTGACTAATGCATTAAGCGTTGTTAAGGTAGAGCTGGGGGAATCCACTGCTTCTTCTTGGAATTGGTAGCATGGAATGTTCTTACATTTTGGGATTCTGCCGAGTGGTGTCTCTAAACAGAAACATTTAGGGTGGCACTGGGAAGGCAAGCCAATTATAAAGGGGGGGGGGGGGAATCCAAAGTGACATTTCTGTACATTATAATGATACCCTACACATTTAAATAAGCTATGAAATACACAAGAAGGGCAATTCTATAACTTGAGACCTAAAGACAGGCGTCAGTTTTGTGCTTAAGTTACAGAACAATAGCACTTATATGCTTGATTGGAGTAGTGGCCTAGTGGTTAGAGTACCAGTTTTGCAATCCAGAGGTGGCCAGTTCAAATGCCATGCTGCTCCTTGTGATCTTGGGCAAGTCACTTAACCCTCCATTGCCTCAGGTACAAACTTAGATTGTGAGCCCTCCTGGGACAGAGAAATATCCAGAGTACCTGAATGTACCTTACCTTGAGCTACTACTGAAAAGGTATGAGCAAAATCTAAATAGATTCTGGAATCTGAAAGAGTGACAAGATTCCATGCAGAATCTCAAAGAGTAGCAACATTCCATGTAGAACTCCAAAGAATAGCAAGATTCTGGAGATGAGGAGTGGCCTAGTGGTTAAAGCCAAAATATAGAACAGGAAAAGTTCTCTACGATGACGAATCACAGAAGGCAAAAGTAGAGACTAATAGACGATTCACCACTGGAGACGTGAGTCCAACAGTCTTTATTATATCAGAGTGGTTAGAGCACCAGTCTTGCAATCCAGAGCTGGCCAGTTCAAATCCCACTACTGCTCCTTGTGATCTTGGGTAAGTTACTTAACCCTCCATTGCCTCAGGTACAAATAGATTGTGAGCCCTCCTGGGACAGAGAAATATCCAGAGTACCTGAATGTAACTCACCTTTAGCTACCACTGAAAAAGGTGTGAGCAAAATCTAAATAAAATAATAATAATTGGAACATTATAAGTTACCTGCACTTCAGGGCACCAATAGATACAACTGCCATTGACTTGGCATAACTGTTGGCATCTAATGCCAGCTTACACTAGTATTCTATAATGGAATCTTGGAGTCAAGATGCTGTTATTGAATTGATGCTAAGGAGAAGGCATTGGGGCACCTAAATCTAGGTACCAGTTGATAGAATTGAAAAAATTTCAACATCAGGAGTATTAAGTGAATCAATTAACATTACCTGTAATATTTGTTTTATAACCTTCCCACATCTAGATAAAGATAACACATTATAACCTGCTGGACAAATGGTGATCACTAATCCAATCCTTGATCAAGCAAGTTTTGTTAGGAATAGGAACATATGATTGAGTATAGTCAGCTCTCACACAATGGATTGGTTTAAGATATGTTTGTTATGTGCACTCAAAACTTAATTTTCTAAAACGTGGAGACCTGTACCTGGATGTTGGCTTTAAAGTTTCCATATTGCATGATGGCTGAATACAGAAGGGGTCCTTTTACCAAGCCGTGGGGAAAAGGGCCCTGCGCTAGCGGCAGGGGCCATTTTTCCCATGTGCCAGGTCTCTTTTTAGTGTAGTGGGTAAAAAAAGCCATGTGATACATAGGAACATAGTAACAAAGTAGATGACGGCAGAGAAAGACCTGTACGGTCCATCCAGTCTGCCCAACAACATAAACTCATATGTGCTGCTTTATGTGTATACCTGTCCTTGATTTGTATCTGTCATTTTCAGGGCACAGACCGTAGAAGTCTGCCTAGCATTAGCCCCGCCTCCCAACCACTAGCCCCGCCTCCCCCCACCGGCTCTGCCACCCAATCTCTGCTAGATTAGGGCTCCTGCGCTAACTCAGCGGTAACTGAGCAGTGCATGCTGATTCCCGATTACCGCAGGGTTATCACCGTGCAAGCCATTTCCAGGGTTTTTCTTTTTCCGCACATGCTTGGGGTTGGACTACTGCCAGCAGCTGCGTTGGGTTGGCGGTAGTCCCAGAAGAGCGAGCGGTAAGCCCGTGTTGGGCTTACTGCTAGTTTCTGAAAGGGCCCCAAAGTGCTGCAGTTTCAGATGGCCATCCAGATTCCAACGTAAAAGGTCGGGGCACCTGTATGACTAAAAGTTGGTTAGCCAACCCAAATGGTTGACCTAAAAACAAATTCCAATTAACCAATAGTATAAGAAATAAGTGGACCCAGAAAATCCAAGCCATAATGAATTAAGGAAGATTTCCAAATAAATGTGAGTGAACATACATATGTGAATTGGTCAATAAGTACCTCAAGAATTGTCGATGACTTTGCTCAAGATGCTGCACGTAACAGTCATTAAAATCTGAAACAATCACAAAAGAAACTGAGGAATAATCATGACAGCTCAAGAACGAGCCCTGCAAATGCCATCAAAGCCAAAATCAAACATATTTGGGACAACAGCAAACGCCGGTAATAAGTATAAGTGTTGCCATACTGGGACAGACTGAAGGTCAATCAAGCCCAGTATCCTGTTTCCAACAGTGGCCAATCCAGGTTACAAGTACCTGTGAGATCCCAAAACAGTAAAACAGATTGTATGCTGCTTATCAAGCAGTGGATATTCCCAAGTCCATCTTAATAATGGCTTATGGATTTGGAATTTGATGAAGCAATATTTTCTCTGATTTGTTTTAAACTTACTACTTTGTAGCTTCATTGCGTGCTCCCTAGTCCTTGTATCTTCCAAAAGAGTAAACAAGCGATTCATGTCTACCATTTCCACTCCACTCAGTATTTTGTAGCCCTCTATCATATCTCCCCTCAGTGTCTCTTCTCCAAGTTGAAGAGTCCTAGCCACTTTAGCCTTTCCGCATAGGGAGGTCATCCCATCCTCTTTATCATTTTCATCGCCCTTCTCTATACCTTTTCTAATTCTGCCATATCTTTCTTGAGATTCAGTGGGCAGAATTGCACATAGTATTCGAGGAGCGGTCACACCATGGAACCGATACAAAGGCATTATAACATTCTTAGTTTTGTTTTCCATTCCTTTCCTAATAATTCCTAATTTTCAATTTGCTTTCTTAGCTGCTGCTGCACACTGAGCAGAGGGTTTCAACGTATCATCAATGATGACACCTAGGTCTTTTTCCTGGGTGGCGACTCCTAGTGTGGAACCTTGCATCTGGTGGCTATAATTTGGGTTCCTCTTTCCTTCATGCATCACTTTGCACTTGCTCACATTAAGGAGCCCTTTTACCAAAAGGTGGTAAACGATGGTCCATGGTGGCGTCATTGCATGGGATTGTCACATGCCAAGGTCACCAGTAAAAAGACCTTTTTTTAAAGGGCCGGTAAATGGCTGTGTGGTAATTAAAAAATTGCTGTGTAGTCATTTACTTCAGGAGCCCTTATCGTCTCCTATGTAGGAGGCGATGAGGCCTCCAGCGGTTACCCTGTGGTAATCTGGCTGCTCAGTTACCATCTGGCACACCCCCTGGTGCTTGAAAATACAAAAGTATTTTCTAGCACCGGATAGGGCATGCAGGAAAACCGGAATTACCCCTGGGCTTCTGGGTGAGTCCAACAGAAGGCCCAATTTGCCGTGTGTCAAGCCAGCAGTATCTCTACTGCCCTTTGGAAAAAGGGCCCCTAAATGTCATCTGCCATTTGGATGCCCGGTCTTCCAGTCTCATAAGGTCCTTTTGCAGTTTTTCCACAATCCTCTTGTGATTTAACAACTTTGACTAGCTTTAGGTCATATTGGCAAATTGAGGGACTCTTTTACAGAGCAGCGGTAATGCGGGCTTACCGCTCGCTCTTCTGGGACTACTGCAGGCCCAACGCGGCTGCCGGCAGTAGTTCCGCCCCGAGCGTGCCCCCATTTCTGGTGGAAAAAGAAAACCCCTGGACACGGCTTGCGTGGCGATAACCTGGCAGTAATCAGGAATCAACACGCATTGCACAGCCCTTGAGACAGCCCTGCTTGTATTCCTATGTTTAGTTTTATGTGTGAAATGCATATGAAGAGGTGTCTGTGATTATCCCATGTGAAGAATACAACAGGGAAGATGTTCCATTCAATGTGGAAACTTAAAAGAGTTAAACCTTTGTTCCCAAGGGTTATTTTTCGCAACCTGGTACAATCAATGGTGCTGAGTCATCTAGATTATTGCAATGCACTCTCTGTTGGCTGTAAAGAGCAAATCATCAAGAAACTTCAAAACAGCCCAAAACTCTGCAGCCAGACTCATATTTGGAAAAACAAAATACGAAAGTGCCAGACCCCTAAGAGAAAGACTACACTGGCTTCCACTTAAAGAGCGTGTTGCGTTCAAGGTCTGCACTCTGGTTCATAAAATCATTCACGGAGATGCCCCGGCCTACATGTCAGACCTTGTTGACTTGCCACCTAGGAATGCTAAAAGATCAGCACGCACATTCTTGAACTTTCACTTCCCCTGCTGTAAAGGACTGAAATACAGCTTAATACATGCGTCCAGCTTTTCCTACATGAGCACGCAGTTGTGGAATACACTGCCATTTGACCTGAAAACAGTTTACGACTTAATCAACTTTCGTAAATCACTGAAGACTCATCTCTTTAACAAGGCACACCACAATGATCCAATATAGGAACTGTAACGCACCATCACTCATCTGATATTCTGAATGTTATCTCTCTATATCTGATTGCTTAATTCTATTATGTCATCCATGTTTCTTTATGTAATACCAATTGTATCTTTTACTCTGGTATGGCGAATGCCATGACGGAACATTGTAAGCCACATTGAGCCTGCAAATAGGTGGGGAAAATGTGGGATACAAATGCAACCAATAAATAAATAATAACAACAGGTCTTGAGTGAACTGAGGGGACTTTTTACTAAGCAGCAGTAAGCCCACCATGGGTTTAACCCTTGGCAATCCAGAGCTACTGCTGGCCTATCGCACGTGCCAGCGATAGTTGCACCACCAACGTTCGGCATTTCTGCTGTTAGGGAAAATAGGTCCCTATTTTACACTGCAGCAGTTAGCCGGCCGTAATCATGGCCCGGGTATCACCGGGTTAGCGCAGGAACCCTTACCGCCACCTCAATGGGTGGCCATGCGGTAAGTGCAATCTTACCGCATGGCCATTTCTTTTTTCGGCCTTTTTACCTGCTGCGGTAAAAAGGGTCTCAGCATGCGGCCAAAACAGCTGCTGTCACTAGAGAAGGGTCCCTTTGAGAGCAAAACCTCCTCTCCCCGTATGTTCCCACCCGTAACCTCCGCTCTCAGGACAAATCACTCCTATCTTACCCTTCTCCACCACCGCTAACTCCAGACTCCGCCCCTTCTGCCTCACTTCACCTTATGCCTGGAACAGACTTCCTGAGCCCATACGCCATGCGCCCTCCCTGCCCATTTTCAAGTCCTTACTCAAGGCCCATCTCTTCTCCCTTGCTTTTGACGCCTAACCACCTTCCCCATTCCTGATACCTACACTGACTACATAGCTTATTACCTTTAGATTGTAAGCTCTCTTGAGCAGGGACTGTCCTTCCCCTTGTCTAAACTTGTACAGCGCTGCGTAACCCTGGCAGCGCTATAGAAATGCTAAGTAGTAGTAGTAGTAGTAGTAGTAGTAGTAGTGGTAAGTTCTTTCACCTTACCTATAAGACTGATTATTCCAAGATGAATGCATTCCCTGACACTTTCAGGACTCTCTCCTCTCCCCCCCAGTCTTCACCTCTCTTCACACCCACAAAAATAAAATTTAGATTCTAAATCCTGTGTTTAAAGATCATACAATTTGGGATGCTTACAAACCAATGAGGAGGATTCATACGACCCTAACTATCCGCTTCGATTAAATACATTCGTTTCAGATATTACCTTCCAGTGCTACCATCAATACAGGCTTTTTTTTTTTCTTTTTTGGTGTTATTTTTCACAGAAAGGGCTTCACAATAAACCCTAGAGGGAGTGTTTCATTTTGAGCTGCAGGCCAGACTTTCACAGTATAAATAGTTCATAGAAACCATGAGGCTCAGCTGCTCCTTATTAAGAAAAACATTCCTCTTTTAACACCCAACTTACAACACACTCCGTTCCATAACCACATCAATGTATGTCATAAAATTCCAAAATTAACAGAAATGCTCTTCTGGCAATAACACTTTCTTCATGTGGTCTGCCTTAAGTGTCACCTTGTCCCACTCAGTTACCATCCAAATGTCCTCCTTACTTCTGTGGCTACATTCAGGCCCTGATTTAGAAAACTGTCAAAAGTGTCCAATTTTGAAAGTGACAAATGCCTGGGCCAGGCTGACGAAGAGTCTGCTCCCGCTTCAGAATCATGCATCCCCTCATTCTCTGATGTCCAGAGGGAATTACTCCTTCTCCAACTCTCTGGTATTACCTGTATGACATCCCAGTCTACAAGCAACAGACATCTGCAATAACATGACTACTTCATTCTTGAAACAACAAGAGCTTGATGTTTTTCAAAGTTCCTTCTGTATAACCGCTGCCTCATGTAAAGACAAAAAGTCAAGGTGCTGCTGCTCTGATCATCATCAGAAACCTGCCCTTATGCATACAGCATGAAAAACTGGACCCTGGCTTCAGAGATTCTCTAAAAAGGAATGCGGTCATACCAGCAGGTGTGCATCTCTTCACCTTTCGTTCCACCCAAATGCAAAAATGATAAGAAACAAAGATTGCAGTTCATCAAAGCTTTGACACACTAGTATTGAAAGCCTTGATAAAGAAACATGCTTTCTTTAATCCCTAAAAGAAGGAAGACTTTAGGAATACAACTGAACAGAATGGATGAACACCACCAAGAAACAGATGTTAACATTTTGAAATACAAATTCTTTAAGGCAGTGAATGCCAAATCAGATCACATGCTTATGAGAGAATTCTGATGTACCAGACACATAGAGGTCAATTGTTTAACCCCAGGACCTCTAGAAGAGGGTTTTACTACCATTTTTGAGAAGACCTACCCTTGTTGATTTTGGTTGATTTGGTTAGGTTTGGGAGTAAGGGATGCTCCTTCCCTCCCTTAACGTTGTCTTCCGAGACCTTTCATCAGCTTTCTTTACCCATACAAGTCTGCTGGAGCACACCCCAATAGCCAGGTGGGTAGAAGACAGCTGCCATGAGCAGAGCAAGATAGCCTGGATCCGTCTCATGAGAGGTCTCTTTATTTAAGAGAGTAAAACCTTTATTCCCAAGAGATATTTATTTATGTGTTACATTTGTATCCCACATTTTCCCACCTTTTTGCAGGCTCAATGTGGCTTACATGGTACCATAAACAGCGTTAGCCGATTCCGGTCTGAACAAATACAAGGTATGAAAGAATACAAGGTGATATTGTGGTAGAATGAGGTACATATATGGTAGGTACAATTGGGGGGAACTAAGAGAGGGAGAGAAAGAGTTAGGATATGTCCATTACGGTGTTTGGTTACGTTGTGTCGCAGGTATCCAGGTATTTTTATGTTGGGTCGGTGGGGTATGCTTTTTTGAACAGGTCTGTTTTTAGTGCTTTCAGAAATTTAGGTGGTCGAGCGTAGTTTTAACTGCTTTTGGCAGTGCGTTCCATAGTTGTGCGCTTAGGTAGGAAAATCTGGATGATTAGGTGAATTTGTGTTTGAGCCTTTGTTGCTTGGGTAATGGAGGTTTAGGTATGATCGTGCAGATTTTGTGGTGTTTCTGGTTGGCAGGTCGATGAGGTCTGTCATGTATCCCAGTGCCTCGCCATAAATAATTTTATGAACAGTCATGCATATTTTGAAAGTGATACATTCTTCGATTAGTAGCCAATGCAGTTTTTCTCGGAGTGGTTTGGCACTGTCAAAACGCATTTTTCCAAATATAAGCCTAGCTGCTGTGTTTTGGGCAGTTTGAAGTTTCTTTATATTTCACAGCCTGGTGCAGTCAATGGCATTAAGTCACTTAGACTATTGCAATGCTCTATACGCTGGCTGTAAAGACCGAGTCATCAAAAGACTTCAGACCGCCCAGAATACTGCAGCCAGACTCATATTTGGTAAAGCAGAATTTGAAAGTGCCACACCCCTTAGAGAGAAACTGCACTGGCTCCCAGTCAAGGAATGCATTGTGTTCAAGATTTGTACCTTGATTCACAAAATTATTCACGGAGATGCTCCGGCCTATATGTCAGACCTCATAGATCTACCACTCAGGAACTCCCAAAAAATCATCTCGCACTCTCCTGAATCTCCACTTCCCAAGCTGCAAAGGACTAGAATATAAACTGACACGTGCATCCAGTTTTTCTTATACAGGCACGCAGCTATGAAATGCACTGCCAACTGCCATGAAAAAAATACATGACCTAATCAACTTTCGGAAATCCTTGAAGACCCACCTCTTTAACAGAACATACCATAATGATCCATCATTTGAACTTTAGTAAAGCACCGTCTTATCTGCTATTCCATAAATGTTCTGTCTATACATGCTACTTTTATACACTGTATTTCCCTTGTTTCCTATGTAATTACTAATTGTATATGTTTATTCAGTCATGATGATACCATGACAGAGCAATGTAAGCCACATTGAGCCTGCAAATATGTGGGAAAATGCGGGATACAAATGCAATAAATAAATAGAGACATTGCAAGCTATACCTGTAGTATTGATAACTCTTGCACAATTAGTGGAACAGTCCAATGGAAACCAAGCCCAAACCTCACTCTTTGTAACATACAACAGCCCTTTGACCATTTAATCAACCCACATTAGCAGCTCACTTATGCAGGGTCAGATTTACATATAACGTTGGTCATTTCATTCATTTATAGAAGGAGAATGGTTTGGGGTTAGCAAAGTCTTGTATGTTCGGTGGCAAAATTCAGCTACTAAGGGGCCAATTCTGCAACTGAGCACTTCCATTTAGGGGTCCTTTTAATAAAGGGTTACCTTATGGCAATCCGGCACTACCGCCAGCCTGACGCGGACGCTGGCGCTCCCGGACATTAGCTGTAATTTTTACCACCAGGGGTTACCCGGTGGTAATCGGGCAGTGCACAGGGGCCTTGGCGCACAGTAAATCCATGCGCTGATGCTACCACAAGGTCCCTTTTACCGCAGCTCCTCAAGGCCTCGCATTAGATGCTCAGGGGCCCTTTTATTAAGCCGCGTTGGCGCGTACGCATGTCAATTTTGAACTACCGCCCGGGCAGTTTCTATGCACGCCCACTACGCGCCCCAGAACATTTCTGGTGCGTGGCGCTAACCGAGTGGTAATCAGCATTGTACACACGCTGACGATTACTGCCTGGTTAACGCGTGAGACTTTACCGCTAGGTCAATGGGTGGCAGTAAGGTCTCAGGCCAAAAATGGACGCGTGCCAATTTTTATTTTGCCGCATGTCCATTTTTGGCTTTAAAAAAAAGAGCCTTTTTTGCAGGTGTGCTGAAAAATGGACCTGCACACGTCCAATACACGTGTCTACACCAGCGCAGACCACTTTTCGGTGCACCTTAGTAAAAGGACCCCTTATTCTCTAATGAAACCTTAGCTCCTGGTATCTTGCAATCATGAGCCATAAATCCGGCCACTAGGTGTTGCTATTCTGTAATGACTGCATCTCCAGCCATAGCTAACCTGATCAGGGAATTAAACCCAAGCCTCTCCACGTAGCAGGATGCAGCACTGCCCCTGAGCTAGATCCTTTTTTTTTCTTGTTGTTTTTGTTTTTACTACTACTACTATTTACTACTATTTAGCATTTCTATAGCGCTACAAGGCGTATGCAGCGCTGCACAAACATAGAAGACAGTCCCTGCTCAAAGAGCTTACAATCTAATAGCAATTAGACATACAAAGTTATATATTTATTCAATTAGGATTTACCGCCTTTTTGAAGGAATTCATTCAAGACAGTGTACAGCAAGAATAAGCCAAACATAAGCAAGACAATTACAGCAGTAAAAATATATATTCTTAAATATGTTGCTCCTTGCAGCCTCTGCTTTCCCCTTTCCCTAAAGTACCTTCACATGCATACTGGACACAAACCAAAGAATTTCAGTTCTTCATTAGCAGGGAAGCATTAAATAAAAAGAAGTCAGACAGCAATTTCTGAAAGATCACTTAAGTTCAAGTATGAGGAAGATATCTTGTTATAATTCCACATGTCATACATCATGCTTTTCACACTTTTATTCCCTGCAGCAGCCTGGAAGTCTTAGAAGTATAGAATGTGTTAATTATCTCCACTGTATAAAATCCAAGTAAAGATTATACCCTGTGTGTGTATTTTCTCCACATACCTAAGTAGGTATAATTATCATTCTCTAACAGGCACTTCCTGCAGTGCAACCTACTTGGCCCTTGTGAAGCAATCCAAGTTTAAGAGCTCTGGGTTTGTGGTAGGCTATGTCTTACCACATACCATGGGATGGTGAGGCAAGTCACCTAGCAAATAAGGTAAGATCTGTTTTACCCCTATGAAATTCAAGTTCCTGAGACTGCCTGATACAGTGTCTCCTTCAGAGGTGTTGATGAGCTTGAGCACAGAAGACTCCGACTAGGGCAGAGAACAGCCCTCTGGTTCCTGCTTCGACCCCTCCCCTCCTCTCCCAGGCAGCAACATACAGGGAATAGGAGGGAGGAAGGGGTGAGGTTGGAATAGACAGAGCACAGAACAGAGCTGGTTACTCTCCTCCCTAATCCAGCCCTTCTCCTCTCAGACGGCAGCTTGCAGGGGACAGGAGGGGAGGGGGTGAGGCTAGAACGCACAAAGCACAATCCAACCTTTCTCCTCTGGTCATTCTGTCCCCTCTGCATACACTGAAGGTGCTGACTTTTGGCTGGGGACCAAGCAGTAGAAAAAAGAGAGATGTAGACTGACTTGATTCAAAGTAAACCCATCCAGAAAAAAAGAGTAGAGAAAAACATTTTGGGCTCAATAGTCAAAGGTACTGGATAGGACCAGTTTCTTCCCGGATAAGCGTTGGTGAGAGCGATATTTGACAAATCTAACTGGATAGTGTCACCATTCCCTCTGACCGCCTTGACATTATCTGGGCAGGGCTGGGTGGTCCATAGGTGGAACCATTTGATGACGATAACTATCTAGATAACAGAGCAGCAGAAAGCCATCCTAAGGGCCCTGTTTACAAAGGCGCACTAACGTTTTTAGCGCATGCTAACCGTGTATATGCCCATCATATTCCTAGGGCGTCTACACAGTTGGTGCGTGCTCATTTTTAGCATGCCCTAAAATCGTTAGCGCGTCTTTGTATACAGGGCCTAAGTGTTACCCAGATAAGCTCTCCATATAGTAGTTGAATAGTGTCACCATCCGGATAGTTCTGCCGGCTCATTCTGTCTGGACATTCAATGGCAGCCACTATTCGTACTGGTCCTGGATATACGGATTGTTTTTGTTTTGTTTTTTTGCCTGCAGTTGTTGACATTTAAAAAAATGTTAACTGGTGCGGGCTCAATATTGGAGACTTTATTTTCAGTTTACTGACTGGAAGATATAATGCAGTGATCTAGTTATGGCTCCTGGAGTAAACTGGTTTCTCGTAGGCTGTGACAGATCCAAAGAAGTCCCTCCTTCAGATGTGAACAATGGACTAGGTATTCAAAGGGACTTATTCAAATAGCAGCGACCACTATATGAATTAAGTCCCCTATTCATGAATTTCCAGCAGCATTGTCAGGAGAATGTAACCAAAATTTCTTACAGACCACCCTGGCGCTATCCAAATAGTGAAACAACAAAGAGAGCGGATAAAAACCACAGAGAGTAAGGGCACCAAAACAGTTTATTAGGACCCTACACGGTCCGTGTTTCGGCCAACTGGCCTTCTTCAGGGGTCTTCAAATTGACGTATACAGATGTGCCTCCAGCAGCAGCTGACCATCGGGACATAAGTTTATGCCTTTCACTCCATGAGAGTTCTGGAGGCACATCTGTATACGACAATTTGAAGATCCCTGAAGAAGGCCGGTTGGCCGAAACACGGACCGTGTAGGGTCCTAATAAACTGTTTTGGTGCCCTTACTCTCTGTGGTTTTTATCTGGTCTATTTTGGTTTTCTTCCGCTCTCTTTGTTGTTTCATGTGTTTTTTACGAGAGACTTGGACCTTGCTATCCAAATAGTATCACGTCAAAAATATCACACAAGCAAGAAACTCATACAATTGAAACTCAATTGTGAGGATCGCCTGGTGACTTGCCTGCCTGGTGCGAAGGTGGCGGACCTCACGTGTCACCTAGATAGGATTCTAGATAGTGCTGGGGAGGAGTCCGCTGTCTTGGTACATGTGGGTACCAATGACATAGGAAAATGTGGGAGAGAGGTTCTGGAAGCAAAATTTAGGCTCTTAGGTAGAAAGTTGAAATCCAGATCCTCCAGGGTAGCATTTTCTGAAATGCTACCTGTGCCACGCGCAGGGCCCAAGAGACAGGCAGAGCTCCAGAGTCTCAATGCGTGGATGAGACGATGGTGCAGGGAGGAGGGCTTTAGATTTGTTAGGAACTGGGCAACATTCTGGGGAAGGGGGAGCCTATTCCGAAAGGATGGGCTCCATCTTAACCAGAGTGGGACCAGGCTGCTGGCATCGGCGTTTAAGAAGGAGATAGAGCAGCTTTTAAACTAGAAATGGGGGGAAGGCCGACAGTCGCTCAAAAGAGCATGGTTCGGGATAAGGTATCTTTCAAAGATATCACCATAACAGGGAAGATAGAGTATCCTGATAGTGAGGTTGCAAAAGAGATTGTAGTAGATCGGGTATCTTTAAATAACAATAAAAATCAGACAAAAGATTGCCAATTAATACTGTCAAGTACTAAGCATGATGTACTTAGGAACAACAAACATAGTTTGAAATGTCTATATGCGAATGCCAGGAGCCTAAGAAATAAGATGGGGGAGTTAGAATATATTGCACTAAATGAAAAATTAGATATAATAGGCATCTCTGAGACCTGGTGGAAGGAGGATAACCAGTGGGACACTGTCATACCGGGGTACAAATTATATCGTAGTGATAGGGTGAATCGGATTGGTGGAGGGGTAGCATTGTATATTAACGAGAGCCTTGAATCAAATAGATTGAAAATTCTGCAGGAAGCAAAACACTCCTTGGAATCACTGTGGATTGAAATTCCATGTGCAAAGGGGAAAAGGATAGTGATAGGAGTGTACTACCGTCCGCCTGGCCAGGACGAACAGACGGATGCGGAAATGTTAAAGGAAATCAGGGACGCAAACAAACTGGGCAACACAATAATAATGGGGGATTTCAATTACCCGCATATAGACTGGGTTAATGTAACATCTGTACACGCAAGGGACATAAGATTTCT
This sequence comes from Microcaecilia unicolor, assembly GCF_901765095.1. Classification (NCBI taxonomy): domain Eukaryota; kingdom Metazoa; phylum Chordata; class Amphibia; order Gymnophiona; family Siphonopidae; genus Microcaecilia; species Microcaecilia unicolor. The sequence goes on along the minus strand of NC_044036.1, from coordinate 325,613,317 downwards.
TGATGAAATCAAGGACAGCTTCATGGAACAGCTAGTTCAGGAGCCGACAAGAGAAGGAAAAATACTAGACTTAGTCCTTAGTGGTGCTCATGATCTAGTGCAGGGGGTAACGATACGAGGGCCGCTTGATAACAGTGATCATAATATGATCGGTTTTGATTTTGGCATTGAAGGAAGTGAAACTAGGAAATCAAGTACGCTAGCGTTTAACTATAGAAAAGGTGATTACGACAAAATGAGAAAAATGGTGAAAAAAAGACTGAAAGGAGCAGCTCGCAGAGTAAAAAACTTGCATCAGGCGTGGATGCTGTTTAAAAACACCATCCTGGAGGTTCAGGACAAATATATTCCACGTATTAGAAAAAAGGGAAAAAAGACTAAACGTCAGCCGGCGTGGCTAAACAGTAAGATAAAGGAAATCATTAGAGCCAAAAAACAATCCTTCAGAAAGTGGAGAAGAGAACCAACTGAAAGTAACAGGATAGATCATAAGGAATGCCAAGCCAAATGCAAAGCGGAGATAAGGAGGGCAAAAAAGGACTTTGAGAAGAAATTAGCGTTGGAAGCAAAAATACATAGTAAAAACTTTTTTAGATACATTAAAAGCAGGAAACCGGCCAAAGAGTCGGTTGGGCCGCTGGACGAAAATGGTGTTAAAGGGGCGATCAAGGAGGACAAAGCCGTAGCGGAGAAATTAAATGAATTCTTTGCTTCGGTCTTCACCGAGGAGGATTTGGGGGGGACACCGGTGCCGGAAAGAATATTTGAAGCGGGGGAGTCAGAGAAACTAAACAAATTCTCTGTAACCTTGGAGGATGTAATGGGTCAGTTCAGCAAGCTGAAGAGTAGTAAATCACCGGGACCTGATGGTATTCATCCCAGAGTATTAATAGAACTAAAAAATGAACTTGCGGAGCTACTGTTAGAAATATGCAATCTGTCCCTAAAATCGAGTGTAATACCGGAAGACTGGAGGGTAGCCAATGTTACTCCGATTTTTAAGAAAGGTTCCAGAGGAGATCCGGGAAATTATAGACCGGTGAGTCTGACGTCGGTGCCGGGCAAGATGGTGGAGGCTATTATTAAGAATAAAATTGCAGAGCATATACAAAAACATGGACTGATGAGACAAAGTCAGCACGGATTTAGTGAAGGGAAGTCTTGCCTCACCAATCTAATGCATTTTTTTGAGGGGGTAAGCAAACATGTGGACAATGGGGAGCCGGTTGATATTGTATATCTGGATTTTCAGAAGGCGTTTGACAAAGTGCCGCACGAAAGACTCCTGAAGAAATTGCAGAGTCATGGAATCGGAGGTAGGGTATTATTATGGATTAAGAACTGGTTGAAAGATAGGAAGCAGAGAGTAGGATTGCGTGGCCAGTATTCTCAGTGGAGGAGGGTAGTTAGTGGGGTCCCGCAGGGGTCTGTGCTGGGTCCGTTGCTTTTTAATGTATTTATAAATGACCTAGAGATGGGAATAACTAGTGAGGTAATTAAATTCGCCGATGACACAAAATTATTCAGGGTCGTCAAGTCGCAGGAGGAATGTGAACGATTACTGGAGGACCTTGCGAGACTGGGAGAATGGGCGTGCAAGTGGCAGATGAAGTTCAATGTTGACAAGTGCAAAGTGATGCATGTGGGTAAGAGGAACCCGAATTATAGCTACGTCTTGCAAGGTTCCGCGTTAGGAGTTACGGATCAAGAAAGGGATCTGGGTGTCGTCGTCGATGATACGCTGAAACCTTCTGCTCAGTGTGCTGCTGCGGCTAGGAAAGCGAATAGAATGTTGGGTGTTATTAGGAAGGGTATGGAGTCCAGGTGTGCGGATGTTATAATGCCGTTGTATCGCTCCATGGTGCGACCGCAGCTGGAGTATTGTGTTCAGTACTGGTCTCCGTATCTCAAAAAAGATATAGTAGAATTGGAAAAGGTACAGCGAAGGGCGACGAAAATGATAGTGGGGATGGGACGACTTTCCTATGAAGAGAGGCTGAGAAGGCTAGGGCTTTTCAGCTTGGAGAAGAGACGGCTGAGGGGAGATATGATAGAAGTGTATAAAATAATGAGTGGAATGGATCGGGTGGATGTGAAGCGACTGTTCACGCTATCCAAAAATACTAGGACTAGAGGGCATGAGTTGAAGCTACAGTGTGGTAAATTTAAAACGAATCGGAGAAAATTTTTCTTCACCCAACGTGTAATTAGACTCTGGAATTCATTGCCGGAGAACGTGGTACGGGCGGTTAGCTTGACGGAGTTTAAAAAGGGGTTAGATAGATTCCTAAAGGACAAGTCCATAGACCGCTATTAAATGGACTGGAAAAATTCCTCATTTTTAGGTATAACTTGTCTGGAATGTTTTTACGTTTGGGGAGCGTGCCAGGTGCCCTTGACCTGGATTGGCCACTGTCGGTGACAGGATGCTGGGCTAGATGGACCTTTGGTCTTTCCCAGTATGGCACTACTTATGTACTTATGTACTTAAATAAATTTCTATCCGCGTGCCTCGCAGCGTCACTCTGATTGATCTCTAACTACAATACTTTTTAATATAAAAAAGAGGAGAAAAAGACCTCACAGTCAGAACCTTAGCTCATAGCAGCTACACAGAGCTAAAGCAAATCCACAACCATCACAGGTCAGAAAAAAACTCCACTTGAGCAAAATCATCAAAAAGAGTGAAAGCTACCAGGCAAGTTTATAGGAACTTATTAATGAGTTTCAACTATCTGGATAGTGGAGCAAGAGCCTGGCATAGGTGTTCCACCTGCCTCTATGGATACTCAGTGTTATTCAGTCACTATGGTGTCAATTCCAATATGTGGATGCCTCACAAGGTGTGTCTATCTTATAACAACATCTAAAAGCTCCTATTTAAATCCCTACAGACATACTAGCTTTAAAGCTAATATAACTAATATCTAAAGTTTGGGGGAAAAAAAAAATAAAAAACACCAAACCCATGCCTTAAAAGGTGCAACTTGGGATGAGGTTAGACCCATAGCCCACTCACGTTAGGGTGAGGGGACTGGAACCCTGTTTGGGGCAGTCATAGCAAGTCAGAGAAGGCTATGTGGGAGGTGGCAGGGGGCACTAGCCCATCCAGAATCTATTTAGATAATTCCCTGAGTGTTAGGAGCAAGAGACAAATACCTAGCTTTAGAACAGAGACTATTGTTAAAAGATCTGATTTCCATATGCAGATGAACTGAGGAATTTGCTTGTCAAATACTAGAGAGAAGGGGGGAAAGGACCCTGCTAAGTCCAAGAGGGGCAAGGAAGGGAATAGTGGTGTAGTGGTGTACTCCCAGTCTGCCCAGAGCCCTGGGTAAATGGAATAGTGAAGGTCTTGAACTCACCCTAATTGTAGAAGGGGACTCAGATCAAGACCTGACCACAGAGGAGCCAAGATGATTAAAGACTTTTTTTTGTTTTTGTAGATGAAATTTGTTTTTTTTGAGAGGCTGCTGAGAGTTATCATGGACTTCATTAATTATGGATATAGTTCTGCCCTTTTTTTTATAACTATGTGATTTAATTTAATATAGCAAAAAGTTGTTTTAATTAGCATAGGGTTAATTCTATAGGAGTCCCCATGCTAAAGTGTTAAATTCTGTAAGGGTATCTGGGCACCAAGATTCTATAGTACAGCATAAGTTGACATTTGCATAATAGTATTTTTAGTATTCTATAAGTTACATGTGTAAGAGTGGGAATGCACTCTTGCAGGTTTTGCGCTCAGCTTGTAGAGTACCACTTAGCAACCAACTGGCACCTATGCATGCGATGTTACATTCATGTGCCACCCCAGCCTCTTTAATACCATTCTTTCATTAAACTTTAAACAAATTAAACAGCACACCAATTGGAAGTAAACAGAAGGCTGCAGCTTTGTTTATTAACAGGTCTATGAAAAATGTAACAAAATTCCAAACAGTAACACCCCCACCTATGCTTATATATTGAGACCCCCCCCCCCCCACAACTATTCACCTTATCAGATAAGTAGCACGTCTGTCAACGGCTCCATCTCCAACGATCTCCACTCCCCCATCCCTGCCTTGACAGCTAGGACCTTGGAACAGGCCCATTAACCGGGTCCTGAGACCCACCCTGATTATCGAATCTTATCCCCTATGAGCCACAACCCCATAGCTCAGGTGTCCACCTGCTGTGACAACCATAGCAACCCCCCCCCCCCCCCAAACATTGTTACACCCTTACAACAGAAGAACAATCCAAAGCCAAGGGTGGGCAGGAGGGCAAGCCACCTCCGAGGAGCAGGGAAAATCCTGAGCCTCAGAGGGGCTACTTTAAATACTCCTGCTGGCAAACCCACCCCTATCTGATGGGTTGACCAGTAAGGTCTCCAGGGGTTCAGCAGGAATAAATGCATTACTTGAAGTAGTCAGTCCTGTTGTCCGAACAGGAGCACCAGTCACTGTCTCCCTCTCTCCTTCTCGAATTTTCTCTCCGGCTGCCCAAGTCATGGATAACAGGGCCACTTCAAGATTAGCTCCCAGGCTTGTCTCAAACTTATGCAAAGACTGTGGCTAGTGTTTAAAAAAATGCTGGTTGTGAGGCTTAAATATTGACCCAGTTGTCTCTAATGTGGTCAGGGCTTTCACTGTGAATGCCACAGTCATTGACTCATTCAGTCAACCAGTTTTCATGTCATGCTGTTTATAATGCTTTATCAGATGCTTCAGTTGGAAAATGAGAATATATTTTCTTGATATTTATTTTACATATTTACCGACCGCTTAAATCAAAGTGGTTTACAAAAAAAACATACAAAGCAAAATACATACAGCACCAAGAATAAAATCAATAAAATACATGAAAAATACATCGTTGATGATACGTTGAAACCTTCTGCTCAGTGTGCTGCTGCTGCGGCTAAGAAAGCAAATAGAATGTTTGGTATTATTAGGAAAGGAATGGAAAACAAAAATGAGGATGTTATAATGCCTTTGTATCGCTCCATGGTGCGACCGCACCTCGAATATTGTGTTCAATTCTGGTCGCCACATCTCCAAAAAGATATAGTGGAATTAGAAAAGGTGCAGAGAAGGGCAACGAAAATGATAAAGGGGATGGGATGACTTCCCTATGAGGAAAGGCTAAAGCAGCTAGGGCTCTTCAGCTTGGAGAAAAGGCGGCTGAGGGGAGATATGAGAGGTCTATAAAATAATGAGTGGAGTTGAACGGGTAGATGTGAAGCGTCTGTTCACGCTTTCCAAAAATACTAGGACTAGGGGGCATGCGAAGAGGCTTCAATGTAGTAAATTTAAAACGAATCGGAGAAAATGTTTCTTCACTCAACTTGTAATTAAACTCTGAAATTCGTTGCCAGAGAATGTGGTAAAGGCGGTTAGCTTAGCGGAGTTTTAAAAAGGTTTGGACGGCTTCCTAAAGGAAAAGTCCATAGACCGTTATTAAATAAACTTGGGGAAAATCCACTATTTCTGGGATAAGCAGTATAAAATGTTTTGTACATTTTTGGGATCTTAACAGGTATTTGTGACTTGGATTGGCCACTGTTGGAAACAGGATGCTGGGCTCGATGGACCTTTGGTCTTTCCCAGTATGGCAATACTTTTGTACTTAGGATTCTGAATGGAATCTTGCTACTCTTTGGTGTTCTACATGGAACGTTGCTACACTTTGAAATTCTGCATGGAATCTTATTATTCTTTAGAATTCTAGAATCTTGCTACTCTTTGGGGTTCTACATGGAATGTTGCTACTCTTTGGGTTTCTGCCAGGTACTTGTGACCTGGATTGGCCACTGTTGGAAACAGGATGCTGGGCTCGATGGACCTTTGGTCTTTCCCAGTATGGCAATACTTTTGTACTTAGGATTCTGAGTGGAATCTTGCTACTCTTTGGTGTTCTACATGGAACGTTGCTACACTTTGAAATTCTGCATGGAATCTTATTATTCTTTAGAATTCTAGAATCTTGCTACTCTTTGGGGTTCTACATGGAATGTTGCTACTCTTTGGGTTTCTGCCAGGTACTTGTGACCTGGATTGGCCACTGTTGGAAACAGGATGCTGGGCTCGATGGACCTTTGGTCTTTCCAAGTATGGCAATACTTATGTACTTATGTACATATACTGCCATTGATGTCTCATATCCATGACTTGCATCAGAACTGCGGCACTGCAACAGCCATCTTTACATAGATGCTCCCACAAAGAAAGAAGTCTTTAATAACTGCTCAAACTGCAAAGTCCATATCCAATAGTGACCAAGGGTCACAAGAAAAAAAATTGGTTTATTTTTGGAATTTTCAGAAGTTTTATCAATTTTTCAAAGTTCGTTTCACATTTAATTTAAAAAAATTAAAGTATGTTAGAACTTTTTAACACATATAAGTTGACTTAACATGCGTTTAATTCATAGGTCAATATGTATTAAATCAATTTTTGCATGTACTAAAATGTTTAAGAAGCTCAAGAAGCTCTAATGAACTGAATGCATGCTAAGGAATGCAATTCCTAACATGGGAATATGAAAGGAGTGACAAGTAGGGGGAAGGGGCCTTAAAAGAAAAAAAAAAAGAACCAGTACAAGTCGTTGGTGAGGCCCCACCTGGAGTATTGTGTTCAGTTTTGGAGGCCGTACCTTGCGAAGGATGTTAAAAAAATGGAAGCGGTGCAAAGAAAAGCTACGAGAATGGTATGGGATTTGCGTTCCAAGATGTATGAGGAGAGACTTGCTGACCTGAACATGTATACCCTGGAGGAAAGGAGGAACAGGGGTGATATGATACAGACGTTCAAATACTTGAAAGGTATTAATCCGCAAAAAAATCTTTTCTGGAGATGGGAAGGCGGTAGAACGAGAGGACATGAAATGAGATTGAAGGGGGGCAGACTCAAAAAAGATGTCAGGAAGTATTTTTTCATGGAGAGAGTGGTGGATGCTTGGAATGCCCTCCCGCGGGAGGTGGTGGAGATGAAAACGGTAACGGAATTCAAACATGCGTGGGATATGCATAAAGGAATCCTGTGCAGTAGGAATGGATCCTCAGAAGCTTAGCCAAAATTGGGTGGCGGAGCAGGTGGGGGAAGAGAGGTTGGTGGTTGGGAGGCGAGGATAGTGGAGGGCAGACTTATACGGTCTGTGCCAGAGCCGGTGATGGGAGGCGGGACTGGTGGTTGGGAGGCGGGAAATACTGCTGGGCAGACTTATACGGTCTGTGCCCTGAAAAAGGCAGGTACAAATCAAGGTAAGGTATACACATATGAGTTTATCTTGTTGGGCAGACTGGATGGACCATGCAGGTCTTTTTCTGCCATCATCTACTATGTTACTATGTAGTGGTGATAGTAGTCACAGATTTGAGGAGTGTGGTAGCCGTGTTAGTCCACTCAAGGTTATCAATAGAAATCAAACAAAATAAAACATGGAAAAGAAAATAAGATGATACCTTTTTTATTGGACATAACTTAATACATTTCTTGATTAGCTTTCGAAGGTTGCCCTTCTTCGTCAGATCGGAAATAAGCAAATGTGCTAGCTGACAGTGTATATAAGTGAAAACATTCAAGCATTACTATGACAGTCTGACAGGGTGGGAGGATGGGGGTGGGTAGGAGGTATGCATGGGGACATCAAAGCATATCATTGATATTTTAACAGGATGGGTGTGGATAGGTGAGGGGTGGGGTGATCAACAGAGAAATACAGCTTTATGGTTTATAGTGGGCTAGGAACCCCAGGTCCTTGTTAAGTCCTTTCTGTTGGGTGTTAAAATATTCAATCATTCTGACTTCAAAGGTCTTACGTTCTTGTATGGTTTTAAAGTTACCTTTCAGGATTCTCACTGTGAAGTCACTGGTACAGTGTCCTGGTCCTGTAAAATGTTTATTTTGTTTGATTTCATTTTAAAAGAAATTGAGGGCTCCTTTTGCAAAGGAGCGCTAGCGATTCTGTCGTGACAAATGCGATGAAGCCCATTCAATTCCTATGGGCTTTGTTGCATTTGCCATGCTGGAATTGCTAGTGCAGCTTTGTAAAAGGAGCCCTAAATAACGAAAAGAACAAAATAATAAAAAGAAATGAAATGAAAAAACTATTCAGTTCACACCCCTACTTTTGACTCACTAATCCATTTTAATCCAAATTTGCGCCACAGAGAGATTCCAGACAGTTGAATTTCCAGGGATGTCAGAGCATCTTGAGCCAACCTGGGGCGCATTTTTGAAAGAGAAAAACGTCCAAAAAGAGTCATAAAGCACCATTGGATGGATTTCTTCTCAAAACGTTCAAATTTTGCAGACGTCTATTTATGCAGTTCATCTGCAGTGCATCCAATCTCGGTGTGTCAAGGGCATTTCAAAGGCGGGACTTGATAAAGTGGATGGAACTCCTCCCATATGAGGAAAGGCTAAAAAGGTTAGGACTCTTCAGCATGGAAAAGAGATGGCTGAGGAGGGATGTGATTGAGGTCTATAAAATCCTGAGTGTAGAAGGGGTAGAAGTGAATTGCTTTTTCACTCTTTCAAAAAGTACAAAGACCAGGGAACACTCTATGAAATTACATGGAAATACTTTAAAAACAAATAAGAGGAATTTTTTTTCACTCAAAGAATAGTTATGCTCTGGAACTCACTGCCGGAGGATGTGGTAACGGCAATTAGCGTATTTGGGTTTAAAAAAGGTTTGGACAAGTTCCTGGAGGAAAAGCCCATGGTCTGTCATTGAGATTGGTATTGGTAGCATGGAATGTTGCTACTAATTGGGTTTCTGCCAAGTACTTAAGGAGGCAAGCGAAGCGAATGCGGAGCAGCCGGACCTAACATGGTGGCTGCCGCATGCTGGCCCCCTGGCCTGAATCGTCCTGCGCTTCCAGCTTCCCCGCCATCCCAGGTGACGTAGCGGGTGACCCGCCGCGTCATTGGCGGGGAGGCCGGAAGGGGGCAGGACCACAGCGGGGGGACCCTGGGAGTGGGATTAAAGACAGCCAGAGGGATTGAACGAGTTTTTTCTGGAAGCGGTCGGTTCACGGGCTTTCCCTAAATAACAATGAGAGGGATTCAGGGATGATCCACTGTACTCCACCAATACTCACTGACCCCCCCCCCCCCAAAAAAAAATGTGAATAATAATTGTACTCACCAGCCAACATGCAGGTCTCTAAAGTAGTACAGTGATGTGTGCAGTGTACTGTAGCCAGGTGGACCCAGCCCATACCTCCCCCTACCTGTTACACTTGTGGTGGAAAGTGTCAGCTCTCCAAAACTCACCAGAAACCCACTGTACCCACATGTAGGTGCCCCTTCACCCATAAGGACCATTATAGTGGTGTACAGTCGGGGGTAGTGGGTTTTGGGTGGGTTTTGGAGGGCTCGGCAGACAAGATAATGGAGCAATGGTGAGATCTGAAACCTGGGAGCATTTATATGGTGTCCACAACAGTTCCGCCCTAGGGTGCTCCCACTGCTGTTCAGGAATGTCTGGGAGGACCAGTCTGATAAAAATGCTGGCCCCCTCCTATATCCCAATGGCTTGGTTTTCTATGTTTTTCACTTGTGTCGTTTTTTTCGAAAGTGACCTAAAAAGATAAACACACAGAGCACAAAACCTTGTTACAAATGGTATTTTTGAAAATGGTTACATTCGCTATTCGGATTTAGGACAATTAGTGCAAAATGTCCAACGTCCGACTTAGATATCATATTGAAAATGCCCCTCCTTGTGTATTTTTAAAGCTGCCCTGCCATTGGCTGACACTGAGTATTTCTTACTATTAGTTAGTGTCCGTGATCACTAACAGACAGTTTTCGTTGCTTAGCTTCCTATAGGGAAAGAAAATTATGTAGGTTTTAAACCGAAATTCAAATAAACATTGTCATAAGCATGTGAAAATTCCAGTACTAAAGAGAAAAGGCTATACATTATGAAACCCACAAATGAATTATAAAAATCTTTTAGGGGACGGCCATCATGCGCCTTTTTGTCAATGTTCTTCTGTGTGGTTTTAAAATTTCAGCTTTCATCTTAAAAATAATACCAAAAATAAACTGCCAAACCACAAACACCTCAAATACTTGGCAATGCAGGATCAGACTTGGCTAGTACCCGGATGGTGACCACCAGGGAATACCACTTGGCCAAGGAAACCAGTGATGCATAATCAAACAGTATAATGCATTGCATATACAAGAAGACACCAGCAAAATAGAGACACACTTGCAGTGCAATGGCAGCATGGTTCATGGAAAGGCAGATAACTCAGAGGTGTAGTTATCAATGTGGGCTACTGTTAATAGGTATTATTATACAAGTAACTCACCCTGTTGCGGCACAGGTCAAATAGCACATCTTAGTGGCAGCCCGTGTTGATAACATTCCCCCTTAATTAAAGAAAAAATAATGTAGCTAGTAATCACAATCACTGCTATATGTAATAAAAGTGAGCCTAGTGTAGGACAATCAAGCCATTGTGACATCACTGGTGAGGTTGTCTCAGGCTTTGGTGGAACGAGGCATTATGACATCACAATATCAGCTCTGGTTAATAGAGACGGAAATTCTTCACAGTAAGGGGGAAAGTGATCAATGTGGGTTACTGTTAAGACATGTTATTTTACTACTAACTTGTGCAAAGAGACCTAGTTGTTAATAACTGGGGTTAACAATAAAATAGCCTGCCTTAGGGGTGTAGTTATCAATGTGGGCTACTGTTATTTTACCGGACTTGTATTATTTTAGCACAGATCCCATTTTATGCAATTAGACATGGAGGGACATTTTCAATATGACTTCCAAATCTGATTTTGGATGTTTTTGAACCAGAAAGACCTCTATCTTTTTGGTTCAAAAACTGCCCTAATGTAGAAGCTTTTTGTGTCCGGTGTGTCTTTCTTTAAGGGCAATTGGAAAAAAAAAAGGCCATTGGAAAAACACACAAAAACAAGCCATCGGGATGTCTGGGGGGCCAGCGGTCTTACTAGACTGGCCACACAGACATCCTAGCAGAACCAAGCACTGCAGTGAACTTCACATAAAAGGTCCCAGCTATACTTCACATCATAACCCTCTTATATTTTATGGTGAGTCCTCCAGGAATATCAAAACAATGTACTGTACCCAACAGTATACCACTACAATTGCCCTTATGCCTGTAGGTGTTATCTAGATCTGGATTTAGTAAATATTTTATGGTTATCGTGGCGCTCACTTTCCACCACAAGTGTACTAGTTAGAGTGGGATATGGGCCTGAGTCCCCTTCTCTAGCATCCACTACACCACCCGCTAGGTTATGCCAGGGACCGGCTTGCTGCTCTAAGAATGACCATTATATCTGCAGCTGTCATAGAGCCTGGTGTGTGCTATTACTTTTATTTCATAGGCAGGTGACAAGAGATGAGGGATTAATGGGGGTCAGTGGTTAGTTTGTGCACTTTTTTTCTACGTAATCATTATTGAAACAGGTTAACCAAAAATATTCTACTTTTTGTTCTGGGTGTTTTTACACTGTTTCTTTATTGCAGAAAAATGTCCAAATCATAAGCCTGCCCTAGTCCAGCCCAAAAACACACCTCCAACACGCCCCCTTGAGATTTGGAAAAACCTGCATAGAAAAACATTTAAAAAATGAGTTTCAAAACAATAGCAATTTGGATGTTTTTATGAAAAAAAAAAAACCAACCATCTGTTGCTTTGTGCCATTTTCTTCGGAGGTTTTTCTGTTTCAAAAATGAACCCCTTAGTTACTAATAACTGTGGTTAACAGTAAAATAACAAATCTTAATGGTAGCCCACCCTGACTTCCCCCATAAATGTGGAAACAAAAATAAAAACAAAAATCTCATCAGTGTGTCATGAGCTCTATTAAAAAAAAAAATTATTTTCCATATCCTTAAATCAGCTGCAGTTGATGCACAATTAAGTCTGGGTTCTCCATTGAGCCCCTACTGGTGCATTTACAAAACCAAGCTACAGAGGTCCCACAACACATCAAATGACTGGCCATCGTCACTTAAATACAGTCATAAGCAAGAAGGACTTCAGAGCCCAAGCTTTACCTTAGTTATAACCAATAGTTTGCTTATAAATATGTATGGCGCTAAATGGTAGGGACGAGCTGCCATAAGCAATGACATGGGAGATGTCACATCCCATGTCATTGCCTCTCATTAACACACGAAAACGAGCAGAAAAAAACACATTAAAAAATTGCAGATATTAGTGCAAGTTCCTGTGTGCATCTGCGAACCATTACTGCGAACCATTACTGGTGCATGTGTACACATGTGTGTGCACTATTAGAAAAATAATGTACCCTCTTTGCAGTGTGCACTCTTTCCAAAGAATGCACGCTCTGGACGGCATAGCTCCGGTAACAAACAAATGCTTGGAACCCCCCCCCCCCCCTTAAAACAAACAGAACGAATATTTCCAGAAACAACACAGGAAACCAAATGAAAATGTTCTGGCTGCCCATCCCTATGAAAAGTAGCAATAGTGCAGGGTTTCTAACAATGCTTTGGAAGAAAAGAGCTGCTTTCACTTCAATTCGGTGACATTCTCAACCTCTGGGTGAAGTTTGTTGACATTCTGGTCTTTGGCTGCAGCCCTGGTGTGAAATGTCTCTGTTCACATGATTCTTGTGTTTACTAGTCAGAGAAAACCCTGGCTTTGAGCTTTTCAAATAAACATTTGCAAAGTGAAACTTCTCTGTATAAAAAATAGTGACCACAGGCAGGGGCATAAATTCATAGGTGATGAATGGCCGATTTCAAGATTCTTTGGGTATTGGTCAGAACCTAAGAAAGGTACAGGGTAATTGCGGTTCATAAATCTATCCATCTCAATATCCCCTTTCTTCTTGAAATAAACGAACGTGTCTTTGGCCTGGAGTGTTAAAGTAACGGACATTAGGAATAGTTTAATTGTGATCACCCATCCAGCGTGTCTCCTAGGCGCCATGCAGATTAAATGGAAGAAACCATAAGAAGCGAGCATTTAACGTTTAATCCTTTTACAATGAATTCTCAGACAGTCTTGGGGGCAGGGTGCCTTCTTAGGGACCAATAATTCTGCTCCCCCCCTCCCTATGGTAATGAATACCCTAAATGTCCCGAGATCTGATTTAAAGGTGGGGGGGGGGGGGGGCGGAGAGCTATTGAAGGTAGAAACAGAGTTTTTGATTGAAGCATGAGTTAAAAAAAAAAAAAAACCAGAAAGAAAGACAAGAGAAGGGTGAGAATAGCCAGCAAACCTTTGGTGAAAAGTCTGAGCCACACAAAGCAGGGGAAAAAAAAGTATTTCAGTCAGAACCCACCAGTTTTAAATAATTGCCAAGAGAAATACAGGAAACGTCTGCTCTGTCAGGGAGCTTGGAAGAACACGTGGATGGCTTCTATTTGTAGCAGATAATCATTTTATAAAAACTAAAGCTCGGGGGACAGAGGGACAGTTTTTGCTAGACCAACCAAGGGCTTTTGCTTCATTGAGCGCTCCTGCAACTCTGTTATGTAGAAAGCTGAGTCTGGTGGCTCGAAAGTGTATACTGCAATATTGGACCTCTCCGGAGGCGCCCGCCTACTGGCATTGGCGTAATCAGGTGCACCTTTTAGCTTCTTGGGAGGCTAGAGATTTGAAATCATCGCCTAAGCGTAGGAAGATATTCCTCGGGATATGGATGCCATATATTCAAATTCTTAGCCCAAGGGGACGAAGTTTGCTTATCAATGCATGTTAAGGATGGTATGGATGGGAAAAAGTACATGTTTATGGATGAGGAGTAGGGAGAGGGAGGGGTCGGGCTTGTACTCTTAGCCTAGTCCCTGGATACATTTCCAAGTTTTGTAGAATGTGGGCAACCCAGGCATACTGAGTTATTGGGTTTAGAAGTAGGGGGGGGAAGGTGGATTGGGTTGGATGGTAGGGGGAGGGAAGGGACATATACACGTTATATGGTTTCAGCATGTTATCTTATTGCTTGTATGTTGGGTAAATAGAGCATGTTGAGTTGTTTACCATTGATGTTGTCAATAAATATATTTAAATAAAAAAATAAATAAAACTAAAGCTCGGGTCTTAAGGCATTTAAATGCCAAGTTCCTCATTCAGGTTAAAAAAAATAAACTATGGCAGCTTGGCGTTATTTCTCTTCCCTCCCCGGACCCGCGAGTGGGGTCAAGAGGAACTGTGTGTCCGGGTCTGAAAACCGCTGAAAAACTCAGCAGCGTATTCCTTGCTGATGGCTGAAGTTTAAGAGACCCTCAAGTCAGGAATCGGGCACGGGAGGGGGTGGAAGTATCGCGTGGTTTGGGGGTCAAAGCTATGGACCGGCAAGAGGTCAGCGTTCTGTAGACCACGGCTAACGCTCTGGCCCCTGCTGACTTCAGTGACACACATCTCTGCTCAGATCTGGTACAAAGTTGCTGAAAGGGATGGAACACAACAAGGTGGGACTGACAGCGTTGCAGTAAAATCACAGGACAGAAGCGGCGCATGCACTTAACAGGTCTTTACAGAGCACAGCTCTGTTGAAGCATATTTTATGGCCACATCACATCAATTGATATTGCCAGTTGCAGTTATCCTAATAATTACAGCAGGCAAGATAAGAAGACAGAGAAGTGGGTGGGATGAGATTAACAGACTCTGCAAAACGCCATCCTTCTGGGGAGGTGGAAAGGCTGCTGTGCAGCATGAAACTAGATTATCAGTCTGAAAGCAAACATATTGAAAGAAAGGGAGCAGTTAGTGGGGTCATTAAAATCTTTATCTCTTACAAAAGCAATGATAGCCAAGCACCCGTAAAAATTAGGCCAGAAGTTCTCCCAACTACTACTACTACTATTTAACATTTCTAAAGCGCTACTAGGGTTACGCAGCGCTGTACAATTAAACATAAAGGACAGTCCCTGCTCAAAGAGCTTACAATCTAAAGGACAAGTAAACAGTCAGTCCGATAGGGATAGTGAAATTGGGGCAGTCGGATTTCCTGAGCATTGAAGAGGTGGGCTTTGAGCAAAGACTTGAAGATGGGCAGGGAGGGGGTTAATAATAAGACTTTCATTCTAAGCAGTATAAAAAAAAAGAGACTGCCCCGTGTGAAGATGAAGCCGGATAGCCTGTCAAACAAAATTCGAAGACCGAGCCCCAAAGGGGTCAAGTTTCTGCAGTGTCTGACCACAATGGTAGGTGTGAAAGACACGTGTTCTATTGTAAGAGAAATGTCAGGCCACACCAAACCCTGCACACTTGTATTCGCCACAGGGCCACCCCCCCCCCCTCCTTCCCCATCCAGGACAGGCGATTTAGGTAGGACTCCAGATACACTGCCATGAATACTGGAGGCTCGAGAAAAGAGAGCTGAACCCAGCGTGAGAGCTGCCCTAAGGGAAATCCAGATTTGCTGCAACCTACCCCCCACCCCAGTATTTATTCTTATTAAAATGCAACAAATAAACCTTAAAGAAATAGGCTCCAGGCCTGGCACAACGGAAACACATGTCTTTTGTTTATCTAGAAATGCTGAGTCCAGACAGGGGACGGGCTCACACAGTTGACTCAAATGAAACACAACACAGCGGGCTAGACCAGGAGAGACGCGGAAACGGAATTGAAATACCAGGGCTCATCAATCTTTTAGTGGTTCACTTTAATTTTGCACTGCGGATATAAAGAATAAATAGCGAATACTCTTATTGTACATGATTCATCTGTCAATTTGTTCTCTGTATTTACAATAGCTGTAAAATAACATCATACTTTAGGCTTTCCGAGGTCCATAAAAGCACAACACTTTCCGAAGAATGGAAAATAGCTTTCAAGTCCTTCTGGATAAAAGTTATTTAAAATTTGCTTCGCAACGCGAAGTGCTCTGAAATATAAATACAATTAGCAACAACCGGAATAATAGTCTTGAAAATACAGTAGATGCTATTGATTTAACGAATAATACTGATCTTTTAATAACAATTAAATTTTTTTTTACCATATATATATACACAAAACATTCTTACACATGACAGTGCGGTGCATACAACGTTGACCAATGACCATAAAGCTATGTGTCTTTGTAGGAACGTTCAAGTTTTGCTAGTCCGGGGCTTAGCAAGAACATTTGCATTCGGCTATGATCGGGTACTGGATGGGTATCCACGTGCACCTCTGGCCACCCCTGCGTTGGCACCTCCACCTTAGGATGGTTAAATGCAACGACTTGGCAGGCTTGCAAACCATCCCTTCGGGCACGGAGCAAGACCGTCTGCTGTAACAGTTGCCCACTTTCACGTAGCGAGGCCAAAACCGGCTACCCAGATCGTTCCACGTGTAAAGGACAGGGCAGAAGGTCTGGGACCACAGCCACATCTGCAGCTTCCTCCGTAGCTTCTTGCTCAGTCGTTGCTTCTTGCCCTGCAGCCCCTCGTAAAACTCCAGCCCTTTGATCTCGCCCGGCATGGCCCCGGTGGGTCTCTGCCGGAGGATCAGGTCCAGCTCCCCCAGGTCTTCCACCCCGTGCCTGTCATCGGGCAGCAGCGTGACGGCCATGAAGTTGGAGTCAAAGTGGCCACCGATGAGGCTCCGCAGCTGGGTCTCGTTAAGATCCTTTTCCTTCGGGTCAAAGATCGGATCCGGATGTTCGATAAGATCCACCAGGGGCAGGTTGTCACTAGGAGCTGGGCGGATGTGGAGGTAATGCTGACAAGCCCCTTCCTGTGTTCTGAGCCCAAGGAGAACCACCAGGGCATAAATAGTCACAAGACACTGGGAATGAGCCATGCTGCTCTGCTGTCCTCTCCCCAAGGCGATCAGGCGCATAGAAAAGACATTGAGCGGGGTATCATATAATATCCAGTTGTCTTGGGTAGGATCCGAGCACAACAACTTTTCCCCCCCTCTTAGATCTTGCTTCTAGGGTTTCTCCTGGAGTAGCAGCCTCAGACGCGTGCTGGGCACCAGCTTGTCTCTGCGTCTCCCCTTCAGGCTCCAAAGGGCTATTTCCGTCTCCACATTTTCTTCACTTTCAGCACGATCACCATGGTAACCACTGACTCTCGATCCAAAACGTATAGACATATACGTATAAGAGTTACAACTATTCGTATTTTAAAGCAGCTGCCACTGCTTCTGCGACTTCAGGCTTTTTCCACTGCTGGAAGAAACTTGGTGGGGGTGGGGAGGGGTCCCACACTCTGTGTCGCTGCTACAACTCGCCCCGTGCAGATGCCACAGGGCTCTTTTGCAGCGTGCAGAAGAGTGACTGCTGCAGATCGCAGAGAAAGTCACTGTCCCCCTTGGCGCTCCTTGCAATACCCAGCTCGCTGTCTCATAGCTGCAAAGTGGGGAGGGGGGGGGGGGGTCCTCTCTTACTTCTGACTGAGCTCGTGGAAACTGTTGCAGCCCAGCCGCAGGGCCGCCTCCGCCCGGGGATCCACGCCTGCCGGAGGAGTCGGTCTGCACTTGGACATTGTTTCCCCTTTTGCTACTGCTGGACGCCGAAGTGAGAGCTACCTGGGTTCTGGGATTTATTTGCCCGGCTCCACACTGCCGTGATGTAATTCATATAAAGCGCTCTTGTTGGCTTGGGGCCAGAGCTTCCAGACACCTCCCTCTCCCTGAGTGGAGGACCTGCGGGGGCGCGTCCTTCACAGCCCTCTCCCATGGCTCCTTCTAGCCGGCGACAGGGCGCCCTCTGCTGGCAGCACCACGTGCCCTAGTCATTAAAAATGCCAAATAGACTCTGCAGAATACATTTCAGTCAATTCTTACCTCACATAGGTGCGCTTTGTTCTATGCCCCCGAAGCTAACATTTTCGAAGAAATAAAGTTGTCTAAACCATACAGCAACATCTCACAAATGGATATTTGTTGGTTAAAAATAACATGTTGGAAAGTTCTTTGCAATTGCAATTTTTTTTAAATGGTGGTATCACATGCCATGATATATTGATCATTTTACTGTTCACGGAAATACGTTATTTTTGCCGGCACATCTCAGTCCTAAGCCAAGGCATGTTGAGTACCATTATACTAGTGCTAATGGCTTCTTACTTTGGGATTGGAGCTCATAAAATGTAACGTACAGGCAGCAGCACATGGAAGTGACTCGAAAATTCTTAATTTTAGTGATGCCCAGGTCTATTTCTGTATCTTTCCCCCACATTTTTTTGGTCACTGTTGCATCTCTGTTTTCCCCACATCTAGAGCAGGATAGTCGATAGATCCTGACGCACCAGGAATGCCATTCTGGTGACATCAGTAGGACGCTAATTAAACGTGTAGACATATTAATGTGTTTTGTTTTTCCTGTATTTGCTTGAGCTGTTTATTTTTAGCTGGCTCTGTAAATGAATTGTAATATTTATCCTTTGAACTGCCGGAGCCCAAGATATAAGTAAGTGTCTGGTGAGCAGATAAAATATTGTCTTCTTCAGAACAGAACACCTCCTCCCCATCTTTAAACAAATTTCATGCGTCTGAAAAGAGCGCAAAACTGAAAGCCTCTATACGCAACTACCCCGCGCCATATTTTTAAACGTTTGACAGTATTTAGGGTTTGGAAAATTGTTTTTTTTTTCCGAAACATGCAAGGCAACTTGATTAAAAACCCTTTCCCACCGCACGGGTATTTCTGCAGAACAATGCCAATAAAGAAAGGAGAGAGATGGAAGGTCCCGAGGCCCCTGGTAGCTGCCCCTTTACTCCTTTCATTGTTTTTTCCAAGTCACTTGAACCCCCCCCCCCTACCTCCCAGATCAAGATCATTAGAACTCCACTCAATATTTTCATAAGATATATGAGTTTTTGTCTCGGACCAGGGTTTGTACATTCATCTGCTGATAAACTGTTTATCTTAGCTTTTGTGAGGGCGCCTCTCCAATTGCCTGGCGGAGACAGGACCCTGGGTGTTTGTCTTATAATGGGTATTTATATCTCCCCCCCCCCCTCCCCACACCACCAGTTCTGTATATCATGGAAGGTGGACTCCACGTCTGTCTCAGCAAATTATTCACACACAGTCCGCTTTTGCAGTAAATTCATTCACACTTAAGGCAGGAGGAGTCTTCTTGGCATCGGCTCCTTCCTTGGCCGTAGAAACTCACAGACTGAAAAATCTACAACAGGAAAAATAAAAACCCAAGCTCAGCCTCTCCTGCCTCTCCTCCTTCTGCCTGCCAAAATATTAACACATAGGAACAGAGTGGAGAGAATATTAGCTTTCGCTGTTTAAGAGTTTCACAGTTTGCGGGCAGATCCATCATGGGACGGTGAAAATAAAGGCAAAATGAATTGCGAGCTAAATAATAATAATAATAATAATAGTCTCAACAGCAATAAAAAGCAACCCATTGCAGAAAACAGAAAACTGCCCTTCTGTTAGCGGTCAGGTTTGCAATTGGAAAGGCATTTTTCTCCATCCCAGAATTTCTGTAATCCCTGTTTATCGAGTCTATAAATCAGAAAATCAAAGGTGGTATTGGAGATGACCGTCATTCTGGAAGAAAAAAAAAAGCTGTTTAATTATGTATTTGGAAAAGGGTTGTGCCAAAGTACACAAAAAGAAACCTTCATGGCTAGAGTTGTCATAAATACTCTGCAAATGCAGGTAGTTTCATAGGACATGAGATAGTCGTAAGGACTCGCACGCCTAAAACTGAAAATAACCTGTGGATTCTGATAGATTTATTGCGCTAGCAAGTTTCGTTTTTTTTTTCAGCGTCGTCCTGTACAGAACTTCAGAAACAGCTGAGCTATAAAACGTATATCACACAGTCCTTGTACGCCTACAATACATTCGCTTTTTCCCATCAGCATTTAAGCTGACAACTTTCCTCCCTCCCCCTCACGTGTGAATGAATAAGGAATTTTTTTGGAACGAGCTATTGAAAGAAACGTTTTGAGCAGCAATCTCTTTACAAATCACATTTTTTTTTTAAAGTGGCGGATCTGCTGATAGATAACCCCCACGTTTTTCTCTGTTAGTTAAAGGATAACACACAGAAGAAAATGCTGGCTGCACGCCTCAATGGTGTTATATTGTCTGGCTGAGTGTGGCGGGTAGAGATTAAGCACTGAAATGTCATTCATGTTGCTTTCTTTGAACGAATATTGGTTGGACTTGCAATCCGGTGTAAATGACTCTCAAGGACAGACGGGGCAGGACAGGCAGCCAGGGATGGAATCCTAAGGGGCCATTTTACTAAGCCGCTGGGGTGCTAGTTTCTGGCACCTGGCAAGAAACCAGGCAGTAATCATTCTATGCGCATAGACCATAAACCACTACTAAATGGACTTGGGAAAAAAATCCACAATTTCAGGAATAGCATGTATAGAATGTTTGTACGTTTGGGAAGCTCGCCAGGTGCCCTTGGCCTGGATTGGCTGCTGTTGTGGCCGCTCGATGGACCCTTGGTCTTTTCCCAGTGTGGCATTACTTATGTAAGTCAAGTCAATGGCTGGCGGTAAGGACTCAGACTCAAAATGGACGCGCGCCACTTTTTATTATGCCGCACGTCCATTTTAGGCAAAAATAAAAAAAAGGCCTTTTTTTAACAGGCGCACTGAAAAATAAATCTGCGCCTGCCCAAAACATGCGCACACTAGCGCAGCCCATTTTTCAGCGCACCTTAGTAAAAGGACGCCTAAATGTCTTAAGGTTGTTGAAATGTGGGATTCCAGCAGCCTACGCTGTAACTAACTAACTAACTAACTAACTAACTAACTACTAACATTTCTAAAGCGCTACTAGGGTTACGCAGCGCTGTACAATTTAAACATAGAAGGACAGTCCCTGCTCAAAGAGCTTACAATCTAAAAGACAAGAGAACAATCTAAAGACAAGTGTACAATCTAGAGGACGAGTGAACAGTTAATCTGATAGGGTGGATAGATTGGGGCATTCTATATTTCTCAAGCGGTTAGGCGCCGAAGGCAGCATTGAAGAGGTGAGTTTTAAGCAGAGATTTGAAGATGGGTAGGGAGGGGGGCATGGCGTATGGGTAAAGGAAGATTGTTCCAGGCATAGGGTGAGGCAAGGCAGAATGAGCGGAGCCTGGAGTTGGCAGTGGTGGAGAAGGGTACTGAGAGGAGGGCTTTGTCCTGGGAACATAGGGGGAGATGAGGGTGGACATGTAGCTCTTTAAAGTCCTTCTTTTGCTTTTTCTTTGAAGGGGATGGAGTAGGGGAGGGGGGGGGGCCCTAAGTGTGCTTATTTTAAGGATTCCTTACCTTAGCTCATACAAGTGAGAGGAACTCTGAGCTGGACAGCCCCTCTTCAGAGAACCTGGTCACGTATGTAACTTTTTCATCTCTGCCCGTCCTATAATTAAGCATGACTGTAGTAAAACAAACCTTTTGATCGTGCTTCTTCTCATCTCTTTCAAGACAAACAATGGCCCTGCAGCCTCCAACTGCTTGTATTTTTCTTATATCTAGAGTTTCGGCTTGGGTGTGTTTATCCGTCTTCATTAAAAAAAAAACCCTTTTGTGTGTGAGTGTGAAGAGGTGGGGTTGGTGGGGAGGGATTTATTTGTGGTATACATTACATGACCACCTTTGATGACCCAAAATAAAAGCCCTAAATGACAGCTCACTGTTAAGATGGATTATAAACCCCCGTAACCCATTTACACCACAGATGGACAGAAATCTTAAAGTGAGCCTATTTCAAATACTTTTTTTCAGCAGAAAACGGTTTGACATTGCAACACCCCATTCTGCTAATTTGTTCTTTAAAAGGGCAGTTTTTCTTCTAGAGGAAAGTGGTGAGGTAGCCCGTTTGAAATGTGGGCTAATCCCTGCAGTAACTCTGCTTAGGCTCTTCCCAATGTTGTAGAAAGAATTAAAGCACAATCTCTCTTAAATAACTCTCTTTTGAAATCCGTTTCCACTTTCAGATTGCTAAAAATTACTTTCTGGAGTTATAGGGGAAATGTGTGTCTGTGTGTCTTTCCCAGGAAATTGTGGCAATCTAGATGATTGGCTGTGGTAAGCAATTGGGGTTGTTTCTAGGCTGTATTTTTTTATAAGCCTGAACCAGGTCTTTAAGACCTTGACTGATATTCAGATTTATAAGGTGGTTACCATTGTAATTCTTGGTTGTTAGAACTAATCTACTTAAATAGTAGAAATAAAGATCAACAACAAAAGTATAGGTGAAGCCCTTTTATTGAATTACTATCTTTGGGGGTCGATATTCAATGCGATGTAACCAGCCAGAAATAAATCATGGGTTTGTGGCTGTCCCCTGATATTTAGCGGCACTTAAACAAATTAATCAGAAAAGCACAGAGTGGAAGGAAAAAAGTTCCAAGAACTACCAGGAGTCCAATATCTTCAAAGTATATAAAGTCTATTCTCCAATAAAAGTTGCATAAACAGTCCAGACCCAACACAGACCGTGTTTCGGCAATACGCCTTCTTCAGGGGTCACAACTTTGCATGAATGCAAAAAACAGTGTAGAGAATAACCTCAGTGTCAGCAAATAATGCAACAGTCAGCAGTGACTCGGGCTGCACATACTGCAGCGGGACATGTTTAGCCACTCCTACCCTAGCTGAGATAATATTTAACCATCTCTCTGACCTCACGTGCAACTTTCTTCAAATCAATCACCTTACTTTCCAATTCTTCCTACTTTCTTACTCATCTATATGTTAGAACTTTGCCTTATCCCTCACTACCAATTATAATTATAATGTTCTAGTACATAGTGTTATTATTATTTATTGCATTTGTATCCCACATTTTCCCACCTATTTGCAGGCTCAGTGTGGCTTACAGAGTTTTGTAATGACATTGCAAGTAGTATTTATTTATTTAGATTTTTGCTCACACCTTTGTCAGTAGTAGCTCAAGGTGAGTTACATTCAGTCCCAGGAGGGCTCACAATCTAAGTTTGTACCTGAAGCAATGGAGGGTTAAGTGACTTGCCCAAGATCACAAGGAGCAGCAGTGGGACTTGAACTGGCCACCTCTGGATTGCAAGACCGGTGCTCTAACCACTAGGCCACTCCTCCACCCCAAAGAAGCTTGTTACTCTTTGGGGTTCTACATGGAATGTTGCTACACTTTGAAATTCTGCATAGAATCTTGTTATTCTTTAGAATTCTAGAAGCTTTATTTATTTAGATTTTGCTCACACCTTTTTCAGTAGTAGCTCAAGGTGAGTTACATTCAGGTACTCTGGATATTTCTCTGTCCCAGGAGGGCTCACAATCCAAGTTTCTACCTGAGGCAATGGAGGGTTAAGTGACTTGCCCAAGATCACAAGGAGCAGCAGTGGGATTTGAACTGGCCACCTCTGGATTGCACGACCGATGCTCTAACCACTAGGCCAGTCCTCCACTAGCAACATTCCATGTAGAAGCCTGCCCTTGCAGATCAGCAACGTGGCCGCGCAGTCTTCTGTTTCTGTGAGTCTGACGTCCTGCACGTATGTGCAGGACGTCAGACTCACAGAAACAGAAGCCTGCGCAGCTGCGTTGCTGATCTACAAGGATAGGCTTCTACATGGAATGTTGCTAGTGGAATAGCAACATTAACATTCCATGTAGAATCTCAAATAGTAGCAACAGAATCTCAAATAGTACCAACATTCCTTGTAGAATCTCAAATATTAGCAACATTCCAGAATCTCAAGAAGTAGCAACATTCCATGTAGAATCTTCAATAGTAGCAACATTCCATATATTTATACTAGCCGTTCAGCCCGTAAAAACGGGCTAGTATGGGGGGGGGGGGGTTGAAAGGCCCCCCACCCCGCCACCGAGTTCGCCACTGCCGCTCCCCCTCCCGTCGCCACCCACCTTCCACCCGGTCGGGCCCTCGCTCCGCTATTGAAACAGCAAGGGCAAGCAGCACACAGCTCTACTGCTGAGCTGCCGTGGCCTTCCTTCTTCTCTGCCTGTGTCCCGCCCTCGTGTGACATAACGTCGTCGAGGGCGGGACACAGGCAGAGAAGAAGGAAGGCCGACGGCAGCTCAGCAGAGCTGTATGCTGCGTGCCCTTGCTGTTTCAATAGCGGAGCGAGGGCCCGACCAGGTGGAAGGTGGGTGGCAGCGGCGGCGACTCCGGGTGGGGGGAGTGTTAGCGGTGGCGGTGTCCCTCGCAAATGCGCAGTAGAGACCCTCTCTGTTCCGCCCTTGTCATCACATATTGACACGGGGGCGGGCAGAGAGGGTCTCTACTGCGCATTTGCGAGTGAGTACGACACTCACCATTTATATATATTGATTTTGCTCACACCTTTTTCAGTAGTAGCTCAAGGTGAGTTACATTCAGGTACTCTGGATATTTCTCTGTCCCAGGAGGGCTCACAATCTAAGTTTGTACCTGAGGCAATGGAGGGTTAAGTGACTTGCCCAAGATCACAAGGAGCAGCAGTGGGACTTGAACTGGCCACCTCTGGATTGCAAGACCAGTGTTCTAACCACTAGGCCACTCCTCCACGCCATACTGTGAATTGTTGTTCGAATATTTTTACTGCTCTAATTGCCTCCTGCTCATGTTTGCTCTATTCTTACTGTACACCGCCTGGAGTGAATTCCTTCAAAAAGGCGGTAAATAAATCCTAATAAATAAATAAATAAACGTTGGTCACATTGTGCTGCCATTGCTGACTGTAGCGTTATTTGATGACATTGAGGTTATTCTCCATACTGTTTTTTGCATTTGCACAAAGTTGTGACCTCTGAGGAAGGCATATTGCCGAAACACGGTCCGTGTTGGGTCTGGACAGTTTATGCAACTTTTATTGGAGAATAAACGTTTTATGCTTTGAAGATATTGGACTCCTGGTAGTTCTTGGAGCTTTTTTCCTTCCACTCTGTGCTTGTCTGTTCGATTGTTGTGGAAGCATTCTACCCCCCCCCCCCCCTCTTTGGTTTGAGTTAATCAGTTATTGCCACTAAATATCACAAAGCCATCTATTCTGTGTGCGGTCCAGGGGTGGAGTCCGCACTTATGCGGTTAAGTGATGATATTGAGCATTTAACTGCCTAAGGGGGCCTGTGCTAGCATCAAAGCATGTTTGTGATGCGTGCTGAGGCCGGGTTCCCATGCTAACCTGGAGGTAACCCGATTACCACCGGACAAGCACTGGCACTATAAAAATAGAAAATATAGCGCCGGAAATGGTGCGTGCTGGTGGTGGGAACTACCGCCGGGCTCCTGCAGTAGCCCGGTGGTTCTTCCGGATTGGCATGTGGCTGCCCATTGACATGCGCCAACACTTTAGTAAACAGGCCTCTAAATCAGGGGCATAGCCAGACCTCTCAGTGGGAGGGGGCCAGAGCCTGAGGTTGGTGGCATATTTTGAGTGCCACCCCGCTGCCCCCCACCGCCACACCCCCCCCACTGCTTTGTCTCCTCGCCCCCCCCACCGTCTCGCCTCACCCCCTCACAAACAAATACCTTTGCTGGCAGGGGTCCTCAACTCCCGCCAGCCGAAGCTTTCTTCAGCGCAGTCTTCGGCGCAGCCGTGTTCGCTGCCTGCCCCCTGCTCTTCTTGCTCAGCATGCACAGGAGGAGCAAGAAGAAAGAAGAGCAGGGGGCAGGCAGCGAACACGGCTGCGCTGGAGACCGCACTGAAGAATGTTTCGGCCAAACCAGGGGCCCGGATGAAATTTGCAGGGGCCCAGGCCCCCGTGGCCCCCTGTAGCTACGCCCCTGCCCTAAATTAAATGGTCATATCAGACTGTATAAAAGTCAGTCCTGTCTTCATATGGTGTTGCTTATGTGGTTTGGTGCTCTGTGTCTGTACGTCTACATACAGGAAATGCCCGAACCGAGCATATCACTTCTTTCCTTCGGAATGAGCATCGACTTCCTGTTTCCTATAGAGTGACATATAAGTTGTTACTATTGATATTTAAGGCTCTCTCTTATGAAACGCCAGTGTATTTGACCTGGTTTTTATTGCCTTATACCCCAATGAGGACGCTTTGTTTGTCTCAAAATCGGCTGCTTCAGATACCTCCGCTTTCCGTCACGAGCTTTTTCACTATTAGAAAGAAGCTGTTTAGTGTGCAGAGACCCACCTTCTGGAGCTCCCTCTCCCTGGATTTGCGTTTGACACGATCTGTTGACGATTTTAAGGTTAAACTTAAAACTCACCTATATTGTCCAGCATTTGGGACTTAGGTTGTGGCTTGATTTGGGGGTGGGGGGGGGGGGGGGGGGGGGGAGATGGTCGGATGTGTGACAATACTGACTTCTAATCTTTTCTTTCCTCTCTATTATTGTATTTTTTGTTGTTGCTTCGTTCGGACAATACGTGTTTGTTGGCAGTTCCAGGGTTCCTCTTGTTTAGTTTAGAAGAGACAAGGAAGCACATATTTTCTGCCACTTTTTCCGACAGAGTGGAAAAAATCCTAGGAGTAACATTAGACAAACCCCTAACTTTAGAAACTCGTGCAAAAACCACGACGAAGAAGATGCTCAACATGATGTGGGTACTGAAAAGAGTGAAGCCATACCTTCCACAGAAAACTTTCCGCAATCTAGTACAATCCACAGTGCTCACCCATGCCGACTACTGCAACAGCATCTTCATCGGATGACAAGCCCAAATCATGAAAAAACTCCAAACCGCCCAAAACACAGCAGCTAGGCTCATTTTTGGCAAATCACGATTCAAAAGCGCAACACCACTTTGTGAAAAACTTCACTGGCTTCCAATCAAGGAACGCATAAACTTCAAAGCCCACACAATGATCCACAAGATCCTCAATGGCGAATCTCCAAGCTACATGTCCAACCTGGTCGATCTTCCAGCCAGGAACTGGACCAGAACTTCTAGAACATATCTCAATCTTCATCTTCCTAACTGCAAAGGCCTCAAATACAAAACCTACTACGCATCCAACTTCTCTGTCATAGGCAGCCAACTCTGGAACGCCATACCTAGACGCATCTGAAAAACCACAGAACACCTACCCTTCCGAAAACTGCTGAAGACTTACCTCTTCAAACAAGCCTACCCAAAAGACCCGTCCTAATTCTCAAACATAATTCCACACCATTAGTATTACCCACACTCCAATCCCTTCCCCACATCGCTTATTATTGTCCTACTCTATGTAATTATGTCATCTCTGTGATACATTGTTTCCATACCTGTATTATCTCCGTGATACTTTGTACCATACTTTGTAAGCCGCACTGAACCTGCTATCGAGCGGGAAAGAGCAGGGTATAAATGCCACAAATAAATAAATAAAATAAATTACCTGGAACTCTCAGGATACAGAAGAATTCAGGGTTGTTGACGCAATACTTGTTAGTACAGGTTAAACAGTGACCTAGGCCGTTGGTGGACACATTATGGTGATCTGTTTTTTTTTTTAAACCAAAAACCAAAACAGATTCTCTATAAAACAAAACATCAGCAATAAGTGGACATATTCAGAATAAGGAGGGAAAAGTCTCAAGAAACTCCCAGCTATAAGCCACGGGAGCAGGACTCCTTCATCCTCAGCAAAAAAACCTCCTTAAAAATGGTTACAATACTTAAAGAATGAGAACCTCTCCAAAATATCTTAAACAGTTCTTCAGAACAATTAAACCAGCTAGCAATACTTAGCTGTAGAATCGTTCCTTCCTCCAATAGGCAGACCGTGACCAACGGTGGCCGGCGTTTCATCTAGCTGCATCAGGGCCAAACGGCCGAAAATTTAAACTCCGTTCAGAATATGAGACTAGGGCTCTTCAGCTTGGAGAAGAGATGGTGAAGAGGACTATAAAATACTGAGTGGAGTGGAACAAGTAGATATGAATCACTTGTTTACCCTTTTCAAAAATACTAGGACTAGGGGGCATGCAATGAAGCTACTAATTAGTACATTGAAAACAAACCAGAGAAAATATTTCTTCACTCAGTGTGTATTTAAACTCTGGAATTTGTTGCCAGAGAATGTGGTAAAAGCAGTTAGCTTAGCAGGGTTTAAAAAAGGTTTGGCTAGTCTCCTAAAAGAAACATCCATAAGCCATTATGTAAGCCGCATTGAGCCTGCCATGAGTGGGAAAGCGCGGAGTACAAATGTAACAAAAAAAATAAAAAAATTGTTAAGATGAACTTGGGAAAATCCACTGCTTATGTCTAGGATAAGCAGCATAAAATCCGATTTACTCTTTTTGGAATCTTGCCAGGTACTTGTGACCTGGTTG
Source organism: Microcaecilia unicolor (assembly GCF_901765095.1). Taxonomy (NCBI): domain Eukaryota; kingdom Metazoa; phylum Chordata; class Amphibia; order Gymnophiona; family Siphonopidae; genus Microcaecilia; species Microcaecilia unicolor. Next base: position 325,585,163 of record NC_044036.1, on the reverse strand, counting down.
GCCACTGTTGGAAACAGGATACTGGGCTTGATGGTCCTTTCGTCTGTCCCAGTATGGCAATGTTTATGTTATGTTCTCCCCACCTCTATTCCTTTAATCGCTCCCTTCTTCCCTACCAGCCTTTCTCCTCTTTCACTTCCTTCAGCCTTGTTCCTTTCTCATTCTGTCCTCAGTTTCTTTTCCTTCCCCCAGCATCTCTTCCTGCTAGTTTCTCTATAATCTAGTATTAATGTGCAACAAACCCAGTCACAGGGTTGACACCATAGAAGCATTCCTTTCCCTTTGCCTATGGACCCAAACAGCCTGACATTAAAACTCACTTGTCTCATAATAGACACAAAGAATGAGTGACTGCCTAAAAAAACCTTCAGTGCTCTTTTGCTTTCCTTCTCTCTCTGATTCAGCTACATTTTAATCCTTTTCATTTCACCAAACTCCGAAGTCAGCAGCTTCCAAACCCAACCTTTCCCCTTGATATCCAACACAGAACTGGCTGCAAAATGATGACATCATTAGCAATGGGATTTGGAAGAAGTGAGGCTGGGATAGGCTCATTAGATTGCTTGTCAAAATGTTTCAACATGCTAAGTCAAATAGCTCCTGCTTTTTCCTTGTCCCTCAGGACTACTCCTGCAACTAGGCAGGCTAGGTGTCCATCTAAGAGAGCAGCATTTGGAGGCAGTAGTGTAATGTATAACACATCCAATTGCACAATTGAAGGATAGACAGTAGAGGCATTCCCTTTCCATTGTTCATGGACCCAAAAACTGAGTTTTAAAACTCATGTCTCTCATAACAGATACAAAGCCATAACATAACATAAACATAAAAATAGCCATACTGGATCAGACCAATGGTCCATCTAGCCCAGTATCCTGTTTCCAACAGTGGCCAATCCAGGTCCCAAGTACCTGGCAGAAACCCAAATAGTAACAACATTCCATATAGAACCTCAAAGAGTAGCAAGATTCCATTCAGAATCTCAAAGAGTAGCAAACATTCCATGCTACCAATCCCAGGGCAGTGGCTTCCCCACGTCTGTCTCAATAACAGACTAGGGACTTCTCTTCCTGGAACTTGTCCAACCCTTGTCCTTTGTCCTCTGCCCCCCCTCCAGCCACCCAGCGGTTCTCCATTGTACCTTGACCCCATTCCAGCCACCCACCAATGCTCTTCTCTCCCCTGCCCCCCCTTCCAGCCACCCAGCGAATCTCCTGTGTCCCCTGCCCCCCCCTTCCAGCCACCCAGCGATGCTCCTTTCTCGCCTGCCCTTAACGATACCGGCGAAATCTCTTGTCCTCCGCCAACTGGCCAACCTCCGCTGCAGTGCACACAGCTCAGCGACAGCGTGCAGGTCCGCTGAATGATCGATCCATTCACCACAGTGCGCCCGCCCTCCCACCTCTGGTTGGTCAGCTTTTGTGTGCGCCCTCCCACCTCCGGTTGGTCAGCTTTTGTGTCTGCCCTCCCACCTCTGATTGGTCAGCTTTTGCGTGTGACGTACCAGGAAGTTCTGACATCAGTTCTGACAGCACGAATGCTTCAAGGTTTAGTGCCACGGAGTCAGCTTCAGAACGTTGGAGGTGCTTTTTATTATATAGGATATCATTCCCTTTCGCATCGCTTAGCTATTTTTCGGTGCTCTTGTTGCGCTATGAAATTTTGCACTGTGGGCTTTAGCACCCAGGTTTGAACAAAGGCAGGGCCGCCGAGAGACTGGGCTGGGCACGGGGCAAGGCCGCCCCCGGGGCTCCGCCCCCGAGGTTGCCGCTGCCGCTCCCCCCTCCGTCTGCCACCGGGCCGGGCCCCCTGCATTGAAATCACAGCGCCTCTCACCTCCGTGTGAAAGCGCTGCAGGCAGCAGCTGATCACCTCCCTTCGGGCCTCTTTCCCTCCGTGTGTCCCGCCCCTCGCGGAAGTTCCGTCAGACGAGGGTGGGACACAGGGAGGGAAGGAGGCCCGAAGGGAGACAATCTGCTGCCCTGCTGCCTGCAGCGCTTTCACACGGAGGTGAGAGGCGCTGTGATTTCAATGCAGGGGGACCGGCCTGGTGGCAGACAGTCGACAACGGAGGGCTGGTGGGACTGTGGCTCCGGGCCCCCCTTGGAGGCCCAGACCCGGGGAATTTTGTCCCCCCTGTCGCCCCCCTCTCGGCGGCTATGAACAAAGGGAGATGATGATGTTGCTGGGCTGAGGGTGAAGAGGATTCTGGGTAGTAGGCCATGTTCCAGCTGAGTTATCATGGGTATGCACCCCCCCCCCCTTCCCACGGTACTTAGGGAAGCCACAGTCTGTCCATAATAAACTTTCGCTGCAATGACTTGGAAGATGGAATGGGGTTTTTAAGGGGGGGTTCCTAACTTTGGGCTCCTTTTACTATGCGGCAGTAAGCCCACCTTACCGCTCGCTGTACAGGAAGTACTGCCGGGCTACTGCAGGAGCCCGGCGGTACTTCCCACCCTTTGCGTGCTGTCATTTCCGGCGCTACAATAATTTGATTTTTGTAATGCCAGAGTGTACCCGGTGGTAATCGGGCAGTTCCGTGGGCTGCCCAGTTACTGTCGGGTTAACACGGGAGCCCTTACTGCCACCTCAATGGGTGGTGGTAAGGGCTCCCCCCGAAATGGCCGTGTCGCAAGTGCTTTACTTGCCGCACGGCCATTTCCTGCAGGAAAGCGAGGTTTCTCTTTTACCAGTTGCGGTAAAAGGGGGTCTCGATGCCCATGTAAAACACGCACCGGCAGGGCCGCCGAGAGACTGGGCCAGGCCCGGGACAAGGCTGCCCCCGGGCCCCCCCCCCTCCACCCGCCACCGGGCCCTTTCTCCACCCCCGGGCCCTCTACACAGACCTTAAGCGCCTCACCTTCGAAAGCGCAGCAAGCAGCGGCAGACCACTCCTTCCTTTCCGTGCCCCGCCCTCGCGGGTTACATCAGGCGAGGGCGGGACACGAAAGGAAGGAGTGGTCTGCCGCTGCTTGCTGTGCTTTCGAAGATGAGGCGCTTAAATTTAATGCCAGGGAGCGACGGAGGGTGGGCGTGGCGGGGCTGGCCCCTCCCGGAGGCCCAGGGCCCGGGGAATTTTGTCCCCCCTGTCCCCCCTCTCAGCGGCCCTGCGTGCCGGCCCCCTTTTGCGGAAGCTTGGTAAAAGGGGCCCTTTGTCCAGTTTCCAGACAGAATATTGGATAACTGGATAGCACTAGGGGAAGGTGCTGAAACCAGATATTGAGAGCTAGCCAGTTTCTGGGTACAGGGCCCTGAATATCTGGCTTCATTTTAACCGCAGCGGCTGGCGTTGTGCTTAATTGCTGACCGTCACAGTTAAATATCGGGCACAATATGTCTTTTCACCATCTTTCCCCCAGGCCAAATTTGGTCCCGTCCCAATACATTCTTGGAGAGTTATTTTGCCTCCGAACAGACAGAGAGACAATTATTCTTGATCCCTTCTCTTTACTTTCTTTCCAACATTCCTCTTGGTTTGTAAACAATAAAAAACAATTTCCATTTGTCTCTGTCTCTGTACATACCGTCTCTGCAACCTTTCAAGCAAATTCTCAGACTAGGTGACATCTACAAAAACCTAGAAACTGAAACGATTTTTTATTCTCCCCCTCCCCTAAAACTTGTGCAACTAGTCTAAAAGACACCTCGAGCACAAATCTGATTTTATTCCTAGAAACTGCTCTGTGGTTCTCTCCTTGGTGTTTTCTCCCTGCCGCTGCATAAGACAGGGTTTGTCATCGCTTGAAGAACAGGTCTGGAGCTCGCCAGCTATTTGTAATTAGAGCTTTTGCCCCCTCCGTGTTGCTGTCTTCAGACCTCACCTCACATTCTCAGGACTGGAGCTGGCGCCAGCATCTCACGGCTGCCCTGTGTTCCTGTCATTGAGACGGGGACAATATTTCAGGACTGAGCCAAGCCACAGGGATCCTCCACTCTATAAAACTTCGGCAGAAATAGCCTCCATCCGCTCCCCCCCACCCTCCACCCCCCCCAAATCTCCTTAGGATCACCAGCACCCTGTCCCATTCGCAGCAACGCAAGCATGAAATGCGCTGAATCCAGCAGGCTCCACAATAACGTTTCTTTTCAAGCAGGGTTTAGCTGAGAATGAAAAAAACAGTCAATTAAGAAACTCTTACAGCTCCGACTTAATTCCGCCTACTATCCTGGTTGTGAAAGTGGCTTTTCTTAGCTCCCGCCCGCCACCCCCCCCCCCCCCCCCCAGCAGCAGAGACATGAAAGGTGGCTTTTATTGAACAAGCCATGAAGTAATATTTGGGTGTACTCTCTCTGCTTGTCACGGATTACACAGCTGAACTGCTTTTACTATAAAAGTCCTGTTTTTAACCCTAACGCAAACAACGTGGGCACCGTCGGAGTCGGAGATGATATTAAAGCGCCAGTTAAGCAAAAATGCTGGCCACGGGCGTAGCTAGGTGGGGCTATGGGCCACCAACAGATTTAGCCCTGGCCCTCTCTACTTTCGACCCCCCCGCCGCTTTCAACCTCTCCTCCCGCCATCTCCGATGACAACCTCCCCCGCCGTCGCTAGGTACCTATGCTGTCGGGGGTCCCCAACCCCCGCCAGCCTTAGTCTTCTTCAGCGCCGGTCTCCGGCGCGTTCGCTGGACGTCAGTCAGGACTCACAGCACAGATCAGCGAACGCGCCGGAGACCGGCGCTGAAAAAGACTATGCCTGGCAGGGGTTGGGTTGGGTTGGGGACCCCCGCCAGTAAAGGCACCTTGCGCTGGTGGGGATCGAAGGTGGCAGGGGAGGGTCATCGTCAGTGGGGGGGGGGGAGTCTGAAAGTGGCCGGGGGGGGGGGGGGGGGGGAAGGGTCGGCGGCTGGGGGATGCCAGCTAAAATGTGTCCCCCCGCCTTGGGCTCTGGACCCCCCTCCCGCTGAGGTCTGGCTATGCCCCTGGGACTCCTGCCAAAAAGGCTGATTTGCAGGGGAGACTGGTGCCAGCAGTGTCTATGGGAGCAGCCTGGTAACTGGCACTCGAGAGAAGATCAATGACAGTGCCATGGGAGCAGACGCTTGACTTTGCCTGGGCCTTTTAGGTGATAACCCCCCACCCCATCCTTCTTAATCAAACATACTTCTTCAATGGGCTGCAGATAAGAGAGGTCCCCACTCAGTCTTTTGACCTCTTTTTTTTCAGCAGAAACTTCGGAAGCAGCTTGCGAAGAGTCTGACCTTTTTGCAAGGTACAATTGCTAGTTAGTCGACAGACCTCGGTGCAGTTCGTCCTTGGTTTTGGAAAATACAGCTTTGATTGCTTAATAAAGAATAATGATGTTTGCATTGATAATAAAGGACTCTGGGAGATCCAAGTTCAAATCCCACCTCCATTCTCAGTGTGACACACGGCAGATCACTGAGGGACTCTTTTACTAAGGCAGCAGTTCCCAAACCTGGTCTTGGAGGCATCCTAGCCAGTCAGGTTTTCAGAGTATCCACTGGATGCAAATGTCTCTCACGAATATTCATTGTGGGTATCCTGAAAACCTGACTGGGCATAGCCAGACCTCGGCGGGAGGGGGGGGGGTGCAGAGCCTGAGGTGAGGGGGCACAGTTTAGCCTGCCTCCCCCAGCCACCGACTCCCCCTGCCACTTTCAACCTCCCCTGCCGCCGCCAACCCCCGGCCACTTTTGACCCCCCCTCCTGTCGCCGAGTCTCCCCTGTCGCCGCTGCCGCCAGGTACCTTTGCTGGTAGGGGTCCCCAACCCCTGCCAGCCGAAGTCTTCTTCAGCGCCGGTCTCTGGCGCATTCACTGATCTGTTTCTGTGAGTCCTGACGTCCTGCATGCACGTTACGTACACGCAGGACCTCAGGACTCACAGAAACAGATCAGTGAAGGCACTGGAGACCGGCGCTGAAGAAGACTTTGACTGGCAGGGGTTGGGGATCCCCACCAGCAAAGGTACCTGGCAGCGACGGGGGAGGGTCGGCGGCGGCAGTGGAAGGGGGGATCGAAAGTGGCAGGGGAGGGTTTGCGGCAGGGGGGTGTCAAAAGTAGAGGGGGGCCAGGGCTAAATCTGTGGGGGCCCATGCCCCCGTGGCCCCACCTAGCTACGCCCCTGCCTCCAGGACCAGGTTTGGGAACCACTTCAGATATCCACAATGAATATTCATGAGAGAGATTTGCATGCACTGTCTCTCATGAATATTCATTGTGGATATCCTGAAAGCCTGACTGGTTGGGATGCCTTCAGGACCAGGTTTGGGAGCCACTGTACCAAGGCGTCCTAAGCCCTAACAAATGTCTAAAAAGGCTTACTGTAGGATGTAGTAAAGTGTCTTCGTGCTAAGCACATGTCATTTACTTTTTGAAGGGGGCGTGTCATGGCCATGGACATGTTAAGCAGCTAGTTTACTGACAGTGCATAACATGGGAGCTCTTAGTGCCCCCTAAATAGGAGGTGACGTGCTCCCATGTTAATTTGATTTCAGATGCTGCACACTATATCAATGGTGTAGCCACAGGTGGGCCTGAGTGGAGGAGTAGCCTACTGGTTAGTGCAGTGGACTTTGATCCTGGGGAACTGAGTTGAATTCCCACTGCAGCTCCTTGTGACTCTGGCGAAGTCACTTAACCCTCCATTGCCCCTGGTACAAAATAAGTACCTGAATGTATGTAAACCGCTTTGAATGTAGTTGCAAAAACCTCAGAAAGGTGGTATATCAAGTCACAGTTCCCTTTCCCTTATGACATCACAATATCAGAAGTGAGCCAAGCCATTGTGACATCACTGATGAGGTTGGCTCTTATTGGTGGAATGAATGGAGGAGTAGCCTAGTGGTTAGTGCAGCGGACTCTGATCCTGGGGAACTGGGGTCGATTCCCACTGCAGCTCGTGACTCTGGGCAAGTCACTTAACCCTCCATTGCCCCTGGTACAAAATAAGTACCTGAATATATGTAAACCGCTTTGAATGTAGTTGCAAAAACCTCAGAAAGGCAGTATATCAAGTCCCGTTTCCCTTTCCCTATTTGAGATTCTACATGGAATGTTGCTACTATTGAGATTCTGTTCCTACTATTTGAGATTCTACATGCAGGGCCGGTCTTAGCAAGTGCGGGGCCCTGTGCAGACCAATTTGGTGGGGCACCGCCCCCACCCTAGCTCCACCCCATGGTGGCAGTCCATTTATTGGCTGGTGGGGGCTCGGCAAAGGTATGTCTAGCATGCCCGCACAAGGGAGGGGAGAGAGAGGCATGTATTCCCCCCCTCCCCCCAAATTTCAGGGCCGGCTATGTCCGGAGACAGAGCCCGTTGTTAAAATTTTACCAGCACACCCCTGGGTGGGTCCCACAAAAACCTTTGACAAAATGGTGGACTACAGGCAGCTGAAACATTTCACCACCACAGACAGAGACAGACAGTACTTTAATTTAAAATGGTTCTTCCTAGAAAAAAAGCTATCATCATACCTGTAACCTGGCTGCCTTAATGGATTGATTTGGCACAACTGTCGTAGCACAGAAAGACAGTATATCAAATCGCATCCCCTTTCATAGTGTTCTCTGCTTCAGACCCAATGCCCTTCTCTCCCATTCACACTGCCAGTGCCTGGACAACTCTCCACTCTCTCCTTCAAGACAACATTTTCTCCCTCCAATCGCTGTTCTGCCATCCCCAGCTAAAGCCACTTTTTCTCCCTTCCATTTTCCTGCTCAGGCCTCTAGTCCCTGAGTCCCTGCTGATCCGCTCACCCTCAGGTTTCTCCTCTCCCTGTCAATTCCTAGTGCCCTCACCCTCACCCTCAAACCTTGGTTCCTTTTTTCTCTCTTGCCATCACATCTTTCTCCCCCACCCCTTCACAATTCCCTTTACCTCTTTACCAATCACCTGCCAACCCAAAGGTCCATCAGGTCTTTTTCTCCTCAAGCCCCAGCCATCTCCACTCTCCCTTTACTGCCTGCCTCTTCTTTCTAATATCCCATCACAATCTCAAGTCGCCTACCAGCACTCCAGCAGCAGCAGCCGCCTTCTTCACTCAATCAGTAGAGACGGCGTCAGCGACGATGGCTCACCTCACCACCTCCAGCTTTTCCCGCTCAGTGACTCCCGCCCTCGCGGTCCGGAAACAGTAAATACATCAGAACTTCAGAAGGCGGGACATTGAGCAGCAAGCTGGAGCCTGGAGGTGAGCCGTCTGTCTGTCCTAGTTGTCGTCGCCGCTGCCTGGGCTGGGCCTGGCTCGCTAGCATCGCTGCAGTTAGTCGCCGGGGTCCGGGGAGGCGGGGACTCTCGGGAGCTGACGGCGGGCCCAAGCCGGGGGTGGGCGCTGCGTCGGTAATGATGATTATGCGGTCGTCGAGGCGAGCAGCGGCGGTCCGACGGAGGTCGGAGCGGAGGCACAAGCGAGGCAGAGTTGAGGCGCGCCGCGCGGGGCCCCCTTAGGCGCGGGGCCCTATGCGGCCGCCTTGGTCGCCTCTGCCTAAGACCGGCCCTGTCTACATGGAATGTTGCTATTCCACGTAGAAGCCTGCCCTTGCATAATGTACATAACAGTGTAACGGGGGGGAGGGGGGGGATGGGCCTGGGTCCATCTGCCTGAAGTGCACAGCAGTACCCACTAAAAACTGCTCCAGGGACCTGCATACTGCTGTGATGGAGCTGGGTATGACATTTGAGGCTGGCAAAAAAATGTTTTTTAAATTTTTTGGGGGGTGGGAGGGGGTTGGTGACCACTGGGGGAGTAAGGGGAGGTGATCCTCGATTCCGTCTGGTGGTCATCTGGTCAGTTTGGGCACATTTTCAAGGCTTGGTCGTGAACAAAAAGGGACCAAGTAAAGCCGGCCAAATGCTCGTCAGGGCCGGCTTTCTTTTTTCCATTATTGGCCGAGGCCGGCCATCTCTTAACCACGCCCCTGTCCCGCCTTCGGTACACTGTCGACACGCCCCCTTGAACTTTGGCTGGCCCTGTGAAGGAAAGCAGTTGAATCCAGCCAAAATTGGCTTTCGATTATACCGATTTGGCCGGAAGATGGCCGCCCTTCTCCTTCGAAAATAAGCAGGAATGGGAACTAAATCTTAAGTGGGGCATGGGCTGACGTTTTGTGTGACAGATGGGTTGGGTTGGCTGGGTAGAACTTCAGTCTCCCATAGATGGATAACTCTTCTTAGCTACTTACCTTTTGAAGCAAATGGAGTCCATACTCTCTGGTATTTTCAACTCGCACCTTCCCCAAATCCAGCAGATTACTGAAGATCTGTGCCCCATGTGAATTACAATGGCCGCCATTAGTTTTTGCCGATAATGGAAACTAATGGCGGCCAACTCAACCCGGTGAAATCCAAGCCATTTGTCCGGTTTCCTGGGCTGCAGGGTTGGCATGCTGGTAGGTTAGTGGACGGGTTGGTGAGCAGGCAGGTGGATGAATGACCCTGCCTTCTCCCCCACCCCCCCAGCCTACCGTAGTGTACCCTGGTGATCTAGTGGTCTCTTTGAGGCAGGAAAGAACTCCACTTTTTCACGGAAATCTTGCAAGGCCACCACTTGTTATCTCGGCTGCCTTATTCAAGAAGCGGCTGAAGTGGGGAGGTCAGTGGCAGTGGGCAGGAAACAGTGGGGTTCTTTCCTGCCCCAAAGAGACCACTAGATCACCAAGGCTGCAAGGCAGGACCAGGAGGGAATGGGAGGGGAGGGAGAGAATGGAGCAAGCTGCTCGTGGATGGGAGGGAAGGGAGAGAAGAGGGGGACATGCTGTGGAGGGGAAGGAAGGGAAAGGGAAAGGAAAAGGGGGAAAAACTGTATCAAGGAAAGTCCCCTGCTTAAAGTCAGAGCCAGCTTAACTGGTCAGTACTTCAGCACAGCATAACATGAGTCACATCAGAGTTTGTCTCCAACCGGGCAGTGGAACATTAACTCAGATGAGTATTTAATTTGCTTATTTTTCAGTTTTTAATATATTATATTATTTAAACATATTAAAAACTGAAAAATAAGCAAATTAAATTACATGATATGTTTGAGAATCATAAGAATGAGTAAACGATTTTCTCGTGATGCCAATGAAGAGGTTGGTGTTATAAATTTCACTGTGTTTGAAAGATAATGTTCAGTGAGTTTTATGCAATAAGGATTGCCATCACTTTGGTTTGTAGTGGTATAATACCCTTTTGCTGTGGAATGGTAGTTGATTCAACTGGTATTTTATAAAGAATGCATACATCCCCCCCCCCCCCCCCCAAGTTAACATAGGCATTCTGCTATGAAATTAACCTCAACCCCACAGAGTATATAAACATAAGTTTAGGTGCCTCTATGCTGGACAATTTTATAAAAGGTGATTTATGAGCATAAATGCTCTTTAAAATGCAGAAATCACCCCCCCCCCCCAATTTTTCCCTCTAAGCTGAGCAGGAGTCCTCCACCTACAGTCCCACCAGTGGAGGACACTGTTTCACTATCACATTTTCAATAGGGAGGGAAAGGCCCACTCTGCAGGACTCCAGTGAACCTGCCTGTCCCTAGCAATTGAAACCACTGTGTTGAATCACCACTTTCTCCTGCAGTGGTGTAGCTACGTGGGGCTATGGGGCCTGGCCCCCCCTCAAATTTCCTGTGGGCCCCTGGGTTTGCTGGTTGTCCAACACCGGTCTCTGGCGCCACCGCGTTGTCTGCTCAACTTCACTAAAAGGAGCGTGCTGGGTGTGAGGGGAAGACAGAGCAGGGCAGGAAACACAGTGGTGCTGGAGATCGGCGGTGGACAATGCTTCAGCTGGTGGGGGTTGGGGACCTCTGCCAGTCAGGGTATTTGCTGCGGCAGTAGGTGGGGAGTGGCAGAGCGGCAGTGGTGCAGAAGACCAAAATGTGCCCCCCACCTCGGGCCCTGGCCCCCTCCCACTGCGAGGTCTAGCTACACCCCTGCTCTCCTGGCAGCAACACAGTTCGAGGACTCCTCAGCTTAGAGAGAACACTGAGTAACTCTCAAAAACGTAATCACAAAATATCTGAAGCTAGTTGAATCAGTGGCGTATCAAGGGGGGGGGGGCGGTGGGGGCGGTCCGCCCCGGGTGCACTCCGCTGGGGGGGGTGCCACGTGCCTGTCGGCTCCGCTCGTTCCGTGCTCCCTCTGCCCCGGAACAGGTTACTTCCTGTTCCGGGGCAGAGAGGACATGGAACGAGTGAAGCCGAGAGGCGCGCGGCACCCCCCCAAGCAGTTAAAAATGCACCGGGGAGGGGTGTCTTTTCACCAGGGGGAAGGAGGTGTCCTTTCGCCAGGGGTGGGGGGTCGCGCTGCACCCGGTGGGGGGGTGGCGCATCGGCGATCCACCCCGGGTATCAGCCACCCTAGGAACGTCACTGAGTTGAATAAAAAGGTATCATCATATTTGTTTTGCATTCACCTTTATTTGGAAGTGGTCGAGCACGGCAGGCATGCTGCCTTTCTTTTAGAACAAGAGAAGTGGCTGGTCATGAGAAGTGCAAACCTTTTGAAAACATTTGACTAGAACCAATCCTAAGTTTATCCATGTTTGGTGGTTTTGCTTTCTCTTATTATGCACTTTTCACAGGAGATGGCTCCCAAGAGTCTTGGTTCTGGTAGAAAAATTGTGCGGGTTATAATACTCCCATAGCAAGACACACCTCTAAAAGCAACATGTTCACTTATTATAAAGCTTCCTAAACCATCTATTCATGCTTGATAATAATTTTTTATTGCATGATCCAGCTGCCTTTTCCACTATATGCTCTGAGAGTGCCAATCAGGCAATTTATCAAGCAGCTTCAATGGTTGAAGACCCCTTTTCACTTTTAGAAAGTAAAATGCAACTTATGTTCTTGAAAATCATTTTAAATGAACGTTTTCAGAAATGAAAGAAGTGGATGCATCTGGTTGGAGTACATCGGCAGGTGCCCTTATAATCAGGTGCTATTCTCCGGGAAATATACTTCCCCCCCCCCCCCCCCGTAAGTGGGAACTCCTCCCCCAGGAGGAATAACCTCCCCCTATTTCTTCTCTCTTTCTTTCCACTAGACTAAGACTGTCACCTGTATCCAGATTTGCACGACAGGGTTGATCCAGTGCTGGGTTTACCCTGTTGCATGCATGGACTTATATTTCTTAGTTTCCCAGTGCATGATGGGACTACAGGTCCCATCATGCACTGGGGTAAACCCAGGACTGGATCAATCCTGTCCTGCAAAATCGGGGTCCAGTGGGCAACCTTAAACTAGACACAGAAGTGGTCAGTTTATGGGGGAAGGGAGGGGGAGAACAGGGAAACAGAAGTCCATGCCAGTGTAGGAGGACAAGCAACTGGTCCCTGGCATTTGAAAAATTGAGTCACATTAATTGATATGATTTTATAGGGGTCCTTTTACCAAACTGTGGCAAAAAGGACCCTGTACTAGCTGCAGGGGCCATTTTTCCTGCACACCAGGGCAGTAAGAGAATTCTTACCGCATGGCCATGCAGCGGGGAGCCCTTACCACCACCCATTGAGGTGGCAATAAGGCAGTGACGATCCTAGGTCGGCTGCCACCCGGGGCGGATCGCCGATGTGCACCGCCCCCTGGGTGCAGCATGACACCCCCCCCCGGCGCATCAACCCCCCCCCCCCCCGGGTGCATACTTAGCTGCTGGGAGCACCCGCGTGGCTCTCGGCTCCGCTGGATCCCTGCTTCCTCTGCCCCGGAACAGGAAGTAACCTGTTCCAGAGCAGAGAATCAGCGGAGCCGACAGACACGCGGCTGCTCTCTGCACCCCTCCAGCGGCGTGCACCCTGGGCGGACCGCAACCACCGCCCCGCTCTTGGTACACCGTTGCAGTAAGGGCTCCTGCGCTAACCTGGGAGTAACTGGGCAGCGTGCGGTGATGCCCGATTACTGCCGGGCTATCGCCATGCAAGCCATTTCCAGGGGTTTTTGTTTTCCTCTGGAAATGGCATGCACTGGCGGCCACGTAGGACCGGTGGTAGTCCCAGAAGAGTGAGTGGTAAGCCTGCGTTGGGCTTACCACAGCTCTTTAAATGGGCCCCATAGTTTCCCGAGTTGCATCTGTAAAGCAAATGCTATAACATGAAATTGCTTTGCATAAAGCGTATTTGTGGCATAAAGGTTTCTAAAAGAAATTATCATTTTGCCTTCCAGCTGCATGATTAAATAATTTGAATTCAGGGATAATCAATAAGTTATGAAGGGTAACTTGCATAAACCTTTCTTCCCAAGGGCCATTTTTCGGAACCTGGTACAGTCAATGGTATTAAGTCACCTGGATTATTGCAATGCACTCTATGTTGGCTGTAAAGAACAGACCACCAAAAAACTTCAAACAGCCCAGAACACAGCAGCTAGACTCAGATTTGGGAAAACAAAATATGAAAGTGCAAAACCCCTGAGAAAGAAACTACACTGGCTCCCACTTAAAGAACGTATCGCGTTCAAGATCTGCACGACTGTTCATAAGATAAAATCGTTTACGGAGATGCCCCGACCTACATGCTAGACCTAGTGGACCTACCACCCAGAAACGCTAAAAAATCTTCCCGCACCTTTCTCAACCTACACTTCCCCAGTTGTAAAGGATTAAAATACAAACTAACACACGCGACCAGCTTTTCTTATATGGGCACACAGCTGTGGAATGCACTTCCAACTCACTTGAGAACGATCAACGAATTAAGTAACTTCCGGAAATCTCTGAAGACTTACCTCTTTGACAAAGCCTACCACGAGAACCCATAACTAACTATAACACAACACCTATCCAACTTTACTCAGAATGTATCTCTCTACAACTGCTTGATCAAATCTTCTTGTCTTCCTTGACTTCTTTGTAACACCAAATGTTATACTTCATCCTGGTATAGCGATGCCACAACAGGTCTTTGTAAGCCACGTTGAGCCTGCAAATAGGTGGGAAAATGTGGGATACAAGTGCAATAAATAAAATAAATAAACAATTGGAAAGTTGTGCCCAAAAGAGTTCCCTGATTGGTTGCCCTTTCTAGTAACTGAGCAGATGGGACCTTGCAGAACAATTTTCCCTCACAGCTTCGCCCTCGTAAGTTTAACAAAATATTTTGTGTTGTAGAATAAAGCATGTACAGAAACATTGTGGTCCAGATATTTTTATTGGCAAAGTCCCAACTATTCAAAAAAAATTAAAAAAAGGCCAGCTGACATGGTCTGGCACCTCAGAACCCACTGCTCAAGTTCATACTCTTAAATAGTTACTGTATCTTTGCAGCTTGGGCAGATTCATTGTGGCTTGGCCTTTAACCGCGATCTAATCTCTTCTCAAACGTGAGCTGGGCTTTATGTCTTGCGAGACCATCCTGCCTTTTCCACGCTAGCGTCTAAAGCCGGAAAGAATATTAATTAGTCTTTGTAAGACGGTTAGGGGCCCTTTTATCAAAATGAGGTGAAATGTGGCTTTAGCAGGTCATTCCCATGCGCTAAGGGCGAAATTCTATAAATGGCGCCTTAAAAATAGGTACTGAAAAACCACACGGTTAGCGTGATTCTATAAATGACGTCTAAAGTTGCACATAGTTTATAGAATGTGCTCACGTGCCGTTCTCTTGACTAAAATTTAGGTGCACCCATTTAGGCCACCTAAAACCAGGCCTAAATACCTGCGCTTAAGTTAGGCGCAGATCGGGTGTGTTCCATCATAGTGCGCATAGTTTTTTGAAATGCCCACAACCTCCACACCCATGGCCACACCCCCTTTTCAATTGCACACATGAGAATTTACTTGCACCGTGTAATAGAATACGCCCAAGAAGTTGTGCGCGTAAATTCTAATTAAAGTCAATTAGGGCTGCTAATTGGCTGTTAAGTACCAATTATTGGTGCTGATTGGCTTGTTAATCAACTAAGTTGTGTGCACAATTTGGCCACGTGGCCAAATTAGCGCACACAACTTAAGGCGTCATACATAGAATTTGGGGGTAACGCCATTTTTCTACCACCACCCATTATGTAGGTGGTAAGGGCTCATAAGCTAACTACACACTAATTGGTTAGTGTGCGGTGATATAGCTGCGCTAAATCTGCCCCCACGTGTGGGTAGCGCATGCAAATATTACCATGAGACACTGAGCATGCCCGTGGTAAGCCTTTTTTTGCTGCAGTAAGCATGCGTTAGTGCTTAGCACAGCTTAGTAAAAGGACTCCTTGTTAGTGAGCTTAAAGGACAGAATTTCTTGGAATACTTTATTTCATCCTGGAGGTAGGAAAGAAGGACATTGATATTCAGGTCAATAAACTCTCTGCCCGATATTCAGACTTTGGGAGATCGCCGGGCTCTCTCCCGTGTTCTGCATTAAACCCAGATATTCAATGCTGGGCCGTTTCCAGTGAACGGCATTGACAGGGGCGGACTGACCATTCGGTCAACCGGGCAGTGCCTGAGGGCCCCAAAGGCTCTAGGGTGCCCAGAGGCTCTGCCCGGATGCCCGCCTCACACTACAGCCCTCCCTGGTGCTACCTTTAAAGGCATGCCGCTGGTGATCTAGTGGTCTCTGCAGGGGGGAACATGTTGTTTCTCGCCCATTGTGCTGCTGCTATCCAACTGCAGCCGAGACTCCCTGAGGAAGTCTCATGAGAATGTTGAGACCCACCAGACTACCGTGGAAAGTCTTGACCGCCATTTTGAAAGCACTGTAGCACCGGCAGGCAGTGGAATAGCGGCAGCGCAGCAGGCAGGAAAGAACATGCTCTCCCACTGCAGAGACCCCTAGATCACCAGGGCCCTTCAGGTAGGACCGGGGCAGCGTTGGCATTGATTGTGGCGATAGGAAGGCAGCAGCGCAGCGGTAAGTGGTGTGTTGGGAAGCGGCTGGGCGGGGGCCCCAGACCACTCTCAGTCTGCCCCTGGGTATTGAATTACGTTTCAATTTACTGTTTTCAAGTTTACCTCATTTTTTGTATTTATGTTTATTCTTGGTTATTTTACTATTGTTATGCTGTTAACAAAATTGTTAAGTTTTATGTTAAACTGTACCTACTGTACACCACCTTGGGTGAATCTCTTCATAAAGGTGGTTAATAAATCCCAATAAATAAATAAAATAAGTATCCAGTTTAACTATGGCCAGTCTGACTTTAACCAGCCAAGCTGATGTTCAGTGCTGGCCGATTAAAGTCAGACTAGCCAAAGATATTCTACCTATTGTGGTGGCCAAATATGGCCACCAAACTTGGCCAGTTTGCTTTCAGAAAATCAGTGGATAGCTGGTTATATTGCGTGATATAACCAGCTACCTTTAAGCTGCTAACTGATGATATTCAGTGCCAAATATAGCCGGGTAGCCACCTAAGTGCTGTTTTAGAAGCATTAAAATAAATATATCAGGTGGTATATTTTATTTATTTGTTGCATTTGTATCCCACATTTTCCCACCTATTTGCAGGCTAAATGTGGCTTACATGGAGGGGCATAATTGAACAAAAACGTCTATCTCCATGGGCGTTTATCTCCGAGAACGGGTCCGTGAAGGGGCAGACCGAACCGTATTTTCGAAAAAAATAGACGTCCATGTTTTATTCGACAATTTGTGAGCTGGGCGTTTTTGTTTTTCAGTGATAATGGAAAATGAAAGCGCCCAGCTCAAAAACGAATAAATCCAAGGCATTTGTTCGTGGGAGGGGCCAGGAGTCGTAGTGCACTGGTCCCCCTCACATGCCAGGACACCAACCGGGCACCCTAGGGGGCACTTTTACAAAAACAAAAAAAAAGGTAAAAGAGCTCCCAGGTGCATAGCACCCTTCCCTTGTGTGTTGAGCCCCCCAAATCCCCCTCAAAACCCACCGCCCACAAGTCTACACCATTACTATAGCCCTAAGGGGTGAAGGGGGGCACCTACATGTGGGTACAGTGGGTTTGGGGGGTGGTTTGTAGGGCTCCCATTTACCAGCACAAGTGTAACAGGTGGGGGGGGATGGGCCTGGGTCCACCTGCCTGAAGTCCACTGCACCCCCTAATAACTGCTCTAGTGACCTGCATACTGCTGCCAGGGAGGTGGGTATGACATTTGAGGGTGAAAATAAAAAGTTGTGAAACGGCATATTTTGTGGTGGGAGGGGGTTTGTGACCACTGGGGGAGTCAGGGGAGGTCATCCCCGATTCCCTCCAGTGGTCATCTGGTCATTTAGGGCACTTTTGGGGGCCTTATTCGTGGAAAAACAGGGTCCAGGAAAAGTGCCCTAAATTCTCGCTAAAAACGCATATTTTTCTTCCATTATCGGCGAAAGGCGCCCATCTCTGATCGCCCGATAACCACGCCCCAGTTCCGCCTTCACCACGCCTTTGACACGCCCCCATCAACTTTGTCCGCATCCGCAACGGAGTGCAGTTGAAAACGTCCAAATTCGGCTTTCGATTATACCGCTTTATTCGTTTTTGTGAGATAAACGTCTATCTCCCGATTTGGGTCGCAATATAGGCGTTTTTCTTTTTCAATTATAAGCTGGATAGTGTCGTAATGGTGATCGCCATTTCCGGATTAAGAAGTACAGGGTGGTATTGTGTTAGAGTTCATAGTTGACGTGGGTAAATTAAGCAGTCAAGTATAAAGAGTTCAGTTTTGGCCAGTTCTGGTACAAGTTTCGTTGTCTGGTGTTTAGGATGGGTCATTGTGGTATGCCTTTTTGAACAGATTGGTTTTTTAGTGATTTCCGGAAGTTTGTTAGGTCGTGCATTGTTTTCATGACGTTTGGTAGTGCATTCCATAGTTGCGTGCTTATATAGGAGAAGCTGGATGCTTATGTTGATTTATATTTTAGACCTTTGCAGTTAGGGTAGTGGAGATTCAGGTATGTGCGTGTTGACGTTTTTGTGTTCCTGGTTGGTAAGTCTATAAGGTTTGTCATGTAGGCAGGGGCCTTGCCGTGAATTATTTTGTAAACCAGGGTGCAGATTTTGAACACAATGCGTTCTTTAAATGGGAGCCAGTGTAGTTTTTCTCTTAGTGGTCTGGCGCTTTCGTATTTCGTTTTTCCGAACATGAGTCTGGCTGCGGTGTTTTGGGCAGTTTGGAGTTTCTTAAATGATTTTGTTCTTTGCATCCGGCATAAATTGCATTGCAGTAATCTAGGTGGCTTATTTTCAAACTGAAGATACCTTGATGCACAGCATCAAATGTAAATCACCATAAATGTGCAGTAGAATTAAATTGGAACAATTTTCACATTTGTAAAGGAAAAACTTCATATTCATCCTATTCCCAAGCTGTTATTTCACTTCTGTTCAAATGGCATCCACTCTCATTGACCAGGCTCCTAATGGATGTTGCAATAATTATGAGAGGTGGGTTGGGGGGATAGGGGTAAAGCAGGAACCACCTATTTCCAACCTCAGAGCAGAATATTTGTCTCACAGGATGTTTCCTGGTGCATCAACACCCAGAAGATAAATAAGATTGTGGAAAAATTGTGACTTGAGCTTCCAGACCTATACGTGAAGAAATTTGAAAGTACGGGATAGAACTTATACACAGGAAGAACTTCCAGTGAAACAGAGACAAATATCCTTCAAACTTGCCCAGAGTTTTCTTGAGAAAAAGTGTTACCAACCAGCAATGATGCTGAGAAACTTTGCAACTGAGAAACCAAAATGGCCACCTTCAAGGACTGGGCAAAACTCCCAGGATACTTGTTTCACATCTTTTTGTCTCCTTGCTTTCTAACCCTTGTGGCAAGATGTGCGAAGTGAAATTGCAAGGTGCGGAAACACTCTGAAAGTCAAATACAATGGGAAAGGTGGCAGCTCGATTTGGTATTAGCCTGTGTTTACTATGTAGTGCACTGCATTCAATATTTATGGTGCAGAGTCGTGTATAAGGGATTCACGTCAAAACAAGGGTTTGAGGAATGCAGTGAACTGAGAAATCCAAACCTCGTGCATTTCTATGTAGAAAATTTCACCTGTTGAAGGACCTTATTATCTCTAAGCCCAAATGGGAACAAAGAACCCGGAGCAAATGCATGCCTTTGACACAGGAACATAAACAGCAGCGCCACATTCCTGCCTGTTAAACCTCTCACATAATCTCAGGTTTTTATCCAAGTGTACTGCTAATGTCCATTCTGCCTCTCTTGTGTTGACAAGCCGCCATTCTACCTGTAGGTAAGTGAAGCCAGGTTTGGCACCTCAGGGTTTTTAAATCTCTCATCACTTGGGAACATTGAAATGATGTTGTAGGAGCTGCATCAAAGGTGTGTGTGCAAGTCATTGAAGCTGCAAAACAGGCCTCAGGGCAAATTTGCTCCTGCCCAGCTCTGCAGAGTGTTCTGAGTTTATGTAATAATTTGTACTTACCACATTTTTTCCGTTTATTGCAGTCTTTGTCAAGTCAGCTCTATCTTCTGGTCATAGTTTATCACCCTCCAGTGTATTGACTTTCAGAATCCATCAGCCAATAGCATTAGGTTTGTCCTGGTAGGGCAATATATCTCCTAGATAACATGCAAATATTGACCGAGTGCAAGGGCAAACCCAATAACTTGCTTTTAGCTTAAGTGAAAGTGACTCCTGAAGCTGTGATGTTTCCTGAAGGTTGAACAAAGGAATCAGTTTAGTTTGAAAGCCAAGTGAATCCACATGATAAGGTGTTGATTTTCCTAATCTTTTGACATTTTTTCAGGGTCTGTCTGGCATCACAGTGTGATTTGCTCAAGCTCAGAAGTAAACCCTGAGGAAAGAATGTCTATGCATCCCTTGTTACTTCAGGGTTGGTACAAGGGCATTAGTAACCGAAGGTGAACGTTCGGCCTTGTATGCGCAAAAACGGTCACTTACTATATTCTTTGGAAACCGCACAGGAGCCTCTGCCCAGTTTGGGATGCTGTGCCAATCGGATGGTTTCAAGTGTATGGGGAAAAGCAGATTCTGCCGGGCTTCTAGCACAGGAGAATTTCTGCAGTTCAGCTCTAACTGGTTATTTTCAGTGGCACTAATCAGTTAAATTCCGCTGAAAATGAGCAGTTAGCCCTAAACAGATGATTTAACTGGTGAGGAGACATTGACCACAGGAGCGTGGAAGAACACTCTAGCCTTACCAATGTCCTCTAACCTTGGGACATTGTCTGACGGTTACTATTGGCGATTTTCTTTAGAGGTGAAGCAACCTTTGTTTTGGGTAGATTGTTGCCTTGAAACCCTTTCCTCTTTGGAGATTGTTGCCTTGAAACCCTTTCCTCTTTGGAGATTGTCCAACGGTTACTATTGGCGATTTTAACCTTTGGACATTGTCCAACAGTTAGTACTGGCGATTTTTTAAAGAGGTGAAACAACCTTTGTTTCCGGTAGATTGTTGCCTTGAAACCCTTTCCTCTTTGGAGATTGTCTGACGGTTACTATTGGTGATTTTAACCTTTGGACATTGTCCAACAGTTTGTACTGGCGATTTTTTAAAGAGGTGAAACAACCTTTGTTTCCGGTAGATTGTTGCCTTGAAACCCTTTCCTCTTTGGACATTATCCGACGATTACTATTGGCGATTTTAACCTTTGGACATTGTCTAACAGTTACTACTGGCGATTTTTTAAAGAGGTGAAACAACCTTTGTTTCCGGTAGATTGTTGCCTTGAAACCCTTTCCTCTTTGGACATTGTCCGATGATTACTATTGGCGATTTTAACCTTTGGACATTGTCTAACAGTTACTACTGGCGATTTTTTAAAGAGGTGTAACAACCTTTGTTTCCGGTAGATTGTTGCTTGCAACCCTTTCCTCCTCACTACGTTAAGGATTTGAGAACAGTGTACATCTTTTTCTCAGGCTCCTGAGGCAGGCACTCTTTCACTGAAACACAGCTGCTGTGTCGAGTCTTTTGATGAATTTTGAATAAATCTTTACATATCAGTTACATCACGTGTCCCTTGTGTCTTTTGGAAGTGCCAATTTATCCTACTCCTGGATTGGTGTCTTAACTGGCCAGGATCCATTTCCGACTGTTTAAATCCCTTTGAATGTCAACCCACCCGTATTGTTCATTATCTCAGAAAGGCTCTATTTCTCTGTAAACATCGAGATTCAGAAATTCTTTGTTAGGCGTTAGGGTCATAAAAAAGAGCTCCATATGGGAATTCACATTCAAAACAAGTTATGGTTTCTACTAATGCAACCTTTGCTATAAAAGATGGTTTTAATAATTTTGAAAGCAATCGACTTGACTTGTGGCTTCAGCTCTCTTAGTCCCGTCTCTTGGGATGCCACTTAACAGCAGTCAAGCAAAACAGATCTCAGCCATAGGAGCATGAAGTGAAAGGGCTTGAAGTGATAGCCCAAGGGATCAGCAGTGCTATTAAACACTTCAGTGCAATTCAGATTTCTTAAGGGTTTATTCAACCTTCATCTAAATGAAGCAGGGAGCCTTCACAATAAACCTGAATGAAGATTGCGCAGATCCAGACAGCCTACCTTATTTTAGGCCTCTTAGGGGCTCATTTTCAAAAGAGAAAAACATTTTTAAAAAACCCCAAATAACTGCATAGAGTGGCACTTCTCCGAAAAACATCTAAATCAAGATTTTGGATACTCAGATTTGAGACGTTTTTCTCTGCAGTGCATCCAAATCAGAAGGGGGCATGTTGGGGGTGGAGTTTGGATGTTCCCAAAACTTGGACATTTTTGTGCCCTAATCGAACAAAGCAAAAACCTCCAGGGCTAAAAGTTAGACGTTTCAGTCTAGACCTGTTTCATTCACACCTAAGTCACAAAAAGGTGCCCTAAATAATGAGATGACCACTGGAAGGATTAAGGCATTAGCATCGGATGTTATAACCAGTCCTCTTAGAGCAGTAAACAGGTCTCTGGAGTAGCCTAGTGGTTGGTGCAGTGGGCTGTAGAGGCCCATATCCCACTCTAACTGGTACACTTGTGGTGGAAAGTGTGAGCCCTTGAAAACCCACCAAAATCCTACTGTACCTACATATAGGTGACACCTGCAAACATAAGGGCTAGTGCAGTGGTGTAGAGTTGGGTACAGTAGTTTTTTGGTGGGTTTTGGAGGGCACATCATACAATACAAGGGGGTAATGGTTCCTGGCTGGTTAAATTGTTTTGCATATTGGGGGAATTGAGTGTCCCCTGGTCTTTGTACCATGACCTCATGTCCCTCCCATGGCCATACCCCTTTGGAGTTGCACGCTATGAAAGTGTGCGTGTTACAGAATAGGGCAGTGTTTCCCAAGTCCAGTCCCGGAGTACCCCTTGCCAGTCAGGTTTTCAGGATATCCACAAGAAATATGCATGAACTTAATTTGTATGCACTGCCTCCATTATATGCAAATCTCTTTAATGCATATTCATTGTGGATATCCTGGAAACCTGACTGGCAAGGGGTACTCCAGGACTGGACTTGGGAAACACTGGAATAGAGATTAGGACAGATCCACATCTAATTACTGCCAATTAAATGCTTGTTAACTCCAATAATTGATTTTTAGCACCTAATTAACTAATTAGTTTATGCGCGGATCTCTGATTTGTGTCCAAATTTGGGTGACCTATACAGAATCTGGCAGTTAATGCATGATTTACCATGTGGTAAATGCTAGCACACAACCATGAAAATGGCTTTTGAGATATTTTAGCTATTACCATTTAGTGAACTGTGTGTTGAGTGTATTAGGGGTGAGGTATGAATGGAGAATGGGCATAATTGCTGATACAGATTCGTGCTTCTTTTGCATCATTCCCGTACTTAACTTTATGCAACCTGTTGAGAATTATGTCTCAGTACCACTCACTACCTGCCATTTCAGTGTGGGACCTATAAAACCAAAAACTAAACTGGAGAATGTCAATATACAATAGATTATCTACCTGGAAAGACAATAATCGTACTACAAAAAAAAAAATCTTCAATTCAGGATGCATTAGAGATAGTAAAGATATAGCTATTGTGTTAAAAAGTTTTTATGTGCTCAGAAATAATTCAGTGCCCCAAAGTGATTGCATAAACACATACGGGCACCTTATCTGAATCATCGCACAAAGTATAATGTTCATAAAGCATATTTTGACTGGGTAATATTCTCTGAAAGGTTTCATAAAAAACTTACTTAGCTAATGGATGCGGTGACCCAGCTAATCCAAAGCATGATGAGAAGAATGCCCTGGGATTCCTCCAATAGTTGCTGTGTAAAATTTGCAGCTGCCGCACGGTTATTTCCTGCATTAGGCCGTAGAAACTGCAAAATGTAATGCGCTTTAGTAAAAGACTCCCATATGCGCGTTCTGTCTGCATTTAGCCCCTCTGCTCTTTTTTTGGTATGAAAATTTACCCATGGTATTACTCTGTGTTTATGTGGGTGGCAAATATCACAGTAAATGTTTTATTCTATTTTTGCATTGTTGCAGCCTGTTCCCAGCCACATCAATGCAAAAGGGCCAGACTGGTGAGTGGAGGAGTGGCCTAGTGGTTAGGGTGGTGGACTTTGGTCCTGTAGAACTGAGGAACTGAGTTGGATTCCCACTTCAGGCACAGGCAGCTCCTTGTGACTCTGGGCAAGTCACTTAACCCTCCATTGCCCCATGTAAGCCGCATTGAGCCTGCCATGAGTGGGAAAGCGCGGGGTACAAATGTAACAAAAATAAAATAGATACTATTGGAGATTCTACATGGAATGTTGCTACTATTGGAGATTCTACATGGAATGTTGCTATTCCACTAGCAACATTCCATGTAGAAGGCTGCGCAGGCTTCTGTTTCTGTGAGTCTGACGTCCTGCACGTACGTGCAGGACGTCAGACTCACAGAAGCAGAAGCCTGCGCGGCCACATTGGTGATCTGCAAGGGCCGACTTCTACATGGAATGTTGCTAGTAGAATAGCAACATTCTATGTAGAATCTCAAATAGTATCAACAGTGGAGGAGTGGCCTAGTGGTTAGGGTGGTGGACTTTGGTCCTGTAGAACTGAGGAACTGAGTTGGATTCCCACTTCAGGCACAGGCAGCTCCTTGTGACTCTGGGCAAGTCACTTAACCCTCCATTACCCCATGTAAGCCGCATTGAGCCTGCCATGAGTGGGAAAGCGCGGGGTACAAATGTAACAAAAATAAAATAGATACTATTGGAGATTCTACATGGAATGTTGCTACTATTGGAGATTCTACATGGAATGTTGCTATTCCACTAGCAACATTCCATGTAGAAGGCTGCGCAGGCTTCTGTTTCTGTGAGTCTGACGTCCTGCACGTACGTGCAGGACGTCAGACTCACAGAAGCAGAAGCCTGCGCGGCCACATTGGTGATCTGCAAGGGCCGACTTCTACATGGAATGTTGCTAGTAGAATAGCAACATTCTATGTAGAATCTCAAATAGTATCAACAGTGGAGGAGTGGCCTAGTGGTTAGGGTGGTGGACTTTGGTCCTGTAGAACTGAGGAACTGAGTTGGATTCCCACTTCAGGCACAGGCAGCTCCTTGTGACTCTGGGCAAGTCACTTAACCCTCCATTACCCCATGTAAGCCGCATTGAGCCTGCCATGAGTGGGAAAGCGCGGGGTACAAATGTAACAAAAATAAAATAGATACTATTGGAGATTCTACATGGAATGTTGCTACTATTGGAGATTCTACATGGAATGTTGCTATTCCACAAGCAACATTAGGGTTGGGGTGGTGGACTTTGGTCCTTGAGGAACTGAGTTGGATTCCCACTTCAGGCACAGGCAGCTCCTTGTGACTCTGGGCAAGTCACTTAACCCTCCATTGCCCCATGTAAGCCGCATTGAGCCTGCCATGAGTGGGAAAGTGCGGGGTACAAATGTGAAAAAAAATAGATAGGGGCTGATATTGAGACCATGGGAGGGAGCCTGGCTACCTCCTGCGGTCAACGGTGAACCCAGAAATTCAATGCTGGGGCCTTTGGAAACAGGATACTGGGCTTGATGGACCTTTGCTCTGTCCCAGTATCCTACTGGAGGGAAAGAAGTGGGCAAAAGGAGCTGTGATGGCAAATGTCTTTCTTTCTTTCTCTTGAAGGGCTTTGATGTGTAAAACTAATCCAGAGGTGGGGGAGAGGGGATAAAGAATTGCAGCCAGTTAGCTCAATCAACATTTCAGCTCTCTAGCCCTCCATTTGCAAATGTTAAGTAATATTGTAAACACAGGAGGCATTATCAGCCACAACAGGGGATATTTGAAAAATGCACCTTGGAGCTCAGAGTAAATGAGAATCCTGTGGTGATGTAATCAGTGGGACAGGGTGATGTTTGAAGCCAAGGATTTCCCTGATAAGGTGCAAATGTTTTTTTCATTGGTACAAATCAGATGACAGGTTTCTGAAGGTTGATGCATTAACATAATAATAACATGGTAACCCAGTAGATGATGGTTGAAAAAGACCACCCTGTCTCTCCTGTTATTCCTGTCTACAAGGGCTATCTTTACAGGGAGGGTGAAATTGGGGGACTGTTCCAGGCCCCACTTGGTTAGGTGGACCTCCTCCAGCCATCCCTTCCTGTTCAAGAAGCATCAGTGGCAGAAACTGCTCGTCAACCTCCAAGTGTAACATAACATATAGTAACATAGTAGATGACGGCAGAAAAAGACCTGCATGGTCCATCCAGTCTGCCCAAGACAAACTCATATGTGTATACCTTACCTTGAATTTGTACCTGTCCTTTTCAGGGCACAGACCATAGAAGTCTGCCCAGCAGTATTTCCCGCCTCCCAACCACCAGTCCCGCCTCCCATCACCGGCTCTGGTACAGACCGTATAAGTCTGCCCTCCCCTATCCTCGCCTCCCAACCACCACCCCCTCTTCCCCCCACCTGCTCCGCCACCCAATTTCAGCTAAGCTTCTGAGGATCCATTCCTTCTGCACAGGATTCCTCTATGCATATCCCACGCATGTTTGAACTCTGTTACCGTTTTCATCTCCACCCCTTCCCTGCAATTGTCTCTTCCCCATGGTGGTGACAAAATCACTCTGGTAGATTAATCACAGGCTCCAGATCCTTAGGGGTGTGGTCCAGGGTTGCTCGCCTAGGAAACAAATCGTCAAATGTGAAGCTCCCACCCCCTCCCTACCTCAATATAATTATCATTTCTCTCAATGTTTTCTGATGCAATCATCATCTTCCTCTGTCCCTTCATCCCTGTGCAGTTACCATTTCCCTTTCCCTTCCCTTCCCCACCTGAAGCAATCATCACTCCCCTTCTCCCTTGCTAGCAAAAGAATCAATTTTCTCCCATCACCCCTCTCAGCGCAAGCATGATCTCTCTCACACCACTTTTCTTTACCACAGTCATTATCTGTCTTCCATCTGCATCCCGTGATACAACCATCACCTCTCTCGCAGCCCATGGTGAACCCCGCCAGCAGGAGGATTTGAAGAGCAGGTGCTCCTTACGTGCAGCTGCTGCTATAGTAGCTTCTCCTAATTGGTTCTGTATTATGATATCATGAGTTCACCTCACGCAAATATGAAGTTCTTTCTATAGAATTCCCTGAATGACTATTATGAGACTGATTGTGATGTCATAAAATTCTTCTTTCTCAACATTGTGCTATCATATAACAATTGTTATATCAATAGTCCAGCAATCTACTCTCTCAATCAAGATTGTATTGGTTTTAAAGGAGGACAAGACTTCAGAAGCTCAACCAGCTAGCTTCGCCTGGTTGATACCAAATTAACCTATGTTCAAGGAACCTCCTTGTATTTAAAGGATATATGGATTAGCTCTTCATTAGCCTCAAAAACCTTCCATACTAAAGAAGCACCAAGCGAAACAGAAGCTAACTGTAGAGCGTCCCCGACCTGATTAATCCTTAGATAAGTGCAACTAAGATATATTGATATAACAGTAAAGTCTGTATGGGAGGATTTTGAGACTAATGAAGAGCTAATCCATATATCCTTTAAATACAAGGAGGTTCCTTGAACATAGGTTAATTTGGTATCAACCAGGCGAAGCTAGCTGGTTGAGCTTCTGAAGTCTTGTCCTCCTTTAAAACCAATACAATCTTGATTGAGAGAGTAGATTGCTGGACTATTGATATAACATAAGTTATTTAGCAATCATCCATCAAATATTTGTATCATATAACAATGCAAAGAGGAAGGAGTAGCAGACATTTTGATCCGGCAGCAAATCAACAAACGTCTGAGGAAAAATTGACTGACTCCAGGAAAACCTGTTGCGCCGTAGATATGTAGAGATTAGTCGCCTTATTTGAGGTTGGGAAAGGTTTTTCTTTTTACTGTGTAGCTGACGTGTACAAATCGCCTTTTTCTAGGTTACTCCGTTGAGATAGCACTACATTCATCAAAAGAGGGTTTGACTTGGTCCGTCACATTTCTTCTTTTAATCCAAGCAACTTGGCAACCTTATAACCTCTTGTCTTCAAGATTCTGAGCTACATCAGTGGTCAAGTAGCTGAACATTTTTGGTCAGTAAACTCTTTCCTGAAGAACTGGCTTGGTGTATTCAGTTCTATGCCACACAGATATTTATATTTTTTGTGCAGATCCAAATTTCACATGAAAGAGGCCGTTGTAACAATATGTCACAGTATTGAAAAGTATTTTAAATGGGTTTCAGTGTCTGCAATGTGATTGAAAACAAATGGAAACACAGCAACATAGAAAAAGTCTGCAGAAAAGGACTGTTTTGGCCCAGTTTACCCAGATTTTTTACTGCCTGAGATTTTGTCACTAGGCTTTATTCTATAAGGTAGTGCCTAGGTGCCATAAAGCCTAACTACAAGGGGTGTGTGCGTGGGGGTGGAGCATGGGAGTCAGGGGCAGCCCTACCATTAGGCCACGTGACGCGGGGGTCTCAGGCGGCATCGCCTTCTGCCCTTACTTCCCCAACCCCTTTCCACCAATTTACCTTTTCTTGTTTTTCCAAAGGCGGCAGCAGCGATTCCTGGAGGTTGTCCTGTCTCCGGTCTGGACCCCTTCTGTCTTCTGTGACCCACCTCTGAGGAAACAGGAAGCTCATCAGAGAGGCAGGCTATAGGAGGAGTGGCCTAGTGGTTAGAGCACCGGTCTTGCAATCCAGAGGTGGCTGGTTCAAATCCCGCTGCTGCTCCTTGTGATCTTGGGCAAGTCACTTAACCCTCCATTGCCTCAGGTACAAACTTAGATTGTGAGCCCTCCTGGGACAGAGAAATATCCAGAGTACCTGAAAGTAACTCACCTTGAGCTACTACTGAAAAAGGTGTGAGCAAAATCTAAATAAATATATGGAATGTTGCTACTATTGAAGAGTCTACATGGAATGTTGCCACTTTTTGAGATTCTGGAATGTTGCTACTATTTGAGATTCTACATGGAATGTTGCTATAGTGGAGGAGTAGCTTAGTGGTTAGAACATCTTGTAATCCAGAGGTGGCTGGTTCAAATCCCACTGCTGCTCCTTGTGATCTTGGGCAAGTCACTTAACCCTCCATTGCCTCAGGTACAAACTTAGATTGTGAGCCCTCCTGGGACAGAGAAATATCTAGTGTACCTGAATTTAACTCACCTTGAGCTACTATTGAAAAAGGTGTGAGCAAAATCTAAATAAATATATGGAATGTTGCTACTATTGAAGAGTCTACATGGAATGTTGCCACTTTTTGAGATTCTGGAATGTTGCTACTATTTGAGATTCTACATGGAATGTTGCTATAGTGGAGGAGTGGCTTAGTGGTTAGAACATCTTGTAATCCAGAGGTGGCTGGTTCAAATCCCACTGCTGCTCCTTGTGATCTTGGGCAAGTCACTTAACCCTCCATTGCCTCAGGTACAAACTTAGATTGTGAGCCCTCCTGGGACAGAGAAATATCCAGAGTACCTGAATGTAACTCACCTTGAGCTACTACTGAAAAAGGTGTGAGCCAAAATCTAAATAAATAAATGGAGAGAAGGGGCGGCAGGACAACCTCCAGGAATCACTGCTGCTGCCTTTGGAAAAACAAGAAAGAAAAGGTAAATTGGTGGAAGGAGGCTGAGGAAGGAAGAGAGGAAATGGTAGACCATAGAAGCAGGGGGGTGGGGTGGCAGGGGCAGCTCAGCTCATTCTTCACCTCGGGGGAGGGGGGTGATGTTGGTAGTGGGGTGGCGGTAGTGGCTCATTCCTCGCCTCAGGTGGCAGATTGTCTTAGGCCCCTGATGGGGTGGGCCCAGGCCCAAGATGGAAGGGCAGAATAACTCTGCCTTGTCCCACAAGTGATTTGGTCTCTCCCTCTCTTGCCTGCATGCCATATGGTCTCTCAAACATCCCCCCCTCCTCCGCCGCATATCTTTTAAGTAGCAGATTTTCACCGGCAGCGAGCAGCAACTAATACACACTGCTCATATTGGCCCCATAGCCTTCCCTCTTATGCAACTTCCTATCTCCGTATAGGCGGGAATCCATCATAGGGAAGGCTGTGGGGTCGGTGCAAGAAGTATGTATCAGTCGCTGCTCGCTGCAGGTGAAGATCTGCTATTTACAAGGTATGCAGGAGGGACAGTTGTTGGGAGTTTTCAGCTGGTGGGGCTTGGGGACCCCTGCCAGCCACATCATAGGTGTGCTGCTACTGGGTGGGCCTGAGCTCAAAGTGGGTGGGCCTGGGCCCACCCGGACCCACCCTTGGCTACGCCACTGCTCTTACTGTATGGCCATGTGTGCCTGGGTTCTTTTTACTCGCTGTGGTAAAAAGGGCCCTGGCATGCAGGAAAAATGACCCCCACCGCTAGCGCAGGGCCCCTTTTCCTGCAGCTTGGTAAAAAGGACCCCCAAGCGCTCACGAGCTAATTCTACACTAATCAGCACATTGACATTGCAACGTGCTAACTGATTAGCGCAGAAATGCCCACTCTCCTCCCCCAGACACATCCCCTTGGCTAAAAAATGAAAACATATTTCTTAGTGCATAGGTAGCACACTCACATTTGCAACTTACCGCAGGATGCCTCAGGCGCGTCCCACGGTAAGCCACTAAGTTGCGGTAAGCAAGTGTTAGTGTGGTAATAGGGGGCTCCTTAATAAATACACGAGGAGAATTTGTGAGAAAATATTGATCTCATTTCTTTAATGTTTTTTAATTTCTTGGAATCAAATTTGAATTCAGTTCCAACTCTTCCATTTTACCTGGAAACATGCCTGTATCTTGAAGGCTGTTATTTACTAACACTTTTCTTAAGCTGGGCATCACAGGAAATGGCCACTGCCTTAACAAATCCTTTGATAAGCGTGTGGATTGCAAAGCTGTTCTTAAGAGCAAAGAGTTTATCACTAGCATATCACAGTTTGAGAGATGGTGAGATAACACCGCAGCAATGGCAGGTTAATTGAGTGATGGCATTGAGAGGAAATTTGACAGGACAAGTCTTTGTTGTTAACTGACTCATCCTTTTGGAGAGAAACTGATCAAAAGGACTCTTGACAATTAGAGCTGCCAATTACACAATCATTCTATCATATTTAACGTTTCCTCAAAGAAGATCATGCCCAAGTAAGCTTTTAAACCAAATAAATGCAATTAAAACCAGGTTAGTTTCAGCCTTATCTACCTCAACAAAACAGATTTTGAAAAGTGCATTGTTTCTAGTACTTTCTCTGCAAATGAAAACAGCTCAATTAAGCAGAGACCCCCCCCCCCCCCCCGATGTTCAAAACTTTGGCACTGTTCCGAATAGTGCCATAAAAATAAACAACGGGAACAGCGAAGAAAAATGGTGTCCGATGCTCAGTGCTGATGAGGTGCAAATATAGGCGTGCTCAGAGCATTGAGCATTAGGGAGTTCGGCGAGAGGACTGCACTGGTGCATGCGCAGAAGAGTTCCGTGGCAAGCTTGGCTCCTGTGCGCACGTGTCTGGTAAAACTCAAACGTGAAACACGCATTGGCATCTGTTTTTTTGCGGCTTCAGTGCAAGCATTTTTCATTTTTTAAAGCTTAGACGCTTATATTTAGATGCAGGGAACGGACGCCAATGTGTGCTTTTGCTTGGGTTTGCTGTTTCTCACGACCAGCGCTTAAGGGCTTGCACGGACTTCTTTCTGCCTCCCAGAGCAAACAAAATCAGCAGATTTTGCAGAAAGAATCATGATGAGAGAAGCATGAGAATCATGACAAATCCCCTCTTCCGACACCCTAACGCTTGCTCTGACATGGCATTATTTTTTGCAGCGGTAAGGCATTTTTGTTTCGGGCGAGAATTGATTGGAGAGGAATTTAGCTGTCCATCAAATTATCCCGACTCTATACCGCACATCTTGTTCCCATCATATATTTGCTCTTGGTCCCTCAGCTATATGGTAAGCCGTATTGTGGAAAATCTCTAGCATCATATCTATGTTAGTTGAAAGTTCTAATGATGCTTATTAGGTGGATCATTAGTATTATGCTGCTATTGTTGCATCCCTACCTTGTTCCTCGGGCAGCGGCCATATTGGAAGGATCATCTGAGCAGCAACCATTTTGGATAGAGCATCTGAGGGGCAGCCATCTTGGGAGGATCGTTTGAGGAGCAGCCATCTTCGGTAGTTCATCTAGGAGGCAGCCATCTTGAATGTCTTTTGAGTGTGCCCTATGAGGCCTCTCAGCTGAGACCAGGTTCCTCTGATTGGAGACCTATTTAAGAGCTGGCCTGGGACACCATCTTTGCTTCGGCTTCTATCTTGTTAGAGGTTTGGTGCTGGTGATTGAGTGTTCTTCTGCCAGTTTTCCTGTTGATGCTGACTTGGATTGAACCTGACCACTCTCTGCTTGCTGCCTGCCCTGACCTGTGGATTGGACGTGACCATTCTCTGCTTGCTGCCTGCCCTGACCTGTGGATTGAACCTGACCATTCTCTGCTTGCTGCTGCCCTGACCTGTGGATTGAACCTGACCATTCTCTGCTTGCGGCCTGCCCGATCTGTGTTCCAGATCTGTTCTACTCCTGTCTGCCACGGCTGGTGGCCGTCTGACCCCGACCATATCCGGAAGTCCTGGTGGCTACCTGTACCTGGGGGCTCAACTCCCGGGGAGCGGTGGTCGATTCCCAGGTGAAGCTAAGGATTGTCCGGCTGCCTGACCGAGTGCGGCGCTTCGCGGATCCTCCGCACTCTGTCAAGGCGCAAGGACTCACTACTGCAGTGGCAACAGCTATTTGAATTCCAGTGCTGTTAAATGTGTATATTTTTTGATACTGTTTCATGGTAGTTGTATTATTAGGTTTCAATTTACAGTTTTCAAGTTTACCTCATTTATTGTATTTATGTTTATTCTTGGTTATTTTACTATTGTTATGCTGTTAACAAAATTGTATGTTTTATGTTAAACTGTACCAAACGAAATGAGTAGTGAAGGTAGCAGGGCTCTTCCACAGAGGACGAGGAGACAAAAGATTTAAATATCAAAGTCTTTATTCTTCAAAAACTGTTAATTCCTCAAAACCCCAAAAAAGAATTAACAGTTTTTGAAGAATAAAGACTTTGATATTTAAATCTTTTGTCTCCTCGGCCTCTGTGGAAGAGCCCTGCTACCTTCACTACTCCTTTCGCTTGGTGCTTCCCTCCACGTAGTGACATTCGGTCCTCCGCTCCTGCGGGTGTCCTGTGTTTATGTTAAACTGTACCTTGAGTGAATCTTTATAAAGGCAGCTAATAAATCAAAATAAATAAATAAATAAATAACATGAACTTGACTACATTATCATGCTACTTGTGTTGTTTGTCTGTGCGCTCATTTGTTCCCACGCTCCGGGCCTCTGAACATTCTGCGCAGGTAAATGCGGGCGCTAGTATGGAGTTAATGGCCTCTAGCATCCGCAATTACTTTTGAGCATTGGGGCCTGTCTGGTAATTATGGACTGTGATGTCACAAGCAAGAAGGAGATCACTGTTTGTCTTTAAAATGGTTCTCAAAATTAATTCTTAGTAATTAATGGTTCTCAAAATTAATTCTTAGTAATTAATTAGTAACAGAAGAACAGGTATAACATAGTGGATATAATCAATTCAATAAATCAGAAAACAAACAGATTTTCAAGTAAGTATAGATATGTCAGAGTACCTATTTTTGATCAATGTGGTAAGTCCTATTAAAAAGGAAAGTCTTTAGTGATTTCCGAAAGTTGATAAGGTCATGAATATTTTTCAGATCGAGTGGCAATGCATTCCACAGCTGCGTGCCAATGTAGGAAAAGCAAGACCCATGTACAAGTTTGTATTTTAGACCTTTACAGCTAGGAAAGTGAAGTCCCAAGAATGTGCGTGCTGATCTTCTAGCGTTCCTGAGTGGCAAATCTATAAAGTCTGACATGTAGGCCTTATCTTTATTTGTGACTCGTTCAGCGAAAAGGCACCAAAAGTGGGATATATGACTTATTTATACCAGAAGATAGAGGGATATCAATTGCATAATCCTGCAAAATTTCAGCTTCAGGCATGGACAAATTACATCTTTAAAAAATGAGAAATATTTATCAATAAAACAGTGCATTTTTCGGAAAAATGCACTTGAAACATGGTAAACTTAAAACATCTATTTCTCTGTAATCCATAGGAAGTTATGGATAAAATTTTGCACGGTTACATAAGTATTGCCATATTGGGACAGACCAAAGGTCCATCAAGCCCAGCATCCTGTTTCCAACAGCGGCCAATTCAGGTCACAAGTACCTGGCAAGATCCCAAAACAGTACAATACATTTTACGCTGCTTATTCTAGAAACAGTCCAAACAGATACACATACAGAGCATACCAATATGAACAGATAAGTGTTATGTGACCAGAAAGTTATTATGAAGTTATAATTTTACACGTCTATGAACAATTTGAAAAAGATAGAGGTAGGTGGGGGAAGAGTCAATGATTGAAATGTACACACGAGCAAAGATTCACCGTGGAGTGAAAACAGCCGTGTCAACCATATGAGACTCTACCTCACGTAGTAAATCTATAAAGCTAACTCGTTTAATATTCTCTGCTATTTTGTATCTGTTTGGGCTATTTGTGAAGAGAGCAGAGTTTGACCCAGGAGTTTTGGCAGTTATTCTAGAAATAAGCAGTGGATTTTCCCCAAGTCCATTTTAATAATGGCTTATGGACTTTTCTTTTAGGAAGCCATCCAAACCCTTTTTAAACCCTGTTAGCTGCTTTTACTACATTCTCTGGCAACGAATTTCAGAGTTTAATTACACGTTGAATGAAGAAATATTTCCTCCAATTCATTTTAAATTTACTACTTTGTAGCTTCATTGTGTGCCCCCTAGTCCTAGTATTTTTGGAAAGAGTAATCAATCAATTCAACTGATAATGAAAGTTGTCCAAATTTACCCCTCCAAACTTTTATAGCCTTTACGGCTGCTATTTGTAACACCACTTTAAGTACCTTTTTGCTCAGCGGCTCACATTTATTTATTTGGATTTGTTTATTTAAACTTATTTATTCAGTTGACACCTTCTAAGGTTCAGAATAGTCTGCTTTGGTTGCCATGAAGAAAGTTTAGTAAATGAAAACAAGCCTTTTTATGGGACTAACATTGCATTTCCCTCTGAATTCTATATACGGCGCATTGCACGCCCAACTGTCTGTGCGCTTCTGAGATGCACAGGCAAATAAATTGGATGATTAACTTGGAACCATCAATAATTGGGTGCTAACAACCAAGACTCAGGTTTTCAGGATATCTTCAATGAATATGCATGAGAGAAATTTGAATGCACTCTCTCTATTGTATGCAAATCTACCTCATGCATATGTCTTCACTTAGGAGTGGAGGAGTAACCTAGTGGTTAGTGCAGTGGACTTTGATCCTGGGGAACTGAGTTCAATTCCCACTGCAGCTCCTTGTGACTCTGGGCAAGTCACTTAACCCTCCATTGCCCCTGGTACAAAATAAGTACCTGAATATATGTAAACCGCTTTGAATGTAGTTGCAAAAACCTCAGAAAGGCAGTATATCAAGTCCCATTTCTCTTTCCCTATTTGAAGATTCTATATGGAACGTTGCTAGTATTGGAGATTCTAGATGGAATGTTGCTACTATTTGAGATTCTACATGGAATGTTGCTATTCCAGTAGCAACATTCCATGTAGAAGCCTGCCCTTGCAGATCAGCAACGCAGCCGCGCAGGCTTCTGTTTCTGTGAGTCTGATGTCCTGCATGTATGTGCAGGACGTCAGACTCACAGAAACAGAAGCCTGCGCAGCTGCATTGCTGATCTGCAAGGGCAGGCTTCTACCTAGAATGTTGCTCGTGGAGGAGTAGCCCAGTGGTTAGTGCAGCAGACTCTGATTCTGGGGAACTGGATTCAATTCCCACTGCAGCTCCTTGTGACTCTGGGCAAGTCACTTAACCCTCCATTGCCCCTGCTACAAAATAAGTACCTGAATATATGTAAACTGCTTTGAATGTAGTTGTAAAAACTACTACTACTACTATTTAACATTTCTAAAGCGCTGCTAGGGTTATGCAGCACTGTACAATTTAACAAAGAAGGACAGTCCCTGCTCAAAGGAGCTTACAATCTAAAGGACAAAAATGCAGTCAATCAAATTGGGGCAATCTGGATTTCCTGGATAGAGGTCCAATGGTTAGGTGCCGAAAGCGACATTGAAGAGGTGGGCTTTAAGCAAGGATTTGAAGATGGGCAGGGAGGGGGCTTGGCGTATGGGCTCAGGGAGTTTATTCCAAGCATAGGGTGAGGCGAGGCAGAAAGGGCGGAGCCTGGAGTTGGCGGTGGTAGAGAAGGGTACTGAGATGAGGGATTTGTCCTGTGAGCGGAGGTTACGGGTAGGGGCTTAGGGGGAGATGAGGGTAGAGAGGTAATGGGGGGCTGCAGATTCATAAGAACCTCAGAAAGGCAGTATATAAAGTCCCATTTCCCTTTCCCTTTCATTGTGAGTATCCTAAAACCTTACTGTTTGGATGTGTCCCATGGACTGGGCTGAGATCCATTGAATTACTCCAGTAAAAAGGTTATTTTCCTATATTCCTTTATCTTTGTAACTCGCCTTGAGCTACGGCTGAAACTGTCATGAGCTCCGTGAAAAATCACTCCCCTTTCCTTTTGATTCAAATATGGCGCTGTCACTAGTTCAGTTTCAGTTTATGTAAGCTTTGATATACCACCCATTGGGTTTCTGGAAGTTAATATTAAATAACTGGGTTCTTGTATGCAGGGGCGGCCTAAGACGAATATGCCACCTGAGGCGAGGAATGAGCTGTCGCCCCGGGTCCTCCTCTGCTGCCCCCGCCATGATCTGACATCTCCCCAACCCCCTTCCTCGAACTTACTTTTTTTTTTAAAGGCGATGGCGACAGCGACAGTGGCAGCAGTGATTCCCATAGGCTGCCCTGCAGTCGGTTCTGGCCCCTTCTCTCTACTGTGGGCCGCCTCTCTGAAGTAACTTCCTGTTTCCTCAGAGGCGGGCTGTAGAAGAGAGAAGGGGCTGGGACTGGCAGCAGGGCAGCCTATGGTAATCGCCTTTTGGTCACTTAGTCTTGATTGAACCACGTCTAGCCGAAAAGTCCTAATTTTGTCCCTAGACATTTTCATTTTGTTCCATTATTGCAGAAAAACATCTGTCTTTTGGTGCTACCCATGTCTCACCCAAAACATGCCTCCAACACACCCCCTAGAAATCTAGATGAGCTGTTGAGCAAAACGTCTAAAATTGGGGTATCGAAAGTCGCAACTTGAATGTTTTTGAGAGAAAAATGTCCTTCTGCCACCTTATGATGTTTTTTGGATTTTTTTGTTTGTTTTGAAAATGAACCCCATCGTTTCCTGTCAGAAGGGCTAGTTGAGCTAGGCTACATTTTGACTCACTGTAGCCCTTCCTTTCTAAGGGAATCAGAACTACATTTCCCTGCATGCATTGGGGCTAAGCTAGGACTGACTTGTTCTGTTCTCCTTGACATGGAGCTGATAGGTTGCCCTATGAGAAAGAGAACTGCCTGTAGCTCTTCAGTCTGGTGCCTACTTCTGGTTTATACAGTGTCCTCTGCTCCTACCTCTGGTATATTATTACTCAATATTATATGGCAACAAGAAGCTTCAGTATTGGGTAAGATTGCCTGTGGTAAGTGTATGGGACACTATCAGGCTTATTTTCGAAAGAGAAGGGCGTCCATCTTTCAACACAAATCGGGAGATGGGCGTCCATCTCCCAGGGTCGCCCAAATCGGCATAATTGAAAGCCGATTTTGGGCGTCCTCAAACTGCTTTCCATTACGTGGATGACCAAAGTTCAAGGGAGCGTGTTGGAAGCATAGCAAAGGCGGGACGGGGCGTGCTTAACACATGAGCGTCCTTGGCCAATAATGGAAAAAAGAAGGGCGTCCCTGATGAGCATTTTTTTCTTACGATCAAGCCTTAAAAAGGTGCCCGAACTAACCAGATGACCACTGGAGGGAATCGAGGATGACTTCCCCTTACTCCCCCAGTGGTCACTAGCCCCCTCTCACCCTAAAAAAATTTTAAAATATTTTTTCCAGCCTCAAATATCATACCCAGCTCCATGATAGCAGTATGCAGGTCCCAGGAGCAGTTTTAGGGGGAACTGCAGTGCACTTCAGTCAGGCGGACCCAGGCCCATCCCTCCTACCTGTTACACTTGTGGTGGTAAATGTGAGCCCTCCAAAGCCCACCACAATCCCACTGTACCCATGTCTAGGTGCCCCCCCTTCACCTCTTAGGGCTATGGTAGTGGTGTACAGTTGTGGGGAGTGGGTTTTGGGGGGGGGCTCAGTACCCAAGGTAAGGGAGCTATGCACCTGGGAGCTTTTTCTGAAGACCACTGCAGTGCTCCCTAGGGTGCCCAGTTGGTGTCCTGGCATGTGAGGGGGACCAGTGTACTACGAATGCTGGCTCCTCCCACAACCAAATGGCTTGGATTTGGTCATTTCTGAGATGGGCGTCCTTGGTTTCCATTATCGCCAAAAATCGGGAACGACCATCTCTAAGGACGACCATCTCTAAGGTTGACCTAAATGTTGAGATTTGGGCTTCCCCAACCATATTATCAAAACAAAAGATGGCCGCCCATCTTGTTTCGATAATACGGGTTTTCCCGCCCCTTGGCGGGGACATCCTGCGAGGACGTCCTCAGGAAAACCTGGGCGCCCTGTTCGATTATGCCCCTCCACAACCCACAAGGGACTGTAAAGGGAAGAAAAACAAGAAAGGAAATGGATTTTCTAGCACTTTGACTCTATTGAAAATGGCTCGCTCTTTTTGGATTCAATAAGGTTGGTGACAGGCCAGAGTTTCACTTTTCTTTTCCACTGAAGTTTGGGCCATGATTGGTGAATTTTTATAGTGGTTATTGTACCAACCATAATCTCAGATCAAACAGTGAAAAACACTCAAATAATGAGAGGACAGTGTTTTGCAAGGTTATTGTACCAGGCCAGGACATTTCCCCTTCCACTCCAGTCACAATGGGGAAAAGGAAAAACCTAAGAAAGGTTTTGAGTCGCAACCTGGCATAAGCAGCCAGATCATCAGTGGCTGTTGTACCTCCAGAAGGACTGACTGAATCAGTACCTAAACATATTTTTTTGAACACAAATTGAAAAGCTCCAAATACATTTATCTGTGAAAGTCATTATAATCAGAAACACAGAGTATTAAAGAGCAGGCGCATCCATAGTACATTTGAAAAAGAGCATTTTATTGAAAGACAGGTTTTTAGAAAATAAGGTTACCATTTGCCTAGAAAGATAACATCTGAAAAAAAAAATACAGTGCATCTGAAGCAGGCAGCAAGACAGATTCCCAGGTTGGAACACAGCAGATCACGAATATGCCATACACACAGGCTTGCTGGCTTGGTCCTTCACGCAGAAACAAACAGAACAACTGAAAGTACACGACAGGAAAGCCAGATCAAACTCCCAAGAGCACTTTCCCAAAGAGCAAAAGAAAGGATAACAGTGGCCTCTTGGAAATGTTATCTGATTCCTTGCAATTCCTCCCACACAAAATATGAACAGAAAAGACAATCGGTAAAGGAACCTCCCAAAAAATGACACAGCAAAATGATTCTTGGGACATGCACTCGAGAGGTTTACACATGCACAAGAAGCATTGTTCATTTCGATGCATTTTTTTTCTGCCCCCAAGGTGCATTCTTTTAAACCCGTTCTTGTTCAATCTGAAAATATTTGCGCTCAGCTTTCTTTCCGACGCTCAATTTCTGCTGGAAACAGCATCTGACTGAACAGAACTGGATCGTGTTACAGAATTTTCAGATCTCAAAATGGGAATGCTCCCTTACTGTACGCTCTTGGTTCATTACCACTCAGTGGCATGCGCCACGGCCAACTTTATGGCCGGACATATGCCAAAAATGCATTGCTTTGGATTTTATTTTTGCCATAAAGTCTGCAAACAGAATAGATTGTTAGTTGTTCACAGAGATCCACCAGAGACTAGAGTGAAAACTATTAGAACATGAAACCAGGCTCAGTGGGGAGAGAGGCTGAATGGTGACATTTCTTTCAGAAGGCTGTATGTATATCTCAGTGGGATGACTGATGCATACGCCTACTGTTTATAAGGGCAATTTTCAAACTTGCACCAGTTTTCAAGGGGAAGTGGAAAGTGGATGTTGCTGCTATAATGTTCTCTGCCCCCGTTGGCTGAAGTTCTAGAAACCGCATTTGGTGGCCCTTTTACTAAGCAGTGGTAGGGCTAACGCGCAGGTAGTGTGCGCCGAATCGGTACTACTGCCAGGGTAGCGCAGGCGCCAAGTGGTAATTCTGAGGCTGGCGCGCTTCTTCTCGCAATAGAAAATAATTTTCTATTTTCTACAGCGGGGGGCGTTTCCGGCGGTAATCAGCAACGCGGCCACCTTGACGCGTGCTGCTTGACTACCACATGAGTAGCTTGTGAGACCTTACCGCTAGGTCAATGGGTGGTGGTAAGGGCTCAGGCAGTAAGTAGCCGTGCGCTAAAATTTAAAGTAGCACACGGCTATTTACTTCCCCCATTAAAAAAAGCCTTTGTTTTCATCCGCGGTTAAAAATGGCCCAGCGTGCGCCAGTTTCACACATCCACAGTACCGCAGGCCACTTTTTACCGCAGCTTAGTAAAGGGCCCCTTGGAAACTTATCCCAGGGTCCCTTTTAGTGGTAAAAAGTGGCCTTAACACGCCGTTATGTGGGTCATTCCTGCCCACTAAGGCCATTTTTACTGCTGGGGTCAAATGGCCAATTTTCTGAATTTTTCAGTAATGGCCACATGCTAATTTCACATTAGCACATGGCAATTAGTGTCTGATCCCTTATTGCCACCTATTTTGTAGGCAGTAGGGACTCTCACGCGTTAAACCTGCATTAATCGGTTCGAGTGTAGCAATGTACCTGTGCTGATTAGTGCAGATAAAGGGGGTGGGACGACTTCCCTATGAGGAAAGGCGAAAGCGGCTAGGGCTGTTCAGTTTGGAGAAAAGGCGGCTGAGGGGAGATATGGTAGAGGTCTATAAAATAATGAGAGGAGTTGAACAGGTAGATGTGAAGCGTCTGTTCACGCTTTCCAAAAATACTAGGACTAGGGGGCATGCGATGAAGCTACAATGTAGTAAATTTAAAACGAAACAGAGAAAATCTTTCTTACCTCAACATGTAATTAAACTCTGGAATTCGTTGCCAGAGAATGTGGTAAAGGCGGTTAGCTTAGCGGAGTTTTAAAAAGGTTTGGACGGCTTCCTAAAGGAAAAGTCCATAGACCATTATTAAATGAACTTGGGGAAAATCCACTATTTCTGGGATAAGCAGTATAAAATGTTTTGTACTTTTTGGGATCTTGCCAGGTATTTGTGATCTGGATTGGTCACTGTTGGAAAAAGGTTGCTGGGCTTGATGGACCTTTGGTCTTTTCCAGTATGGCAATACTTACACATGTACTTATGTCCCCTCTCCACCCTCTAGACACGCCCCCTGCATAAAAAAAATAAACAATATTTTTTAGTGTGTGGGTAGCGCACACACGATAGTAAACTTACCGCAGGACACCTCAGCGCACCCCACGGTATCCCATTTTTTTGCTGCGATAAGTACACTTTAGGCTTACTGTAGCTTTGTAAAAAGGCTCCTCAGTCTCCTATCTCTGAGCAACTATTAATGTATCTCAAATCACTAGTTTTGTGAATATTTGTGAACAACCAAAAAGGAAAATAAAAGCCAAAATTCACTGTGCTTACATCTGAGGCAGAACCTGGATAGGCCTAGCAGGATGTTACAACCTTTTCTAACGAAGGAATCATTTCAAGACGGAATAGTTATTCTATAGTGAAAGGAATCTGTAAATACCATTCAAACCTCAACAAAAGTTTGTAAGAATTCAGCATTATACTTTGATTTATAAAACTCTAAGAATTTGTAGTTTTCAGTGAATCACAAAATAAGTTGTATTTTTCTGATATACTATAGATCCAGCATTTCTCAAGTTTATCTTATTTTTTTTAAATACCACAGAATATAGTTATCAAAAATATTTGTACCTAAGATTCTTTTTGTTTTTAAATCATGGATAAATGATACATTCTTCTCTATGTAACCTGATTATCCTCCTCACAGAAATGTAAAGCATTGCTGCATTGTTTTCCTATTCACTTTGTACAATTGACATATCGGTAAGTCTGTGAGTACACATGCATGACCAGAATAAAATGCTTCTTATTCTTCTCATGTCTCGGGCTCACATTTAACATCCAAAGCACAGCCCATCTGTACAGTTACAGAGATTTTGAAGCAAACAGAACTGTACAAAACTTGTACTGAAGTTCAAACTTGAACATACACTCAGTTGCAGATATCAGCAATAAAAAGTGGAACAATAACGATCAATAAAACATTCAAAGGATCTATGTACAACCAAGGCAGGAAGCAATTTAACAGTGCCTGACAACTTACATTACTTTTCCAGTGAGAAAAAGCACAATTTTTGTATAAATTAATATGTTACATATGTATAAATATATTTAATTCTTACTATGAGATAAGCTGTAATGTAACATGTGGATCGCTGTCGTGTATTGTATGAAGGGACATTGACTGACATCATTTGAAAAGACAGCAGAGAGGAGTCAAATACATTCTAAAGTGTGGCATTAGGAAAAATGTTATCCATTTCCTTTTTCTATTATAGTTAGAGAATGCATTCTGCATGACTTGAACTGTAGGTGGTTTCAGAAATAGATAAAACCCAAATGAAAACATCTAACACTACACCAATTCTCTCCTTTTGAAGCAGTGAGCCTTTAAGCCAAGTGGAAGTTGTTTGGAAAAGAGAAAGGGATTCCTTGGCAGACCTACAACACCTTCTATCGTACCCCAGTCCTGGTATGTAGGATTAGCAGTTTATAAATAAAACTGGATTTTGATTTATTGAACCAACTCATAGGTTAAACAAAGAGGAAGGTGGGATGGATGCTACACATCTGATAAAGTAACCAGTGTGGTCTCAAAAACTCAGGCACGACAACATCTTTGGTGCATTCTTGTACTCATTCAAGAAAAAGTATCACAACCTATCAAGAATCCTGACATAGGGGACTTTTCATTAAACTGCGCGAGGTTTTCGCACAGAACTTAGCGTGAGGTCATCGCAGTGGCTGTGCGTTAACTGTGGGGAACACGTTCAGCATGTTCCCTGCAGCTACCGCACAGACTTTCATTAAGCACAGTTGTACCTACTCTAACTGCATGTTGGAGAATTAGTGCACGCTAATTACCATGCACCGTCC
Source organism: Microcaecilia unicolor (assembly GCF_901765095.1). Taxonomy (NCBI): domain Eukaryota; kingdom Metazoa; phylum Chordata; class Amphibia; order Gymnophiona; family Siphonopidae; genus Microcaecilia; species Microcaecilia unicolor. The sequence goes on along the minus strand of NC_044036.1, from coordinate 325,542,513 downwards.
ACACTATGCAGTCCATACCCAGTTGCCCAGTCTCTGCCCGTGCTCCACCAGTCACCACTCCACTGTGCAGTAAGCAATTAGAATGAATGCTATGAATGGCACTCAAAATTGGGTGCAAAAAAAAAATTAGTGCTCAGCATTATTTTATAAAGAGCGCACACCCTTTATAGAAAGCACTTACCCCTGGATTCTACATAGCACACCTAGAGATTCGTGCCAATATCGGTGCAGATTCTATAACAATGTGCGTAACTTAACAAGTTAACAAGTTCAGACAACAGCACTTAACTAGCAATAATGAGCACCAATTGGCACTGATTTGAATTTAGGCGCACAAGTCGCTAAGTGTAATCTGTAACGATGTGCACTGAACTTCTGACGTGAACAGGCAAAATGGGGCGTGGTTATGGGCTGGGAAATGAGCATTTCATAGGTTTTCAAAATTTACACGCCTAGTTACAGAATATGGCTCAGTGCACCTAAATCTACATGCCAGGATTTACTACTACTATTAATCATTTCTATAGCGCTACAAGGCATACGCAGCGCTGTACACCATACACAAAAAGACAGTCCCTACTCCACTTTTTCATTGGATGCGCGTAGATTTAGGTGTTGAAAAATCAACTAAGTATATTCTATAATCGGTGCCCAAATCTAGGCACCGATTATAGAATACGTTTAGTTTCAGCGCCAAATTTTTAGGCAACATATGTAGAATCTCCCCCCTTTGCGCTGATTCCAGTGCCTAACTGTAGATGCCAGACTTACACCTGCTGAAATCTGGTGTAAATGCTGGTGCCCAAGTTATGCGTGCTGAGGTAGTATTCCGTACCCAGGCGTGCAACTTTTCGGAATGCTTCTGACGTGCCCATGGCCACACCATCTTTTGAGTTATGCGCTAGTAGAGTTAGGTGCCATGCCTTATAGAATAGCGCACAGCCTGAACCACATAAAAAAATCTTAATTGGTGCCAATTAACTTTAATCGTTGGTTGTCAGCACCCAATTATTGGTAGTTAAGGGCTCGTTACGCAATAAGGGGTCCTTTTATTAAGGCGCGCCTAAAAGAGGCCTGCGCTGGTGTAGGTGCGTGTTTTGGAGGCGTGCAGGTCCATTAGCTTAGTGCGCCTAGAAAAAAGACATTTTTTTTCTGACAGAAAATTAAAACCATTGTGCGTCCATTTTTGGGCTGACATAGTGGTAAGGTCTCATGTGCTAAGTGTGAGTTAAGTGGACAGCACACATAAACTGCCAATTACTGCCGGGTAAGCTCCACGCGGTAGAAAATATATTTTTTTCTGTGTGGAGTTTTCAGGAGCAAATCCAAGAAAACAGGAGGAGCCTCCATGAAGCATCAAAGCAAATCAGCAAAAGTAGAGGCTGACAAATGTGCAAACCAATAGGGAGATAATATCAAGAAACAGTTTATTCAGAATATTCATATCAAGGACCCCGACATGGTCCGTGTTTCGGCGCCAAAGCGCCTGCCTCAGGGGTCACAAACAACTTTTTCTCTGAGAAGAAGCTGATTGGCTTGAATAAATCCTTTATGTATACACGTGGTTATAAAAACAAGTTAATCCACAGAGAGAACAAAGAAACAGCCAACCAACCCTTGTCACAATATTCTGAACAAAGTGTTTCTTGATATTATCTAACTGGCCAACGCAGAGTTAACACTGGAGCACTTATCACCTCCTGCAAGTACTAAGGGTCACATTAATCCATGACCCACAATAAGTCATAGAGGGAAGACTCCCCAAACGTGTCGCACTAAATCTGGGCTTAGCCCATAGTAAAATCCTAGGTTACAACATGTTAAGCCTAGATTTTAGCGCCCTTTAATAATAGGGGCCCCTTTGGTTCGTTCCTAAGTCTAGGCAAATGAATTATGGTTGCTAAATTCAGGAAAATTTTCAGCCCAAACCACAAGTTCTTTAGTGAAAGCAATGAGCAATTTTTGAAAATGAACCCCTTGGTTAATAAGAGCGTGCAACAGGGAGAAGGAAAAACGTTTTCAGTGCGTCACAGAACAATTTGCAACAGTCTGCTAGTGCGGTGGAGGATTCATGTTTCTTACTGGAGGAACAAGTGTGTTTGTGTGTGTTTGTGTGTGTGTATGCATATGAGCCTCTCCCTATAAACATCTAGAAACTCAGTGAAATCTGGTGCACAAAAGAAACATGCAATGATACAATGACCTTGCTAAAGACACAATTTGCAGATTGCGGAATAAGATGCTACAAATATTTTGCTCTCTGTATCACAGTTTGAAATACATAGCTCAAGTTGAACGTAAGGCTGCATCGATATTTTACATAACAGTCGAAAGCCGTGTATTCATTATATGCTGTATGAGCGTTGACCAGCAACTTAGCACACATCTGTGCCAAAAGCAGGGACGCGTCATACGGTATTTCCACTTAAAACAAGTATTTTGAGGAACAGTGTAAGACAAAAGAGCGCTCAGTGAAAAGCGGGACTGCTGTATTGCAAATCTGACATCTTATTTGTAAAAGGGCAGTTTGGCATAGCAAAAGAGCCATGCAGGAAGGATTTTAGTTTGTATGTCCTGCATGCAGATTTTGGCTATATGCTTCATGCTAGATTCTACTCCAATCATGATTTCCATAGTTGTGCTTTACATTTGCAGTGTTCAGATGTGTTGAAATTCTACTTGAAAGATGCCGACATGAAACTCTCTCTCAGGGTACCCGAGGAATTCTTGTCTGAACTTCTGCAGGGCCTTATTGTGTTTAAGTTTTTCTTTCCTTTGGATCATCAGAAAAACTCTTTGCATGTGAAGAAGAGACCAAACTCAGTAAAAGCTTAAGTTCTTTTTTCAATCAGTCCAGCCGGGCGACTAGAATTTTCCCTACTAAGATAAAGGAGAAAACATCAGGGCCGCCGAGAGACTGGGTCGGGCCCCACCCCCGCTGCCGCCCCCCTCCGTCCACCAGCGAGCCAGGCCCCCTGAATTCAAATCATTGCGCCTCACCTCGACCTAGCTCCGTGTGAAAGAAGCGCAGCAGCGGCAGTCTGCAGATCGCCTCCCTTCGGGCCTTCCCTCCCTGTTTCCCGCCCTCGCACAAGTTATGTCAGATGAGGGCGGGACACAAGGAGGGAAAGCCTGAAGGGAGGCGATCTGCAGACTGCCGCTGTTGCGCTTCTTTCACACGGAGCGAGGTCGAGGTGAGGCGCTATGATTTGAATTCAGGGGGGGCCCGGCCCGATGGTGGATGGAGGGGGCGGGTGGAGGGGACTGCGGCGCCGAGCCCCCCTTGGAGGCCCGGGCCTGGGGAATATTGTCCCCCCTGCCCCTCCCCCTCTCGGTGGCCCTGGAAAACATCCAACAGCATGTTCATGGTTAAAAAATAAAAAGTGGGAATGAAGAAAAGGCATCCGCAGTAACAAAGCCAAGTGGTCTTTCTACTCAAGGAATACTTTGGAAAGGAATGTGCCTCTCGGGTAGGTGGCAGCATTCAACTAAGCAGTAATTAGTAAAACCCGAGTTACCAGAGCCGCCAAGAGACTAAACTGGGCTCGGGGCAGGGCCGCTGCCCCCCACGATTGTTGTCGCTGCCACCCCTCCACAATCTTCAATCACTGCTGCCCCCCCACGATCGTCATGGCTGCCACCACCCCCCCTAGATCGCTGCTGCTAGTGCAATTCAAACACCTTGACTGGTGGGGATCCCGAGGCCCCTCCAGCAGAAGACATCTTCCTCCAGCGCTGACACTTCACTCTGACGATTGCCTGCTCCTGCGGCTGCTTTTTCTTTCAGGGCACGCTCGGTGCACTTGAGAGGAAAGGCAGCCGCTCAACAAGCAATGGGCAGAAGAGCAGCGCTGGAGGAAGACCTGCGGTGTCTGCTCCTCCGGGTCCTCTGCAGCCTCCAAGGGGGGCCCGGCGCCAGAGTTTTCTTTTTCCCCGCTCCTGTCGAGACGCGATCACTCGGGTCCCGCCAGGAACAGGAGAGAGAGAGAGACCCCGGCACCTTTGGAGGCCTTGGCCCCGGGGAAATTTGCCCCCCCCCCCCCCGTCCTCCCTCTTAGCAGTCCTATTACTAAACAGGTATGCAAATTCTATATTAGGGATTGGGCACCCAGAAAGTTGTTGTCTTGTGTTCATGTGATCTTTGTCCCGTGTGGACACGAATGTCATTAAGAGTGCGCGGTATGCACACATGGGGCCGGATTCTATAAATGACACCCAAAAAGAGGCACCAAAAAGATCAATGCTAAATATAATTTTATAAAGGGCACGTGACCTTTATAGAATCAGGCTTAGTGCCGATTCTCAGCCTTAAATCTGGGCACCAGATTTATGCCCAGTGGTGTTCCTAGGTTGGCTGCCACCCGGGGCGGATCGCCGCTGCGCCCCCCCCCCTCGGTGCAGCGGCATCCGTCCCCCCCAGGCTGCAGCATGACACCCCCCCAGCACAATGACACCCCCCTCCCCGGTGCATCAAGCCCCCCCAGCGCAATGACAACCCCCTCCCCAACGCATCAAGCCCCCCCCCCCGGGTGCATTCTTGGCTGCTGGAGGGTGCAGAAAGCAGCCGCGCGCCTGTTGGCTCCACTGGCTCCCTGCTCCCTCTGCCCCAGAACAGGAAGTAACCTGTTCCGGGGCAGAGGGAGCAGGGAACCAGCGGAGCCAACAGGTGTGCGGCTGCTCTCTGCACCCTCCAGCAGCGTGCACCCGAGGCGGACTGCCCCCACCACCCCGCCCTTGATACGCCACTGTTTATGCCTGCTGAAATCTGGTGTAAATGCTGATGCTCAACAGGGCCGCTGAGAGGGGTCTCTCTCTCTTGCTCCTGACGGGACCCGGGAGATTGTGTCCCGACAGGAGCAGGAGAGAGAAAACTCTGGCACCGGCCCCCCTTGGAGGAACAGACACAGCATCTGCCGCATTGCCTTTCCCTGCGGCTGCTTTTCCCCTCAGGCTGCGCATGTGCAACCCGAGAGAAAAAGCAGGCACAGGGGAAGGTCATGTGGCAGAAGGAGGAACAGCGGAGCTGGAGAACTCTTCTGCTGGCGGGGCCTTGGGATCTCCACCAGCCAAGGTACCCAGGGCGGGCGGCAGAAGTGATCGAGCGATCAGGGAGGGTGGGGCGGTGACTCCTGGGGGGGGGGGGGGTCCGGTGGCAGCGATGATCCTGGGGGGAAGCCTAGCAGTGGTGATGATCCTGGGGGGGGGGGGGGGAGGCCCGGCAGCGGTGACGATCCTGAGGAGGGCCCGGCGTCGGCCTAGCCGTGGGCCCGGCTCAGTCTCTCAGCGGCCCTGATGCTCAAGTTGGCCACGGAGACCCAGTATTCTGTAACAATGCCTGCAACGTTTTGGAATTCCCCTGACATGCCCCTGCCCCGCCCATGCTCACACCCCCTTTTGAGTTGCATACGATGGGATTTGGGTGCCATGCATTATAGAATAGCATGCAGTCAGATGCATGTGCCAATCCTAATTGGTGCCAATTAACATCAGTAATTGGTTGTTAGCGGCAAATTATTGCTCATTAATGACTCCTGAGCCAATTCATTTGCATGCACATCTTGGGACTGTGTGCAAATTTCAGTGCCCATATCTCCCTGCCATATATGAAATCCGGGATATAGTGCATGCATGAGCCATCATTCATATGTGTGGAGTTTTGAATGTTCTTCATTACCCTATTTAAAATAACCCAAGTCCCAGCCATGTGCAATGGAATACCATGTTGGACCTTTCTCCCCCTTCCTTCAAGTTTGAATCTGATAATGTATGTTAGGGGAAGTTATTGGATTAAACTAGTCCCAAACCACTGTTCACACACGTTGAAAAAGCACCAAGAAAGAAAGGTCTCGAGGACTGTAATTATATTTAGTGAAGGGTAAGGAGCCCAGCAGGGCCGCCGAGAGGGGGGGGGGGGCAAAATTCCCTGGGCCTCCAAGAGGGGCCCGGCGCCGGGGTCAGGCCGCCGGCGCTGCAGTCCCTGGTCTCACCTGCCTGCTTCCACGGCTCCGGGCTCCCTTCATTCAAAGCGGCAGTCGCAGATCGCGTCTCTTCTGGCCTTCCCTCCCTGTGTCCCGCCCTCGGGGAAACCGGAAGTTACATCAGACGAGGGCGGGACACAGGGAGGGAAGGCCAGAAGAGACGCGATCTGCGACTGCTGCTTTGAATGAAGGGGGCCCGGAGCCATGGAGGCAGGCAGGTGAGACCGTGGACTGCAGCGGCGAGGGGGGGGGGGGCGGCCTTGCCCCAGGCCCGGCCTAGTGTCTCGGTGGCCCTGGAGCCCAGAAGCATTCTAATGCTATTTGCAGGCATTAGAAGGACTGGGATGATAATGTACTACTCCAATAATCCCTACTGTTGAAACATGGAAACCACTGATCACTCCTGCATAGGCGCTGACTCCGTGGGTGCTGTGGGTGCTCGAGCACCCCCAATATTTCACCCACCGGAAGTTCCCTTCATCCCTCCTCCCTCCCTTCCAGTTCCAGGCCCCGTCCCTCCGAATTTTAAAAGTCATCATCTTACCTCGTCGGGGTTACAGTGGCAGCAGCGGAGAAAAGCGTGCAGGCTTGGCGCTTAGTTCAGTCTTCCCTTCTCTCTCTCTCAGCTCTGGTCCCGCCCTCGCGGGACCAGAGCTGAGAGAGAGAGAGAGAAGGGAAGACTGAACTAAGCGCCGAGCCTGCATGCTTTTCACCGCTGCTGCTGCTGCTGCTGCCGTAACCCCGAGATAAGATGATGACTTTTAAAATTCGGAGGGACGGGGCCTGGAACTCAAAGGGAGGGAGGGAGGGAGGAGGGGGGCCTTGGAACTCGGGAGGGAGGGCCTTGGAACTCGGAGGGAGGGGGGAAGACCCTGGAACTCAGAGGGGGCAGGGGGGGATGACCCTGGAACTCGGAGGGGGGACCCTGGAACTCGGAGGGAGGGAAGGGGACCCTGGAACTCGGAGGGAGGGGGGCCTTGACCTGGGAGGGACTGGAACTGGGAGGGAGGGAGGAGGGGCCTGGTACTCAGAGGGAGGGGGAGGGGGGATGGGGGAGGGGGGACAGAGGAAGGGGGTGAGGGGGAGGGGGGAAAGGACCACCTGTAAAAAAAAAAAATTTCAGCAACCCCAATCATTTTGAAAAGTTGGCTCCTATGCACTCCTGAATCCAACACCATCAAAGCATGATATTCAGTCTACAGCCATAACTCCACTTCATGTTCAGATTACCAAGCATTTTTTTCCAAAGATAGAAATTGTGAATAATTCTGTCTACCTATCAAACTCTCAGCCTTCTGCACTGATGGGAAATAATGGTAACCTTTGAGACTTTTGGTATATTCCATTAATCAGGCAATCAGAGTTACATAAGTACATAAGTACATAAGTAGTGCCATACTGGGAAAGACCAAAGGTCCATCTAGCCCAGCATCCTGTCACCGACAGTGGCCAATCCAGGTCAAGGGCACCTGGCACGCTCCCCAAACGTAAAAACATTCCAGACAAGTTATACCTAAAAATGAGGAATTTTTCAAGTCCATTTAATAGCGGTCTATGGACTTGTCCTTTAGGAATCTATCTAACCCCTTTTTAAACTCCGTCAAGCTAACCGCCCGTACCACGTTCTCCGGCAATGACACAAAGTAGGGTGCACAAAGGGATATTGATGTGATGTCTCATTCGGAAGACAGCTAAGGATGAATGTGAAACAGTGCATGTTACAGGTAAAGTACAGGGCCGCCGAGAGGGGGGGCAGGGGGGACAAAATTCCCCGGGCCTGGTGTCACAGTCCCCTCCACCCCCCACTTCATCCACCACCAGGCCAGGCCCCCCTGATTTTCAAATCATAGCGCCTCACCTCGACCTCGCTCCGTGTGAAAGAAGCGCAGACGCGGCAGTCTGCAGATCGCCTCCCTTCGGGCCTTCCCTCCCTGTGTCCCGCCCTCGTCTGACGTAACTTGTACGAGGGCGGGACACAGGGAGGGAAGGCCCGAAGGGAGGCAATCTGCAGACTGCCGCGTCTGCGCTTCTTTCACACGGCACGAGGTCGAGGTGAGGCGCTATGATTTGAAAATCAGGGTGGCCCGCCCTGTTGGTGGACGGGGGGGGGGGGGGGGGGGAGGGCGGCGGCAGGGCCCAGTCTCTCGGTGGCCCTGGTAAAGTACCACTAGATCAGGGGTTATCAATCCAGTCCTCAGAACCCACCAAGTTGGTCAGGTTTTCAAGATATCTACAATGAATATACATGGAAAAAAATTGCTTGCTGTGTCTCTATTGTATGCATATCTGTCTCATTTATATTCATTGTAGAGAGATGTGGTAGCCATGTTAGTCCACTTTTAAAGATAATCAATAGAAATAGAATAAAATAAAACATAGAAAAGAAAATAAGATGATACCTTTTTTTTATTGGACTAACAATACATTTTTTGATTAGCTTTCGAAGGTGGCCCTTCTTTGTCAGATCAGAAATAAGGAAATTTTGATAAGTAACAGCAGATATAAGCGAACCATCAAAGTATTTCAGTGACAGTCTGAAAGGATGAGGGAGGGGTGTAGGTAGACTGAAAACCTGACTGGATGGATGCGTCCTGAGGTTGAGAACCTTTGCCCTAAAGGAAGCTTGCATGCAAAGGCAGCGTAACTGAGAAGGTGATAGAACTATGCCAGTTGACCGCCAAGAAAAGCATTTCCTCTAATTCAAGACAATTACTCAACTTACTTAGAAAGTACACAAAAGAAGTCAGTCTTCACAAAACAACGAGTCAAAATTTGATAAGCTGAAACTCATCAGTGTCAGTCAGAATTCAGTGAATGTTGTGGCATAAAGCAGAGCTGGCCATTTTTGTTGCCTGCAAATGCATGTCTTTGGTGTGTTGGGAACCCGTAGGGACAATGAAAAGTGGCTTCCAACCATGTGGGTGGGTCTCATCATGCCTAGACAATGGCTAGGGAATGTTTATTTCATTCACAAATCAGCCTTTTTATAGCAACACAAGGCCATAAGCTGTATGTCACCACGGGAAATTAAATTTGAGGTAAAAAAATGTATTGTGCGCCATTGTAAAGTTTGCTATGGAAATTGTTTTTCCTAAGGGCAAGTTAGCACTTGACCCTAACCCCATAGTCTTGGTACTAAAGTGAATGTTAACATCCATATTATCAAGCTGGTTAGCATAGGGGAGGGTTTCATCGTTCCATGCCCTACTGTAAAAAGTGCCCCCTATCTAAACACCTCTGAGCTCCATCATCTTCAAATCCCTTCAAGTCATCCTTCAGAAAAGAACATTCCAATGGCAAAAGAACCCTTCAAACTTGTTCTGAAATATGCTTTACCATTCCAAAGAAGTTGGATTTTCACGGGAATGGAAGGACGTCATTTCTCTTCTGCCTGTACAGATCAGGCAGTGAATGCTAAGGCCATGTCGTCCCTATCATATTATGGGGTAAAGCACTCAAAGAGGGAAATTCTATAAAGGGTGCTAAAAATTAGATGCCCAAAATCTGTAGACTAAGATAATATTCTATAATGACATCTGGGTGCCCAGATTCTAGTATAGAACAGAGCCTAAGCTGGCATTTGCATGCCAACATTTAGACTCCGATACTTACACAATGTTCAGCTTGAAGAAAAGATGGCTGAGGGGAGATATGATAGAGGTATATAAAATACTGAGTAGAGTGGAACGGGTAGACATGAATCGCTTGTTTAGTCTTTCCAAAAATACTAGACTAGGGGGCACGCAATGAATCTACAAAGTAGTAAATTTAAAACGAATCGGAGAAAATATTTTTTCACTCATGTTGTGTAATTGGAGTGGAGGAGTGGCCTAGTGGTTAGCGTAGTGGACTTTGGTCCTGGGGAACTGGGTTCAATTCCCACTGCAGACACAGGCAGCTCCTTGTGACTCTGGGCAAGTCACTTAACCCTCCATTGCCCCAGGTACAAATAAGTACCTGTATATAATATGTAAGCAGCATTGAACCTGCTATGAGTGGGAAAGCGCGGGGTACAAATGTAACAAAAAAATAAATAATTAAACTCTGGAATTCGTTGCCAGATAATGTGGTAAAAGCAGTTAGCATAGCAGGGTTTAAAAAAGGTTTAGATAAGCCATTATTAAAATTGACTATTTCTAGAATAAGCAGCATAAAATGAATTGTACTGTTTTGGGATCTTGCCAGGTACTTGTTACCTGAATTTGCCACTGTTGGAAACAGGATGCTGGGCTTGATGGACCTTCGGTCTGTCCCAGTAAGGCAACACTTATGTACTTATGTACTTATGACAGGTGTGAATGTTAGTGCCGAAATGTTGTCACCTAGGTGCACAACTTACAGTATTCTGGAAGTCTGACACCTAAGTGTGTGACCTGACCCTGTCCCGCTCACATGTGGTCGCTTACAGAATTGAGTCTAAGTATAGTTAAGGTAAAGGCAAAGGGTCATGGATTTGGTAAACTGACTTTCTGTGGCACTACCCACCTGGTTTACGTTTATTATACGCCTAACAGTCGTTTACTCCAGTTTGAGTGCCTAAAGTTAGGTGTCTAACTTATGGCGCATTATTCGAAATGAAGGAGATGGTGGCATTTTCTAGAAAGGTGGGTGAGGGGTCTTTTGCCATTGGAGGGAGATGGATATCTTGTGATCTGGTGAGATATCCTGATGCTTGGAGTGGAGTTGCCTATCGGTAGATGGTGCCTGGGGTGGGATAAGGAAGGGGGCACATTTTTCACCGGGACTGATGGAAGAGAAAATCTCCTATGCTGACCAGTTCAAAGTGAAAACATCGCTGTGTGATCAGAAAATATTTAATACTCGATTTCAGGCAGGTTTGAAATTTTTGTCTTTACTGGACCAATGGCAAATGGGTGGCAGGCCACAGCGGCCACCGATTCCCTCATATACAAGATCCTTGTGATCTTGGGCTAGTCACTTAACCCTCCATTGCCTCAGCTACAAACTTAGATTGTGAGCCCTCCTGGGACAGAGAAATATCCAGTGTACCTGAATGTAACTCACCTTGAGCTACTACTGACAAAGGTGTGCGCAAAATCTAAATAAATAAATAAATAACTTTAGTGCTTACACTTCAATGTATTGAGGGGTTGTCTTAACATACGTGTTAAGGCCTTGTTGCATAGCCTGCTGTTTTTAATGTGTACCAAACACCCGTAACATACATAGAATTCTATGTGTGCCTTGCCTGGAGGTGACAATGATAGTTTTTGAATTAATTTACACAGCTATGAATATCTGTCTGCTAGTATTATAACTCAATCTGAAGATGTCATTTTCTGATAGGACCCAGATTTGCATGTTTATGCAAGGCTCACTCAGTTTACGAAGGCTCCTCGTCTTCTTCTGTGATTTGACCATAGATTGACAGCCATGTGCTTTGTGATCTCTGTCATGTCTTCCTCAAGAGCCATACATGACCGAGACCATGTTAGAGGGAACTGTTGAGTTGACAGCTCCTGCGAACCAAACTGGCTATGTTAACGTAAAGCTCCTGAAGCTCTGGATGTCAGTGTCCAAAATGTATAGTCATGTGACTTCTCAGCACCACCTAATGTGACTTTTTTGGAGTAGGATTTGCAGAGACAGGGGACGTTATAACACGTCTAGGTAGCTTCTTTTTTTTGTTTTTTTAAAGTGTGCTGGTAAATACTTCTGGCGCTTGACAATTTGCTTTCTCTTCTGAATTGGTGTCTCCTTCTGTGTCCTCCTGTAAACCGGGATCCTGTTCCATGGGCTGTGGCCTGGCTATGCTCAGTCTCCACGCATGGCTAACGTCATCTGGCAATATTTGTCTGTACGGCTCTACAAATATCGTACGCACCTTCGACTTGGAGTCACTGGACTTCCCGTCTTCCGGCAGGCTGGTGGTGTGAGGTAAAACAGTGCTTCGGGGACCATCGACAGGAATGCAGATGGGTTCACCAGGAGCCACTTCCTGTGGCAAATCTACTGCACGGGTGAGATGCTGTGTATAGACCCCATCAGAAAGTGATAAGGACTGAGTTTCACTGTGCACCCGCAGCCAACGATGGCACCGACTAAAGTAGTTGTAATGTTGATGTTTTGGGGCCTTTTTCTTGCCCAGAAGGCTCCCAGGCTGCTTGGACTGGGCAGGCTTGTCCGTGCTCTTTGGAGGGAATCCCGTCGTGGAGAGATTAGCCATGTACTTTGTACAGAATTCACCGCTGGTGTCCAGGGCACCACCGCCTTCTTTCAAAGACAGGCGAGGTTTCATCTCGTGCACTTGGAGGACATCTGGGGCACTGCCACTTAGACCACTAAGTGCCTGCTGAGATATGTCGTGTGAAGAGGAATACACTAAATCTAACTCCCTCGGGCTGAGCGCATCACTGGAGTCATAGTCACTGTCGGTTGGAAGAAAGACTTCGGAGCAGCCATCTTCATCGGAGCAGGGCTGAGAATCTGAAAAGAAAGGCTCATTAAAAATCGGGAAAGGTAACACCGGATGGAATGTAAAAAGCGCTAGAATTTATTTCAAGACTAAAAAGAGGTAACCCTTTGCAGAAACTGTGGTGCAAAGCCTGAAGGGTAAGAACATCTCGCACTGTGAGGGGAATTCAATAAATGGAACCCCAAGTTAAGGGCTGGGCTGATTTGCGCTAGGGTTACCATATGTTCGGTTTAACCCAGACATGTCCTCTTTTTGAGGACATGCCCAGACATCCGGCAGGCTTTACCAGCCTGCCCATTTGTCCAGATTTGCGGACGGGGCAGGCTGGCTGGTGGACGGGCAGGCGGGCATCCTATCCTCCCCTCCTTTACCTTAGTGTGGTGCCCTGGTGGTCTAGTGACCTCTTTGGGGCAGGAAAGAGCCCCCTCTTTCCTGCCTGCTGTGTCTGCAGACTGTCTTGATCCCGGCGCCACTTCAGTAATGGCCGCCGAGAGTTCAAGCAGTGGGCCTCACGAGACTTCTACAGAAGTTTTGCAAGATCACTGCTGGAAAATTGGGGAGGTATATACACGGGGGGAGAGAAAGAGGGAATCTGGCTTTCTTTGGAGGGGGGTCAAAGCGACAGGGGCATGGTGGGTGTGACAGGGGTGGGGCGGGGTGTGACAGGAGGCAGGGCATGTGTCCTCTTTTTCTTTAGGGAAAATATGGTAACCCTAATCCGCGCTAAGCTATCATTCTGTACAGGGCGCTCTGCGCAGACTGCCCTTTATAGAATACATGCTTAATGCACATTTAACATCTAACTTTGGACGCAAGCACTTACGCCTACCAAAGGTTGATGTAAAAGCTGGCACCCAGCCGATGGTGGTTAGCTATCCAAACGCAGATATTCTATAAAATTGCCCCTAATTTCTGGGAATGCCCCAGACCTGACCACGCCCCTTCCATGGCCATGTCCCCTTTGGAGTTGTGTGCTATGAAATTTAGGTGTGCATGTTAGAGAACAGGGCATAGGGCAGATGCGTGCATACAACGGTGGCCCAAGACAATCTGTCACCTGAGGCAGGCATGAGCCGCTACTGCCACCACCACCATTGTCACCCCTCTGAGGAGAGGAATGAGCTGCTGACGCCACCCCAAGGCAAGGAATGAGTTGCCAACATCGCTGCCACCCCCTGCCACGGTCTGCCATTTTCCCCCTTCCTACCCCAACCCCCTTCCACCAAGTTACCTTTTCTTTCTTGTTTTTCCAAAGGTGGCGGCAGCGATTCCCAGAGGCTGCCCTGCCCTGGTCCCAGTCCCTTCTCTCTACTGCAGCCTGCCTCTCTGGAGTAACTTCCTGTTTCCTCGAAGGCAGGCTACAGTAGAGAGAAGGGGCTGGGACCGGCGGCAGGGCAGCCTCTGGGAATCGCTGCCGCCACCTTTGGAAAAACAAGAAAGAAAAGGTAAATTGGTGGAAAAGGGTTGGGGAAGTAAGGGTGGGAGGCGATGCTGCCTCAGAAGAGTACCACCTTAAGCACCCGCCTCAGATGGCCTAATGGTAGGGCCACCCCTGCGTGTGTAACTCCAAATTGTTAACAAATTGTTAGCTGCGCGACTCATTTTCCGCCAAAGTCGCTATACCCACATTAGCCCTCTCTTTAAGTCACTTCACTGGCTCCCTATTCGTTTCCGTATTCAATTCAAACTTCTCCTACTGACCTATAAGTGCATTCACTCTGCCGCTCCCCAGTACCTCTCCACTCTTGCCTCTCCCTACGTCCCCCCTCGAGTACTCCGTTCTGTAGATAAATCTTTCTTATCTGGTCTTTCTCCTCTACTGCTAATTCAAGACTCCGTTCCTTTTATCTCGCTGCACCTCACACCTGGAATAGACTTCCCGAGCCTGTACGTCTAGCCCCGTCTTTGGCCGTTTTCAAGTCCAAACTCAAAACCCACCTCTTTACCACTGCTTTTGACTCCTAACTCACTTGCCCTGTCCTTTATCCTCACCTCTTTATTCCCTTACCCTTAATTGTTCTGTCTGTTTACTGTCTTATCTAGATTGTAAGCTCTTTGAGCAGGGACTGTCTTCTGTGTATGGTGTACAGCGCTGCGTATGCCTTGTACCGCTATAGAAATGATAAGCAGTAGTAGTTAGCAACTCATTGGCTAATTTGTTTATGCGCAGATCTGGGATTCACATCCAAATTTGGGCAGCCCATACAGAATCCAGAGGTATACGCGTAAACTTTCTTACCATGTCTAGCTTGATCCCTTTAAAAACTTGAAAGGTAGATATTCAAAGGTTTTTATCTGGCTGACTTTTGAAGTTAGAAGGACCAGCCTTGAGGTTACTATATTACCCTCTACCTCCTCTTAGCAGCTAAATTTTGTCCAGGAAATTGCTGTTCGGACAAAATTCATCCACACAAAAACAGGCAGCATTGAAGACCTTTCTGAGATATGGTGTTCACTGATGTCCATAGAAAGTGATCTGAGTAACTTTTGGCCAGATAAATAGGAGTCTTCAAGTAATCTGGATAATTTTATCTGGTGTGGATTTGGGCTAACTATCTGGATAGAGATAACCAAACAAAATTGCCCCGTTTACTACTTTTTTTCAATACAGTCCTCTGAGCTGGCATCCAGGGACATGCATTGAAACTCTGTCGTTTATGGGTTTTTTTTTTCCCATTTAACTGTTTTAGGGACCATATGTACTTTTCCTAATTTGCATCCTTTCTTGAATTCTACTATCATTGACCCTCCCGATTTCTTTCAAAAGGCTTTTTCAAGCATTCACCACCCTCTCCGTGATGTAATATTCTCAATGTTACACAAAACATTGGGGGGATTTATGAAACACTTCGGAATTATGACCATATGTGTGAATACCGGGCTTGATATTCAATAAAAGCTGAGCTCCTAAATTTAGGCTCTTAAATTTGTGCCCTATTTTCAATCTTAGAAGCCTAAGGGCCTGATATTCAAAAGGATTTATCTGGCAGGAGAGGTTTCTGCCTGGTTAAATTGCCTTGCTCAACACTACTCATATAGGGGGCAATTGTTTAAGTAGACACCTCTTTTCAGGCACCCCAATACCATGCAGTTACAGCCTATTCTATGATGGTTTTGGGGTGCCTGGATTTTGTTATAAAACCCTAGCACACCTAAGATCTAGGTGCCCCACGATTACACCAGCCATAGATCTGATAGAAATGCAGTGAGGGCACATGGAACTTACAGTATTTTGTAAGTGGCGGTACTGGCTGCCCAGGCTCCGCCTCCTTGCATTTACACACTATCCCCCAAATGCTATGAAAGTTGCTAAAAATTGCTCGCACAAATTTGGATGCGTGCCCAGTTTCTATGTGCAATTTAATTGAATGATAAGCTAATTAATGCCAGTAATCGAATGCCAATGATCAATTATTGGTGCTAAGTGGCATTAATTAAAATTTACACGTGTAAATTTATGTGGCCAGACCCAAGCGTAAATTTTACACATGGATCCAAAAAGGGGGGCACAGGCATGGGAGGGTCATAGGCGGATCGGGGATGTTCCCACAAATTAGGTGCGTTGTAATAGAATAAAGGGGATTTGTGTCTAATTTAGATGTGGGCACCTAGTTATAGAACTTCCCCAACGGTGATGCTGAAAATTTGCAGATACGGCCTGATAGGGCACTCGTCTGCATAAATGCCTTAAAATATTGGACCAAAGTAGGTCTCTTGTTTGGCCAAAATTCAAGCAGACAAAGGACAAAGGCAGTTACTCATCTGGAACTGAGCTATGAGAAACTGGATCTTGGTTTTGGGATCTGCCAGATATTTGGGACCTGAACTGGCTCTGTCAGAGGCAGGATGCTGGGCCTGATGGACTTTGGTCTCACTCAGCTCGGACTTCTGTAGCCTCCTGACTGAATACAGTCTTCCTTGGAGTGGCTAAGAGTAGGCGTTCTTTTCACCACATGCATGGATTTACCTAGATTAGAAAGAGGCCTTCCCAAGGATGTGTGTAGAATAATGGAAGAAAATGTCTGAACGCTTGAGTTAACTCTTGTTTCACAATCTGCCCAAATAGCAGGTGGAAACATACATGGGCACATCTAACTCAATGACAATCCATTTCTTGAGACCATGCCAGCTCTTCAGAATTACCCTCATGATGTTTGGTTAGTGACAAATTTGCCAAAATCCTCCTCCAGCTTCTTGCTTTCTCTCCTTTTCTTACACAGTGGCGACCAGTGGGCCTCCAGCACTCAGGACCAATGTTTAAATTTGCAACCATTCCAACAAACAGGCCTTGTGCTTTTGATGTTGACCCTCCTGCTTCTTCTCTAGCAACCCCTTAGGCTAATGTCCTGGGGTCATGGCCCCCTCCTGACCCCTGCTTTGGTAACAAACACTGAACGAAATGTCCAAGATTGGTCAAAAAAATGATGTGAAATATTATATTTAAGTGTTTTTATGGAGGAAAAGCCTCAAATCCAAATGGGAACACTCCGTTGTTGATCACTCAACCTTTAAGGAGGTCCCTTTAATCATCACGGGCAAAAACCCTCCTAGTGAAAAGTAAAACTGAATAGAACCTGTTTTAAAATTTTTAATGGCTCTATCAGGTGCACTTACCTCTCAGTCCTGCGGATGTTTGGAGCACCTTCCACGGCCCGACTTCGGCCTCCTTAAAGGTTGAATGATCAACAACGGAGTGTTCCCTTTTGGATTTGAGGCTTTTCCTCCATAAAAACACTTAAATATAATATTTCACATCATTTTTTGACCAATCTTGGACATTTCATTCAGTGTTTGTTATTTGAATTAGATAGAATCCAAGAGCACCCTGCTTTGGATCAATACAATATCTTCTGAACTCTCTTCCCCCGCATCATCACCACTCTTAAAACTCTATCCACAGATAAAATTGTTAGACCTTTATATTCCCTTGATATTGTCTTTCCCCCTCTCAATTCCCCTACCGTTACTTTCCGCTGTTCTATCCCCATATGACATCCTGAATTTACTCTGTCTTCCCATAACTCTTCACAATGTAACCCATAATCTTACTGCAACTAATTGTATTACCATCACTCATAATGTATTGTAAGCCACACTGAGCCCGCAAATAGGTGGGAAAATGTGGGATACAAATGCAAAAAAATAAATATAAATAAAATAAATATAGCATGCTCTTTCCCCTGCGTAGCATAAGCTGGACATTGCACAATAACTGAAAATGGCGAGGAAGGCTGCAGAGCTGAAACTGCAAGGCAGTGGACTGTTCGCATTACTGTCAATAAACAGGACGGATGTGTTTTGTGCAACCTGTTTAGGAGACCAGGAAAGAATAATTCTGGATTGAAAAACTCAGAATATTCCAGTAAGCGGAAAGTGGATTGCTTTCTACTTGTGCACTTTCATTTATTTCTCTGTGTTTTTCCAACCCAAAGGTTTTTTTTTTCCCCCTCCCTCCCTGTGGGAAAGCTATATATGGCGGGGCAGTACCTTTCCAATTAAGAAACCATAAAAAGAATTTCTCACAGTAGGATGTCGGGCAGTAATCCTATAGCATCCCAGCCAACCAGGGTGTCCTTCAGAGGACTGGGAGCCAATTAAACCTGAGAGGATTTGCCAGGCTCTGTCTGTTTCCCACACTCCCTATCTTCCTGGTCACAGTAAACATGTACAAGGAATATGTTTAGATGTAGGAGTCAGATTCTACGCCTCAAAAGAAATGAACAGGGCACACCTGTTGATTTTTAGGATTAATATTACAGATGGGTCAAACATGTCTAAACCAAATGCTTTTTAATCATCAAATTGCTTGCACTTCAAACGCAGCCAGGCCAGCAGCGTAGCCAGACCTGCCATTTTGGGCGGGCCCCGCATTAACCTGGGTGGGCTGTTCCCAACCCCACCCCTACACAGTAATTTTAAAATATTCCCTCCCCCCCCCCCCCCCGGCATTTTCTTCTGTCTCCCTCGGCCTACCTTGGCAGCGCTTTCTCCCTTCGCCATCCCCTCCCTCTCTTCTGACGGCTCTCCCCGTCCGCGTGGTCCTGTGCAATAAATTTGGCTTTTCATATATTTTTGAGCCTGGTTCTTTTGCATTCTTCCGTTTTGTTGTTTTTTCTGTTGTTTTGTATGGAAGAACTGGACTCTTTGTCGTTTTCTGTTTATTTTTAGTCCTTGAAGCGCCGTTCTCCCTCCAGCACCGCACCGGCGATTCCGATAGCCTTTTGCCAGCTTGCGTCGTCGGGGACGCGTCCTGAGGTGGGATGCGCCTAAGGAGAAGCCCCACCCCCGACGATGCACGCTGGCAGAAGGCTATCGGAATCGCCGGTGCGGTCCTGGAGGGAGAACGGCGCTTCAAGGACTAAAATTAAACAGACCACGCGGATGGGGAGAGCCAGCAGAAGAGGCAGGAAAAGATGGCTTGGGTTGGGGCTTGTTAGGGTGGGCGCTGGGCGGGCCTGAAGGAAAAGTGGCTGGGCCTGGGCCCGTCCAGGCCCACCCGTGGCTACGCCCCTGAGCCAGGCTAATAGACACGTTAATAATATGCTGCCATTTGTAGAAAAAGGAGGAAATCGTTACATTTGTTGTTTCATAGTCTGTCGTTTTTATCCAATAAGACACAGAAAAACAATGAAAACCCCATTTTGGGCCCGATTCTGTAATTTGCATCTAAAATACAGGTGCGTTGGAATAACGCGTGTTGCGCTATTCTATAAATCGCGACTATAGTAAGATGTGGTTTATAGAATAGCGCATAGGCCAAGGGAACTCATGTACATTTAAGGCGCAGCGGTTTACGCCACTGAAAACCTGGTGTAAATACCCACACCTTGATGTACGCGTGTTCCCCCAAATTTGATAAAAACACGCATAAATTTGATTGACACTCCCCGGGCACGCCTACACTCCTCCCTTTTCAGCTACGCGTATTGGAATTTACTCGCATCTCATTTTAGAATACGCCTTAAAAAGGAGCATGTAAATTCCAATTATTGCTAATTAGTGACAATTGGTTATTATCAGCCAATTATCATCGCTAACTGGATTTTTACTCAATTGAATAGTGCACGTAAATTGGCCATTTGCACAATTTAACACGCACCTACTCGCTGCACCATATATAGAATCTGGCCCATCGTCTCTGCATTTTGGCCTGCACCATATTGATTTAGCACCTGATCAAATACATCAATGAAACCAGTGACGTTCCTAGGTCGGCTGCCATCTGGGGCAGATCGCTGCTGCGCACCTCCCTGGTGCATCAAGCCCCGGCGCATCACCCCCTGGTGCATCACCCCTGCCGACACATCAGTCTTTCCCCGATGCATCACCCCCTCCCAGCACATCACCTCCACCCCCTCCGGTGCATCATCACCTCCACCCCTCCCAAGTGCATCGCTCTTACCTCCAGGGCCAGGGGGTGCAGGGAGCAGTCGCATGGCTGTTGGCTCTGCCGGTTCCCTGCTCCGGAACAGGAAGTAACATCAGAGGGAGCGGGGAACCGGCCCTGCACCTCCTTGCAGTATGAACCCAGGGCAGACTGCCTCCACCGCCCCACCCTTGGTACACAACTGAATGAAACTAAAACTAGCCAGAAGGTGGGAGAGAGGGAAGATCCAGATCAAGGGAGAGGGAGGAGGCACCAGAGACCCTGATGCAGCTACCCAAAAGTTAACCGGGCACTAGTCAATACTCAGACTAGTCAGGGCCGCTGAGAGGGGGCGGGGGGGGGGCAAATTCCCC
This sequence comes from Microcaecilia unicolor, assembly GCF_901765095.1. Lineage (NCBI taxonomy): Eukaryota > Metazoa > Chordata > Amphibia > Gymnophiona > Siphonopidae > Microcaecilia > Microcaecilia unicolor. Next base: position 325,522,359 of record NC_044036.1, on the reverse strand, counting down.
GGGCCTGGGCCTCCAAGGGGGGGCCTGGCGCCGGGGTCAGGCCGCCGGCGCTGCAGTCCCCGGTCTCACCTGCCTGCCTCCTCGGCTCTGGGCCTCCTTCATTCAAAGCGGCAGTCGCAGATTGCGTCTCTTCTGGCCTTCCCTCCCTGTGTCCCGCCCTCGCGGAAACCGGAAGTTACATCTGACTAGTGCCTGGTTAGCTTCAGTGTCTAAAGTTAGGACAGCCATTTTCCTATCCTAAGTTTAGCTGCTTTATTAACTGATTAGCAGTTAACTGAATATTGACACTAGTAGGTTAAATACCATCTCCACCCATATATAGAGAGATAGAGATATAGATACAGTAGATAGATAGATAGATTTCAGTACTATTATACGTATAATTGGTGACATTGAATAAATGCATAATGCAGTCACTGCACTGGCATTACCCATTTCATTTAGGTTTGTATTCAGCAGACCAAAACTAAACATGCAACTTATCCACCACCATACAGACAATTTTAAAGACGCCTCACTCTGCAGCAAACTTGAGGCATTCAGATACACTTTCTTGGCTTGAAACTATCCGTATAACGGTGAGTATATAACTCAGTTTCAATATTGATAGCAATTGTTCTTATCGTATACACTCAGCATTTGAGGGGGCCCTTTTACTAATCTGCGTAAGTGTCTATGTGCGCTCAATGCGTGCCAAAATGGAGTTACCGCACAGCTACCTCATGGTCCTTGCGGTAATTTTATTTTTGCCGTGCTTCCACTATGCACACCCTCCCCCCAAAAAATATTTTTTATTTTCTGGTGCGCGTCAGCTATGCGCGCCGTGGCATTTGGCGAGCATAGGTCATTACCATCCGGTTACTGCATGAGACTTTACCACTAGGTCAATGGCTGGTAGTAAGGTCTCAGACCCCAAAATGGACGCGTGGCAATTTTCATTTTGCCGCACGTCCATTTTTAGCAAAACCTTTTTGAAAAAAAGGCATATTTTTTGCAGGTGCGCTAAAAAATGATTCTGCGCACACCCAGAACACATGTCTACAGTACTACTACTACTATTACTACTATTTAGCATTTCTATAGCGCTACAAGGCATACGCAGCGCTGCACAAACATAGAAGAAAGACAGTCCCTGCTCAAAGAGCTTACAATCTACCGCAGGAGAGAGTAATCCACCTGAGTGGATGAACACTAACTCCCACGTAAATATAACAGTGCAAAGAGAGTGGGAAGTGGACCAATTGCCACTCTTTGCACCACTACACTACCGCAGGCCATTTTCAGCGTAAAGGACCCCTGAGAGGACATTGATAACGGCATGGTTCACAAATATTTCTTAAGCATAATCGCTGTTGCTGACCCACTAGAGTCCCCAGGACAGTTTGGGAAGCTCTGACAGTTTGGGAAGCATATCAACAGGAAGAATTAAGATATACTGAAATTCTGAAGGGTTGTGAGGCCCCAGGATCTTGAGAAAGATCATATAAAATAATGCTTGACCTTCCATTCATTATGATCTATGAACCTGTAGATTAAGTGCAACCCAGGTAAAAGTCTACCTTGAGTGAAGATACGGGTTTGGGCAATATTATATGTCTTGTACTTTAAGGTTTTCCATCGTGACTCGGGAAGCGTGTCCGGCCCCCTCCAGCAGAGTCCCTGAAGCATAACAAATCCTGAATTTGGTTAGCCCCAGGACAGAGAGAGGTCTCAGTTTTGGTTGGTTTGTTTTGTTTTGGAATGAATTCCTTCCTGTAAATGTACCCCAGACGCTTTTGTAGTTTTCTTTTGCACATGCGTTTGGAGGGAGGGCGGCTGTCTCCCCCTCATCAGTAGCACTCAGTAAGGAGGACCCCGGGGAACAGCTCTTTTCAAGTTGCTAAGAAGCTGTTCTTGGAGTCTATTGAACTGTACATTCTTCGCATTGCTTAGATTTAGCTATGACGTTCGTTGTATTTATTTATTTTGGGGTTTTCTGCTGTCTTTGAAAAGTGGGTCTAAAAAAAAAAAAGAACTAGCCGAGCCTATTTTGGCTGCCTGGGGATTTCTTTAGAAGAGTTACTCAATGGTCTGAACAAAAATTAATATAGGCAGTGGATGAATATCATGGCAGGATCAGACCTCGTGCAGGGTTTTTGTTATATTTTTTTGTCATTTTTCCAGTTACTTAAAAAAAAAAAATCTTTCCAAACCTCTAACTCCTGTCCCTCTTTGGAATATCACCCCGCTCCCCAGCCCGTGTCACCCCATTGATATTTCCTTTCAGTTCACGGTGGTGGGTGGCAGGGCTGGTGGTTGGGAGGTGGGGATAGTGCTGGGCAGACTTATACGGTCTGTGCCAGAGCCGGTGGTGGGAGGCGGGACTGGTGGTTGGAAGGTGGGAATGGTGCTGGGCAGACTTATACGGTCTGTGCCAGAGCCGGTGGTGGGTGGCAGGGCAGGTGGTTGGGAGGCGGGGATAGTGCTGGGCAGACTTATACGGTCTGTGCCAGAGCCGGTGGTGGGAGGCGGGGCTGGTGGTTGGGAGGCGGGGATAGTGCTGGGCAGACTTATACGGTCTGTGCCAGAGCCGGTGGTGGGAGGCGGGGCTGGTGGTTGGGAGGCAGGGATAGTGCTGGGCAGACTTATACGGTCTGTGCCAGAGCCGGTGGTGGGAGGTGGGACTGGTGGTTGGGAGGCAGGGATAGTGCTGGGCAGACTTATACGGTCTGTGCCAGAGCCGGTGGCGGGAGGCGGGGCTGGTGGTTGGGAGGCGGGGATAGTGCTGGGCAGACTTATACGGTCTGTGCCAGAGCCGGTGGTGGGAGGCGGGGCTGGTGGTTGGGAGGCAGGGATAGTGCTGGGCAGACTTATACGGTCTGTGCCAGAGCCGGTGGTGGGAGGCGGGGCTGGTGGTTGGGAGGTGGGGATAGTGCTGGGCAGACTTATACGGTCTGTGCCAGAGCCGGTGGTGGGAGGCGGGGCTGGTGGTTGGGAGGAGGGGATAGTGCTGGGCAGACTTATACGGTCTGTGCCCTGAAAAAGACAGGTACAAATCAAGGTAAGGTATACACAAAAAATGACACATGTGAGTTTATCTTATTGGGCAGACTGGGTGGACCGTGCAGGTCTTTTTCTGCCGTCATCTACTATGTTACTATGTTACAGTTCACAAACTCCATAAGAATTTGCAGCCCAAATATGTGATAAACGACTATATCCTCACTTTAGCCAGACCCGGTGTAATTTTTAAATATAATTGGAACCATGATTGCATATGAAAGATGCACAAATGGACAGTAACCAGGAGCGGGGCCTTTCAGTGTTATCACTTCCTTTCCACTTCATAATATTATGGCTTTCAAATCATGCGCTGTTAAGGACTTGTATGGATGAACTACAGGCTCGCTGCAGATATCTTTCAGCAGGTTTATAAACATCTCACACCTGCACATCGGCCAGCTTCTGCCTGTGCAGCCAGTGATTTAGGGTTTGGATTCACCTGACAATTTAAATAGCCGAGGTACTCTGACAACTCTAACTACAAAATTATTGAGCTGACTATAAATTCAGGCACCAAGTGCCCCGTGAAAACTGGCCACCATCCAAGAGAGGATATGCGACAGTAATGACACTGGGACAAGAAAAAAGGAAGAGAAACCAGGACATCTTGCAAGCCCATGCAAATTGAAGGTGCATAAGGGGCAGGTCTGTGAAATAAATGCATGCATTTTACATGTGTACAGAACTCTGAAATGTATGCATGCATGGGTGCATGTATGCACATAAATGGCAATGTACTGACTAAGCACTATTCAGTAAATATCTGCTTAACTTACATAGTGCATATTTGCAAGGGGGGGGGGGTGTAAACAGGGGCAGAGCATGGACAGGACGTAGGTGTGCCTCCAACTTGCAGGAGTAACTTACAGAAGCATTATCCCTGCGCATCTAGCTGCCCTATGACAAGAGTAAGTGTGGGCACCTACACATTGGGCATGCCAATACCGGGTTATGCTTGTATTCTATAATGGAACCTGGATGCCAAGGCTTCCATCATATGGCCTCAGGGCAGTGGCATATTTAAACTAGGTCCATCAGTAGCATACACACCCCATGTCAGACCAGGCCCCCTCACCTTAAAATCCTCTTGGCTTTAGTTTTCACCCGGGCAGTGGCAGCGGTACTCATAAGCTGCCTGTGGCCTGCTTTGGGACTTCCTCTCTGAACTGTTCTGCCCTTCATAAAACATGAAGTTGCATCAGAAGGGGCGGGACGGTTCAGGGAGGAAGTCCCGGAGCAGGCCACAGGCAGCCTATGAGTAGGGTTACCATATTTTGTCCCTCCAAAAGAAGGACACATGCCCTGCCCCACCACACACCCCGCCCCGCCCCCTTTCACATCCTGCCGTCTCTTTCACGCCCTCGCTCCGCCCCCTGTCACATTTTCCCCTCCTCTCTGTCACACACCCCGTCACCCCCCTCCCCTTACCTTACTACTGCCCTGGTGGTCTAGTGACCTCTTCAGGACAGGAAAGAGCCCCCTCTTTCCTGCCCGGAGCGCTGCCCTGCATGCATCCTTCCTGTTGGTGATCTCAGCGCCGATTCAAAATGGCCGCCGAGAGTTGAAGGCTCGCAAGGTCACTTCAACTCTCGGTGGCCATTTTGAATCGGCGTTGAGATCACCAACAGGAAGGATGCATGCAGGGCAGCACTCTGGGCAGGAAAGAGGGGGCTCTTTCCCGCCCCGAAGACGGAAGAGGTCACTAGACCACCAGGGCAGTAGTAACTAAGGGGAGGGGAGGCTAGATTTCTGGACAAACGGGCAGGCTGGTGGGCGGGTCGTCCTAGGACAAACGGGCAGATTGGCAAAACCTGCCTGGTTGCCCGGACATGCCCTCAAAAAGAGGGTAAATCCGGACATATGGCAACCCTACCTATGAGTGCTGCTGCCTGGGTAAAGATTAAAGCCGAGAGGATTTTAAGGTACTGGGGGGAGGGGCACCGGGGGAAGATGGGTGGCAGCAGTGGTGCGGGGGGGGGGGGGTGGGTAGACGCAAAATTCGGCACTCTAGACGTGGATCCTGCACCTAACTTTTGAGTGCTAGATGTATTCCTGCTAAAACTAGGTATAAACGCCTAGGTGCAACTTTTTGGAACACCCCTGACATAACTCCTTTTCAGATATGTGCAGTGAGAGTTAGTCACTGAGCCTTATAAAATAGTGCAGCCAGTTGCACATGCAAATTCTAATTTTCACCAATTAGTTGCAATAATTGGTTGCTAGCACCCGATTATTGCCAGTTAAGAGCTCATTGATCAATTAATTTGTGTACGCAACTTGGGAGCATGTTCAAATTTCAGTGCACAACTTTGGGTGCCGTATATAGAATTCCACCATTAGTGTTTTAAGCATTTAGAGCAGGAATAATATCCATTCTACTGGGAAGGGAATCAGGTAGCTGGCTTTGCAGCTTCTTATATCAGCTTAAGGGATGAACCACTGTGTTCATACAGTGAGCTTAGCGTTCCATGCTGAAATCCAGGTCGTCGATGATACGCTGAAACCTTCTGCTCAGTGTGCTGCTGCGGCTAGGAAAGCGAATAGAATGTTGGGTGTTATTAGGAAGGGTATGGAGTCCAGGTGTGCGGATGTTATAATGCCGTTGTATCGCTCCATGGTGCGACCGCACCTGGAGTATTGTGTTCAGTACTGGTCTCCGTATCTCAAAAAAGATATAGTAGAATTGGAAAAGGTACAGCGAAGGGCGACGAAAATGATAGTGGGGATGGGACGACTTTCCTATGAAGAGAGGCTGAGAAGGCTAGGGCTTTTCAGCTTGGAGAAGAGACGGCTGAGGGGAGATATGATAGAAGTGTATAAAATAATGAGTGGAATGGATCGGGTGGATGTGAAGCGACTGTTCACGCTATCCAAAAATACTAGGACTAGAGGGCATGAGTTGAAGCTACAGTGTGGTAAATTTAAAACGAATCGGAGAAAATTTTTCTTCACCCAACGTGTAATTAGACTCTGGAATTCGTTGCCGGAGAACGTGGTACGGGCGGTTAGCTTGACGGAGTTTAAAAAGGGGTTAGATAGATTCCTAAAGGACAAGTCCATAGACCGCTATTAAATGGACTTGGAAAAATTCCGCATTTTTAGGTATAACTTGTCTGGAATGTTTTTACGTTTGGGGAGCGTGCCAGGTGCCCTTGACCTGGATTGGCCACTGTCGGTGACAGGATGCTGGGCTAGATGGACCTTTGGTCTTTCCCAGTATGGCACTACTTATGTACTTATTATTCTATAACAGCGTGCATAACTTAATTGTCTGAACAAGCCAATCAGCATTGTCAACAGCACTTAACAAGCAATAATGAGTGCTAATTGGCAATAATTAGAATCTATGTGCAGAAGTCCGTAAGCGTATTCTATAATGCAGTGCACTTAAATTTTAATGCGCACAGGCAAAAAGGGGTACGGTTACAGGTGGGGAAAAGGGCATTCCAAAATTTATGCACCTCTGTGCCTAAATCTACGTACCGGGATTTACATCACGTTTTCATTGGTGTAAACGGAGGCACATAGCTTTAGGTGCTAGAATACCAACTAAGTGTATTTATTTATTTATTTATTTATTTGTATCCCACATTTTCCCACCTATTTGCAGGCTCAATGTGGCTTACATTGTTCAGTCATGGCGATCGCCATTTCCGGAGTGAGAGATACAAGTGGCATTACATGAGAGATCATGATTGGCATAGTAGATTAAACAGTCAAGTATAAACAGTTCATATTCGGGATGAGAGATAGAGTGGTATTGCGTTAGAGTTCATTCGTGGTAGAGTAGACTTTGGTAGTCAAGTATAGTGAGTTGGGATTTTATCTAGTTCAGGCTTGAGTTTCGTTGTCTGTTAGTTAGGTTGTATCATTGTGGTATGCCTTTTTGAACAGGCTGGTCTTCAGTGATCTCCGAAAGTCAGTTAGGTCGCGGATTTTTCTCAAGGCAAGTAGTAATGTACTCCATAGCTGCGTGCTTATGTAGGGGAAGCTGGATGCATATGTTAACATATTTTCTATATAACACGCCTAAATCTAGAATACACTTAACCGGAAATGTTTTCCATGTGGAATTTTCAGGCACCATATATAGAATCTGGCTCTTTATGGACAAACGGGTGTGTGTGTGTGTGTGTGTGTGTGTGTGTGGGGTGGGGGGTGTCACTACTTCTTGTTATTCCTTATTCAGAGGCTATGAAATTTCACCACTGTGTAACAGGATTAAATGAACTCCCTTCTCTGGTATGATTTGGAAGTGAAGCTGAAAAGCCACCGCATGTTTTCCACTGAAATATCAACAGAGCCGGCTAGTGAAAGACGCACGTTGATAGATTTTCAAAATATGGTTTATCACATTACTACCGTAATAAGCCACCTAAATGTGTCAGTTCGTTACCATAATACGAGTGGATTGGATGAAAGGAAGTGCTGGAGTGATGGACAGGAACATCAGCTCTTTGTCCTCTTAATTGAGGTAGGGCGCCACAAGGAACTTGTCAGACCAGAAACCTGTCACTTTTTAAAAAAATCCACAATAACGTATACTCACTGTTTTATTCTATAATGCAAGATATTGTCATTTAAACATTTCTTCTTTCTTAGAAGTCCCAGCCTTATGCCTTTTCCAGTTTCAAAATTCTCCATAAGCTATATGACTTTCTGTTTTAAAATCAGCTCATGGCTTAACAGAGGGGTCGTTTTACCAAGCTTTGGTAAAAAGGACCCTGCGGTAGCGGCAGCGGTTGTTTTTGCCGCACTCCAGGACCATTTTTTACTGCAGGGGGTAAAAAAAGGCCGAAAATTGATCTTACTGCCAGGTTAGCGCCATGCTAATAATTATGGAAAAATTTCCGAAGCACTGGAAATGTCACACGCTTGAGGCGGAACTGATGCTGGTGGCCACATTGGGTCTACGGTAGTTTCAGGTCGCCACATGACCAGGGGTGTAGCTAGGTGGGGCCAAGGGCCCCCACAGATTTAGCCCTAGCCCCCTCTACTTTCGACTCCCCCCACCGCCGACCCTCCCCCGCCACTTTCGACCTCCCTCCCACCACCTTTGACCCTCCCCACCTGCCCAGGTACCTTTGCTGGTGGGGGTCACCAACTCCCGCCAGCTGAAGTCCTCTTTAGCGCCGGTCTCTGGCGTGTTCGCTGATCTGTTTCTGTGAGTCTTGACTCCTGATGTCCTGCTCTGAATAGGGCAGGGCACCATCATTTTGAAGGCAGCACTGGATGAGGAGGGAGTGTGCTACTCCCTCGTCCATTGGAGAGATGCAGGGGAGAGAGGGGCCCAAGATGGGTGGGCAGAAGAACCCCGCCTCATCCCACAGATGATGTGGTCTCTCCTCTCACCTGCATGCCATATGGTCTCTCAAATATCCTCCCTCTCCTGCATACCTTTTAAATAGCAGATTTTCACCAGCAACAGGCAGCAATTAATACACACAGCTGATGTTGGCTCCATACCCTTCCCTCTGATGCAACTTCCTGTTTCCACCTAGGCAAGAATACATCAGAGCGAAGGCTATGGGGCTGGTGCGAGCAGTATGCATCAGTCACTGCTCACTGCAGGCGAAGATCTGCTATTTACAAGGTATGCAGGAGGGACAGTTGTTGGGAGTTTTCGGATGGTGGGGCTTGGGGATCCCTGCCAGCCACATTATAGCTATGCTGGTACTAGGTGGGCCTGAGCCCAAAGTGGGTGGGCCTGGGCCCACCCAAGCCCACCCTTGGCTACGCCACTGTGTTGGGGTGTTAAGGGGGCTGGAGATCCACTGGACCTCCAGCCACCAGGTCCTTGTGTCAGTGTGGGGGGGGATGTCAGGGAGTTGGATGTCCGCCAGACCTTCTGCCCCCGTGTGGCTGTCCTGGGGAGGAAGGTGTTGGGGCTTGGGGGGAGGGCACTAGGCACCAGGGCCTTGATTGCTTTTGGGAGGGTTTGGGGGGATTGCAAGCTTGCAAATGCATGCTGGAGAGGGCTCCTCATTCCTCCCCAGTGCTCCACAAAGCCTAATGCCAGCTCTCCTAGAGAATACCCTTTCCAAGGAGCTCCCTCTACTAGATCACTGAACCTAGCCACATTGATGACTCTTTAACAGGTGTAAACAACAGAACATGGATTGAATTGCGAGGGTATATGAAAGATGCACAAATGGGCAGTAGCCAGGGTTGTAGCCCTGATGACAAGGAGGGATGTAGAAGGCGAGTAAGAAAGTTTTCTTGCTGCTGACTCTTACCGCTGATAGCTTTTCTCCTGTGGATCTCTGGAGATGGTGGTGGAGATGGAAGACAATCTAGGTGAGAGGAGGTGGAATTAGTTTTCTTTTGACTTTGCTCTTCGGAGGGGTCTATAAACTTTGTAATAGGCAAACCAGTCATCGGCTGCTTGTATCTCGCAAACTGCAGTGCATCCATGATCCATCGCATTATACGCCAGATTTCATCTGTTTGCTAGGGGAGATACATAATAGTGACACACAAAACAAGTCTTAGATATCAAATCATTACGGGTAAAGTGTTACTCCACTAGACTACTCAGAAGTAAAGGTCAACAACAAAGGTCAGCATTGGAGCGCCAACTCTCCACTGGGTCACAGCCAAATGAACAAGGGAAGTAAAAAGATGATGTTGCCTGGCTAACCAAAATGGTGATGCAAAATAGAAAGTTGGAAGGAAGAGAGAAAGAAGGAGCAATATGCTGGTATCCAGCTCTTAACCGGATAAGTTAACCCATTAGTGCCCAATGTTCCCATAATAAGCCATATGGTGGGAATGTTGGGCAGTAATGGGTTAACTGGACACATCAGACCACATAAAGCACAGCCTTATCTTTGTCCAGTGAACTTATCTAGTTAAGGCAAGACCGGCTCAACCTATGGACCAGGTAAGGCACTGGCTCAGGGTGCCAAAAATCCCAGTTCAGCATCTCTCTCTTTCTCCTTTCCCTCTTCCCTGCAGGTGGAGGGGAGGAGGGGAGGGAGAAATGCTGGACCAGGATTTGGAAGCTATCAGATCACAGATGGGGGGGGGGGGGGGGGGGCTAATACAAAAATTGGCTTAGGGCACAACAGTACCTAAATGCTAAAAATGCTAGTGCTTCTAGCCCAGCTTAGTAAACAGGGTCCCATATATTTATGCAACCTAACCGCCTAAAATTTTGCTAAATAAAAATGTTTTCAACAACCTTTGAAAAGTCATGTAATTAGATTGCCTCCTAATGTCACTTGGCAAAATCATTGTGTAGCTGCTAAATATGCAAATGTACTGGAAAAAAACCTTTTTATGGACCACCTTTCTAAGATTCAGAAATTGTAAAATTAAGAAACATTTAGATCCCAGAGTAATATTTCTAATGGACAGTCCCATTAAACCAGACATGTAAGCAGGGGTTTCACCATGCACTATTAGAAATACCAAACAACAAAGTTTAAAAATAACTCGCGCTGGCATTGGGAACCGGGGAATTTGCATCAGCAGTGGGGTAACTATCAAATTTAGAAGACCCAAAAATCAATCAAGCAGTAGTATTTAACAGAGTTTGAAGTTTTTTAGTTCCTACATCCTTACATCCACTGTAAATATGTGACAATATCATGGCTTGCACAATCGATCTAAACACTTTGGGGTCCTTTCACCAAGCTACTACTACTACTTATCACTTCTATAGCGCTACAAGGCATATGCAGCGCTGTACACCATACATGAAAAGACAGTCCCTGCTCAAAGAGCTCACGATCTAAATATGACAGACAAACAGACAGAGAGGTAAGGGAATAAAAGAGGTGGGGATAAAAGGGTACAGGGCAAGTGAGTAGTGGTCAGGAGTCAAAAGCAGCGTTAAAGAGGTGGGCTTTTAGCTTGGATTTGAAAACAGTCAAAGACGGGGCTATACGTACAAGCTCGGGAAGTCTATTCCAGGTGTGAGGTGCAGCGAGATAAAAGGAACAGAGTCTGGAATTAGCAGTAGAGGAGAAGGGGGACAGACAAGAGAGATTTATCCACAGAACGGAGTACCCGAGGGGGGGCGTAGGGAGAGACAAGAGTGGAGAGGTACTGGGGAGCGGTAGAGTGAATGCACTTATAGGTCAGTAAGAGAAGCTGTGGGAAAAGGGCTCTGCGCTAGCGGTGGGGGCCATTTTTTCTGCAGCCAGTAAAAGCCACGCGGTGAGATAACTCTTACTGCATGGCCATCTGGCAGGGAGCCCTTACTGTCACCCATTGAGGTGGTGATAGGGGCTCCCGTGCTAACCCGGCGGTAACCGGGCAGCTCAAGGCGATGCCTGATTACCGCCAGGTTATCGCTGTGCAAGCCATTTCCGGGGGGGTTTCTTTTACCCCCGGATATGGTGCGCACTCGGGGAAGGACTACCGCCGGCAACCACGTTGGGCTGGTGGTACTCCCGGCAGAGTGAACAGTAAGCCTGCATTGGGCTTACCGTCAATCTGTAAAAGGGCCCCTTCAGGACTAAAACTAGACCTCACGCAACATAATTTCCTCAATACTTCCAATACCTTATTAGCTACAGCTTATATTTGCTCTTCAAATGAAAGACATTTATCAAAAATTACTGTTAAGATTTTAAGGGAGGATTCCAGTGGGAAGCTAACACTGTCAATACATAAGCTGACCTCGTTTCCCATATTAAATTTATTCCCAAACAGTATGAACTTCGTTTTATCCGTATTGATGTAAAAGGACACGTGATCTTTCGGGGCATGTATACCCCTGCACAATTTTAAGAACTCTTTTCAATGTAAAACATGTTTTACATGCAGAAATTTTGCCCATCAACACTGATGCACTTCATACTATACCAGTTAATATGGTTTCTCATAATAATAATAATAATAATAATAATAATAATAATAATAATAATGATATGCCCAATGGATAAATTCACAAAACGTCACCAAAATTCGGATGCCAGGATGATGCCTGCTAGGCGTGGATTCTGTAACCGCCTTTGTGCGCAGAACTGCCATTTCAGAATACTAGAGTACGTCTGCATTTATGCACCTAACTTAAGGCCAAGCACTCACGCTATCTTCCGCCTTAACCGATATACTCATATCACCCCTCTCCTCAAGTCACTTCACTGGCTCCCAATCAGATACCGCATACAGTTCAAGCTTCTCTTACTCACCTACAAATGCACTCGATCTGCGGCCCCTCCGTACGTCTCTACCCTCACGTCCCTACCCGTAACCTCCGCTCTCAAGACAAATCCCTCCTTTCAGTACCCTTCTCCACCACCTCCAACTCCAGGCTCCGTCCCTTCTATCTCGCCTCACCCCATGCCTGGAACACACTCCCTGAGCCCATACGCCGTGCCCCCTCCCTACCCATCTTCAAATCAATGCTCAAAGCCCACCTCTTCAATGTTGCCTTCGGCTCCTAATCACTACACCACTTCTCAGGAAACTTATCTACCCCAACTTGACATTTCGTCCATTAGATTGTAAGCTCTTCCGAGCAGGGACCGTCCTTAATTGTTAATTTGTACAGCGCTGCGTAACCCTAGTAGCGCTCTAGAAATGTTAAGTAGTAGTAGTAGTAGCTTGGATACAAACTTAGATTTAACTCTCTAGGGAAGGGAAGTACCCAAATGTGATTCACCTTGAGTTATGGCTGAAAAAGCATGAGCTAAATCCAACTAAATAAAAAGAAAACATATATTGATACGTTTTGGAATATATTTTCCTATAAGTTCCATTGAATTGCCTGAAGAAAATAATATTCATTTTCCTGGAAAAAAACAGAAAAATGGAGCCAGCTGGTAACCCAACAGTCATAAATCAAGAGTATTCTAGTAAGCCCATGCTTTTTCGTTGCCTGGTTGAGTTGCAGCTTTTAGCGTTTCGAATCCTACGATCTGCTTTAAAATTCATGCCCTTAAGAATATTCAGTTTGACTTTCTGTTTGCTCTCTGGCCTCTGTGCCTAAAGCTGCCCTATTTCAATGGCCGCCCCTGCTTCTTATAAAGTGTGGTTTGTGTAGTGACTTGAGTGCTGTTTAAGATCTAGGCTTGTGGTTTGTGGGTAGCATTGAAGATTATGTGGTGGGCCAAGAAGAAGTCTCCCCTAGGTAATACACAGCTGGTTTTCATTACGGAGGAAAAATTGACAGGGGCAGAGCCCTGTCCTGAATATTACAACATAAAGCCGTGAGGTTAGAAAGGCCAACACTTCTTCAGAAAGAAAACAGAAGAATACCCAACGCGTATGCCCAGAAATATTTACTCTCTTCAAGGCAGACTGCTTAGTTATTCGATTTACGTTATTTTGTTAGCTTAGCCGATGACTGGATTACATATAAACACTTTCAAGAGGACGGTATCGCCATTAAAACATAAGTCAAGGATCATATGACAGGATATCTTTTATTGAGCTAATTAAAAATGCTTGGGGCATGTTGTGAAGAGGGAGGCCAAAGGCCAAGTGACTCTAACCAACCAAGAAGTGTTTAAATGACCCAATAAAATCTAGACTACTCTAATTTCTTTATATTGTTGAGAATGATGCCTTTTTACACTGCATGACTCTGATTCTGTCAGCTTAAATTTATACCAGTCTATAAAGTAACATTGTGGAGACTGTATTTTTAATGACCGTTTTTTTGAATATCATCTTTTCTTTCCATCTTTATGCACTCTACTCATTCGGAGGCAACTCCGTCATATTTCCTTGAGTCTTCATATACAGCTGTCTGGGATTGGGTAGAGGGAGACCTTCTCTATTTATATTTTCTACTCTTCCTCGTATCTTATCCAGCCAATGTGGTGACTGACCTCTCAGGTTTAGGACTGGACCTCAGCAGCAGCAGAGGAGGGTGTACAGGATAGGATTCCTTCTGGAGATTGGCTTCTGAATCAGACATGAAACACTGAGAGGCAATTCTGTAAGTGGGCACCTCTGTTCAAGTGTCCTGATGTCATGTGGTGAAAGCCTATTTTGTCACAGCATCTGGGCACCAGGATTCCATTACAGAATAGTAGTATAACCTCGTATTTACGCAGCCATAGATCTGATGTAACTGCAGTAACATAAATGTGCCAAAGGTGTGTGTAACTTACAGTATCCTGGAAATTATTGTGCTCAGTTTTGTATAGGCAGGGCCGCCGAGAGACTGGGCCGGCCCGGGGCAGGGCCAGGCCCGGGGCCCCGCCCCTGCCACCCTTGCCGCTGCCACTCTCCACCCCCCCAAGGTCACCATCGCTCCCCCCGAGATTGCCGCAGCCACTGCTCCGACCCCCACCAAGGTCGCCACCGCTCCCCCCTCCAAGATCGCCGCAGCCACTGCTCCCCCCTCCACCCCCCGAGGTCGCCGCCGCTCCCCCCCCTCTGTTTGCCACTGGGCCGGGCCCCCTGCATTGAAATCGCAGTCTCACCTCCATGAAAGCAGCGCTGCAGGCAGCAGAACGCCTCCCTTCGACCCTCCTTCCCTCCTTGTGTCTCGCCCTCGCGGAAATTACGTCAGACGAGGGCGGGACACAGGGAGGGAAGGAGGGCCGAAAGGAGGCATTCTGCTGCCTGCAGCGCTGCTTTCACGGAGGTGAGGCTGCGATTTCAATGCAGGGGGCAGACAGTAGACGACGGAGGGCGGGTGGGACTGCGGTGCCGGGCCCCCCTTGGATGCCCGGTCCTGGGGAATTATGCCCCCCTGCCCCCCCTCTCGGCGGCTATGTGTATAGGATGCCCACCATGTCGGCACTGGGAAAGTGACTTAATTGGCCAGAAATGGCTCCTGTGTGGTGATGGCGCTCAAAAATGCAAACAGGATGCTAGGAATTATTAGGAGAGGGATGCATAATAAGACCCAAAATATTATAATGCCTCTGTATCACTCTATGGTGCAACCTCACCTTGAGTATTGCATTCAATTCTGGTTGCCGTATCTCAAAAAAGACATAGCGGAATTAGAAAAGGTTCACAGAAGAGCCAAAATGATAAAGGGGATGGAACTGCTCCCATATGAGGAAAGGCTAAAGAGGTTAGGGCTCTTCAGCTTGGAAAAGCGATGGTTGTGGTGGGATATGAATGCGGTCTACAAAATCCTGAGTGGTGTGGAGGGGTGGAGGTAAATTGATTTTTCACTCATTCAGAAAGTACAAAGACCAGGGAACACTTAATGAAATTGCATGGAAATACTTTTAAAATAAATAGGAAGAGGTATTTTTTAACTCAAAGAATAGTTAATCTCTGGAACTTGTTCCTGGAGGATGTGGTAACAGCGGTTAGTGTTTCTGGGTTTAAAAAAGGTTTGGACAAGTTCCTAGAGGAGAAGGTCCATAGTCTGTTATTGAGATGGACATGGTGGACATCACTACTTGCCCTGGGATTGGTAGCATGGAATGTTGCTACACTTTAAAGGGGCAAATCAAACGGGGCGCCCAAGATTTCCTGGGGACGTCCTCGCAGGATAGCCACGCTGTATTATCGAAAGAAGATGGGCGGCCATCTTTCGTTTCATAATACGGTCGGGGATGCCCAAATCTCAACATTTAGGTCGGCCTTAGAGATGGTCGTCCCCGATTTTCGGTGATAATGGAAACCGAGGACGCCCATCTCAGAAGCGACCAAATCCAAGCCATTTGGTTGTGGGAGGAGCCAGCATTCGTAGTGCACTGGTCCCCCTCACATGCCAGGACACCAACCAGGCACCCTAGGGGGCACTGCAGTGGACTTCAGAAATTGCTCCCAGGTGCATAGCTCCCTTACCTTGGGTGCTGAGCACCCCAAACCCCACTACCCACAACTGTATAACACTACCATAGCCCTAAGGGGTGAAGGGGGGCACCTACATCTGGGTACAGTGGGTTTCATGTGGGTTTTGAAGTGCTCACATTTACCAGCACGAGTGTAACAGTATGGGCCTGGGTCCGCCTGCCTGAAGTGCACTGCACCCACTAAAACTGCTCCAGGAACCTGTATACTGCTGTCAGGGAGCTGGGTATTACATTTGAGGCTGGCATACAGGCTGGCAAAAAATATTTAAAAAATATTTTTTTTAGGGTGGGAGGGGTTAGTGACCACTGGGGGAGTAAGGGGAGGTCATCCCCGATTCCCTCCGGTGGTCATCTGGTCAGATCGGGCACCTTTTTGAAGCTTGGTCGCAAGAAAAAATGGACCAAGTAAAGTCTGCCAAATGCTCATCTTTTTTCCATTATCGGTCGAGGACGCCCATAACGTTCAATAACTGTAACTACAACACATTACCACTCGACCTCTATTTTGATTGATTTCTTTCTATGCCTGTATGCCTAATTCTATCGTGTCAACATATTCTCTATGTAACACCAATTGTAACTTCTACTCTGGAATGGCAAATGCCATAACAGAGTTTTGTAAGCCACATTGAGCCTGCAAATAGGTGGGAAAATGTGGGATACAAATGCAACAAATAATAATAATAATGTGTTAAGCAATGCCCCAGTCCCGCCTTGGCTGTGCTTCCGACACACCCCCATGAACTTTGGTTGTCCCCGCAACGGAAAGCAGTTGAGGACACCCAAAATCGGCTTTCAATTATGCCGATTTGGGCGACCCTGAGAGAAGGGCGCCCATCTCCCGATTTGTGTAGGAAGATGGGCGCCCTTGTCTTTCAAAAATAAACCTGTTTGTGATTCTGAATGGAATCTTGCTGCTCTTTGGAGGTTCTACATGGAATGCTGCTACTCTTTGGGATTCTGAATGGAATCTTATTATTCTTTGGGGTTCTACATGGAATGTTGCTACTAATTGGGTTTCTGCCAGGTACTTGTTACCTGGATTGGCCACTGTTGGAAGCAGGATACTAGGCTAGATGTGGCCCCATGCTTGTTTTTTTTTTTGTTGCGGCCACTGGAGACAGGAAGTATACGGCGTTCAGGACTCAGAGGCGACTGCGAAGGAGGATGAATGAAAACAGGAGACGGGATGAAGTCAAAAAATTGAAGCCAATATGTTAGTAGTCTCTGTTTCCATTCCCATTCAAAAAAAAGCAAGCAAACCTATGAGCTGCTGCATCCGAGTTGTCATTCTTTATTGTTGGTAGCATTTTTTAAATTTAATCTCACTTCTATTTTTAAACATGCTGGCTTGTGCAGCATACAGATGTACAAAAAGGAAGTATAGTAATGGAATAACGTTTCATAGGTAGAGTAGTAATTTGTTATAAATCATAATCAGTGTGTCATTTGGAGGGACTGGTTATAGGGACACCCTAGTACTGATATATTAGTGCAGATAAAAGGATGGAGACCTGTGTGGCTGGAGGAGGGGGCAGAGACCTGTGTGGCCGGGGGGGGGGGGGGGCAGAGGTAGGGGGGTGCCGCAAAAAATCGGACACAAAGAGTGCCGTGAACTGAAAATGTTTGGGAACCACAGTTATAGGAGATGATATTCAAAGTGATTTAACTGGCCAGAAATGGCTCCTGGGTAGTTAAACTGCCTGTCAGGGGCTAATGTTCAATGGCACTTAACTAGTTAGAGCTCCGAAAATAACTGGTTAGCCATGAACTGAAAATGGGCTATTTTGGGGGTGTTCGGGGGTACAGCTGGTCAGTTAAGTGCCGATATTCAGCAATTAACCGACCAGCCTGCTTATTTTTGAAAGAGATGGCCGGCCATCTTCCGACACAAATCGGGAGATGGCCGGCCATGTCCTCTCTCCCTGCTTCTGATGATCTCATCACTCTCCTATTGGTCAAGTTGGAGCAGGAATGAGGCTTGAGATGTACCAAGCCTCATTCCAGCTCCAAATTTGACCTACCAGTGCGGCTGTCCAAAACCCTCCCCGAAAGTCGTAACCTGCAACCATTGGAAACTTTCTGTGGCTACTAAAAAGCCTTGGTGCTGGCAACCCTGTGTGAAATGTTGGAGTAACCTTCCAGTAAATATTAGATCAGAACTTTGTTATGTGAAAATTAAAAAGCTATTGAAAGTTTTTCTTTTTCAAAAATGTAATATAATTGAGCTTATTTTAGTAAATGTATATGACTTTGTTTAATTTTGCTTTGTATATTGTTAGTATTGCTAATTTTCTTTTATTGTAATCCATACCGAGCCAATAAGTGTGCAGCGGAATAAAAATCGTAATTGTAATGTAATGTACTAAAGAGGTTTTCCTGTTTTAAAAAAGACAAGAAAGATGCCTAGTACTAGTCAATGTTATCCATTCACACAAGAATAAAAGAGGGAAAGGAAAGTACCTGTATGTAATCCAAAACTTGCTCATGCCGTTGCTTGGCGGTTGCTACTTCAGCATCTGAGATTGCTTCTCGCAAGGACTGCTGCGTTATTAGCGAATCCAGCTCCAACACAGCAGAGAGTCGGCAATACAGGCTAATCAGTTTCTCCTTGTAAGTGCAAAAATGGACTGCAGATTGAAAAGAAAGGAGAATTCCTGGTATCACAACCGGGTACTTTCTGGAATGGAAGCAAACTTAAAATGAAGCTTACTAATGAGCACAAAGGCAATGGAACATCACCCCGGTGATCAACAAAGAGGAGAAAGTGTACAAGAAGTGCAGAATTTTTATTTTATGTTTCTTCTACTAACCTATAAACGTACTCACTCTGCTGCTCCCCAGTATCTCTCCACACTCGTCCTTCCCTACACCCCTTCCCGTGCACTCCGCTCCATGGATAAATCCTTCTTATCTGTTCCCTTCTCCACTACTGCCAACTCCAGACTTCGCGCCTTCTGTCTCGCTGCACCCTACGCCTGGAATAAACTTCCTGAGCCCCTACGTCTTGCCCCGTCCTTGGCCACCTTTAAATCTAGACTGAAAGCCCACCTCTTTAACATTGCTTTTGACTCGTAACCACTCGCCTCCACCTACCCTCTCTTCCTTCCCGTTCACATTAATTGATTTGATTTGCTTACTTTATTTTTTTTTTTGTCTATTAGATTGTAAGCTCTTTGAGCAGGGACTATCTTTCTTCTATGTTTGTGCAGCGCTGCGTATGCCTTGTAGCGCTATAGAAATGCTAAATAGTAGTAGTAGTAGTAGAAAGTGTACAAGAAGTGCAGAATTTTTATTTTGTTTATGTTTGACCGTGTCTGGGAAAAGATGACTAAAGTCTCCCATCCAAAGTGTTGAGAATGGCCGATTTTTGATGTCATGGGTCCATAAGCAGTCTACAAAAGTTACATTTCAACTTCTGTAACTTTTTAATTTTCTCACATAAAGGATGGGGTTTGGACAACGTGCAGGACGTCAGACTCACAGAAACAGAACGAAGTCTTGCGCCAGAAGAAGAGGACCTCGGCTGGCGGGGGTTGGGGTCCCCCGCCAGCAAAGGTAGGTGACGGCAGTGGCGGGGGAGGGTTGGCAGCGGGAGGGGGGTCAAGAGGATCATCAGCATGGGGGGGGTTCAAAGTTGTTGGTGGTGGTGGCGGCGGCGCCGGGGGGGGGGGTGGCTAAAATGTGCCCCCTCACCTCGGGCTCTGGATCTCCCTCCTGCCGGTCTGGCTACGCCCCTGGCCCGAGGTGAAGGGAAGAGAAAGCAGGGCGGGCAATGAGGTGGCGCCGGAGACCCATGCTGGATGAAGTCTTCAGCTGGTGGGGGTTGGGGATCCCTGTCAGCCAACCAGGGGCCCAAAGCAAATTTGGGGGGGGGCCCAGGCCCCCGTGGTCCCACCTAGTTATGCCACTGTTTTAGTTACCTTTTCCTAGAGATGGTAACATACAGGATTTTTTTTTTCAAAGAATTTTTAGAAACCCAGTACTTCAGTGTATATGGATGAGATATCATAAACATTCCTCACCTCTCTCAAGATACCTAATTTTCCACAATTCCACTATCCTCATAAGAAAAATTGTCATTTTCATATGAGACATTATGGATATGGGAATATATTCATCTTGATGAATGTCATGTGAAAAGTATGAACAATTTTGGTATTTGCACTTTAAAGACATAGGGCCGATATTCGTACCGTGGGAGTCAGATTGCCGATGTCCGAAGAGTGCATCTAACATCACGGTTATTCTATTCGGCTGGTTATCCTCAAATTCGGTTGTAATTATATCACTACAAAAGGACCTCTGAGGAAGGCTGGTATGCCGAAACACGGCCCGTGTTGGGCCTTACTCTGACTTTTGAGGTTTAACCCATGTTTGAATAAACTTGATGGATTTTAATACCAGTTGGTCTTGGAAGACTTTTATTCATCTTGGACTTTTTTTTTTTGGTGACTTCCACATTTTTTGTGTTCTTAATAAAAAAAAAAAAAAAATCCAACCTGTGACCATTTTTCATCCATGCTAGAAAGTGGCTGGAGTGTCAAACCCAGTGTGTTTCTTCTAGCAAAAAAGGTGCCAGTACTCAAATGCTAGGCCACCCTTCAGGGGTGGGGTGATCACTGAGGGACCCACCCCACAATGGCCAGGCCCCCTGCAACCAGTCACAGAATCTATGACAAGGCAGAATTAGTGTGTAGAGCCTGACCTCTTTCATTAACATTTGGGGTCCATAGGTCAATTTTAGGAGACAATGGAAAAGGTGCCTGTACTCAGTACCCCCTCAAAAAAAAAAGCCCTGGTCAAACCGACGTGCTAATTGCAGCCCCGGCCAATTTCTAGCATGCTTTGGTAAATGGACCCCTTTCTGGGGTGTCACTTAGGCAGTTTTATTTATTATTTAGATTTTGCTCACACCTTTTTCAGTAGCAGCTCTAGGTGAGGTACATTCAGGTACACTGGATATTTCTGTGTTCCAGGGGGGTTCACAATCTAAGTTTGTACCTGAGGCAATGGAGGGTTAAGTGACTTGCCCAAGATCACAAGGAGCAGCAGTGGGATTTGAACTAGCCACCTCCGGATTGCAAGCCCAATGCTCTAACCACTAGGCCAGTCCTCTTAAATGCTGAATATTGCACTTAACTGCGTAAGAGAGAGCCGGCTGCATAAACCTGGATATTCAGTGCCTGTGCCTGGATATGGCTTGGCATTGATTATCAGGGGATAACGCTGGTGGCGGTGGCAAAAAAACACTCACCCCTACTGGTTAAATATCTAGCCCTAAGTTGTTTAATGCACATTGAAATAACAACAGAACATTTTCTTCTCCTTTTTTTTTTTGTGTTGTTGTGGATTGGAAATGACACAAAATGGAACAACTCATTTTGTTTATATTTTGTGTCACTGGAGAAAGACAGCACACCTCTATTAAAAGGCCAGGTTCGAGACAGACAGACATTGCGTAGTGAAGTGTTAACGTTTTCAAGTCTCCCTTTCGCAAGCACTTAACCGGTCACGGCTCCTGCTAGTCCTTTTAGTAAAAGGCCGCTGCCTGATTCAGTGTTTGCTAAATATTTATTTGGAGACAGGAGGAGACACAGAAGCATTCTGTACACAGAACAGACTCCAGGGCTGATTATTAGCTGCCGAGCCTATCCAAATATTTAAGGCTTAGCCCTAAAGTAAATGCAGTTAATTTGCCTACACAAGTCGAAAGTGAAAATATGAACATGTCAGAATGAGCAGGCTAATAACCTCTCCTGTAGCTATTATTGTTTTCCCATGAAACTACAGAACAAGGGAAAGAAGGAAGTTTCACAAGGCGGCTAAAGCAAAGTCTTGCTTGTCTGTCAGCTCTCTATGGATGACTATAAATTAAAAAAAAAAAATCCAACCATGTACTGTTAAAGAAAAATCTCCCTCCTCAGTGACTTAAACCAGGGGCGTAGCCAGACTTTGGCGGGGGGGGGGGGGGGAGGGGGGGGTCAAGAGCCCTAGGTGCGGGGGCTCATTTTAGCCCCCTGCCATTTTTGACAGCCCCGGCGCCGCCGCCCCTCCCCCGTCCCTTTCGACCCCCCCTTCCGCCGCCGCCAACACTCCCCACCACCGCCAGGTACCTTTTCTGGCGGAAGTCCACAACCCCTGCCAGCCGAAGTCCCCTTCAGCGCCAGTCTCTGAGTCTGGTGCGTTCGCTGATCTGGATTCTGGTTCTGTGAGTCCTGACGTCCTTCACGTTCCTATGTGCAGGACGTCAGGACTCACAGAAACAGAATACAGCTCAGCAACGCGCCGGAGACCAGCGCTGAAGAGGACTTCAGCTGGCAGGGGTTGGAGACCCCCACCAGCAAAGGTACCTGATGGCGGGGGCGAGGGAGGGTTGGCAGCGGGGGAGGGTTGGCGGGGGGGGGTGAAAGCAGGGGGGCCAGGGCTAAATCTGTGGGGGCCCATGCCCTTGTGGCCCCACCTAGCTACGTCCCTGACTCCAACATATAAAAACCATACCTATGAAGCTTGATTTCTGATTCACTGAGGGGTCCTTTACTAAGCCGCGTAAGCGTCTACACGCGCCCAATGTGTGCCAAAATGGAGTTACCGCCCGACTACCATATGGCTCTTGCGGTAATTTCATTTTTGGCGTGCGTCTAATGCGCGCATCTGAAAAATATTTTTTATTTTCGGGCGCCTGTAATGGATGCTTGCCAAATGGCATTTGGCGCACGTAGGTCATTACCGCCCCGTTACCGTGTGAGTCTTTACCGCTAGTACAATGTCTGACAGTAAAGTCTCAGACCCAAAATAGACGCGTGGCAATTTTCATTTTGCCGCACGTCCATTTTCGACAGAAATAAAAAAAAAGGTCTTTTTTACAGGTGCGCTAAAAAATGGATCGGTGCACGCCCAAAACCCGTAGCTACACTACCGCAAGCCATTTTTCAGCGTGCCTTTGTAAATCAGAGGCACAGTCAATTTATGTGAATAACTTAATTGAATAACGAGCCAATTAGTGCTGATAATTGGATGGTAACAACCAATTATCAGCGCTAATTGGGCTTAATTAGGATTTAGGCACACATCAGATCTGCGCATAAATTCTATTGTATGTAACTCTAAGGGGCATGGCTGGGGCATTCTGGGGGGGGGGGGGGGTCCTAAATTTTGAATGCAGAAACATAGAAATTGCCTAAATGTAGGAATATACATTTAAGCCATACACAGGCATGGCTGCATTAACCACCCACGGGGCCCTGGGCAATTTCTTGTGGATGCCCCCCCCCCCCACACCGGTCAAGGGTTCATTGGTTCTGCAGCACCTTCCACCCTTTCCCCACCGGTCCAGCAGTGCAACCTATCTTGTTTCCCAGTAATAAAAAGTGATATAAAGGGATGGAACTGCCATAATTCTACACTGCTGTTGGATCTTCCAATCCTACCCCTACGTCTTGCCCCATCCTTGGCCACCTTTAAATCTAGACTGAAAGCCCACCTCTTTAACATTGCTTTTGACTCGTAACCACTCGCCTCCACCTACCCTCCTCTCCTCCTTCCTGTACACATTAATTGATTTGATTTGCTTACTTTATTTATTTTTTGTCTATTAGATTGTAAGCTCTTTGAGCAGGGACTGTCTTTCTTCTATGTTTGTGCAGCGCTGCGTATGCCTTGTAGCCAGGGGCGTATCTGGACTCCGGCGGTAGGGGGGGCCAGAGCCAGAGGGAGGGGGCACATTTTAGCCCCCCCCCCCCGCCGCCCCCTCCCCGCCATTGCCGGACACCCCCTCCCTTCCCGCTGCCAACCCTCCCTCCCCTCCGTCGCTTACTTTTGCTGGCGGGGGACCCCAACCCCCGCCAGCCAAAATCTGCTTCCTCCTCCGAGTCCTACCTTTAAAAATATTTCTTCAGCTGGCGGGGGACTCAAACCCCCGCCAGCCGACCCGAGATCTTCTTTAACTTTCTTCTATCTTTGTCCTCCGCGTGGCCGACGTGTTGCTGCTGTTGTGCAAAGCTGAAATCCAGTTTCGGAGTCTGACGTCGCAGCACGTTACGACGTCAGTCAGACTCCGAAACTGGATTTCAGCTTTGCACAACAGCAGCAACACGTCGGCCACGCGGAGGATGAAGATAGAAGAAAGTTAAAGAAGATCTCGAGTCGGCTGGCGGGGGTTGGAGTCCCCCGCCAGCAAAAGTAAGCGACGGAGGGGAGGGTTGACGGCGGTAGGGGGGCCAGGGCGAAATCTGCGGGGGCCCAGGCCCCTGTGGCCCCACGCAGATACGCCCCTGCTTGTAGCGCTATAGAAATGCTAAATAGTAGTAGTAGTAGTAGTACTCCTCAGAAACAAGAAATGACAAGGTGCATCATTATTCTGCACCTTGGAGAAGGAGAGTGTGACACAATTTACAGTCTTGGAATCACTGCCACAAAAAGATTGATAAGCATTGATACATCTATAGCTATATAATATCTATATATGTGTATGTGTGTGTGTGTTCTATCTACTTATCATATGCACACACACACCCATGTATAGATAGATACAAAATATATAAATAAGTAAATAAATAAACAAATTATAAATAAATAGATAAAAAAAAACATATATATATACAGTACAGTCTCAATTATACAACCTTCGCTATCCGATTATATGACCATCCATATCCGACAGACTCCCCGTTGACGTCATCTCATCGCCATTTCTGCCATAGAACAGAGGGAAGTTTTGCACCGTTCGTTTGGACCTAGGACTCTACTTTTGCCGCAAAACAACACCGTTGTGAGCCAGGACCCTGCTTTTAATACACAGTCAGTTTTACTCTCTTTCTCTGCAACATTTTTAATAGGTACGTAATGCACTACAGTACTGTATTTTTATTCTTTCCCTTCGGATCTGTAGATCACTTCTGAAATGGCCAGTCAAAAGAAGACAAAAGTTGTTTTGTCTGTAGAGCAGAAACTTGATACCTTAAAAGAGTTGACAAGGATGAATCCATACAAAATACTGCAACAGAACTAGGAGTGGGGAGAGAGTAACAGTTCTTGACTGGAAAAGGCAATGCCGTGAGCTGGAGAAATGGGGCTCAAAATCGTGCATTTACGTATTCATTGGACACTAGAAAATCTATGAAAAAAATGTGAACGCGAGAAGGTGAGCGAAGCCTTATTCCTGTGGTTCACACAGCAAAGAGACAAGGACATACCTGTATCAGGACTTATATTGCAAGAGAAAACCCTGGTTTTTCAAAAAGAATTCAATGAAGATGACCCTGATTTCACTGCTAGTATCCGATGGCTGGATCATCGGAAGAAAAGATATGCGATAAGGCAGCTCTACATTGCTGGAAAAAAGCTGT
Source organism: Microcaecilia unicolor (assembly GCF_901765095.1). NCBI lineage: Eukaryota > Metazoa > Chordata > Amphibia > Gymnophiona > Siphonopidae > Microcaecilia > Microcaecilia unicolor. The sequence goes on along the minus strand of NC_044036.1, from coordinate 325,497,245 downwards.
CAGCTAACTCTGAAGAATTTGTCACATTCAGAGCGAAATTTCAGCATCTCCTTAAAAAGGAAGGCATATCAAGGGACCAGATATATAACTATGATGACATCGGGTTAAATTTTAAAATGTTGCCATCAAGAACTCTTTCATTGCAGCTCAAAGCCTTGGCTCCAGGTTATAAATGGAGCAAAGAAAGAGAGACTTTGTTTTTGCATTGTTTTCCATAATATCAAACCTTTCACTTATCTGACCAAAGTTCTGTCCCATTTATGTCAGATAATCAAGATTGTAAATATATATATTTACAGTGATTGGGAAAAAAAGGAATTCCTTGGATTTTGTGATCTTAGTTGTTTAACAGCATAATGTAAGCACATTTGGGTAGCTTATATCAAAATAAATGTCAAACAATGCTTTGCATGATTAATCATAGAACTCCATCTCCCCTGGAAGCACATGACGATTCTCCCCCGATATGGCAAGAGACCCTCTCTTTTCCTCTCACCTTCTTTTTCTTGAGGCAGCCACTAGCGACAGGAATGAGTAGGGTTCTTTCTTGCTCCCATGGTCTCCACTGGACCACCAGGGCCTTCAAGTAGGCCCCGGAGTTGGGGGGGGGGGGGGAGGTTGGAATGGGTCTTGGCCTTGGGGGGAGCTGGGAGGAGGTCTATAGCCATATCGGGAAGGTGGATGGGGGAGGGAGGTATGGATTTATCTGGGGGGTGTGCGGGAGGGAGCTGGAAGTACAAAGGATCATTTTGAATGTTATACTGGTTCCAGCCGCTTTTCAGTCAGGACCCGCATAAGCTCCACGGCCACTGCTGTCTCAGTTAGCCCTGGATATTCAGTGCCAGTGCCCAGATATGGCCCGGCACTGAAAATCTGCCACTCATTCTGCCTGTGGCAGTGCTGATGGCTATTCCAGTCCTGCCCCTCAGAAACAGGAAGTGACATCAGAAGGGGCAGAACTGGCAGAGCCATCAGCACTGCAGACTGATGGTGACTCTGTGCCTTTATGTCGCTTTTTATCCCTGAGAAGCAGCTGTATCAGGAAGGGGAACAGAACGAACGAAGATGCTGAACCAGAGGGGACCATGTGCTCAGAGCTGCTTTTATTTATGGGTCCCCTGTTAAGCTGGGCCCGGGGCAGCTGTACCCTTTGCCTATTTGTAAAAATGGCCCCATGCAAGGCAAAAATCTTTGGTTCATTGCATTAGAACATTTTAGTGCATGTTAATCAATTATTATGCATGTTATTTTCTAGATTAACCTGCAACCTGTATTATATCAATTCTGCATGCTGTACAATTCTTAAAAGTGCTTTAACAAACCAAATGTGTGTGCTCTAATGAATGCATTTTCCCTAAAAACTAGCAGAAACATTGTCCAAAGCATCTGGCCTTCCCATGCTCATGGTCTCTCCTTGCAGGTCACCTCAACCTTCTTGGAAGCTCCCTGTATTCTTGCTGCTGCTGTATGTGTATGCGACATAACCACTACTCTGTCCAGTGCTATCATGGAAACATAAGCTTGTAGGACAAAATTAACTAATGATTTTTGATTATATATGTTTTTGGTTAATTGCATAACAGGATTGTAGTGTGTCACAGATATCAATTTTGATGTAATGAATTTGCTTATTTCTGAGTACATTATTATGCAAAATGCAGCTATTTTTGGGATATGTAAAAGGCCATACAGAATACAGAATATAATTAAGACATAAGTATTGCCACACTGGGACAGAGCAAAGGTCCGTCAAGCCCAGCATCCTGTTTCCAACAGTGGCCAATCCAAGTCACAAATACCTGTCAAGATCCCCAAAACGTTCATTACATTTTATGCTGCTTATCCTAGAAATAAGCAGTGGATTTTCCCCAAGTCATTTTAATAATGGTCTATGGACTTTTCCTTTAGGAAGCTGTCCAAACCTTTTTAAAACCCCGCTAAGCTAACCGTCTTTACCACATTCTCTGGCAATGAATTCCAGAGTTTAATTACACATTGAGTGAAGAAAATATTTCTCCGATTCATTTTAAATTTACTACTTTGTAGCTTCATTGCATGCCCCTTAGTCCTAGTATTTTTGGAAAGAGTAAACAAACGATTCACGTTTACCCGTTCCACTCCACTCATTATTTTAGAGACCTCTATCATATCTCCCCTCTGCCATCTTTTCTCCAAGCTGAACAGCCCTAGCCACTCCAGCCTTTCCTCATAGGGAAGTCGTCCCATCCCCTTTATCATTTTCGTCACCCTTCTCTGTCCCTTTTCTAATTCCACTGTATCTTTTTTGAGATGCGGTGACTAGAATTGAAAACAATATTCGAGGTGCGGTATCCCACTTGAGATTTGACAGTGTGGCAAGATGCAGACCATGCCACATCTTTTGGTCTATCCACAGCAAGAGGAGAGCCCCCGCACTGTCTAGGATTTCGCTGAGGCCAACTCATGAACACTGAAATGTGGTCATTAATGGAAAGAGATGTGACTGTGGTGATGAACATAAGTCCAACAGAGGACCGACTGGATCACCAGCCCTCTCATTTGTCTATTTGAGCGTGGAAAGGAGGAGTTTAATTCACAAGATATGTCTCATCCCTTAGAGTAAACAATATATTTCATCAACTTGGAGCCAAAGTCTCCCTTATTATTGAATTGGATATTTCATATATCCTTTTCACAAATTACTGTTCATGAAATATTCATTCAGAAATTACTCCTCATATTTCAAATATTCTATAATACTTATCACCATCAAAAATAGGAGGAAAAGGGTGAGCTCAAAAATATGAGGGTCAAACATGCCCCCTCGTATGTAGGCAACAAAGACAGCACCCCTTAAATATCATCCTTGCTCAAATTTTTAAAAAAATCCCCAATAGATTTTCTAAAAATGAGCACATACATTAAATTGAATAAATGTCACTTAATTGACTGATCATATGTCCTCAATGCATGTACCATCAACACTGCAGTTGATCCTTCAGAGAAACAAGAAATGCCATATTGAAGCAGACCAACCTCAGCAGTCAGCAGCAATATCCAAAGAATCGGGGGGGGGGGGGAGGGGAGGGGGAGGCAGCAGCAGTGGTGGCTGTACTGACTTGGGGACTCCTCTTTTGGCTGCCTAAGTTGGAAAATTTCTGGCCGAGACAAGTTCTTTGGCTGGGGAAAGGGGCTTGAGGATCCCCGCCAGCTACCCCAAAGGAGCACCAATTATAGAATGGCCCCTCCCCAAAGTGGGTAGGCGCTGGCCCACCTGGGTCAATCTGTGGCTATGTCACTGCTTTATGACACTACTCCCCTATATTAAGAGATCACTAGGGTTATGTTCGGCGGCTCTTTTTGGCTTCATTTTGGTAGTGATAGTTGAGGGAGACAAGTTTCAGAATCTTTTTATTTTAGTTTGATTTATAATTTTTAATGTGGTTTTTTTCCCCATTACTTTTCACATTTATTTTAATGCTATTTATAGAGTATGTGCTCTTAAAACAAAACCAAACAAAAAGAAATAAAAGCAAATATCATTGGATTTTTCTTTAAATAAATTGAAACAAGCCTGTTTCGTTGCATTCATCATTTTGTTTTACAAAGAAAACACACCCTAGAGTTCTTTCCCACTCAGGATCCTCCTGCAACCCAAACTTGCTTTCCTTCCCTATTCTGTCCCCCACTTACATGGAGACATGGAATTGAGTTGTGTCCTTGAACCATCCCTGTAATCCTGTGGTTCCCTGTGATGGGCTGTTTCGGAGCACGTGTCCAGCTCCGTATGTCTTTTGGGACTCTTTCTATTGGCTTGCCTTGTTCTCTGTGCTAGTTGCCCTCTCTTCCTCTCCTCATCGGGTCTGTAAGAGTTAGTCTGCAGCATATCTCCTCTGTGAACTGAAAATGCCTATGCTGTATTTTTCTGTAAGACTCCTTTCAAACTATTGTGACGCTATCAAGATTTTACCAATGTAAAAATACAAACAGCATCACTCTCAGCCTATTGTTGAATTACTTCCAGCTTCTCTCTCGTATGGAGAGAGAGCTGGCGGAGAACAGACTCCTAATTTGCAAGGCAAGATCTTTTGTCCAGCACATCTAAACTGTAAGTCATTTTTTTCTTGTTTGATTACTGCATTAAAGAAGATTTTGGTTCAAAGTGATGCTCTATACTCTGGTTTAAGTTGCATGCCAATCACACCCAGTGAGAGAGTAGAACACTCCTGGAAAACCTAAAGGCTTCAACCTTGAGTCTCAGCTACCTCCTAGGGGTGGGGAAGGGGGGAGGGAAGAGCCTAAGATGAGAGAAAAGACAGAATACAAGACAGGTGAGATACTTCTGTTATATAGACTCTACTTTCCTGACTCAGATTCCTTTCATTGGGAAGTGTCTAAAACATAATGCCCTCATCTCTGGCATCATTATTAAAAGCTGGTGAAGACTGCCAATTTGCCAAACAATTGGTAGGGAGCATTTCTGAAACACCGTTACCCCAGTGTACACGTTTTCATTCAGGAGTTGCCTAAATTGTTTTTCACTTTATCCATGTCAATCTAGATTCAGACCTGGTTATGGATCAGAAACAGTCCTCGTATCCCTGCTAGATGATCTTCACAGAAACCGAAGCAAGGGATTTCTCAGCAGCTTTTGACACTGTGGATCATGATATCTTGCTAGCACGACTGACAGAAACAGGTATCAATGGAACAGTACTTGCCTGGTTCAGATCCTATCTATCAGACAGGCAACAATCTATAATGATTGGCAGCAACTCATCACCACCATGGACACTGACCTGCGGGGTACCACAAGGATCGATACTGTCACCTATTCTGTTCAATATCTACCTCAAGCCACTAGCTGAGCTGATTCGATCAATGGACACTCAGGTCTACATCTATGCAGATGATGTGCAGCTACTCATACTCATTGAACCTGACTTACCTACAGCCTTGAATAAACTGATCACTTATCTAACATCAATTCAAGAATGGGCTAAACACAACAAACTTTGCCTGAACCCAAGTAAAACCGAGCTTCTCTGGGTCCCTAACACAAGTGGATACATACCTGACATCAAAATCCCTTTTGGGAAGTATGAACTCCCCCTCAAATCACAAGTCAGGAGCCTTGGAATACAGTTAGATTCAACACTTACTCTGATTCCCCAAATCCAAGCAACCTTCAAGAGCTGCTTCTACAATTTGTGACAGCTACGCTGCCTCTCATCTTACATCGAGAAGGTAAATCTTATCCCAGTTGTGCATGCCATGGTAACATCAAGACTGGATTACTGCAATGCACTATACAATGGTCTGACTACAAAGGACCTGCACCAGCTCCAGTTGATTCAGAATGCAGCAGCAAGACTCACAGAAGGCTGCAAGCGACGTGGCCACATCACACCATTTTTGCAAAAACTTCATTGGCTACCAGTACAATACAGGACTAAATTTAAAACTCTATGTCTGATCTTCAAGGCCCTAAAAGGAAATGGCCCAGAGTATCTGAAGAATAGGATGATCCTCTACACACCGCCAAGGACACTAAGGTCCTCCCAAGGACTTTCACTAACTACACCCTCTACAAAAGACATTACACGATGTGATACTCGCAAGTGAGCTTTCTCCGGAGTAGCCCCCACACTTTGGAATGCATTGCCTGAAAGGATCCGCTTAACACAAGACCACCTCTACTTCAGGAAGCAAGTGAAAGCTTGGCTCTTCAACCAAGCCTTTAATGGAAGAAGTAACTAACTTGTTAGTCTCACTCACACACACAAGGATTGACTCGGGCTGCACATACTGCAGCGGGACATGTTTATCCACTCCTACCCTAGTTGAGATAATTTTTAACTACCTCTCTGACCTCACGTGCAACTTTCTTCAATCAATCACCTTACTTTCTAATTCTTCCTACTTTCTTACTCATTTATATGTTACAACTTTGCCTTACCCTTCACTACTAATTATAATGTTCTAGTGCATATTGTGTTGTCATTGTAAATAGTATACCATGCCATACTTTGTATTGTTGCTCGAATATTTTTACTGCTGTAATTGCCTATTGCTCATGTTTGATCTATTCTTACTGTACACCGCCTTGAGTGAATGCCTTCAAAAAGGCGGTAAATAAATCCTAATAAATAAATAAATTTAATAATGAGGGCTATATTATATATATGTTGCCTAAAAAACTGTCACTGAAGGAAAACACGCTTAGGTGTATTCTGTAAATAGCGCCTAAAGTTAGGTGCAGTTTACAGAATACACCTAAATCTGTTCACGAGACTAGAATTTAGGCGCAACTATTTATGCAAATGAAAACCTGGTGTAAATGCCCACACCTAACTTTGTGCATGGAGCGGGTTATTCTATTTTTTATTTTATTTATATATTTATGAGGATTTATTTACTGCCTTTTTGAAGGAATTCACTCGGTGGTGTACAATAAGAATAAATCAAACATGAGCAATAGACAATTACAGCAGTAAAAATATTCAAATAACAATACAAAGTATTGATGCCCTGTGGGATTCAGCAACCCTAGAGGAGTGCCATTCGGAGGACAATGCCCAGATGGTGGGGAAAGATGATGTTCGGAGTAGGCAGGAGCAATTGGGTATCGCTCCTGCCTGAAGTGCCCCTGGACCCCCAGTCAACCCCCTTCTGGACTCCATAGACTGCCCCTGGACCACCAACGACTACTAAAGTAGGCACTATGGGGGTGGGCGGGCCGGTCGAGGAGGGACCCAGAGCTGCGGGCCAGGAGCATCAGGCCACGGTTTTGCGGCCCGATGCTCCCAGATGGTAAAACCCAGCAAAAAGTTGGGGTTATGCTTTGGAGGCCCTAACATGAATTGCGAAGTATCACTGCAAATCGTGTTAGATTATTTGCTGTAATGAGATGTAAAACATGCATTTGCATATTTTGCATCTCATTACTCATTAACCTGTGATGATTTAAATATAGCTGTAATATTTTTAGAAAAGCAACGTTAGGACTGTTTAACTCTCATTAAGGGCCAATTATTGTGACTTAACACCACTTGATGACCCCTCCCCCCTTAGTGAAGTTGAAACAGTAAAACAGAGGGATTTATTCTGATCTGAACATAAAAAAACACACATTTTTGTTATGGAGAAGATTTAACAAGTATAAAAGATAAATATGCTCATTGGCGGTTTGAAAGACAGAGAAGCGGTTGTCTGCTTAGGTAATGTTACATCTGCTTAGACCCTTAACTTGTCCATATTTAAACTCCATGGTCAGCAGGGGCGTAGCCAGACACCCAATTTTGGGTGGGCCTGGGCCCAAGATGGGTGGGCAGAAGAACTCCGCCTTGTCCCACAAGTGATTTGATCTCTCCCTCACTCGCCTGCATACCATATGGTCTCTCAAAAATCCCCCCATCCCCTGCATACCTTTTAAAGAGCAGCTTTTCACCGGCAGCAAGCAGCAACTAATGCACACTGCTCAAGGTGACCCCACAGCCTTCCCTCTGATGCAACTTCCTGTTTCCGCATAGGCGGAAGTATATCAGAGGGAAGGCTATGGGGCTGGTTTGAGCAGTATGTATCAGTCGCTACTCACTGCAGGCAAAGATTTGCTGTTTACAAGGTATGCAGGAGGAACAGTTGTTGGGAGTTTTCGGCTGGTGAGGCTTGGGAATCCTTGCCATCATAGGTGTGCTGTTACTGGGTGGGCCTGAGCCCAAAATGGATGGGCCTGGGCCCACCCGGGCCCACCCTTGGCTACGCCACTGGGTCAGCATTTGCATTTTTTTTTCAATATTTAGCATTAGTACTTGGATAATGAGCAGTGCTGAATATGGAGGTAAATATACAGGGGCAAGTACCCCTTCTATCTGAATACAGGCAATATTCAAACTGCAATCCAGGTACTGCAGTGGCGTACCAAGGGGGGGTGGTGGGGGCGGTCCGCCCCGGGTGCACGCCGCTGGGGGGTGCCGCAGCGTGCGCCTGCTGCGAGAGTTCGCTAACTTCTCTCATTCGCTGCAGCTCCCTCTGTCCCGGGGGAAGAGGGGTTGGTGGCTGGGAGGCGAGGATAGTAGATGGCAGACTTATACGGTCTGTACCAGAGCCAATGATGGGAGGCGGGTCTGGTGGTTGGGAGGCAGGGAATACTGCTGGGCAGATTATACGGTCTGAGATGGAGATGGGAGGCGGGACCGATGGTTGGGAGGCGGGGAATACCGCTGGGCCCTGAAATAAAATTAAACAGGTACAAATCAAGGTAAGGTACAAATCAAGGGCAGACTTATACGGTCTGTGATAGAGAAGGGAGGTGGGACTGGTGGTTGGGAGGCGGGGAATACTGCTGGGCAGATTTATACGGTCTGTGCCCTGAAAAAGACAGGTACAAATCAAGGTAAGGTATACACATATGAGTTTATCTTGTTGGGCAGACTAGATGGACCGTGCGGGTCTTTTCTGCCGTCATCTACTATGTTACTATGTTACTATATGGGAAAAGTCAACAGCATATCTTATGAATGGAGTGGAATGGACGCAACTCCTAGCGGTCAGAGCACTGGTCTTGACATCCAGAGGTGGCCAGTTCAAATCCCACTGCTGCTACTTGTGGTCTTGGGCAAATCACTTAACCCTCCATTGCCTCAGGTACAAACTTAGGTTGTGAGCCCTCCTGGGACAGAGAAATTTCCAGAGTACCTGAGTATAACTCACCTTGAGCTACTACTGAAAAAGGTGTGAGCAAAATATAAATATCAAATGAAAACAAACAGGAAAATTCATATTTTATTGTTTGCTGATAACAGTGCACACTGTTTCAAGAGTGCGCACTGCTTGTAAAGAAGGCATCCATTGCAATCATGCAAAACCACTAAATACGCACACATCGTTCTCCTGATTCTATAAAAGTTGCCAAAACTTGCACATACAAATTTAAGCATGTTCCTGATTTACATGTGCAAGTTAATAGAATAATGCAGTGGTGTAGCTACGTGGGGCCACGGGGGCCTGGGCCCCCGTAGATGTGGCCCTGGACCCCACTGCCGACGATCCTCTCGACCCCCCTCCCGCCGCCAACTCTCCCCCGCCGCCGCCGTGAGACTCACAGAAACAGAACGAAGCCTTGCGCTGGAAGAAGAGGACCTCGGATGGCAGGGGTCCCCCGCCAGCAAAGGAAGCCAATGGCGGGGGAGGGTTGGCAGCGGGAGGGGGGCCAAGAGGGTCGTTGGCAGGGGGGGGTCAAAGTTGTTGTTGTTGGTGGTGGTGGCGGCGGCGATGGGGGGGGGGTCAAAAATGGCAGTGGGGGGGGGGGGGGGGGGGGGGGGGGCGGCGGGGCTGGGGGGGGGCTAAAATGTGCCCCTTACCTTGGGCTCTGGACCCCCCTCCCGCCGAAGTCTGGCTACGCCCCTGGAATAATGAGCTAATTAGTGCCAATAATTGGCCTTTTAACAAGCAATTAGTGGTACTAATTAGATTTAATTGGGACTTATCCATGTAAGGTTAGGCAAGGGATCTGCGTCTAAAATTTATGTGCGGTTCAAAAAGGGGGCGTGGAAATGGGAGGGTCATGAGCATTTTGGGGTGGATCAGGGTAGTGGTTTTGAGTTATGCATGTAATTGTAGAATAACGGTGTTCTGTGTGTAAATTTAGGCATAGGCATTTGCAGCATGTTTCATTGGTGTAAATGATGGTACCTAAATTTACACATGACCTCTCCGCTTAAGGCGCAGCTTATAGAATACTGCTTACACGGGGTTTTTTCCATCCCTAATATTGACCTATACGTTTTGAAAAAGCATACACTTGTTATTTTCCTATCTTGACCAAACCATGCCACTGGGAACACATCCTACCCATACAACCAAAATTATGAACATAAGAATATAAGAACATAAGCTTTGCCATACTAGGACTGACCGAAGGTTCATCAAGCCCAGAATCCATGTTTCCAACATTGGCCAATCCAGGTCACAAGTACCTGGCAAGATCCCAGAAGAGCAAAACAGATTTTATGCTGCTTATCCTAGAATATGCAATGGATTTTCCCAAGCCCATCTTAACAATGGCTTATGGATTTTTCTTTTAGAAAATCACCCAAACCTTTTTTAAACCCTACTAAGCTAACTCCTTTTACCAAATTCTCTGGCAATAAATTCCAGAGTTGAATTACTCATTGAGTGAAGAAATATTTTCTCCGATTTGTTTTAAATTTACTATTTAGTAGCTTCTTTGCGTGCCCCCTAGTTCTAGTGTTTTTGGAAAGAGTAAACAAACGACTCACATCTACCTGTTCCACTCCACTCAGTATTTTCTAAACGTCTATCATACCTCCCCTCAGCCGTCTCTTCTCCAAGCTGATATTTGAACATCATAGAGTAACATACACGTTCTGACCCTCATGGAAGACTGGCAATTTTCAATAAATCTGATTTACCTGGATAAAAAGCATTTTACCTGTGGAAAACATTCTCTCTACACTCTGTTTTTAGCTTTTCAAGGGTCAGGGGCATAACACATTCCGTTATAAGGTATGCTTATTCTGTAATGTTGTTGAGTTTGCTAACGCGATTTATCAACTCTCCACTGGGACATGGGGAACAGATACAACCTTGTGATATACAAGGAGCCTGGGCTAACATTTCTAGGAGAAACAAGCTAGTATACCAAATTCAAACATCTGAAGAGGGAGGTTAAGAAACCCTGAGTGAGGGGTGTAGGGATTATTCTGTCCTGGGGCAGTGCAGACGTCGTCTGAGGCAGGGAGCAGCAGAAGAAAGGAGACATTGTGGCCCAACTCCAGCACCTCATGTGTGTACAGACGGAAGTGCTTGGCCTGCAGAAGAGAGAGAAAATGGGAGAATTGCAAAATGGCACGTTACATAAATAACAGCAAAGAGATAGAAAACAGCATTAAAAATGCTTAAATTTAAGCCAGGACAGTATCTATCTATCTATCAACATACATACATACAAATATTAATCTATTATACATATATATATAGATACTAGGAAAAAATGCCCGTTTCTGAGGGCAATAAAACGGGCGCTAGCAAGGGGCCCCCTCCCTCCGAGCTACTTGCATTGTTGGGGGTTGGCGTTCGCCTCATGTTTTGGCCCTCGGAGTTATAGCCCCGCCCTCGACGTCATGACGTTTTGACGCGAGGGCGGTGCAGATACTCCAGGGCACACCGGATATCTCGGGCGCCTCAACTTCCGTGGAGGCTTCAGAACGTTGGGGTTGCCTTTTATATAGAGAGATGTGTAAAGTGTGTGTGTGTATCAGAAACTATGGGTTAGGACCCCAAATGGGGTGATGATGTGGGTAGGGTCTCCATAGTTGCATCATTATTTTGCACCTTGGGGGGCAGGGTGGGGGGGGGGGTCACACAATTTTATTTTGTTACAGTCATGGGATCATGACCACAAAAAGATTGATAAGCATTGATATATCTATAGTTATATATGTGTATGTGTTTGTATGTATGTCATAGGCGTAGTTTGACTGTTTCATTTGGGGGGGCAAAAAAATGGGCGGAGCATATTAGCATATCATTTGCATATATACATATGCAAATGAATATGCTAATATGGAGGAAGGAAATGAAATTTACAGGCAAAATATCACAGATGCACATTTCAAAAAGCTGACATTTCAATTAATAAATTATGAATAAAATAAACTATTATTTACCTTTGTTGTCTGATCATGTAGTTTTTCTATTCGCTTTGATCCCAGTGTCTTCTGTTTTATGCAGTGTCTTCTTTCCAGTAGGCTTCCCTCTGCTCCCCACCCTCCCAGTCCCATCCATCTCTTGCTCCTTCCCTCTGCTCCCCACCCTTCCCCGTCCCATCCATCTTCTGTTCCTTCCCTCTGCTCCCCATCCCTCCGTCCCATCCATCTCTTGCTCCTTCCCTCTGCTGTGCCTGACCTCTCCAATCCCATCCATCTCCTGGTCCATCCCTCTGCTCCCCACCCCTCGCAGTCCCATCCATCTCTTGCTCCTTCCCTCTGCTCCCCACCCCTCCCAGTCCCAACCATCTCTTGCTCCTTCCCGCTGCTCCCCACCCCTCCCAGTCCCATCCATCTCCTGCTCCTTCCCTCTGCTCACCTCCTTTCCCAGTCCAATCCAATTCCTGGTCCTTCCCTCTGCTCCCCCCCCACCCCTCCCAGTCCCATCCATCTCTTGCTCCTTCCCACCCCTCCCAGTCCCATCCATCTCCTGCTCCTTCCCACTGCTTCCCACCCTCCCAGTCCCATCCATCTCCTGCTCCTTCCCTCTGCTCCCACCCTCCCAGTCCCATCCATCTCTTGCTCCTTCCCTCTGCTCCCCACCCTTCCCAGTCCCATCCATCTTCTGTTCCTTCCCTCTGCTCACCATCCCTCCGTCCCATCCATCTCTTGCTCCTTCCCTCTGCTGTGCCTGACCTCTCCAAATCCCATCCATCTCCTGGTCCATCCCTCTGCTCCCCACCCCTCGCAGTCCCATCCATCTCTTGCTCCTTCCCTCTGCTCCCCACCCCTCCCAGTCCCAACCATCTCTTGCTCCTTCCCGCTGCTCCCCACCCATCTCCTGCTCCTTCCCTCTGCTCACCTCCTTTCCCAGTCCAATCCAATTCCTGGTCCTTCCCTCTGCTCCCCACCCACCCCTCCCAGTCCCATCCATCTCCTGCTCCTTCCCACCCTCCCAGTCCCATCCATCTCCTGCTCCTTCCCACTGCTTCCCCCCTCCCAGTCCCAACCATCTCCTGCTCCTTCCCACTGCTTCCCACCCTCCCAGTCCCATCCATCTCTTGCTCCTTCCCTCTGCTCCCCACCCCTCCCCCCCGCGCGAGGTCCAAGATGGTGACTCCGTTTACCCCCTCTCTTCCTCCCTCCCTCCCTCCGGCGCAGGCAGCAGTCTTTTCCAGCGTTCCTGGCAGCGGTAGCGATATACACGCTGCCTTCGGTCTGCCCGGAAGCCTTCTCTTCAAGTTCCTGTTCCCACCTATGCGGGAACAGGAACTTGAAGAGAAGGCTCGGGGCAGAGCCAAAGGTAGCGTGTACAACGCTACCGCTGCCAGGAACGCTGGAAAAGACTGCTGCCTGCGCCGGAGGGAGGGAGGAAGAGAGAGGAGTAGACGGAGACGCTCCTCTCCGTCCGCTTGGCTTCCCTGCCCTCTCTGTCTGCATCCCGCCCGAAAGGAAATGACGTCAGAGGAAGGCGGGACGCAGATAGAGAGGGCAGGGAAGCCAAGCGGACGGAGAGGAGCGCGTGCCTGCATGTGTTTTTTTTTTTTTTTTTAAACTTTTTTTTTTTTTTTTTTAACTAATGGCGCGGCAGCGCCTCGCGTCGTTTGGGGGGGCACTGCCCCCCCTCGCCCCCCCCAGTCTACGCCTATGATGTATGTATGTGTGTGTGTATATATGTATATATCATACACACACACACATATGTACGGTGATTGCAAAAGAAAAAAAAAAGGAATCCCCTGGTAGCTTATATGCTTTGCATGATTGACCATCAGGACTCCCCCTCCCTTAGAACCACACGAAAATCCTCCCCGATGGTCAAAAGACCCTCTTCCTTCCTCCCAGTCTCTTTTTCTTGAGGATGCTGCTAGGGGCAGGAGTAGGTAGCATTCCCTCTTGCTCCCATTACCCTCACTGGACCACAAGAACCTTCAGGTAGGCCCGGGGGGGGGGGGGGGCTACCTTGAATTGGGGAGGGTTAGAAGGGGGTCTGAGTTTGAGCTCGGAGGAGGTCTATTGCCATGTCAACGAGCCATAGAAGTGAACTGAGCATACCACGGCAGGGGCGTAGCCAGACAACAGATTTTGGGTGGGCCTAGGCAAGACGTGGGTGGGCACCAAGTGTTCTCCCCCCTCCCCCACCACCAAAAAATACCTCAGCTGGTAGGATAACACTTCTTTCCACCTTGGCAGTCTGTAGCAAGCATGCGCTAAAAACTGAGAATGTGCAGGTGCCAGTATCATGGAGAGTAGCGTTTTTGTTACCATCAGGAGGAAGTCTTCAGTAGGTGGAGCTTGGGATCCCCACCAGCTACCACTAAACATGTGCTACTGTTGGGTGGGCCCGAGCACCCAGGCCTACCTGTGGCTACGCCACTGTACCACGGACCTTGACGAAGTTAAAGAAACTTTGGCTATTGTCGGCCGTGGCCTGCAGGAAGAAACTGTGCATCTATAAGAGCTAAGTTCCTTGTTTTTGGACTTTGAAAATTCAAAATTCAAAAATAATAAGTAATTTGTGGAGGTTTTTTGGCCGATGATAATAGCAAGCGCTCCGGGAAGATAACAGCTTGTGAGCCCAGCACAAAGGAGTCTGTTGAGGCTCTGATATGAATGATTTTTGCAATTTATGTGGGTAAGTATATCATTTCAATAGTATTTGATAAGAGAGGATAATTGTTGGTGATTGAACATTAAAACATGCCATTAATAGAAAAAATAGAATATAGGCCATTTTATGAGCAGTAAAAATAGCTTTAGTGCAGGGGAAAGACCCACTTTTTGCCATAGCTTTGTAAAGGAACCCCTAAAAAAGCTGTCCTTCCCCAGACCCCCTTCCTCTTCGCCCATAACTGGGATCCAAATAGGGCAGCCGTAATCTCCAGACACACTTGACCTGCTGGTACTGCAGTTTAAAATGGGTCCAGTAAACCAGATCGGGGCCTGGAAAGGGGAGGGGAGAGGCAGTTTAAAGACCCAGGTAGAGTAGCCGAGTGGGTGAGAAGGGAGCCCAGATCCTACATCTTTCTAAAAAATGTAATTGTTTCTTTCTTTTAGAATGAAGCAAAAAAAAACCCTACCCCCCCAAAAAACACAACAGCAAACAGAGAAAAGGAAACAAAACTTTTTCCAGTGCAACACCCCTAATTCTTAGCTTCTCAGGGGTCCCCAGGACTCCTGATCTGTACTGCAAATTAGTCGCTGCTGCAGTGGAAGACTAGTCTATTGATTAATGCAGTGAGCTGAGATCCTGGGGACCTGGTTCAATTTCCAGCTTAGCTCCTTGTGACCCTGGACAAGTCACTCAACCATCCATTGCCCCGGGTACAAAAAGCATACCTTTGACTGTGAGCCCACCAGGGACAGAGAAAGTACCTGTGTATAATGTGTACAGCGCTGTGTACAACTGGAAATGATGAGTAGTAAGTAATAGTGCTAAGCAGAGGTAAGCCAGATTGCTTTATTTTCTTCTTAAAAATGTCTGAGGCTCATCTTACGAAGCTATCTCAATGGCTGGCCTTTTGCTCAGGGGCGTAGCCAGACAACAGATTTTGGGTGGGCCTAGGCATGAATTGGGTGGGCACCAAGTGTTCTCCCCCCCCCCCCCCAAAAAAAAAAACTTATCTCAGCTGGTGAGAAAACGCTTCTTTCCACCTTGGCAGCAGGAATGCACTGAAAACTGAGCATGCGCAGGTGCCGGTGTCATGGAGAGTAGTGTTTTCGTTACCATCAGGGGGAAATCTTCAGCTGGCGGAGCTTGGGATTCCCACCAGTTACCACTAAACATGTGCTACTGTTGGGTGGGCCTGAGCCATAAATGGGTGGGCCCTGGCCCACTCAAGCCCACCTGTGGCTACGCCACTGCTTTTGCTGAAGGGGCAGGTCGACATCCCTGTTAACCTAAAACAAATGAAGCGGAAAGCTGGACACCACCGAAGAGCGTTACCTGGTGTAGAGGTAGATGGATCTGCTTCACCAGAGCTTTCACTGCCACCTGGATCTCATAGAAAAGGGGCTGGTTGTAGCTGTCGAAAGCAAGATCCAGATTTTCCACTGATTCTGAGGCAGCCAGGCTTTGGATCCATTCCCACTCGTCTCTACCCACGGAGTCAAGTTAGAAAGATAACACAAGCTCAGTGCCCAGCTATGGTTGAAGGCATTCCAGATCTGTTATCTACTGAATCACTAGGAGACGTCCAATGTAAATGTTTATAAGTGCACTAATTGATTAAAATAACTCTCAAGTATGCCCTGGAAGCAGTAAGAGTGCCAGTTTTTTTCCATCTAGAATTTACTCGGCAGTCGGCATTAAGAGCATCGTTGGAATCCTTTTTGTCTTAGATCTCTCTTTCTTTTTCAAGGCAGAATAGGTATGTTTTGCAGAAGGCTGCATGGGAAGGTGATTTCTTATACAGTATGTAACTTTGCATTTATTTTTTCGCTGTTTATCTCTTTGTGAAAAAAAAGGTTATAACTTACTGGCAGCTACGACCAGGAGAAATGGTTGAACTGAAAATCATGGCATATGGGGTCTTTTGTTAAGGTGCATTAGATTTCGCACTTAAAAGCCCTGATATTCAGATCACGGGAGACAGGTGGACTGTCTCCCGCAGTCCACATGAACCCGGATATTCAATGCTGGGCCGTTTCTGCTGACCGGCATTGAATATCCGGGGGGTTTTCAGGCGGGTTGAAGATAACCGACTATGTCAAAATTCAGACATAGCCAGTTATCTTTAAACCGGTCAAATATGACCACCAAACCCAGTTTTAAAATTGGCAGATAGATGGTTATAGCACGTGATATAACCGGTTATCCGCCAGCCGCTAACCATGGATATTCAGCGGATAGCCGATTATCCCCTGCTGAATATCAGCGGATAGCCAGTTAAGCACTATTTAACCAGTTAGAACCCATTCTGACCAGTTAAATAGCACTACGTATCTGGCAGAATGTATTTTAATGTGCACCAAGTACATATCTAACGCAAGTACTTAGTTGGGGGGACGGGGGGGAATGTTTAGCACGTAATCTGAAGGATACTGCATTAAAATGATTAGTAGCATGCAGTTCTCAGCTTGCAGGTGGCACCCAAGCACAAGGGTTGGATTTTATAAATGGCGCTCAAAAATGGACACCGGAAAAGATTGGCCTTAAGTGCAAAGTCTATAAAGGGGGCACGTTCTTTATAGGATTGTGCTTAACGCCGATTCCCGCACCTTACCTTTGGGTGTCAGATTTACAGCTGCTGAAACTTGGTGTAAATGTTGGCACCCAAGTTGGGTGTGAAGACCCAGTATTCTAGAACACTGCGTGCAATTTATCGGAACACCCATGACGTGACCATGCCACTCCCATGCTCACACCCCCTTTTGAGCTTCATGGGTGCCAGCTTTATAGAAGGGCGTACAGCCAGATGCGTCCGCAAACTCTAACTGGTGCCAATTAATTTCAATTATTGGTTGATAGCGGCCAATTATTGCTTCTTAATGGCTTGTTAATTAATTAGTGCACACATCTCAGGATCACATGCCCAAATTTAGGCACCCAAATATATAGAATCCAGGGGTTAGTGTCTCTTATTTAGGAGGCAGGACACCGTCCTACACTAACTGCACGTCAGTTAGCGCACGGTAAGCACAGCACGTTCAATACAAAAAAAAAGAAAGTGCTTGACATTGAACATTTTTGCTAAAACAAGCATAGAAAGATAAATAACCAAACCCAATGGGTGCAAAAACCACAAAAATTTACACTTCAACAATGCAATGCTATCATACCGAACCAACAACCCCTTCTTCCCCTCCTTCACCATCCCCCCAACCAAATAGGAAACCCCATGAAAGCCATAACTACTAAGTGAAATGTTCATGGTCTCCCACAAGAACACTCAACAAGCCGTAGGGACCCAAAGTAGCGCCAAGAGTGATAATCCCATTGTCGATGGAAAGGAATCAATTGGCCATTGCCAAAGGCAGTCAATTTAGTGACTTGTTATATAAAGCCCATCTTGCAAAGAACTATAGTCTCTGGGAGTAGCTCTGGTTTCCTCCAAGCTGCAGCCATAGCAAGCTTACTGGCAACAAACAGACAATGGGAAGCACTTTCCATGTCCTTTCTCCCTGCCTAGTTTTGTCCCTTCCAAAAAGTGGTCTTTAACACACAATTTACTGTTTGCTAACTGTAAATATGCTGCTTTGGCTGCCCTAAGTTAATCATGCGGTAATGTTGCTGACCGCAGCACCCAGGTAACTCCTGGCTGTCGCCCTAGGCTGGATGTTCAGTGCCTGCACCTGGATATGGGCCGGTACTGAATATCTGGGTTCAATTCAGCTCGCGGTGGACAGTTGAACCAAGGAGATTTGATAACAGGAGATGGCATGAGCCTATCTGGGCCATAATGTGGGCGGAGCTCATGGGCGTAGTTTGAATGTTTCATTTGGGGGGGGGGGGTAAAGGATGGGGCGGGGCATATTAGCATATTCATTTGCATATATATATATATATATATATATATATATATATATATATATATATATATGCAAATGAATATGCTAATATGGAGGAAGGAAGGAAGGAAGGGAGAAAGAGCTGGCTTTTTTGGGAATAACCATACTGAATATGTATGAGATATGCCCCCTCGCCACCCCCCAAACTACGCCCATGGGGAAGCTTGTCTCCCTATCCATGTAATTGTTTTGGGTGTACCAAGATGGCAACAGCTGAACTGAGGAGAATTAAAACCTCCTTGGGTGGAGTGGGTGGAGAGGGTAGAAACCGTCTTCAGCATTGTGACATCATGCTGTCTCCTGTCATCAAACCTCCTTGAGTTGATATTGAGCCCCTAATTGTTAAGTATGGTGCAACCTCTTTTATAGGTTATAGGCCACTGGATTTTGCATTTTCATTGTAAGTCTGTAAATTACAAGAACACTTCATGACTGTTAAAGTGAATCACTTTGTAGTAAGACCTTGAACAAAAGAATCCAAAACACTTACTTGGAAACATTAGCATTGTCTCGTATTTTAACATGGCAGAGGATATTGGGAGTCTTTGGGGTACCAAGACTTTGATCTGATCTACTGAACTGCACAACTTCAAGTAACCCAAGTATAGCCCAGGAACAAGGCGCTGATGACTTCGTTTCTGATAAGCCAGGATGTCCTAGAAAAAACGGGAAAAAGACCTGGTTTTTCTTTCTTTTATTTTTTCACTTTCAAATTACATATCACCAAACTTCGGGATATATAAGAAATAAGCAATAATGGAGTGGAGGAGTGGCCTGGTGGTTAGGGTGGTGGACTTTGGTCCTGGGGAACTGAGAAACTGAGTTTGATTCCCACTTCAGGCACAGGCAGCTCCTTGTGACTCTGGGCAAGTCACTTAACCCTCCATTGCCACATGTAAGCCACATTGAGCCTGCCATGAGTGGGAAAGCACAGGGTACAAATGTAACAAAAAAAAAATCAAAGGGGGGAAAAAAGGCCTGTTTTTATATTTGCTGGGTGCACACGTCCTGACTCACTTGATAATGATGTGCACTTCGGAAATAGGTGTTGGAAGGACATGTGGAGGGGCATTTTTGAACGTGGACGACCATCTCTAAGGGCGCCCATCTGTAAGGATGGTGCCATGAAGGGGTGGAGAAACCCGTATTATCGAAACAAGATGGGCGTCCATCTTTCGTTTCGATAATACGGTCGGGGACGCCCCAAATCTCAACATTTAGGTCGACCTCAGAGATTGTCGACCTAAATGTTGAGATCATCAACCTTAGAGATGGTTGTCCCCAATTTTCGGCGATAATGGAAACCGAGGACGCCCATCTCAAAAATGACCAAATCCAAGCCCTTTGGTCATGGGAGGAGCCAGCATTCATAGTGCACTGGTCCCCCTGACATGCCAGGACACCAACCGGGCACCCTAGGGGGCACTGCAGTGGATTTCAGAAATTGCTCCCAGGTACATAGCTCCCTTACTTTGTGTGCTGAGCCCCCGAACCCCCCCCCCCCCAAAACCCACTACCCACAACTGTACACCACTACCATAGCCCTTAGGGATGAAGGGGAGCACCTACATGTGGATACAGTGGGTTTTGGAGGGCTCACATTTACCACCACAAGTGTAACAAGTAGGGGGGGATGGGCCTGGGTCTGCCTGCCTGAAGTGCACTGCACCCACTAAAAACTGCTCCAGGGACCTGCATACTGCTGTGATGGAGCTGTGTATGACATTTGAGGCTGGCATAGAGGCTGGAAAAATGTTTTTTCATAATTGTTTTTAGGGTGGGAGGGGGTTGGTGACCACTGGGGGAGTAAGGGGAGATCATCCCCGAATCCCTCTGGTGCTCATCTGGTCAGTTTGGGCACCTTTTCGAGGATTGGTCGTGGAAAAAAAGGGACCAAGTCGACCAAATGCTCGTGAAGGACGCCATTTTTTTCCATTATCGGCCGAGGACGTCCATCTGTTAACCACGCCCCCGTCCCGCCTTCGGTACACTGCTGACATGCTCCTGGGAACTTTGGTCGTCCCCACAACAGAAAACAGTTGAGGACATCCAAAATCAGCTTTCGATTATGCCGAATTGGGCGAACCCCGAGAGAAGGATGCCCACCTCCCGATTTGTGTTGGAAGATGGGCGTCCTTCCCTTTCGAAAATAAGCCTGATAGTGGTGAAATCTGGCAAAGGACGAAAATGTCTATTGCTTGATGTCAGGACCCAACACAGGCACATCCACTCCATTCATTATTCATAAAGCTCTATTAATTATGCATTCATACATAAATCCCAAAAGATGCATAAAACATCTACTTATCTAGTTAGGTGGTAAACAAATCTATGTTATAAGGGACAACGAATCCAGTCCCAGTTTCACACCATCATTGCATCTATGAACTTGGAGTCCTTGAATTTCTTAGACAAATGGAAAATGCAAATTATTAAGGGGTCTTTTTACTAAGGTGCACTGAAAAATGGCCTGCGGTAGTGTAGACGCGTGTTTTGGGCGCGTGCTGAATCATTTTTCAGCGCACCTGCAAAAAATGCCTTTTTTTAAAATTTTTGCCAAAAATGGACATACGGCAAAATGAAAATTGCCGCGCATCCAATTTGGGTCTGAGACCTTTCTGCCAGCCATTGACCTAGCAGTAAAGTCTCACGTGGTAACCTGGCGGTAATGACCTACATGCACCAAATTCCACTTGGTACGTGTAGCTGACGCGTGCCAGAAAATAAAAATATATTTTTCGGTCGTGCGTAGCGAATGCGCGCCAAAAATGAAATTACCACAAAAGCCACGCAGAAGCCGTGTGGTAACTCCATTTTGGCGCATGTTAGGTGTGCGTAGACCAGGGGCGTATCTGCGTGGGGCCTCAGGGGCCTGGGCCCCCGCAGATTTTGCCCTGGACCCCCCTACCGCCATCAACCCTCCCCCGCTGCCGTTCTTACTTTTGCTGGCGGGGGACCCCAACCCCCGCCAGCCGAGGTCTGCTTCCACCTGCCGCTGCCGTAAAAACTTCTTCTTCAGCCGGCGGGGGACCCCAAACCCCCGCCAGCCGCCCCGCGGTGTTTAAAATTCATCTTCGGCCTCCGTGGCCGTGCTGCTGTGATAGGCGCTGTTGAAATCCACTTTGGAGTCTGACGTCGCAGCACGTACAACGTACAACGACGTCAGACTCCGAAGTGGATTTCAACAGCGCCTATCACAGCAGCACGGCCACGGAGGCCGAAGATGAATTTTAAACACCGCGGGGCGGCTGGCGGGGGGTTTGGGGTCCCCCGCCGGCTGAAGAAGTTTTTACGGCAGCGGCAGGTGGAATTAGACCTCGGCTGGCGGGGGTTGGGGTCCCCCGCCAGCAAAAGTAAGAACGGCAGCGGGGGAGGGTTGGCGGCGGGAGGGGGGTGGAGAGAGTCATTGGTGGCGGTGGGGGCTCGGCGGCGGCGGGGGGCTAAAATGTGCCCCCTCCCTCTGGCTCTGGCCCCCCCTACCGCCGGAGTCCAGATACGCCCCTGGCGTAGACGCTTAAGTGGCTTAGTAAATGGACCCCTAAATGAAAAGGGGGCAAACCCAACACTGACGTAGCCTGTCCCTTATGTTAAGAAGCTTGTTGGCAACCCTTCTGTCAGTCCACCTATCTATGTGTGCATAGATTGAAGAATATTAATCTGTGCATGTGACAGTTCAAGGGAAAAAGGTATGATGGTGGTACAGTAATCTATGCCAAGGAAGCACCCTCTGATGAGATGAAAAAGAGTACAGTGAGAGAAGTGGAGTGGAGAGGTACTGAGGAGCTGCAGAGTGAATGCAGCTCCTACATCTCTCCCTACATTCCTCCACGGGAACTCCGTTCACTGGGTAAATCTCTCTTATCTGCACCCTTCCCCTCCACCGCTAACTCCAGACTCCGTTCCATATGCCTGGAATAGACTTCCTGAGCCGGTACGTCAAGCTCCATCTCTGGCCATCTTCAAATCTAAGCTAAAAGCCCACCTTTTTGATGCTACTTTTAACTCCTAACTCTTATTCACTTGTTCAGAACCCTTATTTTATCATCCTCACTTTAATGTTCCCTTATCTCTTATTTGTCCTGTTTGTCTGTCCTAATTAGATTGTAAGCTCTGTCGAGCAGGGACTGTCTCTTCATGTTCAAGTGTTGCGCTGCCGCCAAAATAGATCACCGGCGACCTATTTCGCCGGCGACGTTCGATTATGCCCCTCTATATTACCTTCACCCTTTATAAATGTATATTAACAATACTCCCACCTAACTGACAAAAAGAGAAAAATGATCTAGCTTCTCTGTCAATCAATAACCTTTTCAGTTGGGATGGATACCAACGTAGGAATCTTGAAGTTTCAATTCAACTGATTTGGTTTCAACTATAAACTGGGTTATCATAGCTGCTGGCCATTTTCACAAACACACTTTGCAAAAGGTGAAATAACACACATTAAATCCCCGTGAAAGCGCTACCTGAATAGTTATGAGTAAAATGTCTAGCGCAGTTGGCTCTTCAGGTGTTGAGAGGGATTTTCGCTGGCTCTGTAGCTTAGATATCTGCATCCATTTACCATTAAAGTATGAATACAGAGTTTCCACTTCTCGTATTGTAACTATGAGGATGTTGCCATGTCTGTCCTTGATTGGTTCATAATACACTCTGCCCAAGTTGTGAGTGCCAAGGAGGTTCTGGAAAACAAGCAGATCATTCCTGGTTGTAATGAGGAAATAAGCATAAAAAATATCCCTTGCATATCACATACCTCTCAGCCTGCCAAAAGTCTAACTGTGGTACATTGTTCTTCATTCGCAAAGAGCCGGAGACTCAACATTCAGTAGGAACCAAAAATAGCAGAGGCAGACTGAAATAATGGGAGATGCGTACAGGTGAAAGACTAAGGACCCAGCTCAAACCTGTTTTTGTGTTTACTGGACTGCCAGTTCCAAATGTCATTTTCTCTTGGAAAAGTAGATGACTTAGTGGCCTGGCGTATGACCAGAGGTTCTTATCTCTTAGACTGGGTAACTCTGTAAAAGGAGTAGGCAGCTCCGACCCTTGAGAGCTATAGATGGGTCTGGCTTTTAGAATATTCAGAATAACTACCCCTCAGATTCACTTGCCTATATGTGGTCTAAGAGCTCAGATAATTTTAAGATCTGACTTTTATCCAGGTCTTTTTTTCATTGACGCAGAGTCCTAGAGATTCATTTTTATACAGTAGCTAATGGAAGAACCTACCTTACCTAGATTCACAGGTGAAAATTCTTGCAAATCAAGCTGGTCAAAATTTGCTAAATTTAAAACAAAAAAAAACTCTCCAGTGGTGGATCTTTCCCCTCATGTACTTTATATTAACAGCAAATATGTGGAGTGCATCCCTCCCCCTCCCTCTCAACTGCCTGATATTTAAAAAGCATAATAAAATCAACTACCTTCTAGTAGATGTCCCACCGTAGACCAAGCAGTGTTGCCAATGGAAAAGAGGATACTACTCCAGAAGGATAAGCATTTGTCTACCTCCCATTTCCCTTGGGAGATATTTTAAAGGAGTTGGGAAAGGGGGGGGGGGGTAGGAGAGGGAAGGGTTTAGAGGAGTGGAAGTGAATATTGTGAAGAGAGGGAAATGAAGTGGTCACTTGAGATTCTTTAAACCGAAGGGGAGAGACAGAAGGGAGATCAGCTGTAAATAATTTTTTTAAAATATTGGGTCAGGGATTGGGGGAAGGTTAAATTTGGACAGGTGGCTTTGAAGAAGGAGAATACACCACAGAACATTTGTTGTTTAAGATCAGGAGGGTGAGAAGGAGAGAGAAGGGCTCTGTCACCCCACATTTTTAAAAATTGGGTAGGTGGGCTTAAGGGATGCAGATTTTTTTTTTTAACCATTGGGCGGGTGGTGTGGAGGGAGAGGAATTCACTGCTAGACGGTGTTTTTCTTGAATTGCTGTTTGGGGAAGGCCTGCTTGTCAGTGGCGTAGCTAGGGGGGGGGGGGGCGCCAGGGGAGCGGCCGCTCCCCCAAATGGAGTTCTGCCGGCACCTATTTGTTTCTCAGCGTGTTGCATTGAAAATGTGCACTGGCGCTGGTGGAAGGCCGCTTTCGCTCCTCCCGCTCCATCAACCTGGCTGCGCTTCTGCTGTATGTGTAGTACCTGGATTTGGCTAGTTAAGTTAGGCAAATAGCACTGGAAAAGAATGCTAGTTTTCTAACTTTTTTTTTTTTTTACCTAATCCTGACTAGAGACCTGTTTACAATGTGACTAGCTAAGTTTAACTACAGTGAAAACTGGGTGTTCATTTGCAATGTACATTATTCTCTGTGGGGCCTATTTGAATCAACTGAACGCATATTATGAGCGTGCATTATTAATTTATTTATCTATCTATCGGGATTATTAACTGCCTTTATAAGAGATTCACTCAAGGCGGTGTACAACATTACAGTTTAACATAAAACTTATAAAAGTTTGTTAACAGCATAACAATAATAAAATGTTCAAATATAAACAAATACAATAAATGAGGTACCCTTGAGAAGAGCAAATTAAAACCTAATAATAAGGCTACCATAAAACAGTACAAAACATATACACATTTAGCAGCAATGAAATTCAAATAACAGAGTGTCAGCAGGCAACCGCCTTCAGGCCTTCCTGCAGGTATGAACTCGGCTGAACCTGGAAGGGCCCTTCCCTGGACAGAGCACCCCCAGAAGCAGACTCCAAAAATATGCTTAAAACCGCTTTATTCCATCAGCAAGGCCAAGACATTTCCTCTTCCAGACACAGTCCTTGGTTACAGCACATATCACCCCTTGTTCTTTCCCCCCCCGCCAGCCACAGTTTCTGGATACAGTTTAAATCATTCACCGCTTCCCCAGCATGGCCTGATTCCTGGACACAGTTTTAAATCACTCACTGCTTCACCAGCATGGCATGACTTCTGGACATAGTTCAAATCACTCACTGCCTCCCCAGCATGGCCAGGTTCCTGGACACTGTTCAAGTCACTACCTGTTTCTCCAGCCGGGTCTGACTTCTGGCCACAGCTGAAATCATTCACTGCTTTACAGCACGACACCTCTCTGCCCCTTGAGTGGAATAGCTGCTTAACTTTTCCTCCAAGCTTTCCCTAGCCTTGAAGAAGGTTTGTTATGAAGCCTTTCAATTTCTTCCCTTGTACCTGAGCTAGAGCAGCAATCTCCATGGGCTCACTTCCCCAGTCATCTTGGGCTTGGATCTCCTCTCCAACCTCTTTCTCCACCTCCCATGCCATGGGCTCCTCTCCCTTTATGGTCCCCAGCTGGTCCTCTCCCTCCTGATTATTCTTCCTCAGCCAATCGCCCTCCTCTCCCTCGGGATCCTGGGACTCGTAGTTCCCTTGCTTCTCCCTTTGCTTGCCCCTAGGGCTTTGCACGGGTTCTTGGGAACTGTAGTCCTCCTCCCTTCTCCAGCTCTTGGGAAACTTATGCCTCAGTGGGGGCGTGGCTTCCCAGCCCCTAGGATCCTGGGACTAGTAGTTGGAATCCCTGGTATGAAACCTACCCATCTTGCTCCTCTCCCAGATCCCTTCTTCCCTGACGCTCAGGGGTTCCTCACAAGAGACATATCAGCATAACAGGAGGAGTGGCCTAGTGGTTAGAGTGGTGGACTTTGGTCCTGGGGAACTGAGGAACTGAGTTTGATTCCCAGTGCAGGCACAGGAAGCTCCTTGTGACTCTGGGCAAGTCACTTAACCCTTCATTGCCCCATGTAAGCCGCATTGAACCTGCTATGAGTGGGAAAGCGCGGAGTACAAATGTAAGAAAAAAAAAATAAGCAGACATTAGAACATTCAAATAACATGGATATGATGTTAATGCTTTTCTACAATATCGCTTACCATGTACCCAAGGGGCTAAGTGCAGATATATATATATGGGGACAAGATGCAGATATATATATATGGGGACAAGATGCGTGGTACAGAGTCAGTTGGGATAAATAAATGAGTGGCTAAACTCAAGGCAAGTTCTTTGTACAGTTAAACAAGATATAAGGAACTGGTCTAAGTTACAGTGTGTGTAGCAAGCTAGTCCAGGTGCAAAGTGATTTGGAATACAGGTTAGTAAATGAGGAAAGCTTGCTAAATTTAGCTATTTTCCATCGTTTGGATCTGGCCAGTTAGGCATTGACTGGTCAGCTGGATCCATTTGGGTATTTAGCTCTTGGGGCCATGTTTACTAAACACATAGGAATATATAGGTATCTCTAGTGTTAGCGCATGCTAATTTTTAGCGTACGCTAAAAATGTTGGCATGCCTTGGTAAACAGGGCCCTTAGTGGGTTGTTTAAAGCAGAAGGAGCATCATAAGCACCATAACTGCCTGACTTTTCACAGTCCCTGCGGTCAGTGGGGCTCTCACAGTTTCTGACTGCAGCTAAATTCTGGGCTGCCCCATGTGGTATGGAGGGAACGTGAGAGGTGATGGTCCTCCAGTGGAGGAGAAGAGGAGTGAAGGCATAAGAGGAGGGGGTAAGGAAGCAGCGCTAGGATGGGGGTAGGGGGAGAGCCAGTGTTGCCAGGTGGGCGGTTTTCTGCGACCCGCCGCGGGAAATTTTTGCCCGCGGCGGGTTGCAGTTTTTTGGGCTTCTTTTGTGTCTTTTGGGTGGTTTTTTGAGCATTTTTTTCAGCCGCGGGGGGTGGGGTTAGTGACATTTTGGGTGGGGTTAGTGACGTTTTGCGCGGGGCCGATGACGGGGGAGGCGGGGTTGATGATGGCGGGGGCGGGGGTGATGACACGGGGGTGGGGGTGTCAGGGACGGGGTTTGAGTTTGGGCAGGTTTTGGGCTCATTTGGGTGGGAAAAAAATGTTCCATCTGGCAACCCTGGGGAGAGCCAGATTCATATTGTAGCTTAAATGCTTTGGGGCAGACGGCTTTTCCCCTTCCCATAGGCCCTGCTCAGATCCTCTTCCCTCCAAGCAGTTCTTCCTTACCTCTGACTCTTTATGTTGTTTGTCTTCTCGAGTATTACTAGAGCTGCCACTAAAAGAAAATCCAGCATGAGGCCTATTAGCTCTCACATGCAGATAGGCCTAGTGATGCTCTTCTTTTTGCATGGGTTTCCATGGTAACAAGAAACCCATAGAGGAGAAGGGTTAGGATGCTACTGGGCTTGTCAGTACAAGAGAGTTAGTAGGCCCTGCACTGAATTTTCATTTTGAAGCTGTTGCTATTCCTGCCAGAGGTTAGCACTACTCTAGAGAACAAATAGCAGACCTGGATGAAGGCATCGCGGTGTCAATACTCTGGCCTCTACTAAAATTTGGAACCAGAGGCAGTTGCTTATTCTGAAATCCAGGCCTGAGTAGGGGTAGGCAATTCATTGGTAACGAATCTGTTCTACAGCCCTCATTTCCCTATTCAGCATTTTTAATATCACTAGCTTACAGAAATGAAAGGTAAAAAACAGATCCACGTAAGATGCAGATAAAGTTGAGCCTGGCATGTGGTATAATGGAAGGTGAGGTAAGGCAACATGAATGTGTATTACTCAGTTGTTTTAAAAAGATAACAATGAAATCAAGCTACGGTAACCAGATGATTGAACTCAGTAGACTTTTGGCCTTCTTCCAACCACACGTGCAGCAAATGTTTCTCCAGAACACTCTGTACAGATTTCAAACAGCCCTACATGCATTCACCAAATATGCTTTATCTAACAACACTAGTGCATTGAAAAACCCAACTAGAGGAAGCAGGAATGTGACATAAAAATCAAACTCAAGTCTCTCTTGTCCAGTATATCCCAAAGAACAGGCTAATGAAATTTAATTTGACACAATAGACTGCTAAATTAGAAAACAATGAAGAATGAATCCCTATACATTTTTAAACTTAATTTTTATTAGCAAACCAAACAAATTAAATATTATCAGTTTAAACAGACAGTGCTCTCCCACCCCCAACTATACTCCCTCCTGCTCTGCAGATCAGTCTGGCCACCATTACCACAAGCGTCCAAAGGTCACTCATTGCAATAGGCTAGAACCATCCAGGGGCTTCAATAGATGGATACTAGGTTTCAACTTCACCCAGGCAAACCCATATCTATTTCTGCTCTGTGCCATCAGCAGATCCAGCTCCACTGCCACCTGCAACTCCTCACACAGCTGAGGGGACTCAACCACTGACCATTTCCTAAGGAGAGCATGCCTGACTGCAGCGAGTAGAGTTTTGATAAGGCTAGAATGCTGGGTCTTACCCACATCATGGAGGAAGCAGTAGGAGACCATAGAGTCTTCTGGACTCTAAACCCCCCCCCCCCCCCCCCAAATATTCAAAACCATTTAACTGGCTAGGAATGGCACCTGGCTGGTTAAATGGTACTTAGCCGGCTATCTGGCGATTTTCAGCAGGAGATAACCAGCTGTCTCCTGCTGAATACTGCTGGTGAGCACCTTAGTTGATAGTCGGTTACATCGTGCAATATAACCGCCTATCCACCAATTTTCAGTGCGTCGCCAATACCTGGAATATCTTTCAGCGGTTCAAACTTAACCAGCCAGCGCTGAATATCAAACTGGATATTCAACGCTGTTCACCGGAAACAGCCCGGTATTGAATATCCAGGTTTAGCGCTGACTGCAGGAGGCAGGCCGGCTATCTCCAGTGTTTATTTATTTATTTATTTTGGTGCATTTCTACCCCACATTTTCATACAAGTGCAAGCGCAATGTGGCTTACATGAATTCAAGAGGAAACAATACAATGCAAAGATGACACCGTTACAGATGGTGACAGGCAGGGAATGGAACAGGGGACAACACGGGGCATAGGCGGTCGGTGGCCCAACTGTTTGGGGAGGCTAAAGGGGGTGGGGTTAGGGGTGGGGCCAGGGGCGGGGCTTACATCCATAATTGTCTGACAATTCACAGAAAAAAATAAATAAAAATAAAATAATCACAATTAATACCTTTTATTAAATTTAGATATTAGATATGTATCATATGTCAAAGAATAAAGTGGTTGCTCAAAGCATATACTAACCATAATTGCTCAACTACAAAACACTATGCACAACTTTGTGCAAAAACACACTCAGAACCTTACTGTACCATAAATATTACACTGGGCAGACCCTAATACACCAGCGCTGCGTTCGTCTAGTAGCGCTTTAGAAATGATAAGTAGTAGTAGTAGTAGTAGCAATATACCACAATATGGAAAATGCAGACCATCAACAATATGGAATTTGACTTTTTGGCCCACAATTAATAGAAATCAAAATCCAAAGCATATCTTAACAAACTAGGGATGATGAGGAAAAGGAGAAAGAAGAACAGTGGCACAGTTGCTAAGAATGTGATATGAGGAAAAAGTACTATGTGGCAATGCATGGAGACAGTGGTGGATACGTTGAGCTGTCACCTATTGGAGGTAGTAGAGATATATGTATTCAGCAAACAAAGAACATCATTAGTGGTGGGGAAGCAAGGATAAAGCTAGAGACCATGAGTCTCAGATGTGTACCCTGTGTCTAGAGAGAGAGGAAAATTCTGGAGTCCCTACTTCGAAGTTAGATCCAGCTTGAAAGGTGATATAATGGAGACTGTACTTGCCTGTCACTCACAAGGCAGGTAGAATCCTCTTTTGACGGTTGCAACGACACCGACATCAATGAAGAAAAAGGCACTACTGGCTCGTCTCCGGCTCCAGCTTCTCCCTTCTCTCTTCACACAGTGCCCCGCCCTCACGATGATGCATTTCCTGTTTCTGTGAGGGCGGGACACTGTGTGAAGAGAGAATGGAGAAGCTGGAGCCGGAGACGAGCCTGTAGTGCCTTTTTCTTCATTGACGTCGGCGTCGCAGCAACGAAAAGTTAAAGGTTAAAACGCGGGGGGAGGGCTGTGCCGGTCGGGGAGCCGAGAGCGGGAAGGAAGGAGGGAGAGCTGCCTGGCAAAGGTGCTGCGTTTGTGAGGGCAGCAGCAGCAGCCAACGGAAGTCCACGATTGGGCTGGGGAGGCTTAGCCTCCCCAAGCCTCTTATATGGGGCACCTATGACACGGGGGGAACGTTAGGGGCAAAGCAACCGGCAGATAACCATGCACAGTCAGCAAGGGAGGGAGGTTAAACATAGGAGATATCATTGGAATAAGCTTTGGCGAATAAGAATGCTTTTAAAGACGTTTTGAACAGCTGGTGGTCGACTAGTTCTTTTAGTTGTCTCGGCAGAACGTTCCAGCATTTTGGACTGATGTAGGGGAAGAACGAAGCAAAAAGGGTCTTGTATTTTACATTCCTGCAGTTGGGATAATGTAGATTGAGGTAGGTCCTTGCAGTTATTAGCGCATTTCTTGAAGGTAGATCGATGAAATTGAGCATATAGTCAGGGGCCTCTCCATAAATTATCTTGTGCGTTAGGGATCAAATTTTAAATGTAATACGATCTTTAACAGGGAGCCAGTGTAGTTTAAAACGCAGTGGCTGAGCATGATGAAAATGCGATTTGCCCAATATTAGCCTCGCTGCCGTGTTCTGAGCAGTCTGTAGCCTTTTCAGAATGTAGTCCTGAATACCAGCCCCACAATCCCCAGCCCATCCATGCACACATGATAATATCCTTCCAAAAGGTTTGCAAAGCTGAGCATCTATACAATATCAGGGCAACAGGAAAGTAGACACCTACTTTCCCTTATACAATACTGGCATAACTGGGTATATGTGTGCATAAAATATAGGCACAATCACACCTGCCATACAACTGGAGCAAATTCTTGCACCTAAATGTTGGAGATTTGTGTATTATTTATAGAATTCTATAAATTACGCGTGTGCGTCCCACCCAGGCTCCAGCCATGTAGCTCTCCAGAGCAGGGACTGTCCTTCCCCTTGTGAAACTTGTACAGCGCTGCGTAACCCTGGCAGCGCTATAGAAATGCTAAGTAGTAGTAGTAGTAGTATGCACTGTCCTCAAATTCTGTATATGGTGCCTAGAGTTGCGTGCATTAAATTGGGCACATGGCCAATTTACACATGTAACTTAACTGGATAACCAGTCAATCAGCGCTGATAATTGGGTGGTAACAACCAATTATCAGCACTAATTAGGACTTAGGCATACATTGGATATGCGCCTATGATGTTACGTGCACATACAATGTGCACCTAACTTCAATCGTGTGTAACTGTATGAGGGCATTGCGGGGGCGTTCCCAAGATTTGCGTGCATAAGTCTAGAATTGCACCTAAATGGAAGTGCATGCATTTCTAATTCTAGACGTCTACATTTAGGCGCAGTTTTGTGGTAAGCACAATTCTATAAAGGATGCATGTCCCTTATGGAATTGTGCTGTGTGCATTTTGGGGTCAATTTTGTAGGCACCATAAATAGAATTGGCCCTGTGTGACATAGACACACACACACACACACATATATGGTAGTGTTTAGGATATTGACATAGAAGCACATATGTGCGTATATACTTGTGTATATACGGAGGAAAGGAGAAACAGGGGTGATATGAAAAAGACGTTCAAATATTTGAAAGGTATTAATCCGCAAACAAACCTTTTCTGGAGACAGGAAGGCGGTACAACTAGAGGACATGAAATGAGGTTGAAGGGGGGCAGACTCAAGAAAAATGTCAGGAAGTATTTTTTTCATGAAGAGAGTGGTGGATGCTTGGAATGCCCTCCCAAAGGAGGTGGTAGAGATGAAAATGGTAACGGAATTCAAAAAAGGGTGGGATAACCATAAAGGAATCCTATTCAAAAGAAGTGGATCCGTAGTTGGGTAACCAACTAAGTCAATATTCAGACTTAGTCAGTTATCTTTAACCAGCAAAAGATAACTCATGTTTTCCAAATCTCCAAATATGGATGCTAAACCAGCTTTAAAAATAGTTGGATAACCAGTTATATTGGGTGATATATCCAGCTATCTGCTAACCGGGGATATTCAGTTGGGGATAGCCGATTATCCCCCATTCAATATCGGCGGATAGCCGGTTAAGCGCTATTTAACCAGTCAGCTGTTCTGAACGGTTAAATAGCGATGAATATCAGGGGTGGGGGATTGTGGTTTGGCTGGGAATTGAACCCAGGCCTCTTATATGGGAGGCAAGAATGCTACCACCGAACCTTCAATGCCAATGAAAAGTTTCACCCAATTAGTATGTATAGTTTGGGTTTGACAAATGGCTTACTCTGTAACATTCATTCAGACGTATTGCAGAAATGCTCCATTTTTTCTCATTTTTAACTCTATTAGGGATCCTTTTACTAAGGTGCGTTAATGGATTTAATACATGCTAATGATCAGCATGCTCTAAACGCCACACAGCCCACTGTATACCTATGGGCTGCTTGACATTTAACAAACAGTAATTCGTTAGTGCATGCTAAATCGGTTAGCGCATCTTCCCCCTTCCGCCTCCTCTACCCCTCCTCCAATGCTCACCTACCCTTGCTCATACCTCTCCTACTTCCGTCACTCTTGCCCATCTCTACCTACTTATTTCTTTTATTATTCTGATATACTTAACTTATTTTTTTTTCTTCATCAATACTCTGTAATCCCTGTTATTATGTAAGCCGCATTGAACCTGCTCTGAGTGGGAAAGTGCAGGGTACAAATGTAATAATAATAATAATAATAATAATGTTAGAAAAAGGACCCCTTAATGTTATTATTAAAGAATAAATTGGTCTTGTCGGAATTATACACCACTAACCTGTAACTGTGCAGTTGCCGCAAGCATCTTCTGCCGGGCCTGAAGTGCTGTCGATGAAGACATAGAAATGGACATGCTTTGTCTTAGCCACCTGATGTCATCCCACATGCAGGAAAGCTGGAAAATACACCAAATCCGAGATGAGCTGTTACCCCTCATGCCTATTTTCATGTGTTTGTTTTCACTGACGTGGTAAAGGCATAAAATGAAACAGCAAAAAGTGGAGACGGTCGGGAGGATAATGATGTCACTGGAGCCACACTCAGGTTATTCATTTTATTGTTGACCCAATACAGCTGTGTTTCAGCAAGTACCTGGATCAGGTGTCCTTGTTCTTCAATGTGTCAGACTTGTGAGTTCTTGTACCAAGTAGAGCGCTGCTCAGCCCAGTACTCAGACCAGGTTCTGCTTGGCGGCTGGACAACCGCGGGTTTCACCTGCGCTGACCGCCGTTCCCCAGAGGTTGAGCCCCTAGGTGCGGGCAGCCTGCAGGACATATGAGACGGAGCTGGAAGTGGGGTGATGAATGTATCGGCCAGGCAGGCAGCAGGTCAAGAGAGTAATCCAGGTACAGGCAAGTCAGTAGGCAGGCAAGAGAGTAATCCAGGTACAGGCGATAGTCAGTAGGCAGGCAAGAGAGTAATCCAGATGCAGGCGAAAGTCAGTAGGCAGGCAAGAGAGTAGAAAGTCAGTAGGCAGGCGACAGGCAAAAGAGTAATCTAGATGCAGGCGAAAGTCAGTAGGTAGGCGGCAGGCAAAACAGTAAACCAGGTACAGACAAAGTCAGCAACGAGGGACCAGTAGATAACAAGCAGACTACAGAGTTAGAAACACCTACCAAAGTAGAAGCCGAAGCATGGAGTCCAGGGAGAGCTCAGCTGATAAAGTACTGGCGTCTGACATCAGCAGAGAGAAGGGGCACAGCCATAGGACAAGAGCAGGGGAAGGAGGAACTGGAAGACCAATAGGAGAGAAGCAAGGGAAGCCAGGCAGAGGAAGAGCAGACCCAGGTTGGTGGAAGCAAAGAAATCAAGGAGCCTGGAAGCCAGGCAGAGAGAGAGAGCAGAAACAGGTACATGGAAGCAAAGCAATTAAGGAGCCTGCAACCACCGCTCTCTGAACAAACCCAGAGAGGAGTACACACACATGGCTTAGGCAGTGCCAGTCAAGTGTGCGTGTTGACGGGACCCAGCGCAGCCCAAGGATGCCGCTTGTGTTGAGGTAGGGGACATGACACAATGTGAGCAAATACAATCTCACCCCCACCCCCGGTATTCACCTGGCAGCAGACAGAGCTTTTGCTGTCCGCCGCTGATGTTAAACCTGGATATTCAATGATGGGCCGTTTCAGGCGACCGGCATTGAATTTCTGGTTTCATTTTTTACTTGCTTTGAGCAGATGCCTTCGGGTACACTGTGTGTTTGTACTTTCTCCTGAATGGAGATTTTTTTGGACAGGTTCACTGTCAGTTGGAACATCATTGTGACCCCTGAGGCAGGCGTTCGATTATGCCGAAACACGGGCCGTGTCAGGCCCTTCTGTCCAAGTGGTGAATAAAGCACCTTTTAAGCACTATTTCCTGTGTTGGAGTGTCCATTGACCATCCTCTACTCCTGTTTGGTTTTATTTTTTTCTGCAACAACTTAACTATTTAAGCCAGTATTCAGCGCTAACCAGTTAAGTGCTTAGCAGTTAAAGATAAACCTGCTATTTATGCAGCCTACTTTAACCACTAAAATAGCCAGTTTGGTGTTGAATATTTCCTGCTAACTGGTTATGTTGCGCAATTATAGCCAGTTAGAGGCAAGCCGAGGCTATTCAGTGGGAGATAACTGTTTATCTCCTGCTCAATATCAGAATTTGGGCACTAAAACACTATTTAACTGGCCAGGAACTGTTTCTAGTTGGTTAAATAGCTTTGAATACTGGGCCCAATACGGAGCCCAAGCCTTAGCCTATCATATAATCAGTTAATCCAACAAAATATTGCTCCACCATTCAGAATGGTATTGAAACAAGAAATCTTCACAAGCTCACACGTTTGTTTTTGTAGGAACCACGAATGTGTGAACTTATGAAGACTTTCTGGACCCCTGACTCAGGCATTTGTTGAAACACGGCCGTGTCGGGTCAACGATAAAATTAATAACCAGAGTATGGCTTCAGTGACATCATTATCTCCTGGACCGTTTCTGCTTTTTGCTGTTTCTGTTCTCTGCGGAACGTTTTTGTTCTTCTCCTGTTTCTCTTCAAAAGCATGAAATGAAACAGCAAAAGCTGTTACCAAATGCTGAAGGTTTTCTGTCTAATGCTTAGAGGAAAAAAACAGCAAAAAAGGCAGCTCTTTTACAGCACATGCATAGCAACAAGACATTCAGATGTAATGACACTCAGCAAGCACGCCAATGATATGAAATAATTGCTCTCAATCCACAGAACCAAGGAGGAAAAAGACAGACCTTAATGGGTCACACAGGGCTATCTTTCTGCCTCCTTTATTATAAAACCTACTCTTAGCGTGTCCGATGATAAAAATTCCACCCTCTCTTTAAGTAGCTGCCGTTTCTGCTTCTAAGCATACATTTTGTCTAAGTGCATAATTGCATTTATATAGCACTCTCTGTCCAACAAGAGTCTCATTCAGTGTACTTTTGCAAAACTGCATGCATCCAGTCAGCCCTGGTATGAGAAATCTGGCTATCAAGTTTGTGCCTGGGATATCTAAAAGCTTTCAAAGAAGGAAGGAAGAAAGAACAGATGAAAATTTGTAATGAACATTATTAATGAGGGCTGCACATTTAACGCATTAATAACACAGTTAGCATGTTAAATGTTTAGCTTGCATTAAAAATTTTAATGCTGTTAACACTTTGCTCTCTCCCCTCCCCCACAGCCAGCTTTGCTCTATCTCTTCCCTCCGACCCCGTACTCTGCATTGCCCCATCTTGTTTCCCTGTCCTCTGCCCCTCCCGCAGGCTCACTCATTTTAGGCGGGGTGAAGCTCCTGCACTGATCCGCTGCTTGTGTTCACTGTGGCTGTGGTAATGGCGGCAGCAGAAAGCAAAAGGCAGGTGCGGGGACGTTCCTCTCTGCACGCTGCCGCTGGCTGTACGGGACCCAGAGACTTGATGTAACTTCCTTCTTCTGGGACTGGCAGAACCATCGGTAGTACACAGAGGGGAACGTCCCAACACCTTCCTTTTGCTTGCTGCTACTGCCGCTGCCACAGCCGCAGTGAAGACAAGCAGCGGACTGGTGCAGGAGCTTCAGACCGCCTAAATGAGTGAGCCACCGGGAGGGTGAGAGGACAGGGAGACAAGAAGGGACAATGCAGAGTATGGGGGAGGCAGGAAGAGATGGGGCAAAGCTGGATATGGGGGTGGGGTGGGGAGAGACAGAGCAGTGCAGGCTATGAGGAGGGGAAAAGATAGGGCAATGCAGGATATGGAGGGTGTGGAGAGATGGAAAAGCATAGACCATTGGGGGGGGGGATAAGAGATGTGGCAATGCAGAATATGGGGGGGGGGGTGAGGACAGATGGTGCAATGTAGAATATGGGGGGGGGGGGGGAATGGAGCAATGTAGGATATAGGGGGAGACAAGGCAATACATCCATTATGGTTTTGTTTTTTATGGTAGGGGTGGTGGGGATAGGAGGAGAGACAGAGTGATACTAGATGGTTGGGGGGGGGGGGGGTCTGAGAGATGGGGCAATGCTTGATGGTGATGGTGTGTAAGGGAAGAGATGGGTTATACTGGATGATGAGGGAGAAGAGAGAGATATAGGTCGATGGTGGATGATGGAGAGAAAGGAACAATGCTGGATAGTTGGGGAAGAGAGAGAAAGGGGTGATGCTAGATGGCAGGGGAAAAGAAGGACAGATGTTGGAAATGGGAGATGGAAGAAAGAAAATAAAAGAAAGAAAGAATGGTAGGGAGAGGGTGTGGAGAGAGAAAGTATGTGTGGTGGGGAGAGACAGGGCAGATGAAGGGGACATATAGAAGGGGAACAGAGAGAGTGACTGCTGCTGGAAAGGAAGAGGATACTGAGATACTGAATGAGTGGTGAGGAAAGGGAGGGAGAGAGTGAGGATATACAGTAGTAGCTGGTCCAGAAAGAAAAGGAGGGAGTATGGAGTGACTGGTGCGGAAAGGGAGGAGGGATAGGAAGTGGTTGGTGTGGAGATATGAAGCACAGAGAGAAAGAGCATGGTTCGTAGGGGATAAGAAGGAGTAGATGGAGAGAGATTGCTGATGTCTGGATGACAGAGATGCTGGGGGAAAAGGAGTCAGTAGCCTAGTGGCTAGTGCAGTGGACTTTGATCCTGGGGAACTGGGTTCGATTCTCACTACAGCTAGTTACCTAGGCAAGTTATCTAACCATTGCCCCAGGTACAAATCACCTAACCCTCCATTGCCCTAGGTACAAATAAGTACCTGTATATGCTATCGGGCTCATTTTCGAAAGAGAAGGATGTCCATCTTTCAACATAAATCGGAAGATGGACATCCTTCTCCCAGGGATGTGCAAATCGGTATAATGGAAGCTCGATTTAGGGCGTCTTCAACTGCACTCTGTCACAAGGACAGCCAAAGTTCAAGGAGGTGTAGTGAAGGCGGGACTTGGGCGTGCTTAACACTTGGATGTCCTTGACCCATAATAAAAAAAAAACCAAGGACGTCCCTGGCAAACACTTGGATGTTTTCGCCCAGCCCTGTTTTTCCTACGACTAAGGCACAAAAAGGTGCCCGAAATGACCAGATGACCATCGGAGGGAATCGGGGATGACCTCCCCTTACTCCCCCAGTGGTCACCAACCCCCTCCCACCCTCAAAAAACATTTTAAAAAATATTTTCTGCAAGCCTCTATGCCAGCCTCAGATGTCATACTTAGGCCCATGACAGCAGTATGCAAGTCCCTGGAGCAGTTTCAGTGGGTGCAGTGCACTTCAGATGGGCGGACTCAGCCCCATCCCCCCCACCTGTTACATTTGTGGAGGAAACAGCGAGCCCTCCAAAACCCACCACAAACCCACTGTACCTACATCTAGGTGCCCCCTTCACCCGTAAGGGCTATCGTAGTGGTGTACAGTTGTGTGTAGTGGGTTTTGGGGGGCTCAGCACACTAGGTAAGGGAGCTATGTTTATGAAGCCCACTGCAGTGCCCCCTAGGGTGCCCGGTTGGTGTTTTGGCATGTCACGGGGGCAAGTGCACTACAAATGCTGGCTCCTCCCACGACCAAATGGCCTGCATTTGGTCATTTTTGACATGGACGTCTTTGGATTCGAAAATCGCCGAAAATCAGAAACGTCCATGTCTAGGGACGTCCAAATCTAGGCACGGCAAAATTTAAGGATTTGGATGTCCCTGATGGTATTTTCGAAACGAAAGATGGACGTCTATCTTGTTTCGAAAATACGGGTTTCCCCGCCCCTCGATTTGGACGTTTTGCAAGGATGTCCAAATCACAACTTGGATGTCCCTTTCTAAAATGCCCCTTCAGGTAAATCGCTTTGAATGTAGTTGGAAAAACCACAGAAAGGCAGTGTATCAAGTCCCATTTCCATTTCCCTACTAAGATTCTACATGAAATGTTGCTACTATTTGGGATTCTAGATGGAATGTTGCTAGTGGAGGAGTAGCCTAGTGGTTAGTGCAGCAGACTATGCTCCTGGGCTCCTTGTTACTCTGGGCAAGTCACTTAACCCTCCATTACCCCAGGTAGAAATAAGTACCTGTATATTCTATGTAAACCACTTTGAATGTAGTTGCAAAAAACACAGAACGGTAGTATATCAAGTCCCATTTCACTAGGTATTACCATGTTGTTGTGTTTTCAGGGCAAAGTAACATGTTCCATATCATTTTTAGCAGTCCACAAAAACCAGACACCCTTGACTTTTAAACAGAACGTCTGGCCTATGCATCTCACTCTAAGCTACTCTTGATGCAGCAGGGCATTGCCCTGGCTCTAAAAACATGTCCACGAAGATACCCGGGAGGAATAAGAATGGCATCTTCAGACAGTAGATAGTAACATTATAGATGATTACCTCTCTACCCTCATTTCCCCTTACGTTCCCGCCCGTAACCTCCGCTCACAGGACAAATCCCTTCTCTCAGTATCCTTCTCCATCACCGCCAACTCCAGGCTCCACTCATTCTGCCTCGCCTCACCCTATTCTTGGACTCAACTTCCTGAGCCCTTATGCCAAGCCCCCTCCCTACCCATCTTCAAATCTTTGCTCAAAGCCCACCTCTTCAATGTTGCTTTCGGCACCTAACCTTCATACCTTTCAGGAAATCTAGACTGCCCCTATTTGACTGACTGTACATTTGTCCTTTAGATTGTAAGCTCCTTTGAGCAGGGACTGTCCTTCTATGTTAAATTGTACAGCGCTGCGTAACCCTAGTAGCGCTTTAGAAATGTCAAGTAGTAGTAGTAGTAGATGATGACAGATAAGGCAGTAGAACTAGAATGAGAGGACATGATATGAGATTGAAGGGGGGCAGACTCAAGAAAAATGTCAGGAAGTATTTTTTCACGGAGAGGTGGATGCTTGGAATGCCCTCCCGCGGGAGGTGGTGGAGAGGAAAACGGTAACGGAATTCAAACATGCGTGGGATAAACATAAAGGAATCCTGCTCAGAAGGAAGGGATCCCCAGAAGCTTAGCCAGTGGTGGGAGGCAGGGCTGGTGGTTGGGAGGTGGGGATACTGCTGGGCAGACTTAAACGGTCTGTGCCAGAGCCGGTGGTGGGAGGCGGGGCTGGTGGTTGGGAGGTGGGGCTAATGGTTTGGAGGCGGGGCTAGTGCTGGGCAGACTTATACGGTCTGTGCCAGAGGTGGGGCAGGTGGTTGGGGGGCGGGGATAGTGCTGGGCAGACTTATACGGTCTGTGCCCTGAAAAAGACAGGTACAAATCAAGGTAAGGTATACACAAAAATGGCACATGTGAGTTTATCTTGTTGGGCAGACTGGATGGACCGTGCAGGTCTTTTTCTGCTGTCATCTACTATGTTACTATGTTACTATAAAGGAGCATTTGGCCCTTCCAGTTGTCTCCATCTGCTATTCTAGCTCTGGTCCTCCCTTTGTCCATATCATGTTAACCAAAACCACCCAAGTGGTAACTGGTAAGCAAGATTTACATTCTGGAATGAAGAAAACGGGGAAAGAGGAGGTATAAATCTAACACTGCAAATAGAAGTAAGAGCTACTCCATACTAGCCAGAACCAGATATCACTGCTCACTCTGAAATACCCAGTACTGAATGGACAGTTCAGCTTTTTGTATAAGTCAGCTAAAGCCATCTTAAATGTTTACTTGACCTCGACCCAGTGTGCATACTATACTGGAACAACAGACACTAGAACTGAGCTGTAATACAGCAGACGGGTTACCTCATTTTATAGTGGGCTTGTATGAACCGCCTAACCTTTGGCCACAGAGTTTATAATATTATTGAAATCCTTGATAAAAAGCTTATTGTTACCTTATTAAGTAATGCCGGGTGTAGTCAGGAGCTACCAGAACTAATTAGCTGGGGGGGGAGGGGTTTCTCAGGGAATAATGTCTCCTTTTATTGGAAGTAATGTGAGTTTGAAACAAATGCTAAGACTGAAAGTAAACACATTCTGCATATATATATATATATATATATATATATATATATACTAGCCGTTAAGCCCATTAAAACGGGCGAGATTTCCAGCTACCCTCCTCGCCGCCGCTCCCTACCCCCTCCGTGCCGGGCCCCAGCGCCTCTCACCTCTGTGTGAAAGCACTGCAGGCAGCAGCAGATCGCTGTGCTGCTGTCTGCAGCGCTTCCACACAGAGGTGAGAGGCGCTGTCAGGTCAGTGCAGGGGGCCCGATACGGAGGGAGGGGGGGCGGGAGCAGCAGCAGGGATGGGGGGAGGGTGGAGGTTGGTACACGCGATGTTCATTTCCAGGCTCCAGGCTGCAGCGTCAGCGTCCGACAGTCCGACTCCATTTCCCTCTCTGTTCCGCCCTCTGACGTCATCACGTATTGACGCGAGGGCGGGACAGAGAGGGAAGTCTCTACTGCAGATTTGCAGGTGAGTCGGTCACTTGCCATTTATATGTTTGATATATATATAATTTCCTAACATGTTTAAGCAGAATATAATATATGCATGTAGTGTAAGAGGGTGTTGTTTGTTTTCATTTGAAATAAACTAATTCCCCAGAATTTCTAACATCCTATCATTGTACAACTGTAACACCATTCTAATAATAAATGTTCGTTCGTAAAGGAACAAGATGCATTATCTCAATTTTATTTGCAATATTAATTTCTAAGGAACATTAGTCAAGTTTATTTTTTGTTTTGCACTGATGCCAACAGTTGAACAGATCATGTACCAAAACAAATCTCCAAATGATTGAATTGTCTGTGTAGCCCAGAACCACACAACCCCAAGGCACTTCTTCCAAAGCAGCAATCCACACTAAATGCATGAAACACATTTACACTACCTTGGTAAACCACAGGAAATCTTGCATAATTGAGCTGGTGTGAGAATCATCTATTTCTACAATTGGTATTTGATCTTCATTGGTTACGAGCATGCTGTCCTTGTAATAAAATATTACGGCTATGTAGAGCCCCCTGGAAGGAAAAGGACAGACATTTACAGACTTTCGCCAGCAGGAAATCAATACAAAACTTTTCTAGGCGTTCCCTTGAAGAGGACGACTCATTTTCCCCAAATTCTAGGCAGTTTATTATCCAGTTAAGAGGAAATGTTCTCTTGCTAACATGTTTCAAACCTAAATGGATTGGGAATGAGTACATTTTGAACAGGCCTTTGTACCCTATTGGGAGAATAGGCCCCCTTGCAAACAGTTTGTAGCGTATAGTATACTGCTGCTATGAACACCTTCCTTGCCAAATCCATTCTTCTAATTCTCTAAAAAGGTCTAGTTTTCTAGGTAAAAATATGCAAATGAGCTAGGTTCTTAGATCAAATGTATGTAAATTGATCAATCATTATTCATTTGGGAATATACCACAACCAGATCTATTTGGAAGACCTTGAGAACC
The DNA here is from genome assembly GCF_901765095.1 of Microcaecilia unicolor. Classification (NCBI taxonomy): domain Eukaryota; kingdom Metazoa; phylum Chordata; class Amphibia; order Gymnophiona; family Siphonopidae; genus Microcaecilia; species Microcaecilia unicolor. The sequence goes on along the minus strand of NC_044036.1, from coordinate 325,455,247 downwards.
ACAAAGGAGACCAAACAATGTGGTAGAAAGATACAGAAATATTCCCCACCATATTGAGTGCTATGAGCTGGATCACAACTAGGGATTTGTAGCCCAAAGCTTTCATTTCATAATATTTTGCATGTCATTTATGGGAAAATTTCATTTTGGGGCCCTTTTACTATGCACACCAATTTGGAGATATCGCCTGGCTACCGCGTGCGTGGCCTTTGCAGTAATTTCATTTTTTACAAGCGTCTGCTACACGCGTCCAAAAATCATTTTTATTTTCTCACGCACATCAGCTACCTGCGTCAAGTGGCATTCTACGCACGTAGGTCATTACCGCCTGGTTACCGTGTGAGACCTTACCGCTAAGTCAATGGCTGGTGGTAAGGTCTCAGACCCAAAATGGATGCGCGTCAATTTTTATTTTGCTGCACGTCCAATTTTGGCAAAAATTTTAAAAAGGCATTTTTTACAGGCGTGCTGAAAAATGGAGCTGTGCATGGCCAAAACCCGTGCCTACACTACCGCAGGCCATTTTTCAGCGCATCTTAGTATAAGGATCCCTTGGTTTGTTTTTGTGCATGTGTGCATTATTTGCAGATATACAATGATTTGTGTATGCACACATTATAGGAAAAGAGTGCTCATTCCTTCCAAAAGAGCGAGTCCTCTTTGCAAACAGTGCACACTCTTCGCAACAAATGCACAGTCCTTTCAAAATGTGTATATTATTAACGACATGTGAAAGAAATGAAATTTTGCATTTTTTCCCTGTAATTTCAGGAAAAAAATGACATGAAATTATGTGTTACTTGGTGCTTTTATGTTCAAATGGCCACTGATCTTGTCAGTGATATATATGTATATTCTATAAATACAATATAAAACTATGCATGTACTTCAGCTTAGAAAAGAATATCCTAACACGTTACTAGGTGGAATTTTTATGGGTATTCTTCCTAGAATGATTTGCAAAGTGAAAGGTATGTATATACTTTCACTTCGGAAATCTGGGAAAATCCACATAGGTATAATATACTACTATATATACCTGTATATACTGAAACAGTACATATAGCATGCCTGATATATATGGAGGGAGCTAAGTATATATAGCACTATCTATACTCTACAGCATTGGTTCTTAAACCTGTTCTGGGGACCACCAGCATGAGACAGATTTGCATGCCTGTTACCTCCATTATCCCCCCTGATTCTGTAAAAGTTGCCAAAAATTGCAAATGCAAATTTAGGCATAGCCCCAATTTGCATGCACAATTTAATAGAATAATGAGCCAATTAGTTCCAACAATTAGCGTTTTAACAAGCAATTAATGGCACTAATTAGATTTAATTGAGGCTAGCATGCATACATTTAGGCACGGGGTTTGCGCCTAAAGTTTACGCATTGGCTTAAAAAAGGGGGCAGAGAAACGGGAGAGTTATGGGTGTTTTGAGGCAGATCGGGGGTGTGGTTTTATATGACATGCGTAATTGTAGAATATGGGTGCTCCATGCGTCAATTTAGGTGCGTGCATTTGCATCTCGTTTTCTTTGGCGCAAATGGCAGTGCCTACATTTATGAGCGGCCTCTCCACTTAAGCGGTATTCCATAAACCATGCCAGACTTTAGGCCAGTGGCGTAGCTACGTAGGGCCACGGGGGCCTGGGCACCCGTAGATTTGGCCCTGGACCCCCCCTGCCGACTCACCCTCTTGACCCCCCCTCCCGCCGCCAACCCGCCGTCGCCTACCTTTGCTGGCGGGGGACCCCAACCCCCACCAGCCAAAGGTCTTCTTCGTCCGGCGCAAGGCTTCGTTCTGTTTCTGAGGCTGAACGTGCAGGGCGTCAGACTCACAGAAACAGAACGAAGCCTTGCGCCGGAAGAAGAAGACCTTTGGCTGGTGGGGGTTGGGGTCCCCCGCCAGCAAAGGTAGGCAACGGCGGGTTGGCGGTGGAAAGGGGGGGTCGAAAGGGTCATCCTCAGGGAGGGGGGTCAAAGTTGTTGTTGGTGGTGGCGGCGGCGGCAGGGGGTAGTCGGCGGCACCGGGGGGAGGGGCTAAAATGTGCCCCTCACCTCGGGCTCTGGACCCCCCTCCCTGCTTTAGGCACAGTTTACAGAATGCAGCTTAAGCGAGGTTTTTTCAGCACCGATTTTTTAGGTACTAGTTATTGAATCTAGCCCAATAAGCAGTGGCGTAGCAAGGGCAGGGCGGTGGGAGCGGTCCGCCCCGGGTGTCAACTCAAGGGGGGTGCTCCCAAAGTCCTCTTCTACCTGCCAGCTCCCGCACCCTACTACCTTTACAAAGAAATCTCGGAAGCCGAGGCGCAGCGCCTCGCGTCTGCATGTAAAAGAAGCGCGGATCGTCTCTTCGGGCCTTCCCTCACTCTGTCTGTCCCGCCCTTGCGGAAATAGGAAGTTGCGTCAGCGGAGGGCGGGACAGACAGAGTGAGGGAAGGCCCGAAGAGACGATCCGCGCTTCTTTTACATGCAGACGCGAGGCGCTGCGCCTTGGCTTCCGAGATTTCTTTGTAAAGGTAGTAGGGTGCGGGAGCTGGCAGTAAGAAGAGGACTTTGGATGGAGCTGAGGGTAGGCACTGGGTCGGGGGGGGGGGGGGGAGGGAAGACTCAGATGGGAGAAGGGGGAACAGATGGGAGAAGGGGCGTGGAGCCTCCCAACAGTTAAAATGCACTCCGGGGAGGGGGGGGGGTACAACGGCGAACTGCCCCGGGTGGCAGCCACCCTCGCTACGCCACCGCCAACAAGTAAAACTCTTGTGCATTAGCTATTTTTTAAAAATTATTTTGGGGAGGGAGTGTGTCATGGGCAGAGAACGTACATGGAAGTGTTAACCAGGTAGCACATTTGAATTAGTGTGTGCGAACTGGCTAGCGCTAAGTTCATATGGGATTACTTAGTGCTTCCTAAATAGGAGGCAGTAGGATTAATCTGTTACAGGTAATGACGCTAATGTGAACATTAGTGCAGAACGGTGGGGGGGGGGGGGGGGGGGGGGGTCCAAAGCCCGAGGTGAGAGGGCACATTTTAGCCCCCCCCCGGCGCTGCCAACCCCTCCACCATTTTTAACCCCCCCACGCCATTTTTGACCTCCCCGCCGCCGCCACCACCACCGTTGACCCCCCAGCACCAACCCTTTTGACCCCCTCTTCCCACCACCACCAACCCTCCCCTGCTGCCACCATCGGGTACCGCTGGCGGGGGTCCCCAACCCCCGTCAGCCGAAGTCCTCTTCTCCGGCGCGGCTGTGTCGCTGATCTGCAAGGCTTCTGTTTCTGTGAGTCTGACGTCCTGCACGTACACCTGCCCTTGCAGATCAGCAACACGGCCGCACCAGAGAAGAGGACTTCGGCTGGTGGGAACGCGGCCATGCCGGAGAAAAGGACTCTGGCGCGGCCACGTTCCTGATCTGCAAGGGCAGGCTTCTGTTTCTGTGAGTCTGACAACATGCAGGATGTCAGACTCACAGAAACAGAAGCCTGACCTTGCAGATCAGCAATGTGGCTGCACCAGAGCAGAGAACGTCGGCTGGCGGGGGTTGGGGACCCCTGCCAGCAAAGGTAAGCGGCAGGGGAGGGTTGGCGGCGGTAGAGGGGGTCAAAGGGGTTGGCAGCGTGGGGGGCCAGGGCCAAATCTACGGGGGCCCATGCCCCCATGGCCCCACATAGCTACGCCCCTGGTGCACACTAACGTGGCTGCACTACCAATTACCGTCAGGAATGCTCCTGACAGTAGAAAACAGAAAAATATTTTCTACCATGAGAAATAGCATATGCCAACTTCAAATTTACCACCAGGCGCCCGCACTAGCCTGGCAGTAGTGTCAATTTGGCACACGATAACCACGTGTTAGCCCTACCGCAAATTACTAAAAGGGCCTTTGAATCTGGGTTAGCACATAGGAAAGTCTTGCGTCAAGACACGCTAAACCCAGATTATAATCAGGGGCGTAGCTACGTGGGGCCATGGAGGCATGGGCCCCCACAGATTACACCCTGGCCCCCTCTACATTTGACCCCCCCTCCCCGCCGTCGCCACCTGCCCCGCCGCCGCATCAGGTACCTTGTTTGTTGGTGGGGGTCCCCAAGCCCCACCAGCCAAAGAGTCTTCTTCAGCGCCAGTCAACTCCGGCACCTTCGTTGTGGGATCATCTGTTTCGGACGCCTTACATCCTACACCATGCATGTAGCCCCGTGCAGGACGTAAGGAGTCAGAAACAGATGATCCCACAACGAAGGCGCCGGAGTCGACCAGTGCTGAAGAAGACTCTTTGGCTGGCGGGGTTTGGGGACCCCCCCGCCAGCAAACGGGGTACCTGATGCAGCGGCAGTGGCGGCGGGGCGGGCGGGGGGGGGGGGGGGTTTGCAGCGGCAGTGGGGTCCAAAGTGGCGGGGGTATCTGCGGCGGCATGGGGGGGGGTCTTCGGCGGGGGGAGGTGGCTAAATAGTGCCTCCCCACCTCGGGATCTGGCCCCCCCTCCCGCTGAGGTCTGGCTACGCCTCTGATTATAACTCTCTTTAGTAAAAGGGCCCCATCATTTGTAATAAAGTGCAGAGGTATAGTCTTGACAACGTTTGCTAATGGAAGTCATTTGAAAATCAGACTACGCCCACTAAAATACAAAATCCATTGCAGACCTGACCTAAAGCAATTCTCTAAAACACTGCACAGCCTAGAGTTTAGCTGGGTTTTGCAAACCGTTTTAAAGTCTTCACAAACTTGTTTGAAGACTGGAAGAGGTGCTTCAAGCTTCTAGAAACCGAATGCTTGCGACTGGCGTTCTGTAATTTGGAATTTTCTGCAACAGAAGAAGGAAATGCTTGACTAAATGATTGCATCACATCTGGTTATTTCTTCAGGTTTGCTTTGGGATCGATTTTCAAAAGGCTTGCTCGGCTGCTTTGAAAAAAATCTCCCCTTACTGACTGGCTAAATCACATAAGAAGATAAAAGTGCCACCCTGGGTCAGATTGATGGTCCATTGGGCTCAACACCCTCCTCTGACAATGGTCAGTTCGGGTCTCTTGGAAGTACCCGGCAAATGCAAATTGGGGCAACCCATTTTCTATTATGGTCTTGAAATCAACACGGCCAATAGATCTCTCGTACAGAAATTTGTCCAAACCTTTTTCGACTCCATTATAACCACCAATTTGAGAACATTTTCTAATGACAAACATCACAGTTTAAGCATGCATGAAGTAGAGGAGTGTGGTAGCCGTGTTAGTCCACTCTTAAGGTTATCAATAGAAATCAAACAAAATAAAACATGGAAAAGAAAATAAGATGATACCTTTTTTATTGGACATAACTTAATACATTTACAGGACCAGGACACTGTACCAGTGACTTCACAGTGAGAATCCTCAAAGGTAACTTTAAAACCATACAAGAACGTAAGACCTTTGAAGTCAGAATGATTGAATATTTTAACACCCAACAGAAAGGACAACAAGGATCTGGGGTTCCTAGCCCATTATAAACCATAAAGCTGTATGTCTCTGTTGATCACCCCACCCCTCACCTATCCACACCCATCCTGTTAGAATATCAATGATATGCTTTGATGTCCCCATGCATACCTCCGACCCACCCCCATCCTCCCACCCTGTCAGACTGTCATAGTAATGCTTGAATGTTTTCACTTATATACACTGTCAGCTAGCACATTTGCTTATTTCCGATCTGACGAAGAAGGGCAACCTTCGAAAGCTAATCAAGAAATGTATTAAGTTATGTCCAATAAAAAAAGGTATCATCTTATTTTCTTTTCCATGTTTTATTTTGTTTGATTTCTATTGATAGCATGCATGAAGAATTTGCTTTAAATCTGCTGCCGGAACATTTCTCGGCGTGTTCCCTTGTCCTAGTGCTATGTGGTAGAGTAAATTATTCTTCACTAGTTAGTTGGTCCACCTCATTCATGATTTTACAAACCACTATCATATCCCTTCTCAGTTACCTCTTCTTCAAGAAAAGAGTCCTAAACTGTTACATCTTTCTTTGAAAAGGAGTTGTTCCATCTCCTTTATCATTTTAATTGCCCTTTTCTGTACCTTTTGTAATATCTTTTTCCCCCCGTGAGTTTTTCTCTCTCCTCAAATTTTTGGGAAGAGTTGTTTATCACGGTGGTTTTTGCACTTCATTTGATTGACTACTACTACTACTTACTATTACTACATATCATTTCTAAAATGCTACTGGACGTACGCAGCGCTGTACACTTGAACATGAAGAGACAGTCCCTGCTCGACAGAGCTTACAATCTAATTAGGACAGACAAACAGGAAAAACAAGAGATAAGGGAATATTAAAGTGAGGATGATAAAATAAGGGTTCTGAACAAGTGAATAAGGGTTAGGAGTTAAAAGCAGCATCAAAAAGGTGGGCTTTTAGCTTAGATTTGAAGATGGAGCTTGACGTACCAGCTCTAGAAGTCTATTCCAGGCATATGGTGCAGCAAGATAAAAGGAACGGAGTCTGGAGTTAGTGGTGGAGGAGAAGGGTGCAGATAAGAGAGATTTACCCAGATTGAGCCTATGATAAGAGCCCGATTAAGGTTGTTATACGTCAGCGTAGGCTGTTGCCTGCGTGCACCCGTGGACATTTGAGGTTCATTTATTTAAGTATTAATTATAATATTGGTACTTAAAACAGTGCTGTTTTTCTCTCTCTTTAGAGACAAAAAAGGTTTTTGAATTACGATATCTTTCTGGTGACCAGAATTGTACACAATAGTTTATGGATGTACATTTGTTTAAAATAAAACAGGAAATCTCAACAAAACTTTCTATTTTGTTTCATTCATTTTTGTTTATTTAATTTTCTACAGTAAGTTTAAGGCAACTCTTGCTGAAAAATCACAAGGCCTTTATTGATTCAAAATATTTATAGCCCGTACTATCCTTCCATTCTGGGCAGGTTACAAGGTTAAAACATAAATAATAAAATTATTAACAAAACAGAAAATAATAAAATCAACACATAAAAACAATAAAAAAGCCCTCCCCCCCAAATTGTGGCTGCTTCTTCTAGCCCCCTCGATACCACCTCTAACTCCATTGCAATGTTCCCTCCAGCAGCTCTAAGCTGTGTGGTGTCCTCCAGTAGGGTTGGGATTTTAATATTGGGCTTTCAATTGTGAAGGACGGGCAGTTTAAAGAGAATTTTATTAAGCAAGGCATCAAGTACCCTCTTCGTAAAGATAGCTATCAACCAATTGATCAGTCTATTTACTTTCAGTGTGAGTATGCACAGTTATTCAAGGCGTCTATGTTAACGAAGAAAAAATATTACAATAGAGATATATGAAAATTAAGGGAGGTCGGATGGAAGAATGGAATGATGTGCAATCTTGTTTTATTCAGTTTCATTTTAGCACTCATTATTGTGTTCAGAATGCATTAATAATACACACTAAAACAAAATGACATAAAATTGAATGAAAAAAAAAAAAACCCATCCAAAACTGCAACAAAACGTTTTCCCCTGCACACCTCTAAGAGCGAGATTTTCAGTCTGCACTCGAACCTCAGGAAGGATGATTTTGGAGACAAGTTGGAAAGAGTTGTAGAAAAATGGGGCAAGAAAGATTGGACTTTGTGCATGAAAACTGAAGTTTGACTGAATATCCTCATCTGCCAAGTTTTTTTGTAACAAAAGGTTTAATTTCGGTTTCCATGTTCCTCTTCTGCATTTCTAAGGAATGAATCACTTAGGCCTGCACTTCCTCTTAAATTAAGCATCACATAATTATTTTCATGTAAATAGAGCTTAACATAGATGGAATAATTGATTCATCAGAAAATTAGGAATTTATATGAGGAAAGTTGTCAAACATATGTATGTGCTGTAAATGAGTCACACTAGTACTGCAGGATTATGGAGATAAATGAATAACTTTGTTTTTTTTATAATCATTTGAGTTTTCCAGAAGATTAAACATTCAAACTCATGTGCTTGAAGCAATCCCCTGGGCACTTTAATCATATCTGAGTACCGCCAAAAGGACTGAAACTAGCTCCTCTGAAATCTTTGAACTTCGCTATATGTTTCCAATTATTCTGTTTTAAGAACCCTCATTTTGAAAGCTTGTTTTCATTCACGATACTGAATTCTTTTTTTGCTTGAAACCTTTGGTCCAGAACAGTTACGCTGTTGAGGGTGGCCACGTTGGTTGACATTCTTCATACACAAACTTTCGTTCTACTGAATTATAATAGAACAATGGTTTGTAGCCTTCTTCCATGTAGGACGCACTCAAGAATCAACTATAATCCCACAACACCCCCGTCAATAAAATTCAATCACCAAGAAACATAATTTTTATTTCCTCCCACAGGCATAGCAATCTGATCGTGAAAATTGACATCAAACAAGCTGCAACAGGTCGAGTCTTGTCTTAATTATGTAACTACTAGTAAAACATGCCCATTTCTGACGCAAATGAAATGGGCACTAGCAAGGTTTTCCTCGGAGTGTGTATGCTTGAGAGACAGTGTGTGTGTGTGTGTGAGAGAGAAAGTGTGTGTGAGAGAGAGAATGAGTGAGAGACAGACAGAGTGTGTGTGTGTTTGTGTCAGAGAGAGAGAGAGTGTGTGAGAGAGAGAGTGTGTGAGAGACAGAGTGTGTGTGAGAGAGAGTGTGTGTGTGGGGCTCCGAGTTCCATGACCCCCTCCTTCCCTCTCCTCCGAGTTCCATGCCCCCCTTTCCTCGGAGTGTGTATGTTTGAGAGAGAGAGTGTGTGGGTGAGAGGTGAAGTGTGTATGTTTGAGAGAGAGTGTGTGGGTGAGAGGTGGAGTGTGTATATTAGAGAGAATGAGTGAGAGAGAGACAGTGTGTGTGCGTGTGTGTGAGAGAGAGAGAGAGAGTGAGTGAGTGTGTGTGTGTGAGAGAGAGAGAGAGAGAGAAGCCTTCAAGCCTTGAAGCATGTGTGTGCTCTGTAAGGCTCCATCTCCTCAATTGACGACACGTAGTTCCGGAACGTTGTAGGAAGGCTTGAAGGCTTCACTTTCTCGGCTTCAGAATGTTGGAGGTGCGTTTTATTATATAGGATATCAAAAGTTTATACAGTGCCCATGGCATTGAAAGATCAATGCAAAGAGCTCTTCAGATACAATACTCACAGACATACTTTAATTGTATCATAGGTTAAGATGTCTAAAATGTCCAAATAGGGTAAAGTGCCCAGCACCGAGAGTGTCTCAATAGGAAGACCAGCATTTAAAAAAGAAAACTGCAAAAGAGGCAGCTCAAAATTGAATCTGTTCAAAGGGTACAGATTTATGTTACCATACTTTCTTTCTCCTCTGAAAAATTCCAATAAAACACAGTTTTCGTGTGTGCAATGGTGCAGATAATATTAAAATATCATGGTACCGATATTCAGACCATAGGACGGAGCCTGGCTAACTCCTATGGTCGACGGTCAGCCTGGATATTTGATGCCGGGCTGTTTCCAGTGATCGGCACTGAATATCCAGTTTATTTTTAGCTGGTTTAAAGTTAACCGGCTACTTCGATATTCAAAGATAGCTGTTTATCTTTAAACCAGATAAAGATATACCAGCTATTTTATTTATTTTGTTACATTTGTCTACCACATTTTCCCACCTATTTGCAGGCTCAATGTGGCTTACATAGTATCGGAGAGGCGTTCGCCGACTCCGGTATGAACAAATACAAAGTGATGTTATGGTAGGATAAGGTTCGTGTGGAACAGTCACATTAGGGACTCGTAGAGCGGAGGGAGTTTGTTGTGTCCATTGTGGCCACTTACAATAGCAGATACAAATGAAATATTCAGTGATGGCCGGCTACATTGCGCAAGATAGCCAGTTATCTCCTTGGCGCTAACTGGGAATATTCAACAGGGGATAACTAGCTATCCCCCGCTGAATATCATCGGATAGCCGGTGAAGTGACATTTAACCGGCCAAGTGCCGTTCCTGGCCTGTTAAATGGTTTTGAATATCAGGGGGCTTGAAACTGATAATTAATTTCAGTACAATCATAAAAACTTCAGGGAAGAGGGAAGAGATGGAATGGTACTTTCAGTATGCAGAGGCAAGTGGAAAGAAAAGATGATATGATAGTTTGACACGGAAGATATACTAGGGGGGGGGAGGAGGCTTCTTTGCAGAATACTAGATTTATCAGCAGTGTACCGAGTTTGACTGAATATCGGGTGGGGCAGTCTACCCTGGGTGCACACTGCAGGGGAGTGCAGGGAGCAGCCACATAGCTGTTGGCTCTGCTGGTTCCCTGCTCCTTTTGATGTTACTTCCTATTTTGGGGCAGGGAACCGGCAGAGCCGACAGCCCTGTGGCTGCTTCCATCATTGGAGCCGACTCTGTGGGTGCTGTGGGTGCTTGAGCACCCCCAATATTGAGAAAATTCCTTGTATGTGTCCAGGGAGGGGTTAATTTCATTGGGCTTAGCACCCCCAATAATTTTGAAACATTGGCTCCTATGGCTTCCATCACCCCAGGAGGTAAGAGCAATGCATCTGGTTGGGGGGGGGGGGGGGAGGTTGGAGTTGATGCGCCGGGGGGAGATGATGCACCGGAGGGTGCACGCGTACGTTGCACTGGGGGGGCATGCTGCACCCGGGGGGGTGTGCAGCAGCGATCCACCCCAGGTGGCAGGTGAGCAAGGAACACCGAGGAAGGCTTAACAGCAAACTTCTCAGTTAAAAGAACATAAGCATGACAGCCACAAATTAAGGGGTCCTTTTACTAAGCCACAGTAAAACGTGGCCTGCAGTAGTGTGGGCACTGGGCCATTTTTTCACTGTGGCTGGAAAAGAAGGTTTTTTTTCAATGAGGGCAGTAAATGCCCATGCGCTAGATTTAAAAGCAGGATGTGGCTATTTACTGCCTGAGCCCTTACTGCTACCCACTGACCTAGCAGTAAAGGCTCTCGATCTACACATGTGGCACTCATGCAGCTCGCGCCAGTGTGGCCATGCTGCCAATTACCGCCAGGAACACCATCCATGGTAGAAAATAGAAAAATCTTTTGCTCTGTGGGAAACAGTGCGCACCAACTTTGGCATTACTGCCAGGTGGGTGCGCCAACTGGGTGGTAATATTGATTTGGCATGAGCTACAGGTGCAGTAGCCCTACTGACACTTTGTAAAAGGGCCCCTGGGTGCGGAATCTGCTCTCCTGGATCCCTGATGCAGCTCATAGCAAAATGGTGGCCAACGTCAGATTTACTGAATTATTATTTTTTTTTATATCAGCATTTTTTCTTTGTGTTGATGACTCAAAAGTCTTCATATGCTAGAATTTGGACTTAAAATGCTGGAATTCTGCACAACTCTGACTCTTTATAAGACAGGTGATAATTCTTTAAATTTCATTGAATGTGGAGGAGTTTTTTCTAACCTGTGTTAGAGAAACATTTTACAGCAGATGCAACTTGTTTGCATTAATGTAATCACTAATATTCATGCTTTTCTCTTAGGTTTTTTCCTCCCTTTTTTTCAGAAAATTAAAAATAAAAAAATAAATGTTTACACATTTTAATAAAGATAAACACATAAGTAACACATATGGAAACATTTTTTATATGATAGAGAAATCAGTTTCCATGGAAGAGAAAATTTACAGTTAGAATTACTAATGTGCGTGAGTGCAGTACTGTGATTTAATTCCATTAATGTGCAGAATGTGTTAATGGCATTATAACTTGCTAATGTAATAGTGCATATCAGTAACTCTAGCTGTTTGTGAGGTGTTTATTTGGAATCATTTAAAAATATGGAAAGGCTTCAATAGCACAAGCATTTTGGGCAGATTAAAAATTGGACCAAGTAAAGTCGGCCAAATGCTCGTCAGGGCCGCACTTCTTTTTTCCATTATTGGCCGAGGACGCCCATGTGCTAACCACGCCCCCGTCCCACCTTCGCTACGCTTCCGACACGCCCCCGTAAACTTTCGCTGCTCCTGCGACGGACTGCAGTTGAGGGCGGCCAAAATCGGCTTTCGATTATGTCAATTTGGCCGCACCTGAGAGAAAGGTGCCCATCTCCCGATTTGTGTCGGAAGATGGGCACCCTTCTCTTTCGAAAATGAGCAGGATAGTGGATTAAAACAATCCATGTGATTTGAGAGACAACTTTCCCATTATTTCCAGTTCAGAAAACTCACTAATGAAAAGTCAATGGATTTCTTCTGCACTCTCATGATTTATATATTTTCTGGGTTTGCTGAAGGCCCCTGGCCGAGCACCATGGCTTACCTGAGTCTGTTTCACCAAACAGCTGCCAAAAGTCTCACGTAACTATGGTAACTACTTGAATTCACTTCAGCTCAGTGTTGAGAGAAATGCTGAGAAAAGGGACTTATCTTGCTATTTATACACAGGCTGGTCCTTCACAGTCTCACCAGCCTCTGCAAAAATCATTTAGCCAAGCCACAATTTATAATCTATGCAAAGGCATTTGCCCAAGTTTAAAGCAATATTTCCACACAGGTTGAGGTGCACAGTCAAAGATAAACTTTGGGCCCTTTTACAAAGGTGCACTGAAAAATGGCCTGCGGTAGTGTAGACACGTGTTTTGGGTGCACGCAGCATCATTTTTCAGCGCACCTGCAAAAAAAATACCTTTTTAAACATTTTTGCCAAAATGGACGTGCAGCAAAATGAAAATTGCCACGCGTCCATTTTGGGTCTTCCAGCTCATTTTCGAAAGTGATCGCTGGCCATCTTCCGACATAAAGCGGGAGATGGCCGGCGATCTCCTGAACCCGGCCAAATCGGTCTAATCGAAAGCCAATTTTTTGACACCCTCGCCGGTTTCCTGTCGCGGAGCAGGCGAAAGTTCAAGGGGGGCGTGCCGGCAGTGTACTGAAGGCGGGACATGGGCGTGTTTAAGAGATGGCCGGCTTCGCCCAATAATGGAAAAAATAAAACTGGCGATGATGAGCATTTCGCCGGTTTCACTTGGTCCCTTTTTATTCACGACCAAGCCTCAAAAAGGTACCTCAGCTGACCACCGCACGGAATCGGGGATGACCTCCCCTTATTCCCCCAGTGGTTACCAGCCCCCTCCCACCCTAAAAAAAAAGCTTTACAACATTTTTTGCCAGCCTTTATGCCAGCCTCAAATGTCATACCCAGCTCCATGACAGCAGTATGCAAGTCCCTGGAACAGTTTTTAGTGGGTGCAGTGCACTTCAGGCAGGTGGACCCAGGCCCATCCCCCCTACCTGTTACACTTGTGGTGGTATGTGTTGAGAACTCCAAATCCCCCAAAACCCACTGTGCCCACATGTAGGTGCCCCCCTGCACCCCTTAGGGCTATGGTAGTGGAGTAGAGTTGTGGGCAGTGGGTTTTGGGGGGAATTTGGGGGGCTCAGCACCCAAGGGAAGGGAGCTATGCACCTGGGAGCTATTTTTATTTATTTTTTTTTTTTTTAGAAGTGCCCCCTAGGGTGCCCGGTTGGTGTCCTGGCATGTCAGGGGGGCCAGTGCACTACAAATGCTGGCTCCTCCCATGACCAAATGCCTTGGATTTGGCTGGGTTTGAGATGGCCGGTTTCAGTTTCCATTATCGCCCAAAATGACCAGCCTGCTTATTTTCGAATGAGAAGGGTGGCCATCTTCCGACACAAATCGGGAGATGGCCGTTCTTCTCCTAAGGCCGGCCAAATCGGTATAATCAAAAGCCGATTTTGGCCGGCTTCAACTGCTTTCCGTCGCAGGGATGGCCAAAGTTCAAGGGGGCGTGTCGGCAGTGTACCCAATGCGGGACGGGGGCGTGGTTAAGAGATGGCCGGCCTCGGCCAATAATGGAAAAAAGAAGGCCGGCCCTGACGAGCATTTGGCCGACTTTACTTGGTCCCTTTTTGTTCATGACCAAGTCTCAAAAAGGTGCCCGACCTGACCAGATGACCACCGGACAGAATCGGGGATCACCTCCCCTTACTCCCTCAGTGGTCACCAACCCCCTCCCACCCCAAAAAAATTAATAAACATTTTTTTGCCAGCCTCAAATGTCATACCCAGCTCCATGACAGCAGTATGCAGGTCCCTGGAGCAGTTTTTAGTGGGTACTGCAGTGCACTTCAGGCAGGCAGACCCAGGCCCATCCCCCCCACCTGTTACACTTGTGGTTGTAAATGGGAGCCCTCCAAAACCCACCTGAAACCCACTGTACCCACATGTAGGTGCCCCCCCCCCCCGTTTCCCTTTAAGGGCTATGTTAGTGTTGTACAGTTGTGGGTAGTAGGTTTGGGGGGCTCAGCACCCAAGGTAAGGGAGCTATGCACCTGGGATCAATTTGTAAAGTCCACTGCAGTGCCCCCTAGGGTGCCAGGTTGGTGTCCTGGCATGTGAGGGGGACCAGTGCACAACAAATGCTGGCTCCTCCCACGACCAAATGGCTTGCATTTGGTCGTTTCTGAGTTGGACGTCCTTGGTTTCCATTATCGTCGAAAATCAGAAACGACCAAGTCTAGGGATGACCATCTCTAAGGATGACCAAATTTCAGGATTTGGGCATCCCTGACCGTATTATCAAAATGAAAGATGGACATCCATCTTGTTTCGAAAATATGGGTTTCCCCTCCCCTGGATGGGGACATTTTACGAGGATGTCCTCATCAAAACTTGGACATCCCTTTCGATTATGCCCCTCTATGTAACTTTGTAAGTCTAAGTGTTTTGAAAATACACCTCTATGTGCTTTTATGGCATGCCAGCACATATCATGCATGCCTTACGCCTGATATTAAAAACCATTTAACTGGCCAGGAACAGCTCCTGGCTGATTAAGTGGCACTTAACCAGCTATCTGGCAATATTCAGAGGGAGATAGCCAGTTATCTCCTGCTGAATATTGCCAGTTAGTGGTTAAGACTGAATTCAGTAAATGGTGCTCAAAATTCAGCATAAAAAATAAAATCAGCACGGACTGGTATTCTATAATTTGTGTTCCAGGATGGGTGTCCTTTATAGAATAGCGTGTAGGGTCAGGATCCGTGTTCAATTTGTGATGCGAGGAATTACACCAACTGAAACCAGGTACAAATCCCAGCACGCAGGTTGGGTGTGGATCCTACACTATTCTATAACACTGTGAGCATTTTCACCCCGACCCATCCATGCCCCTCCCATCATTACACCCCATTCCAGATTCACATGGATACACTTAGGCGCTATTCAGTAATTTTCAGGTGGATCTGCCATTTATGCCCTGCTTCAGCTGCTTGCATCCATTAGAGCGCTTTTCCATGCCGAAAACTCGTCATGGAAGTGATGCCAAACATAAGGTTCCATATATAGAATTTTCCGATTTATGCTTAATCTTGAAAAGAATCTCACCAGTGTAGAGTTTCTTTGAAAATTAGCATAGAGGAGGTCTGTTAAAAGCGCTGGTGTACCTTGCAATCATACCGACTGTCTGAACATTGCCTTGCACAATGGTTTGGCTTCAATCAATAACTGATGAAGGTTCAGTTATTAATTTACTGCGTCTTGCTATAAATCTAAATAAAATGTCATTCTATACCGGAAAAGTCTGGTCAGTGTATATATACGAGTAGGTGATTTGTCTAGAATGAATAAAACAATTGCTATGCACTGTGTATGCAATTACCTTCTTGTCCATGTGTTTATTTCTATTTAACTTGTTGCAGCTTACTTTGAAGTAGAGGCTAAAGATATACACAGAAAACAAGAAGATAATCCAAAGGCAATGTAAATAAACGAGCAGGATAAATGAGGTACTTCAATATACAGAGTTGCACTCAGGCATCCAGTGCTTCAGGATATTTTTTTTTACAAAAGAGTGGCCAGTAATTTAGGTTTTGAAGAAAAGTAGCAAAGAGAGCAAGATACAGCAAGCTCTGCTCTGCAAGAATTATACAGTAACATAGTAGACGATGACATGGTCTATGCAGTCTGACCAACAAGGTATGGTACGATGCGATATAAGATATGCACACTTATTCTTGATCTGTCCTTGCTATTTTCAGGACACAGACTGTAGAAGTCTGCCCAGCGCTGGTCTTATTAGCCATCTACTGGAGTTGTCATCAAAGCCCACTCCGGCCCATCCAGATGTGTCTAGCCCAGGGGCGTAGCCAGAAAACAGATTTTGGGTTGGCCTAGATAAGAAGTGGGTGGACACGTGGAGGGGCATAATTGAACGGGGCGCCCAAGTTTTCATGAGGGAGTCCACGCAGGATGGCCCCCGCGAAGGGGCAGGGAAACCCGTATTATCGAAACAAGATGGGCGTCCATCTTTCATTTCGATAATATGGTCGGAGACGCCCAGATCTCAACATTTAGGCCGACCTTAGAGATGGTCATCCTCGGTTTTCGGCCATAATGGAAACCGAGGACGCCCATCTCAAAAACGACCAAATCCAAGCCCTTTGGTCGTGGGAGGAACCAGCATTCGTAGCACACTGGTCCCCCTCACATGCCAGGACACCAACCGGGCACCCTAGGGGGCACTGCAGTGGACTTCACAAATTGCTCCCAGGTACATAGCTCCCTTACCTTGTGTACTGAGCCCTCCAAGCCCCCCCCCCCAAAACCCACTCCCCACAACTGTACACCACATACCATAGCCCTAAGGGGTGAAGGGGGGCTCCTACATGTGGGTACAGTGGGTTTCAGGTGGGTTTTGGAGGGCTCTCATTTACCACCACAAGTGTAACAGGTAGGAGGTGATGGGCCTGGGTCCACCTGCCTGAAGTGCACTGCACCCTTTAAAACTGCTCCTGGGACTTGCATACTGCTGTCATGGAGCTGGGTATGACATTTGAGGCTGGCAAAAACATTTTTAACGTTTTTGTTTTAGGGTGGAAGGAAGTTAATGACCACTGAGGGTGTGAGGAGAGGTCATCCCCGATTCCCTCTGCTGGTCATCTGGTCAGTTTGGGCACCTTTTCGAGGCTTGCTCGCAAGAAAAAATGGACCAAATAAAGTTGGCCAAGTGCTCGTCAGGGACGCCCTTCTTTTTTCAATTATCGGCCGAGGACGCCCATGTGTTAAGCAGGCCCCAGTCCCGCCTTCGCTATGCTTCCGACACATCCCCGGGAACTTTGGTCATCCCCGTGACAAAAAGCAGTTGAGGACGCCCAAAATTGGCTTTTGATTATGCCGATTTGGGCGACCCTGAGAGAAGGATGTCCATCTCCCGATTTTATTTATTTTGGACTTTGCTCACACCTTTTTCAGTAGTAGCTGAAGGTGAGTTACATTCAGGTACACTGGATATTTCTCTGTCCCAGGAGGGCTCGCAATCTAAGTTTGCACCTGAGGCAATGGAGGGTTAAGTGACTTGCCCAAGATCACAAGGAGCAGCAGTGGGACTTGAACCGGCCACCTCTGGATTACAAGACCGGTGGTCTAACCACTAGGCCACTATTACGTTAAGATCAGTTCTATAACTGTACACCGCCACTTAGGCGTGCTGATGCCATGTGCTGAGCACCAATTCTATAATGGCACCTGTGCACCAAGATGCTTTTACAGAGTACTAGCATAAGTCAACATTGGCGTACCTAACTTTAGGAGTGATCGTTTACGACAGGTCAACAGCAGGCATAAATGGATGTGCCTAAGCATTGCATGTATGCATGTAACTGATAGTATTCTGTAAGTTACGCATGTAAATTGGATACACGCCCATTTCCTTCCCATGCTCCACCCAAAGTTATGTGCTAAATTACTTATGTGCTACCTTATAGATTAATGAATGTCTCTGAATTTAATTTATATAAGAGATAAACAAAAAAGAAAAAAAGAACGAAAGATTCACATAAGCTAACTATATTTTTTACAAGATAGAACGTTTAAGATTTAAAATGATGGGTGAAAGTTTAAATATTAAAACGTATGGGTCAATGAGGAATACATGCCCACTATACGAAAAAAATGCCTGGCTCATATATATAGCCTGAATGGTGGTGACATGTTTATCTGACAGATCCATTACTCAAATCCTTTTGAAATCTATGTAAGAATATTGTTCAGAAATACTTGGAGTTGGGTATAAAAGATTGTCTATGAAGAACCCCCTCCTTTAAATATAATATTGATACTGGGAGCAGTGGATGACCTTATAGAATAGCATATACTGAACTTGGGTGTAGGTGCCTCCACTCTGTGCATTAACATGCACAAGGCTCGCGTAACTCCGGGCATCCATTTATAGAATTGCTTTTAAGGGGGGAAAGTTATCAATGTGGACTACTGTTAAGACAGTAATTGGGTTATTTTTGCACAGCTAAAATAGCATCACTTGTGGTAAAATAGCCTGTTTTCGGTAACCCACATTGATAACTTCCCCCTGGCAGCCACAGGCCAGGCTGCCTGCTCCTATTTGGGAGGTCAAGATTTCCAACCTGAGTCTACTCACACATTTCAGTCTAATTGGGGGGGGGGGGGGGGGGGGAAGAGGGACGTTACTAGTGCTACGTATTTGAAAGGCAAGAAGTAGACCAATGCTCTCTACCACCACCTTCTGGTCACCATTTTCCATTCTGAGTTCCTAGATAAGTCTTTCGATTTAGTGCTACAGACTGCAAATAAAATATTAGAAATGAGCCTAGATGCCAGCTATGTGGCTATAGCGAGTCCATAAGTACTCCCCATACTGAGCAAACCCCTCTGCCATGGTCAGGGGCAGGCAATTTGGCCTACGTTGAGCATTCTTAGTTGTTTGGAAAATTTGGCTTCTATTTTGTGAAAATGGCTTCCGGATGTGCTCAAATGCTCAGCCTGAGGGAGGTGAAGCAGATAGGCTCCTTCTTCTCTCTGGGATGGGTTGGTAGTCCCATAGGGTCAGATTCAGTAAATGATACCCAAACTTAGGTGCCATTAAGATCTGCGCTAAGCACCAATTCTATAACTACTACTACTACTTAACATTTCTAAAGCGCTACTAGGGTTACGCAGCGCTGTACAGTTTAACAAAGAAGGACAGTCCCTTCTCAAAGGAGCTTATAATCTAATGGACAAAATGTGCAGACTATCAAATTGGGGCAGACTATATTTCCTGAATAGAGGTATAATGGTTAGGTGCCGAAGGCGACATTGAAGAGGTGGGCTTTGAACAAGGATTTGAAGATGGGCAGGGAGGGGGCTTGGCGTATGGGCTCAGGAAGTTTATTCCAAGCATAGGGAGAGGTCAGTTAGCGCCAGGGGTATAGCTAAGTGGGACCACAGGGGTGTGGGCTGCCTTAGATTTGGCCCTGGCCCCCCCCCCCCTGCTGCCAACCCCTTCGACCCCCCTCCCACTGCCAACCCTCCCCCGCTGCCGTCATCGGGCACTTTTGCTGGCGGGACGTGCAGGACGTCAGACTCACAGAAACAGAAACCTGCCCTTGCAGATCAGCAATGTGGCCGCACCAAAAAAGAGGACTTCAGCTGGCGGGGGTTGGGGACCCGCACCAGCAAAGGTACCCGGCGGCGGGAGAGGGTTGGCGGCGGTGGGAAGAGGGGGTCGAAATGGTTGGCACGGGGGGGGTCAAAGGTGGTGGTGGCGGCGGGGAGGTAAAAAATGGCAGGGAGGGTCGGCAGTCGTGGTGGCGGCGGGGAGGTAAAAAATGGCAGGGGGGGTCGGCAGTGGTTTTGGCGGCGGGGAAATAAAAAATGGCGGAGGGGGGGGGGTCGGTGGTGCCGGTGGGGGCTAAAATGTGCCCCTTCACCTTGGGGTCTGGATCCCCCTCCCCCCGAAGTCTGGCTACGCCCCTGGTTAGCGCTAAGCAACCTTTATAAAACAATGTTTAGCATGAATTCTTGTCTCCAACTTTGGGCAGGAGGACATATGCTTGCTGAAACCTGGTGTAAATCCAGTTGCCCAACTGATGGCCATTGGGCATGTAAATCCAAGTAGATTGGGTGGCAGAGCCGGTGGTAGGAGGCGGGGCTGGTGGTTGGGAGGCGAGGCTAGTGCTGGGCAGACTTCTACGGTCTGTGCCCTGAAAATGGCAGATGCAAATCAAGGTCAGGTATACACAAAAAGTAGCACATATGAGTTTATCTTGTTGGGCAGATTGGATCGACCGTGCAGGTCTTTTTCTGCCGTCATCTACTATGTACGTTACTATAACATTGCTCCTAATTTCTGTGAACACTCTTGACCCACCCATGCCCCTCCCTTGGCCATGCCTTCTTTAAAATTTAGGTGTGCATGTTAGAATTGGGTCAGAGCATAAGCATGCAAAACTCCTAATTACTGCCAATTATATGCCAATCTACTCCAATAATTATTAGTGTCTAATTGACTAATTAGTTTATGTGATGCATCTGGGATCAACGCCCAAATTTGCCCTCTTGTTTACTATGCTGCATTAGCTGCTGCCATGCGGCAATGCCAACACAGACTATTCAAAGTGAACGGGCTGTGTTGCTATTCCACTAGCACAGTTTAGTAAACAGGGGGGTTGGGCATCCGACTTTGGGCAACTTATGTAGAATCTGGGGGATGGTGCCTTTATTCTGGACCCCCACTGGATAAAGGACTGAAATTGTTCACCTGACCAGATTGAAAGAATGGAGAGGTAGAGGCTCTGGTGTTACTATAAGTAATCAGACAATATTTATTACTGTTCTCTCATTTAGCAGAATGGGTTGGAGCAACTGCTTCACATTTCCAAATCCAGACATTGCGCCAATAGGATATAACACGATCCTCAAGATAAAGACTGCAAGGGGTCCTTTTACAAGGTGCGCTGAAAAACGGCTTGCGGTAGCGTAGGCGCAGGTTTTGGGCGCGCACCAAACCGTTTTTCAGCGCAAAGGTAAAAAAAATCCCTTTTTTTAAAAATTTTTGCCGAAAATGAAAGTGCGGCAAAATCAAAATTGCCGTGCGACCATTTTGGGTCTGAGACCTTACTGCCAGCCTTAGACCTAGCGGTAAAGAATCTGTGTGGTAATGACCTACGCACGTCAGATGCCACTTGGCGCGCATCCGTTACGCACGCCAGAAAATAAAAAATATTTTTCAGACGCGCGTAGCGGACATGCGCCAAAATTGTAATTACCACAAGGGTCACGCGGTAACTGGGCAGTAACTCCAATTTGGCGTGCGTTGGCTGTGCTTAGGCGCTTGCGCGGCTTAGTAAAAGGGTCCCCAAGACTTTTAAGTCTGCTCATTCCTCCTGCCTGTTAGTAGACTACTAGGGTTCTAACTTACGCCTTTCTTCAGGTTAATCCAATCTGGGTTTTACCCACTGGCAAGCAGGGACCTCTAGTTCTGCTTTCTCTATTGCAGTCCCCGAGAGAAGCCCAAATCTAGGTCCATGCATGCTAACAGGTATAACCAAGACTGGACCAACCTGTTCCGAAAAACTGAAGCCAGTTGGTAAACCTATTCTTCACAGAACCTACCGGACAGTGGTGAAGCTAGGGGGGGGTACCAGGGGAGCGGCCGCACCCCGAAATGGAGTTCTGCTGGTGCCGGCGCCTAATTGTTTCTCTACGTGTTGCATTGAAAATGTGCGCCGGCAGAAGTCTGCTTTCGCTCCCCCTGCGCCGTCAACCTGGCTCCGCTTCTGCTACCGGATACGTGACTAAGATTCCTTCCCCACCATTCAAGATTCTCTATAGTTGTTTAAAGTAGGCTAAAATTCTGAGGTTATTTTGTTTGTTTTGCCTCCGCTACCTTCCTGGGCTTCACAGCTCTTGTAGCTTGTAGCTAGGCTTGTTCCTGTTTCTACAAACAGAAACTTTATAATTCTTTAAAATTCAGGGACTTTTTTTTTTTTTTTAATTTGACTTCACAAAAGAGTCAAGGAGGCTTCTAAATGTGGCGTTTCTAGACTTCAAAATATAGCCGAAGTCCTGCTCTATTAGAAAAACCTGAAAAAGTGAACCATTAAAACTTAGAAACTAGTTTACAAAATCAGGAATGTTCATGAATCAAGGCAAGAGAGAAACACTGTAATACTCTTGTTTTTCCCCCTGAAGGTATCTGTCAATCTCTGGTTCTCTCCTGCTGCAGCAGATGCGAATAAATGGTTTCCATGGTGACAACATAAGACTAGAACATTCTAACATCTTTATGGCAGCACGCTTGCACGCAAACAGCTGTACCACATCGTTCAGCTTTGGGGCAGAACGTGCATTCAGAAGTGTAGCTGTAAACTGAAGGATCTGAAGAAACCCCAGAAGGAGGAGTGGCCTAGTGGTTAGGATGGTGGACTTTGGTCCTGAGGAACTGAGTTCGATTCCCACTTCAGGCACAGGCAGCTCCTTGTGACTATGGGCAAGTCACTTAACCCTCCATGTAAGCTGCATTGAGCCTGCCATGAGTGGGAAAGTGTGGGGTACAAATGTAACCAAAATCAAATAGATACTATTGGAGATTCTACATGGAATGTTGCTATTCCACTAGCAACATTCCATGTAGAAGGCTGCGCAGGCTTCTGTTTCTGTGAGTCTGATGTCCTGCATGTACGTGCAGGACGTCAGTCTCACAGAAGCAGAAGCCTGCGCGGCCACATTGGTGATCTGCAAGGGCCATCTTCTACATGGAATGTTGCTAGTGGAATAGCAACATTCCATGTAGAATCTCCAATAGCAGCAACAGTGGAGGAGTGGCCTAGTGGTTGGGGTGGTGGACTTTGGTCCTGAGGAACTGAGTTTGATTCCCACTTCATGCACAGGCAGCTCCTTGTGACTCTGAGCAAGTCACTTAACCCTCCATTGCCCCATGTAAGCCGCATTGAGCCTGCCATGAGTGGGAAAGCGCAGGGTCAGGGCCGTGCCAAGGGTCTGTGGTGCCCCCCTGCAAGGGATCAGGTGCCGCCCCCCCCCCCCGCAGGGGATCGGGTGCCGCCCCCCCCCCCGTGTAGATGATCACTGTCCTCGCTCCCCTGCCCTCCCGCTCCCATGTCCCAACTGCCCGCCCCCTTCTCCCCCCAACAAAATCTCTTTTAAATTTACCTCCATCCGGCTGGCAGGGCAGCGAACGGCACAGCATCAGTGAAGGAGGCGGCGCTCCCGACGTCTCTACTGGTCTTCCCTTTGCTCAATGTCCCGCCTTCTTCTGACATCATTTCCTTGACGTCAGAAGAAGGCGGGACATTGAGCGAAGGGAAGACCAGTAGAGACGTCGGGAGCGCCGCCTCCTTCACTGATGCTGCGCCGTTCGCTGCCCTGCCAGCCGGACGAGGTAAATTTAAAAGAGATTTTGTTGGGGGGAGAAGAGGGCGGGCAGTTGAGACATGGGAGTGGGAGGGCGAGGCAAGCATGGCGCGGCGGGGCGCCCCCCAGAGGACGGCGCCCCCCTGCCACGCTTACCTCGCTTACCGCGTTGGCACGGCCCTGCGCAGGGTACAAATGTAACAAAAAAAAAAATTATCACTACTGACTCTGGTCAACCTTCAGGACGAAACCAGACTTACAACTAGTGGAACAGCAGCACCATGAGTCCATTAAAGAGGATCTTCATAGTTATTAATTTGGTTTGCTTTATTTTTAGAAGCTTGTGAAATGTGAAAGCAAAGAGGTTCCTTTGGAAAGTACATAGTGAAGTCCTTTCGAATACCGAACCGGATATCGCTAACTGCATAAAAATGGAAACTCTTCTATGAGGAAAGACTGGAGAGGTTAGGGTCTTAAGCTGAGGGGGCATGTGATGAGGTCTACAAAATCTTGACAGGAGTGGAAAAGGTAAACACAAATTGATTGTTTACTCTTTCAAAAAGTACAAAGGTTAGGGGACACTCCATGAAATTATATGGTAATACTTTTAAAATGAATAAGAGAAAATATTTTTCACTCGACAAGTAGTTAAGCTCCGGAATTGCTGGAGGATGTGGTAAAAGGAATTGGTATAGCCTTGTTTAGAAAAAGGTTTGGACAAGTTCCTGGAGGAGAAGTCTATAAACTGTTAAGTTAGACCTGGGGAAAGCCACTGAGGTTGATAGCATAGAATTTTGCTGCTTCTTCAGATCTTTTACTTGTGACCTGGCTTGGCCACTGTTGGAAACAAGATACTGGGCTTCATGGATCTTTGTTCCGAACCAGTATGGCAATTCATATTTTATGATCTTATGTTATGTACAATATAAAATAAAAGTGGGAGGACGACCAAGGATACCAAAGACTGAGAAGATGTATGAAGTATGGAGACTCGACACAACGTTGTGTTTCGGCCGTTAGGCCTGCATCAGGAGTCTTATTTCCAAATAACTTCGCCAAATCCAGCATTTCGCTGCAAGCGCACAGCTCCACGAGACAAACGAGCACGGATTATCCTACAACAGTCTTTTTAAAGACTATCTTTTTCTGAAGATTTTCCCTCATCATTCATTCAGAAGTTATTTGGAAATAAGACTCCTGATGCAGGCCTAACGGCCGAAACACAATGTTGTGTCGAGTCTGCACACTTCAATAAACTTCTCTATTATTTTACATCTTCTCAGTCTTTGGTATCCTTGGTCATCCTCCCACTTTTATTTTATATTGTTGTTTTCCGTGGGGTGTCTTGAGTTCTCCTTCTTTTGGCGGATTTTTCTCTCTTAACTCCATAAGTTATTGTACTTTTCTGTTTTAACGTTGACTTGTGTAAATAATTTTCAGATTTTAGACATCCGCTTCCTGTTTGGAAACACCCAATGACCTTTTTTTTTCAACAGTCCTGTTTCATCAGGCAAAGCATCCTTTTATATGGACCATTAGTAAACGAATGCAAAAAAATTAAAATCAAACATCTTTACTGACGTTTTTGCACAAAGATCATTAAGGGAGTCATTCACTGACAGAGCACACTAGCGCTGTTAATCCATTTTATTCAATGGTCCTTAGTGCGTACTGGCCCTCTTAACAATCTTTGTGAAACAAAGGCAATAAAGATGTTGACTTTAATTTTCTTGCATGCATTTGAAAATGTTCCATATAAAAACACAATATCAGACCCAAAGATTTTGTATGCCATTATCGTGATCTTTTCCCGATGAACCAAGACTACGTGGCTCAGTTAGGAGTCTTCCAACAGTGCAAGCACCGTTTTAAGTCTTCAGTTGGTTCCCCACCTTACCTCGGTGGCTGTACCGCTGATGAGCTTCTCGGACCTGTTGGAGTAGGCGTTCCAGAGCTTCAATCTGTCCCTTGTGCCTAGGCTCTCTGCCATCAAAGTCCTTCCAGTCTATTGAACAAGGAGAAATATAACCCTTCAGTGCCCCTATTTTTCCTTAATAATAATAATCTTCATACTGATCATTTTACAGTGCTACTGGACACATGCAAAGCTTTGAGGGGTCATTTTACTAAGCTGTGGCAAAAGGGTGTGTGTGCTGGCATCAGCATGGGTTTTTGACACACACTTGAGCAGTGTTGCCAGATGGAAAAAATTGTTCACGCCCCAAAACCAGCCCCAAACCGCACAAAGTCAATTGGCATATGAATGACATCACCAATAAATATTAATGAGTCAATTTGCATACGAGTGACATCATTAATAAATATTAATGAGGCCATTTGCATACAAATGACATCATTAAGCCCGCCTCCACTGGCTGCGGCCGCAGGAAAACTGAGCCAACCTGCGGTGGGCAAAAAAAACACCAGCGGGGCAAGAAAAAGCTGCCCAAAATCTCGCAACCCGCATGTGGCGTGAAAAAGCCGCAGCGGGTCGCGGAAAGGAGCCCAATTGGGCGGCAAACCCGCAGCCCTGGCAACACTGCACTTGAGGCCCTCTTTTATCGCAGGGGGTAAAAGCCTGTTATTTTTTTTTTTAAGAAATGGCCATGCAACAAGTGAAGCCCTTGCCGCATGGCTATTTTGGAGGGGGGGAGCACTTATCGCCACCCATTGAGGTGGCGGTAAGAGCTCCCACGCTAACCCGGCAGTAACTGGCAGCATGAAGCACTGCTTGATTACCACTGGGTAAACACCGGAGGAACAAAAATAAAAATATTTTTGTAGTTCCGGAAATGGCACGCGGTGGGGGGTGGGAACCACTGCAGGGGCTGCTGTGGTGGCCTGGTGGTACTTCCAGTTTAGAGAGTGATAAATCCATGTTGGGCTTACCGCTGCTTTGTAAAAGACCCCCTTAACCTAGAATAGGGGGTGTTAACCAGCGGTGCCTCAGCCTCCAAATGGGTGTGGAGAAGGGTCTTGAAATCTGGGGCAATTTATTGAAATTCGATCTTACTTGTCACTAGATAATCTGCAAAAGGTTGCTCATGTTTTAATTCTTTCTAAACTTGATTACTGCAATTCCTTCTATATAGGTCTTTCAAAACATTCTTTAACCAGGATCCAGTTATTACAAAATACCGCTACAAGAATGATTCTGAACAAATCTCACCATGACAGTGTTACATTATTATTGAAAATTTTGCTTTGGCTTCTGGTAGCTTCAAAGAATGGAATTTAAAATTTTATGCTTAGTTTTCAAAATGTTCTACGGGATGTGCCCTGTTTATTCATTATGCTTAGTTTTATTGCCTATCAATCGTCACTCTGTCAAGTTAATTCAAAAGAATGTTTCCTTTTTATACTACCCTGCCTGTAAAACTTTCTTCTTGTAAGAAGATATTTACTTTTGTAAAAAACTAAAATTTTGGTTGTTTAACAAATACTTTAAATCAAATTGAGGCCAGTTTATGCTGCCGCGATGTATTTATTTATTTAAAAATGTAGAACTCACACAATCTAAAGTTCTAGGTGTGGTACAAAGACACATACATAATAAAACATAAAACACTCAACAGATGATGTACAACATACATTTCACAAAATACAAGGCAAGTCATTCACATAAACAGTATGAATCATACCCTTGATTATTAAAGAACAGCTTTGGCAGGCTTTGAACCTTTCCTTTTAATTTTGTAATCTTACTTTCAACCAGATAACAGCAATGTAAAGATGAAATTAGGTCAAGGCGCTATTCTATTCTACGGCAGTGCTACCAGGAGGCAAGAGAAATTACTACAGCCACTGTCTTTGCAGCAGAAACAGAGCAGAGCGCCAGAAAGCGGCTGCCTCGAGTCGATTTCCAGAAGACATTTTCCTTGCGAGAGACATGTTCTTTCGCTACGCATATACAGTAGCAAAAAAGACTGGGTGTGTGGGGCCTTTAACGGCTACCATGAGCCAAGTTGTTTTGAAGTTGCTCAGAATGTTGATTTATTTTTACTGAAAAAAAATTGGCTCCACGGTTAATGAGTCATGACCACGGTAAATAAAAAAAAAAAAAGTGTGATTTTGCTTTCTTAGCATAAGTAAATCATTTAACGGTACCTTCCTACTTTAAGTCACCCAGCAATATTACTTTCTTGAAGAGACTGTTGCTGAGTGAAGGAATTTGCAATTGTATTTCAGCCAGGTCAGGTTACTTCTAGAGGGGATGAGCAGTCAGCCTGTCTCCAATTATAAATAAGCATAGCGCTAGTAATTATAGTGCATTTATATATACAAATGCCTGCGATTTGACACCGGTTTGACTGCCACCCCTTTTTAATTAATGTCTGATCACATGAGGGATATCAATTTAAAGAGCCTGGGATTCTATGAATGGCTACATTGTATGGGTATTGGTGCAATAATGCCATGTTTAAAAAGAAAATCTTTATGATATGCCATTCATTGAAGGGGCCGATTTGCTAACATGTGACAAGGACTTGTAGCTAAAAATTACTGGGTGAGCACTTATCACCTCTAACAATATCGCTCTCCTTTGCAGAATCTTCAAATATGTATATCAACAATAAACTGCAAATATTCACTTTGAGTAATTGAAAGACTCAGATACTTTTTTACTCAATTAGTCCTTTTTTGATATTTTTTTCTTTATGCTTCTATTTTGTTGTTTTTATCATATTTTTGTGTTTTTTATTTTTTATTTTTTTGTTATTATTTGTTTGTTTCGGAGGAAAAGGTCTCAAAATTGCCCCAGTGCCAGGACGAACTTTGCAATAAATGTATATCAAGGCCACACACTGGGCTCAGCTCATCACAGACCTAAAAACCTCCATTTACAAAATGTAATTCAAAACTCTTGATTAGTTACATTTTGATACGAAGATTTTTGAATTACAAAGTTCGTCCTGGCACTGGGGCAATTTTGGGACCTTTTCTTCCGAAAAACAAACAAATAATAATAAAAAAATTAAAATGTAAAAAAAAACAAAAATATGATAAAAACAACAAAATAGAAGCGAGAGTGGGCGAGGCTTCCAGCCGATATTCAGCCAGGGCTGCATAAAAGTTAAGTGGCCCTGGCTGAATATCGGGCTGGCTAGTCCGCATAACTTTTTTTCTTCTTTTTTTAAAACCCCTGAGCCCCCTCAAGCCCTACCCACACCCCTCTTTCCCTCCCCCCTTCCAGTCCACATTAAGACCCCCTCCCAGAAGATCCCCTCAGCTGTGCGGACATGCCTTCTCCCCAGGCCTACCTGTATCCCTGGTGGTCCAGTGGGGTCATTGGGGGCAGGAGTGCAGCCCTTTCACTCCTTCCCCTTGTGGTGCTGATATAAAATGACGCTGTGACCTCTCGTGGCAGCTTGCGGTACTTCGTGTAGTACCGTAAGCTGCTGCAAGAGGTTGCAGCAGCCATTTTAACACAGCAAAGGGCAGAAGCAAGGGGGATGTACTCCTGCCACCAATGATCTCACTGGACCACCAGGGATACAGGTAGGCTCAGGGGGAGGGGGCCAAAGGGGACATTGGTGGGGGGTCTTGAGGGACTCAGGGGCTTTAAAAAAAGAAAAAAACAGTCAGAGCTGGCACTCACATAGCTAAATGGCCTTATTTAAGACAGCTCTTGAGCTGTCCTAAATGAAGCTGCTTATCTATGCAGGTGCTGGCACTGAATAATGCCGACACCCACATATCTTGGGGCTCCTCCCCGGTGCCTCCCCCAGCACCGCCCACGACCTGCTCACTTTTAGTTTGGGCAATCTGAATATGCCCATTAAGGTGACAGGAAGCATCTCCTGCCCACTTAAATCGCTTTGAATATCAGCCCGTGAATATTGACCTAAATTTTAAAACCCCTTCTTTATCATGTATTTCCATTTATTACTGGACTTGCAATCAAATGCAATACAGGCTGAAGTTAATTAATTGGTTTACGGGATTTATGTACTAAAATATGGAAACTTCCTTTAACGGGGATTCACGTGCTAAAAAAACACACCCCTCCCCACAAATGTCTGTGATTTTCATACATTGTAGTTCTCTTCTGCCAAAGTTTTAGCACATTTCTCCTTCGTAATCACATAGCTTGAGATGTCGTCCAGTACCTTTCCAAGTCTATTTACATTAATAATGAATGAGGTGCCACAATACAAAAGTATACAAAACAGCTAATTAATTTTGATTTTTGTGAAAAGTGGTGTGTGAAAATATGTTTGCACACTGGAAATGTAGTTATCTTTTTTTTTTTTTTTTTTTTAAATCAGTCCCAGTAGCAAGATTTCACAAGAAAATTTGCTGCCCGGCTTATTTGTAGATTGCAAAATTTGACAGATGAAGACACTAACCTGCAGGAAATGCTGATTATCTGAACCAAGACAAGACAAGAAAGCCCAATAGAACCCTCAGGACTGGAACAATTGAAAATCCTTTAATGCATTGGATCCGACACAGGCTGTATTTCAGCGCAAAAGAACCAGTGGTGTTTCTTGGTCGGCTGCCACCCGGGGCAGATCGCCGCTGTGAACCTCCCCGGGTGCAGCGTCGTTGTCCCCGAGTGCAGCACGACACCCATCCCCCCGGGGTACATTCTTCTTCCCTGCTGGGGTTCTGGGAGCAGCCGTGTGGCTGTTGGCTCCTCTGGTTCCCTGCTCCGTCTGCCCCGGAACAGGAAGTAACAGCAGAGGGAGCAGGGAACCGGCGGAGCCAACAGCCGCACGGCTGTTCCTTGTACTCCTTCTGTAGTGTGCACCTGAGGCGGACCGCCCCCACCGCCCCACCCTCGGTACGCCACTGAAAAGAACACCTGCGTCAGGGGTCAAATAATATACTCTGCAATGGCCCTTCTAAACACACGTCAGGGTATGCAGCAGGACAGACCAAGCACGTCTTAAACACAGTTTGTTTGAAGCCATTCTTGCATTTAAGACGTGCTTGGTCTGTCCTGTTGCATACTCTGATGTGTTTAAAAGGACCATTGGGGATTTTTTTTTAACCATTGCAGAGTATATTATTTGACCCCTGACGCAGGTGTTCTTTTCAGTGGCGTACCGAGGGTGGGGCGGTGGGGTCGGTCCGCCTCAGGTGCACACTACAGGAGGAGTACAGGGAGCAGCCGTGCGGCTGTTGGCTCCGCCGGTTCCCTGTTCCCTCTGCTGTTACTTCCTGTTCCGGGGCAGACGGAGCAGGGAACCAGCGGAACCAAACAGCCACATGGCTGCTCCCAGAACCCCAGTGGGGTCCATTGCATTAAAGGATTCTCCGTTGTTCCAGTCTTGAAGGTTCTTTTGTGCTTTCTTGTCTCGGTTTGAGTACTTTCAGACCCTCTCTTTTGCTATTTGGCTATCTGAACTACACAGTACAGGCAAGACAGAGACTATATTAATCTCTTGGTGTCTGGAATCAGCACTTTAATTTTGGCAACCTGAGTTAGAACAAAAGACAGGTATTTGGACCCTGCAGACTTCAGAGGGTTAGAAATGAATGTCATTTAAAATAAGTAGGTGGAGAATTGCCAAAAGAAAAACGCTACACCGCAATTTACCCTTCACTATCAATTAAAACGTTTTATTACGTATTGTGTAGTCATTGCAAGTAGTATACCATGCCATACTTTGTATTGTTATTTGAATATTTTTACTGCTGTAATTGCCTATTGCTCATGTTTGATCTATTCTTACTGTACACCACCTTGAGTGACTTCCTTCCAAGAGGCGGGAAATAAATCCTAATAAATAAATTTGCCTTTTCTTTTAAACAGGGCCGCCGAGAGACAAAGCCGGGCCCGGGGCAAATCTCCCCCTGGGCCCGCCCCCTTCCGGGCCCACCCCTTCTCCAGGCGGGCCCGCCCCCCTTTCCAGGTGGGCCTACCACTCGCCCCGCTGCCGCCCCGCTTACTTGTCCTGCGCTCCTGCTCCAGGCTGTCTCTGTGCACAGCAAACTTCCCCAGGGCCCGGCACCAGCATTGCTCTCCTGTTCCTGTGCGCGGCAGCACCACAGAGAAGAGTCCTTCCTTCCTTCCTGCTGCGTTCAAAGAGGTTGTTTGGATGCGGCAGGAAGGAAGTATTCTGCTCTGCGGCGCTGCTGTGCACAGGAACGCCGGGCGGGCCCCCCTTGGATGCTGGGTCCTGGGGAATTTTGTCCCCTCTCTCGGCGGTCCTGGTTTTAAACACTTCTGTTGAAACAATGCATAAGAGAAAATATGAAAAATGAATCACTAGGCCTACTAGAAGGAGTGGCAGAAGCAGGTGACGCAGCCTCCGAAGGACCCCAACCTTTCATGTTGCAGGCAGATACTCGAACAAAGTAACTTTGACCCTGTTGATGCAGCCAAGGTAGGGGATAATGAATTCAAATTAGACAACACAGTTCTCAGCATCGGGTGAGCTTTTACCTATCTTCATCAACGAAGCGAATGGAAAAATAACAGAGCCAATAGGAGAGCAATTCAGATGCTTCACTGATATGAGTGACTCATTCTGCACTTAATTTTTGTTTTTACTGAACATAAATCACAAGAATGAAAGTCCATCCATTAGCACAAATATAATGTAGACCAAAAAAGCTCTGGGCCCCCTTTTACCAAGCTACGGCAAAAGGGGGCCGGCGGTGGAGTCAGCGCGTGTTTTACGTGCGTGCCGAGGCCCCCTTTTACTGCAGCTGGTAAAAGAGAAGTCTCGCCTTCCTGCAGGAAATGGCTGTGCAGCAAGTAAAGCACTTGCCGTGCGGCCATTTCGGGGGGGGGGGGGGGGAGTTTTATCTCCGCTCTGGCCTGATTTGGATCCTGTCATATTTTAAAATAGCTAACTTCAGTTATGTAAACAAAAATTATATAACAGGACCCCACATTTACTGACCAACCGAGCAGAAATATATACAGAACATTGACACTTTTGCAGATAATTATACATTTACACGAGGAAGTGGTAGCAGAACACCTAAGAACTATTCTGTAAGGGTGGGCATAAGTGGCACAGCACATAAAGTCAATGGAGTCATTCACAAGGGTGGGGCATGGGAAGGGCATGAATGGGGTCTGCCACTTATGCATGCAACTTACAGAGTACAGTAAGTTATGCACCAACTTGCCACATGTGGGCGCCATAGAAACACCAACTCTATAGTAGTTTAACTCTGGGCAGGGCCGCCGAGAGACTAGGCCGGGCCCGGGGCAAGGCCGCCCCGCCTCCACTGTCCATGCTGCCCCGCCTCTGCCCCCTGCCGCTGCCCCCCCCCCCCCCCCGTCGCTCCCCCTGCCGCTGCAGTCTGCGGTCTCACCTGCCTGCCTCCACGGCTCCGGGCCCCCTTCATTCAAAGTGGTAGTAACTTCCGGTTTCCGTAAGGGCGGGACACAGGGAGGGAAGGCCCGAAGAGAGGTGATCTGTGACTGCCGCTTCCAATGCAGGGGTCCTGGAGCCGAGGAGGCAGGCAGGTGAGACCAGGAACTGTAGTGCCGGCCCAGGCCCGGGGAATTTTGCCCCTCCTGCCCCCCTCTCGGTGGCCCTGTTGATTCCTGATGTATTTGTTCCCCTCTTTCTCCTGTGATGTGGGCTATTGGTTACTTGGAATAGTGCTTTGTACGTACTTTGTTAAATTTTGAAATTAAAAAAGGAAGACTTATGTGGTCAGCACCCAATGCCAGCCAAGTAGATCCAGGTATGACATTCCAGGGCCGCTGAGAGACACCAGTGGGTCTGGGCAGAACTGGACCTCTGGGCCCGGGACAGAACCAGACTGCTGTGCGCCCCCCCCCCCACTCATGCTGCCGCCCCCTCCCGCCTACCTCCATGCCCGCCCCATTACCTTTCTGTCTGTGCCTCCAAGAGAAGGCCCAGTGCCAGCAAGTCTCTTCCTGCCTGCCTGATCCCATGCTCTGTCCTCTCCTGCTCCTGTCCGTGCCCGAAGTCGGGACCCCGATGATTGCATTAACGAGATATCGCGCTAATGCTATCATCTGGGTACTGGGTGGCACACAAGAGCAGGAGAGGACAGATCCGGAAGCAGGCAGGCTGGAAGAAGGCAAGGTTGCCGGCACTGGGCCCAGGCTCCCCCTTGGAGGCCGAGCCTAGGAAATTTTGCTCCCGCTGCAGCATTCTATTGCCTGCCATCCTTACTGAAAATGTCACAGCTTCCATATTATTTTAGAAATGTTAAAATGAACAAAATAATTTTGTATTTACCGTTACAAGTCCTGTGATTGTACACCTCAATGACTGAAGATTATCCAAGATTATTTCTCCCGCCAGAGGAGAAAAGTCTGACGAGCAGCTCCATTCCACTAGACAGAAAGAGAGAGAGAGAGAGAGAGAGAGAGAGAGAGAGAGAGAGAGAGAGGGAGGGGAGTAGCAGGTTTCAGTATCATACAATCTAGAAATTGTCTTGAAGATAACATGCGTATTCCTGTATTCTCTAGTTTGTGTTGATGGTTATTGGTCATTGCTTTCATGCTCCCAGTGGCGTACCAAGGGGGGGGGGGCAGTGGGGGCGGTTTGCCTTGGGTGCACGCCGCTAGGGCGGGGTGCCGCTGTGCGCACCTGTCGGCTGCGACTTCGAATCGCTACGCTAAATTCTCTCGTTCGCTGCAGCTCCCTCCCTCTGCCCCGGAACAGAAAGTAACCTGTCCCGGGGCAGAGGGAGGGAGCTGCAGCGAACGAGAGAATTTAGCATAGCGAACTCGCAGCCGACAGGCGCACGCCGCGGCACCCCCCTAGCGGCGTACACCCGGGGGGGGGCGCATTGGCGATCCGCCCCGGGTGTCGTTGACGCTAGGAACACCACTACATGCTCCCTTGGCCAAGAGTATGTGCTTCCAACTTAGATCATGAACCCATTAGGGACAGGGAAAGTACGTGCGTATAATATACATAAACTGCTTTGGTTGTGCCAAAGAAAGGCGTTGTATCAAATCCATGACCCTTTGACCCTTAAGCCTCGGAAGGAGACAGTGATTGGGTAGAAACATAGAAATATAGACACATGATGGCAGATAAGGGCCAAATGGCCCATCCAGTCTGCCCATCCTCAGTAACTACTAACTCTTTCCTTTCCTAAGAGATTCCACGTGCCTGTCTCATACTTTCTTAAATTCAGACAGTCCTTGTCTCCATGACCTCCACCTGGAGGCCATTCCACACGTCCACCACCCTTTTCATGAAAGAGTATCTTCTTAGGTTACTCCTGACCCTATTTTCTCTTAACTTTATCCTATGCCCTCTCATTCCAAAGTTTTCCATCATTTGAAAAAGGCTCACCTTCTGTAAATTAATGCCACAGAGGTATTTAAAGGTCTCTATCATTTCCCCTCTCTCCAGCTTTTCTTCCAGACTATACAAGTTGAGGTCTATAAGCCTGTCCCTATATGCATTGTGACAGAGACCACTGACCAATTTTGTAGCCACCCCCTGGATTGACTCCATCCTGTTTATATCTTTCTGTAGGTGCGGTCTTAAGAATTGCACACAGTACTCTTAAATGGGGCCTCACCAGAGACTTGAACAAGGGTACTATCATCTCTTTTTTTCCTGCTGGTCATCCCTCTCCCTATGCATCCGAGCATCCTTCTGGCTTTGACCGTTGCCTTTTCTACCTGTGTGGCCATCAAACACAATCATCCTCAAGTCCCTCTCTTCTTTTGTACACAGAAGTACTTCACCCCCCTATACTGTATCGTTCTCTTGGGTTTTTGTAAACCAAGTGCCTGACCCTGCATTATTTAGCAATAAATTTTAGTTGCCAATTATTGGACCATTCTTCAGGCTTCGCTAGATCCTTTCTCTTGCTATCCACATCTTTTGGGGTGTCTACCCTATTATAGAATTTGGTATCATCCGCAAAGAGGTAAACCATACCAGACAGTCCATCCGCAATATCACTCACAAAGATGTTAAAAAGAGCCGGTCCAAGGACCGATCCCTACTGTACACCATTGATAACATTCTTTTCCTCACATAAGCACCACCACCCTGTGAAAAGACCAAAGGTCCATCAAGCCCAGCACTCCGTCTCCGACAGCGGCCAATCCAGGCCCCAAGAACCTGGCAAAATCCCCAAATTTAATAATGATCAATGGACTTTTCCTTCAGGAATCTGTCCAGACCCCCTTTAAACTCAGCAAGGCCAGCTGCCGTCACTACCTTCTCCGGCAGTGAGTTCCAGAGTCTAACCACACGCTGAGTAAAGAAAAACTTTCTCCAATTTGTTTTAAACCTACCACATTCTAATTTCATCTTGTGTCCCCTGGTTCTATTATTGTTAGAAAGCGTAAACAAACGCTTCACATCTGTCCGCTCTACCCCACTCATCATTTTGTAGACCTCTATCATATCACCCCTCAGCCGCCTTTTCTCCAGGCTAAAGAGTCCTAGCTGTCTTAACCTCTCCTTATACTGTAGGGTAGTCGTCCCATCCCTTTTATCATTTTTGTCGCCCTTCTCTGCACCTTCTCCAGTTCATTTATATCTTTTTTGAGATGAGGCGACCAGAACTGGACAGTACTTCACTACTCTCTGTCTCCTTCCATTTAAGCAGTTTTTAACCCAGTCAGTCACTTTAGGTCCAATACCTAAGACCCTCAGTTTATTTATCAGTTGCCTGTGCAGAACCATGTCAAAGGCTTTGCTAAACCCCAAGTACACCACATCTAGTGCCCTTCCCACATCCAACTGTTTGGTCATCCAGTCAAAAAAATCAAGCAGATTTGTCATGGATGTGGTTGGCAGAGCTGGTGGTTGGGAGGCGGGGCTAGTGCCGGGCAGACTTATACGATCTGTGCCGGGGCTGGTGGTTGGGAGGCGGGACTAGTGCTGGGCAGACTTATACGGTCTGTGCACTGAAGAGGACAGTACAAATAAAAAAGTAGCACATATGAATTTATCTTCTTGGGCAGACTGGATGGACCGTGCAGGTCTTTTTCTGCCGTCATCTACTATGTTTACTATGTCTGACAAGACCTGCCTCTAGTGAAAATAAGTCAGGTCTGAAGATTAGTTCTCACTGAAGTAATAATGTGAAATATCTCCATTGGTTCAGATACAAACAGTAGATTAAGGGGAGTCACATTCACATAGAAAAAAAACATTTCCCCTGTCCCATAGGGCTTATGATCTAAATTTGTACCTGAGGCAATGGAGGGTTAAGTGATTTGTCCAAGATCACAAGGAGTCACAGTGGGAATTGAACTTTGGTTATTGTCAGCCTGCTGCTTCAACCATTAGGTGATTTCTTTACTTTGCAGAAAACAAGGTGGAAGCCACAAGGATGAGCTAGGCTCTTTTGAGATATGAACTCATGGCCACTGGTTTACAAAACAATTGATCTGACTATAGAGCTACAGAGTCTGCCACACTTGGATGATAAGCCTTCTGGGAACAGGAAAATACCTACTGTACCCGAATAAACCTCACCTTGATTGACTACTGTAAAAGGTATAGACTGATAAAGGAATGAGCTAAATCCAATTTCATAACATGACAGTTTCCTCCTGATATTTACTTATTTATTTTATTTTATTTGTTGCATTTATACCCCGCTCTTTCCCGCTTGGTAGCAGGCTCAGTGCGGCTTACATAGTATGGAATTACATAGTATCACAGAAAGAACACAGCTGTGGCCATAGTAGAGGTATGATGTGGTTGTTCGGAAATAGGTTGAGATAGGTGAAATGGGCAGGGGATGTAGGGGTAGGAGAGGTAGGAGTGGTGTAGAGTGGGTTCATAGGTTAAGTCTTCAGTTGGAACCAGCCTCTACTAGGTTACAACACTATGAGACTCTAATTTGAACTATCTGGCATTTCCCCTCTTTTATATCCATTCTCACATCTGCCCAACCATCGGAATGAACATCCTCAGTCAGGAGACTGTAGATTTTGGCTCCCTCTGGTGTGGACCTAGTGTGGACCTTAGGTCTGGCCACTGGACATCACTGTTGAGCAACAACTCAGATTCCCAGGGGTCTTGAGCTCTGGTTCTGTAGCACCTAAGCCCTGGCTGACTTGAGAAGCAGAAACTGTGTTAAGGAGTTCAACCCAGGTCCTCTCTTTGCAGGTGCATTTCACTTGATCCTGATATCCCGGGCCAGCACATGAAAATATGTTTTTAATGGTGCTGCTTTAAGTTGTTGTCATTTATGTACAAAATATAAACAACCTTAATTATAAGTTAAATACAGTGTTAAGCTTGAATGGGACAGATGGCATTAATCACCCAGTGTTGATTTATTTCATTCAGTTAATTTTCTTGAATATTCATATCAATTGCATTCCTGTCCTCTATAACCCATAATAAACATATCAGGTTACCAGAATTCTAATTACCTCTTGGCACAAGAATTAACTAGTGCCTTATCTGAGTTAAAAGCCTCTGTGTTAATTTGGGGCAAGTGACAGTCTAGGGCTTCATTCGGAACCTGGTATGCATGTATTCTGAGTCTGGCCACGTGGTGTCACTGTTGCACAACGGCTAGGCTTCTCTTTCCCCCTTCCTGCCTGGTTGCTATGAATATTGTCCCCACAAAATAGTAACATTGTAACATAGTAAATGATGGCAGATAAAGACCTGTACGGTTCATCCAGTCTGCCCAACAAGATTAACTCATTTTACATGGTATGTGATACTTTATATGTATATCCGAGTTTGATTTATCCTTACCATTCTCAGGGCACAGACTGTAGAAGTCTGCCCAGCACTCTTCTTGTACTAAAAGTTCTGAAACTAATGTTGAAGCCCTTTAAAATTTACGCTAAGCCCATCCATATCTATTTAGTCACGATCAGGGCGTAGACAGAAGTCTGCCCAGCACCGGTTTTGCTTCACAATTACCGGCATCACCACTCAATCTCCGCTAAGATTCCAAGAGCTCCAGGCCTGTCTTGCCAGCCTAAACTGAATCCACATCTCCTGTACTAGCCATCAGAGTTAGTCTGATCCTTAATATTATCTTAACAGAAAGGTTTCTTTTCAAAGCTTTTCTCTTCGTAGAAAATTAACGGGAAAATGAACTTGATCTTACCACAACATCACCCTGTATTTGTTCACACTGGAGCCTGCAAATGCCCTCCTGTACTTTGTAAGCCACATTGAGCCTACAAATAGGTGGGAAAATGTGGGATACAAATGTAACAAATAAAAATCAAGACCTGTAGAGCATGGTACATACATTTTGCACCTATGATTAAAGCCTTTGATAGTCCAGCCCATAGGGTTTTCCCATTAATTTTCTTGGTTTTAAAACATTTGGACTCGTAATTTTATATGGGCAAGAGTAGGATTTTAGTGAAGTCACTCAGTGTTTCAAAGCTGGTAGAAAGACATATTTGCAGTCGTCACATGGATAAAAACTAATTTTTGAATAATCAGCACCATGAACAGACGCATAAAGCTCATAGAAATTGCTGACACGCACACCAGCCCTATCTTAAATTATGTAGCCCTGCTTTTTCTCTGTCTCCCCCCCCTCCCCCACAGCATTCCTATATTTTACAGTGTAGAACATGGTACTGTTTGTCCTTTGTTACCTGTTTTCCTCCTTGTCTGTGAGGCAGGATGCCCTTAAGGCTCATAAAAAAATAACTCTTCTCTCTGATGTGAAGGGTACATTTAATCCCATGTCACCTGAAAAGTTGTTTTATGGTGGATTCTGTCTACTATCACTTTGCAAGTTCCAGAGTAGCAGTGGCAAGGATGGGTGTGTGTGTGTGTGTCTGGTGGGGGAAGGCATGAATTGAAATTTAAACTACACTCTTGGTTTGTGGGTGAATTTCACCTTGTCCTTGTAAAATCTAGGTGACTGTGAATTTTGATGGGATGGAAATTGTGAGCACATCCACAAAGAATAAGCTTTGGTATGAATAGGATCCACAGCACAGTAACCTACATTCCTCCCCGGGAACTCCATTCACTTGGTAAATCACTCTTATCTGCACCCTTCTCCTCCACCACTAACTCCAGACTCCGTTCCTTTTATCTTGCTGCACCATATGCCCGGAATAGACTTCCTGAGCCAGTATGTCAAGCTCCATCTCTGGCTGTCTTCAATTCTAAGCTAAAAGCCCACCTTTTTGATGCTGCTTTTAACTCCTAACCCTTGTTCACTTGTTCAGAACCCTTATTTTATCATCCTCACTTTAGTATTCCTTTATCTCTTATTTGTCCTGTTTGTCTGTCCTAATTAGATTGTAAGCTCTGTCGAGCAGGGACTGTCTCTTCATGTTCAAGTGTACAGTGCTACGTACGTCTAGTAGCGCTATAGAAATGATAAGTAGTAGTAGTAGTCATCTTTGGGATTCTGGAATCTTGCTACTCTTTGGGATTCCAGAATCTTGCTACTCTTTGAGATTCCGGAATCTTGCTACTCTTTGGGATTCTGCGTGGAACCTTGCTACTCTTTGTCCTTATCCCTTACTTGTCCTGCTTGTCCTAATCAGATTGTAAGCTCTGTTGAGCAGGGACTGTCTCTTCATGTTCAAGTGTACAGCGCTGCGTACGTCTAGTAGTGCTTTAGAAATGATAAGTAGTAGTAGTAGTAACTAGGGATGTGCATTGGTTTCATACCTTTTAAAAAACAAAAACAACCCTGAAATGACAGGAAAACATCCCAATAGCTGTACATTGTGCTCCTTATTGCTCAACACAATTTGTCAATAGTTGCACTACTGAAAAATAAGGTGCAGTATTAAACAGCGGTGTGCACTCTTGGTTCTGGTTTTTTCTACACCCCTTGATTATATATACGGCATTCTTCAGAACGAGACCTTACTGCATAATATTAATGCTGAACAAGCAGACATTAAGAACCAGATTCTATATATGGCGCTTAAAAGATCCATGCAGAAAACATTTCTGCCTAAGCGTATTCTATAAGATTTAGGCGCAGCATATAGAATACGATTATTTGATATCCCAGTGCCTAAAACTACACGCCTCCATTTACACCAACGAAAATGTGGCATAAATCCCTGTGTGTAGATTTACACAGACTGGGCCATTTTCTGTAACAAACAGGGGGATGATCAGAAGCACACGCCGGCGCTAGAGGCTGTTAGCGCCATACTAGCGCCGGCTTTTGCTATCGCCCCATGATCAGAGTCCTCGAGCACGTGGAACAACGCGCTCGAGGAATCTAAACACAACTAGCATGCAAATGCATGCTAAACAGGGCTAAACATATTCATTCCCAATGATCAGTGGCCAGCGCGCCAAAGATTGGGTCGCTGGCCGCGGCAAACCCTACACTAGCTCTGAGCTGGCATTAGGGTTTGCAGATCATTGGGGAGGAATGGTGAGCCCTGTCCAGCATACATCCATTCTCCCCAACAGCAAACTTGCCAGCGACAGGGGGCTGGTGGTCCAGTGGACCTCCGGTCCCCCCCCGATGATCCCCCCTCAGGTTCAGGGAGGGCTGGAGATCCGGTGGGTCTCCAGGCCCCCCAACTCCCCTCAACAAACAGTCTCTGGTGCCCTAGTGGGCGACCAACCAACCCCCCCCCCCCCCCCAGCAACAGGGGACCTCCAGCCCTCGTTGCTCGGGGCAGGGGTAGTTGGGGCCTGGTGGTCCCATGGACCTCCAGCCCCTGTGTTTGACAGGTTTGGGCTTTTGACAGCCCAGACCTGTCAAACAAGTGCGGGAGGATTGTGCTGAGCGCATGCTCAGGCGCAATTCTCCCGCACTTCTACCCCATGATCAGAGATAATTGCGTGCTTAAATTTGCATGCAATTATCTCTGATCATCGGTGCGGTAAAGCCCCGTGCTGTTCCAGCGCTATTTTAGAGAGCTGTTTGGAACAGCGCGGGGCTTTTGATCATCTGCTTGAAAGTGTGTAAATTTGGGAATGCCCACGAAACACCCATTTCCCTGCTCAGGGCCACACCCCTTTAGAACTGCATGCTTTAGAATTTAGGCACAGTTCATTACAGAATACGCTTAGCGAGTTATGCACATAAGTTCTAATTAATGCCAATTAGTGCTCATTATTCTTGATTGTTAAGTGCTGTTTAAAACACTGATTGGCTTGTTAAGCCAATTGAGTTCCATGCGTTGTTATGGAATACGCTTAGATTTCAGCGTGGAATGCTAGGCGCAATACATAGAATCTGGCAGTAACTCCCCAGTGCCTGCTGCTTGACACTATCAGAGACAAGGTGCTGGATTGACTAGACCAGTGGTTCCAAAACCTGGTCCTGGAGGCATCTCAGCCAGTGAGGTTTTCAGGATACCCACAATGAATATTCATGAGAAAGATTGGCATGCAGTGGAGGCAGTGCAAGAAAATCTCCCTCATGAATATTCATCATGGATAGCGTGCAAATGTGACTGGCCGGGTTGCCTCCAGGACTAGGTTTGGGAACCGAACTAGACCTTTGATCCGACCCACTTCGATTAGCTTTTGCTCTTCCCTTTATTCTCAAAAAGAATTGTTGGCTGCATA
Source organism: Microcaecilia unicolor (assembly GCF_901765095.1). Lineage (NCBI taxonomy): Eukaryota > Metazoa > Chordata > Amphibia > Gymnophiona > Siphonopidae > Microcaecilia > Microcaecilia unicolor. The sequence goes on along the minus strand of NC_044036.1, from coordinate 325,413,701 downwards.
GTTGACTATTACTGCACAAAATACTGAAATACATCCAGGGGTGTGCTGGTAAATTTTTAACAACAGGCTCTTTCTCCGGACGTAGCCAGCTCTGCAGTTGGAAGGACCAGGAGGGGGGCGGGGGGGAACAACACTTGCCTCTCTCTCCTCCCTCCCTTCGTGCGGCACGCTAGGCATACCTTTGCTGGCAACCAATAAATGGACTGCCACCACTCCCAAGGTCTTGCTCTGAGCAGCATGCTGAAACTTCTCACACATGCTGGAGAAGTCCCCAGCCTGCTGCTCAGAGCTGGAAACAAGGAGCTGGGAGCAGCAACAGTCTATTTACTTGGCTGGAAGGGCTCAGCATCCCCACCAGCAAAGTAAAAGAGAATTCAGCAGGGGGTCCAAGCCCACATTTTGGGAGCCAGTTGTTAAAGTAGCCATGGAGGGCCCTACTTTACAACCGGCTCCCAAAATTCTTAAAAACTTAACAACCGGCTCTTGCGAGCCTGTGAGAGCCTGCTCCAGCACACCACTGAATACATCTTCCCCTGGATTCTTTAAATGGCAATCAAAATTGCATGCACAAATTTGGGTGTGCGCCCAATTGGCACGCAATTTAATTGAGTAATGAGCCAACTAGCATCAATAGTTGGGCGCTAACAATCAATTGGCAACACTTCAGCTTTGCGCACGCATCTTGCTAAGCGCCATTCTATAAAGATGCACCTGCAAATCTTTAGATGCACAAATGAAAGGGGGCGTGGCCATGGTTGGGGCATGGGCGGGTCAGTGGTGTTCACTAAAGATGCGCACTTTAGCCAGAAACACTGACTATCAAGTAGCCATTCAGAAAAGTACTACTACTACTATAAATCACTTCTATAGTGCTACCAGTCGTACGCAGAGCTTCACAATCAAACATGAAGAAAAGACAGTCCCTGCTAAATCAGGACAGACAGGACCAATAAGGAATAAGGGTAGGACAGACAGAAGGACACAAAGGGAAAGGGATTATAGAAGAGAGGAAGACAAGATAAAGGTTACGAGCAAGTGACCAGTTAGGAGTCAAAAGCAGCATCAAACAGGTAGGCCTTTAGCCCGGATTTGAAGGCGGCCAGGGATGGAGCTAGCCCTAACGTAAAAGTACCCAGCCTCATTTGAGTTCCACCAGTTGCATGCATGGAAAAACATTTTGTTTTGTACCATGACATCATATTGTTTTCCATTTATGACCTCTGCATCATTTTGTTTTCTCAGGTACATTGTTTCTTTTATTTATTTTGTGTTAGCATACTCAGACACATTTTCATAACATGCATAACAGATATAAGGGTCCTTTTACTAAGGTGTGCTAATGGATTTAGTGCCCGTTAATTATTGCGTGCAAGATGCTAAGAAGCCCATTTTATACCTCTGGACTTCTTTGCTTTTAGCGTGTGCTAAATCGTTAGCATCCCTTAGTAAATGGACCCCATACTTTTTGCACAAGGCCTGCATTAAGATGCTTTGTAATCTTTTCTTTTATTAAGGAAATGTTGCCGATGTTTTCATGTTCTTTTGACATGACAACACATCTCCAAGCTCCACTCAGGCAAAAGTGGAAAATGCTTGACCATCTCAAGAAGTAGAAGAGGTCAGAAGCAAATTTAAAAACATCTATTTGCCTTTTGAAACATTAGGATAGCGTCACAGAAACATTTCCTAAATTTAAAAGAATCCCGTCAAGGGAGCTTTTTATCTGAGAAAGAGATGCGCTAGAGCTTTCAAATAAGGAAACGAAGAATGATTTAATTTCTTTGAAGCACCCGTTGTTTACATTCAAGGCTTTTTTTTTTTTGGCCAGTTAATCCTTAAATAGTTTTCCAAAATGTAGTTAGATAGTGGTTTAGGATCAAAGAAATTCTCTACCAGCATGGGGGCGGCTTAAGCTGTGAAATGTTACTTTCCTGAACAAAAGTGGTGGCTCTGAGGTGAAGAAAGGGAGACTAACAGAGAAACAAACAGAGAAGATCAGGCTGGTACATGTGTGGTGCAGACTCCTGCCACCCTGTAGGGCTGGAGCTGGAGCCCCTTCCAAAAGACAGTGCAAACATTGCACGGTCTGACTCCTCCAAACACTTTCTACCAGTAACAAACCAGGGAAAATAAACAGAAAAAAGTGTCACTTTTCTGAGAAATGATTACCTATAACCCAGAAGCTTAAGTGGTTAATGCTGATGAGCTGAGGCTTTGAAAGCTCAGAGCAATGGGATGGAGATTGGTTTTACAGCTGGAATTTTCCGTGCAGTAGGGATGGGCTGACCTTTGTGATACCATGTTGTTCACTGATAATAGTGGGCATTCTGCAAAGTGTGCACTCACTCTTAACATTCATCCTGGAACAAAAAAATGGATTTAAATGATACAATAATTTTCTCTCTGTCCATCCCCACTCTGCAGTACCTTTGAAAGGGTCGGTTTAGAAGTAAAAGGGAGCCCAGGGCTTGGAAACCTCTCAGTACAGGCAAACTCTCAAATTTTAGAAAGGGTACCAAAAATTGGGCCTACAGGGATCATTTATGTGCATATCTAAATTATCTAATTGGCACTAAATTGGCATTAAGTATCAACAATTGATATTAGCCGGGCCATCTCTGGTGACAGGCATTTGAATATCTAGTTTACTTTTCGTCAGTTCCAATTTAACTAGCTAAGCGAATATCAGCCAAGTTCTAATTTAACCACCCAGAACTGAATTCAGTTCTGGGTGTGGGTGGTTAAATTAGAACTGGCCAAAGATAGACCGCCAAACTTAGCCAGCGATACGCTGAAAATCGGAGGATAGCTGGTTGTATTGTGCGAGATAACCGGTTTTTTTGTTAAGCGCTAACCGGCGATATTCGGCGGGAGATAACCAGCCATCTCCGGCTGAATAAGAACATAAGAATAGCCACAATGGTTAAGACCAATGGTCCATCTAGCCCAGTATCTTGTTTTCCAAACAGTGGCCAAGCCAGGTCACAAGTACCTGGCAGAAACCCAAATAGTTGCAACATTCCATGTAGAACCCCAAAGAGTAACAAAATTTCAGTCAAAATCCCAAAGAGTAGCAACATTCCATGCTACCAATCCCAGGGCAAGCAGTGGCTTCCCCGTGTCTTTCTCAATGGACTTTTCCTCCAGGAATTTGTCCACACCTTTTTTAAAACACAGATACCCTTTTTTAAACCCTCATATGCTAACCGCTGTTACCACATCCTCCAGCAAAGAGTTCCAGAGCTTAACTATTCGTTGAGTGATAAAATATTTCCTCCTATTTGTTTTCAAAGTATTTCCATGTAACTTCCTCGAGTGTCCCCTAGTCTTTGTACTTTTGGAACGAGTAAAAAAATCGATTTACTTCTACCCGTTCTACACCAATCAGGATAGCCAGCTAGTCAGCTAAGTGCCATTTAACTGGCCAGGTGCCGTTCCTGGCCGATTATATGGCTTTGAGTATTGGCTGGTGTGTGCTGATAAACCCCTTAGAGAGAAGCTTCATTGGCTTCCAGTTAAGGAACGTACTATGTTCAAAGTTTGCACTTTGATTCATAAAGTCATTCATGGAAATGCTCCGGCCTACATGTCAGATCTTACTGATTTGCCACCCAGGAACGCTAAAAAATCAGCTCGCACATTCCTGGGACTTCATTTCCCTAGCTGTTATCAATAGAAACCAAACAAAATAAAACATGGAAAAAAAAATAAAATGATACCTTTTTTATTGGACATAACTTAATACATTTCTTGATTAGCTTTCGAAGGTTGCCCTTCTTCGTCAGATCGGAAATAAGCAAATGTGGTAGCAGATAGTATATATAAGAGAAACATCAAAGCATTACTTTGACAGTCTGACAGAGTGGGAGGGTGAGGGTATGCATGGGGGACATCAAAGCATTTCATTGATATTCTAACAGGATGGGTGTTGGTAGGTGAGAGGAGGGTAATAAACAGAGAAATAGACAGAGAAATACAACTTTATGGTTTATAATAGGTTAGAAAACCCAGATCCTTATTAAGTCCTGTCTGTTGGGTGTTAAAATATTCAATCATTCTTATTTCAAAGGTCTTACATTCCTGTATTGTTTTAAAATTACCTTTCAGTATTCTTACTGTGAAATCACTGGTGCAGTGTTCTGGTCTTGTAAAGTGTTGGCCCAGAGGAGTGGGGGCTTGACTAGCACTATTTCCCTAGCTGTAAAGGTCTAAAATAGAAACTAGTACACGCCTCCTGCTTTTCCTACATTGGCACTCAGCTGTGGAATGCAATATCATTTGAACTGAAAACTATTCATGACTTAATCAACTTTAGAAAAACACTAAAAGCTTATCTCTTTAACAAGGCTTACCATAATGATCAATAATAGGAACTCCAATACACCACTACTTACTCGATAGTTTAACTGTTTTCTGATTTACTGAATTGATTATATCCATTATGTTACACTTATTTCTTTGTATGTAACCTAATTGTTTGCCTACGCTTGCGTGACACCGGCCATGATGTAATACTGTAAGCCACATTGAGCCTGCAAATAGGTGGGAAAATGTGGGATACAAATGCAATAAATAAATAAATAAATAATAAATAAATATTCAGATCCTGCAATCAGTGTTTTTATAAATGCTGATTATCGCTGGCAGAATTGAACCTGGATATTAACTGCCAAGTCATATATGAACACTGGCACTGAATATCCAGCAGCTTGCTCAGATGCTGGAATTTACCTGGATGTGGATATTTCAGACCCCTATGCAGAAAAGTTCAGGACAGCCTTTTTGCTGCTAACTGAATAAACCTGGCTGCGCCCTGTCTCCACCCGTGGACACAGGGGCAGGCTGACCATATGGGCAACCGGGCAGCCCTCGAGGGCCCAGAGTGTCTGAGGGACCCCGTGCATCTCTCCCCTCAAAAAGGAGTGTGCCGGACATGAGGGGAAGAGAGAACAGGGCAGGCAATGCGACGGCGCCGCCGCAGACCAGCACCGGACGAAGTCTTTTGCTGCCGGGGGTTTGGGACGCCCGCCAGCCAAGATTTATAGCGGTAGCAGTGGGCGGTAGAGGGCGGGCGGCAAGGCGGCGAGGGGGGTGGTGGCAGAGGGGCAGCGGCAACCAAAATATGCCACCCCCACCTTGGCCTCTGGCCCCCTCCCACCTTGAGGTCTGGCTACACCCCTGGCCTGTGGTAAAATCATGCATGTTAATATGGCGGTTCTCATTAGTAATTTCCATTGTATTTGCTTAGGGTCGGATTCTGTAAATGGCATCTAAAATCTAGAATGTCCGAAAAAGCACTTAGGGCTATTCTATATAACATGCCTAAGAATAGAGAGCACAGGGCTGAGGAACATGCCTGCCTTTAGGTGTGAACTATATCAACGATGGGGAAAAAGAATCGGTAGTACATAACAATGTAAGTAAGAGGTTCTTTTCTATTCTTATCTATCAATAGAAATCAAACAAAATAAAACATGGAAAAGAAAATAAGATGATACCTTTTTTTATTGGACATAACTTAATACATTTCTTGATTAGCTTTCGAAGGTTGCCCTTCTTCCTCAGTTCGGAAATAAGCAAATGTGCTAGCTGACAGTGTATATAAGTGAAAACATTCAAGCATTACTATGACAGTCTGACAGGGTGGGAGGATGGGGGTGGGTAGGAGGTATGCATGGGGACATCAAAGCATATCATTGATATTCTAACAGGATGGGTGTGGATAGGTGAGGTGTGGGGTGATCAACAGAGACATACAGCTTTATGGTTTATAATGGGCTAGGAACCCCAGGTCCTTGTTAAGTCCTTTCTGTTGGGTGTTAAAATATTCAATCATTCTGATTTCAAAGGTCTTACGTTCTTGTATGGTTCTAAAGTTACCTTTCAGGATTCTCACTGTGAAGTCACTGGTACAGTGTCCTGGTCCTGTAAACACCCAACAGAAAGGACTTAACAAGGATCTGGGGTTCCTAGCCCATTATAAACCATAAAGCTGTATTTCTCTCCACCCCTCTCCTATCCACACCCATCCTGTTAGAATATCAATGATATGCTTTGATGTCCCCATGCATACCTCCTACCCACCCCCATCCTCCCACCCTGTCAGACTGTCATAGTAATGCTTGAATGTTTTCACTTATATACACTGTCAGCTAGCACATTTGCTTATTTCCGATCTGACGAAGAAGGGCAACCTTCGAAAGCTAATCAAGAAATGTATTAAGTTATGTCCAATAAAAAAGGTATCATCTTATTTTCTTTTCCATGTTTTATTTTGTTTGATTTCTATTGATAACCTTTAAGAGTGGACTAACACGGCTACCACACTCCTCTACTATTCTTATCTGTAAGCAATGAAAATGATGAATAGGGAGGAAAAAGTCTCAAGAAGCTCACAGCAGTTAGTTGAAAGAGCAGGGCTTCTCCATCATTGGCAAAAAAAAAAAAAAAACCTCCCTAGTGGATTTAATTGCAAGTTACAAAATCTAGCAGATTTATCAAAAACGTATAAAAAATAACAGCTTTAAACACTTAGCTGTAGAGTCTCTTTCTTCCAGCTGTGTCAGGTCACGGTCTGATTTTTGATGCAGCTGGAAGAAAAGAGACTCTACAGCTAAGTGTTTAAAGCTGTTATTTTTGATAAGTTTTTGATAAATCTGCTAGATTTTGTAACTTGCAATTAAATCCACTAGGGAGGGTTTTTTTTTGCCAATGATGAAGAAGCCCTGCTCTTTCAACTAACCGCTGTGAGCTTCCTGAGGCTTTTTCCTCCCTCTTCATCATTTTCATCGCTTACAGATAAGAATAGAAAAGAATCTTGTTTACTTATATTGTTATATACATTTAGGTGTGGCCATTTTTGCCACTGAAAACCTGGTGTAAATACCTGCGCCTAAATTCCCCCAAATTCTATGACAACGTGTGTAAATTTGAGCAACACCCTCGACATGCCCACACTCCTTTCATGGCCACGCCCCCTTTTCAGCTATACATGTCAGGATTCATGTGCGCCTCTTTTTACAATATGCCTAAAAAGAAGAGCAGGTAAATTCCAATTATTGCCAATTAGTGACGATAATTGATTATCAGACAATTATTTATTTATTTGTTTGTTTGGTACATTTGTATCCCACATTTTCCCACCTATTTGCAGGCTCAATGTGGCTTACATAGTACCATAGAGGCGATCGCCAGTACCGGTTATTATGTTTCAACTGTTTTATTGACACCACAAACTTTAGTACAACTCATTAAATGCAATGTTACATATCATAAAACACGAACAGTATCTGAACGTCAGAGCACTGAAGCGATGCCAAACTTTTATTGATAATCTCCCCACTCAACCCCTCCAGCCTCCCCTCCCAGCGCCTCCCTCCCCCATACTTCTATTCATTTACGGAAGCGTGTTGGTGGTTCACATAACAGGCGGATTCATAAGTCCAGTCTCTTGCCTCCACATGTCTGGAGTACCACCCTTCTCCACATCGTCCATTCTCCAGCGAATAGAATGGTCCCTTGAGCTAAGGGTACCAAGATCCATGTAAGGTTACTTGCAGCAATGATTTTGTACCGAATCCTATTTCTCACTATTGCTCAATAACTCCCACTCCCTCCATCGCCAATACCGGTTATAACAAATTCAAAGTGAGGTTGTGGTAAAGTTCACATGTGACAGACACATTGGGGAATCATAAGAAGAAGAGTTAAGTTATGTCCAGTATGAGCTTTGGTTTTGTTGTGTTGCTGGGTTAAGGCATTTAAGTTGGACCATTACTCAATTAAGTTGTACACATAAATTTAATGCATGCTATTCGCCACACCTTATATAGAATCCGGGAGTTATTGATTTTCTCTGTATTTGCTATTTGGATTTAGCTCGTATCTTTCTCTGTAGTTCAAGGTGAGTTATATCAGGTATTCACCTCTCCCTGGAGGGCTTCGAATCTAAGCTTGCACCTGAGGCAATGGAGGGTTAGTGATGTGCCCAAGATCAATCAGAGGCACAGTAGAACTTGATCCCTGGCTTCCTTGGTGTTTAGCTTCCTACTTTAATGACTAGATTACTCTTCCACTCTACAGCTTTGTGGTCCTCAGTAACCTGAATGCTGTCACTAAATTATCCATATTGGAGACGAGGTCTAGAATAGTGTTTCCCAAGTCCAGTCCCGGAGTACCCCATACCAGTCAGGTTTTCAGGATATCCACAGCGAATATGCATGGACTTGATTTGCATACACTGTCTCTATTACATGCAAATCTCTTTCATGCATATTCATTGTGCATGTCCTGAAAACCTGACTGGCACGGGGTACTCCAGGACCGGACTTGGGAAACAGTGATCTAGACTACTTCAGAGGGATTGTAAGGATGTCCCAGAGGTTGTTTGGTATTATACTACCTGCACCAAATATAGACTACGGACTACAATGATATTTCCTAGACCCAAGGAGATTCTACCTACAGCCTTAGCTAAATGCCAAGATCTCCAGATGAGATATCATAGGGTGAAACAGATGGGTTGAGTTGATGCACAACATCGCAACATTTTTTCCTAAATAAAAATGAAATTAAAACCGAGCTACATTTGTAAGTTTTCTGATCCATTTAAAATGAAGCAGATCAGAGGAAACGTAATGAGGGGTACACAGAGTTTAATGAAAACATGAAACAGTAAGTGCTATTAGATTAATGGCCACACATCTGAGAGAGTGTTCTTACAAAAGAGCGAGTAATGAATGGAGTGCCTACTGGTCTTGCTTCAGACAGACGTAACTGCAGTGTCATTGCCAAGGAACATAGAGCTTTAATGTCTCTGAAGTAAAATTACCTCCTGTGGAGAAGCAGATTACAACAGCTGGTTGCAGGCATCATCATTTCAAGCCTGTAAATGACTGTTATCAGAGTAAAAGCATCCATGAGCCTTCCATTTGTGTATTGTCCTACAAGAGGGATTCATCTACGTAATCTGTCCTTTGGCTTCTGACATTCATCCTCTGCTTCTCCATTTGAGTGTCCTCTGTCTGTTCAACTGATCTCAACTAATGTCACCTGTTTTGGTTATTTTCCATAAACAGGCTTGGAGTGAACTGTGACCTTCTTTTTCTGCACAAGACTCCTGCCAAAGTCTAGACTCCTGTTTTTTGGCAGGAGAACTCAGTTGTGAAATCTAGCTCCTGAACTAGGGCAATAGAAAACTGTTCCCCCCCCCCCCCCCACTTTATTAGATAATTAAATATAATTCCAAGTACAACACTTAAGTAATCAAGAAAGAGAAACAGAGATCTCAAAGGAAAATAGCATACATTCAGGTTCGCAACAATTGAAAGGGGAGATCAAAGTAAATATTCTTGGACCAAAAAAGAAATAAATAGAATTAAATCAAATGACAGCAAAACTGACACAGAAGATGCCCCCCTCTTAATCAATAAAGCAAGTCCTCTTTTCAGGGTGACAGAATCTGCAGGACTGTGTAAACCTGTCAGATCTGCAGATTGGCTAGAATTTATTTCCAATGTGATGGGTGTAGGATACATAATTGACACTGCTTTGCAGATCTTAGTGATCTGTGGCAAAACCTTGGCATATGGAAGCCAAAGCAGGGGGAAGATAATTAAAAAAAAAAAAAAGTTCTACAGGTGCCTGGCTAAAGGCATGGGCTTCCCTTCCCCATCCTCATCGTTCTGCTTTATGGGCACTTTTACCCATGTTGCAAAAGGGGTGGGGCCAAGCCAGGGAAGGCAGGGATGTGATTTCTGTTACAGATTTTATACCCATGGTCCCAGCTGGCCCCATATTATCAAAGAGAAAGTCCATGAGGCGTTTCCAGGCCCACAGGAATACACTGTCCATGGTCCGGCCATTCCCATCCCCATTCTAAAGTCTGCCCCCTAAGAGAACAATTTTCTTTTAAATATTTTCATTCACGTAAGTCCCTGCAGCCAGTAGGTATGTTTACTAATCACAAGTGACTGATGAAACCCCGCTTCATAAGTATAAAGAAGAATTAACCCCTATCAGTATATTGTCCATTATTTTATTTTATTTTTTATTTTATTGCATTTGTACCCCACATTATCCCACCTTTTTGCAGGCTCAATGTGGCTTACAGAGTAGGGATATGATAAAGTCAGTCCTTGATTTAAATACAGTTGATCATAAGCTGAGGTAAAAGAGGATTTGGATGGGCGGATGTTGGGTAGGTTGTGTGAGAAGTGTTTTAGGTGTGCTTGGGTGGTTTGGGGGATGATTTGTATCATTGAGGGTGACTTTTGTAAGCTTTGTTAAAGAGATGTGTTTTCAGAGCTTTGCGGAAGCTGGTTAGATTGTTCATGGATTTCAGGGCCTTGGGTAACGCATTAAACAAAAATTTACGAGCTGATCAACGCATGTGGGTCCCTCCCATAGCAAGAAAAAATAACAGTAGCAGGCATAAGTAAGCAACCAAATACACAATGCTAAAACCCATCTGTTGCACTTAGTGGAAAGCAAAAACCAGCAGGTAGGGACTTCCCAGCACTAGAACCAGAAGCGGAGCCAGCTTGACTGTACAGGGGGAGCAAAAGCAGCGCGAGAGCGGACTTCCATCGGCGCTGGCGCACATTTTCAATGCAACACGTTGAGAAATAAATAGGCGCCGATGTTGGCAGAACTCCGTTTGGGGGAGCGGCTGCTCACCTGGCGCCCCCTAGCTACGCCACTGACTAGAACACCATAGTGAAGTAATCACATTGGGCTCCTTTTACCAAGCTGCGGTAATGCTGCCAGGGCTGCGGGTTTCCCGTCCTTTCCCCGACCCACTGCAGCTTTTTCACGCTGCACGCGGGTTGCGGGATTTTGGACGGATTTTTCTTGCCCCGCCAGCAGGTTTTTCTCAAGGCCTTCGGCCGCGGGTTGGCTCAGTTTTCCCGCGCCGGCGACCAGTGGAGGCAGGCTTAATGATGTCATTTGTATGCAAATGGCCTCATTAATATTTATTAATGATGTCACTCATATGCAAATTGACTCATTAATATTTATTAATGGTGTCATTCATATGCAAATTGACTTTGTGCGGTTTGGGGCTGGTTTGGGGCGTGAACAATTTTTTCCATCTGGCAACGCTGAAAGGGACCCTACAGTAGCATGGTATGGATTTGCCGTGTGCTGAGGTCTCTTTTACCGCAGTGGGTAAAATGCCAAAAAAGGTAACAACTGTGCAGTAAGTAAACACTTGCCGCATGGCCATTTCTGGCCCCTTCCCGCCACCTATTTAGGTGTCGGTAAGGGCTCCCGCACTAACCTGGCAGCACATGGCACTGCCCAATTATTTCCGGGTAACCCCCCCCCCCCCCCCGGCGGCAAAAAAAATTCCGGTCGCAGCGGAAATGGCGCATGCTGGGGCGGGCACCTACTGCCGACTCCTGCGTTTGACCGGTGGTAGTGCCGGATTGGCGTATGACAAAGCGGTGGTAGCTCTACCTCCGCTTTGTAAAAGGGCCCCCATAGTCATAATAGAAGAACCAAAGAACTGATAAGGCTCCAATCCATAAACCCATCCCCCTTCCATGCTACCTATACCCCAACTTGAGGAATAATTATCTACCACTAATCTGAGGTACCTTGCAGATCAAAATAGTGATATAAAAGAAAAATATAACAAAAACGGGCCATATGCAACCTACAGACAAGAAAAACAAAGACATACAAAACATAACAGATGATCTGGTGCACAATAGAACACCATCGAAGGAGCAATTTCCCTACAGAAATCTCCCCTGAATCCAAGTTCATTTTTCCATGTGGATAATTTTGCACAGTTTTCACAGTCATTCCAACTTGGTTGGGCAGCTGTTCATTTCCACGCTCTAGCGATAATGCTCTTGGCTGAAGGCAGTAAACTCACAGTTAAACACTGCACATTTTTAGCCAGGCTCTCCTGAGGAATGGAGCTGAAAAGAAACAAGGAGACATCCAGGGGACAGTTTCTTTTACAGCAACCTATTTAACAGAGTCCCAAATCATAGACCAAAACTCCTGAATAATTGGACATCCCCACCATATGTGGTTAAGATAACCCAGTACCCCACAACCCCAGCAAGACAGAGGTGATGAGCATGGGTCCAATTTATTAATTCTTTAGGTAGTAAGATATATCTTAAACGTTCATTTTAACAGTGAATTAACCAGAACAAGAGAGCGGGAGCTGTTATGATTATTATTCCAAACTCAGGACCAGAAGTCCTCCTCTCAAGGGCCAATAAACTCCATATCTATGGAATCAAACGGTGACCACATCTACTAAGGCTTTATATAAATGTACAGTTAACCTCTTCCCAACCTTATTCTCAAAGATCAACTTCTCCTACATCGAGAAGAGTCACACTGTTGAGGACTTACAACTCATAGGCTCATCACAAATACCTCAACAGGAAGGTGAGCCAGAGACCAAGATCCTTCTCTTTGTTAGCCTTGGCTCAAAATATTTCATTATCAAAAATCTTAGAGAAAGGGGTTCCTTCAACTTTCTTTTGCATAAAACCTTCTCATCTCATCACATTGCTCATGTCTTGAGCAAATCCCCACAGAGTCAGCGGAGTAACCAGAGATAGGGTTGTGAGACCTTAGCTACTCTGCACACCCTCCTCCAGCAATGAACAACATTTGCAACAAATGGATGGTCTTTCAGTAACTGGAGGTGCTCTTTATATATTAGCAGATCAAAAGGTTGAATATATTGAACTTCCCATATGAACTCATCTGGGGCTTGTCTTTGGAATTACCCATATTGCCCAGTAATACCATGTCTAACCGGAGCCCCCATTTTCCATGACTCTTTAAGTAAATAATTTATTTTAGTTTATTTGGTGCTTAATATATTGCCTTTAACATTAGCAACAAAGCATTTTACAAAATTCCCCCCCAAAAAAGTAGAGGTTGGAAAAGGAGCTCCAATAATAACAGTAAAAGAGGAAATTGAGGATAGAGCAAAAGAGAAAAAGGCAAAGGGGAGAGGGGAACAGACAGCTTTGAGTCACAAAGCCATAATTAGGTGTCACCAAGACACCTAGTCGGTCAGGTTCAATTTTGGAATGCAAGACCATAAGTTTTGAGACCATTCTTAAATTCTGTTCAGCTTGATTCGGCACGAAGAAGCGATGTTAAGGAGTTCCATAGCTGGACAGCTAGGAAAAAAGAATACACGATGCCTTGTGGAATCATATCTGGCACAAGATAGCAGGGGACGCATGAGGAGCAAATCGTTTGAAGATTGAGGGCAGTGAGTAGTTTTGTAAGTAATTAATAAAGCAGATAAATAGAGAAAGTCTCTGAAAGACAGTGTTGTCAATTAGCATAAGGATTTTGAACTGGATATGAAAGGCAGCTGGTAATCAATGATGTAGCTGGAGCAAGGGGGCGGGGGGTCACTCAGTCGTATTTCCGAGGTCTATGGAGAACTTCTATTGCTGCGTTCTGAATTGTCTATAGTCTTTTTAAAGAATATTGAGGCAGACCTGCAAGGACTACGTTGGTATAATCCAAATGAGAAGTGCCTAAGGCATGGACAACTGTTGGCCAGGAAATGGTTGCCCAGAATGAATATGAAACAACATTCTGTTCTCTTCCCTTACCAAATGAATTGAAGTGGAAAATTGCACAGTGAGTGTCAAAAACAGTGGAGTAGAAAAATATGTAAACAGGAAAAAAAAAAAAAAAAAGAAAACCTTGGGTAAGATTAATATTTTATTAGCATTAATTCTGCCTGGCTAGAAGACATAACGATCCCCCCAACCTTTTAATTTGCCTTTAATATTATTCTGAAGGGCCTCATAATATAAAGCATGATGAAGAGTCAAATCGTAAGATGTTATGGGGATCTTTTACTTAGGCGCACTGGCGTTTTTAGTGCGCATTAAAAATAGGCGCACGCTAAACGCTAAAGATGCCAACGTATTCCTATGGGTGTCTTTAGTGTTTAGCATATGCCTATTTTTAACACACACTAAAAATACCAGCGTGCCTAAGTAAAAAAAAACCTCTAATGATTTCTAAATACCTAAATTTAGGAACCACTTGCAGACGCATTTATTTATTTGGATTTTGTATGTTGGTTGATCCCTCCAGCCTAGGCATAAGTACATAAGTAGTGCCACACTGGGAAAAGATCAAGGGTCCATCAAGCCCAGCATCCTGTCCACGACAGCAGCCAATCCAGGCCAAGGGCACCTGGTGAGCTTCCCAAACATACAAACATTCTATACATGTTATTCCTGGAATTGTGGATTTTTCCCAAGTCCATTTAGTAGTGGTTTATGGACTTGTTCTTAAGGAAACCGTCTAACCCCTTTTTAAACTCTGCTAAGCTAACCTCCTTCACCACGTTCTCTGGCAACGAATTCCAGAGTTTAATTATGCGTTGGGTGAAGAAAACTTTTCTCCAATTTGTTTTAAATTTACTACACTGTAGTTTCATCGCATGCCCCCTAGTCCTAATAAAGGAGAGCATGACATCTGGTTTGGGAAAGTTGACTGCATAACCTGTCAAATTCTTTAATCAATTCTAACAGGCCTGAGAGGGATTCCTAGGGTCTTTAATATAAGTTAGTGTATCCTCAGCACATACGAAAATCTGTGCATTCCCTTTTCTATAAGTATACCCTGAACTCTCTCTGAGAGGTCCTTTTACTAAGGTGCACTGAAACTTGGACTGCGCTAGTGTAGGCACACAAATTGCACACACGCAGATCCATTTTTCAGCGCGCCTGTAAAAAAGTCCTTTTTCTTGGGCTGAAAATGGACGTGTGGCAAAATAAAAATTTTCGCCTGTCCATTTTTGGGCCTGAGACCTTACCGCCACCCATTGACTTAGCGGTAAGTTCTCACGCGTTAACCGGGTGGTAACTGTCAGCACGTGTACACTGCCAATTACCGCCCGGTTAGCGCCGCACATTGGGAAAAAAAATATTTTCCGGCGCATGTATCAGATGCTCGTAAAAATTGGAATTACCGCCTGGGTCATACGGTAGCCGGATGGTAGTTCCAAATTGGCGCATGTTGGATGCACGAAGGTGCCTACGCAGTTTAGTAAAAGTGCCCCTGAGTGCGTAATAACTATCGCCAGGGGTTCAATTGCCCAGGTGAATAGAAGAGAGGACAAGGGATAGTCTTGACACATGTCCTGAGCCAGCTGAAATGCAGCTGAAGCTCAAGTGTTTACCACAATTGATGCAGATGGTAGTAAGTACATCACTGTAACCCAATTAATAAAGGAGTATCCGAACCTGAACCACTTCAATACACAAAAAGATAAGGCCATTCCACCTTATCGAAGGCTTTTGCCAGATCTAAAAAGAGAACATAAGAACATAAGCACTGCCATACTGGGAAAAGACCAATGGTCCATCAAGCCCGGCATCCTGTCTCCGACAGTGGCCAATCCAGGCTTCAAGAACCCGGCACCCCCCCCCCCCCCCCAAAATTAATTTTTAATAATGTTCAATGGACTTTTCCCTCAGAAATCTGTCCAAACCCCCTTTAAACTCCGTAAGGCCAGCTGCTGTCACTACATTTTCCGGCAACGAGTTCCAGAGTCCAACTACACGCTGAGTAAAGAAAACCTTTCTCCTGTTTGTTTTAAATCTACCATATTCTAGCTTCATCTTGTGTCCCCTGGTTCTATTGTTGTTTGAAAGTGTAAACAAACGCTACACATCTGTCCGCTCTACTCCGCTCATTATCTTGTAGACTTCTATCTTATCACAGCCAAGTCCTCTAAGTTATTACTCAGCCTCTATACATTATCCGAGACTGTTGGTGTTGTTAAAAATCTCATTGTGGGAAAAAATGTACATAGTTTTAGCTACATCCCCCAATGCTTTCATATGGGGCAGATTTTCCTTTATTTCACAATTAAAAACAAGTAAATATGGAATGTTATTCAGAGTATTATTTACTACAGGGAAACTTGGTATGATTTTGGATACCATTCTTACACATCTTCCTTGTTTCATGTGGAGGTTAAGGGCATTATTCTCCTTAATTTCATGCAGATTTTTGTTCACCTCCAAAATGAAATCCAGTTAAAAGTGAGACCTCACTACTTAGGGCAGTGTTATCAACAAGGCTACTGTTAAGTTGTGTTATTTTACTGTTAACCCTGGTTATTAGTAACTAGGTCTCATTGCATAAAATGAAACCCATGCTAAAATAGTGCCAGTTAACAGTAAAATAACACATCATAGTAACATAGTAGATGACGGCAGGAAAAGACCTGCACGGTCCATCTAGTCTGCCCAAGATAAACTCATATGATTTGTACCTGTCTTTTCCAGGGCACAGACCGTATAAGTCTGTCCAGCAGTATTTCCCGCCTCCCAAGCACCAGTCCCGCCTCCCATCACCGGCTCTGGCACAGACCCCGTATAAGTCTGCCCTCCCCTATCCTAGCCTCTCAACCACCAATGCCTCTTCCCCCCGCCACCCAATTTCAGCTAAGCTTCTGTGGATCCATTCCTTCATCTTAACAGTAGCCCACAACTACTCAAAACATGGCCATATTGTGGCATTTTTAAACCTTCGTTTATGCTGTTTATAGTCTATGGCTACAGTTTTAAAATAATTTGTCTTTAATATACCCTTGCATTTTTTTGTAGATTTCCTATCCATCATTTTCTTTTTTAAATTCCTGATTACACATTGCCTCCTTGGTTTCCCTCACTCCTATTACCAGATGTGTGAGGGGTTCTCTCTCCAGATATACAACAGGATCAACACGAACATACCTAAATCTCCACTACCCAAGCTGCAAAGGACTCAAATACAAATCAACCTATGCATCCAGCTTTTCCTACATAAGCACACAACTTTGGAACGCATTACCAAAAGCCGTGAAAACAACGTACGATCACCTAAACTTCCTGAAATCATTAAAAACTAACCTGTTCAAAAAGGCATACCCTTCCGACCCAACTTAAATGCCTGTACCCTGCAACACAACGAAACCAAAGCTCGTAATGGACATATAATAACTCTTCCTCTCTACGATTCCCTAATGTGTCTGTACACACGAACCTTATTCTACCACAACATTACTGTATTTGTTCATACCAGAATTGGCGAACGCATTTACGGTACTATGTAAGCCGCATTGAGCCTGCAAATAGGTGGGGAAATGTGGGATACAAATGTAACAAATAAATAAATAAATAAATTTACTGTTTTCTATGTTGTATTGACTCAACAGAGAATAGTATTGTGGCATCTGAATTTTCAAGACCACATCTTTTCAGTTAGTCTAATAAAAGATTGTGCAATCTATTACGAATCAACTTATTACTGGAAAACAAAGTGCCTTTAAGAAGAAAATAGAAATAAAAGGAATTAGAAACTGTCCCATCTATGTTTTGCGGGCACATTTGGTGGAAAGAAAGCAAGAACAAAGAGCAATGATCTACTTAGTTGAGACATGATGCACTTCACTCCCGCACCCTCACAAAAAAACATACCACAAACTCTTCTCCTCTTTCCTGCCTCATCTTTGCCATATAATAAACTTCAGTTTAGGTTTATTAAAGGTATTTCCAATTTTGTGCCTAATGAGAAAATGATTAATATAATTAGTTGAAGATACTCTACTGACTATGATTCCCACCATGGATTTCCAGTCAGCCGAGTGCCCCAAAGATCTACATATGGGCTTGTTCCTATCAGTAATGACAATGGTAGGAAGCACCTTGTCTAGTTTTCACGGATTTTGATAAACACGATCCCACCATGGTAACTCCGATGTTCTTGGCAATGTGCCACAGTGGTTTGCTCTTGTCTTCTACAGCCCACGGCACTCAGTCTTAGCTCACCATGCCAAACACTGCTTAGCTTCTGACAGGTTCAAGCTTACCCCAGTTGGTGTTGCTGGATGTATTAGCAGCCCTACGTTTCCTATAAAAGTCTTTCCGTGGTTTGGATCTACAGCTTAGGCGCTGATGGAAAAGGAGGTAAGAAAATATTGTGCTGTGCTCCCAATCTGTTAAACACATATTTATGAGTGCATTAAGCAACAGACCAAGGATCTCATGCCAAAAATATATTATTTCCTATCTTGAATATATCACAATATGGAAAAAGCCAATGAGAACTTGACGAAGAAATAATTAAAACAACATCACCCTAAGCACCCCTATCCATTTCTGACTATGGATAAACTGTATGTCTTATGAGCTATAATTTTGGCATATGGATCAAGGCATGATGTGTAATGAACCAATAATATGTTTGTCTAGCACACTAGAAGTACTGCATGATTTCTTTACTGATTAAAGATAAACTCCAGATGACAAGGCCAGTTTGTGTCAAAACACCCCTCAAGAAATGAACGAACGGCAAAAATACTAACATTGTAGATATTAACATTGGCTGCATAGTTGATGTAGAGCAATTGTTTTGCATCGTTAATCAGCTCTGTTCCAGAGTAAACATAGCATTGTCCACTCCTGACGTCACTCCAGAGAGCTTTGCTTTGATCCTGTTAGACAAGCTTCGTCCCTTCATGTTGCAAAATCTTTTCCCTCTCTTCCCCTTCCCCTCCCTCTCCTAGTCCACAAACCTCAAGTTCCACTTGTAGGTGCAGAACATAAGAATAGCCATATTGGGTCAGACCAATGGTCCAGCTAGTCGACTATCCTGCTTACAACAGTGGACAATCCAGGTCACAACTACTTGGCAGAAACCCAATTAGTAGCATCTTCTCACTTTTTCCCCCTCTGTCCCACTTGGGCCTTCAGAAACTTATTGTCATCGTGCGTCCTTCCTGCTCCATCTATTGATTTCTCAAGACATACATGTACCTACACCTCTTACTTAATAGAAGAGCTACTTAGCGTTTTGCTGCCACCCCTAAAATCCAGACCTAGTTGGCAGTCTTAAAAATCGACTGTGAACCACCACCTTGAAGTCAAATGTTTTCCTTGCTGAAATGAAAATGCAGAAGATGCTGACTGCTTGGCCTTATGGTGATCAAAAGGACCATCCTCCATCTATCCATGGCAATTCACTATTCAAATGAGCACGACAGGTATTTTGTAACACTAGGAGGCCACCACAGGCAGGTGAGTATTACATTTCAGTTATTTCTGCTTCTCATTTATGTTTAACTACTTCTGGGAATTAAACACACCTTTTAAAATTATTTCAGAACGGTAGCTCTCTCCAGGGCTTTATGGGTCCTTTTGCCATTACTAAGCACACAAAATGGTGGTGGTGGGGGGGAGGGGGGATTATTAGTAACAAAATATAACAATGGAAATATGTTCGGAACTGCAAAACTTGCGAAGCACCAAACAGCATCGCTGAAACCTAATCTTCAATGTTACCTTTATATTTGGTCACAACAGCAGAGTTGATGCTCAGAGGCTCCTGGAAGGTGACCATAAGTGATGTACCGCTCGTCACCATAAGACAGACATTGGTTGGCACCTCTGGTGCCCCTGGGAAAAAAATATAATGAAAAGCAGGAAAGCTGCTCAATCAGGCATGGCAAAAACCTTAGCATTCTTCCTAATTTTTGTCACACATTTTATTTTCAAAAAGGAATTAGGTAAAAGTTGTGCGTAAGTATGGTGTAAGAAATGGGGGGGGGGGGGGGCTGCAGTTTGATTCAATATCTTTGTTAGGTCTTTGGGCCAATTTTAGAGTTTGGGGTGATATATTTTTAATCCACTGATGTTGTACAAATTGTGATTTCTGTTAGGAAATCAATTGAATGAATATATACACTTATGAATACCTGAAAAAGATTGTGATGATGGGTAGAAAATACACCAGAATGCCCTTATATAGGTGGCATTAGGATCCTATTAAAACTGAGTCTGCAAAGTATTATATTATGTTAGACTTGTTAACCTTGCAATTACAGACGGCTGCTGTAGTTAGAAAGATGTTTGCCTCTCTACAATCGGTATCTCAAATTAGACCATATGTGATACAGAAGGATCTAAACTGTCAATTTTGGTGGTGGCTTTCTCCAATTATGATTATTGTAATTCAATTTCTTTGGCCCTCTCAAAGCAAATGATGGTACGAATGCAGATAATGCAGAATTCAGTTCCCTAAATGATCGAAGGAAGATCAAAATACGATAGGGCGTCAACACTTTTAATTCACAACCAAAACAGCCTGCTTCGGGGCTTTGGCCTTCCTGGTGACACATTCCGCCCTCGTGGAAGCAGGAAGTTGTGTCAGAGGCAGCGAGACGCGTCACCAGGAACGCCAAAGCCCCGAAGCAGGCTGATTTAGTTGCTAGAGTGCCGCTACCGATGGCAATTTAATCAAGTTAGAGGGATCTTGGGGAGGGAGGGAGAGGGACAGATGCTGCAACAGGAGGGGGAGAAATGCAAGAGTGATGCTGAACTAGAAGAAATGGAGGAGGAAAGAGATGGGCTGGACCCAGGGAATGAGAGATGCCAGCGCTTGTAGCATCCCTGACATGGAGAGCCTAGCACTTGGTGTGAGAGTCAGAGGCTTCTCCCCAAGCCTCTTATACCAGGTGTGTATGGGCATCCAAAGTTGGGCACACTTCCAAGATGCGTGTGCAATTTATTTGGCTAATGAGCTGTTAACCATCAATAACTGGATGCTAACAACCAATTAATGACGTTAATTGGCACAGTTAGGATTTGCATGTGCGTCTGGCTGCATGCTATTCTATAATGCTGGGTGCCTAAATCCCATAGCATTCAACCCAAAAGGGGGTGTGGCCATGGGAGGAGCATGGGTGGGTCATGGGCATTCATGGGCATTCCACAAGGATATGTCTGGTGCCCAGTTGGGCATCGGAGCCAGCACTAAGCGCTATTCTATAAAGGGTGTGTGTTTAATGCCAATCTTTTCTGGTGCCCCTTCCCCAGTTAAAAAAAATATATACAAAGTTTGTATTCTGCATAACTCTGTCAAAACTTGATTAATTTCAATAAAATTTGGGATATATCATCCTGAATAAATTTGTAATAACCCTACACTCACGTTGGCCACCTTTCTTAAACAATGTCACTTCCCTACCTGGTTTTCAACTGCCGCATTATTTTCTTCAGTGCAAACTGATCAGGCAATCAGTTGATCCTGTTTCTTGCAATTTTTTCAAAACATATTCTATGCTTACCCTCCTCTTTAACCTCTTTCTGGAAACTCTTGCACAATTCTATGAGAACCATAATTTTTCTGCAGATACAATTTTTTAATAAGGACCAGCTCCTCTTAACTGAAAACCGTGGTAACTGTGGCGGTGACATCGTTTAGGTGAGGTGGCTGGCGTGAGTATAGGCTTATTGCAAATTTATTTAAGATGATATATCCCAAATTTTATTAAAGTTGGTCAAGATTTTGGAAGAGTTATGTAGAAAACAAGCTTTGCATAGATATTCTTGAAACACAAGAAAGGAAGTTACATCAGAGGAAGGCGGGACGTGCTGAGAGAGAAGGGAAGCGACGAGAAGGCGAGCCTGCCTGCTGCTTTTACTGATGGTTCGCCGCGACTTCGGGTAAATTAAAGATTTCAAAACAGGGAGCATGGGTGCACGAGCGGAAGGGAGCGGGCAGGTGAGCCGGACCTCACAAAAAAAGCACTGGGCAGAGTTGAGGCGCGCCGCGTGGGGCCCCTTTGAGCATGAGGCACTATGCGGTCACAACGCTCACCTTGGCCTAAGACCGGCCCTGGTCCCCCCCCCCCACAACGAGCAGGTACGCTACATTTGGACTATAAGACACACCCACATTTTCCTCCCAAAGTTTGGGGGAAAAAGTGCGTCTTATAGTCCGAAAAATACGGTAGTTGAAATCTACAGCCCTAATAGTGATTTCAGATCAAAGGGAGAGTTTCTGTTAAAACTTCCTATCTTGTACAGTTATAGGTTGAAGATTACTCGGGAAGGAATATTGGGCCAGATTCTATATAAGGCGCCTAAAAAAATTCCATGTGTAAACATTCTGCCTAAGCGTATTCTATAAGCGGCACCTACATTTATGCACGGTATATAGAATACACTTAGTTGATAATCCAGTGCCTAAAATTATACACCTTCATTTAAACCAATGAAAATGTGACGTAATTCCCTCATGTAGATTTACCTGCACTGGGCCATATTCTATAACTATGCATGTAAATTTGGGAACGCCCATGGATCGCCTATTTCCCCACCCATAGCCAGGCCTCTTTTAAACTGCATGCATTAGAATTTAGGTGCAGTTCGTTACAGAATACGCTTAGCGAGTGGTGCGCATAAATTCTAATTATTGCCAATTAGTGCTCATTATTGCTTGTTAAGAGCAGTTATGAATGCTGATTAGCTTCTTAAGCCAATTAAGTTACACACATTGTTGTAGAATATACCTGGATTGTGCTGTGGAACTCAAGGCGCGTTATATGGAATCTGGCAGATAGTGGGGTGGAACTGAGGGGGAGGGGGTGTTATCAAATTATTAGAAAAAACAAAAAAAATCTGTTTTTTTCATGAATATTTGATAAATAAGAATAATAAGCAGGAGTGTTGTTGTGAGCAAAGATTATGAAAACTGGTTTAAATCACTGATTGCATTACGTTTTAATTAGGTCTTATTGTATTAGGGATATTTTTTGTAGGTAAGTATATATTTTTATTAATATTGTTTTAATAATGTTATTTTGAAACACATTGCAATCTGCTTTCAACTCATTTTGGAAAAGTGGAAAAGCAATGCCAATTTAAATTAAATTAAATTAAATTAAGTGAAGTAAGTACCTGCTTACCTTTTGCCTTCTCTATCTGTAACCTGACTACAAGCTGGCAACTACGCCCGTACATTTGAAAATTAAACCCACCTGCCTACTTTGAAAATGTTTTGTCCTACTTACTGGCGTGTTCATAGCCTACTTTCATTCTTTTGTATAATCGGTAGCGCCACTCCCAGGACTTCAGCTGCTTTTCCCTCTCTGTGCTGTCCGTACAGAGTCCTTCAGTTTGCACGAGCGCCGACAGTTCGCTCACTCGCTGCTCGGCTTCCAGGACCAGCCTGCTGAGGTGCACAGACCTGCTTTCCATGGTAACAACTGGGGAAGAAAAATACAGAGAAATCAGCAGTTTATTTTCATTCTCAGTGGCTTCCCGCTGTCGCAAAAGCTTGAGAATGACAGGAAAAGCTTAGAATTCATTGAGAATTTCTTTTAAAATGTATGCGAAGTAATTGCCCTCTCAGTTCAATTACATATTTAGAAACTAGGGGATCAATATTCAAAACAATTTAACCAGGAAGGAGAGGATTTGTCTGGTGAACTTGTACCGTCAGCCCAATTGCTAATATTCAGCAGCGCTTAGGGGCCCCTTTTACTAAGGCACAGAAGGTGTAATGCGGGCCTACCATGCGGTAACAGGGCATGCGCTGAGGTGTCTCATGGTAGTTTGGCCCAGGGGCGTAGCTAGATACCCAATTTTGGGTGGGCCTGAGCCCGAAGGTGGGTGGGCACGACTATCCCACCCTCTGCCTGGCATCTCTCCCTCCCCCCTCCCCAGGAGATCACATATCTCCACTCCTCTGACCCCCCCCCCCCCCCAATTCACTATCTTTAAATCCTTTAGGTATTCACTAGAAGCGAACAGCAACTCATTACCCTTGGTCATGCCAGCTCCAAGTCTTCCCTTTGACGCAACTTCCTGCTCCCACGAACAGGAAGTTGTGTTAGGGGGAATGTGTTGCTGCTGGCGAAGAACTAAAGAATTTAAAGGCATAGGAGAGATGTCATGGGGTGGAGTTAAGTACCCCTGTTCAAGTGTACAGCGCTGTGTACATCTAGTAGCGCTTTAGAAATGATAAGTAGTAGTAGTAATCTCCTGGAGGGAGAAATGCCGGGAATCTTCATCTGGCAGAGCTTGGGGGATCCCTGCCAGCCACATCGTTGTTGTGCCACTGCTGGGTGGGCCTGAGTCCAAAGTGGGTGGGCTTGTGCCCACCTGGGCCCACCCATGTCTAAATCACTGGTTTGGCCAGCAGCATGTTCCAATCACCGCTCTAGAAAATATTTTTTCACACGGTAGGCGGAGAGTAGGCGCGGTAATCGGCTATTGCGTGCCCATTATCGTGTGCGGCCTGATCAGCACTGGAGCAGTGTGGGAGCCCTTACCGCTTCCTAAATAGGTAGTGGTAAGGGCTCCCAGCGATAATAGCCATTCGGTAATGGGGAAATTAGCGCGTGACCATTAAAAAATAACCAATAAAAGGTCATTTTAGAACAGCGCTAAAGAATGGCTGAATTGCGCGGGAACCCGTTTGCTATTCGCAGCACCAGTCACTTTTTAGCTTGTCTTAGTAAAAGGACCCCTTAACCAGGTAGAGGCGCTGAATGTTAGCACTGACTGCCACGGGACTACCTGGTTAGTGCTAAGGCAGACCCAAAATTTATCTGGGCACCTCAGATATTCAAAGCCAATGCCTGGATAACTAAGTCGATATGTTAGGTCGGATATAGGGGCCCTTTTACAAAGGAGTGTAAGGACCTACGCACGTCGAGCATGCGCCAAATTGGCATTACTGCCCGGCTACCACATGCCCAGGGCGGTAATTCTGAATTTGGCATGCACTGAAAATATGTGGTAGAAAATATTTTGTATTTTCTACAGCGTGGCAGTGGGCATGCACTGCTTGCCTACCACCACAGTCGCATGTGAGACTTTACCACAAAGTCAATGGGGTGGTGGTAAGGACTCAGGCCAAAAATGGACACGCACTGTTTTTTTATTTTGCAGCACGTCCATTTTCTGGCCCTTTTTCCAGGACAGGTAAAAACTGGCCCGGCGCATGCCCATAAGATTCGCTCACACTACCGCAGGCCACTTTTTGCTGCGGCTTAGTAAAACGGCCCCTTAATGCAATCCTAGCTGTGTCCAGTTAGTTGTCCAGGTATGGTACTGAATAGTGACCATAACCGGGATAACTTCTGGGTGCTGCCAAACACCTGGATACTTAATGGTGATACCCAGATAGGTGCCAACACTGAATACCTGGGTCTAGTTCTGCCCACAGAGTTAGTGCTGTCAAAAACACTATCAATGGCTGAAGATCAGCTGGCTGAGGTCAAGAAACATGATAGAAGTGACTTCATGTGTCATTGAATTGACTTGCATGTTTGTGGTTAGCTTTTGAGATCTCACCTCTGTAAACACTGGAAAACTAGGGGTCTGCTGGTTCCATTTTCAAATACAGAACCAGCAGAGCAGAAGTGGATGAGGATTGCTCCTGCCCCCTTTGGACTGTGGACTGCAACAACCAAGGAGTTTTTATCACAGGAGATGGCATGATGTCAAAAAGTTGAAGCCGTCTCCTCCGCGCAGCCGCCATATTGGTGCACCCTAAACAAACAAACTATCAGCATACAGATTTGCACAGAGGAACCGTCAGAACTGTAACCTGAGGTTTAATTATTTTTACCTCTTGGGGGAGGAGGTCTTGAGGGGTGAAGAGACTCCCACTGATCTCGCAGGTGGGGGACGCATAAGCCGCGGTCCCGCTGCATGTGTGGGTGCTCTGGAGTGGCAGCCTTATTTTTGAAGCTGCAGAAAGCTCGATTTTTGTAGGGGGAAGCTTTTAGAAAGGCCCCGGCTCTGTCTGAGCCTCGGGTAAAGTTGTGGGGACTCCCATGGCTCCAAAAACCAAGTCTGTCACTCCGGTGCATCCACTCTTGCGGTGAACTGCAGCTCATGCCCCAGGATTCTCCCCTCCACCCCCCAGAGGTTAAAAAAACCCTCAGGTTACAGAACGGTTAGAATAGTAACACCAGGCTTCCCAAGGCAGATTACAATAGTTAAGAAGAACCGTCAGGAAACAAGATATTCTCACTGAAATTTGACATGTATTACTGTATTCTATAGAACTGTGTAAAAAATAAGCACAAAATACAGAGAGTTTATTACTGTTGTTTCTACCAGCTACAATACTTTTTATGCTATTTTAGTGGTTTTTAATTTATTTCATGATATATATCTACATAGGGAAGCTTTCAAATAAATAAAAAAAGCTGTCAAATTAAAAGAAATCCACACATAGGCAGTCATAAGCACTTGATAATGGTTTATATGTAGAAACTAGGAAAAAAGGCCCGTTTCTGACACAAATGAAACGGGCGCTAGTAAGGTTTTCCTCAGAGTGTGTGTGTTTTACAGAGTGTGTGAGAGTGAGTGTATGATAGAGAGAGAGTGAATGTGTGAGTGTGTGTGACAGAGAGAGTGAGACAGTGTGCGAGTGTGTGTGTGTGTGTGTGTGAGAATGAGAGTGTGTGCCAGGGGCCCCCTCCCTCCCTCCCAGTTTCAGGGTCTGCCCGCTCCCCCCTCCAAGTTCCAGGGTCGTTGCCCCTCCCTCCCAGTTTCAGGGTCACCCCCCCTCCCAATTTCAGGGTCCGCCTGGCCCCCCTCCAAGTTCCAGGGTCCAGCCCCCCCCCCACCAAGTTCCAGGGTCCGCCCTCCCTCCCACCTACCCAGTTCCAGGGTCATTGCCCCCCTCTCCCTCCCTCCCTCCCAGTTCCAGGGTACTTCCCCCCCCTCTTTCCTCCCCCCCCCCTCCAGCCACCCTGAGATGTTTAATTGAAAGATTAGGGAGCTATGAGTGTGTGTGAGAATGAGAGTGTGTGCCAGGGGCCCCCTCTCTCCCTCCTTCCCAGTTTCAGGGTCCGCCCACCCGCCCCCCTCCAAGTTCCAGGGTCCGTCCTCCCTCCCACCCACCCAGTTTCAGGGTCGTTGCTCCCCTCTCCCCCTCCCTCCCAGTTTCAGGGTCTGCCTGGCCCCCCTCCAAGTTCCAGGGTCCGCCCTCCCACCCACCCAGTTCCAGGGTTGTTGCCCCCCCCTCTCTCTCCCTCCCAGTACCAGGCTAGTTGCCCCCCTATCCCCCCCCCCTCCAGCCACCCTGCGATGTTTAAGTGAAAAATTAGGGAGCTGTGTAGTGTAACAAAACGCACCTGCAACTTTGTGAAGCTGACTCCGTGGCTTCATTGAAGTGAAGGGGTTGGTAAGTTTCGTCAGATTCGTGAGTCTGTAACCATCTCTCTCAGCCCCGCCCTCGAGCCTCTGATAGGTCTGCCACCCTCGACCTCAAAATGTGATGACATCGCAGACGTCAAAACGTGATTACGTTGAGGGCGGCGGACCTATCATAGGCGCGAGGGCGGGGCCGAGAGAGATGGTTACAGACTCACGAATCTGATGAAACTTACCAACCCCTTCACTTCAATGAAGCCACGGAGTCAGATTCAGAACGTTGGAGGTGCTTTTCATTATAGTAGAGATATATTTATTGTAATTATAAGGAAAACTAAAGTCATATAGTGTAGCACAGAAATCCACAATACAGCATTGCAAATAACAAAGCAAGCTCTGGACCACTGACAAAGACAGTATGAATATAACCTCCCTCCCTTCACAGATCCCTCAAAAACTCCCCAAACCACCCCCAACTCCCCTTACATCCCCCCCCTGATCTCCTCCTAACAGAAAGAATGCAAAACCAAGAAGGTTTACTAAAACAATTATAAACCTCACAAGTTTGCTATTATTTTCAATAGCTTCTGTGAATCTCTGGGGTCACTCAATATGGCGGCAAACTCCGTCCACTGGCTTCAGCCCACAGAATGGGCCAGATAGGCTCATGCTGTCTCCTGTCATTAAACCTCCTTGGCAACAACATTGTAAGATGGGGGCGGGGTGGTGGATGGAAAAAGGGATGTGGGTAGTCCCAGTTCAGTGTTTTGACAGAGGGAAGGGGACCCAGATTTAACATTTATTTTGTTTATTCTTCTTTTTTCTTTCATTTTCTTTTGTTTCAAATAAACAAATGAAATAGAATGCAAATAAAACAAAAAACAAAAAATACACCCCTGAAAGCACAAAATTTAAGCGGACACCCCTTCGCCGTTTCCATCTCTCCGTATTTCTTTTCCCTTGTTTTCAACAACCTTCCATTTCTCTCTCTTTCTCATCTGCCCCTTCTTTCTTCCTCAGTATCTGCCCTCCTGCATCTTTCCCTCTTCTCAGCATCTGCCCTCTCTCTCCCCAGTATCTGTTTTCAGCCTCTTCCTTTTCTGGAATTTTCCCTTCTCTTTCTTTCTTTCTTTCTTCCCTCCTTCACCAGCACCTGCCTCCTGCCCCCACTCCCTGTCTCCCTCTTGCTTCCCCAGCATCTACCTCTCTACCCCTCAGTCGTCTTGCCTAGATCTTAACTCCTTCCCTAGTATCTCTGCCCTATTTTCTTTCCTTCTTGGTCTTTCCATGACATCCTTTGCCCTGGTTTTTCCCATTTCCCCTTGTACCTGGATTTTAGTTTCCCTCTGGATTTAGTTTAATTTAGTTATTCCAGTGGCATAGCCAGATGTTCAATTTTGGAAGGGCCTGAGCCCAAAGTGGATGGGCATAAAAGTTCGCTCCGCCACCACTCTCCTTGCCCACACATGACCCTCAACTCAAATTGTAAATACCTGAGCTGGCAGGTTAGCACGGGAGCCTTTACCACCATCTCAATGGGTCGCGGAAAGTGCTTCCCCCCAAAATGGCAACAAGAACTAGAGGACATGAATTGAGGTTGAAAGGGGGCAGACTCAGGAGTAATGTCAGGAAGTATTTTTTCACAGAAAGGGGGGGTGGACACATGGAATGCCCTCCCGCGGAAGGTAGTGGAGATGAAAACGGTAAAGGAATTCAAACATGTGTGGGATAAACACAAAGGAATCCTGTTTAGAAGGAATGGATGTACGGAAGCGGAGATTAGGTGTCGACGCCGGTATTTGGAGAGTAAAACCGGTGCGGGGCGGAATTCTACGGTCTGTGCCCTGATCGTGACTGAATAGATAGGGATGGGCTGGAGTGTAAATTTTAAGGGGCTTTGACGTTAGCCTCAGAACTTTTAGTACAGGAACAGTGCTGGGCAGACTTTTACAGTCTGTGCCCTGAGAAAGGCAGGAACAAATCAAACTCGGGTATACATATAAGTATTACATACCATGTAAAATGAGTTTATCTTGTTGGGCAGACTGGATGGACAGTTCAGGTCCTTATCTGCCGACATTTACCATGCTACTATGTAAGTGGATCACTTACCGCACGGCCATTTCTTTTCCCCCAAAAAGACAGCCTTTCACCCGCTGCGCACGTCCAAAACATATGCTGATGCTGGCGCAGGCCCCTTTTTACCGCAGCTTAATAAAAGGACCCCATAGGCTCTTATATTGCCTTTTGAAATCGATACAACATAAGCGCCTATGTTGCTTCATAGTCTAGACATCCTGTTTTAAAATTATCTTCCACCTATGATGGCATTCTAACCAGTTTCAAAATGTGTGTGTCAGCACTTCCTGTTCTCAGATCTTGGTGATGCATAAAATCTTTAACCAAGAAATGCCAGCCTGAGATTTTGGAAAATGCCAGTGATACCAGCACAGAAGGTACAGAGCAGTTGGTAATTATAGGACGTGCTATTCCTACCCTCCTATCAGGTCTTTGTGATAGTGCAGTGGTATAGTTTGCTCAAAGTAGTGCATATTAAATGAATTCAGGGGCCATTTTACTAAGCCACATAAGCGTCTACATGCGCCTAACACACGCCAAAATGGAATTACTGCCTGGCTACCGCGTGGCTCTTGCAGTAATTTCATTTTTGGGGCCTGTCCGATATGCGCATTTTTATTTTCGGACACGCGTTTCGGGCGCGCGTGAAGTGGCATTTGATGCGCGTAGGTCATTACTGCCCGGTTAACCGCGTGACAGTTTAGTGCTAGCTCAATGGCTGGCGGTAAGGTCTCAGACCCAAAATGGACACGAGGCAATTTTCATTTTGCTGCACGTCCATTTTGGGCAAAAATTTTAAAAAGGCATTTTTTTTGCAGGTGCGCTGAAAAATGATTCTGCGCGCTCAAAAAGCGCGCCTACACTACCGCAGCGCACCTTAGTAAAAGGACCTCTTAGCTTGTTAGTGTAGTCCAATTCATTCACATGATTAATTTATGCATGTATTTTTACATGCATATGGGCAATGTGTATGCATAACTCCTGTGTCAGCATTTTAAAGTTTAGCGCTATGGGCTCATAACTTCTCTGTTTTGGGGACCAATATGCATTAATTTCAGACACTGAATACTATGTTTATCACTGCTCCTGGTTGCCATCAAACTCTATTTATTTACAGATGAGGTCAATGAAAAATTAGTTCAGTCTCTAGGTTTAAATTTTATTGCTGTTTAAAACACTCAAGACTATGTTTTTCTGTCCATTTATCATGGCTTAATGAATGTTGCTTCAGCAGTCAATCATCCCTTCAGAATACTGCCACACATATTATTTTTGAGACTCGGTCACGAAGCAAAATAACCAAATAAGTATACAGCTAAAATAAAAAATCCCTCTCTTACGCCGAGCAGCCAAGCTATGTGAAATTCTCCTGGGAAGACTAAAGGAAGCCAGAATAAATGATAATATAAGCACCGAGGACACAGAAAAAGCAATAATGTTGCAGCAGCATGGAGGGCCTGGCAAAAGACAAAATCTCTGCCTTGGAAAAAGCCAGCTCTATTGCTCGCCTGAAGGTGCAATTTCCTGGAGCAGCGAGATTGACACACCGGGTCCTAAATGTCATTAATTGAACTAACTTCAAACTCATTTCAGAGTCTGCTGACGCTGATTCCCCCCCTCCCCCCCCCCCCAACCTTTGCTGGGAATGTTCTAAATATAAGCATTGAGAACTTGAGTGAACGCTTTTGTTTGTGTACATTTTGACACAGGTAAGGGCGTAGTAAGCCGGTGTCACGGCCTAAGGTTGATTAATTGACTCTGGGGCCCTTTTACTACGTTGTGTAAGTGTCTACGCGCGCCAAAATGGAGTTACTGCACGGCTACCGTGTAGCTCTTGCAGTAATTTCATTTTTGGCATGCGTCCGATATGCGCGTCCAAAAAATAATTTCTATTTTCAGCCGTGCATATCAGACGTGCACCAAGTGGCAATTGGCACGTGTA
Source organism: Microcaecilia unicolor (assembly GCF_901765095.1). NCBI lineage: Eukaryota > Metazoa > Chordata > Amphibia > Gymnophiona > Siphonopidae > Microcaecilia > Microcaecilia unicolor. The sequence goes on along the minus strand of NC_044036.1, from coordinate 325,382,717 downwards.
GGTAATTACTGTCCGGTTACCGCGTGAAACTTTACCGCTAGGTCAATGAATGGCAGTAAGGTCTGAGATCTAAAATGGATGTGCTGCAATTTTGATTTTACCGCACGTCCATTTTCAGCAAAAATTTTATAAAAGGCCTTTTTTTTACAGGTGCTCTGAAAAACAATTCTGCGTGCACCCATAACCCGCGTCTACACTACCGCAGGCCATTTTTCAGTGTGCCTTTGTAAAAGGACCCTTATATAACTCCCAGTTGTACTCTACCACCACTCCTACCTATTGCCTGAAGAATCAACTATAAAAAGTATCATTAGAAATGCAGACGACTGCCTTATGTCTAGAGTTACTATTGCCAGTGTTATACTTGAGTGGTACTTGGTAGACTTACTGGAGCAATGTGCTAACACTGTCGTTAGCATTATGACAATTTAATACATGTAGAACAGAGGTGAAGAACACAAAATAGTATTTTCTGTCAGGCGACAAAGAAAAAAAAATAAGAATGGATAAGTGGAAAAAAAGCTTGGAAATGCACATGGAAGAGAAAAGCAATTCAGTCACTAAGGGGCCCTTTCACTAAGCCGCATAAGTGTCTACGCGCGCCCAACACACGCCAAAATGTAGTTACTGCCTGGCTACCGTGTGGCTCTTGCAGTAATTTCATTTTTAGCACGCATCCGATACGCGCATCTGAAAAATAATTATTTTCGGACGTGCATATCGGACGCGCATATCGGACATGTGCCAAGTGGCATTTGACACACGTGGGTCATTATTGCCTGGTTACCGCGTAACTGGCGATAAGGTCTCAGACCCAAAATGGAAACGCGGCAATTTCCATTTTGCTGCACGTCCATTTTCGGCAAAAATTTTAACAAGGCATTTTTTGCAGGTGCGCTGAAAAATGATTCTGAGTGCGCCCGAAACACGCGCCTACACTACTGCGGGCAATTTTTCAGCACACCTTAGTAAAAGGACCCCTAATTACACCACAAGAAGAAACTGAAGAAAAACAAATTATATTGCAATAGATAAGAGAAGATGGGCTGAAGAAAAAGCTCAAATAGCAGAAGCAGCAGAAAAAGGAGAACTGAAAACAGTGTCTTGCATAATCAGTTAATAGGAACAGAAGGAAGGGAAAGGGGACTTGATATACTGCCTTTTTGAGGTTTTTGCAACTACATTAAAAGCAGTTTACATATATTCAGGTACTTATTTTGTACCAGGGGAAATGGAGGGTTAAGTGACTTGCCCAGAGTCACAAGGAGCTGCAGTGGGAATCGAGTTCAGTTCCCCAGGATCAAAGTCCACTGCACTAACCACTAGGCTACTCCTCCACTAGCAACATTCCATGTAGAAGCCTGCCCTTGCAGATCAGCAATGTGGCCATGCAGGCTTCTGTTTCTGTGAGTCTGACGTATGTGCAAGACGTCAGACTCACAGAAACAGAAGCCTGTGCGGCCGCATTGCTGATCTGCAAGGGCAGGCTTCTGCATGGAATGTTGCTAGTGGAATTGCAACATTCCATGTAGAATCTCAAATAGTAGCAACAGAATCTCCAATAGTAGCAACATTCCATCTAGAATCTTAAATAGTACCAACATTCCATGCAGAATCTCAAATAGGGAAAGGGAAATGGGACTTGATATACTGCCTTTCTGAGGTTTTTGCAACTACATTCAAAGCAGTTTACATATATTCAGGTACTTATTTTGTACCAGGGGCAATGGAGGATTAGGTTGCCCAGAATCACAAGGAGCTGCAGTGGGAATTGAACTCGGTTCCCTAGGATCAAAGTGCACTGCACTAACCACTAGGCTACTCCTCCACTATCTGTTAAGGATAAAGGCAGCATATTAATTACAGATGAAAAAGAAAAAGAAAAAGTCCAACGTTAGTAAGACAAACATTTTAAGGAAAAATTTAAACTGCCCAAAGTCTGAGCATTAGACCAGCTGAAACATCAACAGAGCTGCAGGCAGACACCAGGCCATTCAGAATGGACGAGATCATCAAAGCTATAAGGGGACTATGGAATAGAAAATCGCCCGGATAAGACAACATCTGAAAAGGATCAAATCAAATGATAGAGTTGCTACTATGATTGTGTAATGTGGTATAGAAAGGGGAAAACACCAGATGACTGGAAAAAAAAGATATAATTGTAAAGCTGCCAAAGAAAGATTTCTTGGACTGCAATAATTGGTGAGGGATTGTTCTGTTATCTGTACCTGAAAAAGTCAAACGATTCTTTAGCCAAGTTAAGGCTCAAATAAACAACTTCCTAAATGAAAAACAAGCAGGGTTCAGGCCCAACCAATTCTGTGCAGATCAAATTTTCATGTTGTGTAGAGTATTAATAAAGGTTTTTGAGTATAAAATCCCGGTAGTTATAGATTTTGTGGCTTTTGAAAAATTATTTGGCAGCACCGACAGAGAGAGCTTATGAAGTATGATAAAACTAGTAAAAAAAGCCCCGTTTCCGATGCAAATGAAACGGGGGCTAGCAAGGTTTTCTTCTGTGTGCATGTGGGAGTGTGTGTGTCCCTGCCCTCTGCCCTCTCTCCCTTCCCCTGTGCTGTCTGTCCTCTCTGTCCCCTCCCCCCTCGGAGTCCAGTCCTTCAGTGTTAAGTTTCCTGCTGTGCTGTTTTTGTGTTACAGAGATAGTGAGGGCTTCTGCCCTCTCTCCCCTCCCCCCTCTGAGTCCTTCACTGTTACAGGGAGAGCGATTTGATTTTGTGCTTTGCTGTGTTTTCCTTCACTGTTTGTGTTACAGAGAGAGCGAGGGCGGGGCAGACACTCATGGGGAAACCGGATATCTCTCCCCCTTCACTTCCGGCTGGAGGCTTCATTTAGAACGTTGGTGGTGCCTTTTATATATAGAGATTATATGGAATGCTTCCCATTTGAGAACAGTGAAGATGGTTAGAGTGGTAGATGGTTTATGAATTGGTTTACAAAAGTAACTGGAGTGAAGCAAGGATGTGCATTGTCACCATTATTAAAATGTTCCTCTTTGAGAGGTTTCTACCCGTTGATGGAGTGTGTTAGATTGTAACTGGTTATCAATGGCTTATTATTGCGTTCTTATTTGTATGTTATGCTCTGCTGTTATTTGATATTTTGTTTATGGTATTGCAATCCTTGCTTGTTGTTAAGCCACATTGAACTCGAGTATGTTCGGGATAATGCGGGGTATAAATGTCAAAAGAAATAATTCATCTCAACCATGGACTGCTTAATGCAGAACACAGTAGGAGTCAGAAATACAGGAATTGCATTGCTTGAAAACATACAGTTAGAGGACATGGATTTTGCAGATGGTGTGGTCTTGTGGGCAAGTTCTCTTCAGGCAATGCAGACCTATTAAATAGATAGGAATTTCAAAGATTTGCAGAATATTAGATAATTATGTTGATGCTCGATAGGTTTTGGGCAAACCACAGCACAGTGAAATACAATAATCTAGCCCTGTAGGAATAAATGCATGAATTAAAGTTGCCAAATCTTTATACTCCAGTAGAGGCCTCGACCTTTATAAAAGTCTTAAACTAGCAAAATAGACTGAACCCTACTCCTGACTATACTGCCCATGACACCATAGGACATGAACTGTTGTGCTAACATGTTGGAGCGACATTATGAGTATCCCTTGCAACTTACTTACTCGAGTGTTTTCTCACTGTACCCATGATATCAGTCCGAATTTCATAACAGGAATTTAGCGCACTCTTTTTTCAGTAATAGCTCAAGGCAAGTTGCATTCAAGTACAGTAGGTATTTTGCTATCTCCAGAAGGCTTGGGGTCTAGGTTGGAACATGAGGCAACGCCCAGGCTCACAAGGAGAAGCACTGGGATTTAAACCCAGGCTTTCCTGGTTCTCTATCCTCTGCTCTAACCACAGGTTACTTCTCTATTCAACCTGCCAGTGCTGCCGTCTCCCCTTCTAATTAATTATTAGATTGAAATTATATATCTTGGAGATTGGATTAGCTCATCTTTAATCTAAGGGGTCCTTTTACTAAGGTGCGTTGAAAAATGGCCTGCGGTAGTGTAGGTGCGGGTTTTGGGCATGTGCAGAAACATTTTTCAGCGTACCTGTAAAAAAAAGGCCTTTTAAAAATTTTTGCTGAAAATGGACATGCGGCAAAATGAAAATTGACATGCGTCCATTTTGGTTTGAGACCTTTCTGCCAGCTATTGACCTAGCGGTAAAGTTTTACACAGTAACCGGGAGGTAATGACATACGTGTGCCAAAAGCCTCTTGGTGCGCATCCAATATGCGCGGCAGAAAATAAAAATGATTTTTCGGCTGTGCGCCAAAAATGAAATTACCACAAGAGCCACGCGGTAGCTGTTCGGTAACTCCATTTTGGTACATGTTGGGCGCGTGTAGACGCTTATGCGGCTTAGTAAAAGGGCTCCCAAATCTTGCTTATTCTAGTCCACAAAAACACCAGCAGTACTGTAAAATTATATAATTTTTATACTGCTCATGCTAAAGATTTGAACACTCATGCTAAAATATTACTTTACAGGGTGGCAATGCACTAACCCCCAGATTCTACATATAGTACTGGGATTTAGGCACTGAAATATGTGCAGGGATCTCTGAGCCACACACAAAATAATTAGCTTATGGGCCAATTAATTGCAGTAAATTGATTTTAACAATCAATTATTGCAGTTAATTGGCAATATTTAAAATTTGCATTGCATCTCCCTGTGCCCTATTCCATAACCTCACATTTATTTATTTGGATTTTGCTCACACCTTTGTCAGTAGTAGCTCAAGGTGAGTTACATTCAGGTACACTGGATATTTCTCTGTCCCAGGAGGGCTCACAATCTAAGTTTGTACCTGAGGCAATGAAGGGTTAAGTGACTTGCCCAAGATCACAAGGCGCAGTGGTGGGATTTGAACTGCCACCTCTGGATTGCGAGACTGGTGCTCTAACCACTAGGCCACTCCTCCACTCCATGCTTAAGTCCTTTAGCATGTAACTCGAAAGGGGGTGTAGCTAGGGGTGGGGCAGGGGCAGTCCAAAAAATTGAATGCATACTTATAAAATAGCGCCATTCTCGTGCTGAAATGCTATGAGTTGGGCGCCGACATCTACACCAGTTTTCAGCTGATGTAAATACCGTTGTTCAAATTTGGGCACAGGAATGGACTCTAAGCACTATTCTATAAAGGGCATTGAACTCGGAGTGGGTGGATATGAATCGATTTTTCATTCATTCAACAGTAAAAAGACCAGGAAATACTCAATGAAATCCCATGGAAATACGTTTTAAAACAAATAGGAGGAAATATTTTTTCACTCAAAGAATAGATAAGCTCTGGAACTCTTTGCTGAAGGATGTGGTAACAGCGGTTAGTGTATCTGGGTTTAAAAAAGGTTTATACAAGTTCTTGGAGGAAAAGTCCATAGTCTGCTATTGAGATAGACATGGGGAATGCCACTGCTTGCCCTATGATTGCTAGCATGGAATCTTGCTACTCTTTGGGATTCTACATGGAATCGTGTTTCTCTTTGGGATTCTGCCAGGCACTTGTGACCTGGATTGACCATTGTTGGAAGCAGGATACTGGGCTAGATGGACCATTGGTCTGATCCAATATGGCTATTCTTATGTTCTTATGAGCACCCTTTATAGAATAGCACTCTGTACTAATTTTTTCAGGTGCCCAAACTTGGGTGCTATTTACTGAATGCCATCCTAACTTTTTAGTATATGCACTATACATTAATAGTATGCTCACACTAGTCCTAACAGGTATGGGGATTTACATACTGAAGGTAATGTTTGAAAGGATTTTTCACAAGTAAAAGTCTTTATAATTCATAAAAGAGCTTTTATAAAATTGACTTTCTCTTCTCTTCCTCTTACTTTCCGCTCATTCCCTATCATTCCTCCATCTCTTCCCATCTTCTATGTCACTGCACCATTGGTTTCTGCTCCAACTGCTCCATCTCTTCCATCCTGAAACCCATAATGAACCCTTGAAATAACCTGCAGGCAGGTGCTAAATTTCAGACCTTAGCAAGCGCGCATTAGCTAACACAAAAATGAGAACATTCTACTAAAGCCTAATCTGCATATCAAGTTTCCATTTATATGTATCTATGTGCAAATTTTAATAGGTAAGCACCAACATGTTTTTTAATTGGACAAGTCCACACACTAGGGCTTTAGTACATAGCTGCTACTCCAAGGACTTGCTAAACGGCCTGCACGTTCTTTAATGAAGAGCTCCCAAGAACGTTGGGAAACCATGCCGTACAGCTGGCCCTGCCAGTGCTTCGATTCTGGATGAACAATAGGCCTGAAAGTTGCGGCAACGATTGTTATTGGAGGTATGTTTTTGTTAAGCTGTACAAGGCAGAATTATGGATGAAGTTTCCCTATTATTTTGGATAATTATTAATGCTTGAGTTCCATTGAGTTGTATTTTTATTTTTACTTTTTTGTTCCTTTCTATAGTTCTGTTGGATGCTTGAGCCCTGCTGGAAACACAGCACAGCTGAGCCCAGTAGATTGATGCTGCTGAGTTTCTATAGTAGAAGACCAGATGGGAAGGGGGGGGGGGGGGGGACAGACTGCTTAAAAGACAGGCATCTTGTTATACAAACTCAAATGCATTTCAACTTGACCTCACTCTACCTAAGAATAATTATCATTATGAGAACCTTATCTCATTCCAGATGGCTGGAATGAGATAAGGTTCTCAAACTGAGGAGCATTTTCCAGCACATTTCTGATCATTGTGTCACCTGGGTCCGAAAGCAGCTCTTCAGTTTAGCAAACAGCTGTTTTTCATTTCCTTCAATCTGCTGTTGCATGCATCTGATATTGCCAGGCACATCAGAACTTTCTAGGTTGCAACATTTGTTGCCTGAACTTAATTGGCTAATCTTTTAATGATCCAAGTGTTTAAATCAAATGAAAGGTCGAGGTACCATCTCGGTCACTGAATAAAAAGCAAAGGATTCTGAGTGTGTCTAGAATAGAGGCACGCTTGGGAATGGGGGCTGATTCAACAGCGGACGGTGGGACATGAATAAAATAAGACAATCTTACAAAAAGTCAAAAAACTTACGTTTTCAAGGGTCACACAGCAACAGCTATCCAAAATAACAGTGGAAGGGTTGGATTTATCTGCTGGGTACCCCTATGCAGGAGCCAGATGAAAGGAAGGGAAGAGATGCGGGGTGGTCCAACAGCATTTGATTGGCTCTCCTATAGTCAGGAGAGCAAGCTAGATGCCGTTGGACAATGGCAAAGGAGAGTGTACTGACAAGGGAAAGAGATTTCCCTCATTCAGATTAACTTCAAAACATGATATAATTTCAGACACAGCAATAGTTTTCTTTATACAGATAAGTATCATTGAAATATTATTTAAAGCAAGTGTTTATTGATTGAAGAATTTGGATGGTATAAGTTGGTACAATCAAAAAGGAGAGTAGAGGGTAACCAAAGGACAATCCAACACAGGAGGTGGTGCTTAAAAGATGCTTTATTTGCTTCTTGGACAAAGGGACCCGACACGGTCTGTGTTTCGGCGTCAGAAGATGCTTGCCTCAGGGGTCAAAATAGTGGTCAAACAGATAAGCCACACAGCCCAAAGGGATTCGCTCAGGGATAATGTCGAACAAACAGTCTTACCTGAAGGAGTCTGCTGAATATCTCCTTCGGGTAAGGCTGTTTGTTGGACATTTTACCTGAGCGAATCCCTTTGGGCTGCATGGTTTATCCGTTTGAACACTACTGTGACCCCTGAGGCAGGCGTCTTCTGACGCCGAAACACAGACCGTGTCGGGTCCCTTTGTCCAAGAAGCAAATAAAGCATCTTTTAAGCACCACCTCCTGTGATGGATTGTCCTTTGGTTACCCTCTACTCTCCTCTTTGATTGTACTGTCTACGTAGAGGTCTCTTCCTGCTTGCTGTGCCTGATAATTTGGTACAAAAAATATGGACTGATGATAATATAAAGTTGGTGAAGATACATTAGTGTCAAATGCTCCACTTCATAATGGTCTCCCAATTTGAAGGTCCAGAAATTATTTATAAATTATGTACAAATATTATTGAATATATGTTTCTATGGGCTAGAGAATATTTGTGGTTTATTTAAAATTTGTTATACTACTAGGCATGTGCAGATCATGGTGGTTCACAAGATAATATAAAACGTAAGTTAACGAAAAGAACTCCGTGGTCATTAACAGGACAGACCTACTTGATCCACACCTACTCATACATCCAAAAATAAAATAAAATTGATTGCAGGTATTTTGCCACATTTCCCTCTAGTCCTCCAAACCCTGTGTACATTTCTATAACCCTCTCCAGAATTTTAGATATGAAAGATAATCATTATAGGCAGCCCCACTCGATGCTGCCCATAGTAGCTGCTGTTTTAAAATGGCAAATTATCCTCTTCTGTCCCAATCATCGCAATATCTAGCAAATAAACAGTCCAACATCCAACATCCAACAATCTATACATCATTTACATTTCATTTTTTATCTTTAACGGGGATCTTCAGAATATTATCAGCCTCACCATGCGGGGGCAGCGTCCCCTATATTAATGGCGCTGAATAGATCTTCATTGATTCACCCGTAACATACAATACTTTTATTTAACTAATTTTCTTCTTCCTTTTTCTTCTTTTATCTAAAAATTACTGATTGCTTTCAAAATACATAATAGCGCTACTTAACTTTGGCAGCGATCTTTCAACCAGATCAAACCTCCGACTGTTGACTAAATGTTGACTGATTTGCCTTTTTGCTAGACATACTTAAGTCAATCTGTTCACCAAAATGCATTATTCTATCTAGTTTGTGGTTTTGCCCAGAACCTATCAAACATCAACATAATTATCTAATATTCTGCAAATCTTTGAAATCCTATCTATTTAATAAATTACATAAGTATTACCATACTGGGACAGACCGAAGGTCCATCAAGCCAGCAATTGTGTTTCCAACAGTGGCCAATCCAGGTCACAAGTACCTGGGAAGATTCCAAAAAAGTACAATACATTTTATGCTGCTTATCCTAGAAATAAGCAATGGATTTTCCCCAAGTCATTTTAATAATGGTCTCTGGACTTTTCCTTTAGGAAGCCAGCCAAACCTTTTTTAAACCCTGCTAAGCTAACCAATTCTTGACAACAGATTAACAATCCTGTGTTTAATTCCTGATCTATAACCAATGTATCCAATTCTTGACCAACCTTTTGATTACTTTCTTACTATTGTACTTAAAAATACCATCCTTACATTGTCATTTTCAACTCACAATTAACCAATTACACCAATACTGTCACACTCCTTCCATCGTTATTTTGATTATCTAATGTAAGCCACATTGAACTCAAGATCCCTTGGGATAATGTGGGATATAAATATCAGCTAAAAAGACTGCAGTTAGTACAAAATACAGCAATTCATTTACTACATAATAAGAAGGCTTTGGATCATATGACTCCCCTTCTGAGGGAATCTCCAATGATTGGTTGATGATAGAGTGGAGGGTGATGTTTAAAATTTTATGTTCTGGTTCATTACACTTTGGAGTTGGTCTATTATATTTGAAAGACTTATTTTTACCTTATGTACCTTCCAGAACGCTACACTCATCTCAACAATCTCTTTTGCAAATTCCAAATGGGATCAAATATGTATCAATATCCTCCCATACATTAGAATATATGGGGCCGAAATTATGGAATGATATTCCTTTGGAATTGAGGAGTATTGCATCTTTTATTACTTTTAAGAAACAGTGGAAAGCTTTGGTGCTTTTAGAAATATTATTTATACTGGCTGTTAGTTTTTGTTGTTGTGATGATTAGCTGCTGTAGTTGCATTAGAGGGACCCTTTTACTAAGCCACGTAGGCGCCATTACGCATCCTACACGTGTCAATTTTAAACTACTGCCCGGCTACCACATGGCCCGGGCTGTAATTTCATTTTTTACGCATGTCCACTAAGTGTGCTGGAAATTTCCCAGTGCGCAGCGCTAACCGGGCGGTAATCGGCATTGTATGCACGTAGACCATTACTACCCAGTAAATGCGTGAGACTTTACCGCTAGGTCAATGGGTAGCGGTAAGATCTCAGGCCCAAAATGGATGCGCGCCAACTTTTATTTTGCCGCACGCCCATTTTCGGCCAAACAAAAGAGGCCTTTTTTGCAGCTGCGCTGAAACATGGACCTGCACGCATCCAATATACGCATCTACACCAGCGCAGGCCACTTTTCAGCGTACCTTAGTAAAAGGACCCCTAAATTTTTTAAATATTTTACTTTGCTATAATTGTATTTTTATATGTTTTCATTTTTATTCTGCAGCTCTGGTGAGGCATGTCATCAGTAAAGTAAGTAAAACTAGGGTGTGTCTGTCCAAGTTAACATGGGGGAAGCATGCATGAAACCTACTCAGACCATGCGTGGATCTAGATAATACTCCAAGTCTCTGAATATTAGGAGTTTCTGGATCCACCCAACTTAGAAACGGAATCATCATTTGAAAAATAACTTCAATAAACTTCTTGACAACCTCATGGGAATGAGGAGAACTTGTTGTTTTTTTTTTTTTTGGGGGGGGAGGGATTTTGGACTTACAGTGAGGACTTTCCTTTGCTCCAGTTCTTAGAAGGATCCTGGCAATAGGGGCATTATTTGTCATGATGGCGATATCCAGCGGCGTCAGGCCTTCGCTGTTGGGCGTGTTTAGATCCAGTTCATCAGATGTGTACTGATAGAGAAGAATCTGAACAGCATCAAAGTCCTGCTGCTCCACAGCCTCAAATAACGCTTCGTTGCACTGAAAGTTCTAGATGGCAGCAAGAAAGAAGGGTGTGAGCAGTATTCATTGCAGAGAGCAACTGACGTCCGTTACTTTTTCTGCAGGTCAGTTACCCATTACCTACTGTCAATATAGCAGCAACGATTGTCTGTTTGACTTAGAAACTAGGGCTGGGCTGTCGACATGGGAAATGTCAATCATCAAACAAACAAAGGGGAGAATATATCAACGGTGGTCTTCAAGTTATACAAAACATAACAAAAATGCATGCTTAAATAATCTATTCAAGGAAGGAATGACATCATAATAAAAGATAGCAATTTTATGACACTACAGCTATTTCAAGTCCGGGACCCCAATAATAGGTTTAAATCATTTGTCAATCCTTTACCATAACGGCATAAAACTGCATTTATTGCAAACTATTACTAAAATGTAAACAATAACGTAAAACCAGTAATCAAAAAATGAAAGACTAAAAATAGTCACTTCTCTTAATCAAACGCTCAGCGCTGAATCACATTATGACACCCATGGAGGGACATTTTCGATATGATGTCTAAGTCCATCTTTGGACGATTTGCTCAAAACGTCCAAAATCTGAATAATGTATATAGTGATTTTCAAAACAGCAAAACGTCTATCTTTTTTTTTTTTCCAAAAATGGCCACTTGTTAGATATTTTTGTGCTCTGTATGTTTATCTTTTTGGTGAGAAAGACATGATTCCTGCTAGAGCAGGTTCAAGAATGCCCAACAATGAGGGTCCCCTGTTGTTTTTTTGGGACCCTGTTTATCTTTTTGGTCCATTTAAAAAAAAAAAAAAAAAAGTCCGAGTGAAAAATACACAAAATCAAGCCATTGGGATGTATTGGAGGGCGTGGGGCAATATTCTTAGTAGGCCACACAGACACCCCAGCAGAGCAGTGCGGTACCCTATGGGGTACTGTAGTGGACTTCACATAAAAGCTCCCAGGTACACATCTCTCTGTTACCCCCTTATATTGTATGGTGAGACCTTCAAAACCCACCAAAAACCTACTGTACCCAACTATACACCACTACAATAGCCCTTATGCTGGTGGCCCAGTGGGCCGCGGGTCAATTCCCCCACCTGGTGGTCTAGCGGCCCTTCCTCACCCCCTACCTTCATTGGAGGAGGGAGGTGGCCTCCCTCCTCTTCCATTGGCTTTGCCTCAAAAATGGCAGCGCCCAGCCCTGCCCAGTGCATCCTGGGATGCGCTGAGCGGGGCTTCACACCATATAAGTGCTATATATAGAATCTGGGGGGAAATGCGCACTCAGCTAGTATTTTGTAAAGGTTATTCCACCAAGAGTGTCCTTTACAGAAGACTAGCTTAGCATCGATCATCCTGACACCTAACTTTGGGTGTCATCTATTGAATCAAGCTCCTAATGTGGTGCTAGCCCATGCCTGGTTTTACAAAATCAGGCAGAAGATCTTAAACTGTCATTGGGCTTTCTACGAGCAGCCAATGCAACCTCTTTAACAATGGCGCTGCATGGTCAAACATTATGGCAGAACATAGCAGTCTGGCTGCTGTGTATTGGAGTTTCTGCAATCATGTATGTGTTGTTTGGAACATCTTACATAAAGAACATTACGGTAGTCTAGCTGTGATAAAATATAAGCCTGAACTATCATTCCAAACTGCTTTGAAGGAAAGTAATTTTGTAAACAGCAAAGTTGTCAGATGGAGACTACTTACTACAGAAGTCTTTCTGCAGCGGTCAGGTCTTGCTCTGAAATACGCTTCATCAAAGGACGAATGGCTCCCTTTCAACTTTTCGGAGAGGTTGCGGTACAAACGTTTTGCTGCATTTGGGGAAGATGGTGCACTTATCTTCTTTGTCTGGGACAGCTGTAAACTCTGCATCTGTTGGGTCATCTTCACTTGAACGCACCCGGCTACAAATGACAAAATGCCCTGGATTTAGAAATTAGCGTTGTTTGAGCTTGGGTTGATAATAGGTTTGCAGAGAAATTTACTAGGGGTGTGCAGCCTGGAGCTTTCATGTCGTGTAGTTTTCTGTGTTGTTTACAGGAATGGTTATTTATTTATTTATTTAATTATTTATTTGTTGCATTTGTATCCCACATTTTCCCACCTTTTTGCAGGCTCAATGTGGCTTACATATTACCGTTAACGGTGTTAACCGATTCTGGTCTGAAGAAATACATGGTGTGAATGAATACAAGGTCATTTTTTGAGTGGGGGCGGGGGTGGAGAGGGATTAACATATTTTTGTTATGGGAGCAACGTTGTTCAAAGTACATGGTCTTTCAGAAAGGTTATACACCAGTGGTTTCCAAACCTGGTCTTGGAGGCATCCCGGCCAGTCAGGTTTTCAGTCTATCCACAATGAATGTTCATGAGATTTGCATGCAGTGGAGGCAATGCATGCAAATCACCCCCATGAATATTTTATTGTGGGTATCCTGAAAACCTGACTGGCCGGGATGCCTCCAGGACCAGGTTTGGGAACCACTGGCATAAACTGTTCATGAAGACTCCATAGTCTTTCTCAATAGTATGTGCAAAGGTGTGCTGTATGTGCATGTGGGATGGCTTGAACATGCTCACACTTTTGGGAAGGAGGGCACCCTCTTTCCAAAACGGTGCGTGCTCTTCGTGAAGGGTGTGTGCTCTTTCAGAACAGTGCACATTTTTAACGACTCATAAAAAAATATGAAATGTCATGTCTTGACGTGCAACAACAGGTCGTTGGCATTTCTCGTGTTGCTTCGAATGAATGCACATCCCTAAAAATTATCGGGTTAATATTCAGCATTTTTAAAATTAGCCCCGGATATCCAGGCACTGGCATTGAATATCTGGGTCTGACTGTGCTTCACCTTGCTGCCCAAACTCTGAATATCCACCATCCCCTGCTGACATCAGATCCCCCCCCAAACTTCTTGCTCATATCAGACCCCCTCCCACTCCCCCCCTGCTCACACCACACTCCCTCCCATTTCTCCCAGCATTGACCCTCCAAGATACACCTGCTCACATCAAACCCCCTCCCATTCTCCTCCTCTCACATCGGCCCTCCCAGAAACACCTGCTCATACCAGACCACCTCCTGCTCTCCCCTGCTCATACCAGACCCCCTCCCACTCCCCCCTGCTTACATCAGACTCCCTCCCATTCTTCTGCACTCAAATCGGCCCTCCCAGAAACACCTGTTCATATCAGACCACCTCCTGCAACCCTGTACGATCAAGTAGAGCATGAGTTTGACCTAATTCGCTTTATATGGGTTTCTTGCTGAGCAAATTCCAGGCTTTGCGGGTCATGCAGAACACAGCGGCATGTCTAATCAGGGGTGTTCAGAAATCTGACCATATCACCCTGGTTTTGAAAGGCTTCACTGGCTTCCTATAAAATACAGAGTTATGTTCTGGGTATTATGATCGGTTTACCAACATACTGTATATATGAAACTGTTCCTCTGTATTTTGTGGATGTACTGTCTTTGTGTTAGCCAAGGCGGTTGTTGTGATTAGAAGCCGCAAAACAGTTAGTCACCCCTGAATGCTCTGGTTTCCATTTTGCAGATACTCGTGCTCGAACTTTCTCAGTTGCTGCTTTTTTTTTTTTAAACTAAAGATTAGCTTGAGTTATCTGCAGCAGGTCCCATTGGAATAAAATGGGGATTGCTACAGACAACTCGAGCTAACCTTTAGTAAAAGACCCTCTAAATATGTGGAACAACCTCCCAGGACACTGAGACTTTGTCCGAACAAACAGCAATTCAAGAAACATTTAAAGCATTGCTTTTTGAAAGCATTTCTGCTGGAATGACCTTTGATATGCCTTTGATAATGTTGTTTTCAGAAAGTATGATAATAACTGGAAATGTTATGTGATTATTTTAATATTGTTTTTCTGTATGTATTACTGTACCCTATTTTAGAGTTAAAGTGGGCTATAAATTCTTCAAAATAAATAAATAAATAAGGCCCCCACACCCTCCTTCCTATGTCAGACCCTCCCCCCTCCACAACCCCCCAGTAAATCTCTCTCCAGAGTCTGTCATCCTTGGTAGTCCGATGAGATAGCCCAGGCAGGAGTAAGCCCCACTAGCTTCTTCCCCTTCTGATTCCATGTTGAAAGTGGCCACCATGAGCTCTAGCAGTAGTCTTGTGGTATTATCGCTGGAGGTCAGGCTTCCATATATAAATACCTGACCTTGCAGTAGTACTGTGATTCTACTGCTAGAGCTCACAGTGGCCATTTCCTACATGGATCCACTAGCAGCAGGAGTGAATAGGAATTTCTCTTGCCTGGACTACCCCACTGGACATTCAAGGATGATAAGGTAGAATCTGGGCAGGGGGAGGGAATTAAGGTTGGTAAGTATGTATGTGTGTGTGTGTGGGGGGGGGGGGTTGGATTGAGATTTTGATGCGCATGGGGGTTGTGGGATCTGATGTGAGCAGAGGGAGTTTGAAGGGGTTCTGATGTGAGCAAGGGGGCAGGTTTGAGAGGAGGTTCAGACCATGTTGGATGTGATCGGGAGAGAGGGGAGCACATCCGCATCTTTGGCCACTACCTGGAAGCTACGCAGGTGCCAGCCGATATTCAGTGCCGACACCTGCATATCTAAGTGACCAACATTAGGACTGTTTCTTATATAGTCCTATTTGGTCACTTATCTACATGGACACCATATAGCTGCCAGAACATCCCTCTCCTGCCTACTTTAAAAATGGTCAGTCAGAGCCAATATTCAGCAGCACGAATATCAGCTGCCAGTCTGTAGAACCCGATTTAAGTAGGCAGGAACGTCTCTTGCCCAATATATTGTTTTGAATATCTCTCTGCAATTTTATATAATGTATTCCTGGAAATACTTGTAAGAGTCAAATGATCCAATTTTCGGAGGAGCTTAAAAAATTTCTATTTTCAGGCATTATCAGCCTTCATTATTTGTCAAAGAATTAAAATGGAAGAAAATGACTTGGAAATAACCAGTGCATTTTTACTAACAAAGAAGGTGCCGGTACTCAAATGCTGGGCCACCTTTCAGGGGTGAGGTGATTACTGAGGGACTCACCCCATGATAGCCAAGCCCCCAACCAGTCACAGAATCTATGACAAGGCAGAATTGGTGTATAGAGCCTGAGCTCTTTCATTAAAACTTGGGGTCCATGGGTCAATTTTAGCAGACTATGGTAGAAGAGTGAGGTAGCCGTGTTAGTCCACTCTTAAGGTTATCAATAGAAATCAAACAAAATAAAACATGGAAAAGAAAATAAGATGATACCTTTTTTATTGGACATAACTTAATACTATGGAAAAGGTGCCAGGACTCAGTACCCCCCAAGTACCCCTTCAAAAAAGCCCTGGAAATAACAAAGAAACAAGCAAACAAAACAAACAAACAAACAAACACAAAATAACAATCCTATATAATAAAACGCACCTCCAACATTCTGAAGCTGGCTGCATGGCTGAGGCATTCCTACTCTCTGTATCCATCTCCTGAATTGACATCACGTACTTCTGGGTTCGCCACAAGCAGAAGTGACCAACCACACGAGGTTTCTCAGCTTCAGAATGTTGGAGGTGCATTCTATTAAATAGGATTGGTCAGTTCCTTGAAGCACAGCCAGAGCTCAGCATCCTGCACAGTAACGCTCAGACACCAGAGAGAGAGGGGGGGGGGCCTGACACCAGAGAGAGGGAGGGAGGGGGGTCCTGACACCAGAGGGGGGGAGGTGTCTCTGTCACACGCACACTCTCTCTCTCTCTCACAGTCAATGTCTTTCTCTCTCTCACTCTCACACACTCTATGTCTCACACTGTATCACATTCACTCTCTATGTGTCACACAGTCACTCACACACTCTCTTGGTCTCATACACTCAGTCTCACAGAGAGTCTGTGTCTCTCACACACACTGTATCTGTGTGAAACATACTCTCTCTCTCACACTGTGTCTCACATACGCACTTGCACACACTCTCTCTCTCACAGACACACTCACACCCAGACTCACTCTCTCTCTCACACATACACACACACTCACACATTCACTCTCTCTCTCTCACACACAGTCACTCTCACATACACTCTCTCAAACATACACACTCCGAGGAAAACCTTGCTAGCGCCCGTTTCATTTGTGTCAGAAACGGGCCTTTTTTACTAGTCCCATAATAAAACCAGCAACAGTACATGAAAATCATGAGATTGATATTGAAATCAATCTTTAAGCAAGCCTACCCTAATGCCCCAACCTAGTCTCGCCAACCTCCACTCCCAATTCTGTTCTGCCTTAAATACCAACCTCCCATCCTTCTCTTTCCATCTCTGCTTAATTTTATCCCTCCTTACCCCTTTTCTCCCAAATTACACTATCCTATCCTGTCTACCCTCTTTTATCCTAGTCATATATTATCTAGCTCAACTTATAATGCACTACTAAGCCCGACTTTACGTTGTTTTACTACTGTCTTATTGAAAATGTATTTATTTTTATTTTTGTTACATTTGTACCCCGCGCTTTCCCACTCATGGCAGGCTCAATGCGACTTACATATTATATACAGGTACTTATTTAATCTTAACTTTGTATTTCAAATTACTATGTAAGCCGCATTGAGCCTGCATTGTGTGGGAAAGCGCGGGGTACAAATGTATAAATAATAATAATAATAAAGGAGTTATCTGGTTTATTTTTGTAGTGAGCCAGACAAACTCTGATATTTTAAATTGTCACTCCAGGCTCACTGCCACAATATTGTCTGGGCAAATCATTGCCCAAGTAAAATTTGCCTACAGAAAGGGAGGTAGTACTGGGTACATTCACAGGACAGAGTTTTCCTTTAGCAAGATATACAGCAGACTATAGTTACCGACTCAACTTTGTTACGCGACCCCCGGCTCGATCTGCAGCCTCTCCTTACCTCTCTACCCTCATCTCCCCTTACGTTCCTACCCGTAACCTCCGCTCTCAAGACAAATCCCTCCTTTCAGTACCCTTCTCCACCACCGCCAACTCCAGGCTCCGCCCTTTCTGCCTCGCCTCACCCCATGCTTGGAACAAACTCCCTGAGCCCATACGCCAGGCCCCCTCCATGCCCATCCTCAAATCATTGCTCAAAGCCCACCTCTTCAATGTCGCCTTCGGCACCTAACCACTACACCTCTACTCAGGAAATCTAGATAGCCCCAACTTGACATTTCGTCCTTTAGATTGTAAGCTCCTTTGAGCAGGGACCGTCCTTCTTTGTTAATTTGTACAGTGCTGCGTAACCCTAGTAGCGCTCTAGAAATGTTAAGTAGTAGTAGTAGTAGACTCAACTTTGTTCTGGTGACTTTAGACCAGAGTTGGGCAACTTCAGTCCTTGAGAGCTGCAACCCAGCCAACTTTCCAGGATTCCCCCAATGAATATGCATGAGATCTATTTGCATACAGTGGAGGCAGTGCATTAAAATAGATCTCATGAATACTCATTGGGGAAATCCTGAAAACTTGACTGGATTGTGGCCCTCAAAGGCCAAAGTAGCCCACCCCTGCTTTAGACTGTTTGAGTTGAACATCTGGATGAAAATAACCAATGTCATCCTTTTAACTTTACCCAGACATGGCTGACAGCATATTTAATTTTACTTTAATTTCATATAAGCATTTATATCTGCTTTACAAAAAGGGAAGGGAAGGGGGACTTGATATACTGCCTTTCTGTGGTTTTTGCAACTACGTTGCTTTTTAATGTATTTATAAATGACCTAGAGATGGGAATAACTAGTGAGGTAATTAAATTCGCCGATGACACAAAATTATTCAGGGTCGTCAAGTCGCAGGAGGAATGTGAACGATTACAGGAGGACCTTGCGAGACTGGGAGAATGGGCGTGCAAGTGGCAGATGAAGTTCAATGTTGACAAGTGCAAAGTGGTGCATGTCGGTAAGAGGAACCCAAATTATAGCTACGTCTTGCAAGGTTCCGCGTTAGGAGTTATGGATCAAGAAAGGGATCTGGGTGTCGTCGTCGATGATACGCTGAAACCTTCTGCTCAGTGTGCTGCTGCGGCTAGGAAAGCGAATAGAATGTTGGGTGTTATTAGGAAGGGTATGGAGTCCAGGTGTGCGGATGTTATAATGCCGTTGTATCGCTCCATGGTGCGACCGCACTTGGAGTATTGTGTTCAGTACTGGTCTCCGTATCTCAAAAAAGATATAGTAGAATTGGAAAAGGTACAGCGAAGGGCGACGAAAATGATAGTGGGGATGGGACGACTTTCCTATGAAGAGAGGCTGAGAAGGCTAGGGCTTTTCAGCTTGGAGAAGAGACGGCTGAGGGGAGATATGATAGAAGTGTATAAAATAATGAGTGGAATGGATCGGGTGGATGTGAAGCGACTGTTCACGCTATCCAAAAATACTAGGACTAGAGGGCATGAGTTGAAGCTACAGTGTGGTAAATTTAAAACGAATCGGAGAAAATTTTTCTTCACCCAACGTGTAATTAGACTCTGTAATTCGTTGCCGGAGAACGTGGTACGGGCGGTTAGCTTGACGGAGTTTAAAAAGGGATTAGATAGATTCCTAAAGGACAAGTCCATAGACCGCTATTAAATGGACTTGGAAAAATTCCGCATTTTTAGGTATAACTTGTCTGGAATGTTTTTACGTTTGGGGAGCGTGCCAGGTGCCCTTGACCTGGATTGGCCACTGTCGGTGACAGGATGCTGGGCTAGATGGACCTTTGGTCTTTCCCAGTATGGCACTACTTATGTACTTATGTACTTATGTACATTCAAAGCGGTTTACAAATATTCAGGTACTTATTTGTACCAGAGACAATGGAGGGTTAAGTGACTTGCCCAGAGTCACAAGGAGCTGCAGTGGGAATTGAACTCAGTTTGCCAGGATCAAAGTCCACTGCACTAACCACTAGGCTACTCCTCCACTAGCAATAGTCCATCTAGAAGCCTGCCATTGCAGATCAGCAATGCGGCCGAAAAGGCTTCTGTTTCTGTGAGTCTGACGTCCTGCACGTACATGCAGGATGTCAGACTCACAGAAACAGAAGCCTGTGCGGGCCGCGTTGCTGATCTGCAAGGGCAGGCTTCTACATGGAATGTTGCTAGTGGAATAGCAACATTCCATGTAGAATCTCAAACAGTAGCAACATTCCATCTAGAATCTCCAATAGTAGCAACATTCCATGTAGAATCTTAGATAGCAGCAACATTACATTTAGAATCTGAAACAGGGAAATGGGACTTGATATACTGCCTTTCTGAGGTTTTTGCAACTACATTCAAAGCGGTTTACATATATTCAGGTACTTATTTTGTACCAGGGGCAATGGAGGGTTAAGTGACTTGCCCAGAGTCACAAGGAGCTGCAGTGGGAATCGAACTCAGTTCCCCAGGATCAAAGTCCACTGCACTAACCACTTGGCTACTCATCCACTAGCAACCATGAAGAAGCTTGCCCTTGCAGATCAGCAATGAGGTACATGCAGGAAGTCAGACTCACAGAAACAGAAGCCTGCTTTGCTGATCTGCAAGGGCAGGCTTCTACATGGTTGCTAGTGGAATAGCAACATTCCATGTAAAATCTCAAATAGGGAAATGGAAATTGATACACAGTTCTATGGTTTATGCAACTACATTCAAAGCAGTTTACATAGTATATTTAGGTACTTATTTTGTACCAGGGGTAATGGAGGGTTAAGTGACTTGCCCAGCGTCACAAGGAGCTGCAGTGGGAATTAAACTCAGTTCCCCAGGATCAAAGTCCACTGCACTAACCACTAGGCTACTCCTCCACTCCACAAGTCAAGGCTGAGTAAATGCAGACCTAAATAGTAAGATCTACCCAATTGCCTTCAGAATAAACTAATTACATTACAATGTTCAGAAGCACCAGCTCCATGGGTGCTTGAATACCCCCAATATTGGACAAACTCATTTACTGTGATCAGGGAACATTCACTTGTGTTGCATTTAGCACCCTCAATCATTTCAAAAAGTTGGCTCCTATGACAATGTTAGATGAAAACATACATTCAGATCAATCATTTAATGTACCCACTGTAAATCACCTAACAGAGAAAGAGATACAGAATAACATGTCTTCAAAGCAAGTCTAAAATCCCTATAAGAAGATAAATTTCTCAGTTCTAAGGGTAGTGAATAGCTGTTTCTTGTAATCTCAAAACCTTCACAGTGGGTGCAAGTACATTAATACCCTCAGCTGAATGTAATCGCCTTTGTGGAAATTATGAGAAGGTACATAAGAGCTAAAATATACTGTAACCAACTCATATGGAATTTTAAAATCAAACAACTTTAAAATAATCCTTGCCTTCAATAGAACTCAATGTAATGCAACCAAGAAAGGTGCGTCTCTATTCACCTTAGCACCCCTAAAATAAAATTGGAATATCATCTCCTAGGATATCAAAGGCTATCTAGTCCGGCAACTGAGATGCAGTGATTAAATGGAAAAGATAAACCTCTCTTAGATTAAGAACAAGAAAGGCAATGAAACCAGCAGAACACCTAAGCTAGCCAAAGTTACTTTTAAAGGTACTCCACTTATATTCTGTAGAATATATCCATTACTAGCATTAATTTTATCGGGGAAATGCTACACCCCAGGAACACACAGCTGTCCTATCTAGCTATCACTTCCCAAGACTGACAGCAAAACATGTCAAGTCACAGTTGTTGGACAATAAACTTTAGACTCTCGGAAGCATTGTCTGTGCATTCTTTGAGCCATCTTTGCTGTTTTCTTGAGTGTCTTCAAGTCTGCAAGGGCTTTGGTTCTTCTGTGTGTACGTTACATGTAAGTTACATGCATATCTCTGGCATTAAGGCAGTGGTTTCCCAAACCTGGTCTTGGAGGCACCACAGCCAGTCAGGTTTTCAGGAGATCCACAATGAATATTGTGATAAACACAGTGACGGCCCTATCCCAAGGTGGCCATCAGAGGGCGCTCTCCTACAGGAAATCAGGAAAAGGCATGATACGGTCCCTAGAGGGAGCTCCAAGGAGATAGCTGGGTAATGACCTGAAGGTGCCAGTACAGGGAGCTCCAAGGTGAAATCAGGGTAATTCCCCGAAGAGACAGCTAGAGGGTGCTCAGGTCATAGGACCGGGTTTTTCCCCAAAGTAGCCACCGGGGGAGCTGTCAGAGCGGAGGAGAGAAAGGTATTGAGAGACAGTTCTAGATCCAGATCTTTCTGGAACCAGGGGGGCGAGGTCTAAAGAGATGGGAAGGTTTATTGGCCACCCCATAAATAGCTTTCTCCCAGACGAGGTAGAGAAGACAAGATGGGAACCTGGAAAGCCTGAAGCCTGCTGGAGGAGATTACCTGGAAGATGGGAGAAAAGAATCCCTCTAAAAGCCAGGAAGATAATTACCAGACTATGGACACGTTATTGATGGAATTGTGGATTATTTGAAATGGACTAACAGCCGTGGGGTGGAGGACAGGACTGTAAAGTTAGAGAGAGTGAAGAACATCCTCTCCAGGGGAGGAGGCTGTTGACACTGAGACCCAGGTCTCCCAAAGTAATTTCGGCTCAGTGAGTGAACTGGTATTTGAATAATAAGCTGGAAAGAAGGTGTTCCCTGTAAGACTGGAGCAGAGTGCGAATAAAGTGAATTTGCATATGGCATGGAGTGAATTTTGCATATTGAAAGCTAAGAAACCCGGGGTTATATCCCAAAGAAGATGTCAAGGGGTACCGCCGGAGTACCAGAAGGGTGACCGGTTACCAGAGGGTGTAACCAGGGAAGGATGATAAATAGGGAACAGTCACCCTGAGTGAAAGAGGAGCCCCAAATATTGACACTGGGATTACAGGATGCTGTGGAGAAGAACTGTTTTTCTCAGAAGCTAAGTGCTAGGGAGGTTGGGTGGAGAGCATGTGAGACAGGATAAAAGCGACTAGAGGGCCTCAGCACATATGAGGAACTCCTGGGGGTTTATAATATTCATGAGATAGATTTGCATGCAGTGGAGGCAGTGCATTCAAATTTTTCTCATGAATATTAATTGTAGATCTTCTGAAAACCTGAGTGGCTGGGGTGCCTCTAGGACTGGGTTTGAGAACCACTGCATTAAGGTGTAAACATTTACACCAGCCCTGTAGCCATTCTCTTGTTCCTGGTTTTACATACCCAAAGGTGCAAATATTTTTCTGAATAGAACAGTGGTTCTCAACCTAGTCCTCAGGACATACCTAGCCGGTCAGGTTTTCAGGATAACCAAAATGAATATGCATGAGATAGATTTGCTTACAATGGAAGTAGTGCATGCAAATTTGCCTCATGCATATTCATTGCGGATATCCTGAAAACCTGACTGACTGGATGTGTCCCCAGGACTGGGTTGAGAACCCTTGGTATAGAGGAATAAATAGCAGGGTGAGCAGAAAGGTTATCCCTTGTTTTTTCTCAATTCATTCTAGCCATGAAGGTCACATGAGCAAATATTCCGATCCAAGATTTGCCAAGTGCTTCTGCTCTGCTTGTGTTTTAAATGGGTAGACGGAGGAGTGCTGTGCATGTCCCGCATAAAGACATTTGTCTAAAAAGCATCTCGTAGACAGTAATTGTCTACTGTGGACATATGAGGACTGAAATAATGAGCGCATAATTGGGATGGATGACAAGTAAACTTTGATTTTGCAGCAGAGAGTTTACAAACTGGAAACATGATTTCTGCAAAATGAGATGCTCTGGAGTTAATGAGTAAAGTGGATGGGACTTCAGCGGGTCTATCAAAGCTGCTGGAGTGACAATGGTAACTAAGGCCAGTGCAAGAGTACTGGGCACCCTAAGGAAACATTCAGCCTTAGTCTCCCTTTAGGCTTCTATTCTGTCCCCCTCCCCCTCAAGATATGCTTTTAAGTAAATGGCAAATAGACTATTTGAAAATTGCCTACCCTTCCTGCAGGAAACATTCTTAGACTTTATGTGGCTGCCAGCCTCATACTCTTTGCTGCCCTCCCCACTTCCCAGGAGTTGCTGCTCTGGGTGATTGCCAAATCTGGCCTAAGGGTTGGGCTGCCTTTGATTGTAGCTCCGTAGCACAGAAGCGTAGCTAGGTACAGCCAGGTTGACGGCGCAGGGGGAGCGAGAGCGGACTTCCGCCAGTGCACATTTTCAGTGCTGCACAACAACAACAAAAAAATAGGCGCCGGTGCCAGCAGAACTCCGTTTGGGGGAGCGGCCGCCCCCCTGGTGTCCCACCTAGCTACACCGCTGCTGCAGCAGTATCCTATAGCAAGGTTTCCCAGCGAACTGGGTTGAGAAACTTTGCTATAGGATAGCCAGACAACCAATTTTGGGTGGGCCTGAGTCCAAGGTGGGTGGGCACGGAATTCATGCCCTCCTGTCCCTAGCCCCTCTCTTCTTTGCTTTGCTCTGCTCTTTGTCCCTCCCTCCATCTGTACGCCCAAAATATTAAATACCCGAGCAGGAGCTCTACAAACCCCACCAGCTGAAGATTTCCTCCTGCTCAGGCAGTCAGCGCTCTTCCAAACAGCAGCCAGCAGCACTTTCCTCGAGCTGATGCCACGGCCAGCAAGATGTGCATGCATGAAAACTAAGCATGTGCAGAGGGGCTGGTGTCGGTTTCAGCTTTAGGCAAGTGCTGCCAGCTGCCATTTGGAAGAGCACCGGCTGCCTGAGGAGGAGGAGATCTTCGGCTGGCGGGGTTTGAGGATCTCCACCAGCCATAGCAAGAGTGCCACAATTTTGGGTGGGCCTGAGTCCAAATAGGGTGGGCCCTGGCCCACCCAGGCCTACCCTTGGCTATGCCACTGTCTTAGACACACCTAGGTAGTTGGGTTTCCAGGACTGCTACAGTGAATATGAATGCAGAGCTACTGAATTGTCCAGTTCCAGAAGGGAGATTTTTTTGTATTCCTGGTTTTGAGCTTATATGAGGTGTGACATTTATAGTCCTTGATTCTACCCACTGAAATCAATACTGTAGGTCCCACAATGCATCATGATAGGGTTGCTGGAAATCCAGGACTGACCTAAAGTCTCTCTCTTGGAACTGGGCAACCTGGCAGTTCTGTGAATGAGATATACGCATGCGACAGAGGCAGTGCATGCAAATCTATCTCATGCATAGTCATTGTGGTAATCCTGGAAACCTGATTGGCTGGATGTGCCTCCAGGATAGAGTTGGGAAATAACCCTACAGTACCAAACCATCTGCTTACACAGTGTGTATGGATGACTGGGGGAACTATCAAGAACTCTATCACATCTAGGCTTCCCAAAACTGTCTTGGGGACTCCACAACCAGTTCAGTTTTCAAGATATCATAGTAACATAGTAACATAGTAGATGACGGCAGAAAAAGACCTGCACGGTCCATCCAGTCTGCCCAACAAGACAACTCATGTGTGCTACTTTTGTGTATACCCTACTTTGATTTGTACCTGTGCTCTTCAGGGCACAGACCGTATAAGTCTGCCCAGCACTAGCCCCGCCTCCCAACCACCGGCTCTGGCATAGACCGTATAAGTCTGCCCAGCACTATCCACAATGAATATGCATAAACTAAATCTGCATTCACCGGGGATAGAATTATTTGCCGCTTTTTTTTTTTTACTGTTTTGAAGTACATAATGCATTCTGAGGAATTATTACCAGACCCCTAATGTAGATGTTTTATGCTGCTTTTAACTCCTAACCCTTATTCACTTGTTCAGAACCCTTATTCTATCATCCTCACTTTAATATTCCCTTATCTCTTGTTTGTCCTGTTTGTCTGTCCTAATTAGATTGTAAGCTCTGTCGAGCAGGGACTGTCACTTCATGTTCAAGTGTACAGCGCTGCGTACCGTCTAGTAGCGCTTTAGAAATGATTAGTAGTAGTAGTAGTAGTCTTTGGGATTCCAGAATCTTGCTACTCTTTGAGATTCCGCACAGAATCTTGCTACTGTGGGATTCCGGAATCTTGCTACTCTTTGGGATTCTGCACAGAATCTTGCTACTGTGGGATTCCGGAATCTTGCTACTCTTTGTCCTTATCCCCTATTTGTTCTGTTTGTCTGTCCTAATTAGATTGTAAGCTCTGTCGAACAGGGACTGTCTCTTCATGTTCAAGTGTACAGCGCTGCGTACGTCTAGTAGCGCTATAGAAATGGTAAGTAGTAGTAGTAGTTTATTACACTGAAAGACGGACCGTGTATCAGCAACGATAAAAGTATTGCCTCACACTGTCTCCAGTGTTGGATTCGTCTTTTGGTCAGCCTCTGCTCCTGCATTCTTGGATTTCCTGACATAGAGGCTCTTCCCTGCTTTCGTTTTTTGTTCCAGGTAAATGAACACGTTCAGATTTGGGGGGAAAAAAGCTTGACGAGGCAAAAAGTAAGATTTGGGAGAGATTTTTTTTTTTTAACGAAAGCTTTCGGTGTGGCAGTGGCTTGGTATACTTCATATTGACGAAGCTGGTAAGTAACCAGTTTAGCACACAATAGAAAACTAATGATGATATTTAACAGACCAAAAATATTCTTTTTTTTTCAATTTGGAGGAACTATCTGTGTGAGTAGAGTAGAGGCATCTGGAGGTGCTGCTGCTCAGTCACTTTACAAGTGGTTTATTTTCTAGAGCATTAGAATGATCCTCTCAGAAAAGTAACAGGGCAGAGTATTCATCTGATGTGGACAAATGCAAAGTGATGCACATTGAGAAGAATAATCCAAATCATAGTTACCTGATGCCAGGATCCACCTTAGGAGTCAGCACTCAAGAAAAAGATTTAGGTGTCATTGTAGACAATATGCTGAAATCTTCTGCCCAGCGTGCAGCGGCTGCCAAAAAAATCAAACAGGATGTTAGGAATTATTAGGAAAGGGATGCAAAATAAGACCAAGAATATTATAATTTTGTATGGCTTCGCCCCAATCTACATGAACAACCTCATTGAATTTACCCTCATGTAATGCCTCTAAATCATCTAGAGAATATGTTATCCTACATTTCCTGAATGGTAAGAAAGTAACCTACAAAACAATCCATAATTCTTTATATTGTTACTATGTAAGCCGCATTGAGCCTGCCATGTGTGGGAAAGCGCGGGATAAAAATGTAATAAATAAAATAATTTCTCTGTATCATTCCATGGTGCAACCTCACCTTGAGTAAGGCGCTCAATTCTAGTTGGCATATCTCAAAAAAGACATAGACGAATTAGAAAATGTTCAAAGAAGAGCAACCAAAATGATAACGGGGATGGAACTCCTCTCATATGAGGAAAGGCTAAAGAGGTTAGGGCTCTTCAGCTTATAAAAGAGACGGCTGAGTGGGGATATGATTGAGATCTATATAATCCTGAGTGCTGTAGAACGGGTAAAATTGAATCGACTTTTCATTCTTTCAAAAAGTACGAAGATCAGGGGACACTCAATGAAATTACATGGAAATACTTTTAAAACAAATAGGAGGAAGTATTTTTTTTTAAGTCAAAGAAAAGTTAAGCTCTGGAGCTCTTTGCTGGAGGATTCAGTAACAGCGGTTAGTGTATCTGGGTTTTAAACAGGTTAGGACAAGTTTCTGGAGGAAAAGTCCATAGTCTGCTATTGAGACAGGCATGGAGAAGCCACTGCTTGCTTTGGGATTGCTAACATGGAATGTTGCTACTATTTGAGATTCTGAATGGAATCTTGTTACTCTTTGGGGTTCTACATGGAATGTTGCTACTATTTAGGAATCTTTTTTTTCTTTATGCATTATTCATAAAAGCATTATGAGGATGAAACTGAAATGGAAGAACCTAACAGGCACCTCTTTTGTCAAACTTCCTTCTTCGGTGGATCTTCTACAGCGATAATTACTAAGCTATTGCTGGCAACTTACCTCATCCATCTTTTCTATCATACATACATAAGTCCAAACAGCCCAGATCCTGGAGAATGCCTCTGACCAGGCCCTACAAATCTATATAAATACATACAGGCCCCTAATTCTGTAAAAGTCACCAAATATTGGGTGTACAATTTAATTAAATAACAAGCTAATTAGTGCCAATAATTGGCCTTTTTTTACAAGCATTTATTGGCTTGAATTAAATTACTTGAACTTTGCACGCAAAATTTCAATGACCAAAAATACAGTTCTCCCCCCCCCCCCCCCCCCCCCCCCACTGGGTTTAGACCAAAATAATTCTATGGAGGAAAAGACCAAAAATTGGCCAAAACCCCTCCACAGATCAAACAATTCTGACTGAAAATTAATTATACTGCCTTTGCAATGTTCAGATGAACTTAAACATACATCTATGTCAAACATAATTTATCAAAATTCAAAACAAATTCCCCTATAATATCAGCTTAAAGTTTAAGTTCCCGATGCCAGTCATTTATCTTGAAGGATCATATTTCATGTCTGTTGTAAGTTACGTGTGTCACTGACACATTTAGGTGTCCACACCAGCTCTACGGCTAATGTACGGACTCCAGTGTCCTGTTATTGGGTACTAGCAGTGCCACTTTGAACCTCTACAAAGTAGTCTATTGTTCACTAGTTACTGGGGAAGAAATAAAATAGCATACTTTCAACATTTACAGTACTTCCAGTTTCTAGAAGGTAGGAGTTACCCTTGTGTCCAGGGAAGAGATTGATTTTGGAGAGAACTCCCCAGGAGTATACAACCCTGGGCACAATTCAAATCATTGCCTCTCGTTTTTTGCCTCTCTGGCTGAATGACCCGCATGTACCTGGCCCCGAGTACCTGAAGAATAGGATAGTCCTCTACACACCGCCAAGGACACTAAGGTCCTCTCAAGGACTATCACTAGCCTCACCCTCTACAAAAGACATTACACGATGTGATACCCGCAAACGACCCTTCTCTGGAGCAGTCCCCATACTCTGGAATGCTCTGCCTGAAAGGCTCCGCGTAACACAAGACTATCTCTACTTAAGAAGCAGGTGAAAGCTTGGCTCTTCAACCATTCCTTTAATGGAAGAAGTAACTAACTTGTTAGTCTCACTCACACACACAAGGAGTGACTGGGGCTGCACATACTGCAGCAGGACATGTTTATCCACTCCTACCCTAGCTGAGATAATATTTAACCATCTCTCTGACCTCATGTGCAACTTTTTTTTAAATTAGTCACCTAACTTTCTAACTCTTCTTACTCTCTTACCTATCTATACGTTCCATCTTTGCTTGTACCCTTAACTATCAATTAAAATGTTCTATTACGTATTGTGTTGACGTTGCAAGTAGTATACTATGCCATACTTTGTATTGTTATTTGAATATTTTTACTGCTGTGATTGTCTATTGCTTATGTTTGATTTATTCTTAATGTACACCACCTTGAGTGAATTCCTTCAACAAGGTGGTAAATAAATCCTAATAAATAAATAAATGTGTGGGGCACAGCCATCCAGCCCTAAGGCCCTAGTCATCTAAGCCTAAGCGGTAAGGAGATAGAGACACCTGGGAACTCTAGTCAACAATCTACAAGGAGAAGTCTAGAAGCACTTGAAATGACAGTAGTTGCTTAAGCACTGTGTCGTGAAGGGGACCAGTGGGAAGGGGGAGACTGATGCACCAACTTGTAGGGGTAAGGAATAAAGGAGAAGCTGGGCTCAGCTGTGTATTTCCAGCAGGGTGTCGGGGACTAACTATACAGGTTTCCAGAACCATTTCAGAGGCTGAAGAGAAAACCAATTAGAGCTACAAACCTCCTGGGGATCATCACCATTCCCACCAGGTAAAGTCATGATAGAGGTCTATAAAATAATGAGTGGAGTTGAACGGGTAGATGTGAAGCGTCTGTTCACGCTTTCCAAAAATACTAGGACTCAGGGGCATGTGATGAAACTACAATGTAGTAAATTTAAAATGAATCGGAGAAAATTTTTCTTCACTCAACGTGTGATTAAATTCTGGAATTTGTTGCCAGACAATGTGGTAAAGGCGACTAGCTTAGCGGAGTTTAAAAAAGGTTTGGATGGCTTCCTAAAGGAAAAGTCCATACACCGTTATGAAATGGACTTGGGGAAAATCCACTATTTCTGGGATAAGCAGTATAAAATGTTTTGTACATTTTTGGGATCTTGCCGGGTATCTGTGACCTGGATTGGCCACTGTTGGAAACAGGATGCTGGGCTCGATTGACCTTTGGTGTTTCCCAGTATGGCAATACTTATGTACTTGTATGGTTGTGCCTTTATAGCGGTTTGCAATAAATTGAATACAAATAGAAAAGAGAAAAAAGAGGAAGGAAAAGTGGGGATTACAAATCAATGAGGAAGGGGAGAGATAGAGGCTTTGGGTCCCTGCTTCAGACCGATGTGCACTGCTTTGGAGCCTCAGAATTCCTGAGTCCTTCCCTACACTTAACAACAAAGCCTGAAAGTGATAATCATCTTTGTTATTACTTGATATGAGAGGATATTCACATCTTCTCTCAAGAAGGATAGAAGGGAGGTATAGTACTTTCAAATACCGCTTGTAAATTCCCTCTCCTGAAGTAACTGCCTCTGCTATTGTTACTGCCCCAGTTATTTTTATTTTATTTATTTGTTACATTTGTACCCCACGCTTTCCCACTCATAGCAGGCTCAATGTGGCTTACATGGGGCAATGGAGAGTTAAGTGACTTGCCCAGAGTCACAAGGAGCTACCTGTGCCTGAGGTGGGAATCAAACTCAGTTCCTCAGTTCTCCAGGACCAAAGTCCACCACCCTAACCACTAGGCCACTCCTCCACTGTTGCTACTATTGGAGATTCTACATGGAATGTTGCTATTCCACTAGCAACATTCCATGTAGAAGTCGGTCCTTGCAGATCACCAATGTGGTCGCGCAGGCTTCTGCTTCTGTGAGTCTGACGTCCTGCACATACGTGCAGGACGTCAGACTCACAGAAACAGAAGCCTGCGCAGCCTTCTACATGGAATGTTGCTAGTGGAATAGCAACATTCCATGTAGAATCTCCAATAGTAGCAACATTCCATGTAGAATCTCCAATAGTATCTATTTTATTTTTGTTACATTTGTACCCTGCGCTTTCCCACTCATGGCAGGCTCAATGCGGCTTACATGGGGCAATGGAGAGTTAAGTGACTTGCCCAGAGTCACAAGGAGCTGCCTGTGCCTGAAGTGGGAATTGAACTCAGTTCCTCAGTTCCCCAGGACCAAAGTCCACCACCCTAACCACTAGGCCACTCCTCCCAGATAAGACTCAAGTAAACAAGTTGGTTCAAAACTCCAGTACTGGAATGGTCTGGCTCGTAAATGGTGTGGAGAGTGCAATGTAGATGTAGAAAAAACAGTGAGGAAAAAACCAAGGAGGATGCCAAAAAGCTTTATTGAAATCAAAAACGACCCGACACGGCCGTGTTTCGGCCCAAATGCCTGCCTCAGGGGTCTTGATCAATCTGGGTGTAGCAGTGTAATTTAATACACCGATGAGAACTGCTGCCCAAATATTGGGTAATATAAATCTTCCTCCAATCTTTTCTCCTTGAGGAAATGGCGTGGAGAGTGCAGCATACGTGGATTACTTTTCCATGGCCTCCCAGTCTTTGCCAGTCCCGGCCCTGGTCTGGACTCGCCTTACAGTAATGTAAATGCAGGCGTCTAAATGTTAGATGCACTGATACTGCATTACACTTGCATTCTGTAATGGAAACTAGAAGCATAGGTGCCGTTACAGAATAGACACCTATGACATGGCCTCAGGGCACCTAAATGGAAACACACAGTACAGAATTAACCCCCAAAGCTACTAAAATAAACTACTGCTGTTACTATGTAAGTAACCTACGTCAGAAGGAGGCGGGGCCTGGGCCAGGGAAGAAGAGACGTCATGGAGACTCTACAACCAACACAATAGATCTTCCTGCCCGTGCAGCGCTTCAGAAAGAGGTGAGAGGCGCTGCTCGGGTCGTTAATAGGGAGGGGGGTCTCGGTGGAGGGGGGGGGAGCGGCGTAGTCGACCTCAGGGGGGGCAGTGGGGGCGGAGCACGGGGCAGAAGAATGACGGGAGGCGGAGTTAGCTCTGCAGAACACAGGAACAGGAAGGGAGGGGGACCGGGGCAGCTAGCATTTTGCTTTTTCGGGGGGGGGGGGGGCGGCGGAAAGTGGGGAGCAGCGGGGGGGGGGGGCAAGGCCGTCCGTACAGGACGCTCCTGATGAGCGCCCTTGCCCCCTCCTGATCCTTTTTTAATTTTTTTTATTTGATGTGTTTTTGACGTCCTTTGGACCAATCACAGCGCTTTTAGCTCTGCTAATGCGCTGGGATTGGCTCAAAGTTTGTTTATTTTTTCACTTAATGATTTTTCCTGGCACAGAGCTGTCCTAACGAGAGGTCCAGACCTCTCGTTAGATTTCCTGCCTTTTTCCTGCGTAAAGGCAATCGGAAAAGGTTTGTGCATCTCGTTTCAATGGGGTTTTTACACTAATTGCTCATCTCCATTCCGTTTTCGTTAGCTGCTGGCTTCCTCGGTAAAAGCCCTTTGATGCATGCAACGGATCAAATTTTCCTCGTTGGAGGGTCATTAAAGGCTCATTTAGCTTTAGTGCGTCTGCCTCTAAAAGACTTGATTGTCAGCAATCTGGGTTTCACCAAAGGAGACCCAGGTACAAAAAAAGGTTCAGGTAGGAACAGCAGGGCCTGCTGCTCTGGGGGGTCCTTGCGGTAACTAGTGATTACCTCGGCATCCACTGTTCCCCCCCCCATGTGTAGCCATCTTTGTAGCTTTAAACAGTAGACTACAAACACATTATAATTGAGCTGCTTTGGACCTCTGGAACATGCAATGTATTATTAATTTCTTCCACTGTCCTGGTTTCTCTGTTTTTTTTATTCCTGTCATTGGTTTGTCTTTTACCATCTATCCAAGACAGATAAACAGGACATAGAAAAGAATTTAAAACATCATGGGAAATAGTTAAAAGCAACATGGATATGAACTGGAGAATAAGGGGTTCAGATTTAGTTCACACCTTCCTCAGTACTTTGAGGTGAGTTACATTAAACTACTCTAGGCATTTTCCTGTCCATGCAGGGTATATAATCTCTCTTTGTCCCTAAGGAGATAGAGAGTAAATTGACTTGTTCAAGGTCGTAAGGAGCAACAGTGGGATTCAAACCTGCTGTACTAACCATTAGGATACTCTTCGACTCTGTTTAAAAGCTTGGCACTACTCTTGAGGAGGTAAATTACTGGGGCTCTTGTAAGAATACTTTTCAGGAAAGGTTTGTGAGAAAGAAAGAAGTTATATGTCAAAATTGCTACATCTCCATTATATAGTTATATAATGGGCAGAGAAAGGCGGCCAGGGGGAGACCACAAGCCTATTTGCTCAGTAGTTTTGAAACACGCTTTGTGAAGAGATGTGTGGCAAGCCTGGACTTAGGTATAGGCAAGGTAGAAAATTACCTAGGGATGCCAAATTTCAAAGGGGAATGGGACTTGATATACTGCCTTTCTGTGGTTTTTGCAACTACATTCAAAGCCGTTTACATAGTATATACAGGTACTTATTTGTATCTGGGGCAATAGAGGGTTAAGTGTCTTGTACAGAGTCACAAGGAGCTGCAGAGAGAATTGAACCCAGTTCCCCAAGATCAAAGTCCTCTGCACTAATCAATAGGCTACTCCTCCACTCCTTGGGATTCTGGAATCTTGGTATTCTTTGGGGTTCTACATGGAATGTTGCTACTGTTTGAGATTGTGCATGGAATCTTGTTAATGGGACTTGATATACTGCCTTTCTGTGGTTTTAGCAACTACATTCAAAGAGGTTTACGTGGAGGGGCATAATTGAACGAAAACGTCTATCTCCATGAGCGTTTATCTCTGAGAACGGGTCCGTGAAGGGGCGGACCGAACCGTATTTTCGAAAAAAATAGACTCCATGTTTTATTTGACAATTTGTGAGCTGGGCGTTTTTGTTTTTCAGCGATAATGGAAAATGAAAGCGCCCAGCTCAAAAACGAATAAATCCAAGGCATTTGTTCGTGGGAGGGGCCAGGATTCGTAGTGCAGTGTCCCCCCTCACATGCCAGGACATCAACCGGGCACCCTAGGGGGCACTTTTACAAAAACAAAAAAAAATGTAAAAGAGCTCCCAGGTGCATAGCACCTTCCCTTGTGTGTTGAGCCCCCCAAATCCCCCTCAAAACCCACTGCCCACAAGTCTACACCATTACTATAGCCCTAAGGGGTGAAGGGGGGCACCTACATGTGGGTACAGTGGGTTTGGGGGGTTGGACGACTAATAAGCATTAAGCAGCACAATTGTAACAGGTAGGGGAGGGATGGGCCTGGGTCCACCTGCCTGAAGTCCACTGCACCCCCTAATAACTGCTCCAGTGACCTGCATACTGCTGCCAGGGAGGTGGATATGACATTTGAGGGTGAAAATAAACAGTTGTGAAACGGCATATTTTGTGGTGGGAGGGGGTTTGTGACCACTGGGGGAGTCAGGGGAGGTCATCCCCGATTCCCTCCAGTGGTTATCTGGTCATTTAGGGCACTTTTTGGGGCCTTATTCGTGGAAAAACAGGGTCCAGGAAAAGTGCCATAAATTCTCGCTAAAAACGCATATTTTTTTCCCATTATCGGCGAAAGGCGCCTATCTCTGATCGGCCGATAACCACGCCCCAGTTCCGCCTTCACCACGCCTTCGACACGCCCCCGTCAACTTTGTACGCTTCCGCGATGGAGTGCAGTTGAAAATGTCCAAGTTCAGCTTTCGATTATACTGCGTTATTCGTTTTTGGGAGATAAACGCCTATCTCCCGATTTAGGTCGCAATATAGGCGTTTTTGTCTTTCGATTATAAGCTGGATAGTATATACAGGTACTTATTTGTACCTGGGGCAATAGAGAGTTAAGTGACTTGCACAGAGTCACAAGGAGCTGCAGTGGGAATTGAACCCAGTTCCCTAGGGTCAAGGTCCACTGTACTAACTACTAGGCTACACTGAAGGCATGAAATACCCCTCTTGCTTTATCTCTTGTTTTATTTTTTGGCCTACTTTCCAGGGCACCTCTAGAAGACCAGATTCTTCCTTCTGACTCTGCTGACAGTGTACTGTAAGCCAGAATAAGAAAGCAGGAGAAACCGAGAGAAATCCCACGTAGAACGTAGTCAGCAGACACAAGTGGGAAGTGGAGAAGGCTTGAGAAAGCTCAGGAACATGGGATATTCATTTGTCTACATTGCGTCTACGGTGCATTCTGTCAAAGTTCATTGTGATCATAAAGGTCTTTTTAAAGACCAGGCTTACATTCATCTAAGAGTGTCTTCAAACGTCAGACTCACTTGTTCTTTTGGGTACAAAAGTTTATGACCCCTGAGGCAGGCACTTAGTGCCGAAACACGGTGCCGTGTTGGGCCTTGCATGTTTCTACATGGTTTCCTAAAGGACAAGTCCATAAACCACTACTAAATGGACTTGGGAAAAATCCACAATTCCAGGAATAACATGTATAGAATGTTTGTACGTTTGGGAAGCTCGCCAGGTGCCCTTGGCCTGGATTGGCCGCTGTCGTGGACAGGATGCTGGGCTCGATGGACCCTTGGTCTTTTCCCAGTGTGGCATTACTTATGTACTTACTAGCCGTTGAGCCTGTAAAAACGGGCTGGTATTGAGGTTTTCCTCCCCCCGCGGTCACCACCGCTCCCCTCCCCCCCGCGAAGTCGCCACCGCTCCCCCCCCTCGAAGTCGTCGCCGCCGCCGCCACCCCTCCACCTGGCCCGGGCCCTTTCTTCACTTCTGAACTTACAGATCCATTCGCCGAACGCAGCAACGCACATCAGCTGAGCTGCCCCTTCCTTCTCTGCCTGTGTGTGTCCCGCCCTCGCTGACGTTACGTCACAGGAGGGCGGGGCCACAGGCAAAGAAGGAAGGGCTCACTGCAGCTCAGCTGATGTGCATTGCTGCGTTCGGCGAATGGATGTGTAAGTTCAGAAGGGAAGAGAGGGCCCGGGCTGGGTGGAGGGGTGGCGGCGGCGACTCCGAGTGGGTGGGGGGGAGTGGTAGCAACCTCGGCGGTGCAGTTTCCCTCTCTGTCCCGCCCCCCCCCCCGTCATCACGTATTGACGCGGGGGCGGGACAGAGAGGGAAGTCTCTACTGCGCATTTGCGAGTGAGTACGGTCACTCGCCGTTTATATGTTTGATGTCCTCTACTTGGCTCACTTTTATTACATAGAGCAGTGATTTAACCTATTGTGATGTCATAGTGGCTCATTCCACCAATAAGAGCCAACCTCATTAGTGATGTCACAATGGCTTGATTGTATAGAATGTTTGTACGTTTGGGAAGCTCGCCAGGTGCCCTTGGCCTGGATTGGCCGCTGTCGTGAACAGGATGCTGGGCTCGATGGACCCTTGGTCTTTTCCCAGTGTGGCATTACTTATGTACTTATCAGCAATAAAGTGATTTTTTTTATGAATGATTATCCCGTGTCCCTCTTTCTCAAGCCTTCTCCACTTCCCACTTTTGTAAGCCAGAATAAAACAGCTACCAGGAACCAGCCCAATCCGCTTCTACTATTTTCCCTCTTCTCTCATGGTCATCCTGCTGCTACCACCAGTCAAACAGATCTGCCACAACCAAAGCTTCTGACCTCTGGGACCAGGCAGTAAAGTTAATGCAAAACCACATCACCCTGGTCTGCACATTGACTGGAAGAGCTGGGCAGAATGTGCTACTGCAGAGTGGCAGAAATGAAGAAGAGTGACTTTTTAAAAAAAATGTTATGATTATTTTGAGTTTTGTATTTTATATAGTTCTTCTGCCATACACATGCAAATGAGACTTCATCATTGAGACAGGGGGAAATGAAGTGAAGCAGCAGGGAAATGGAGAGAGGGTACACCAGGTTTCCGCCTAGGGTGGCAAAATTTGGGGGCAGCAGCATGGTGCCAGTGGAGCACTGGCATGGCAGGAAAACTACACTTAAATGCAGCTGTATCCATGTTTTGGGGACCTTTCAAAACAGGACTGTGCTAAAGCCCTTTTGTGTCCTGCCCTCTCCAACAGGAAATTTGGGGAGGGAAGGGGAAATGAGATTCTAGACACCTTGGGGTGTAGAAAAGGGAAGGGAACATCCTGGAATGTGGGTGTTAGATAAGGGAAGAGTAAATGTTGCACTATGGGGGGAGGGGGTAAGGCTTTAAGCACTCCTGAGAAAGCGGATAGCTAAAAGTTCACCTAGGACATCAATTACCCTTAGCTTGGCTCTACATATAGACTAGGAGCTGGATTCTGTATATGGCATCTAAAATGTAGGCACATCGGAATAGCATGTGTAGCGTTAGTCTATAAACCGCGTGTACAGTAAGATATGGTTTATAGATTAGCTCATAGGCTGGGGGAATGCACAATCATATAGGCATGGCCATTTACGCCACTGAAAGACTGGTGTAAATGATCGTGTCCAAATGTGCCCGCATTCCCCAAAATTCGATAACAACATGCATAAATTTGATTGATGCCCCTGACAAGCCTACACGCCTCCCATGGCCACGCCCCCTTTTCAGCTACATGAATTGGAATTTATATGCGCCTCTTTTTAGAATATCCCTAAAAAGAAACGTTTAAATTCCAATTATTGCCAATTAGTGATAATAATTGGTTGTTATTGATCATTTGCCATGACTAATTGGCTTGTTACTCAAGTGACTAGCATGCGTAAATTGGCTGTGCGCACAATTTAATACACGCTACTCACTGCACCTTATAGAGAACCCGGCCCTAGATGCCTTACTGAAAATTTACCCCAAGACATCTAAATTTGGATTTGGCCGTTCTACTGAGGGAAAACATGGAAAGAAACAGACAGAACGTATTGCATTCAAAATTTGCACCCTGACTCATAAAATTATTCACGGCGAGGCCCCGGCCTACATGTCAGACCTCACAGACCTACCAACCAGGAACACAAAAAGGTCAGCATGCACATTCCTGAATCTCCACTACCCCAGTTGCAAAGGACTAAAATATAAATCAACATATGCATCCAGCTTCTCATACATAAGCACCCAACTATGGAATGCACTACCAAATGTCATAAAAACAATGCACAAGCTAACAAACTTCCGAAAATCACTAAAAACCAACCTGTTCAAAAAGGCATACCACAATGATCCAACCCAAATACCAGACAACCAGTGGAGGAGTGGCCTAGTGGTTAGGGTGGTGGACTTTGGTCCTGAGGAACTGAGTTTGGTTCCCACTTCAGGCACAGGCAGCTCCTTGTGACTCTGGGCAAGTCACTTAACCCTTCATTGCCCCATGTAAGCCGAATTGAGCCTGCCATGAGTGGGAAAGCGCAGGGTACAAATGTAACAAAAATAAAATAGATACTATTGGAGATTCTACATGGAATGTTAATGTTGCTATTCCACTAGCAACATTCCATGTACAAGGCTGTGCAGGCTTCTGTTTCTGTGAGTCTGACGTCCTGCACGTACGTGCAGGACGTCAAACTCACAGAAGCAGAAGCCTGCGCGGCCACATTGGTGATCTGCAAGGGCCGACTTCTACATGGAATGTTGCTAGTGGAATAGCAACATTCCATGTAGAATCTCAAATAGTAGCAACAGTGGAGGAGTGGCCTAGTGGCCTAGTGGTTAGGGTGGTGGACTTGGGTCCTGAGGAACTGAGTTCGGTTCCCACTTCAGGCACAGGCAGCTCCTTGTGACTCTGGGCAAGTCACTTAACTCTCCGTTGCCCCATGTAAGCTGCATTGAGCCTGCCATGAGTGGGAAAGCGCCGGGTACAAATATAACAAAAATAAATAAAATATACCGGAACTGGACAACACCAAACTCTCTACACTTGACTGCCTCATTTACTCTATCTCTAATGAACTTTAACGCAATTCCACTTTATTTTTCATTCGGAAATGAACTCTTTATACCTGACTGCTTAATCTAATCTGTCACCTATGAACTTTAATGCAATTACCACTTTGTATTTCTCGTTCCGGAAATGCCGATCGCCATTACGGCATAATGTAAGCCACACTGAGCCTGCAAATAGGTGGGAAAATGTGGGATACAAATGCAACAAATAAATAAATAAATTGTTAAGGGCTGGGCCTTTATCAATGTAGATGCAGGCAAACCAGATAAAGCCTGGTCAGTCTTAGCTTCTACCACCTGTGTTACTTCCTCCCTAAGGTGCTTCCTGTACAGCCTGCTATAAAATGAACACAATTATACATTATGAAAGATCATATTACATTTTATGACAATGTTTCTGAAGATGGTGAAATAGCTGGGGATGTAAACACTTTGAAGGAAAAGTTCCTTTCATCTCTGTCCTGCTTTGTAAGCAAGGTGACATATATTATTGCCTGCACAAGGTTCAAAACATACCGGGTGATATCCAGCAGGAGTTAACCAGGTAAGGGGCGGCTCCTTCCTGGTTAACTCCCGCTGACCGAGTCCATCATAGATATTCAGTGGCGCTTAACTGGAGAGGGCAGTGACACTGCCTGCTTAACGCTGGGGCGCTCCAGGAACACTGCCGACATTCCTTCATGGTGCCCAGAGAACAATTGGGGTAAATTGACCCATGTATGGTAAATAATAGTCCTAACCTGCTAGATAGCCATCCAGATACTGGCAGTGAATATTGGCAGGACCCGGGCAACTTCCAGGGCTGCCAACAACCCAGATATTCAGTATTGGTAGCCAGGTATGGTCCAGCGCTCAATATCCAGATCTAAATCAGTCTATAATGGCTGAATATTGACTGGATATATATTGAGCACATTTTCTTTGTAGCGTGCATTAGCATAACTGAACATAATTTGACTGCCTGAGCATATGATGAATAATTTAACATTGGCGACAAACAACGAATTATAACATAAACTGCCAAAAAATGCAAGGATATTAACAAGTCTGTAGCACCCTCTCATGGAACGTATTTTGGAAGAAATGATGGTTGTGTGCTGCTCCTAGAAGCCCCAGTGCCCAGACCGATATACCCTGTGCATTAATCTGCAGGAATGATGCAAGAAGATAAAACCGAGTGCATCCAGAACTCCTCTCCTGTGGAGCAGAACATCTCACCAGAAGTGAAAAACAAAAGCAAACCAGGAAAACCAGAAGCAACACTCTCATCTAGAATGAATAAGTACAGGTATGAATCTTATGGACACCAACTAGGCATGTGAATGACCGAAACAAGGTCAGTTCATGCACAATTTAAACAAGTTTCCTGCTCGGGGGGGGGGGGGGCTTTCTTTCACGTTTATTTCACCTCTTTCTTCTTTGCATGCACTGCGTTGGCCGGATTCAGTAAACGGCGCTGAAATTTAGGCGCCAAAAAAAATCTGCGTTAAGACATGCACCTTATATAGAGTAGCATTTAATGCAGATCCCGCACTTAACTTTTGGGTGCTCGACTTACGCCTGCTAAAACCTGGCAGTATTCTGTAATTCTGCACACCACTTTTTGGAATGCCCCTGACACACCCATGGCCACACCCCATTTTGAGATACAGTTAGACTCCATGCCTTAGAGAACAGCACACATCCAGATACATGTGCAAATTTTAATAAGTGCCAATTAACATCAATAATTAGCTGTTAGCACTTAATTATTGATGGTTCAGCGCTCATTTGCATACACGTCCTGGAAGTGCACCCAAAGTTGGAAATGCAACTTTGTGTTCTATATAAAGAATCCAGAGTGTGCTAGAACTTTTTTTTTTTTTAGTTTAAAGTAATTTTATTGATAACTCAAAGTTAAGCAACACAACACACAACATACTCAATATTGCCAACTTACAAACAATAAGATACTATACATGAACCATACAGCTTGTAAACCGCCCATTCCCCCCACCCCTCCCCTTCCCCTCCATCCCACCCCTGTACCACTCAATTTCCAAAATCTCAGGAACCTTCCTGTTGCTATCCGTATTAATTCAAGGAAGTACAACAGTACCAATAATCCAGAGCTGTTTGGCAGTCCACAGATTATGAACTTTTTTTTTAAGAGTGCAAACTCATTGTGCATGCATTAATTCACATGGATATGTAGGTACAAGAGAACTGCATGCCTCTACCACTAACCTCCAAACTGAGATCATTGGAACTGCCCATTTTGACTTACACCTACCCACCAGAAAGGACATGATCCTCCCTCCCTTTGAGAGACTGAGCTCATACTCCTTATACCTTGGGATTCATTCCTGTCATTGGCATGTGCAAACGTAACCCCACGAAAATGCATCACAATTTTGCTTTTTCAGATTTCCAGTGCTCCTAAAATCACACCTGCACACGAGAAATTCCTGTCAAGATATTCTGCTTTAGAATCTAACTTCATGTCTGATCAAGTTCAACCATCCCAAGACCATCTCTTTTTACAGAAACACTTCTCAAACGTGTACATGCAGTTAGCAGAATATAGAGCATGCATAGAAAAACCCACTGATTACCCAAAGAGATGATGCAAACTGATTTAGGGTTAACTAACTTTTAGGACGTCGTGCTCCTACTCATTGAAGGAAACATAGGGAAGTCGATTTTACACATTTGCAATACAGCTGTGTGTGTCACTGTACAGTTACTTAGATTTCTTGCAGACAGGCGTAAGCAGCCAAATAGGGAACATTTTTTACCTTGCAGATTAAAATTCAACTTACCGGTGAGAACAGTCGGGTGCAGAATGAGAGCAAATTGGCGGTAACAGTCTGGTGTCTTCATTCAATAAATCACACTATCTAAGCTTTTGCCTTTGGAGCAGCTCGTGGGCTAAACAAATACACCTCCTTCCTACAGCGTGTGAATGTCTGAAAAAGGAGACGGTTAATAGAAGCAAATACTGAAGTCCCGAGGTGCTGCTTCCTCTCAGAGCAGAATAAGAAGCAATTTTTTAAAAAAATGTGATATAACAGAGGCAAAGCTACCTTACAGGATCGTCTTTACCGAGCTCTTAGCCTGGTCGTGTCTTTAGTAGCCATGCACTGCCCACTGTGACCTCTGAGAACTGATCAGCACACGAAGCACAACATTATCCATTGCAGAGAGTCTGCTTGGAGAAACTATAACCAGAGTCAATTGTCACTCCTCAGCCCTAGCGCTACAGATTCACGTTAACTGTCCTAAACCGATCAGCTTTAGTGCATCAGTAGCAGAAATGAATCCTGTCCAGCAGTGTGCATGACTGCAGCTGTGGTACCCTGTGATCCCAGCTCTCAGCTGCTTGGACAGTTTGCTGTGATCATAGCAACCCAGGCAGCGGCCACAATCCATAGAGAGAGGATTCACCTGCAAGCTAATTCAAAAGCTCCCAGCATGAACGCACTACCCAGTAAATAGTTGAAACCTACAGAATGCAGTCCCCGAGGAAGCTTAAGCGCGAGCTTAACGCGGCTCTAAGGGATGGAGGCTTTGTGCGATTGTTCTGCACGTTCTTGAGGGTTTAAAAAAAAAAAAAGACATTTTGCTTGTAAAGTGCATTTCATCTGTAAACACCTATCTGAAACTGATTCTCAGGGAACTTAGGGAATGTCAGGATACCCATGACCCATGTTTCAGTGTCTTTTGAAACGAAAACAAATCACAGTGAATGTTTCCGAAGCTTGTCTCCCAATCCAAGACAAATCATTTGGAAAAGCATTGTTAAGCACCTATGGAAAGGATCATATCCAGAGGAGGTTGTTGAGTCCTCTGAGGTTTTGTACTTTCACCTCACTACTGATATTTGGAAAAGCTAAAATTGAAACTGCAAAACCACTCCGAGAAATTCTGCATTGGCTCTCCATAAAAGAACGAATAGCCTTTAAAATATGTACATTAATCCACAGAATAATCTTCGGTGAGGTACCAGAATACATGCTTGAATTGGTTGATTTACCACCTAGAAACAGAACCAGCTCATCGGGATCTTATCTGAACTTACATTACCCAGACTGCAATGGCTTAAAGTATAAATCAATTTACGCCTCAAACTTCACTTACATTGGCACTCAACTGTGGAACGCCTTACCCAGTGCATTTTGTCTAGCAAAAAAGGTGCCGGTACTCCAATGCCAGGCCACCCTTCAGGGATAGAGTGATCATTGAGGGACCCACCCCACAATAGCCAGACCCCCCTGCAACCAGACCCAGAATCTATGACAAGGCAGAATTTGTATGTAGAACCTGAGCTCTTTCATTAAAATATGAGAACCATGGGTCAAGTTTAGCAGACAGTGGAAAAGGTGCCGGTACTCAGTACCCCCTCAAAAAAAAGCCCTGGCCTTACCCAAATTAACAAAAACTACCCAGAACTACCTAAACTTTAGGAAATCATTGAAAACAGTATTGTTCAAGAAGGCTTACTCCCCAGGTTCAACATAATCAGAATTATCCCTTACTATTATAAGATCCAATAGACCAGGGGTGTGCTGGTAAATTTTTAACAACGGGCTCTCTCTCTGGGCATAGTCGGCCCTGAAATTTGGGGGGGGGGGGGGGGAATACATGCCTCTCTCTCCCCTCCCTTGTGCGGGCACGCTAGGCATACCTTTGCCGAGCCCCACCAGCCAATAAATGGACTGCCACCATTCTCTGCTGCTTGTTTCTGGCTCTGAGCAGCATGATGGAACCTTCTTGCGCTTGCATGAAAAGTCCCAGCCTGATGCTCAGAGTCAGAAACAAGGAGCAGGGAGCAGCAGCTGTCTATTTACTTAGCTAGTGGGGCCAACATCACTGCCAGCAAAGTAAAAATGAATTCAGGAGGGGGCCCAAGCCCACATTTTTGGAGTCAGTTGTTAAAGTAGCCATGGGGAGGCCTACTTTAACAACCGGCTCCCAAAATTCTTAAAAACTTAACAAACGGCTCTCGCGAGCCCGTGAGAGCCCGCTCCAGCACACCACTGCAACAGACTCTAATTACATCTTATCTTTCATATTCACTACTGATTAATTGTTATTCATATCCTACTTCAATATCCATCGTTTTTTAACTGTTATTTTTTTATTCTGCTAAATTTGAAAAATTGTACTTCTTGCATTGTGACTTACTACAATATTTTTGTAAGCCACTTTGAGCCGGCTATCAGTGGGAAAAGGTGGGATACAAATGTGATAAATAAATAAATATTCTCAGCACTTTGTTGTTGATTACAATTTTCTACACTGCCTAGCTGTAAGTGATCACATGACGCACATATGAGCAAGTCCTTGGCATTGTGGAGCGTAAAATCTAGTCAAAGCGTATTTCTGAGAAATGTATTGGACTGCATTAAACATGGTTATGACCAGGGATGGCCTGAGATTAAGAGTTAAAAACAGCCTGAGAAAGGTAGTTTTTAAGGAAGGATCTGAAGGTGATCAAAGATGGTGAAAGATAAACCAAATTAAGCAAACGGCAAAGTAAGGTGGAACCCAAGGCATTGGAAGCTGGCGATGGAAGAGAAGGTCACAGATGTGAAATTTGCTTGATGAGCAAAGCTGATGCTGAGGAGCATAGGGGCAGATAAGAGGGGATAGGTAAAGAGTGAAAGCACATATAAAAAGAACGACCCAGCACATTCATACATAGTAACATAACATAGTAACATAGTAGATGATGGCAGAAAAAGACCTGCACAGTCCATCCAGTCTGCCCAACAAGACAAACTCATATGTGCTAGTTTTTGTGTATATCTTACCTTGATTTGTAACTGTCATTTTCAGGGCACAGACCGTATAAGTCTGCCCAGCACTATCCCCGCCTCCCAACCACCAGCCCCACCTCCCGCCACCGACTCTGGCACAGACTGTATAAGTCTGCCCAGCACTATCCCGCCTCCCAACCACCAGCCCCGCCTCCCAACCACCAGCTCTGGCACAGATTGTAAGCTCCTTTGAGAAGGGACTGTCCTTCTTTGTTAATTTGTACAGCGCTGCGTAACCCTAGTAGCGCTCTAGAAATGTTAAGTAGTAGT
This sequence comes from Microcaecilia unicolor, assembly GCF_901765095.1. NCBI lineage: Eukaryota > Metazoa > Chordata > Amphibia > Gymnophiona > Siphonopidae > Microcaecilia > Microcaecilia unicolor. Next base: position 325,337,933 of record NC_044036.1, on the reverse strand, counting down.
AGTAGACCGTATAAGTCTGCCCAGCACTATCCCGCTTCCCAACCACCAGCCCCGCCTCCCAACCACCGGTTCTGGCACAGACCATATAAGTCTGCCCAGCACTATCCCCACCTCCCACCACCGGCTCTGGCACAGACCGTATAAGTCTGCCCAGCACTATTCCCCTCCTCCCAACCACCAGCCCCGCCTCCCAACCACTGGCTCTGGCACAGACCGTATAAGTCTGCCCAGCACTATCCCCACCTCCCAACCACCAGCCCCGCCTCCCACCACCGACTCTGGCACAGACCGTATAAGTCTGCCCAGCACTATCCCCACCTCCCACCACCGGCTCTGGCACAGACCGTATAAGTCTGGCCAGCACTATCCCCGCCTCCCAACCACCAGCCCTGCCTCCCACCACCAGCTGTGCCACCCAATCATAGCTTAACCAAGTACATAACCTTCAAGTTTCGCAGGGGCCTATTCCCTAAAGAGAAGGGATGCATTATCCTAACCCCCATTCCAAAAAAAAATAGGAAGATCAAGCGGGATGTATTATCTAATTACAGACCCGTGCCCGCCATCCCCTTATTTACCAAAGTGATAGAAGGCATGGCTGCAACACAACTCATGGAACATATAATGAGTTTTTTTTCAATACCACACAGTTCTCAATTGGGCTTCTGCCCTAGGTACAGTAAGAAAACTGTTCTAACATCCCTGGTGACAGAGTTCAGAAAAGAAATTAGCATGGGAAGGAGAGTCATGATCCTCCAGTTTGACATGTCCTCAGTATTTGACCTGGTGGGCCACAAGCTCCTGCTAAACCTACTTGGCAACCTAAGCATACGGAGATTCCTGAGCAACAGATCCTACCAAGTGAAGATGTCAGGATTTCTGTCATCAGAATGGATCTCGGAATGTGGTGTGCCACAAGGTTTCCCCATCTCTCCATCACTATTTAACATTCTGTTGCCCCCCCCCCCCCCGCCCACAAACTGGAGGTGAGTGAGTTTAATGCATACATCTACACTTATGATGTCACTATATGCATCCCCTTTGTGAACGACATCATGGATGTGCTAGGAAACATAAAACATGTACTTGATCCGATGGAATCATAGGCTACAGCTTTTAAGCTGAAACTCAACAGAGGTAAGACAAAGTTCATGATGATAATCAGCTCATTCAAACCAACAGGAAGCAACAAATTCTCTATTGATCGGACAGAATACTCTCTAGACACCAACATCAAAGTGCTGGGTATAATACTTGACCAATACCTAACGTTAGAACTGCAAATGTTAATTTATTTATTTTTTTATTTTTTATTACATTTGTACCCCACGCTTTCCCACTCATGGCAGGCTCAACATGGCTTACATGGGGCAATGGAGGGTTAAGTGACTTGCCCAGAGTCACAAGGAGCTGCCTGTGCCTGAAGTGGGAATCAAACTCAGTTCCCCAGGACCAAAGTCCACCACCCTAACTACTAGGCCACTCCTCCACTGTTGCTACTATTTGAGATTCTACATGGAATGTTGCTATTCCACTAGCAACATTCCATGTAGAAGTCGGCCCATGCAGATCACTAATGTGGCCGCGCAGGCTTCTGCTTCTGTGAGTCTGATGCCCTGCACGTACGTGCAGGACGTCAGACTCACAGAAACAGAAGCCTGCGCAGCCTTCTACATGGAATGTTGCTAGTGGAATAGCAACATTCCATGTAGAAGTCGGCCCTTGCAGATCACCAATGTGGCCGCGCAGGCTTCTGCTTCTGTGAGTCTGACGTCCTGCACGCACGTGCAGGACGTCAGACTCATAGAAACAGAAGCCTGTGCAGCCTTCTACATGGAATGTTGCTAGTGGAATAGCAACATTCCATGTAGAATCTCCAATAGTAGCAACATTCCATGTAGAATCTCCAATAGTATCTATTTTATTTTTGTTACATTTGTACCCCGCGCTTTCCCACTCATGGCAGGCTCAATGCGGCTTACATGGGGCAATGGAGGATTAAGTGACTTGCCCAGAGTCACAAGGAGCTGCCTGTGCCTGAAGTGGGAATCGAACTCAGTTCCCCAGGACCAAAGTCCACCATCCTAACCACTAGGCCACTCCTCCACTGTTGCTACTATTTGAGATTCTACATGGAATGTTGCTATTCCAACATTCCATGTAGAAGTCAGCCCTTGCAGATCACCAATGCGGCCGCACAGGCTTCTGCTTCTGTGAGTCTGACGTCCTGCACGCACGTGCAGGACGTCAGACTCATAGAAACAGAAGCCTGTGCAGCCTTCTACATGGAATGTTGCTAGTGGAATAGCAACATTCCATGTAGAATCTCCAATAGTAGCAACATTCCATGTAGAATCTCCAATAGTATGTATTTTATTTTTGTTACATTTGTACCCCGCGCTTTCCCACTCATGGCAGGCTCAAAACCCTAAAGTCAAAAGTATTTAGATTGCTATGGCTACTGCGACAACTAGGGGCCTGTTGTTTTTTTTTTTAAACACCTTTTCCATCTTGGTCCAAAGTTTTGTCATGTCCCAGGTAGACTACTGCAATGCAATATATGCAGGATGCAGAGAACACGTCTTCAAAAAACTACAAACAATACAAAATACCTCTGCACTTCTGATCTGTGGCACATCCAGATAGCGATCATACCACACCATTGCTGCAATCCCTACAATGGCTACCAATTGGAGCGAGAGTGATTTCCAAAATTTGCACTCTTGTACACCTGGAGGGGCATAATCGAACGGTGCCGGCGAAATAGATTGCTGGCGATCTATTTTGGCTGCGCCTCAAACAGCTGGCTGAACCGTATTATCGAAAAAGATGGCCAGTCATCTTTTTTTTCGATAATACGGTTTGGCCCGGCCAAATGCCAGAGTTTGCCGGGTTTGATATGGCCGGTTTTGTTTTTTAGCGATAATGGAAAAAAATGTCGGCGATCTCAAACCCAGCAAATTCCAAGGCATTTGGTCGTGGGAGGAGCCAGCATTTGTAGTGCACTGGTCCCCCTGACATGCCAGGACACCAACCGGGCACCCTAGGGGGCACTTTTAAAATTTTTTAAAAAATATACAAATACCTCCCAGGTGCATAGCTCCCTTACCTTGAGTGCTGAGCCCCCCAAATCCCCCCAAAACCCACTTCCCACAACTCTACACCATTACCATAGCCCTTATGGGTGAAGGGGGGCACCTACATGTGGGTAGAGTGGGTTTTGGGGGGGGTTTGGAGGGCTCAACACTTACCACCACAAGTGCAACAGGTAGGGGGGGATGGGCCTGGGTCTGCCTGCCTGAACTTCACTGCAACCAACAAAAACTGTTCCAGGGACCTGCATACTGCTGTCAGGGAGCTGGGTGTAACATTTGAGGCTGGCATACAGGGTGGCAAAAAAGGTTTTTATTTGTATTTTTTTAGTGTGGGAGGGGGTTGGTGACCACTGGGGGAGTACGGTGAGGTCATCCCCCATTCCCTCCGGTGGTCATCTGGTCAGTTGGGGCACCTTTTTGAGGCTTGGTCGTGAAAATAAAAGGACCAAGTAAACCAGGCGATATACTGATTAACGCCGCTCTTTTTTTTTCCATTATCCACGAAAGCCGGCCATCTGGTAGCCACGCCCATGCCCACCCAGGTCCCGCCTTCGCTACACTGCCGACACGCCCCCTTGAACTTTTGCCGGCTCGGTGACGGGAAAGCGGCGATGGTGTCAAAAAAGCAGCTTTCGATTATACCGATTTTGCTGCTTTGGAGAGATCGCCGGCCATCTCCCGATTTATGTCGGAAGATGGCCGGGGATCTCTTTCAAAAATAAGCCCACTGGTTGTCTATGGCACTGCACCCAGCTACATGATGTCATTAGTATAATTACAACTACCAAATCTCAAGAAGAAGCTAAGAGACCACCTAACAATCCACTTCCCCAGCTGAAAAAAAGTAGCCTATAAATCGGCCCATACAATGTGGCCAAATGGTGGAATGCTTTGTGCCAAGACATATGAAATGACACCACCTAGGAAAGCTTTTGTAAAAAAAAACTGAAACATTTCTTATACAAGAAATTTCAGTTGATCGATGTGACCAGCCGGCATAACGCTTGGCTGCTCTGCGCATGCTCTGCGCATGCTCGACCTGCCAACCGGCCAACTGGCTTCCGAGGGAATAGAGAATGCAAGTGAGCTACAACAAGCAGCTCATTTGCATTCTGTTTCCTTGACGCATTCCTGTTGCTTACCGATTCGCTAAGGAATCGGTAAGGGAAGGGCATTAACTATTGTTTTCGTGCATCTTCCCCTTAGATCAGTGTTGCACAGCATACCAGAAAATCAAACCATTATTATGCACTCCACTCTTTCCTCACCCAAGACCCATTCATTCCCTATGGGCTTTGTGCCTCAAACCAATAAATAATTCACTCTAAACCAGATCTCCCCACCCCCCACCCATTTTTGTAACTACAATTCCATTGCTCACTGTCTTATCTTACATCCTTTACCTATACCTGTGTATATCTGCTTATCTCATGTTAACCACACAGAACTGAGTTCCCAACTCGAATGATTGTGGGATACAAATCCAATGAATTAAAACTGAAATAGAAGAGTGAACCAGACGTAGAAGTAGATAGGGAATCAATGTAATTACAATTAGAGGAGTCACATAGTCACAGTGACAACGGAGGAACATAAGTTACACAGATGAATTTTGGATAGATTCCAGTGGACAGATGGTTCAGTAAGAGAACTGTGGACTGGAGATGGTGATACTCTTAGTAAAAGGTAACGAGAGAGTAGATAAAGGTTTTGCTATTGTGTTTTGAAAGAAAAGGATGGTGTTTTGTGAAGTTAGAGAAAGAGGTATCTTAGTTTGGCTGTGTACAGAAAAAGAGAGGAGTCGAAAATACCCCAAGGTTGGAAGCTGAAAAGAGTGGAGGAGTCACCTCATGGTTTATGCAGTGGGTTTTGATCTTGGTGTCTTGGGTTTGATTCCCACTTCAGCTTCTTGTGACCTTGGGCAAGTCACTTAACCTTCCATTAACCCAGGTACAAAACTTGGATTGCGAGCCCTTCAGGGACAGAGGAAGTAACTGCATATAAAGTGTACATCTAGCAGCACTATAGAAATTATTAGTAGTGGTAAAGGCTAGGAGATGACCATATTATCCCTTGGAACAGAGAATTGTGTTGCAAAAGCCTCAGGTTTTTTAAAATGTTTGCTTCATAGGTTATTTTGGAAGCTCCTGCAATGAATAATGAGACATTTCTGCTTCTTCGGTCGATTGATAAGACAATTAGAAGAGTGTACTCTAGATAAGGACATTAAGGCAAAAGTGTTGACTTCGTGGCTAAAACATAATCCAAGTTGAGCCAATGCTCTTTTCTTCCCCTCCCTCCAGTTTCACTGCGGATGTGTTGAAAAAACATTGCTGTTTCTACGGCATTCATCTCTCATCTAGTCTGGTTCTTAATTCCCTGACGTTGTAAAAGTTAAACTGAAACACCTGCATTCTATCCTGCAGCTAAGATCTGCCAAATATCATTAGAAGTCTAGCTACTTCCCTTGGGTAGTTTCTGAAATTAAGAAACAACTTGTGCTACCTCTGTAAGAAAGGAACTAATATCTAGTCAAAACCTTTTTTTTTTTTTTTTTTTTTTGAGTGCATTGCTTTTGGTTCTAGAAAAGTCCTGTGTAGCTACAGACTTATGGGTCATGCTTGGAGCTTGTTGAACATGTACATGGATTAAAGACATGGTCAGTGACCTGTTCGTATTGTAGTACAAAATGCTGTCATACATGAGACCAAACACAGAGTCTCTCAGTTGCCTAGAATGAAGAGGACTGCAAAGGCTTTTCTTAATTCCCATAGGGAGAATGAACCAGATATTACTTTCATGTTCATAGTGATGGGCACTGAGGTGGCTGTGTCTTCTGTCTTTTTGGCTATAGGAGATGACCACAGCACATGAAGTGAAATCAGAAAGACAATCTTAACGAGCACAATGCCAAAATCCCCGAAGACAGAATACGAATGAATTGGTGAGAGATACTTGGACCCTTCCTGTAGATCAGTGATTCCCAAGCCTGTCCTTAAGGTGTTCCTCAACGAATATGTAAATGTGCACGTAAGAGAGGCCTATTCATTTTGGATATCTAGAAAGCCCAGCTTTATTTTGAGGGAGGAGGAGGTGGGGAAGGAGGGATCCGTCAAGACAGGTCTAAGCACCATTTCTCTAACTATCCCAGAAGGATGGACACACCAGAATCTATTTTGACTTGGATACTAACCTCTTCTAAACGTTCAGATTGACTTCGTAAAAGCGAAATGATTCAGGCGAAGCCTTGTTAGCAATCTTTTGTGTTTGTAAGAAGTGAAGTGCACAGGCTTTCTTATCAGGTAGAACTGAGACGCAGGATCCACTGGTCACTGAAATCTACTGTGACTCTGCTTACACTACAGTGGATCAAAACTGGAAGTGAAGGGTTGAATTAACAGATGCTCTGACGTGACTTAAATTAAGTATGCACAAACTCTACTTATAGAAGGTCACGCTGCATCCAAGATTTACAAATTGTTAAGAAAATCAACATTCAAATTCAATGTGGTGCTTCAAAATCTCCCGCCGACGTCGGACTGCCGCTCGGTCGGTTGCTGGCCGTTGGTCATTGCGGTGGCATCGTTGGGTCCTCTTGGAAAGTGCTGTCCTGCTGATTCCAACTGTGAAACCGGCCTGCTTGCCATTGAAGAAGTCTGTGAGTGTGTGGGTCGGCTGCCCGGGGAGCGGGCGTGGACGGTTGGAGGAGCAGATTTCGGCTCCATTCCCATCATGTTTGGTCACCTGGTGTGCCTTGTTGCTTTGCATCTTTTCTAGCCACTCGAGGTTCGGCCATCTCCGTGGATTCAACATGAGGCCTGAAGTCCTACTTAACAATATATCTACGGACCATTTTGAACTCGCTTATCCTTTCCCTATACTCTTCTTCCCCTGTTTCTTCTATTTTATCTAATTAATTGTATCTGTACCACCTCTGATCTGGCGTTAGCCTATCAGTGCATTGTAAGCCACTTTGAGCCTGCAAAACTGTGGGAAAAACATGGGGTATAAATGTACAATAAATAAATAAAATAACTGGCAAACAGAAACAGGACAAGTACTTACAGAGGAACACAATGGTTTTATTTTTGGTCAAAAGTACTGAAACCTTTATCCTCTGCCTCAATACTCCAATCTATGTATTTTTTTGCATCATAGAGTCAATTGGACACCTCGTAAGCTTGCTAGTGCTGGTCTCCGGTCTTCGGATAAATGTTGGCATTGTTCTAAAAAAAACTGCATTGGAAACTAACGCTATTATGTTTCATTTTGTTTTGTGTTTTTTTTAGCTTGATTTCAGTGTTTCATTCTGGTGCTTGCTAGGTGGTTTTATCTGCACTTAAACCATTTAAAAACATGCTAAAAGGAAAAAGCAACCTAAAATTGTTCATTTTTTTTTTGTCTCAGTTTGGATTGGAAATGGCAAGAAATGAAATAGATTTTGCAGTTGTTTCCGTATAATTAAAAAATGATAGTACAGTCCTACTGATTAACCAGCCTTCTTTGTGCTTGATCACAGAAAGGAGAAACTCCAGTCTTCGCAAACATGTAGAAACCAACAAAAAGAAGTGAGGAAACAAAAACAGAGGAAGCCAAAGCTGAATGATGTAAAAAATCTTGTTTATTGTTTCCAAAGTACTGCAAGTGTACAATCAAAGGACTCAACATGGCCGTGTTTCGGCAGGTGAGTCTTCATCAGGAGCCCTTGAAGTAAGGGTATTACACACCCCCTATCAAGTATCTTTCATTCCCATATGCCCCCCCCCCCCTTTATTCATAAGTAAATGCAACAAGTGTGATTATCCCAACATCATCTAGCAAAGAACAATCCTGTCAAAATGTGTAGATGGATGTCAGATTTTTAAACATTAAACTTTGTTTTGTATGTACATAGGTAATGAGGACAATTTCCAAATGTCAATTCCCTGGGTAAATGGCTGTTTATCTGGGTAAATTGCCTGTGTGAACATTTTGGGGTAAATTCAATATAGGTTGCTAAAAGTGGACTGGACACTAAGCTAGAATTCTACAACAGCAGAGTTGCTCCATTCTAAAACACTGGTGTAAGTCCGCAGTTATGCGCCAAACGTTAGGTGTGACTTAAGTACGCCATGTCTATGATGGCGCTTAAATACAGTAATTGGGTGCATAAATGCAACTATTTTGCAAAGTGCATGCAAGAATAGTCGGAATGCCCCCGACATTCCCATTCCCCTCCCACATTAATGCCCCCTTTGCAGTTGTGTGCAAGAGAAATTAGGTGCTCTGTTTATAGATCTGTTATGTGTGCAATTAGCACTAATTAGTGCTTGTTAATGACAACTATTGGTGTTTATTGCTGATCCAGTACCACTTAGTTGACTATCCAGCTCATTTTAAAGAGAGAAGGGCGCCCATCTTCTGACACAAATCGGGAGATTGGCGGCCTTCTCTCAAAAGCCGATTTTGGCTGGCCTCAACTTCTTTCCGTCGCAGGGACGGCCAAAGTTCAAGGGGACGTGTCAGCAGTATACCAAAGGCGGGACAGGGGCGTGGTTAACAGATGGCCATCCTCAGCTGATCATGTAAAAAAGAAGGGCGTCCCTGACGAGCATTTGGCCGATTTTACTTGGTCCCTTTTTGTTCACGACCAAGCCTCAAAAATGTGCCCAAACTGACCAGATGACCACCGGAGGGAATTGGGGATGACATCCCCTTACTCTCCCAGTGGTCACCAACCGCCTCCCACCCAAAAAAAACGAATTAAAAAACATTTTTTGCCAGCCTCTATGCCAGCCTCAAATGTCATACCCAGCTCCATCACAGCAGTTTGCAGGTCCCTGGAGCAGTTTTTAGTGGATACTGCAGTGCACTTCAGGCAGGTGGACCCAGGCCCATTCCGCCCACCAGTTGTTACACTTGTGGTGGTAAATGGGAGCCCTCCAAAACCCACCCAAAACCCACTGTACCCACATCTAGGTGCCCCCCTTCACCCTTTAAGGGCTATGGTAGTGTTGTACAGTTGTGGGTAGTGGGGGTTGGGGGGCTCAGCACACAAGATAAGGGAGCTATGCCCCTGGGAGCAATTTGTGAAGTCCACTGCAGTGCCCCCTAGGGTGCCTGGCTGGTGTCCTGGCATGTGAGAGGGGACCAGTGCACTACTAATGCTGGCTCCTCCCATGACCAAATGGCTTGGATTTTGTCATTTCTGAGATGGCCGTCCTCGGTTTCCATTATAGGTGAAAAACGAGGCCGGCCATCTCTAAGGTTAACCTAAATGTTGAGATTTGGCTGTCCCCGACCGTATTATCGAAATGAAAGATGGCCGCCCATCTTGTTTCGATAATGCAGGTTGCCCCGCCCTTTCGCGGCGTCGCCCTTATAGATGGGCGTCCCCATTCGATTATGCCCCTCCATGTTACCTGTGTAACTGGCCCTATTCTCTATAGCAACTAACTTTGGGCTCATGTATAGAACTTGGAGGTTCATAGGTAAGTGCACTGTTACGCGCATAAGTGCTAGTATTCTATAAATTTCCATATGCAAAGAACACATAAATGCAGACACCTGGGTACAGATTGCTTTTTCAGTGCTAAAGGTCCACTAGAGCAAAAGCAACATACAGAGTTCTTTTCAGTCTTTGAGGAACATAAAGTTTCAATGCAAGCATATTCACTCATTTTAACATGAGAGCTTTCAAATCCTTTGAAGAAGTGGCAAAAGCAAAAGCATTTAAATGTGTCCTTGGTCAAGAAAAGCAGTTTTAATAGGTGTAAGTCAATTGATCAAATCAGGGAATAGTGACATTGGCTTTTCTTAGAGTTTACCTGCAGAGGCTGAATTAGGTTCATACCTTTTAAGTTCCAGGGTCTGACTTACTAAACGTTTTTTAGGTGTTGTCATACAATGTAATGCAGATTCCCTCACTCTATCACACATACAGACACACATGTTCAATGTAGAAAATGCCTTTGGAAATTCTGTGTATTCCATGGAGACTAGAGTTTCCCAACCATCTCCGGACCTAGAGACACTCGTGGAGGGGCATAATCGAAAGGCGGACGACCATTTCTAATGGCACCCATCTGTAAGGACATCCTGGCGAAGGGGCAGGGAAACCGCTATTATCGAAACAAGATGGGTGTCCATCTTTCGTTTCGATAATACGGTCGAGGATGCCCAAATCTCAACATTTAGGTCAACCTTAGAGATGGTTGACCTAAATGTTGAGATGGTCGACCTTAGAGATGGTCATCCCCGGTTTTCGGCGATAATGGAAACTGAGGAAGCCCATCTCAAAAATGGCCAAATCCAAGGCATTTAGTCATGGGAGGAGCCAGCATTCGTAGTTCACTGATCCCCCTCACATGCCAGGACACCAACCGGGCACCCTAGGGGGCACTGCAGTGGACTTCACAAATTGCTCCCAGGTGCATAGCTCCCTTACCTTGTGTGCTGAGCCCCCCAAAACTGCCCCCAAACCCACTCCCCACAACTGTACACCACTTCCATAACCCTAAGGGGCGAAGGGGGGCACCTAGATGTGGGTACAGTGGGTTTTGGGTGGGTTTTGAGGGGCTCACATTTACCAGCACAAGTGTAATAGGTAGGGGGGATGGGCCTGGGTCCGCCTGCCTGAAGTGCACTGCACCCACTAAAACTGCTCCAGGGACCAGCATACTGTTGTCAGGGAGCTGGGTATGACATTTGAGGCTGGCATAGAGGCTGTGAAAAATTGTTTTTAATTTTTTTTACGGTGGGAGGGGGTTAGTGACCACTGGGGGAGTAAGGGGAGGTGATCCCCGATTCCCTCCGGTGGTCATCTGGTCAGTTTGGACACCTTTTTGAGGCTTAGTCGTGAAAAAAATTGGACCAAGTAAAGTCGACCAAATGCTCGTCAGGGACGCCCTTCTTTTTTCCATTATCGGCCGAGGACGCCCATCTGTTAAGCACGCCCCCATCCCGCCTTCACTACGCTTCCGACACACCACCATAAACTTTGGTCATCCCTGCGACGGACTGCAGTTGAGGACGCCGAAAATCGGCTTTCGATTATGCCGATTTGTGCAACCCTGAGAGAAGGACGCCCATCTCCCGATTTGTGTTGAAGGATGGGCGCCCTTCTCTTTCGAAAATGCCCCTCTTAGCCAGTTGGATTTTCAGGATTCCCATAATGAATATGCATGATACAGATTTGCATACAGTTTCCTACATATGCAAATCTAACTCATGCATATGCATTGAGGGAATCCTGAAAACTTAACTGGCTCAGTGTGCCTCCAGGAGAGAGATGCAAAGCACAGCCATAGATGAAATGCATTAAGACATTGTACCTAATGCATATTAATTGTTAAGGTTACCCTTTTGTAACTGCAAGGATTCCATGGTAAGTGTTAGGAGCATTTCCAGGATGTTGGGTAATCAATAGAAATAGAACAAAATAAAACATGGAAAAGAAAATAAGATGATACTTTTTATTGGACATAACGTAATACATTGTTATGTCCAATAAAAAAGGTATCATCTTATTTTCTTTTCCATGTTTAGTTTAGTTTTGTTCGATTTCTATTGATTATCTTTAAAAGTGGACCAACATGGCTACCACATCTTTCTACTCAGGATGTTGGGGAAGGCAGCAATGCTGCTAATGATGGGCAATCCCATGCTAACAGCACAGCTGAGAGAAGAACAGAATGCAGTTAGGTACAGCTCTGGAGGGGAAGCGAACTGTGCCATGTTATCTGTTTATTTATTTATTTGTAACATTTATATCCCACATTTTCCCACCTTTTAGCAGGCTTAATGTGGCTTACATAATACTGTAAAGGCGATCGCCAAGTCCGGTAGATGTTAAACAAATACAATTTAAAATAAGGGTTAGGTAAGGTTAGAGTAAACAGGTACAAAAAGGGACAAGGAAATAAAGGAATATATAATGTCCAATGCGATGAAAGGTCTTGATGCATTGCAGAGTTGAGGCATTTAAGTAGGATCGGTAGGGTAGGCCTTGCAAAACAGATAGGTCTTTAATGATCGCCTGAAGTTTTGATGGTCGTGAATCGCTTTCACACTCTTTGGTAGTGCATTCCACATTTGTGTACTCAAGTAAGAAAAATTGGATACATAGGTGGATTTGTATTTGAGTCCTTTGCTGCTTGGGTAATGGAGGTTTATGATCTTGCTGATTTTATGGTGTTTCTGGGTGGTAGGTCGATGAGGTCTGTCATGTATCCCCATGCCTCGCCGTAGATGATTTTGTGAACTGTTGTACAGATTTTGAATGTGAAACGTTCCTTAATTGGAAGCCCAGTGCAGTTTTTCTCGGAGTGGTTTGGTGCTGTCAAAACGTATTTTTCCAAATATAAGCCTAGCTGCTGTGTTTTGGGCGGTTTGAAGTTTCTTTATGATTTGTTCTTTGCATCTCGCATAGATTCCGTTACAATAGTCTGCGTGGCTTAGCACCATTGATTGTACAAGGTTGTGAAATATTTTCCTCGGGAAGAATGGTTTCAGCACTGCGTACGCCTTGTAGTGCTATAGAAATGCTAAATAGTAGTAGTTCACACGTTTTAGTTTCCACATTGAGAGAAACATTTTCTTTATGGTGAGTTTAGCTTTGGACTGTAGTTGGAGGTTACGGTCGATTAACTCTCCCAGCCATTTTCATGGGTGAATAATTACTTGCCTGGGTAAATTGACCTCAAAGTTTGTGCAGTCTTCCACAATGCACAAACTTTGAGCGAGACTGTAAGGGGATGTCCCAGCGTTCACCATAATGTAGTTAGCTTAAGGGAAGTAAACAACACACCAAGAATGCATTTGCAAATCTATGGGCTAGATTCAATATATGGCACCCAAAGTTAGTCACCGGAATGATCTATGTTTATTTATTTATTTGTAACATTTATATCCCACATTTTCCCACCCATTAGCAGGCTCAATGTGGCTTACACAATACCGTAAAGGCGATCGCCAATTCCGGTAGATGTTAAACAAATACAATTTAAAATAAGGGTTAGGTAAGGTTAGAGTAAACAGGTACAAAAAGGGACAAGGAAATAAAGGAATATATAATGTCCAATGCGATGTACGGTATTGATGCATTGCAGAGTTGAGGCATTTAAGTAGGGCCGGTAGGGTAGGTCTTGCAAAACAGATAGGTCTTTAATGATCGCCTGAAGTTTTGATGGTCGTGAATCGCTTTCACACTCTTTGGTAGTGCATTCCACATTTGTGTACTCAAGTAAGAAAAATTGGATGCATAGGTTGATTTGTGTCTGAGTCCAATGCAGCTTGGACAGTGGAGGTTCAAATAAGTACGTGACGCTCTGGTTCTGTTTCTGGTCGGAAGATCTATCAAGTCAATCATATATCCTGGGGCATCACCGTAGACAATCTTGTGGACCAAAGAGCAGATTTTGAAGGTAATGCGTTCCTTGATTGGGAGCCAGTGCAGGTTTAATCAGAGAGATTTAGTGCTATCGAATCGTGTTTTATCGAATATCAGTCTGGCAGCTGTGTTTTGGGCTGTCTGGAGTTTCTTCATAAGCTGTACTTTATATCCCGCATATACTCCATTGCAGTAATCTGCGTGGCTCAGAACCATTGATTGTATCAAGTTACGGAATATTTCCCTCGGGAAGTAAGGTCTTATACGTTTAAGTTTCCACATAGAATGAAACATCTTCTTTATAATGGAGTTAACTTGGCTTTCAAGTGTAAGATGGCTATCAATAGTAACACCTAAGATTTTGAGGCTATCAGAAATAGGAAGAGAATAAACAGGAGAACTTAGGGTTGTGGGTTTATAATTATTGTATGGGGATGAGAGGATAAGACAAAGTGTTTTTTCGGTGTTTAGTTTCAGTTGAAATGAGTTAGCCCATGAATCCATGATATCCAGACAGCACGGGGTTTCATTGGAGATTTCAGAAAGGTCATGTCTGAAGGGGAAATAAATTGTGACATCGTCTGCATAAATGAACGAGTGAAGTCTTTGACTGGATAAGAAGTTGGCCAAAGGGGACATCATTATATTGAAGAGTATTGGTGATAATGGGGAACCTTGAGGTACTCCACAATGTGCATTCCACGGTGATGAAATGTTTGTTTTTGATTTAACACTGTTGTGTTAACAATAAGGGGGTAATTACAAAAGAAGGTGATAACATGGCAAATCCATGCATAAACAAGCAGAATAGTGGTTTGAAAAAAAGGGTAGATGAAAGAAGTGAAGATCCAAACCAGAAAATAGACAAAAAATGCATGCAGATCACGGAGAAAAAATGAATAGCTAAGCTCTGGAACTCTTTACTAGAGATTAGTATATCTGGGTTAAGAAAGGGTTTGGACAAGTTCCTGGAGGAAAAGTCCATAGTCTGCTATTGAGACAGATATGTGTAAGCTACTGCTTGCCCTGGGATTGGTAGCATGGAATGTTGCTACTATTTGGGATTCTGAATGGAATCTTGCTATTCTTTGGGGTTCTACATGGAATGTGCTACTATTTGCATTTCTGCCAGGTACTTGTGACCTGGATTGACCACTGTTGGAACAGGATACTGGGCTAGATGGACCATTGGTCTGACCAGGTATGGCTGTTCTTATGTTCTCATGAATATTCTTGGTCATGGATGTAACTGTCATAAATACAAATAAAGAAATATAAACAGCAAAAACACGTAAAAACACATGTAAGGAGAATCCGATCTTCAAGCAGTAAGGACCTTTATACTCTACACAAGGTGTCGATTCTCTTTCTTTAATAAGTTATTTTTCCAGTGTTTTGCTAATTGAGTCTTTTCAACAGGCAGTTTCACAGCTGGTTCTCCAGAAGAAGCTGTTTGCGAAACGGGTTCCTGTCGGGAGCTTAGACGATTTTAGGAGAGAACCGACATGCTGTGTAGAGAGTATAAAGGTCCTTACCGCTTGAAGATCGGATTCTCCTTACATTGGATTATAAGCCAAGATATTTGTAGTGCTGTCAAGTCTTCACACAGTGAAAGTAACACTGCCATGTGCCCAAAGTTAAGTGCGATTTTCAATTTTGATATACTGCATTTGTTTGGTGGACATTATAGATGAGAATTGAAGTTTTTGACATTATTAAACAGTATCTGGAGGTTTTCTAGACTGATGATTACAAGGTCATGTGGCTATATTCACATTTAAGCCTCAGTAATTTATTTATTTAATTTCCATGTTGCTCACACCTTTTTCACATTCCTCTGTCTCAGGAGAGCTTACAATCTAAGTTTGTACCTGAGGCAACGGAGGGTTAAGTGATCACAAGGAGCAGCAGTGGGATTTGAACTGGCCACCTCTGGATTGCAAGACCAGTGCACTAACCACTAGGCCAGTCCTCCACTAGCATGTACGTACAGGACATCAGACTCACAGAAACAGAAGCCTGCGCAGCTGCGTTGCTGATCTGCAAGGACAGGCTTCTACATGGAATGTTGTTAGTGGAATAGCAACATTAACATTCCATGTAGAATCTCAAATAGTAGCAACATTCCAGAATCTCAAAAAGTGGCAACATTCCATGTGGAATCTTCAATAGTAGCAATATTCCATATATTTAGATTTTGCTCACACCTTTTTCAGTAGTAGCGCAAGATGAGTTACATTCAGGTACACTGGATATTTCTCTGTCCCAGGAGGGCTCACAATCTAAGTTTGTACCTTTACTGAGCAGGCTTCACATAGGCACCTTCCAGGTACTTTGCTTACAGACTGCCTTCCATGTGTGCAATAATGACCTCCGTGTTAATTAGAATGGTTGGTCCTTACTTATTCTCTGCTCATACCAATCCAATAAGAATTTCCATGTTAAGTGTTTATCTCAGCAGTTAGAACACATTAATTTGTGTTAAATTCCTAACATGGTTTAATTCTGGTCGCCGCATCTCAAGAAAGATATAGTAGAATTGGAAAAGGTGCAGCGAAGGGCGACTAAAATGATAGCGGGGATGGGACGACTTCCCTATGAAGAAAGACTAAGGAGACTAGGGCTTTTCAGCTTGGAGAAGAGACAGCTGAGGGGAGACATGATAGAGGTATATAAAATAATGAGTGGAGTGGAACAGGTGGATGTGAAGCGTCTGTTCACGCTTTCCAAAAATACTAGGACTAGGGGGCATGCGATGAAATTTCAGTGTAGTAAATTTAAAACAAATCGGAGAAAATATTTCTTCACCCAGCGCATAATTAAACTCTGGAATTCATTGCCGGAAAACGTGGCGAAGGCGGTTAGCTTGGTAGAGTTTAAAAAGGGGTTAGACGGTTTCCTAAAGGACAAGTCCATAAACCGCTACTAAATGGACTTGGGAAAAATCCACAATTCCGGGAATAACATGTATAGAATGTTTGTATGTTTGGGAAGCTTGCCAGGTGCCCTTGGCCTGGATTGGCCGCTGTTGTGGACAGGATGCTGGGTTCGATGGACCTTTGGTCTTTTCCCAGTGTGGCATTACTTATGTACTTATGTAATAAATAGGCCCCAGAATGGGAAAACAACCTCAGCATGTGGTCCTTTAACAAAGCTGTGGTAGAAAGTGGCCCTAGGGTTCCCCCCACCATGTGGGTCCTTCCTGCACATTAAGGCCATTTATAATGCAGCCGAAAAATGGCCATTATTAAAAATTAGCTTGTGAACCCACACTGACACCTATTTTGTAGGTGATAAGGGCTCACGCCCTAATCAGTTAACTGATTGGCGCAGAAACGTCCTGTCTCCACCCCGACATACCTCTCCCCCGTGAAAATATACAATTTTACTTTTAGCATGTGGTTTGTGCTGTTACATTGATTGGGCTTTTACCGTGGGACCCTTTTCAGCTGTGGTAAGCACTCGCTAGTGTTTACCACAGCTTTGTAAAAGCAGGGCTTTTTTTGAAGGGGTACCTGGGGGAACTGAGTACTGGCACCTTTTCCGTGGTCTGCTAAGATTGACCCATGGACCCCAAGTTTTAATGACCCCAAGCTCAGGCTGTACACACCAATTCTGCCTTGTCATAGGTTCTGTGACTGGTTGCAGGGGGGCCTGGCTATTGTGGGCTGGGTCCCTCGGTGATTACCACACCCTTGAACGGTGGCCTAGCATTTGAGTACTGGCACCTTTTTTGCTAGAAAAAAACACACTGAGTGAAAGGAGCCTGAAATCAGATCTTTCATTGCAATTCTCTTCTTCTAACCATTTGTGCCGAATTGTCCTTCAAGACTGCTATAAAAACCTGGCTTTTTAATCAGGCCTTTAATGTTTCCTGATCCACTATAGGGGGAATCAAAATTCAGACTCCTGGCTGTTCTTCCTTTCCCCTCCTTCTCATTCTCCCCTCTTGTTTTCCCTTTTGCCTTCTAAGATCCATCCTACTTGCTGCTCTTTAGCTTGTACCTCCTACTTACGTGTGAATGATTTATTCCTTTCCAATCTCACATCAGTAGTTCCTTTCTGCCTATTTAGGTACCCTTAGTTTTGTAAACCACTCAGATCTGCAAGTTAGGTTGAGCAGTATAGTAAATTTTAATAAACTAGAAACTATCCTTCCCACTTTGCACCTGTGTCTATATGGAGTTCATGCTACTGAGATTACAATGGTTTGCTAGATATCTAGGATAAAACAAAAAGGAGGTAAAATCCTCACGGAACCGTGAGATATAAAAACAAAAAGTGAGGAGAGTGGACGAGGATACCAATTAGTTTGTTTATTCACATAAAAAATAACGTAATAAACATTAAAAAAATTTTTTAAAAACATAACTACGAGTGGTAAAAGTATAACATGTGTGAGCAATATATAATAAATATATATAAACATGTTTTACCAAATGTTTTACCAAATATGGATTATTAAAACACATGAATAGTACATTGAATGAAAATTTTTTCGGTTGATTACTTGTCAATTTACGCTGCATATTAAGCTAATGTCTGTTGTTGTATCCATTATATTATGTCCATGATATATATGTAATATAATCATTCGTTTGTTTTATTGTTTTACTTAGGCTTTAAAGACCCCTGAGGCAGGCCTTCGGGCCGAAACACGGCCGTGTCGGGTCATTTTTAATGTTTATTACCTTATTTTTTATGTGAATAAACAAACTAATTGGTATCCTCGTCCACTCTCCTCACTTTTTGTTTTTATATTTTTATTGCTAGATATCTAGCAATCATGCAGCGGGTCTTAGTCCTCTTCCCGCTGTTACCATAAAGTACATCAGGGCTGCAGTGGATTGGTTCATTTCACATTGATGAAGCTGGTAGGTAATCCGTTTAGAAAGCTAATGAGTTTTAATGGATCAAAAAATATTATTTTTGTTTAATATGGAGAAACATCGTCCTTTTTAGAAGGCTAGGAAATAATTTGGATGAAACAATGGCTCAGCCGTGAAGACCCTTGTCAAGAATCTGAGTTTTCCTACCAGATAAATATTCTCTTTGCTGAGTTTATGAGAGGAAACCATGACATCCAGTGGCAAGTTTGGTGACTCACAGATAAACAGTTTCTCTGGATTTCTTATAAAGAAATTTCAATTTTATTTCAGATATTTAATCAGTTATAAATGGATTGCTGTTTACTTTTCCTAGAAAATGTTACATAATTGGTTATATTTACATTGCAATACTTTTACATGTAGGGAATGGGACTGCATAGGAATTCAACACAGGATGGCAGAAGCTTTCACCTATAGGTGATTAATTGAGATCTGACAGGTCAACAATACCTGCAAATTGTTATCATCACTTTGCTAGCCTGTGTGAAATGAGTTGGTAGGCACGGTCTACTTTTCCACATCACAAAAACCCAGCACCATAGTTTATCACTAATTGGCACCACTGTTAGCAGCCTGGGCAGGAAGTCCAGAGATAGCAGAGGCTTGGAGGAAAGCTGCACAATCGCTTCTGAAGAGGGAAATTGCAACATTTGATGCTTCGTTTTGTGTCTTCTCTTATCCAAAACAACCCGAAAAAGTAACTAAACGTTTCATGTCTGTGTTTTTAGCAAACACAAAAATGATTCCGGACCCCAATTAAAAGCAGAAACAAAACACAAAGAAAACGTAGCAGAGAGAAATACCTTTCTAATCCCTCTAGAGAAAGGATGAGCTGGAGTGGAGAAGCAGACTTTGATCTGAGGGAACTGGGTTCAATTCCTACTGCAGCTCCCTGTCACTCTGGGCAAGTCACTGCACCCTTCATTGCCCCAGGTACAAATAAGTACCTGTAAATAGTATATAAACTGCTTTGAATGTAGTTTGAAAAAACCACAGAAAGGCTATATATCAAGTCCCATTTCCCTTTCCCTATTCGAGATTCTACATGGAATGTTGCTAGTGGAGGAGAAGCCTAGCGGTTCGTGTAGTGGAACATGGAATGTTGCTACTATTGGAGATTCTACATGGAATGTTGCTAGTGGAGGATGAGATTCTACATGGAATGTTGCTACTATTTGAGATTCTACATGGAATGTTGCTAGTGGAGGAGGAGCCTAGCGGTTAGTGTAGTGGAACATGGAATGTTGCTACTATTGGAGATTCTACATAGAATGTTGCAAGTGGAGGATGAGATTCTACATGGAATGTTGCTACTATTTGAGATTCTACATGGAATGTTGCTAGTGGAGGAGGAGCCTAGCGGTTAGTGTAGTGGAACATGGAATGTTGCTACTATTGGAGATTCTGTTGCTACTATTGGAGATTCTACATGGAATGTTGCTAGTGGAGGATGAGATTCTACATGGAATGTTGCTACTATTTGAGATTCTACATGGAATGTTGCTAGTGGAGGAGGAGCCTAGCGGTTAGTGTAGTGGAACATGGAATGTTGCTACTATTGGAGATTCTACATAGAATGTTGCAAGTGGAGGATGAGATTCTACATGGAATGTTGCTACTATTTGAGATTCTACATGGAATGTTGCTAGTGGAGGAGGAGCCTAGCGGTTAGTGTAGTGGAACATGGAATGTTGCTACTATTGGAGATTCTGTTGCTACTATTGGAGATTCTACATGGAATGTTGCTAGTGGAGGAGTAGCCTAGTGGTTAGTGCAGCAGACTTTGATCCTGGGGAACTGGGTTCAGTTCCCACTGCAGCTTTGCCCCAGGTATAAGTCACTTAACCCTCTATTACCCCAGGTACAAGTAAGTACCTGTTTATACTATATGAGCTCCTTTTAATGTAGTTGCAAAAACCACAGAAAGGCTGTATAACAAGTCCCATTTCCCTCTAGCCAGAGACTGGGGAAGACAGAGAGGTACCCAGAGCTCTCTCAGCAGCAGGAGAGGTGCCAGGTTTCATTGAAAAGAATATAGGGAAATATGCAGCTGAAAGTAAAACATTCTGCTTGTATTCCATGAAAATATTTTGTCTTTGTTTACAATATATATAAGTGCTTATTTTAGAAGCTCTATTCATGTTTGGGAGGTCTGAAAACTGGCATTTATCCATATTGCATGGATAGCCAAGTACCAATTTTTTAAAGCCAGAGTATAGATGTCTAAAACTGCTATACATCCATATGGGAAGGGGGAGTGGTCTGCATGTGTTCTGGGCGGGACTAGAGAGGAGTCAAAAGTTGGATGTCCAGCTCCGATTGCAGAAGGGAAAGGGATGTCCATGTTCAAAAAGAGGGACATCTATACTAAGACCTGGTGCTTCTCTCATCCAGGTTACAGAAATTTGCTCCAATCGAGCAGTTCTCCACTGAATGGAGTAAGGGAAGTCACAGTAGATATTTTCATGTTCCTGGATGGCTCACAATTTAAAAAGAGGAACAAAAATTACAAAAATCTACAAGAGGATTTGAACTGGCAACCTTTCAACCTCTTACTCTTTTCTTCAGCAGGTTGTGTTCGCCATTGGCCAACTCCTTCACATGTGCTTCTGTACCGCCAGTTGTGTTCAAGGGTGATGGCTCATCCTGCAGCCCAATGTTAATGGGATGGGGTGGGAATGAGCCCCCCCCCCCCCAAGATGATGCTAGGGGCTCAATGACAGGCCCAATCCTTTGGACTAGTTAGGGGTCTGGCAGGAAGTCAGGAGTCAGTAGCAGCCCTAATTGGGTAGTTTAGTTCTAAACATCTGGTGACGGGAATTTTCCCCAATGGGAAGGGAAAGGGAAATGGGACGTGATATACTGCCTTTCTGAGGTTTTTGCAACTACATTCAAAGCGGTTTACACATATTCAGGTACTTATTTTGTACCAGGGGCAATGGAGGGTTAAGTGACTTGCCCAGAATCACAAAGAGCTGCAGTGGGAATTGAACTCAGTTCCCCAGGATCAATGTCCACTGCACTGACCACTAGGCTACTCCTCCATTAGCAACATTTCATGTAGAAGCCTGCCCTTGCAGATCAGCAACGTGGCCACGCAGGCTTCTGTTTCTGTGAGTCTGACGTCCTGACGTTAGACTCACAGAAACAGAAGCCTGTGCGGCTGCGTTGCTGATCTGCAAGGGCAGGCTTCTACATGGAATGTTGCTAGTGGAATAGCAACATTCCATGTAGAATCTCAAATAGTAGCAACAGAATTTCAAATAGTAGCAACATTCCATGTAGAATCTCAAATAGTAGCAACATTCCATCTAGAATCTCCAATTAGCAACATTCCATGTACAATCTCAAACAGGGAAAGGGAAATGGGACTTGATATTGTGCCTTTCTGAGGTTTTTGCAACTACATTCAAATTACATATATTCAGGTACGTATTTTGTACCAGGGGCAATGGAGGGTTAAGTGACTTGCCCAGAGTCACAAGGAGCTGCAGTGGGAATTGAACTCAGTTCCCCAGGATGAAAGTCCACTGCACTAACCACTAGGCTACTCCCTGAGCTACCTGGGAGGGATCTGGCACTGCAGTTTAAAGGAGTACCTATGAGGTTCAATATCCTGCCTGCTCCTCAGAGGCAGCTTGATCACTCATCCCACCCTCTCTATGTCTGTTAAATGCAGTTTGTTGTAACACAGAGGGGTTTTCACAACTGGGGGGGGGGGGGGTATGCAAGCTATGAGTTGTGTTCTAAAAGAGGACTTTTGGAACAGGGTCTTAATATTCACCAGGTGGCGAATGTTAAGCCCAGGGTTTTAAGTTGAGGCATGGAAGTCCATTGCCTACCCTTAGCTCCAGCTGCTGTGGTGGGGTATAATTTGAACAATTTGATTAGTGTGGCAATTGGCCTCCTAGCTGTTATGATGGGTGGTCCTGGGGGGTTTATTGTGTTTTGTATTTTTGCACTTATCTTTAGTTCCGGATCTGTTATACCAATAAACAAAGCTGTGGCCAAGTTTTATCCATCACTCAGGACTGGTCTTGCCATTTCTTTGTAGCGTATCTGTTGCAATCAGTATGTCTCATGTTACAAGTGTTTCTAATTCTTTGTAAAGTCTCTTGGAAGAAAGGGGGGGTGATGGTCTCATATCCCCTGTTATGGACGTTCCTCTGCTGCCGCATAGATGTCCACGTCTCTTGTTTTGCCCTTTTCACAGGTTGGACGTTTCCGTTTATAAAATGGAGGTTCATTCTGGACGTAGCCCCAGCACCTGGACATCCATTTCTCATGTACTTTAGAGCAGGCTGTGTGTCAGCAGATCCTGTTCTAAAATATATGAGACATGGCTGTGCATATCTGAGGTACGTCTGTGTTCTGAGGTGGACATCCTTTTTAAAATTCCACTTATAATTACTTTGTTTAACTTGTCTACATCACTTTTTTAAAAAGAATTTTAGTGGGTGCTTTAGAAAAATTATAAGAGAATAGATTATTAGCTCTGGTAATTAACCAAACTATTCCTAAGTCAGTAATGCTAGCAAAACCGGTAAATACACGAATATGTGCTTAGGTATAAGCGCATATATCTGCCATAGACCTCAATGCCAGAGATACATGTATAACTTATGAAGTCAATGAGTCCAACTCAGACTCCACTCATGTGTACACTCACCTGTCAAATATGCAGTGTGTAAGATATGTCACTGTTTCTGTGGTTTTGGAGTGATATGGTGGCCATGTTCTGAGAAGTTCCGAGAGAAGAGGACATTTCTCTGGTAAGTGAACGCTATTTTGCTTTGTGCTTTGGGAACTTAAAGATTGGGGTTTAAAGGAGGAATTGTAGGTTAGTTTTAGTCAAAATAAAAATATAAAAAGCTAATTTTATCAACTAATCTCCATAGTCTTTTCCACTTAGTTCTAAAAACTTTGTACCACAGCATTAACAGATAGAATCTAGCAGGCACTGCAGGATCTAGTTTAGTATTAAGGGGGAATAAAAAGAGAGAGAGAGAGAAAAGCAAGCATCATTAACTAGTTGCCATACAGGTGAATTTTCAAAAGAGAAGGGGGCCTATCTTCTGACACAAATTGGGAGATGGGCATCCTTCTCGCAAGGTCGCCCAAATCGGCATAATCGAAAGCCGATTTTGGGCGCCCTCAACTGCTTTCCATTGCGGGGATGACCAAAGGTTATGGGGGCATGTTAGCAGTGTAGCAAAGGCGGGACTGGGGTGTGCTTAGGAGATGAGCGTCCTCAGCCGATAATGGAAAAAAGAAGGGTGTCCCTGACGAACACTTGGGCGACTTGGTCCATTTGTTTTTCACGACCAAGCATCAAAAAGGTGCCCGAACTGACCAGATGACCACCAGAGGGAATCGGGGATCACCTCCCCTTACTCCCCCAGTGGCCACTAACCCCCTGCCACCCTCAAAAAAAACCTTTAAAAATACTTTTTTGCCAGCCTCTATGCCAGCCTGAAATGCCAAACTCAGGTCCATCGTAGCAGTATGCAGGTACCAGGAGCAGTTGTAGTGGGTGCAGTGTACTTTAGGCAGGTGGACCCAGGCTCATCCCCACCTACCTGTTACACTTGTGGTGGTAAATGTGAGCCCTCCAAACCCCACCAAAAACCCACTGTACCCAAAGGTAGGTGCCCCCCTTCATCCCTTAGGGCTATGGTAATGTTGTACAGTTGTGGGTAGTGGGTTTTAGGGGGGGGGGTTGGGGGGCTCAGCACCCAAGGTAAGGGAACTATGCACCTGGGACCTTTTTCTGAAGTCCACTGCAGTGCCCCCTAGGGTGCCTGGTTGGTGTCTTGGCATGTTAGGTGGACCAGTGCACTACGAATGCTGGCTCCTCCCATGACCAAATGGCTTGGATTTGGTCGTTTTTGAGATGGGTGTCCTCGGTTTCCATTATCACCTAAAACTGGGGACAACCATCTAAAAAACGACCTAAGGATGACCATCTCTAAGGTCGACCTAAATTTCATGATTTGGGCATCTCCGACCGTATTATCAAAATGAAAGATGGACGCCCATCTTGTTTCAATAATACGGGTTGCCCTGCTCCTTTACGGGGCCATCCTGCAAGGACACCCTCATGAAAACTTAGGCGCCCTGTTCGATTATGCCCCTCATAGTGTACAAACCCTTTCCCCATATTTTTAAACTGAAATTTTCTCTAGAAATAGGCATTTTCCCCATAGTTTTAAACTGAAACCTTTTCTAAAAGGCAGTTATTTTCTGTTCCTTGGCTGATGGAGAGGTAGCTCATCCAGCGACCTCAATTAAGTGTTAACTAAGGTGTGGTTGCTGAGTCAGCTTCAAAGAGCCTGTTTAAAAAAGGCCCCTTAGATTCAAAACTATATAAAGAGGAAAGGTCCCACTGAACTTTCCTTCTGAGAAGTTCCAAGAGAAGAGGACATTTCTCTGGTAATTGAACGCTATTTTGCTTTGTGCTTTGGGAACTTAAAGATTGGGGTTTAAAGGAGGAATTGTAGGTTAGTGTTAGGCAAAATAAAATATAAAAAGCAAATTTTATCAACTAATCTCCATAGTCTTTTCCACTTAGT
Source organism: Microcaecilia unicolor (assembly GCF_901765095.1). Lineage (NCBI taxonomy): Eukaryota > Metazoa > Chordata > Amphibia > Gymnophiona > Siphonopidae > Microcaecilia > Microcaecilia unicolor. The sequence continues at coordinate 325,313,008 of NC_044036.1, read as the reverse complement.
TTTAAAAACTTTGTACCACAGCATTAACAAATAGAATCTTGCAGGCACTGCAGGATCTAGTTTAGTCTTCCCACCCCTAGGACAACTCTTCATTTATAGTCAGTTATTGTAATTAGGGTAACAAGCAAGGAGTGTTCTTACAGAGTTTTAAATACTTTTCATTACTATCTAAGAAGGAAACACTAAATAAATCATACAATATTGAGCCTGCAAATTGGTGGGAAAATGTGGGATACAAATGCTACAAATAAATAAATATACTATATAAACTAAAAGACACTTTTATATTAGGCTAATATCCTTAATACTGTAGCAAGTTTTAAGTTATTGAAAAACTCAAAAACACCAAGATGGAGTCAGCAGTCCAGTCTTTTGCATTGAGTGTCACATGTATGATTATCTCACAGTTGGTGAGATATCATATGTGTGTGACCGATGCAAAGAGCTCCTAGCTCTCAGAGAACGTGTCCGTTCTCTTGAGGCTAGAGTAGCAGACAGTGGAGCTGAGGGAGACACAGGAGACCTACAGGGATGTTGTAGAGAAGTCCCACCTCCAGTCTGGTAGCCCCTGTGCTACCTTGGAGGAGGGAGGTCTCCTGGAAGGAGAGCATCACCCTGGTGAAGTAGGAAGTACTCCTGTAGCCAGGACCTGCCCACCAGGGGATATACTATCCTCTCGCACCGAGGATGTCTTCAAGTGCTGCCCGGGAGGGAAAGGTTAGGACAGCTGTTGTAGTTGGTGATTCGATCATTAGGCATATAGATAGCTGGGTGGCTGGTGGACATGAGGATTGCCTGGTGACTTGCCTGCCTGGTGCGAAGGTGGTGGACCACACGCGTCACCTAGATAGGATTTAGATAGTGCTGTGGAGGAGCCGGCTGTCTTGGTACATGTGGGTACCGATGACATAGGAAAATGTGGGAGAGAGGTTCTGGAAGCTAAATTTAGGCTCTTAGGTAGAAAGCTCAAATCCAGATCCTCTAGGGTAGCATTTTCTGAAATGCAACCCGTTCCACGTGCAGGGCCCAAGAGACAGGCAGAGCTCCGGAGTCTCAATGCGTGGATGAGACAATGGTGCATGGAGGAGGGTTTTAGATTTGTTAGGAACTGGGCAACATTCTGGGGAAGGGGGAGCCTATTCCGAAAGGATGGGCTCCACCTTAACCAGGGTGGGACCAGGCTGCTGGCATCAGCATTTAAAAAGGAGATAGGGCAGCTTTTAAACTAGAAACGCATGGTTCGAGATAAGGTATCCTGATAGTGAGGTTGCAAAAGAGACCGTAGTAGATCAGGTGTCCTTAAATAAAATAAAAATCAGACAAAAGATTGCAAATTAATACTGTCAAGTACTAAGCATGATGTACATAGGAACAACAAACATACTTTGAAATCTCTATATGCGAATGCCAGGAGCCTAAGAAATAAGATGGGAGAGTTATAATATATTGCACTAAATGAAAAATTAGATATAATAGGCATCTCTAAGACCTGGTGGAAGGAGGATAACCAGTGGGACACTGTCATACCGGAGTACAAATTATATCGTAGTGATAGGGTGGATCGAATTGGTGGAGGGGTAGCACCAAGGAGATAACCAAAAAGAAAAATACAGTAGGTAAAATACTAGGGATGTCAGGAGTTAAATAATCGACTATGCACATGAGGGGGCAGTGTGTCCCAGAAGGGTGCCCAGTACTGTCTAGACTAGTCTGACTTGCACACTTACCGCACGGCCATTTCGGGGGAGGGGAGCACTTACTGCCACCCACTGAGGTGGCAGTAAGGGCTCCCACACTAACCTCTCGGTAACTGAACAGCAAGCGGTGCTGTCTGATTACCACTGGGTAAGCACCGGCGCTACAAAATAGAAATTTATTATAGCGGCTGAAATGATGCATGCTGGGGGTGGGAACTATCGTCGGGCTCCTGCGGTAGTTTCAGATTGGCGCACGACAAGCTCATTTGCTGCATGCCAACCCTTTAGTAAAAGGGCCCCTCAAATGCTAGAACTAACGTGGGACACTTTATGTCGTGTATGTGGAGTCCTTGTGCCCAGACGGAGCACAGATGAGATCTTAGCCTGTGCCCTGTCGGGCAGCCGAGCAAACTCAGAGGCTTCACCTGGGAGGACCACCATTCCCTGAGGGTTGAGCCCCCAGGTGCAAGTGGCCCGCAGGACTTCCGGATACCACAGGGGTCAGACGGTCGCAGATAGCAGGCAAGGGAAGGCTGGACTCAGACAGCAACTAGTGTTAGGTCAAGAACCAGCAACGGGGAGTTAGGATCAAGTAGTAGTCCGGTCGAGTAGCAAGCGGAGGGTCAACAGGAACAAGCAAAAGTCAGATCAGGTCTGGCAACAAGCAGAGAGTTGTCGGGATACCAGCAGAGATCCGGTCAGGCAGCAAGCAGAGAGTAATCGGGTTCCAAGCTGAGGTCAGGTCAGGCAGCAGGCAAAGAGTAGTCGGGTTCCAAGCAAAGGTCAGGTCAGGCAGCAGGCAGAGAATAGTCGGGTTCCAAGCAAAGGTCAGGTCAGGTAGCAAGCAGTAGCAGACAAAGTCACTCAGACACACAGACAGATCTACCAAAGTAGAAGCCGAAGCAAGGCTGGTGGGAGACTGCACCACTTATATAGCTCCTGCCATCAAGGAGACAGATATCAGTTGGCAAGGGGCAGAGTGACCAGAGGCTGGCTGAGCAGTCAAGGAAGCCCAGATTGACCAGCCGATGGAGGGGGCGGCGTCAAGACGCGAGTGGCCAATCTGGCGCCGGAGGCATGGTCCAAGTTCCCGGGCTCCGCACCCGGAAGAGGAGCAGTTTCCCTGGGGTGCCAGCGCTGCCCAGCAGTGGCGGATCACGGGCGGGACGCTGGCACCATGAAGACGGCCAGAGGCAAGTCCGGTGCGATGAGGGAGTTGGAGCATTGGCCTAGCCAGCATAGCCGACACTCTCCCTATAGTGGCGGAGCAGGACTGCAGCTCGGCCTCGAGGAGCGTACCACAGGTGAGGAACGTGACGCTTTAGCACATCCCATGTTAGGTTTTTAAGGGTCATTCCATGTCAAGTGGTCTGGTGGTCCCTGCGCGAAGGCTGCAGTATGGGGTCAAACAGATTACTATATCTCAGCAAGTATTGCATCGGCGAACGTAAAACTTTACCAATGTTCATTGGGGACATGTATGAATGTTCGCAGAAAATTTCATCAAAATCCATGATGGTCGCGCAGGGACCACCAGATCACTTGACATGGAATGACCCTTAAAAGCATGCATTAGCGCTTAACTCAGCTTAGTAAAAGAAAACCAAAGTGACTTTGCATTTGGATCAGCCGGAATCAGTTTTCCAGTAACTGCTCTTTGCAGTTTCTATGCTGTTGCAAATCCACCCTTGGTCAGTATACAAGATCTTTCAGGCCCCTTTGGAACCCCGAGTTTTCCGCCTGCCAGAACAGTCCAAAACCAGGGCAGAAGGTTACATCTGAAGTTGGAGAAATTTTAAAACCCTGTAGTTGCTACACTGCTTCCTAAAAGAGACAATCATTTCCTTTTCATATAATAAAATCTGGGAGAGCAGAATGGGTAACACATGGACAGATTTTGACAACCAAGTAGTCCTTATCTGCTGACAACCTCAGTGGTTCCTTCATTTATAAGACGCAGATGATTGGCTACATCCCCCTTTAAGAAGCTCCCCAAATCACATTGCAGCCACTAAATACATCAGAGGATAATGTGGGTTTCTGGAAATGAATTACCCAGTTGAATAATGAAGTTGTCAACAGCAACAGTACAGCTGGGAAGCTGTCACTCACTGACTGAAGGTGTTATCCATTCATTGTCGCTTTAGAGAGATAAGGAACATCATACATTGTTAAAGCAGCTGCAGGCCTGCTCGGAGAAATGCAGTCATAATCTCGACTCCAGCAACAGGAGCAGACAAAACAGAAATTAGCTGCCTTTTCACAAGCAGTAATTTATAGATCGCAAGATAAATGCTGGGATCTGTTAAAACAAATTAAAAGGACCAGAAAAGCAAAGAGACAGTGGGCACATCCACCCATTCTGCAGCAGAACAAAATTCGCTTCTCGCTGCTATCTTACCTTCTGCTTTTGCATGAAGCGCAGTCTATTTACAGTAAAGAATTCAGGGCCCTTTTTACTAAGCCGCGTAGGGCGCCTACGTGTGCCCGATGCACGCCAAATTGGAGTTACCGCCGTGTTTTCGCATGGCTCTTGTGGTAATTTCAATTTTGGCGCGCGTCCGCTACGTGCATCTGAAAAATATTGTTTATTTTCTGGCACGTGTAGCGGACGCGCGCCGAGTGGCATCTGACGTGCGTAGGCTATTACCGCCCAAATTCTTTACCACTAGGTCTACGGCTGGAGGTAAGGTCTCCGACCCAAAATGGACGCACAGGAATTTTGATTTTGCCACACGCCCATTTTCGGGGGGGATGAAAATGGATTGGCGCACGCCCAAAACCCGCACCTACACTACCGCAAGCCATTTTTCAGCGCGCCTTTGTAAAAGGATCCCCTCAGTTTTGAAGCAATCAGATTGCTTTCTTTACTGGAATAATCCAACATGTCAACCCATTTTTGTTTTCTGCGAAGAATTATCTTTGCAAAAAAAAAAAGTTGATTCATAAAAAGAAAAGAAGTCTGATGCTCCTGTAAGGTTGCTGTTGACAATTTTATCCCTTGAGGTACAAAGTATAAATTAAATTACATCTACACTCGCTTATAGCACAGACGCAGTTTTTATATTTTAGCAGACTGGACACATAAGCTAAATTATTATTATTATTACCGTATTTTTCAGACTATAAGACGCACTTTTTCCCCCCCAAATTTGGGAGGAAAATGGGGGGTGCGTCTTATAGTCCGAAGGTAGAGTTTAGCAGGCCACCCGCCCTCCCTCCGAGCTCAGGATCGCCCTCCCTAGGGTTACCTCCCCTCCCCCCGGCCCTGTCATGACCTCTCCCCTTACTCACGCGATCATCCCTGGTGGTCTAGTGACGTCGGGGCAGGAAAGAGCCCCCTCTTTCCTGCCCAGCGCGCTGCTCTCCATCCTCCTGTATGCTGCCTGTGATGACGGTCTCGGCGAGATTCAAAATGGCCGCCGAGACTTCAATTCTCTTTCCTGCCCCGACGTCACTAGACCACCAGGGAAGATCGCGTGAGTAAGGGAAGAGGTCATGACAGGGCCGGGGGGAGGGGAGGTAACCCTAGGGAGGGCGATCCCCAACTCAGAGGGAGGGATTTGGACAAGACGCACCGGAGCACATAGGTTTTAGAGGAGGGAAAAAGTGCGTCTTATAGTCCGAATTTTTTTTTTCCTATTTCCCTCCTCTAAAACCTAGGTGCGTCTTATGGTCCGGTGCGTCTTATAGTCCGAAAAATACGGTACTTATTTATTATATTTACCAGTAAATTAACTAACGGCTGTCAGGATCAACATAAGAGTCTTTCCCAGAACTTTTCACTGGGTTGCTAATGGTGTGTGAGACCTGCAAAAGTGCTTTATTCCATTCTTAGTGCAACTTATCAAAAACCCAAGCCACAATTTTTTACATTCCTGAGTACTTTGTTTACTTGTAGGAAATGCAGCAAAGAAAATTAAAACCAGAGAGAAAAAAGACAGACTATTCGTGCTGCAGAGGAAAAAAGAATGAAACACACACAAAGTGTATTGCGTTCAATTCTGGTCGCCGCACCTCAAAAAAGACATGGAGGGGCATAATCGAACGGCGTCGACCAAATCGATGGGCGGCCATCTTCGGGGCCGGCTCTGCAAAATGGGCGGAGCCAAGCGTATTTTTGAAACACGCTTGGCGCCGGCCAAATCGCTCGCCGGGGTTAGATGAGATGGCCGACTCCGATTTTCAGCCATAATGGAAACCAGAGCCGGCCATCTCCGGCGAAATGAAAGGCATTTGGGCGTGGGAGGAGCCAGCATTTCTAGTGCACTGGCCCCCCTGACATGCCAGGTTTGGGGAGGCTCCCATTTACCAGCACAAGTGTAACAGGTGGGGGGTGGGCCTGGGTCCACCTTCCTCAAGTGCACTGCACCCACTACAAACTGCTCCAGGGACCTGCATATTGCTGTCAGGGAGCTGGGTATGACATTTGAGGCTGGCATACAGGCTGGCAAAAAATGTCTGATTTTTTTTGTGTGTGTGGGAGGGGGGTGGTGACCACTGGGGGAGTAAGGGGAGGTGATCCCCGCTTCCCTCCGGTGGTCATCTGGTCAGTTGGGGCACTTTTTTCGGACTTGGACCTAAATAAAAAGGGTCCAAATAAAACGGACCAAATTCTCCTGACGGCCAGCTTTCTTTTTTCCATTATCAACGCACGCACCCATCCTGCCTTCGCTACCATGCCAACACGCCCCCTTTCAACATTCGCCGGCTCCGCGATGGAACGCAGTTGAAACCGCCCAAAATCGGCTTTCGATTATGCCGATTTGGGCAGATTCAGGAGATCACCGCCCATCTCCCGATTTGTGCTGGAAGATAGGAGGCGATCACTTTTGAAAATGAGCTGGATAGTGGAATTGGAAAAGGTGCAGAGAAGGGCGACAAAGATGATACAGGGGATGGGACAGCTTCGCTATCAGGATAGGCTGAAGAGGCTGGGGCTCTTCAGATTGGAGAAAAGGTGGCTGAGGGGAGATATGATAGAGGTCTATAAGATAATGAGTGGAATGGGTCGATGTGGAGCATCTGTTTACGCTTTCCAAAAACACTAGGACAAGGGGGCATGCGATGAAGCTGCAGTGTGGTAAATTTAAAACGAATCAGAGGAAATGTTTCTTCACTCAACGTGTAGTTAAACTCTGGAATTCGCTGCCGGAAAAGGTGGTTAAGGCGGTTAACTTAGCGGACTTCAAAAAAGGGTTGGACGGCTTCCTGGAAGAAAAAGCCATAGAATGTTATTGAATGGATGAGGGAATACAGTATTTCTAGGATAGGCCTGACAAATTGTTTGTTCTTTTGGCCGCTGTCAGTGACAGGGTGCTGGGCTCGATGGACCCTTGGTCTGTCCCAGCATGGCGATGCTTATGTACTTATGTAAAGTCTAGATTCTGCCAAGTCTGGTATTACATGGAATCCTTCAGTACAAGGCACAGGAACATCCCAGTGTTTCATTGCTGAAGCCCAGGGTTATTTACCCAAGATGGAAGGAGACATTAAAATTGTCCTGGATTGGGATGGAACGAGAACACTCAATTTAGTCGTGGAGGGGCATTTTTGATATGATGTCTAAGTCTGACTTCGGAGATTTTGCAAAAAACGTCCAAAGGTACTTTTCAAAAAAGAAAAGCGTCTATCTTTCCCCCCCCCCCCAAAAAAAAAAAACCACTGTTTTGAACAAGGTCCATTTAAAAAAAAACAAACTCCAAGTGCAAAATACACAAAATCAAGCCGAGATGTAGGAGGAGCCAGCATTTTTAGTAGACTGGTCCCCCAGACATCCCAGGAGACAAATGGGGCACTCTAGGGGCACTGCAGTGGACTTCAAAAACAAGCTCCCAGATAAACAACTCACCGCTTCTCCCTTATTTTGTCTGCTGAGCCCCCCCCCCCCCCCCACAAACCCACTACTCCCAACTGTACACCACCACAGTAACCTTTATGGGTGAAGGAGACACTTATATGTGGGTACAGTGGGTTCCTGGTAAGTTTTGGTCAGCCCACAGTTTCCACCACAAATGTGACAGGTAGAGGGAGTTAGGGACCTGAGTCCACAAGCTATGGTGTACTACCCAGGGCCGCCGAGAGGGGGGGTGGGCAGGTGTGACAAAATTCCCCAGGCCTGGGCCTCCAAGGGGGGCCCGGTGCCGGGGTCAGGGCGCCGGCGCTGCAGTTCCTGGTCTCACCTGCCTGCCAGGGTTGCCAGCTGGGAAAATTTTTCCCAGCCCCAAACGAGCCAAAAACCCGCCCAAAAACCGCCCGTAGCCAATCCCCATCTCCCGCGTCACCGAACCCCGCCCCTCACGTCACCAGCCCCCCCCCGCATCACCTAACCCCGCCTCCCACATCACTAGCCCCGCCCCCTACGTCATCCCTGACGTCAACCCCGCCCCTGAAAGGCTTCTATTGGTCCAAATTGGACCAATAGAAGCCCCGGAAAAGTTTCTATTGGACCGAATTGGACCAATAGAAGCTCCGGAAAAAAACGCCGAACTCGCACAGCGGCGACGGAAGAACCGCCCAAAAAACCGCTTCCCGCGGCCGGTGAAATTTTCCCGCCGCCGCTGGCGAAAACCCGCCCAATTGGGCGATAAAACCGGCCACCTGGCAACTTTGCTGCCTGACTCTTCAGCTCCGGGCCCCCTGCATTCGAAGCGGCAGTCACAGATCGCCTCCCTTCGGGCCTTCCCTCCCTGTGTCCCGCCCTCGCAGAAACCGGAAGTTACATCAGGCGAGGGCGGGACACAGGGAGGGAAGGCCAGAAGAGAGGCGATCTGCGACTGCTGCCTTGAATGCAGGGGGCCTGGAGCCGTGGAGGCAGGCAGGTGAGACTGCAGACTACAGCGGCAGGGGGAGCGGCAGGGGGAGCGATGGGGGGTGGCAGTGGTGGGGGTTGGAGGTGGGGGCGGCCTTGCTCCAGGTCCGGCCTAGTCTCTTGGCAGCCCTGCCACTACCCTACTCCAGGGACCTGCGTGCTGCTCCAATAGACTTGGCGCTAACATCTGAGGCTGTCATAGAGGCTGGGAAATCATATTTTTATTCCCATTTTTGGGGACTGGGAGGGAGTCAGTGACCACTGGGGGGTTATTGGGGGGTCACCCCTGATTCCCTCCAGTGGTCATCTGGTCATTTAGGGCACCCTTTTATGCCTTATTCATTATAAAAACAGGTCTAGCTCAAAACATCTCTCAGTTTTAGTCCTGGACGGTTTTGTTTTGTTCCATTATGGCTGTAAAATGTCCAAGTCTTAACAAGCCCATGATAAGCCCCCTTGTGTTTTGAACACACTTCTGACACACTTCATAGAAAAACATCTTAAAATTGGTTTTGAAAATATTGATTTGGACATTTCGACCTTTTTTTTTTCATCAAGGAGCTCTTGCCAGCTCTGCTTCCCAGAGCACTATAAAATAATTTTACAAGGCCCTGTATTTTTTTATTTATTTAGATTTTGCTCACACCTTTTTCAGTAGTAGCTCAAGGTGAGTTACATTCAGGTACTCTGGATAGTTCTCTGTCCCAGGAGGGCTCACAATCTAAGTTTCTACCTGAGGCAATGGAGAGTTAGGTGACTTGCCCAAGATCACAAGGAGCAGCAGTGGGATTTGAACCGGCCACCTCTGGATTGCAAGACCGGTGCTCTAACCATGCCACTGCATTTCTCTCCTTCTGTCTTTCTGTCTGGGTAAGCTTAGGAGTCCTTTTACTAGGCCACGGTAAAAAGTGGCCTGCGGTAGTGTGGGTGCATGTTTTTGGAGTGCGCTGTGCCATTTTTCACCGTGGTTGGTCAAGAAAGCTTTTTTATAAAGGGGGCAGTAAATGGCCATGCGCTAAAATTAAAGGTCGTGCATGGCTATTTACTGCCTGAGCCCTTACTGCCACCCATTGACATCGTTGAGGGCTCACGCGCTACATGTACGATACTCATGCAGCATATACCAATGTAGGCCCACTGCCGATTACAGCTGGGAACTCTACACTGCCTCAATCTTGATTGACTGCACTTTTTGTCCTTTAGATTATAAGCTCCTTTGAGCAGGGGCTGTCCTTCTTTGTTAATTGTACAGCGCTGCGCAACTCTGGTAGCGCTTTAGAAATGTTAAATTGTAGTAGTAGTAGTAGGAACACTCCACATGGTAGAATTATATTTAAATATATTTTCTACCGTGGGAAACAGAACACCAACCTCAACATTACTGCCGGGTGGGCGCGCTACCCGGGCGGTAGTGTCGATTTGGCAGGCCCTACATGCACGGTAGCCTGACTGCCCCTTTGTAAAAAGACCCCTATTAGTGACTTGTTCACAAGTTAAACAAAACTGACCCTAACAATACGCAGAACTCAGACAATATTCACTTGTTCATTTTCAATAGTGACGTTTTTGCTGGAACTCAGAAAAATAAAATTCTTGGAAATTATTTTATCATTAACTGCCTCTTCCACAAAAGTTAGGCTAAGCTAAATTAGATAGTTTTATCCTGATCTAAACAGTAGCCCAGAACTTTTAAACTAGGAGATATTGGTCACTGGTCCTCCATCACAAATATGAACTTTTTGCCTCCTCACTGCTTGTGTGTCCATTGCAAGTCTTGGATGCACGACGCAAAGTGGTTCTCTTATATCTCTACTAGCCGTTGAGCCCGTAAAAACGGGCTAGTAAAGGAAGGGGGGGTTTGAAAGGCCTCCCCCCGGATAGGTCGCCACCCCCCCTCGGAGTCCCCTCCGCCACCCCTCCACCCGGGCCGGGTACCTGGCTTCACTATTCAAACCGCCGGAACGCAGCACACAGCTCATCTGAGCTGCCGTCGGCCTTCCTTCTTCTCTGAGTGTGTTCCGCCCTCGTGTGACGTAACGTCGGCGAGGGCGAGACACAGGCAGGTAAGGAAGGCCAACGGCAGCTCAGATGAGCTGTGTGCTGCGTTCCGGAGGTTTGAATAGTGAAGCCAGGTACCCGGGCCGGGTGGAGGGTGGGTTTCGGCGGCGGCGACTCCGGGTGGGTGGGGGGAGCGGTAGCGGCAACCCTGGGGGGGGGAGCGGTGGCGATGGTGGTTCCCTCTCTGTCACTCTCCCGTCATCACGTATTGACGCGGGGGTGGGACAGAGAGGGTCTCTACTGCGCATTTGCGAGTGAGTACGCCTCTTGCCATTTATATGTTTGATACCAGTAGTTCTCAATCCAGTCGTTAAGAACATCCTGTCTGGTCTAAACTTTAGACTATCCATAATGCCTTTGTATCGCTCCATGGTGCGACCGCACCTCGAATATTGTGTTCAATTCTGGTTGCCGCATCTCAAAAAAGATATAGTGGAATTAGAAAAGGTGCAGAGAAGGGTGACGAAAATGATAACGGGGATGGGACGACTTCCCTATGAGGAAAGGCTAAAGCGGCTAGGGCTCTTCAGCTTGGAGAAAAGGCAGCTGAGGGAAGATATGATAGAGGTCTATAAAATAATGAGTGGAGTTGAACGGGTAGATGTGAAGCGTCTGCTTATGCTTTCCAAAAATACTAGGACTAGGAGGCATGCGATGAAGCTACAAAGTAGTAAATTTAAGATGAATCGGAGAAACGTTTTCTTCACTCAACTTGTAATTAAACTCTGGAATTCGTTGCCAGAGAATGTGGTAAAGGCGGTTAGCTTAGCAGAGTTTTAAAAAGGTTTGCATGGCTTCCTAAAGGAAAAGTCCACAGATCATTATTAAATTGCACTTGGGGAAAATCCACTATTTCTGGGATAAGCGGCATAAAATGTTTTGTACTTTTTGGGGACCTTGCCAGGTATTTGTGACCTGGATTGGCCACTGTTGGAAACAGGATGCTGGCCTTGATGGACCTTTGATCTGTCCCAGTATGGCAATAGTTATGTACTTAAGTCATAAATATACATGTGATATATTTGCATATGCTGGTGATTCATTATGTTCAATTATCAAGAATATTCATTGTAGATATCCAAGTAACCATAGTAGGTTAGGGTGTCCCCTATGGACTGAGTTCAGGTTGGCTCCGATGCAACACCCAATAATTTAGTGCTCACTTATGACAATGTTTCTTTTCATTTTGTTTTATATTTTCCAAATATACCTCAAGAAAGCCTTGAATTTGGGATAAACTGAACAGGTGGAGTAGCAGCCTGAAAATAATAAGAGGGTAGAAAACCTCTAACCATGAAATGAAGAAACCATCCTTCTTAGAGAACTCCAGTTAGCGTACAAGAAGGGTGGATCCAACAGAAATAATGGAACAAGTGGTAGGAAAAATTGTATAAAGTAATACAAGAGAACAAAAAGTATATTCTGTATCAAAAATTAAACAATCGCCTTTCTCATTAAGAGGAGGGATCAACCGACTGCTTAAACATTCACTATAACTTGATTAGAAGTCTTTGCTTTTAGAAAAATTCTAAGTTGAGTTGGGGAATTTCGTACTGATGCTTTGCATCCCTGCAACAAAATTGCAGTCCCTCAGTCATTGCCTACTACATGTTTACCCAGTGCATCCTTAGAGTTGGGAGATGTCCCAGAAGAGGGAGAGAGATGAGCAGTTGTGGCTCCTTCTTACTGAAGCAGAAGTAAGGAGAAGGTTGGGAATTACAGGCCAGTTAGTCTGACCTCAGTGGTAAGTAAATTAAGGGGTAGTTAAATAGGTGTAGTAAAAAGTGGCCTTTTATCACACCTTAATTTACTGTGGGAGTCAAAAATCTGTGGTATCTAAATACCACAGTTACTAACTCTGGCGGTATATGAAGAATGCAACTTGTGATAAACCTCACAACAGTGGCGTAGCCAAGGGTGGGCTTGGGTGGGCCCAGGCCCACCCACTTTCAGCTCAGGCCCACCAGTAGCAGCACACCTATGATGTGGCCGGCAGAGATTCCCAAGCTGAAAACTCCCAACAACTGTTCCTCCTGCATACCTTATAAATAGCAGATCTTCACCTGCAGGAAGCAGCGACTGATACTACTACTACTACTTAACATTTCTAGAGCGCTACTAGGGTTACGCAGCGCTGTACAATTTAACAAAGAGAGACAGTCCCTGCTCAAAGAGCTTACAATCTAATAGACAAGTGAACGGTCGGTCCGATCGGGGCAGTCAAATTGGGGCAGTCTGGATTCACTGAACGGTAAGGGTTAGGTGCCGAACGCAGCATTGAAGAGGTGGGCTTTAAGCAAAGACTTGAAGATGGGCAGGGAGGGGGCTTGGCGTAAGGGTTCAGGAAGGTTGTTCCAAGCATAGGGTGAGGCGAGGCAGAATGAGCGGAGCCTGGAGTTGGCGGTGGTGGAGAAGGGTACTGAGAGGAGGGATTTATCCTGTGAACGGAGGTTACGGGCGGGAACGTAAGGGGAGATGAGGGTAGAGAGGTAGTGAGGGGCAGCAGACTGAGTGCATTTGTAGGTAAGAAGGAGAAGCTTGAATTGAATGCGGTATCTGATCGGAAGCCAGTGAAGTGACCTGAGGAGAGGGGTGATATGAGTATATCGGTTCTGGCGGAATATGAGACGTGCAGCAGAGTTCTGAACAGACTGAAGGGGGGATAGATGGCTAAGTGGGAGGCCGGTGAGGAGTAAGTTGCAGTAGTCCAGGCGAGAGGTAATGAGAGCGTGGACGAGAGTTCGGGTGGTGTGTTCAGAGAGGAAAGGGCGAATTTTGCTGATGTTAAAGAGGAAGAAGCGACAGGTCTTGGCTATCTGCTGGATATGCGCAGAGAAGGAAAGAGAGGAGTCTCCAGATTATTGACCCTCCCACCTTATCATCTAGTATTTCTAATCTCCTCCCCTCCATCATGTCCTCCGAGTCTGTTGACGAGGCTGTCTCCGCTTACAATGCCACTCTCTCCTCTGCTCTGGACACCCTTGCACCATCCACCTCCCGTCCCACAAGGCGTACTAATCCCCAGCCCTGGCTGACCCCTTGCATCCGTTACCTTCGCTCCTGCGCCCGATCTGCTGAACGCCTCTGGAGGAAATCTCGCACCCATTCAGATTTCCTTCACTACAAATTCATGCTATCCTCCTTCCAGTCCTCACTATTCCTTGCCAAACAGGACTATTACACCCAATTGACTAATTCTCTCAGCTCTAACCCTCGTCGTCTCTTCGCCACCCTTAACTCCCTCCTCAAAGTGCCCTCCGCTCCCACCCCCCCGTCACTCTCTCCTCAATCACTGGCTGACTACTTCCGCGACAAGGTGCAAAAGATCAACCTTGAGTTCACTACCAAGCCACCTCCTCCTCTTCACCCTTCAACCCTCTCCCTCAACCAACCAACCCAGACCTCTTTCTCCTCCTTTCCTGATATCTCCGAGGAGGAAACCGCCCGCCTTCTTTCCTCCTCAAAATGCACCACTTGTTCCTCTGATCCCATCCCCACCAACTTACTTAACACCATCTCTCCTACTATCACCCCCTCCATCTGTCATATCCTCAACCTCTCTCTCTCCACTGCAACTGTCCCCGACACCTTCAAGCATGCTGTAGTCACGCCACTCCTCAAAAAACCATCACTAGACCCTACCTGTCCCTCCAACTACCGCCCCATCTCCCTCCTACCCTTCCTCTCCAAGACACTTGAGCGCGCAGTCCACAGCCGCTGCCTTGATTTTCTCTCCTCTCATGCCATCCTTGATCCGCTTCAATCCGGTTTTCGCCCTCTTCACTCGACAGAAACAGCACTTTCTAAAGTCTGTAATGACCTGTTCCTTGCCAAATCCAGAGGCCACTACTCCATCCTCATCCTCCTGGATCTATCCGCTGCTTTTGACACTGTCAATCATGACTTACTTCTTGCCACACTGTCCTCATTTGGGTTCCAGGGCTCTGTCCTCTCCTGGTTCTCCTCCTATCTCTCCCACCGCACCTTCAAAGTTCACTCTCATGGATCTTCCTCCACCCCCATCCCCTTATCTGTTGGTGTTCCCCAGGGATCGGTCCTTGGACCCCTTCTCTTCTCAATCTACACCTCTTCCCTGGGCTCCCTGATCTCATCTCATGGTTTCCAGTATCATCTCTATGCTGATGACACCCAACTGTATCTCTCCACACCAGACATCACCGCGGAGACCCAGGCAAAGGTATCGGCCTGCTTATCCGACATTGCTGCCTGGATGTCCAACCGCCACCTGAAACTGAACATGTCCAAGACCGAGCTTATCGTCTTTCCACCAAAACCCACTTCTCCTCTTCCTCCACTTTCTATCTCAGTTGATAACACCCTCATCCTCCCCGTCTCATCTGCCCGCAACCTCGGAGTCATCTTTGACTCCTCTCTTTCCTTCTCTGCGCATATCCAGCAGATAGCCAAGACCTGTCGCTTCTTCCTCTTTAACATCAGCAAAATACTGTTTACACCAGCCCCACAGCCTTCCCTCTGACGTATTCCCGCCTATGCGGAAACAGGAAGCTGCATCAGTGAGAAGGATGTGGGGCCTACATAGTGTGTATTAGTTGTTCCTCACTGCCGGTGAAAATCTGAAATTTAAAAGGTGTGCAGGAGAGGAGGGATATTTGAGAGACCATATGGCATACAGGCGAGAGGAGAGACCAAATCACCTATGGGATGGGATGGGGTGGGGTTCTTCTGCCAACCCATCTTGGGCCCAGGCCCACCCAAAATTGGGTGTCTGGCTACGCCCCTGCCTCACAAACTTCATTCTTTATGCCTCCTGAGAACATTGTGCTGCTAAGCTGAGGCTTGATGCTCCTGGAGGGCACCTTGGAGGAGTGGTGTAGCCAGACCCAGTTTTTAGGATGGGCCCGGAGTTAACTTGGATGGGCCCTTCCATACCATGCCCCCCCCCCCCCCCCCCCATGGAGATCTAAAAAATGTAGGTTTTTTTTTTCACCTACCTCATCAACCTCTCTCCTCCTCTGTGGCGTCTCAGCATCTGCCCACCCGTCGCTGAGCCCCATCCCTCCCTGGTATACCTTACAGGCACCCCCAGTGCCTGTAGTGATCCGTTAGTGCTGCCTGCGCTGGCCCTGCAGGCTTCCATCGGCTGAATCCCACCAGACAGGAAGCAGGAAATGACATCAGCAAGGGCTCTATGACAGCTTCAGGAACTATAGAGAACTATAGACATTCTTAATAGGCTTCTATGCATACCTGAGAAGTAGCCTAGTGGTTAATTTAGTTGACTAAGAACTAAGGAACCCAGGTTCAAATTCCATTTTGGCTTTGTGGTGTTTTTTGTTTTATTAAATTTTGAGTCTTCAATACCTACTGTACCTGAATAAATAAGACACCTGCAAGTCTGAATGCTATTGAAATGGTGACCATTCAGGTACGGTAGGTATGTCCCTGGAAGGCTCACAATTTAATTAAAAAACAAACACAAACAGCTGATATGGGTTTTGAAGCTGGACCCCCCTGGGTGTCAGACCACTGCCTAAACCCTTAGGCTACCCCTTTCAATGGCACAGATGTCTGTGTGGCCTTTTTCTAGGATGGATACTCCTATTCTGCCACACAAATGCTCATGTCCTTTGTTTTCCCTGTGTTCATAATCTGGACATTTCAGTTTGTAAAATGGATGTTCATGCTGGACATCGCCAGCACATAGAAGTCCATTTCTCATGTATTTTAGAACATGTCATATGTCATCAGAGAAATGGACATCCATGTGTGACATACAGGCTTGAACGTTCATATTCTGAGCTGTAACATTCAAATGCAACTGACTAAAGAACAGGGAAGCCCAAGCTTACAATGATCAAGTTGATATATATATTACCAATTGTATCTGTACTCTGAAATGGCATGAGTCATGACGGAAAATTGTAAGCCACATTGAGCCTGCAAATAGGCGGGAAAATGTGGGATACAAATGCAACAAATAAATACATAAATAAATAAATATAAAACAAATCTAAAAGCTACTACCATCCAAATCTGGGTTCAGTCATAAGAACATAAGAGTAGTCATAATGGGTCAGACCAATGGTCAATCTAGCCCAGTATCCTATTTTCCAAACAGTGGCCAATCCAGCTCAGAAGTACCTGGCAGAAACCCAAATCATGGCAACACTCCATACTACAAATCACAGGGCAAGCAGAGCAGACTATGGATTTTCCTCCAGGAATTTATCCAAACCTTTTTTAAACCCAGATACGCTAACCGCTGTTACCACCTCCTCTGGCAAAGTGTTCCAGAGCTTAACTATTCATTGAATGAAAAATTATTTCCTCCTATTTGTTTTAGACGTATTTCCATGTAACTTCCTTGAGTGTCCCATAGGCTTTGTACTTTTGGAACGAGTAAAAAATCGATTTACTTCTACTCGTTCTACACCACTCAGGATTTTGTAGACCTCAATCATGTATCCCCTCATCCGTCTCTTTTCAAAACTGAAGAGCCCTAACCCCTTTAGCCTTTCCTCGTATGATAGGAGTTCCATCCCCTTTATCATTTTGGTCGCTCTTCTTTGAAACTATTCTAATTCCGCTATATCTTTTTTGAGATATGGCGACCAGAACTGAATGTAATACTCAAGGTACGGTAGCACCATGGAATGATACACAGGCATTATGGTATTTTCGGCCATAAAGATAATAACTTTTACCACGGGCAATCTGCAATTTGAAGGTCAATTTTGAATTAAAATGATGCACAAATGGTGGACTTCAGTATGGATCAAGTCTGTTTTTCAAAACCCACAATGGAAAAAAAAACATCTAGGAATTCATCTCTACTGATGACTAATAAGATGTAGATTATTTTCATTAAACCATAGGAAAATCTGTTGTTAATGTTCCGCCTTGGCCTTTAATGCCCAATTTATGTCATGATCTATGGGCAAAAACAACATTTCATCTGCATAAATACAATACTTGATCCGCAGGGCTCTAATCATTTCACATAGTGGATGCAAATAGATTGAATGAGGCTGCTCATAATGCAAATCTTGGCAGAACTCAGCGTGTCGGCTTGTTCCAATCAGGCATATCCTTACCTTGACACACCTGGAACATTCTTTCAAATAAAATAAGAGAGGAAACAATATCTGTATTCCAGTGCCAAATACATATAGTATCTGGAAAATAATTGCACGATCTACT
Organism: Microcaecilia unicolor; assembly: GCF_901765095.1. NCBI lineage: Eukaryota > Metazoa > Chordata > Amphibia > Gymnophiona > Siphonopidae > Microcaecilia > Microcaecilia unicolor. Next base: position 325,295,260 of record NC_044036.1, on the reverse strand, counting down.
GTGTTAATTGCAGCAACTCACCCCCCCCCCCCCCACACTCACACAAAATGTGGCAATAAAACCTTTTTTCACTTGAGGGTACACAACCATATATGCAGGGCTGAAAGACCTTTGTGGAGGAGTGGCATAGTGGTTAGGGTGGTGGACTTTGGTCCTGGGGAACTGAGGAACTGAGTTTGATTCCCACTTCAGGCAGATCCTTGTGACTCTGGGCAAGTCACTTAACCCTCCATTGCCCCATGTAAGCTGCATTGAGCCTGCCATGAGTGGGAAAGTGCGGGGTACAAATGTAACAAAAATAAAATAGATACTATTGGAGATTCTACATGGAATGTTGCTACTATTGGAGATTCTAAATGGAATGTTGCTATTCCACTAGCAACATTCCATATAGAAGGCTGCACAGGCTTCTGTTTCTGTGAGTCTGACGTCCTGCACGTATGTGCAGGACGTCAGACTCGCAGAAGCCTGCGCGGCCACATTGGTGATCTGCAAGGGCCGACTTCTACATGGAATGTTGCTAGTGGAATATAGCAACATTCCATGTAGAATCTCAAATAGTAGCAACAGTGGAGGAGTGACCTATTGGTTAGGGTGGTGGACTTTGGTCCTGGGGAACTGGGTTCGATTCCCACTGCAGGCACAGGCAGCTCCTTGTGACTCTGGGCAAGTCACTTAACCCTTCATTGCCCCATGTATGCCGCATTGAGCCTACCATGAGTGGGAAAGCGCGGGGTACAAATGTAACAAAATAAATAAATATAGCATCAAAGCCAGATTGATACTTGTCTGGGATGTGATGATCATGTATAAATTCTAGAAGTCGAGATTGGACTGTCTATTCAATAACTTTAACCCAAAAGTTGGTTCCAATATTGGCTGATAACTGCTTAGAGAGCTGGGATAACTTGTAATAACGAGGCTTTTTTTTTTTTTTTTTTACCATGGCTACATATGCAGAGATATGTTCTTTTCAGCCACAGTTTACACCCAGGAAAAATATTTAAATAACAATTAACCCAAAGCATGAGACCAGGGCTATGAATTACAAACACAAGCTTTGAATCAGAACCCATTAACATCTGTGTAGTGTTCTCCCTATGAAACGAAACCCAAACGTTCATATAGACATGTCCTCAGTCGTAACCAAATAGTACTCTAGAGATTTTGGTAGCATCATCAGCCAGTTGAAGATCTGTTTAATTAGCTGAGATGTAGTCAGTCATGACTTTTTTTTTGTAAGCTAAGAACAATCATGAATTCGTCTCAGCTACAAGTAAATCTCCCAATGGATTAATTAACAAGGGTTTATAATCCATAATTCTACATATCAACACAATTTCTTCCAGTGCGATCGCAAACTAGAGCCTTGGATATCCAGAGAAACTAGTCTAGTGTGTCCAGTAGAAGGGGATTCTAGACCCAATTATTAGTTTAACAAATTCATAGGTTATATTTATTGCCATCTACAAACCTAGGTCAGTCTGGACTGCTTGACCTAGTGTTCATGTATGCAGCGGGGCAGAGCCTGAACTAGATGTCTCTCTGTGATGTCCTAGATGAAGTGGCCATCCATACTGCATTTAGAACCCTACGGAGCCTTTTACGAAGCTGTGGGAAGGCTAAAGCATGGGTAGCGTGTGCCAAATCGGCACTACCGCTGGAATAGGGCGTTTGCCCAGTGGTAGTTCCGAGTTTGGCACGTGCCGAATCTCACAGTAGAAAATATTTTTCTGTTTTCTACCACGGAGGCGTTCTCTGTGGTAATCGGCAGAGCGGCCATGTTGGCACAGGCTTCTTTGGTTACTGAGTGGGTAGCACGTGAGCCCTTACCACTAGGTCAATGGCTGGCGGTAAGGGATCAGACCATAAATAGGTGCGCACATTTTAATTTTTGCACACACCCATTTTCCGGCCCATTAAAAAATGGCCTTTTCTCAGCCATGATAAAAAGTGACCCAACCCGCCAGGGGCGTAGCCAGGCAATAAATTTTGGGTGGGCCTAGGCAAGAAGTGGGTGGGCAGCAAGTGTTCTCTCTCTCCCTCCCCCCCCCCCCCCCCCCCCCCACAACCAAAAATATATCTCAGCTGGCAGGAAAATGCTTCTTTCCACCTCGGCAGTCTACAGCAGGCATGCACTGAAAACTGAGCGTGTGCAGGTGCCGGTAGCATGGAGAGTAGCGTTTTCGTTACCATCAGGGGGAAGTCTTCAGCTGACGGAGCTTGGGATCCCCACTAGCTATCACTAAACATGTGTTACTGCTGCGTGGGCCTTAGCCAGTGGTGTGCTGGAGCGGGCTCTCACAGGCTCGCGAGAGCCGTTTGTTAAGTTTTTAAGAATTTTGGGAGCCGGTTATTAAAGTAGGCCTCCCCATGGCTACTTTAACAACTGACTCCCAAAATGTGGGCTTGGGCCCCCTCCTGAATTCTCTTTTACTTTGCTGGCAGTGATGCTGGCCCCACCAGCCAAGTAAATAGACTGCTGCTGCTCCCTGCTCCTTGTTTCTGATTCTGAGCATTAGGCTGGGACTTTTCATGCAAGCGCAAGAAGGTTCCATCATGCTGCTCAGAGCCAGAAACAAGCAGCAGAGAATGGTGGCAGTCCATTTATTGGCTGGTGGGGCTCGGCAAAGGTATGCCTAGCGTGCCCGCACAAGGGGAGAGAGAGGTATGTATTCCCCCCCCCCAAAAAAAAAAAAAAAAAAATTCAGGGTTGGCTATGCCCGGAGAGAGATCCCGTTGTTAAAAATTTACCAGCACACCCCTGGCCTTAGCTCTAAGCGGGTGGGCCCCAGCCCACCCAGGCCCATCTGTGGCTACGCCACTGCAGCCCGCACAGAAACATGCCCAGACTAACGCAGGCCACATTTTCCCGTGGCTTTATAAAAGGACCCTCTATTGAATAATCTGCATTAGGGGCCAGATTCAGTAAATGGCACCCAAAGTTAGGTCTAACAAAAGCCTGTGTTAATCTCAGTCCAGGACTTATATGGTAATTAAAACAAACTAGACCTCAGAAGCACCTAGTGCTCAGTGCTGAAGCACAGACAGTTTAGCACTAAATGGACAGCTGCTTAATCATAGGTCAGAAAAACCTCCATACGTTCAACTTGTATTATTTTCACACTTGCATCTTTTATCATTTTTAATCTTGCATTTAAAATATCAAAACGCTCATAAGGCACTTAACTTCAGGCACTCAGCTTTGTTCCAACGCCGTTGTTCTCTAGGATTTATAAACCGTTAAATCTCAGTAGGTCCAAGGTGGTGAACAATAACCTCATATGTACCTCACACATACATGATTTCATAGTGAACATCATGCAGAAATAAAAATTAAGACAAATTTTGAGCATGAATAAAATGCTTCCAAAATAAATATGTTTTCAAATATTTACAGAAATGTAACTGACTGTGGTGGTTTAACAAACATTGAAAGATTGTTCCAAATTAGAACACCCTCATGCAAAGAAAAACTATTTAAGACTTATTTTTTTTAATTTGTACCTTTCAAAAGTGATCATTTATACGAGAATTCAGTGAGCCTTTTGTAAAATACCTTGCACATTTTGAATGTTTCTCTTTGAACGTCCCTTTTCCTAACTAGGGGTTCCTTTTACAAAGGCACGCTGAAAATGGCTTGCGGTAGTGCGGGCGCAGGTTTTGGGTGTGCGCAGATCCATTTTTTAGCACGCCTGCAAAAAATGCCTCTTTTTTTGGCCAAACATGGACGTGCGGCAAAATCAAAATTGCCGCACGTTCATTTTGGGTCTGAGTCTTTACAGCCAGCCATAGACCTAGCGGTAAAGAATTTGGGCGGTAATGACCTACATGCATCAGATGCCACTTGGCACACGTCCATTACACGCGAAAGAAAATGAAAAATATTTTTCAGACGCGCATAGTGGGCGCGCGCCAAAATTGAAGTTACTGCAAGGCGGTAACTCCAATTTGGTGTGTGTTGAATGCGCGTAGGCGCCTACGCAGCTTAGTAAAAGGGGCCCTAGATAATCAGGCTTCACATCTTGCACAAGCTGAAGAGGTAAATCCATAAATTTAATCTTCCTCAACTCTCTCGCTGTGAACGTATAGTCAACCCTTCTGTCAATAATTATAGCTCAGCCTCATCATCGTCTCCATGACCTTTCCTTCTTTTGGCATTACATGATATATGACGATAGCATAGTAGATGACGGTAGAAAAAGACCTGCATGGTCCATCCAGTCTGCCCAACAAGATAAACTCATATGTGTATACCTTACCTTGATTTGTACCTGCCTTTTTCAGGGCACAGACCGTACAAGTCTGCCCAGCAGTATTTCCCGCCTCCCAACCACCAGTCCCGCCTCCCATCACCGGCTCTGGCACGGACCGTATAAGTCTGCCCAGCACTATCCCTGCCTCCCACCACTGGCTCTGGCATAGACCGTATAAGTCTGCCCAGCACTAGTCCTGCCTCCCAACCACCAGCCCCGGCACAGACCGTATAAGTCTGCCCAGCACTAGCCCCGCCTCCCAACCACCAGCCCTGCCTCCCAACCACCAGCTCTGGCACAGACCGTACAAGTCTGCCCAGCAGTATTTCCCGCCTCCCAACCACCAGTCCCGCCTCCCATCACCGGCTCTGGCACAGACAGTATAAGTCTGCCCTCCTCTATCCTCGCCTCCCAATCACCAACCCCTCTTCCCCCACCTGCTCCACCACCCAATTTCGGCTAAGCTGCTGAGGATCCAAGAAGGCAGAGCAGTTTTCCTCCCCTATTCTTCTCTGTTTGTTTCCTGTCGCATAAAACATGAGCATGCCTGGCATTCCCTATCCAGCCAACATCTCCATGCTTTATTTAAAATTATTTTTGTAAGCAATTAAGAAAATTCAGTTAAGGTGTTCAATCAGTGCTTCGGCCTGAATGCAGTTTGACTACTTGGCAAGAGTAAGATGAAATGTCCAAGTTTGTTTTTCTTTCCCCATTATCTGAACAATCATCATATTCTTCATTCAAATTTTTTAACAAAGCTCATTTGTTTCCAGCTTCCCTATAGGATCTTTGTGCAGCAGGTTGGTTTCTTTGTTTTGTATTTCATTAATCTCACTTTTTGCCTAGAATTCTAACAGGAAACTGCTGGAGGAGTGGCATAGCCACCGAGAGGGGGGGGCAGGGGGGGACAAAATTCCCCGGGCCTCCAAAGTCCCACCCACCCTCCGTCGTCGACCGTCTGCCCCCTGCATTGAAATCGCAGTCTCACCTCTGTGAAAGCAGCGCTGCAGGCAGCAGAACGCCTCCCTTTGGCCCTCCTTCCCTCTCTGTGTCCCGCCCTTGTCTGACCTAACTTCCAAGAGGGCGGGACACAAGGAGGGAAGGAGGGCCGAAGGGAGGCGTTCTGCTGCCTGCAGCGCTGCTTTCACGGAGGTGAGACTGCGATTTCAATGCAGGGGGCCCGGCCCGGTGGTGGACGGAGGGGGGGAGTGATGGCGGTGACCTCGGGGGAGGGGTGGAGGGGGTGAGCAGTGGCTGCGGCGATCTCAGGGGGGAACGGTGGCGACTTTGGGGGTGGAGGGGGGGAGCGGCGGCGGCGACCTCGGGGGGGGGGCAGGGTGGCAAGGGCAGCAGGGGTGGGCCCGGCCCAGTCTCTTGACGGCCCTGGCTAGTGCAGCAGGCTTTGATCCTGGCAACCTGGATTCATTTCCCACTGCGGTTCCTTGTAACTTGGGCAAATCACTTATGGACCCTTTTACTAAGGTGCTCCCAAAAGTGGCCTGCGCTGGTATAGGCGCGTGTTTTGGATGCGCGCTGGTCCATTTCCTGAGCGTGCCTGGAAAAAAGGGATTTTTTTTATTGTGCCGGAAAATGAAAAACTGTTGTTAGACCCAAGTCTATTTGGAAACCACCAGTCCCACCAATACCGGCAATACAAACTTTCAAAACAATGATCCTTAAAGATTTGGACAAATTAAAAAAGAAGAGTGGCCCGTTGCATTGGAAGAACTATAATATCAGCATAGAAGAAATGAATGCACTAAAAGAATTGAAAAATGATAAAGGGATTATTATCAAAAAAGCTGACAAAGGCGGCGCAATTGTCCTTCAAAACCGACAGGATTACATCAATGAAGGACTAAGACAATTGAATGACGTACGGTACTACAAAAGAATACCATTAAATCCAACCAAAAGACTGCAGTCTCTTATTAACAGAACAACTAATAAAGCACTAAATGATGGTTATATTACCATCAAAGACAAAAAATTTCTCTGCCCAAAATATCCTATCACTCCAGTGATGTACTTCTTACCGAAAGTACACAAACAATTGATTAATCCACCAGGCAGACCAATTTTATCTGGTAGGAATTCTGTCCTCGAACCCTTGTCAATTTTCGTTGATGCTTTTCTCAGAGAAGAGGTACCGAAATATCCATCATACATTAGAGACACTACACACTTCTTATGCAAACGTCAAGATGTGGATCTCGACCAGCACAGCAATGTCTTAATGGTTACATTGGACGTATGTTCATTATACACGTCCATACCTCAAGACGAGGCTCTAGACACGATACAATCAGTCCTTGACAAGAGACCCAGGCCACATACAACACCTACAGAATTTTTGTTAACATTGGCAAGGATAGCCATGAAGGAAAACCACTTCATGTTTCTCGACAAATTTTACCTACAAACAAGTGGGGTGGCGATGGGAGCCACTTTCGCTCCATCAATAGCAAACTTATATATGTCAAGTTTTGAATCTTCTTGGATTACAAAATCCCCCTTCCAAGAAGTCATTCTACATTGGTGGAGATTCATCGATGACATTTTCATGCTTTGGTGGGGTTCATTGACCAACCTCCAACAATTCATGACATGGCTTAACAGCTGTAATCATGACATTCAATTCACTGAACAACACTCATCAGATTGCATACATTTTCTTGACGTTGAGGTCAATATTGTCTCAAAGAAATTCATTACAAAAGTATACAAGAAAAATACTGACAGAAACACATTTTTACACAGTTCCAGTTGCCATCCCAAGCACCTTAAAAATAGCCTTCCGTTCTCTCAATTGTTGAGACTTAGACGCATCTGCACAGATACTTCCATGTTTAAAATCCAAGCCAAACAATTGATGAGCGACTTATCAAAGAGAGGCTACAACAAGTCTGTGTTAAAAAAAGCATACCGCAGAGCAAAATTTAATGACAGAAGTTTACTTATGTCCAGCAAGTCAGCACATCAAACGGATGAAAACACATTCACAATGGTTATGCAGCATAATGAACACAGTCCCCTTCTCACCAATTTGATCAAAAACAGATGGGACATCATGAAATCTACCAGTGCATTTGAAAATGTTGATTTGCGCATTGCGTATGCGAGGACAACCAACATCAAAGAAATTATCAGTCCAGCTGATGTAAGATCTCTTACTACTAGTGAAAGGAAAATACAGGGACATTACAGATGTGGACATTGCCAAACATGCAAAATAACCAAACAGATTAAACAAGTCATTAATCCCAAAACGAAAAAAATTCACAAATTAGCACATTTCACGAATTGTTCATCTGATCACGTGGTATACATCATGTGCTGTCCTTGCAAAAAATTCTATATAGGCATGACAACAAGACCTCTACGAATCAGAATTCTAGAACACAGATCTAACATTCGTAGATGTGTTGTCAAAGAACCGATTGTGGAACACTGTATTTCTCACCAACATAAGTTCGAAGAGCTTCAATGTTTTGCAATAGACCATGTGGAGGCACACCATAGAGGAGGGAACCGTAAACTTACTTTGTTGAGAAGGGAAACCAAATGGATATTTGATTTTGACACTTTGGAACCGAATGGGCTTAACAGTTCCATTGATTGGCATAATTTTTACTGACGTCGCCGCGCAACACACACGCATAACAGTTCTATTGATTGGCACAACCTTCACTGACATCATCACGTAACACACGCGCAAGTATTTCAGGCAATTGAATGCATGAGAACGCTGAGGCGCCATTTTTTGAAATGCTGTACGCTTTCACTAAAGTATGTTTGATCGCGAGGTGAGATTTAATGTGCTAATGTTATATTTCTTTTCATGATAACAACTTCTTGCATTCATTTCATTCTGTTTTCAGCACATTTAAAGCACTCCGTTCCCGATGAAGCCAGGTTTTGGGCGAAACGGGTTCCCGTTGAACAGACATTGAAATTGAAGAGTGCCCAGCTCAAAAGCTAAGTGCAACAGTTAATGTTGGATTGTTAAACAATTATTGAAAAAAGAAAAAATATATACACACAAAAAGACATATTCCATATGCCACATTAGAGGCTATTAAAATTGCAAATTTATCTGAAATGAAGTTTTTTGCCCAATGATAGAATCGTGGCGTGTGTTATAAGAATAACATAACCGCGCACTAAACCCTGGGTATTCTACCCACGGTTTCTGAGGGCTTTTTCTTCATTTTTTGCAAGCACGTATTTTGACCTTAATGGCACTCACTGACTTAGCAGTAAGATCTCACGAGCTAACTGGGCGGCTAGTGTCCAGCACATGCTGACTGCTGATTACCGCCGGGTAAGTGCCCCGCGGTAGAAAATATTTTCTACTGCGTGTTTTGGGCGCACACCAAAAATGGAATTACTGCCCAGGGCATGCAGTAGCCAGGCGGTAGTGCCAATTTGACGCATGTTGGATGCATGTAAGCACCTACACACCTTAGTAAAAGGGCCCTTTAACCCTCCATTGCCCCAGGTACAAAAAACATAGATTGTGAGCCCTCTAGGGACAGGGAAAATACCTGCATATAATGTGTACAGCACTGTGTACGTCTAGTAGCACTATTGAAACAATTACTGGTAGTTATCACAAGTGCCCCTTTTCTGATTCCATACAATCCTGGATATATGTGTGCCTAAGTGATGGATTTGTGTGCAAAAATGTGTGTGTTTGAGTTCTGCTCATCTTCCACCTATAAAATGCATGCTATGTAAGATACATGCATATTTGTAAACTAGCTTCTAGACGGAATGTTGACATTTACACAGATATATGTACACATATGGGTTTATATGTCATTATTCTAAGGAATTATCCCCCTAATTCTAGAAAGCTGCATGCCCCAATTTCTGATTAGCGTGCAAATTTGCACATGTAACTCATAGAATCAGAACAGTTGTGCATGCAACTTGATGAATTAATTAGGCACTAATCCTCTAATTCTATGAACGACGCTAAAAATGGTGTGCAAATTTAGGTAGGTGCCCAATTTGTGGGTGCAATTTAATTGAATAATGAGCTCATTGGTGCTGATAATTGGCTTCTTAACAAGCACGTAAATTTAGGGGTGGGATCCACGCCTAAATTTTATACATGAGTTCAAAAAGGGGGAACAGAAATGGGAGGGTCATGGGTGGAAATGGGGGCATTCCTAAAATTAACATGCACAGTTATAGAAGGGAAAAGGGAAAGGGAATGGGACTTAACATACTGCCTTTCTGTGGTTTTTCCAACTACATTCAAAGTGGTTTACATATTATATGCAGGTACTTATTTGTACCTGGGACAATGGAGGGTTAAATGACTTGCCCAGAGTCACAAGGAGCTGCAGTGCAAATTGAACCCAGTTCCCCAGGATCAGAGTCCACTGCAATAACCACTAGGCTACTCCTTCACCTAATTTAGGTGTGTACATTGTTTATAGTTGGTGCAAATGGTTGCACCTAAAGTTACACATAGGATAACTCCATGAGAGTGGAGGAACACAAAACACTACAGTGAAAACATTACCAAAAAAGGAGTAGTGTACTGTCACGTCTGTGGTCATGACCCTCCTCGGGCTTGCCTTATTTCTGGCGGTCAGCTTCTGGGCTGGCTTCTGTCTGGTCTTTCTGAGTTAGCTCTGTCTCTGTGTGCTGGCTGCTTCCAGCATGGCTCTGATTTCTCCACTGTACTGCACCTGTGTGTGTTAAGCCTCTCTGTGCTTCTGTATGCCTTCTGCTTGTGTTTTGGTTTGTGTTCCTCTTGCCCTCTGGTGGCCAGACCTGGTGGCTGCATTGGATTGTCTGTATGCTGTTTCCCGTTCCAGACTTCAGCCAAGTCCAGTCCGGATCTTCCGGCCTGCCAGATTTGCTTGTCTTGTTTGAGCCTGCTCAGCACCCGTGGCTGCCGGGTGATTGCTGCAGCTGAGTCTCAGCTGCTGCTGGGCTTGTTAGCCATTTGGAAACTCTCTGCTTTGCCTTTGCATCGCCTAAGGCCCTGGTTTGTTGGTGCTTGTTGCACTTCTGCCTAGTCCAGTTTATAGTCTGAATTCTTGCCTGATTCTAGTTTAGTCTTTGTGTAGCTTCTTATACGGTATTGCTTGTTTGTCAGTCTGCCTCTTATCTATCAGTGTTTTTTTCCCTGTTTCAGTGGCTGCTTGCAGCTTTCAGTTCTGTCTCTTGTCTACCAGTGTTTGTTCCCTGTTTCAGTGGCTGCTTGCAGCTTTCAGTTCTGTCCCTTGTCTGTCTGAGAGTCCTAGTCTAGTATTTTGCCTAGCCTCCCTGTGTGTTCTAGTCCCAGTGTGTATCCTGCTGGTATCCAGTTCCGGCCCTGTCCGGTAAGTCCTGCCGGCCACCTGCACTCAGGGGCTTAACTCCTGAGGAACGGTGGTCAAGTGCAGGTGAAGTCTAACTGGCCCTGTCACAGTTCTGCCTTATCCCTGTGTGGGGTGGTTTTGCCTGCCACTGCTGGTCCTCGGCAGTGGCCCAAGGGCTCATGATCCTAGTTCCTGCTTTTGGAAAACGTGACATGTACTGAACACGACACTTACAAAGAAGACAGAGACCTGACGTAGATGTTTCAAAGGACTTTATTGTATAAAAGACTGACATGGCACCGTGTTTCAGCTGTAGTGCCTGCCTCAGGAGTCTAGTTGGTAACTGTAATGCAAATACACAAGAATCATGTCCAAAATAACAGCCACAAAATTCTTTGAAACATCTACTTCGTGACTGTCTTCTTCGGAAAAGTCTGTTAATTACACTGCTCCTTTTTTGGTTGTGTTCACACATGAAGTTAGGCATGATTACCAGGCATAAGCACTATTCTATAAACAGTGGCTAACTTTGGCGTCCTTTGCCGTCATGTTTCTATGTTTCTATGCTTAGGAACAGGTAGAATTGGGGGGTTACAGAGGATGGGCAGACTGGATGGGTCATTTGGCCTTTATCTGCCGTCATGTTTCTATGTTTACCAAGCTGCGGTAAAAAGGGCCCTGTGCTATTGTCGGGGGCCGTTTTTGCCATGCGCTGCTACCTTTTTAACTGCAGCGGGTAAAAAAGACTGAAAATAGTCATGGCCAATCTTACTACATGGCCATCAGGGGCATTTTCGAAAGAGAAGGGCGCCCATCTTCCGACACAAATCGGGAGATGGGCGTCCTTCTCTCAGGGTCGCCCAAATCGTCATAATCGAAAGCCAATTTTGGGAGTCCTCAACTGCAGTCCGTCGTGGGGATGACCAAAGTTCACGGGGGCATGTCAGAGGTGTAGCGAAGGTGGGACTGGGGCGTGCTTAAGAGATGGGAGACCTCGGCCGATAATGGAAAAAAGAAGGGCGTCCCTAACAAGCATTTGGTTGACTTTACTTGGTCCATTTTATTTCAAGACCAAGTCTCAAAAAGGTGGCCGAACTGACCAGATGACCACCGGAGGGAATCGGGTATGACCTCCCCTTACTCCCCCAGTGGTCACCAACCCCCTCCCACCCTAAATTCTTTTTTGCCAGCCTCTATGCCAGCCTCAAATATCATACCCAGCTCCATGACAGCAGTATGCAGGTCCCTGGAGCAGTTTTAGTGGGTGCAGTGCAGTTCAGGCAGGCGGACCCAGGCCCATCCCCCCCTACCTGTTACACTTGTGCTGGTAAATGTGAGCCCTTCAAAACCCACTGTACCCAATGTAGGTGCCTCCCCCTTCACCCCTTAGGGCTATGGTAGTGGTGTACAGTTGTGGGGAGTGGGTTTTAGGGGGGTTTGGGGGGCTCAGCACCAAAGGTAAGGGAGCTATGCACCTGGGAGCAATTTGTGAAGCCCACTGCAGTGCCCCCTAGGGTGCCCGATTGGTGTCCTGGTATGTGAGGGGGACCAGTGCACTATGAATGCTGGCTCCTCCCATGACCAAATGCCTTGGATTTGGTCGTTTTTGAGATGGGCGTCCTCGGTTTCCATTATCGCCGATAACCGGGGATGACCATCTCTAAGGTCAACCATCTCAACATTTAGGTCGACCATCTCTAAGGTCGACCTAAATGTTGAGATTTGGGCGTCCCCGACCGTATTATCGAAACGAAAGATGGACGCCCATCTTATTTCGATAATAGCGGTTTCCCCGCCCCTTCGCTGGGACGTCCTTAGAGATGGGCACCCTTAGAGATGGTCGTCCCCGTTCGATTATGCCCCTCCATGTCTTTTATCAGCTTTTTCACCCGCTGAGGTAAAAAGGGCCTCTGCACGTGACAAAATTCCCCCCCCCCCCCCTTCCCCGCTAGTGCAGGGCCCTTTTTACCATAGCTTAGTAAAAGGACCCCTTAGTGCATACTTTATAGAATTGCCCAGAATTTGCACCGTTATTTGAATAATTTTAGTGATAAAACTAATTATTTTCTGTGTGCTGATTATATTTGCTGTACACTGCCTTGGTTGAATTTCTTCAAACAGGTGCTAAGAAGCCTAATAAATACATAAATTTGGCTCTGTTTAGTGAGGAGTGAATTGAGCAGGAATCATCTTCAAAGCTTTCTTCTCTGCAACTGTGGTACTGCCAGTTCCCTGGTACATAAATAAGATAAATTACTTTGCTGTGAGACAAGCGGTAAAGTAGAAAAGAATTCAAGCTGGGAAGTGTAGCTTTTCTATATTTAAAGCACTATTTCCGAGGCAAAACCCAACTTTATTCACCGTGGACTCATTCACTGTGATAAAATGACAAAGACTTTATATAGGAGATTCCAGAATAAAATGCAGGCTTATTATAAAGCACCTAGAAGAAATCTTTCTAAAGGTTTAGCCTTAGACAGGTCTAGAAACAAGGCTTTAGCTGCAACATGGAGTGGAGGAGTAACCTAGTAGTTAGTGCAGTGGACTTTGATCCAGGGGAACTGGGTTCAATTCTCACTGCAGCTCCTCTAGGCAAGTCACTTAACCCTCCATTTCCCCAGGTACACTACCTGTATATGCTATGTAAACCGCTTCAAATGTAGCTGTCAAATCGCATTAACAAGGTTCGATGCACAATCTCAAAGAGTAGGAATGTTCCACGTAGAACCCCAAAGAATAGCAAGATTCCGCAGGAGTAGCCTAGTGGTTAGTGCAGCGGACATTGATCCTGGAAACTGTGTTCGATTCCCTCTGCAGCTCCTTGTGACGCTGGGCAAGTAACCGCCTCGAGTGTAGTTGCAAAAACCATAGACTACTACTACTTATCATTTCTAAAGCGCTACTAGGCATACGCAGCGCTGTACACTTGAACATGAAGAGACAGTCCCTGCTCGACAGAGCTTACAATCTAATTAGGACAAACAGGAGATAAGGGAATATTAAAGTGAGGATGATAAAATAAGGGTGCTGAACAAGTGAATAAGGAGTTAAAAGCTGCATCAAAAAGGTGGGCTTTTAGCTTAGATTTGAAGACGGCCAGAGATGGAGCTTGATGTACCGGCTCAGGAAGTCTATTCCAGGCATATGGTGCACATGCAGCAAGATAAAAGGAATGGAGTCTGGAGCTAGCAGTGGAGGAGAAGGGTGCAGATAAGAGACATTAACCCAGTGAACAGAGTTCCCGGGGAGGAATGTAGGGAGAAATGAGAGTGGAGAGGTACTGAGGAGCTGCACAGTGAATGCACTTATAGGTCAATAAGAGGAGTTTGAACTGTATGCGGAAACGGATAGGAAGCCAGTGAAGTGACTTGAGGAGAGGGCTAATATGAGCATAACGACACTGGCGGAATATTAGTCGTGCAGCAGAATTTTGAACAGATTGAAGAGGAGAGAGATGGCTAAGTGGGAGACCTGTGAGAAGCAAGTTGCAATAGTCTAAGCGAGAGGTGATAAGAGTGTGGATGAGGGTTCTGTTGGTGTGCTCAGAAAGGAAAGGGCGAATTTTGCTGATAATATAGAGAAAGAAACGACAGGTTTTAGCAGTCTGCTGAATATGTGCAGAGAAGGAGAGGGAGGAGAGGCTGTATATCAAGTCCCATTCACTTTCATGACAAAAAGTGTCATTGAGAAACATTATTCATGAACCACACAGGATGAAATGGGCATTTAGAAGGCATTGGACTGGTTATTCAGCCTGTGGATGTAAGCGGCTGGTTAGCTGATTCCAGCCATAGGCTGAAGTACCCAGATGTTCAATGTTCCAACATTGAATATCCAGGTATGTCCGCCAGCCAAGAAGTGAAGCAGGCACCAGCTGATATTCATACTGGTGTTTTGCTGTCCTAAAATTATGTGGTCACCTAGCCTGTTAGCGGACTGAAAATCACAGCTAATTAGCTAAGTTTATCCTCCGCCCTATCACCGTCCCCGGCCTGCCCCTACCTCTCAGGTTACGGGATTGCCAGTTAGTAGACTTATTCCGCAGCACTAACTAGCCGAGTGCCACTGAATATTGGCTGCTGGCTCACTCAACCCCCTCCCCTCCCCCGATATTCAGCCGGCAGCAGGCACCACAGTTAGCTGCTGCTGCCGGCACTGACCCCAGATATTCAATACCAGCCCGTATCCGGTGACAGGCACTGAATATCCAATTTCAGTTTTGGCCATGGCAACTTGACTGGCTAAGCAAATGTTGAGCACTAGCCGGTTAAGTTAATAGCTGTTAAAGATAGGCCCTGCTATTTAAGCGGCCTATCTTAACCGCTCAACTTAGCCGGTTTAGTCACACGGTTAGCTGCTAAGTGTTAGGTATTCAGTGAAGATAACCTGCTACCTTGCACTGAATATTTGCGCTTAGTCAGCTAAGTGTTATTTAACCAGCCAGGAGTCGTTCCTCCAAAGGGTCGTTCCTCCAAGAGTCTCTCCTGCTCGGTTAAACCCATTGGAATATAGACTCCTATAATTACAAGTTTGGTTGCATACACACAATGATTGTCCACAATTGTTTCAGTGCAAGTTCAGAAGTACAGTTTCTGCTCCCTGACGCGTCCTCTCCAAAAAAAATGATTACCACACACTGGCTTAATGCACAAAGTGGTCAAAGTGAATGGGCTGTATCAGCATTGCCTCGTAGCAGCCGCTAGCACAGCTTTGTAAAAGGGGGGAGGGGTAAGTATTGCGACCAAACCAGGGGCGTAGCCAGACTTCCGTGGGAGGGGGGTCCAGAGCTCGAGGGGAGGGGGCACATTTTAGCCCCCCCCCCCGCCGCCGCCCCCCTCTCGCCGCCATAGTCACCCCCGGTCTCTGCCGACCCCCCTCTCGCCGCGAACCCTCCCCCGCCGCCGCCTACCTTCCGTTTTGCTGGTGGGGGACCCCACTCCCCGCCAGCCGACGTCCTCTCCGACCGTTCTGCTGCAGAGAAAAGTCTTCTTCCTTGCATGCTGATATCCTGCACGTTGTATGTGCAGGACGGACGTCAGACTCAGAGAACAGACCTCTCCGCTTTGCCAAAGCAACTCCTCTTCTATATAACTTACACTGGTTACCAATAAAAGATAGAATATCTTTCAAGTTCTGTGTTTTTATTCACCAAATTCTATATGGTTTTGCTTCATCATATATGAACAGTCTCATTGAATTACCCCCACGTAATACCGGAAATTACAGCATACCCTAACGATCCAACTTAAATGCCTTAACCCTGCAACACAACGAAACCAAAGATCGTACTGGACATAACTTGACTCTTCCCCTTACAATTCCCTAACGTGTCTGTAACACATGAACTACATTCTACTACAACATCACTCTGTTATTTGCTTATACCGGTATTGGCGATCGCCTGTACGGTACTATGTAAGCCACATAGAGCCTGCAAATAGGTGGGAAAATGTGGGATACAAATGTAGCAAACAAATAAATAAATAAATGCCAGGCTCAGTGCTGATTGCTGGACTTTGTTGGCCTGCCTCCCGCAGGATGAACATCGGCCAGTTTGAGTTTTCTGAAACAGCAGGCAATTGAGAAATGGGAATATAAATTATTATTTATTTAGAAGCTCTTTTAAGCCGTGCTAAAAATCGGCCAGTGCTATCCCCAGTGCAGGTCTCTCCCGCGTGCTAGTAAAGCCACTTTTAGTGCAGCGGTAAAATGGCCTCATTTTCCATTTTTTTCTATTAATGGCTATGCGCTAATTTCCCCATTAGCATGTGAGTCCTTACTGCCATCTATTTTGTAGGTGGTACAGGCTCATCCCCTAACAAGGCAAGGAACACACCTACTCTCTGCCCCTATACATGCCCCCAGCACTAAAAATATATATTCTATTTTTAGCGCTGGGGAGTTTATCACAATTAGTGCTTACCAGGGCTTATTAAAAGAACCCTTTAGTAAAAGCTCTTGTATAGTACAGATTTCAACATTCTCTGTGGTTTCCATTAAATAAAACATAGACATCAGAAAATACACAACATACAATTATCAAACATATAAACGGTAAGTGACCGACTCACCTGCAAATGCGCAGTAGAGTCGGAACGCTGAGAGTGTAGAAGTCCAAGCCCCGCCTCCACCAGCAGTACAGCCCAATAGGGAGAAGGGCTTGGACAGGGGCGTGGAAATCGGAGGAGGAGGGAGCAGGGAGGGAAGGAGGGGGGCGGAACTGAGGGAAACAGACCCTGGGGGGAGGGCAGGGGAGACAGCAGGGTTGGTGTACGGGGGGGGGGGGGGGAGGCCATAGGAAAACAAAAAACTAGCCCGTTGTTACGGGCTTAACGGCTAGTTACAATATATTTGCAAGGAAACACACTCACAGTTTAGCCTCCACTTCTTCAGCAAAGTCAAAAACTAATATCTCACTGAGTAGCCTAGAACCACATAATTAACCAGTTTCTAAACTTTTCCCAGAAATCCTTCATGCCAGAGAGCAATCTCAATACAAGAGGCAAGATGTTCTACAAATGAGAACCTAGGTAAATAAATGAATATTTTTACAGCCAAGCCAGCTTAATCAGGTAAATGGCTTTAGAGATTGTCTTCACCATGAAGAGAGTAAATTTCTTGCTTAGTGAAAACTGCTAACCCAGGCTTGTCCAACTTTTTTCTATCGGGGGGGGGGGGGGGGGGGGCATATTTTAAATTTTGTAACATTTGGAGGGCCAATACACTCACTGTCAGATTTTGCTGCATGTTTCATCAAATAGTGGCAAAATACAACAGTGAATTGTCCTTTTCCCAGCCTTCATCTGATCTCTCTCTCATGTGTTACCATATGGCTCCAGAAAAGGAGGACGGATTGAGCCAGCCGGGTTTTACTTCCATTGCTTTCAATGGAAGTAATTGAGCCAGCCGGGTTTTACTTCCATTGCTTTCAAGCAATGGAAGTAAAACCCGGCTGGCTCAATCCGTCCTCCTTTTTCTGGAGCCATATGGTAACCCCCCTTCCCCCAGTCTTCATCCAGTCTCTTTACCCTCACCTGGCTTCAGCTGCAGAAGAAACAGTAAAATTTCCACTTTTCTACCACAACACAGTTCTCTCCAAGCTTGGGCCATGTGGAGCTGGAAGTTCGGGTTGATCTTGCAAGGCTCGAAACCACAAGAACAGCCCAAACCTCCTGCACCACATGGCTCAAGCTTACAGGGAGCTGAGTTATAGTGGAGAAGCAGGAATCCCACTGTAAGCATCACAAGAATTGCCAAGTTTCTGAGGGCCAGAAAAAGCACTTGGTGGGCCGGATTCTAGGTTGGACAAGTCTGTGCTAACCGGTTAAGTAAATGCATAAGATTACAACAGCAACAAGGCTGTCCTAACTTTGGGGGCCTTTAATTAAGCTGTGTCAGGCATTCCATGTTGATTTATTTATGCATTCTTGTATCCCGCCGTTATCCAAAACAAGTTTTGGTTCAAAGTGGCTTACAATTTACATTCTGGTTGAAATTACAATGATGGTTAGTTTTGCCAACTGCGTGTGCTAACCACATGGTTATTATTTATTTTATTTTTTGGGAGGGGGCATGTCAGGGGTGGAGCAAGGTTGTGGATGCACTATCCAGCACATGCTAGCTGAATAACGCAGACTTCATGTTGGAACCCTTACCACCTCTAAATCAGGAGGCAGGACGTGCCCCTATGTTCACTTTTTCAAATAGCTGCATGCTACTGCTGAAATTACCGCACGGCCAGAAATTCAACTATTAGAAAAAAAAGACTATTTTATGGCTGAGCTAGAAATGGCTTAGCACAAGGGAAAGACTGCACAATGGTGCGCTAAGCTCATTTGCTATCAAAGCTTATTTAAAGGATCCCTTTATCCGCTAAGCTGATGCCACGTTGGTCTGAATATTGGCCAGTGCCTGGTTAACTTCTGGTTGACTACACTGCCTCAGATCTTTAAATCCAGAGCCCAAACATGGTTCAGTTTTGAATATCCGGGCTTAATTAATCTTCGGATGTCAGTGGCTAAAAACTGCTGACTGCCATGGGCCTCATATTGGTCCCTGTGATGCCAACAAGGAGTGGCCTAGTGGTTAGGGTGGTGGACTCTGGTCCTGAGGAACTGAGTTCGATTCCCACTTCAGGCACAGCTCCTTGTGACTCTGGGCAAGTCACTTAACCCTACATTGCCCCAGGTACTAATAAGTATCTGTATATGTAAATTGCATTGAGCCTGCCACAAGTGGGAAAGCGTGGGGTACAAATGTAACTAAAATAAATAAATAACAACCAAAATCTGATCACTGTTATGGAAAAGGTATAATCTCCAAAGGAACAAAATGGGGGCTCTGAGATTCACAGAAAATTCTTATGAGAATTACATGGGGAAATTGCCTTCTAGGGATTAGGACGTACCCCGGTGGGTCAAATGCAGTTGGGACTGAAGCTCATTCTATTACAGAAAAAGCAAAGAAGTAAGAACAAAAACAAAAAAACAAAACATAAGCACTGAGCCTCTGAATTGCTGCAGAGCTCAAGGGCCAGTGTCACGCTTCACACGAAACACTGGATAGTGAGCCCTTGGGCTACTGCCGAGGATGGCAGCGGCAGGAGGAACACCCACCGGAACAGAAGCCACAGCAGAGAACAGGAAGATAGTCCACAAACCCAGCAGAACCGGGGCCAGGCAAATAAAGTCAAGGTCCAGCTGCAGGCACAGGTTCCAAGGCAGGCAGCAAGCAAAGTCCGAGTCCAGGTCCAGGCAAAGGTTCAAAGGCAGGCGGCAAGCAAAGTCAAAATCCAGGCAAAGGTTCAAAGGCAGGCGGCAAGCAAAGTCAAAGTCCAGGTCCAGGGGGCAGAAAGGAGAGCTGCAAGATGGCGCCGAGACGCTGAGTGATCGAAGTTAGTGGAGAGTGTGAATTGCTTTATCGTCTTTCTTCTGATCGCGATGCCCCATACTAAAAGAAAGGGAACGGTGAGAGCCTTACCCCTCCAGGCTCGCACATCCTCTCCAAAGCAAAGAATGCTCGATGACTTCGTAGCCCAGCGCCTTCCAACACAAACTGGAGGAGAAACTCCGCTAGACGCTGGTGCAGGGATTCAGGCGTCGTTGGAGAGTGAGATCTCTTTGTCTCCTCCAGATACTGGAACTCCACTCTGCCCTGCCGCAATTCGAGAGGGGAGAGCTGAACTACACAACCCGGAAGTCGGTGAAGTTGTGGCCAGCGGAGAGGGTCCCCCTTTGGAAATGGAGGCGGCAGTGGAAGGTAATCTAACGCGGGGAAACCCGCCTAGAGTGGTAACTCTTGATACGTTGTGGTTGGCAATGGAGAAAATGCAAAAACTTATAATTACCTCCACACAAGAGACTAAAAATCTTGCAATTACTGTTGATCAGCTTTCTAAGTCTATGGAAAAAATGAAACAAGGCTTAAATGATCAACAAAAGAGCTCCCAGGAAGAAACTGGGAAACTTAAAGAAAATGTTTCTGCAGTGATAAAAGACAACATAAATATGCGCCAAAGGATTGAACAAATTGAGAATTATAATAGAAGACTGAATATGCGAATTCTCAATTTCCCCAAACCAATAGGAATCTCACCATATGATATGTTCAAAAAATTTCTTGTGCAAAATTTAAAATTTTCCTCTCAAAATATTCCACCGGTAAATAAGATTTATTATTTACCTACTAAGAAGAATCCGGCTGAGACCCCTTTAAATTCGGAGAAAATTGAGGAGTTAAAAGATATCTCAATGATTTTGGAGGACTCATTATCCGAAGTAACGATAAGAGCGACTCTTCTAATCTCATTTGTATTTGAACAAGACTTTGACGCAGTATTAAAACTATACTTCAAGAATACTCAATTAGAGTTTTGTGGTCAGAAACTTTGGATCTTTCCAGATGTGACTAAACTTACTCAGGAGAGAAGGAAACAGTTTCTGGAAATGAGAGTGGAAATTAGATCTTTGGGGGCAACTTTTTTACTTGCCTACCCTTGCAAGTGTATTGTAAAATATTTAGGTATAAAATATGTGTTTTTTGCGACAACTCAACTGAGAGAATTCATAAATTTGAAAAAGATTGTTAAGTTATGAATCCAGTATAATTCAATGAGAAATGTTGGAAGTTAGGCTATGCCTTTCCTTTAATTATATTTTGATTAGATTCCCTGAATCAGTTTAGACCCCTCTCCCTTTTATCTGTCTTATAGTGGTCTAAGGTAGACATGGTGAATTAATTGTTCTTTTTTCCTTTTCATGTTATATTTGAAATTATATGTTTCATACATGCCTAATATTTCTTGTAACAAGCTTAAATACTTGTGAATATATAAAATGCATAAATAAAAAAAAAAAAAAAAAAGTCCAGGTCCAGGCACTAGGTTCAAAGGCAGAAACTGAAAGTAGCAAAAGCACAGCAACAAACAACCACAGAAGACACACCTCTGAGGACCTCTGTTGCAAGGCAAACTAGAAACACTTCCAGGTGGTTAATAAAGGCCAACAGCCAGGGAGTTCACCAGGTACGGAAACAGCTTAGTTCCAAAAAGTCTCGAGACCAACTGGCAGGCTAGAAAATCCGGACCGGACCGGCATGACTTCTGGAACCGGGAAAACCATCAACAGACAGTCCATTGCGACCACCAGGTCTGACCACCAGGGGGCGAGATGAATGAGAGCACGATACCGGGGCAGAGTCATAACAGCCAGATGCATTCTGTGCTGAAGGAGGGGGCAGGATGGCTCAGAGGCTCTACACTTACTTTTTTACTTCCTTACTTCAGGTTGGGCTGCTTGGATCCTTCTGGATGACAACAAGGAAAGGTGAGGGGAGAGGAGGAAATGAAAAAGAGAGAGAGGCTGCTATGCAAGAAAACCCCTGGCCTGGCATTATCCTACGGTCTGTCCACAGAAAAGATGGCACAAGAATTCTCCAACACCTCCAGCGAGTGGTGAATACAATGTTAGTAAATAAAATTAATTAATGGCAGCCTTGCTTTGAAAGAGTTGAAAAAAGCTGATGGCAATGTTTGTTTCTTTTCAGCCAAATGGTCTAGACTGCACCTGGGAAGCTAATGTTAGCCAGGACAAACTAATTCATTTCTCATTTTTACTTGCTGTCTAAAAGGATTCTCTGCTTTGCCTAATGAGCTAAATTAAGCAACGCAGCCTTTCATTTTGCCACCCTTTAGAAAGCTTTTTATGTCACAGGGCCTGAGCCAATCTAGTCTTATTGCACCACAACCAAACCTGCTTAGCATTTCTTGTGGTTCGCTCTCTGAGGGGCCCTTTTACAAAGGCACGGGGGGCTAAGGCGTGGGTAGTGTGCGTCTAATCGGCATTACCGTTGGGGTAGCACATGCACCTGGCAGTAATTCTGATTTTGGCGTGCGCCGAATCCCGCATTTCCAGCAGTAAGCGGCAGCGCACTCACGTTGGCGCATGCTGCATGGTTACCACACGGGTAGCACGTTATTTATTTATTAGGATTTATTTACCGCCTTTTTGAAGGAGTTCACTCAAGGCAGTGTACAGTAAGAATAGATCAAACATGAGCAATAGGCAATTAGAGCAGTAAAAATATTCGACCAACAATACAAAGTATGGCATGGTATACTAGCAATGTCAACACAATACGTAATAAAACATTATAATTGGTAATGAAGGGTAAGGCAAAGTTGTAACATATAGAAGAATTAGAAAGTAAGTTAGCCCTTACTGCTAGGTCAATGGGTGGCAGTAAGGGCTCAAGCCATAGACAGGAGCACACTGTTTTTAAAATTAGCGGAGACCCATTTCCCAGCCCATTAAAAAAGGCCTTTTTCCCAGCCACGGTAGACAATGGCCCAGCACGCGTGAAAGATACGCCCATACTACCGCAGGCCACTTTTTACCGTGGCTTTGTAAAAGGACCCCTGAAATTTCCTGAGATAGAAACTAGAAAGAGGTTACATTTTTCTCACCAAGAAGCCTTCTAAGTGCAGTGCCACTGATTTCCAGCTTGAACATCTACCCCTAGAATTACAGGACCAATGCAATCCAGTACTTGAGTTTTCCCCAATAGCTACTCCATTTTTTCACTCAATGAATAGTTAAGCTCTGGAATTCTTTGCCAGAGGATGTAGTAACAGCAGTTAGCATATCTGAGTTTAAAAAAAAAAGGATTGGACAGGTTTCTGGAGGAAAAGTCTATGGTCTGCTATTAAGATAGACATGGGGAAGTTACTGCTTGCTCAGGGATTGGTAGCATGAAATGTTGCTACTATTTGGGATTCTGAATGGAATCTTGCTACTCCTTGTGTTTCTGCCAAGTACTTGTGACCTGGATTGGCCACTACAGGAAACAGGATACTGGGCTAGATGGACCATTGTATCGGAAAAGTATGGAAAACAGGTGTGAGGATGTTATAATGCCATTGTATCGCTCCATGGTGCGACCGCACCTTGAGTGTTGTGTTCAATTCTGGTCGCCGCATCTCAAGAAAGATATAGTAGAATTGGAAAAGGTGCAGCGAAGGGCGACTAAAATGATAGCGGGGATGGGACGACTTCCCTATGAAGAAAGACTAAGGAGGCTAGGGCTTTTCAGCTTGGAGAAGAGACGGCTGAGGGGAGACATGATAGAGGCATATAAAATAATGAGTGGAGTGGAACAGGTGGATGTGAAGCGTCTGTTCACGCTTTTCAAAAATACTAGGACTAGGGGGCATGCGATGAAACTACAGTGTAGTAAATTTAAAACAAATCAGAGAAAATATTTCTTCACCCAACGCATAATTAAACTCTGGAATTTGTTACTGGAGAACGTGGAGAACTTTGCAGAGTTTAAAAAGGGGTTAGACGGTTTCCTAAAGGACAAGTCCATAAACCACTACTAAATGGACTTGGGAAAAATCCACAATTCCAGGAATAACATGTATAGAAAGTTTGTACGTTTGGGAAGCTCGCCAGGTGCCCTTGGCCTGGATTGGCCGCTGTCGTGGACAGGATGCTGGGCTCGATGGACCCTTGGTCTTTCCCAGTGTGGCATTACTTATGTACTTATTGGTCTGACTCAGTATGGCTATTCTTATGTTCTTATCAAGGAGGACAAAGCCGTAGCGGAGAAATTAAATGAATTCTTTGCTTCGGTCTTCACCAAGGAGGATTTGGGGGGGACACCGGTGCCGGAAAGAATATTTGAAGCGGGGGAGTCGGAGAAACTAAACAAATTCTCTGCAACCTTGGAGGATGTAATGGGTCAGTTCAGCAAGCTGAAGAGTAGTAAATCACCGGGACCTGATGGTATTCATCCCAGAGTATTAATAGAACTAAAAAATGAACTTGCAGAGCTACTGTTAGAAATATGCAATCTGTCCCTAAAATCGAGTGTAGTACTGGAAGACTGGAGGGTAGCCAATGTTACTCCGATTTTTAAGAAGGGTTCCAGAGGAGATCCGGGAAATTATAGACCGGTGAGTCTGACGTCGGTGCCGGGCAAGATGGTGGAGGCTATTATTAAGAATAAAATTGCAGAGCATATACAAAAACATGGACTGATGAGACAAAGTCAGCACGGATTTAGTGAAGGGAAGTCTTGCCTCACCAATCTAATGCATTTTTTTGAGGGGGTAAGCAAACATGTGGACAATGGGGAGCCGGTTGATATTGTATATCTGGATTTTCAGAAGGCGTTTGACAAAGTGCCGCACGAAAGACTCCTGAAGAAATTGCAGAGTCATGGAATCGGAGGTAGGGTATTATTATGGATTAAGAACTGGTTGAAAGATAGGAAGCAGAGAGTAGGATTGCGTGGCCAGTATTCTCAGTGGAGGAGGGTAGTTAGTGGGGTCCCGCAGGGGTCTGTGCTGGGTCCGTTGCTTTTTAATGTATTTATAAATGACCTAGAGATGGGAATAACTAGTGAGGTAATTAAATTCGCCGATGACACAAAATTATTCAGGGTCGTCAAGTCGCAGGAGGAATGTGAACGATTACAGGAGGACCTTGCGAGACTGGGAGAATGGGCGTGCAAGTGGCAGATGAAGTTCAATGTTGACAAGTGCAAAGTGATGCATGTGGGTAAGAGGAACCCGAATTATAGCTACGTCTTGCAAGGTTCCGCGTTAGGAGTTACGGATCAAAAAAGGGATCTGGGTGTCGTCGTCGATGATACGCTGAAACCTTCTGCTCAGTGTGCTGCTGCGGCTAGGAAAGCGAATAGAATGTTGGGTGTTATTAGGAAGGGTATGGAGTCCAGGTGTGCGGATGTTATAATGCCGTTGTATCGCTCCATGGTGCGACCGCACCTGGAGTATTGTGTTCAGTACTGGTCTCCGTATCTCAAAAAAGATATAGTAGAATTGGAAAAGGTACAGCGAAGGGCGACGAAAATGATAGTGGGGATGGGACGACTTTCCTATGAAGAGAGGCTGAGAAGACTAGGGCTTTTCAGCTTGGAGAAGAGACGGCTGAGGGGAGATATGATAGAAGTGTATAAAATAATGAGTGGAATGGATCGGGTGGATGTGAAGCGACTGTTCACGCTATCCAAAAATACTAGGACTAGAGGGCATGAGTTGAAGCTACAGTGTGGTAAATTTAAAACGAATCGGAGAAAATTTTTCTTCACCCAACGTGTAATTAGACTCTGGAATTCGTTGCCGGAGAACGTGGTACGGGCGGTTAGCTTGACGGAGTTTAAAAAGGGGTTAGATAGATTCCTAAAGGACAAGTCCATAGACCGCTATTAAATGGACTTGGAAAAATTCCGCATTTTTAGGTATAACTTGTCTGGAATGTTTTTACGTTTGGGGAGCGTGCCAGGTGCCCTTGACCTGGATTGGCCACTGTCGGTGACAGGATGCTGGGCTAGATGGACCTTTGGTCTTTCCCAGTATGGCACTACTTATGTACTTATGTACTTATGTATTTTCATAAAGATAAGTTACTCAGGAGATAGATTCATACAGAAGGACAGAGACTTTGGGGTGATGATGTCTGAGGATCCCAAGGTGGCAAAACAATGTTACAAAGCAGTGACCAAGGCCAGAAGGATGCTTAGCTGCAGGCCCATGCCAAGGGTCTGTGGTGCCCCCCTGCAGATGATCAGTTGGTGCTCCCCCGCAGACGAACAGTTGCGCCCCCCCCCCCCCCGTGAAGATGGTTGCTGCCCTCCCACTCCCTGGGATCTTGTTGGGGGGAAGGAGAAGAGGGCGGGCAGTTGGGACATGGGAGAGGGCGAGGTAAGCATGGCGCGGCGGGGCGCCACCCAGAGGACGGCGCCCTCCTGCCGTGCTTACCTCGCTTACCGTGTTGGCACGGCCCTGCTTAGCTGCACAGAGAAGGACTTAAGGTGCAGAAAAAAGGAGGTGATATTTCCCCATTCAAGTCATTGGTGATATGACATTTGGAACACTGTGCTCAGTTTTGGAAACCATGTCTTGCCAAGTTACCGATGTCTCTGTTTTTTCAGTTGACATTGATAAAGTAGATCAAACTTCTTTCAGAGGTTTCTGAAAACAGTGTGGCAAGCCTGGAAAATATTAATACTTTAGTTAAATCATTTGAACAAACTTTTGTTTTCAACAGACAACCAAAGAATATTTAAGAATATCCAGAGGAGACTTCTTTGAATCAGCAAACCTGCTCTCTGTTTTTGCTCAAACCATCTAAGAGAACAGCAATGTGATGAGCTAAGCCGGTAAAGATGGGAGGGAAACATGACATTCTGTCAAACTCACATCAAAGCTGAAATCCACTAAAACTGCCTCTCTCAACATCAGGAAAACAAGATTTAACAAAGCTTGAACACCACACCAGAAAGCTAAACTGCAGAAACTCTGACTCTTTCATTAGGCTATCATCCTAAAAGGTGTTACGCTGGCTAGAAAGCATGCTTTGGAAAATCTGTTTTATTACACTATAGACATCTAAGCGATATGACACTGCAAAAAGCTACTCCGTATGACAGATCTAAACAAGCAATTCACTGATATGGATGAAATTCTTAAAAGCATATTTTTCCCCCCAGTTCTGCTCATCTGCCGACGAACAGAAGAGGATAAAATTGGTATTATTTGTATTTATCCATAGTGGAAGCACCTGTTCAAAATATCTTTCCAATTAAATTGCACTGTGCTCTTATCAGAATGCAGCCATCTGGCAAGTAACTAGTTCCCATTTCTCTGCATGTGAAGTACTCTTAGAAACATAAGAGGATTGTACCTGAGGCAAACAAACAGATGTCACGATCAAAAATGTGAGGGCGAAAGGAGGCAATGGGAAAGCTTTTGACCAGGAAGGAGCACGGTTGTACATAAGTGGCAAAAATCAAAAGGTATGTTTTCTTTTCCGCTGTAAGCTGATGAATAATTTAATGGTGGTGAGTGCAGCGGACTTTGATCCTGGGGGACTGGGTTCGATTCCCACTGCAGCTCCTTGAGACTCTGGGAAAGTCACTTAACCCTCCAGTGCCCCAGGTACAAATTAGTACCTGTATATACTATATAAACTGCTTTGAATGTAGCTGCAAAAACCACAGAAAGGCAGTATATCAAGTCCCATTTCCCTTTCCCCATATGGAATGTTGCTACTATTTGAGATTCTGTTGCTACTGTTTGAGATTCTACGTGGAATGTTGCTATTCCACTAGCAACATTCCATGTAGAAGCCTGCCCTTGCAGATCAGCAATGCGGCTGCACAGGCTTCTGTTTCTGTGAGTCTGACGTCCTGCACGTACCTATTTCTGTGAGTCTGACGTCCTGCACGTACATGCAGGACGTCAGACTCACAGAAACAGAAGCCTGCGCAGCCGCATTGCTGATCTGCAAGGGCAGGCTTCTACATGGAATGTTGCTAGTGGAGGAGTAGCCTAGTGGTTAATGCAGTGGACTTTGATCCTGGGGAACTGAGTCTGATTCCCACTGCAGCTCCTTGTGACTCTGGGCAAGTCACTTAACCCTCCATTGCCCCTGGTACAAATAAGTACCTGAATATACTATGAAAACTGCTTTGAATGTAGTTGCAAAAAAATCACAGAAAGTCCCGTTTCACTTTTTAAAAAATGGCAGAAAGCATATAGAAGCATTAATAACAGGAAACAGATATACAGTACAATAGATTATTTATTTATAAATGTATTTATACCCCACATTATCCCCACAAACATGCAGGCTCAATGTGGCTTACATAAACCGGAGAGAGAGAGAGAGGACTCCGGGTGACATCAGATACAAATGAGAATAGTAGAGTAGAAGGGCAAGAAAGAAAGGATACTTTACATATAACATACATCAGAATAGGAATAATCAGGATCCACGTATGCCAGCTGGCAGAGGCTATAGTCCTACATTGTTCCCGGAGAAAATGTTTCGGTAAACAGGTGCGTTTTTAATGCCTTGCGAAAGGTAAGGTAGTCTCTCAGACTGGTTATGTCTCTAGGGAGCGCATTCCACAGTTGCGCGCTGATGAAGGGAAAGCTTGACGCCTGAATAGATCGGTGCTTACAGCCTTTCCAGCTGGGGGGTAGTGCACAGGGCCATGCCGATGTGGTAAGCGGGGTAAGCACCGCAGGAGGGCGCCCACCTCTGGAGGGCGCCGCCGCAGTGCTTACCCTCGCCCCGCGCCGCCGAGGCCTTTAAATCTTTTACTTGCAGTCGCAGCAGCGTCTGTGAAAACGGAGCGCTGCCAACGTCTCCCTTCCCTAGCACTCGTTGGTTCCCTCAGTGTCCCGCCTTCTTCTGACGTCAGAAGAAGGTGGACACTGAGGGAACCAAGAGCGCAAAGGGAAGGGAGACGTCGGCAGCGCTCCGCTTTCACAGACGCTGCTGCGACTGCAAGTAAAAGATTTAAAGGCCCCCAGGGCGCGCAGCGATCATCTTCACGGGGGGGGGGGGGGAGAGGGGCGCGCGCGCCCCAACTATTCTTCTGCGGGGGGCACCAACTGTTCTTCTGCGGGGGGGGGCGCCAACAGTTCGTCTGCGGGGGGTTGGCATAGACCCTTGGCATGGGCCTGGTAGTGCAGGGTGAGATATAATCTTGAGGACGGGTCAGCATGTCTGGCTGGCAAGTCAATCATATTCAGCATGTGACTTGGGACATCCCCGTTGATGACGTGTGTGAACCATGGTGCAAATTTTGAATTCAATGCGCTCCTTGATCGGAAGCCAGTGAAGTTTAGCAAGAAGAGGCTTCGCGCTATCGAACCGGGCTTTATTGAGGACAGTGGCGTACCAAGGGGGGGCGGTGGGGGTGGTCTGCCCCAGGTGCACGCCGCTGGGGGGGGGGTGCCGTGGCGCGCGCCTGCTCTGAGTTCGCTGACTTCGCGCGTTCGCTGCAGCTCCCTCTGCCCTGGAACAGGTTACTTCCTGTTCCGGGTCAGAGGGAGCTGCAGCGAACGCGCAAAGTCAGGGAACTCTGAGCAGGCGCGCGCTGCGGCACCCCCTCCAGCGGCATGCACCCGGGGGGGTCCGCGCTGCATCGGGGGGGGGTGCTGCACCCAGGGGGGTGGGGCGCCGCCCCGGGTGTCCGCCCCCCTAGGAACGCCACTGATTGAGGACAAGTCTCGCTGCCGTATTTTGGACAGTCTGTAGTTTTCTCAAAACATAGCCCTTACACCCTGCTAATGTACCATTGCAGTAGTCCGTATGACAAAGCACCAAAGATGGTACCATATTCCTAAAGAGTGGTCTCGGGAAGAGGTGGCGTACTCGCTTTAGCTTCCACAATATGAGGATTGAGGAACATCTTCTTCATGGTGGATAATTATGGGGACAGTGGGGAGAAGCTGAGATATGGATTGAGGATGTTTTTTTTAATGACTCAAGAAAGTGGTCCCTATGAAATCTATTTTGACCTTTCTGGTGACAGTTTTCAAATAGATCTAAAAATGCCCAGTCTTGGCAACTAACGGGTCCTTTTACCAATTGGCAGTAAGAAATGCCCTGCAGTGGCATTGATGCGCAGGTTTGCTGTGCGCTAAGGCCCCTTTTAACCACCACCGTTAAAAGGATTTTTTTTTGTTGTTGAAGGAAATAAGCATGCGGTAAGTTACTTACCACCAGGGACGTCCCTGGTGCTAGAATATTAAAAAATATTTTCTATTGCCAGAATTGCCGTGTGGTGGTTGTTGAAACTACTGCCGGGCTCCTCCTGATCCCAGCGGTAGGGCCGAATCACTGCATGCCAAGCTGGCGCTACTCCAAAATGCCTTGGCTTGAAATTTGCCCCGAGTCAGTGCTGCCAAGTGTATCATGAACCAGGTAATGTTGCTGAAAATCCAGGTATGGCCCTTGTCAGTTTGTAGCAATTTCTTTTGTTTTCTTGCAACAATGGAAATGTTTTGCAAAATCAAAGAGGTTTACAAGCCCCCTTAAACTTTTCCGTAAAAGTTAGATGTTTCAGCAGAACCCCCAGAAGAAGCAAAACCACCAGAGGGTGGAAGAGAACAACAAAATCCCACAGAAGAACAGTACTAGATACAGGAATGGGAACAGAACCAGGCTCTTCAAGAAGCAGACCCAAGGCGTCCAATGTATAAAGTATAAACAACATTGAGATTTAAGAGATCAGGGGTCTAAGTACAGAGGATCCTTCATGATGGGGTTAAGAGCATAAGAGTAGCCATACCGGGTCAGACCAATGGTCCATTTAGGCCACTATCCTGTTTCCAACAGTGGCCAAGCCAGGTCACAAGTACCTGGTAGAATCCCAAAGAGTAGCAAGATTCCATTCGGAATCTCAAATAGTAGCAACATTCCATGTAGAACCCCAAAGAGTTGCAAGATTCCATTCTTTGACTGTCTCAATAGCAGACTATGGACTTTTCCTCCAGTATGCCAGGAAGAAGCCAAAAACCATGTAGGGTTGGTAGTATCTGCACAAGAAGAAACATGGCAAGACTACATGATATCTATCGTAATGATTGTTATCGTAGATACAAACTAGGGAAACTTTTGCTAAAATTTGCAGTTACCTTGGCTTAATAGGGGATTTTACCATGCACTAGTTGCAAATTTTGCACTGCACCTTTTGGGGGCATTCCCACTATTTTATTGCAGGTTGTGCATTAATGTTCCCATTGCACGTAGTACCTGCTAAGAGTTAACATGAGACCACTTACCGTCTCTTATTTAGTGTTCCCACGTTAACAGTGTAACATGCTAGCTGGCTAATGCTTCCACGCCCCCGAAGGAAAAAAAATCAGAAAAATGCTGTAATGTGCAGTTTAACATGTGGAAAGGGCCAAACTACCACAAAACCCCTTAATGTGGTCATGCAGTAAACTGTTTTCAGGTGTTAACTGTGGAGTGGAGGAGTGGCCTAGTGGTTAGAACACTGGTCTTGCGATCCAGAGCTGGCTGGTTCAAATCCCACTGCTGCTCCTTGTGATCTTGGGCAAGTCACTTAACCCTCCATTGCCTCAGGTACAAACTTAGATTGTGAGCCCTCCTAGGACAGAGAAATATCCAGAGTACCTGAATGTAACTCACCTTGAGCTACTACTGACAAAGGTGTGAGCAAAATCTAAATAAATAAATATTTGAGAATCTACATTGAATGTTGCTACTATTTGAGATTCTGTTGCTACTATTTGAGATTCTACATGGAATGTTGCTATTCCACTGGCAACATTCCATGTAGAAGCCTGCCCTTGCAGATCAGCGATGCGGCCGCACAGGCTTCTGTTTCTGTGAGTCTGATGTCCTGCGCGTATGTGCAGGACATCAGACTCACAGAAACAGAAGCCTGCGCGGCCGCATCGCTGATCTGCAAGGGCAGGCTTCTACACAGAATGTTGCTAGTGGAGGAGTAGCCTAGTGGTTAGTCTGGTCTTGTAATCCAGAGGTGCTGCTCCTTGTGATCTTGGGCATGTCACTTAACCCTTCATTGCCTCAGGTACAAACTTAGATTGTGAGCCCTCCTGGGACAGAGAAATATCCAGAGTACCTGAATGTAACTCACCTTGAGCTACTACTGAAAAAGGTGAGAGCAAAATCAAATAAATAAATAGATGGAATGTTGCTAGTGGAGGAGTAGCCTAGTGGTTAGTGCAGTGGAACATAGAATGTTGCTACTATTTAAGATTCTACACACAATGTTGCTAGTGGAGGAGTGGCCTAGTGGCTAGAGCACCGGTCTTGCAATCTAGAGGTGGCCGGTTCAAATCCCACTGCTGTTTCTTGCGATCTTGGGCAAGTCACTTAACCCTCCATTGCCTCAGGTACAAACTAAGATTGTGAGCCCTCCTGGGACAAAGAAATATCCAGTGTACCTGAATGTAACTCACCTTGAGCTACTAATGAAAAAGGTGTGAGCAAAATCCAAATAAATTAAGGGCTCCTTTTACAAAATAGCGCTACTGATTAGCAGCACACTGAGTGTGAAGAAGCCATTCAATTCCAATGGGCTTCTCCACATTCAGAGCATGCTAATCCGTAGTGCCGCTTTGCAAAAGGAGCCCTAAGGCCCCGATGATCAAAAGTAAACAAGGGCGCTAGAGGCCATTAGCGCTGCATTAGCACCTGCATTTACCAGTGCAGAACGATCAGAGGGATCTAGCGCAGCAAACAACGAGTGCAGCAGGCCTTAGCGCAGATAGCGTGCAAATTTAGTCAAGCTCATTTAAAAGAGGTCATTTTGTATTCCTCCCCAATGATCAGAAAAGAGCACACGAAACAAAGGTACCTTACCGCTGTATAAAATAACGCCAGGTCCGAGCAGGCGTTATAAGGGTGTTGGAAAAGAGAATTTCCCATGATTCTCAGGCTTCTCTCCAGGGCTGCCGAGAAACTAGGCTGGGCCCGGGGCAAGGCCGCCCCGCCTCCGCCCCCCGCTGCCCCGCCTCCACCCCCCACTGCCGCCTCCCTGTCGCTTCCCCTGCCACTGCCGCCCCCCGTCGCTCCCCCCGCCGCTGCAGTCTGCGGTCTCACTTGCCTGCCTCCACGTCTCCGGGTCCCCTTCACTCAAAGCGGCAGTCGCAGATGGCGTCTCTTCTGGCCTTCCCTTCCTGTGTCCCGCCCTCGTGTGATGAAACTTCCGGTTTCCGTGAGGGCGGGACACAGGAAGGGAAGGCCAGAAGAGACACGATCTGCGACTGCCGCTTTGAATGAAGGGGGCCCGGATCCATGGAGGCAGGCAGGTGAGACCGCAGACTGCAGCGCCGGCGGCCTGACCCCGGCGCCCGGCCCCCCTTGGAGGCCCGGGCCCGGGGAATATTGCACCCCCTGCTCCCCCCTCCTCGGCGGCCCTGCTTCTCTCATGATTGTTTCTGCAAAATCTACCAGTTTGGATTGCTTTTGGAAGCAGAAGGAAGCCCGTGAAAGCCCTTGAGCGCAGGTCGTGAGAAACAGCAGACCCGAACGTGAAGACGTTCTTGTCCTGCATCTAAATTTAAAGCAGCCATGCTTAAAGAAAAACCTAAAGCACACACTGGCGTCTGTTACTTGGATCTAAATATAAGCATCCAGAAAAATAAAAATTAAAAACACTCATATTTAGGCTGCGGAAAACAGACGCTAATGTGTGCTTCACGTTTGGGTTTTGCCTGGCGCATGCGCACAGGAGATGAGCTTACCGCTGAACTCTTCTGCGCATGCGCCAAGCACAATCCTCCCGCCAAACTCCCTAATTCTCAAAGCTATGAGCGCGCCTATATTCGCATCTCATTAGCTTTGAGTAATAGGGCATTGTTCTTCTGCGCTGCTCTGGCGGTATGTTTACAGAGTTTTGATTATCTGTCCCTAAGTGCTTAATACACTTTAGTAAAAGGCCCACCCACTTTTGCTACAGGCCCGCCCCGCCCGCGACAGCCCTCTGCACTGACCTGAAGCACGTTCTCCCTCCAATCCAGCACCGGCGATCATAGCCAGCCTTCTACCACGTCCAGCAGGAAGTTGCAGAGTAGGCAGGATGTGCCTGAGAAGAAGCTCCGACGATGCGCGCTGGACGTGGTAGAAGGCTGGCTATGATCGCCGGTGCTGGATTGGAGAGAGAACGCGCTTCAGGTCAGTGCAGGGGGCTGTCGCGGGCGGGGCGGTCATGGGTGGACACAAAATGTGGTGGCGGCGGGCGGGCGGTGGACGGTGGAGAGGAAAGAGGTCTGTGCCCACCCAGTCCACCTCCAGGCCCACCCAAAAATTAATCGCTGGCTACGCTACTGGTCCCTTAGAGCAGTGATTCCCAAATTGGGTTCCTCAAACTCTCTTCAGCGGTTCCTCAAGAAATTAGATTGTAGAATCTGTTTCTATAAACATTTATATGGTTACATAAATTGAAGGGTCCTCAGTATATGAAAAAAATATTTTAGGGAATAGTACATTAGTATATAAGTGTTGCCATACTGGGACAGACTGAAGGTCCATCAAGCCCAGTATCCTGCTTCCAACAGTGGCCAATCCAAGTCACAAGTACCTGGCAAGATCCCAAAACAGTACAATACATTTTATGCTGCTTATCCCAGAAATAAGCAGTGGATTTTCCCAAGTCCCATTTTAATAATGGCTTATGGACTTTTCTTTTAGGAGCTATCCAAACCTTTTTCTAAACCCCGCTAAGCTAACTGCTTTTACCACATTCTATGGGAATCGCTGCCTTAGCCCTCCAGGGGCAGCTGGACTGGATCAACTCATCTTGAAACAGCAAAAAAGTGGAGTCTGTGGGTAGCCCTAATTTGTTGTTATGTGCTATTTTTGTCGCACTTCTAATATCTATAAAACAGCTCTAGCAAATATACTTGAAAATAGGTTGTGACTCATGAATTCTGAAGTGCTGCAGGTGATGCCAATGCTTATTTGGCAGACAGTCCTGTCAACCCCCCCCCCCCCCCCCCCCCACCTTGTTTTTCCCTTCTTCAGAAAAACACTAGGTGCATTTACTATAAATGCATTGATTTTACGGAAACCCAGTTTACCCAGAAACATGTTTACTTGTGTGGAAACCTGGTTATTTATTCTAATAACGACAGATTACATTTCAGCTCAATAATAAAATAATCTAATAATGTTTATAATCAGCTCACCAGCCTGAACACTGCTATGTTTGTATTCACCCTTAGGACATCCTACAAAAAACCTGCTCTGAGCTCTGAAAAATGTGGAGGTGTGTGAGCCATTAATTTATGGAGAAATTTGGGGATTTTTTGCAAATAAAAATGTTCATCCCTAGAGATCAAAAATGGGGTGGGAGGGTCATGCATCTCAACCCTTTTGTATGCACTGGGGTATATGCAGATTTTAAGGGGCCCTTTTACTAAGGCACGGCGAAAAATGGCCTGCATGTGCAGGACGCGCGCAGGTCCATTTTTCAGCACACCTGCAAAAAAGGCCTTTTTTTGCCGAAAATGGACATGCGCCAAAATAAAAATCAGCGCGCGTCCATTTTGGGTCTGAGATCTTACTGCTACCCATTGACTTAGCGGTAAGGTCTCGCGCTTTAACCGGGTAGTAATCATCAGCACGCAGACACTGCTGATTACTTCCTGGTTAGTGCCACGCAGTAGAAAATAGAAATTATTTTCTGCTGTGCGTTTTGGACATGCGTCAAAATTAGAATTACTGCTCGGGGCAAGTGGTAGCTGGGCAGGAGTTCTTAGTTAAAGGGCCCCGAAGTACTCTCCCATAATCATTCACTATCCTGAATCAGGCAAAAATGTCATTATAGATCACCGACCGCTCTGTCTTTTCCTAGGTCTCTCTGGATCTCTTTGGGGGCCTTTTTCTAAGCAGCATTAGGCACTAATGCATTCCAAATGTAGCTTAAAATGGCACACCACAGGACATGCCAAATTAGAGCACACCAGGGGCATAGCTACATGGGGCCACGGGGGCATGGGCCCCTGTAGATTTGGCCCTGGCCCCCCCGCCCACTGCCAACCCTCTCCCGCCGCCGTCAGGTACCTTTGCTGGCAGGGGTCCCCAAACCCCCGCCAGCTGAAGTCCTCTTCTTCGGCATGGCCACGTTGCTGATCTGCGAGGGCAGGTTTCTGTTTCTGTGAGTCTGACGTCCTGCACTTGCGCAGGAGAAGAGGACTTCAGCTGACGGGGGTTAGGGACCCCCCGCCAGCAAAGGTACCCGACAGCAGGGGAGGGTTGGCAGTGGCGGGAAGAGGGGGTCGAAAGGGTTGGTGCCGGGGTGGGTCAAAGGTGGTGGTGGTGGCAGCGCCGGGGGGGGGGGGGGGGGGGGGGGGTCAGCAGCGCCAGGGGTGGGGCTAAAATGTTCCCCCTCACCTCGGGCTCTGGACCCCCTCCTGCCAAAGTCTGGCTACGCCCCTGGAGCACACTAATCCATGTGCTAAAAATATTTGTATTTTTTTGGAGGGGGCATATCAAGGGATGAAGAGTGGACATTCCTGCAATAAACAGTGCTTCCACTGTTCCCCGGATTCTATATATGGTGCCTAGATTCTGCGTGGAGATACACACATAACATAATTAGCGTAACAAGGTAATTAGTGTTTTCAACAGCACTTAACAAGCAATAACAGCACTAATTGGCAATAATTACAATTTATGCTTGGAAATCGCTAAGCGTATTCTATAAAGAACTGTGCCTAAATTACAAAGCGCACAGTTCAAAGTAAACACACGTACCTTAAAAGGGACATGTTTATGAGCGTTCCAAAATTTCAGTGCATAATTGCAGTATACGGGTCAGTGCGCCTAAATCTATGTGCACGGATTTACACCAGGTTTTTATTGGCGTAAATATATGCACATAGATTTAGGCACTATGGTATCGACTAACCATATTCTATATACCGCGCCTAAATATTATAGAATATGCTTAATTCTGCATGGATTTTTTAGGTGCCATATATAGACTCTAGCTCCAAGTGGTTAGCACAGGAATCCACATGAGCTCTTCCCAGCTACAAAATTGGAAGCGGTAATTGCTCATGCGGTAATTTTTAAAAAAATGGTCGCATGCTAATGGTAACATTAGCACACGACCATTAATACAAAAAAATAGAAAATCATCCATTTTACAGCTGATGTAAAAATGGCCTTAGCACAAGGGAAAGATGTGTGAGAGGGTGCACTAAGGCCACTTTTCACCACAGCTTAGTAAAAGAAACCAATAAGGGAGCGGGTAATATATAGGGTTACCATATGTCCGGTTTTACCCGGACATGTCCTCTTTTTGAGGACACGGCCGGGCAATCAGGCGGGTTTTGCCAGCCTGCCCGTTTGTCCGGATTTCCGGACAAATGGGCAGGTGGGTGGGCCTAGTGGTGTCGTATCCTCCCCTCCCCTTACCTTACTATACTGTCCTGGTGGTCTAGTGACCTCTTTGGGGCAGGAAAGAGTCCCCTCTTTCCTGCCCCCAGCGCCTGCATACTGTTCCTTGCTGACGGTCCCGGCGCCGATTCAAAATGGCCGCCGAGAGTTGAAGTCTCGCGAGGCCGCTTCAACTCTCGGCGGCCATTTTGAATTGGCACTGGGACCGGAGTCAGCAAGGAACATCCCCCTCCCGCATAATCCTACCTTGCCGCCCGCCCTGGTGGTGTAGTGGCCTCTGCGGCTGTGGAGGGCAGAAAAGAACCCCACTCTTTCCTGCCCGCTGCCGCTATTCCATCTCTGGCGCTCTCCGCTTTGCTCTTCCGTGCTGTGGGTGGTGCCACCATGTTTCCCAAAATGGCTCCTGAGACTTCGGCGGCAGTCTCATGAGACTGTCGCTGGAAGCCTCGGCAGCCATTTTTAAAATGCGGCGGGGCCGTCCGCGGCACAGAAGAGTAAAGCGGAGACGGAGTAGCGGCAGAGGGCAGGAAAGAGTGGGATTATTTCCTGACCCCGTAGCTGCAGAGGCCACCACACCACAAGCGCCGCCTCAAGGATCAAGGTATGTCTTGTATGTGGCGGCAGTGGCCAGTGGAGCATAGCGCACGGGAAAGCATGGCAGTTTCTGGTGCCCCTCAAATGTTGGCACCCCCCCCCCCCCCGCCATGCATACCTTGCTTGTGTGGGTGTGTTTGAAGGGCTGTTTGCTTTGTTCAATTTTGAAATAATAGTTGCTTGGGAATTAGAAGATTGGTACATGTTTGTCCCGTTTGTCTGTCCTAATTAGATTGTAAGCTCTGTGGAGCAGGGACTGTCTCTTCATGTTCAAGTGTACAGCACTGCGTACGTCTAGTAGCGCTAGAGAAATGATAAGTAGTAGTAGCCTGTAGGATTTCG
This sequence comes from Microcaecilia unicolor, assembly GCF_901765095.1. Classification (NCBI taxonomy): domain Eukaryota; kingdom Metazoa; phylum Chordata; class Amphibia; order Gymnophiona; family Siphonopidae; genus Microcaecilia; species Microcaecilia unicolor. The sequence goes on along the minus strand of NC_044036.1, from coordinate 325,257,529 downwards.
GAATCTTTGCTAGTGTTTGAGATTCTGCACGGAATCTTGCTACTCTTTGGGATTCTGGAATCTTGCTATTGTTGGGATTCTGCGCGGAATCTTGCTACTCTTTGCCCTTATCCCTTATTTGTCCTGTTTGTCTGTCCTAATTAGATTGTAAGCTCTGTGGAGCAGGGACTGTCTCTTCATGTTCAAGTGTACAGTGCTGCGTACGTCTAGTAGTGCTAGAGAAATGATAAGTAGCAGTAGCCTGTAGGATTCCGGAATCTTTGCTAGTGTTTGAGATTCTGCACGGAATCTTGCTACTCTTTGGGATTCCGGAATCTTGCTATTGTTGGGATTCTGCGCGGAATCTTGCTACTCTTTGCCCTTATCCCTTATTTGTCCTGTTTGTCTGTCCTAATTAGATTGTAAGCTCTGTGGAGCAGGGACTGTCTCTTCATGTTCAAGTGTACAGTGCTGCGTACGTCTAGTAGCGCTAGAGAAATGATAAGTAGCAGTAGCCTGTAGGATTCCGGAATCTTTTCTAGTGTTTGAGATTCTGCACGGAATCTTGCTACTCTTTGGGATTCCGGAATCTTGCTATTGTTGGGATTCTGCGCGGAATCTTGCTACTCTTTGCCCTTATCCCTTATTTGTCCTGTTTGTCTGTCCTAATTAGATTGTAAGCTCTGTGGAGCAGGGACTGTCTCTTCATGTTCAAGTGTACAGTGCTGCGTACGTCTAGTAGCGCTAGAGAAATGATAAGTAGCAGTAGCCTGTAGGATTCCGGAATCTTTGCTAGTGTTTGAGATTCTGCACGGAATCTTGCTACTCTTTGGGATTCCGGAATCTTGCTATTGTTGGGATTCTGCGCGGAATCTTGCTACTCTTTGCCCTTATCCCTTATTTGTCCTGTTTGTCTGTCCTAATTAGATTGTAAGCTCTATGGAGCAGGGACTGTCTCTTCATGTTCAAGTGTACAGTGCTGTGTACATCTAGTAGCGCTAGAGAAATAATAAGCAGTAGTACTGATTGGGATTCTGGAATCTTGCTGCTCTTTGGGATTCCGGAATCTGGTAACTCTGAGATTCTGCATGGAATGTTGCTTCTCTTTGGGATTCCGGAATCTTGCTACCCTTTGTCCTGTTTGTGTCTTGATTAGATTGTAAGCTCTGTCGAGCAGGGACTGTCTCTTCATGTTCAAGTGTACAGCACTGCGTACGTCTAGTAGCGCTAGAGAAATGATAAGTAGTAGTAGCCTGTAGGATTCCGGAATCTTTGCTAGTGTTTGAGATTCTGCACAGAATCTTGCTACTCTTTGGGATTCCGGAATCTTGCTATTGTTGGAATTCTGTGCGGAATTTTGCTACTCTTTGCCCTTATCCCTTATTTGTCCTGTTTGTCTGTCCTAATTAGATTGTAAGCTCTGTGGAGCAGGGACTGTCTCTTCATGTTCAAGTGTACAGTGCTGCATACATCTAGTAGCGCTATAGAAATGATAAGTAGTAGTAGTAGTGTTTACCACATTCCCCCGGCTCTGCTGTTTTGAATGAGCCATTTTGCACACATGGAAAATGCTTTTGGAAAATGACTCCTAATAGTTTCACATTTGCAAGTTACTGTCACCCTTTACCGCACAGATAAATATCCAGTGTCTTTGCAGTTTATGTTTTGTAATGACGATGCCTTTCAAAGAGTTTAAATGCATGCATTTCTTCCAAACCTCACGGTTCTATAAAGACATATATCAATTAGAAAGCTTGAACAGCCTGCGTCATTCTTCGATGTGTAAATGTCTTCTAAAAAAGTAATTGGATTTCAAGTGCCGAAGAGAAACGTATCTCCCTCTATGCAGAGAGGGTGGGAGCTTCTTCCCTCCACAAGTCACGGGAACATCTGAATTCCTTATAATTTTTCTTGAAAGCTCCCAGGGAGTAGGTCACAGAAGAGCCACATTCACAAAAAAGGATGCAAGGGGGCCTCAGCAGGACAGAGAATGACACTTTAATGATAACCCTAGGGCGACTAGCTTGAATTTACTGATGTCCTGCTGGGTGACATGCTGCTACTTCAAAGGTTAGCAACCCAAAGATCTTACAGGAGACAGGACTTATTGATTTGCATAACAAACCAGGCTTTCATATTATTCTGGGCTGATTTATTTAAGCTCTCCTGCTCTGGATTTAATGACTAGCGAATACCCTTTACATACATTTAATTCTCATGGAGTAAATGCATTTGTTAGACCACAGTGACCATTAATTATTTTCTTAAAACAAATTAGCAGAGCTTTGGAGGGTAAGAATTTTTCCCTGCAATCATTTGTGAATGTGCAAGAAGCAGGGTAGAACAGACAGTGATCTGGGCCCTCGGGCATTAAGGGCCATGGGCCCCTAACCACCTGTCAAAAGTGATTAAATTAGATGGAAGCTAGGGGAGAGTGGGCACCTTACCTTGTTGAGCAGACTGGATGGACCGTACAGGTCTTTATCTGCTGTCATTTACTATGTTACTATCCAGCTTATTTTTGAAGGAGATCGCCGGCCATCTTCCGACACAAATCGGGAGATGATCGGCCATCTCCTGAACCAGGCCAAATCGGTATAACTGAAAGCCGATTTTGGCCGGCACCAACTGCTTCCCGTCATGGAGCCAGCCAAACTTCAAGGGGGCGTGTCGGTAGGGTAGCAAAGGCAGGACGGGGGCGTGGTTATGAGATGGCCAGCTTCGGCCAATAATGGAAAAAAGAAAGCCAGCCCTGACGAGCATTTCACCGGCTTCACTTGGTCCCTTTTTTTATCAGGACCAAGCTTCAAAAAGGTGCCCCAAGTGACCAGATGACCACCAGAGGGAATTGGGGATCACCTCTGCTTACTCCCCCAGTGGCCACCAACCCCTCCCACCCCAAAAAAACCAAAACAATATTTTTTTGCCAGCCTCTATGCCAGCCTCAAATGTCATACCCAGCTCCCTGACAGCAGTATGCAGGTGGGTGCAGCAGGCAGGTGGACCCAGGCCCATCCCCCCACCTGTTACACTTGTGGTGGTAAATGGGAGCCCTCCAACCCCCCCAAAACCCACTGTACCCACATGTAGGTGCCCCCCTTCACCCCTTAGTGCTATGGTAGTGGTGTAGAGTTCTGGAGAGTGGGTTTTGGGGGGGATTTGTGGGCTAAGCACCCAAGGTAAGGGAGCTATGCACCTGGGAGCAATCTTTGAAGTCCACTGCAGTGCCCCCTAGGGTGCCCTGCGGAAACGCCCCCTTTAACTTTGGCCGGCTCTGCAACGGAAAGCAGTTGGAGCCGGCCAAAATCGGCTTTCGATTATACCGATTTGGCCGGGTTCATGAGATGGTCAGCCATCTCCCGATTTGTGTCGGAAGATGGCCGGCCATCTCCTTCAAAAATAAGCAGGCTAGGCATATATATTATCCACTTGGATTTTTCAGGCACCATATTTAGAATCTAGTCAAAGCACATTATTTGCACCTTAATGCATGTTAAAAGAAATAATATGCATTAAATTACCACAACACACTTTAACTTAAGGTACCGCAGGATACACTGTAATGAGGTGCCAAGCATGCAAATCTATGCAAAACACCCTATTAATATGTAAAAATGCAGCGTGGCAGCATGACCTCTAGTGGTAGTACTGGGAACCTACCACTAGGGATCACCAACTGGGGAGGGGGGGGGGGGGATCACTTCTACCCCATCCTCACAAGACATCAAGGATTAGTAAAGGTTGACCAGGTAGCCTACAGGAGTGAGGGGAGGGATCTTGGAAGGAGAGAGGCCCCTTCAGAGGTGGGATCTGATATTAAGGGGCATTGGGAGGGGGGACTGATACTGGGGAAGCATCAGCGGATCACATATGGGGGCATGGGGGTTTCTGATATTGGGGGCATCTAGGGGGATCTGATATTTGAGGCATGGAGGAAGAACAGATATTGGGGGTTGGGGGAGCATTGGGAGATAACATTGGGGGAGCATCGGAAGTAGGAGCCATAGCTTTGTTCAAATCTTCTTAAAATCCAGCTGGAATTAGTTTTCACTCTTATGCCTAAACAGTCTTGTAACAAATTTCACAGCTTCACTGTGCACTGATTTAAAAAAAAAAAAAATGCTTTTCTAAATTTATTTTAAATCTGCTGCAAATTAGCTTCATTGAATCTTTACAACCTTTTCAATTCACACAGGCTCCCAGACCTAGCAAAATTAAGTACATAGTAAATTGTAAGCGTGCAAATAGCTGAGAAAATCCCACAACAAGGTGGCCAATTACATGAACATTCTTCTTTCCCTTTCTGAAACCAGAGCCTGCAACTTTAGCTAATGTAAGAAATTCAAAGGAAATAGTCATAAGTAGGCCTACTGGAATTATGTAAAACATCAAAATTCACACCAGTCAATATTCAACCAACTGCAGTCAGCATTCTTTTAAAACACTGACCGCCACAGGCAAAATTAGGCGCCAATATTCTATGCCGTGCCACGACTGGACACCGGTATTGAATATCGGTGGCTCACCGGAGAATGACACGCTGCTGGCACTTACGCAGATGCGTTGAGATTCCTGCTAGAGGTTATGGTGGCCGTTTTTACCATGGAGCCACTAGGGGCAGGAGTGAGTGGGGTTTGATCCTGTTCCCATGGCCCTTTTGGACCACTAGGGAGTTCAGGTAGGCCCAGGGGGACCTAGTCAGACTGGGGGAAGGGGCTGGTAAAGGAGTTTTGACTTGTTGGAGGGGGTGAGAGGCGAAGTCTTTACTTATTGGGGGGGGGGGTCTAGGACGGTGATTATTGGAGTGGTCAGAGAGCACTAGGGGGGTCAGGGAGGCAGGGAGGGGAGGGTTTACTTGTCAAGGGTGGATGAGAGGGGGGAGTTAACTTGTTGGGGAGGGGGTAGGGTGGGAGATGAGGACACTGGAACATGTGAAAGCTGGTGCTGGAAGTTATGCGGGTGCTGGCAATGAATACTATCGGCACCCACTTAAGTCCCAGTTCCTCCCCACCTCTGTCCCCTGTAACTCCCCTGACCTTCCCACTTGGGACTTGGCTGGTTAATGCCTATTTTCAGCTACACTATCAGGATTAAGTGCTGCTGACTATCGGTAGCGGGGGGGGGGGGGGGGGGGGGGGGGGGGGACACAGGCGATTTAAGAGGCCAGGAGGCTCTCCTGCTCATTTAAATCTCTTTGAATATTGACCGGACATTTTTTACCATTTTCTCCTCAGATTCCCTCGAAAGCCCTACGGTGCCAAAGCAATGGCAAACCCTGGAAAAGTCCGTGGCTCCATTTTTTTTTCTGCATCACTTACCTGACAGAAAAAGAGAAAAGGCTTCAGATTCTGGAAGTCACACCACTGAAAAAGAATATCAGGCTCTCATGGTGAATAGGGCCGCCTGAGTCACCGTAAAGTGGCAGACTTCAAACTACAGGGCTACCCCAATGTTTAGTCTGTGGTTGTTCAACCTTCCCATGGACCAAAACTGCTCCTTGACTGAGCAACGTTTATTTGTTTTAACTTGACTTACTCATTGCAGTTTTCAAAAGATTTTGCATTTAGAAACCTGCGTTCTTTTGGCTTGTCCCCTAGGAAGTGTGGTACAGAATCCATTATCTTTGGGATAGGACGGAGTGACTCCTTTCTCACAAGACAGTCTCTGTGCATTCATGCTGTCAGTTGCCTTCTCAAATGAGGTTTCTACGCTGTTAGCCGGTCATGTCTACGAATAACAGCTTACTTAGGCAATTTGCTCCTAACATGACCATGCTACCGGAAGTGTTTTGTATCAGGGGAAAGCATCACCATCACCCCTGTTTGGGCAAAAAGATCATTCGGCCACCCAATTGGACAGAACAGTTTCATGAAACCTAAAGTTGAGTGAGGTACAAAAACATTTAGAGTACTTCTAACACTGTGATTTTTCAAACAATATTTGGTTTTTAAAAAACCCTACCACAACAGAGCATGAAGCTCTGTGAAGCCCAGCTCATCTTCTACTATGTACAGTACATAGAACCAGGTTCTGTGAAACTCTGGATGAAAGACGCTCTCACCTGATTGAACAGCACTGCAGAAGGGGGGAAGAAAATGAGACTTGATATGCCTTTCTGTGGTTTTTGCAATTACATTCAAAGTGGTTTACATATATTCAGGTACTTATTTTGTATATGGGGCAATGGGGGATTAAGTGACTTGCCCAGAATCACAAGGAGCTGCAGTGGGAATTGAACTCAATCCCCCAGGATCAGAGTCTGCTGCACCAACCACTAGGTTACTCCTCCACTCATTCCACCAATAAGAGCCAACCTCATCAGTGATGTCACAATGGCTTGATTGCCCGATACTTGGCTTTCTGATATTGTGATGTCATAAGGGAAAGGGAAATGGGACTTGATATACCTTTCTGAGGTTTTTGCAACTACATTCAAAGTGGTTTACATATATTCAGGTACTTATTTTGTACCAGGGGCAATGGAGGGTTAAGTGACTTGCCCACAGTCACAAGGAGCTGTAGTGGGAATTGAACCCAGTTCCCCAGGATCAAAGTTGGTTGCACTAGCCACTAGGTTACTCCTCCACTAGCAACAGTCCATGTAGAATCTCAAATAGGGAAAGGGAAATGAGACTTGATATACTGCCTTTCTGTGGTTTTTGCAAATACATTCAAAGCGGGTTACATAGTAAATACAAGTACTTACTTGTACCAGGGGCAATGGAGGGTTAAGTGACTTGCCCAGAGTCACAAGGAGCTGAAGTGAGAATCGAACCCAGGGACCCTTTTACTAAGCCGAGCAGGCTCCCATGGGCACCCAATGCATGCCAAATTGGAGTTACCGCCTGGTTACCACATGGCCCTTGCAGTCATTTCAATTTTGGCATGCATCCGCTACTCATGTCTGAACAATATTTTTTTTTCTGACACACGGCAGCTACACGCATCAAGTGGAATTTGATGCGCGTAGGTCATTACCACCCAGTTACCGCGTGAGACCTTACCACTAGGTCAATGGCTTGCGGTAAGGTCTCAGACCCAAAATGGACATGCGACAATTTTCATTTTGCCACACGTCCATTTTTGGCAAAAAAAAAGGCATTTTTTTGTAGGTGCGCTAAAAAATAATTCTGCGCATGCCCAAAACTCACGTCTACACTACCTCAGGCCATTTTTCAGCGCACCTTAGTAAAAGGACCCCCTCCCCCCCCCAGTTCCCCAGGATCAGATCTCACTGCACTAACCACTAGGCTACTCTTCCACTCCGGTTACAATCGCCAATGCTCTAATGTGAAATAGGACCAAAACAATTCTCTCCCATGTCTCATTTTTCCATCACTCTTCTTATTGTGCTTCACAGCTCAAACTCATGTTGGGGAAAGAAAATCACTCGGAATGGTCTAGTAGTCTATCAAATTGTGCCACAGCATACATTTTATAATGGACAAACTGTACAGAAGGAGAGGTGCACTGTAGCTTTAAATCAACGGGGGAACAATTACACTGCTGCTTTATTTGGAGTCATTCCCTATCCAAAGTTCCACAAAAACACAAAAAACACCATTATATTTTGATTGAGCATGCATGAAAAGAGCAGAAATGAAACAAAACAAAACACCCCACCCCCCACCCCGACAAAAATAAATAAGGACATAAATGTAAGTTTTTCCCATGTATACCCTTATGCTTCAGTTTGTTTGGTTCGTGTGCAATGAAATTTTCCTTCATCAATGCTGTCTTTACACTGTCTTTCTCCTTCAGTGAGCTACAGTCCTTTCATGAATGATACGTTATGCCACGTTGAATTATGAGCTACAGTTGAATTAAAAGCTCAGACATACCATTCCGTTCTCTTCGTCGGCTTCCTTTCGGTGTTACCTCTAGCAGGGTAGACGTAATTTAATTTTATACATGGTTGGAAATGGGATAAATAGATTTGGTATCAAGACTTGGTCATGCTTATTGCTATGGAAAGTCAGACCTTTTATCTTTTTTTGTGATTTTATTGTTGGTTCTTTGAAAAAAATCCCAGTGGATACACTCATGGCTAATAAGCATGTTTCCGACATTCACAAATAAATTGATGCAGGGTCCAGCGCCAAGAGCAAAACGGATGCAGCTGTCCTTCGGCATGGAAGAAGGAGAGAACCCAACGCCTGTTTGAAAATGACTTATCATGACTGAGCCTCAGACGTGGCTTAAAGAAACTTTTGTAAATGTTCCGTTTTATAATATTTGGGGATAACTAGAGGTAGAACACACACTTCTGTTTACAGTATGTACGGACAGTGTTTGGAAATGATACTCAAGTGATGGCTATTGTAAACTAGCTTTGAATCATATTGCCTGCTTGGTTCAAAACGTTGGTAATAATGAGCTTAGGAGTAGCATATGGAGAGGAGGGACCACTTCCAATCAGGAATGAGCTGAAGTGAGCTGCATTCTATAAATGAAAGGAGGGGGGCCTAATGTTTAGAGCTGTGACTCAGCAAATAGAAGGCATCAAATCCTATTTGTTCCATGGATATTTGTTTATCTCATAGTAGATGACGACGGCAGAAAAAGACCAGCAGGGTCCATCTAGTCTGCCCAACAAGATAAATTCATATGTGCTACTTTTTTATTTGTACCTGTCCTCTTCAGGGCACAGACCGTATAAGTCTGGTCAGCACTATCCCCGCCCCCCCAACCACCAGCCCCGCCTCCCACCACCGGCTCTGGCACAGACCATATAAGTCTGCCCAGCACTATCCCCGCCTCCCAACCACCAGCCCCGCCTCCCACCACCGGCTCTGGCACAGACCGTATAAGTCTGCCCAGCACTATCCCCGCTTTCCAACCACTAGCCCCACCTCCCAACCACCAGCTCTGCCACCTAAACTCGGCTAAGCTCCCAAGGATACATTCCTTCTGAACAGGATTCTTTTATGTTTATCCCACGCATGTTTGAACTCCATTACCATTTTCCTCTCCACCACCTCCCGCGGGAGGCATTCCAAGTATCCACCCCTCTCTCCATGAAAAAATACTTCCTGACATTTTTCTTGAGTCTGCCCCCCTTCAATCTCATTTCATGTCCTCTCGTTCTACCGCCTTCGCATCTCCGGAAAAGATTTGTTTGCGGATTAATACCTTTCAAATCTCCTTGAGCAAGACACTTTGTCTTCTGTTACCTCAGGATATGTTATTTAACGTGGAGCCCTACCGCAACTGAATATTCTTGTAAGTCAGAATGAGCTGAAATTGGGAAAGACAGCCTAAAAATATAAAGCAAATAGTCCTTGATATAAATAAAATACAATACAAATTTATATTCCACTATCTACCCACCAATGAGTAATGCAGATTACAATGTAAATAAAAACTAGGCCATTACTAGGAAAAGTACAACAACCATTCAAATATATTATTAACCCGAACTATAGCATATCAATAAATTGGTCAAAGAGCTAGATCAAATATGTAGAAAATAAATGAGATTTCAACAATTTACAAAATCTAAAATAAGAGGAAACTCTTAACTCCAAAAGCAAGAGAATTCCGACATTGTACTGAACAGTATACGAGACTGGAACTGCGCGATAAGATTTATACCTCATATTTTTTTACAGATGGAAATTGTAATAAACAACTTATCCTTCGATCTTAATGAGCGACCTGGTGTCCCTAATGTAAAGAGTTCAATTAAATAATCTGGAATAAAGTCATAAAATTTACCGGTTCAACTAATCATTAACAAACATAAACATAAAGGAATCCTGTTCAGAAGGAATGGATCCTAAGGAGCTTAGCCGAGATTGGGTGGCAGAGCCGGTGGCAGGAGGCGGGGATGGTGCTGGGCAGACTTATACGGTCTGTGCCAGAGCCGGTGGTGGGAGGCGGGACTGGTGGTTGGGAGGTGGGGATGGTGCTGGGCAGACTTATACGGTCTGTGCCAGAGCCAGTGGTGGGAGGCGGGGCTGGTGGTTGGGAGGCGGGGATGGTGCTGGGCAGACTTATACGGTCTGTGCCAGAGCCGGTGGTGGGAGGCGGGACTGGTGGTTGGGAGGTGGGGATGGTGCTGGGCAGACTTATACGGTCTGTGCCAGAGCCAGTGGTGGGAGGCGGTACTGGTGGTTGGGAGGTGGAGATGGTGCTGGGCAGACTTATACGGTCTGTGCCAGAGCCGGTGGTGGGAGGCGGGACTGGTGGTTGGGAGGTGGGGATGGTGCTGGGCAGACTTATACGGTCTGTGCCAGAGCCGGTGGTGGGAGGCGGAGCTGGTGGTTGGGAGGTGGGGATGGTGCTGGGCAGACTTATACGGTCTGTGCCAGAGCCAGTGGTGGGAGGCGGAGCTGGTGGTTGGGAGGTGGGGATGGTGCTGGGCAGACTTATACGGTCTGTGCCAGAGCCAGTGGTGGGAGGCGGTACTGGTGGTTGGGAGGTGGGGATGGTGCTGGGCAGACTTATACGGTCTGTGCCAGAGCCGGTGGTGGGAGGCGGAGCTGGTGGTTGGGAGGTGGGGATGGTGCTGGGCAGACTTATACGGTCTGTGCCAGAGCCAGTGGTGGGAGGCGGTACTGGTGGTTGGGAGGTGGAGATGGTGCTGGGCAGACTTATACGGTCTGTGCCAGAGCCGGTGGTGGGAGGCGGGACTGGTGGTTGGGAGGTGGGGATGGTGCTGGGCAGACTTATACGGTCTGTGCCAGAGCCGGTGGTGGGAGGCGGAGCTGGTGGTTGGGAGGTGGGGATGGTGCTGGGCAGACTTATACGGTCTGTGCCAGAGCCAGTGGTGGGAGGCGGGGCTGGTGGTTGGGAGGCGGGGATAGTGCTGGGCAGACTTATACGGTCTGTGCCAGACCCAGTGGTGGGAGACGGTACTGGTGGTTGGGAGGTGGGGATGGTGCTGGGCAGACTTATACGGTCTGTGCCAGAGCCGGTGGTGGGAGGCGGGACTGGTGGTTGGGAGGTGGGGATGGTGCTGGGCAGACTTATACGGTCTGTGCCAGAGCCAGTGGTGGGAGGCGGGGCTGGTGGTTGGGAGGCGGGGATAGTGCTGGGCAGACTTATACGGTCTGTGCCAGAGCCAGTGGTGGGAGGCGGTACTGGTGGTTGGGAGGTGGAGATGGTACTGGGCAGACTTATACGGTCTGTGCCAGAGCCGGTGGTGGGAGGCGGGACTGGTGGTTGGGAGGTGGGGATGGTGCTGGGCAGACTTATACGGTCTGTGCCAGAGCCAGTGGTGGGAGGCGGGGCTGGTGGTTGGGAGGCGGGGATAGTGCTGGGCAGACTTATACGGTCTGTGCCAGAGCCAGTGGTGGGAGGCGGTACTGGTGGTTGGGAGGCGGGGATGGTGCTGGGCAGACTTATACGGTCTGTGCCAGAGCCGGTGGTGGGAGGCGGAGCTGGTGGTTGGGAGGCGGGGATAGTGCTGGGCAGACTTATACGGTCTGTGCCAGAGCCGGTGGTGGGAGGCGGGACTGGTGGTTGGGAGGTGGGGATGGTGCTGGGCAGACTTATACGGTCTGTGCCAGAGCCAGTGGTGGGAGGCGGGGCTGGTGGTTGGGAGGCGGGGATAGTGCTGGGCAGACTTATACGGTCTGTGCCAGAGCCAGTGGTGAGAGGCGGTACTGGTGGTTGGGAGGCGGGGATGGTGCTGGGCAGACTTATACGGTCTGTGCCAGAGCCGGTGGTGGGAGGCGGGGCTGGTGGTTGGGAGGTGGGGATAGTGCTGGTCAGACTTATACGGTCTGTGCCAGAGCCGGTGGTGGGAGGCGGGACTGGTGGTTGGGAGGTGGGGATAGTGCTGGGCAGACTTATACGGTCTGTGCCAGAGCCGGTGGTGGGAGGCGGGGCTGGTGGTTGGGAGGCGGGGATAGTGCTGGGCAGACTTATACGGTCTGTGCCAGAGCCGGTGGTGGGAGGCGGGGCTGGTGGTTGGGAGGCGGGGATAGTGCTGGGCAGACTTACACGGTCTGTGCCCTGAAGAGGACAGGAACAAATCAAGGTAAGGTATACACAAAAAGTAGCACATATGAGTTTATCTTGTTGGGCAGACTGGATGGATTGTGCAGGTCTTTTTTTGCCGTCATCTACTATGACTCAGAAAATATCGCCTACCAACCTTCTTACCCTCCATGTTCTTCCCATCTTCTCCTTTATCGCTCCACCGGCTTACCTATCCCTATCCTTTTCTCATACCTCTTTTATCCCGTTTACTCCTTGTTCATTTGTCCTGTCACATACCTCCTTGTTGATTCTGATACCACAGATTGTATTCTCTTGTTACTATGTAAGCCGCATTGAGCCTGCGATAACATAGTAACATAACATAGTAGATGACGGCAGAAAAAGACCTGCACGGTCCATCCAGTCTGCCCAACAAGACAAACTCATATGTGTATACCTTACCTTGATTTGTACCTGCCTTTTTCAGGGCACAGACCGTACAAGTCTGCCCAGCAGTATTTCCTGCCTCCCAACCACCAGTCCCGCCTCCCATCACCGGCTCTGGCACAGACCGTATAAGTCTGCCCTCCACTATCCTCGCCTCCCAACCCCTCTTCCCCTACCTGCTCTGCCACCCAATTTCGGCTAAGCTTCTGAGGATCCATTCCTACTGCACAGGATTCCTTTATGCATATCCCACACATTATAAGCGGCAAAGCGCGGGATACAAATGTAATAAATAAATAAAACAGATTGTGGATAAAGATACAAAGCTTAAATTTGCATCGTGCTTCAATAGGAAGCCAGTGCAAAGATCGCACAAGAGACAGCACTGTAAAATTTGATACCCAGGCCTCTGAGCTATAGCATGTCCTCTGGAGTGACATGGTCAAACTTATGTCGTCCACATAAATGATAAAGTTATCAATAACTTAATCTAGAATATTCTCAGCTAAAGGTAACTGGTGAAAGTGCTCAGATAACTGTAGGCCTATTATTTGTGTGGCCTGAGTTATCCAGGTAGCTTCATTTAGATCAGGGGTGTAGCCAGACCTCGACGGGAGGGGGGGGTCCCAGAGTCCAAAGTGGGGGGGGCACATTTTGGCCCGCCTCCCCCGCTGTCACCCCCCCCCCCCCCCCCGCTGATTTTAGCATCTGGTAACTGTTAACATGAGTTTGCGCCAATGGCTATAGCATGTTACCGCAATTTAGTAAACATGCTACACAGACTGATAATTTCCCACAAAACCCCCAAGGCTTGGGAATCATTTGTGGCTCCTCAGATCCACCAGAGTGGGTGGGTTTCAGCCCAGAATTTTCATGACCCCGTAAAAAAGAATGGCCGAAGAACTGATAAAAAAAACCTTCTGAGGTTTGACTGTCTGCTGAAGGTTACCACAGCCTTTGTTACCCTTGTTATCTTAGTGTACCCTGAAGCCATCAGAATGAGAGTAATGGGGCACCATGCAGGATCACTAATCGCTTGGTTACTGTCCCTTTTCAAAGACTTGGCGTCTAGCACTGATGTCACCCTGTGCAGGGGTTAAGACCCAGCAGCAGGTATTAGTGAACTGTGACAAATGAGTGTGTGCATCAGGGGAGACTGTTTAAATAAACAGCTGGTACTTGGAAAGGCAGTCCAGAGAGGCAGGATCTCCGTATTACATTTTTGAAAACAGAAGATTCAAAAATGGACATGAGCTGATGAAAAGAATCCACACAGTGCTTTGAATAGTTCCACAGCCAGACACACAGTAGAGCTGCAAATTGCTTTTGGAGACGCTAGTCTCCCTTTACCAATGGTTAACAAAAAATGTACACAGATCTTCTTTCCAGAAGGTACTAACTTGTAAATTAACCTTTAATGGCGTATGAATAGTGTCCTGAAAGAAGTGCTTATGTAGCTATATTTATGATCTAGAAAATTTGCAAATATTTACAGGATTATAGGTGTTAATGGTCTGTCAAAAAAATGTTTGTGTATTGTATATACAGTGCAACCCTGGTTTGAGACCACCCTGGTATAAAGAGCCCCCTTTTCCAGTCCCATATAGGGTTTCACTTTGATTCCATATATAGAATGACAGTCCGTACAATTAGAAGACTTTAAACATGCACAAAGGCCACTTTTTCGAGAACTTTCTTGGATAATCCATTTATTTGGTTAAAAAGAAAATCCAGTGTTCAGACTGTCTGTGTAAACTCTGCGTTGGACTAAATTATACCGCCCGCACAACCTGTCTGGATAAAATGGTTTACGAATTATTTTTCAAAGCTGATACCACTTTCGCATTTTCCTATGGTTAATTATGACCACTGAATAAACTTTCAAATAGCTGCAGGCTAGACTAGTCTGGCTCAAGTTGACAACTACAAAATGCATTTTGCTTCAGTTTGAGGATTTCGCATTTTACATTTGGGACACAAATTTTAGGCCGATCGGATGAACTCACATTGATTGCAGCTTTGTTATTTCATTCTAATGAGCTCAATGAAAGGCTTTTTTTTTTTCCTATCGGTATCGCAATGTTTTACATGATCATTTCCATTGCCACATTTGCTGTGCGTGGGATTTTATTGGCAAACATCACTGGGAAGCTGAATTTAGTACAAATTACTACTCCGAGCTCCTTTTATTTTTTTCAGCTGAGAGTAAATGAGTTTTCGCCTCAGTTTAGCATAACCACGAAGGAACATTCCAAAGACGCCCCACTGTTAAAATATTAGGCTGCTCGTGTTTTTCACATATTTTATTACCTGGGTTTTGCTACATTGAAGGGTTATCATAGGAATACAATGTTTGCAGTTCTCCACAAGCCTTTGCACAAGTACAGTACAGTCTCGATTATCCAACCTTCGCTGATCCGACCTTCCAGCATGTCCGACAGACCCCTGGTGACGCAGCTTCTCTTTCAGTTTTCTGAACCCAGGACCCTACTTTTACCACAAAACAGCTGGGACCCTGCTTTTACTGCCTACTTTTACTGCAAAAGAGCAGGGCTGCCAAGAGACTGAGCCAGGCCTGGATAGGGCTGCTGCCAACCCCCCCCCCCCCCCCCCATAACTCCCGCTGCCACACTCCAGACCGCCACGTAAGCAGATTATAAAAATTGTGGGGTGGGGGTCCGGAGCCCAAAGTGGGGGGGCACATTTGTCCCACCTCCCTGCCCTCTGCTGCAACTCCATATACCTTGGCTGGCAGGGGTCCCCAAGCCCGCCAGCAGAAGCCATCCTCCAACGCTGTTCTTCACTGCATTGCCTGCCCTGCGGCTGCTTTTCCCTTCACATCATGCAATGCGTGACATGAGGGGAAAAGCAGCCACAGAATAGGCAATGCGGTGAAGAACAGCGCTGGAGGAAGGCTTCTGCTGGCGGTTCTTGGGGACCCCCACCAGCCAAACTAGGGGCCCTGAAGCCCTGTGTCTGCTCCTCCCCAGCCTCTATGGGGGGGGGGGGCAGCTCCAGAAATTTCTCTCTTCTGCTCCTGTCAGGACGCAATCACCCGGGTCCCGTCAGAAGCAGGAGAGTGACAGACCCCGGCGCCAGGCCCTCCTTAGAGGCCGGGCCTGGGGGAATCTTGCCGCCCCGCACCCGTTCTCGGGGTCCCTGCAAAACAGCACTACTGTGAGCCGGGTTCCTGCTTTTAATGCCTTTGTTTCTGCATTGTTTGAGGGGTTACCATTGTTTTCCGTATTATCCGACTTTTCATTTATCCAACAACGGGTGAGTCCTGTTTAGGTTGGATAATCGAGACTTTACTGTATTGGAAGTAGGGTTGCAATCCCATCCCCTAACACATTAGTCTAGCCTTGGTTTTGCTCTGTTGCATGTAGAGATCAAAATCAATGGGAAAAAAAAGGAAGCTGTAAGTCCATGCACACAGTAGGCCAGAGGAAAGGGGGAGTAGGAGGAGTAGGCTCTTGAACAACACCAGTAGGTGACGTAGATAGGAACAATCTCTTTATTAAATTATACACTCAACTCAACACAGCCGTGTTTCGGCGTTACAGACGCCTTCTTCAGGAGTCTTGTGATATATAAATATACGAATATTAAGCTCAAAGAGAATGAAAGCAAGGCTTCTGCTACAATTGTAATCCACTGCCGATGCAGGAAAAAAGCTCAGCGTATTCAATTGCACTTCTGAGCTTTTTTCCTGCATCGGCAGTGGATTACAATTGTAGCAGAAGCCTTGCTTTCATTCTCTTTGAGCTTAATATTCGTATATTTATATATCACAAGACTCCTGAAGAAGGCGTCTGTAGCGCCGAAACACGGCTGTGTTGAGTCGAGTGTATAATTTAATAAAGAGATTGTTCCTATCTACGTCGCCTACTGGTGTTGTTCAAGAGCCTACTCCTCCTACTCTCCCTTTCCTCAGATTCTACTTTTCGTAGGAATTTGTGTACCTCCACCCTTGTGGTGGTTTGGCTTGCTTGCTCCACAGTAGGCCAGAACCAGAACTGGATCAGCTGGTTGAGTTGATAGAGAGTGAGGTGGGAACCTTAGCTGGAACAAATAGTTCCTTGCTATGATTTATTTATTTATTTGTAACATTTGTGTCCCACATTTTCCCACCCATTAGTAGGCTCAATGTGGCTTGCATAATACCGTCAAGGCGATCGCCAAGTCCAGTAGATATTAAACAAATACAGTTTAAAATAAGGGTCAGGTAAGGTCAGGGTATACAAGTACAACAAGGGTCAAGGAACTAAGGAGTATACAATGTCCATTACGATGTGAGGTTTTGATGCATTACGGAGTTAAGGCATTTAAGCTGGAACAGTAGAGTAGGCCTTGCAAAACAGATATGTTTTTAATGATCTCCTGAAGTTTAGATGGTCATGGATCATTTTCACACTCTTTGGTAGTGCATAGAAGAAAGATTAGAAGAATAAAAGTATGGATAAATGAAATAAATGGGAAATACCTTTCAATTAGACACAAAGGGCACTTGTATAAACAGATGGATGCATTTGCATGACCCTTCCACATGAATGCACAGAATACTTGTATTTATGCTATCAAGTGTGCACTTAACCATGAAAGTGCCAAAAGGGCACCTAAGTACTTTTCAGTAACATTGTATCTATCTGAGGGCTCCTTTTACTAAGGATGGAGTCTGGCCACCGCATCTCAAAAAAGATATAGTGGAATTAGAAAAGGTACAAAGAAGGGCAACGGAAACGATAAAGGGGATGGGATGACTTCCCTATGTGGAAATGCTAAAGCAGCTAGGGCTCTTCAGCTTGGAGAAAAGATGACTGAGGGGAGATATGATAGAGGTCTATAAAATAACAAGTAGAGTTGAACAGGTAGGCGTGAATTGCTAGTTTACTCTTTCCAAATATGCTAGGACTAGCGAACATGCAATGAAGCTACAAAGTAGTAAACTTAAAAAGGATCAGAGAAAATATTTCTTCACTCAACATGTAATTAAACTCTGGAATTCATTGCCAGAGAATGTGATAAAAGCAGTTAGCTTAACAGGGTTTAAAAAAGGTTTGGCTAACTTCCTAAAAGAAAAGCCTGTAAGTCATTATTAAGATAGACTTGGGGGAAAATCCACTGCTTATTTCTAGGATAACTAATTGTAGACCGTCACTCTGTCCCATATGATAAAATATCAAAAAAATTCACAGAGTGTATGAATGCAAATATGGTAGTCTCAAATAGTTTTGGACTAAAGTGAAGGAGAGTCTCATATATAGTACTCAGTAATATTGCTTTCACTCAATAGGTGAATACATTACATACAGTGGGGGAAATAAGTATTTGATCCCTTGCTGATTTTTTAAGTTTGCCCACTGACAAAGACATGAGCAGCCCATAATTGAAGGGTAGGTTATTGGTAACAGTGAGAGATAGCACATCACAAATTAAATCCGGAAAATCACATTGTGGAAAGTATATGAATTTATTTGCATTCTGCAGAGGGAAATAAGTATTTGATCCCCCACCAACCAGTAAGAGATCTGGCCCCTACAGACCAGGTAGATGCTCCAAATCAACTCGTTACCTGCATGACAGACAGCTGTCGGCAATGGTCACCTGTATGAAAGACACCTGTCCACAGACTCAGTGAATCAGTCAGACTCTAACCTCTACAAAATGGCCAAGAGCAAGGAGCTGTCTAAGGATGTCAGGGACAAGATCATACACCTGCACAAGGCTGGAATGGGCTACAAAACCATCAGTAAGACGCTGGGCGAGAAGGAGACAACTGTTGGTGCCATAGTAAGAAAATGGAAGAAGTACAAAATGACTGTCAATCGACAAAGATCTGGGGCTCCACGCAAAATCTCACCTCGTGGGGTATCCTTGATCATGAGGAAGGTTAGAAATCAGCCTACAACTACAAGGGGGGAACTTGTCAATGATCTCAAGGCAGCTGGGACCACTGTCACCACGAAAACCATTGGTAACACATTACGACATAACGGATTGCAATCCTGCAGTGCCCGCAAGGTCCCCCTGCTCCGGAAGGCACATGTGACGGCCCGTCTGAAGTTTGCCAGTGAACACCTGGATGATGCCGAGAGTGATTGGGAGAAGGTGCTGTGGTCAGATGAGACAAAAATTGAGCTCTTTGGCATGAACTCAACTCGCCGTGTTTGGAGGAAGAGAAATGCTGCCTATGACCCAAAGAACACCGTCCCCACTGTCAAGCATGGAGGTGGAAATGTTATGTTTTGGGGGTGTTTCTCTGCTAAGGGCACAGGACTACTTCACCGCATCAATGGGAGAATGGATGGGGCCATGTACCGTACAATTCTGAGTGACAACCTCCTTCCCTCCGCCAGGGCCTTAAAAATGGGTCGTGGCTGGGTCTTCCAGCACGACAATGACCCAAAACATACAGCCAAGGCAACAAAGGATTGGCTCAGGAAGAAGCACATTAGGGTCATGGAGTGGCCTAGCCAGTCACCAGACCTTAATCCCATTGAAAACTTATGGAGGGAGCTGAAGCTGCGAGTTGCCAAGCGACAGCCCAGAACTCTTAATGATTTAGAGATGATCTGCAAAGAGGAGTGGACCAAAATTCCTCCTGACATGTGTGCAAACCTCATCATCAACTACAGAAGACGTCTGACCGCTGTGCTTGCCAACAAGGGTTTTGCCACCAAGTATTAGGTCTTGTTTGCCAGAGGGATTAAATACTTATTTCCCTCTGCAGAATGCAAATAAATTCATATACTTTCCACAATGTGATTTTCCGGATTTAATTTGTGATGTGCTATCTCTCACTGTTACCAATAACCTACCCTTCAATTATGGGCTGCTCATGTCTTTGTCAGTGGGCAAACTTACAAAATCAGCAAGGGATCAAATACTTATTTCCCCCACTGTATATCAATGTCATAATCATTGACTCAACCTCCACCACCCGAATTATTATAACAAAAAAAGACTTGCACTCTGTGAATTTTTTTAATATTTCTAGGATAAGCAGCATACAATGTATTGTACTGTTTGGGGATCTTGCCAGGTACTTGAACCTGGATTGCTCACTGTTGAACACAGGATGCTGGGCTTGATGGACCTTCAGTCTATCCCAGTATGGCAACGCTTATGTTCTTAATAATTAGCACACACTAAATCCATTAGCACACCTTAGTAAAAGGATACCTAACACAGGGCTCCTTTTACTAAGCTGCAATAAGCACTACCGCATGTGCTGAAGCATCCAGTAGTAAGTTTCAAATGTGTACATGCTACCCATGCGCTAAAACATATTTTTTTATTTTTTGGCCGGCCGAGGAGATGTGTCTGGGGATGGAGAGGGAGCATTTCTGTGCTAATCAGTGCATTAGCAATGCTGCACACTGATTAGCGCAGGATTCACACGTGAGCCCTTATTGCCTTCAAAATAGGTGGCGGTAAGGGCTCACGGGTTAATTTTTGTTAATGACCTCATGTTAATGGCAAAAACAAGGAAAAGCAACACTGGGCCTTCAGGTTGCAGTTATTTTATTTGAAAGTGACCTGACACTGGCCGTGTTTCGGCGCAGAAGCGCCTGCCTCAGGGGCCAAAGTGTTCTTATGGATTTGATCACAATATATTGGAGTAAACCAGGCAATCAGGGTATTTTGCCCCCTAGCGTGGCAACTGTCAGTGTAGTCTTTCAGCAAAAGATGTCAGTAAAACAAACCGCCAGTGCAGTCCATTAGCAAAGGCTGTCGGTGAAAAAACCGCCAATATTTTGTCACCGGCAGCATTCTCATGGCCAGTGTTGGGTCACTTTCAAATGAAAGAACTGCCTTTATCTCCAACCTGAAGGCCCAGTGTTGCTTTTTCTTGTTTTTATTTATAATTGTATACTGTTTTACCCTATCTTCTGTCTCCTCATGTTAACGGCAACATTAACCCATGGCCATTAATTCAGAAAATGGAAATGGCCATGTAAGGAACACTACGACCACTTTCCACAGAGCTTTGTCATAGGAGATCAGGTTGAAAGAATATTGTAAGTCTATGTTCGAAGTGGTAGGCCCAGAAATGTGGAATAATTTGCCTTTAAATAAAAGATATATTGAAAACTTGTTGTTATTTTTAAAGGATTTGAAGATCTTTTGGTTTGAGCATGCATACAATACGATTCATGATTTCAGAGATACAGGTTAGAATGTAAGATACTCTAAGCCTTTCATATTGCAAATAATTAGGTGGTATGAACATTGCAAGCAAGTAATTGATAATTTCTTTTGCTGCATGTTTCATTTTTATTCAATTGCTTTGCTAAGTAATTTTTAATTATGTAAGTTTAATTTAGTTACCTGCCGAGAATTGCGAGATCGAGTGGGATAGAAAGAATGTAAATAAATAAATAAATAGACCCCACCCCCACCCCAATAGCGCAGCATTTGAGAAAGGACATTCAAATCACAGTTGAGATGTCGAGCTTGGGACATCTCAAGTTCTGCTAGTATTTTAGGACGGCATCTCCCGATGAACACCTCTTCGGACATAAACGGAGAGTTGGTCGTTTATGTACTGGTTACGTGCGGCCTGAACATTCTTTTCAGAAAAATAAATGCCTAAAATATCAACAGGTCAAAATGGACACATAAAGGTTTATATTTTGGAATAGCAATATAAACATTTAAGTGCCTAGACCTAGGAGTGGCCTAGTGGTTAGCATGGTGGACTTTGGTCCTGGGGAACTGGGGTCAATTCCTACTGCAGGCAAGGGCAGCTCCTTGTGACTCTGGGCAAGTCACTTAACCCTCCATTGCCCCAGGTACAAATAAGTACCTGTATATAATATGTAAGCCACATTGAACCTGCTATGAGTGGGAAAGCACAGGGTACAAATGTAACAAAAATAAATATTTATCAGCCATTTTGGAGGGTTCTCAAGCTGTGTTATGGCTGTAACATGCTTTATTTGCCCCTTAACATGGGTTACAGGGCACTAGTGCAAGTTATATTATCATAATGCATGATATTGTTAGTTACCACAGGATATATACTAGTGATATACAAAACATGCAAATATATGTAAAACTGCTAATTAGCATGTAAATCCAATAACAGATCTTGTGGTGAACACTGCAAGCTTGTTATTCTTGGACAAATACCACTCACAACAAGCTGGTGTTATTTTTCCATCTGGAAATATCAGGTCACAAAGTCACAGCCTGATATTTCAGGGCACTTCTTAAAGGGGCTGGCCAAAGGGGTCTTGAGCTCCTCCCTGATGATGCCCATGCCAATCAGAACCCCCCTCCCCCGAAGGTCCTCAATCTGATTTTCCATCTGGAAGCACTGCCTCTATTGAGGCAAAGCAACCAGAAGGCTCCCCCACACTCCAGTACATCCCTTTGGGCTTTAATGCAGTCCGGACAGGAGTGATCCTCTTCCATGAGACTACCTCTAGGGGTCCCCAGCACCATTTTGAACCTGGCATCAGCAAAGATAGGAATGACTTGGGATCACTCCTGCCCAGACCCCACTAGACCGCAGGGATTTTCAAGGTAGGTCCAAGGGGGACTATTGGAGGATGGGGGATGGACTTCCAGGTCAAGGGGTACATCTGGGTGGGGGGGAGATCAGATTTAGGGGGGAGGGTGCTTCCAGGTGGGGAGCTTGGCTTTTGGGGACCTTCAGGAGGGGGTATTGGGGGAGTTCAAGGCCTCTGGCAGGCTTCTTAAGAAGTGCCTGGGAGAATTGGTCACTGCTGTGGAAACTTAATGAGGGTAGAAGTTCGACATTCACCACATCTTCATCTTTTGGAAACATAAGAACATAAGAATAGCCACACTGTGTCAGACCAATTGTTCATCTAGCCCAATATCCTGTTTCCTTCCAACGGCCAATCTAGGTCCCAAATACTTATTTTTCCTGAACTGTCACAGAACGTGGTATCCCTTGTCAGTTTTACTTTGGGGGGGGGGGGGGACCTCAAGCACTGGGGGATTGAGCAGTTATGTAAAGCAGTTTCTGTGTGGTTGCCTAAAATATTTTAAATATAGACACAATTGATTCAAGCATTGTAACAAGATTGGTTGTGGGCCTGAGGTCAAGGACCTGTTTTCCCCTTTACTAATTGATTTACTCTGGCTATCAGTTGATTATTGTATAAAATTCATGACATTTGTTTTTAAAGCTGTGCATAAATGGCCTTTTGGCTGTTCTGATGGTTCACATGGTCAAACATTAAGGAGCTAATTGTTTAATATACCAGCTAGAAATTAATATTACTTAAGCAGGGTACAAAGGTAAAAGAACTAAATATATGGGAAGGATTCAAAGTAGGATAAACATTTTTTTATATGTGATTGCTCACACCTTTTTCAGTAGTAGCTCAAGGTGAGTTATTAATTAAACTCTGGAATTCGTTGCTGGAGAATGTGGTGAAGGCGGTTAGCTTGGCAGAGTTTAAAAAGGGGTTAGACAGTTTCCTAAAGGACAAGTCCATAAACCACTACTAAATGGACTTGGGGAAAAATCCACAATTCCAGGAATAACATGTATAGAATGTTTGTACGTTTGGGAAGCTCGCCAAGTGCCCTTGGCCTGGATTGGCCGCTGTCGTGGACAGGATGCTGGGCTCGATGGACCCTTGGTCTTTTCCCAGTGTGGCATTACTTATGTACTTATGTACATTTAGGTACACTGGGTATTTCTGTGTCCCTGGAGGACTCACAATCTAATTTTGTACCTGAGCCAATGAAGGGTTAAGTGATTTGCCCAAAACCAGAAGGAGCAGCAGTGGGATTGGAACTGGCCACCTTGGGATGTCAAGATGGGTGTTCTAACCACTAGGCCACTCCTCCACATATTGAGGGTGGGGGGGGAGGCGGAGTGAGGACCCAGGTTATAGAAGCAATAGTATAATAAAATAAAATATCATAACACACCACTGGCAGACGGGGAAGTGCGAGAAAGCCATTCAAGTGCAGAAACAATGCAAGTAAAATAATGGTATGCTGCAGCCAGAGCACCAGCAAAAATGGTGAGAAGCAGCCCAGGGAGAAAGGAATGTCTCCGCAGTTAGACATCAACAAGAACAGAAGACATAAAAACAACCCAACATTTGGTAACCTTCCGGAAACTACTAAAGACCAACCTGTTTAATAAGACTTACCACAAAGGTTCTTCATCATTGAATTGACACCAAAACGTCCACCTGAACAAGTTATCTTTCATCTCTTACTATTTGTTCACTATACTCACCATGATATTTGTTTACTATAATCAAAATGTCTTTCTTGAATGTTTCATACTACCCAAGTTCTCTTACACCTGAAATGATTTATATACCTTTTATCTCTAATTTATGCTATATTTCTCAACTTTAAATGCAATAATATTCTGTTTCGTTCCTTTTGATAATGGCACCTGCCATTACGGCATAATGTAAGCCACATTGAGCCTGCAAAGAGGTGGGAAAATGTGGGATACAAATGCAATAAATAAAATAAATAAATAAAGACCCTCACACAGGTCAAAACAGCAGGCAAAACACAGCGAAGGTGACAAGGATGATGCACAGAAAACGGCCAGTGGGCTCAACGAGTTCACATCAATAGCTTTAGTCAAAGTAAAATGGACTCAACACGAGTTGTGTTTTGGCCCCTAAGGCGTCCCTGTACAATGTATATATATATATATATATATATATATATGCCTTTTCAGTGCTCATAAGTACATAAGTAATGCCACACTGGGAAAAGACCAAGGGTCCATCGAGCCCAGCATCCTGTCCACGACAGCGGCCAATCCAGGCCAAGGGCACTTGGCGAGCTTCCCAAACGTACAAACATTCTATACATGTTATTCCTGGAATTGTGGATTTTTCCCCAAGTCCATTTAGTAGCGGTTTATGGACTTGTCCTTTAGGAAACCGTCTAACTCCTTTTTAAACTCTGCTAAGGTAACTGCCTTCACCACGTTCTCTGGCAACGAATTCCAGAGTTTAAATATGCATTGGGTGAAGAAAAATTTCTCCAATTTGTTTTAAATTTACTACACTGTAGTTTCATCGCATGCCCCCTAGTCCTAGTATTTTTGGAAAGCCTGAACAGACGCTTCACATCCACCTGTTCCACTCCACTCATTATTTTATATACCTCTATCATGTCTCCCCTCAGCCGTCTCTTCTCCAAGCTGAATAGCCCTAGCCTCCTTAGTCTTTCTTCATAGGGAAATCGTCCCATCCCTGCTATCATTTTAGTCACCCTTCGCTGCACCTTTTCCAATTCTACTATATCTTTCTTGAGATGCTCAACAGGTATTGGAGTCAAAAACCTAGTCACAGTGATATATAAGCATGAGCACCTGCATCCGAGATTGCAGTGATTGTTTTTGTTGCATTCTGGCTGTGCGGTGTTATAGAATACACTTTGATTTCCGCACAGAAATTAAGGCGCCTTATAAAGAATCCCGAGGTATGTGCCTAAATATAAGTCCCTTTATAGGATTACCCTCCCCAGGTTTAGGTTGCATATGTTATCAGTTCTTGGTTTACTTCTTTGGAACAGTCTTTCTCAAGAGTTTAAGTTGTTTGACACTGATCTAATATTCTGCAAACAGGTAAAGGCATAGTTGTTCCATCTGACTTTCATTAGTTGGGGTTGGATTGACTGTTATGGTTGTATTATTTGTTTACACTGTAATTCTTTTTAAACATATTATTTGCTTATGTCTTTATATGTCATTCTATATTATTATGTACTTTATTGACCTTGTTTATGCAACATAAATAGGTTTGATAGACGAGACATGGAAATCAAATAAATACATTTTATGGAGGAAGACCTGTCTGATAACCTGAGGTCCCCTGTACTTTCTCCATTGAAGGGGCATTTCATTTTTCATAGGGTGCCTTACTATACATAATTACGACAAAGATCAGTGTAGAGAAAACTCAGATAACAGACTGAGGGGTGGTACAGGGGGATTAGGAAGAGACGCCGGCAAGATGGAAGAGGCAACAAGCCTTAAGACTAGAAGAGAAGACAAGACTGTGGAGAAGGTAAGGGTGGGTTTATTACACTTTTGAAGGTACTATGGGGCATAATAATAATAGGTAAAAACATTGTTATGGTATCCAATGTATTCTGTGTATATTTCCAGTACTATAAATACACTGATTTCCTAACTTGCACCGGCCTAGAAACAGCAGTGTAGGAGTGGCCTAGTGGTTAGAGCACCGGTCTTATAATCCAGAGGTGGCCAGTTCAAATCCCACTGCTGTTCCTTGTGGTCTTGGGCAAGTCATTTAACCCTCCATGGCCTCAGGTACAAACTTAGATTGTGAGCCCTCCTGGGACAGGGAAATACCCAGTGTAACTCACCTTGAGCTACTACTGAAAAAGGTGTGAGCAAAATATAAATAAACTAGCCTTTGAGCCCGTAAAAACGGGCTATTATAGGAAGGGGGGGTTGAAAGGCCCGCCCCCACCGCCGAGTTCGCCGCTGCCCCTCCCTCTCTGAGTTCACGCCCCCCCCACCGAGCCGTCACCACCCACCTTCTACCCGGTCGGGCCCTCGCTCCACTATTGAAACAGCGAGGGTCCGGGAACGCAGCACTGAGCTCTGCTGAGCTGCCGACGTCGGCCTTCGTTCTTCTTCTCTGCCTGTCCCGCCCTCGTGTGACGTAACGTCATCGAGGGCGGGACAGAGGCAGAGAAGAAGAAGGAAGGGCGATGTCGGCAGCTCAGCAGAGCTCAGTGCTGCGTTCCCGGACCCTCGCTGTTTCAATAGTGGAGCGAGGGCCCGACCGGGTAGAAGGTGGGTGGCGGCGGCAACTCGGGTGGGGGGAGCATTAGACGGCGGTGTCCCTCCCTCAGCAATGCGCAGTACAGACCCTCTGTGTTCCGCCCCCGTCATCACGTATTGACGTGGGGGCGGGGCAGAGAAGGTCTCTACTGCGCATTTGCGAGTGAGTACGGTCACTCGCCGTTTATATGTTTGATTGGATATATTCAGTTGTCATTATCATAGGAGCCGATGCTGTGGGTGCTTGAGCACCCCCAATATTGAGAAAATTCCTTGTATGTGTCCAGGGAGGAGTTATTTCCACTGGACTTAGCACCCCCAATAATTTTGAAAAGTTGGCTTCTATGATCATTATTACTTTTCTGACTGTTAAGAGCCTATTTTTCCAATTCTCAGAACATTTGAATTGGAAATTTAGTATTTTTCTGTCAACAAATGAGCAATTTCCAGAAAAAAAAAATAACAGTTTCTATCTGACAAGTTAAAACACGTGAGTACAAAAGATTCACTGTCTTCTGCCCGTATTGTTCACGGAACGTGAATATTAATAGTTGTTTTGCAAGTCAATAAGAAATTAAGCGGGACTTGGAATGCATTAATAAGAATGCAAAGCACAGAGCTTATGATCCAATGTAAACATCTTGCAGAATGTGTGTAGTCTACAATACTTTATTGACAGAGAAAATGAAATGTTTCATTAAAAAAAAAGGAAAAAGATGCATGTGACAGTTTGAAATACAAACAATGGCTGACACAACAACCTCACACAGAAATTGCAATTTCCTGTGCTCAGAAGATGATGCTTGTCTAGAGCTGATCTGGAATTGCTTGGCATAGAGATGGTTAGAAGTTGGTAATCATGGTTTGTTTCAAGGAATGTTCATATTTATTTGAATGCATCATCTTCATCCTTGTCTTCAAAATAAATAAGCATAGAAGGTAGAGTTGGCAGTTGGCTCTGTCTCATCAGGACTAGTATATGTTGTTATTTCCCTATGGGGAGTACAATTGGAGCTCCAGAACATGAGTAGCCATACTGAGTCAGACCAGTGGTCCATCTAGCCCAGTATCCTGTTTTCCAAACAGTGACCAAGCCAGGTCACAAGTACCTGACAGAAACCCAAATCGTGACAACATTCCATGTAGAACCCCAAAGAGCAGCAAGATTCTGGAATCCTAAAGAGTGACAAGATTCCATGCAGAATCTCAGAGTAGCAACATTCCGTGCTACAAATCCCAGGGCAAGCAGTTGCTTCCCATGTCTGTCTCAATAGCAGACTATGGACTTTTCTTCCAGGAATTTGTCAAAACCTTTTTTAAACCTAGATACGCTAATCGCTGTTACCACCACCTCCGACAAAGAGTTCCAGAGCTTAACTATTTGTTGAGTAAAAAGATATTTCTATTTGTTTTAGAAGTATTTCAATGCAACTTCCTTGAGTGTCCCTTAGTCTTTGTACTTTTGGAACGACTGTAAAAAACGATTTACTTCTACTCATTCTACACCACTAAGGATTTTGTAGACCTCAATCATATCTTCCCTCATCCGTCTCTTTTCCAAGTTGAAGAGCTCTAGCCACATTAGCCTTTCCTCATACCAGAGGAGTTCCGTTCCTTTATCATTTTTGCCGCTCTTCTTTGAACCTTTTATAATTCTACTATCTTTTTTGAGATATGGTGACCAGAACTGAATGTAATACTCAAGGCGTGGACATACCATGGAGCGACACAAAGTCATTACTGTATTTTCGGTCTTATTCACCATCCCTTTCCTAATAATTCCTACCATCCTGTTTGCTTTTTGGTCACCGCTGCACAGTGAGCAGAAGATTTCAACAGATTATCTACAACGACACTCAGATCTTTTTCTTGAGTGCTGACCCCCAAGGTGGACCCTAGCGTCAGGTAACGATGATGTCCCCTAAAGACATTTGGCAGCCCAAAAAGATGACAATGTGCTTGACAAAGTCTCTTGCATCCTGGCCACGGAATCTTGCATCTGACAAGGAGTAAAGATCTTGCAAGATGAATTAAAAGAGCAGCCCCAGTATCTTCTTTCCCCAAGAAAACTAAAGCTAATATTGATCTGTATTCATCAGCAGAAGTTGCATATGGACATACATTTTACAAATAGTATGCAATAAAGTCTTTTTTTCCTGTACACAGAGTAGTAGATTATGAACAACTAATATAAAACCTAGGCAGAACAATTTTTTTATTATTTTTTTATTTATCATTTGACTTAATTACATTCACATTTATCACGTAAATGTAAGGAAAAACAGAAATTAATATAAGGAAAAAGAAAAAACATTTTCTCTCAACAATATATATAATTGTCCACAATTGGGGGATCCAAGATCAGGAAAAACAATCTCAAAGAAAATAAGAAAAACACCAAGTGGTTAATCTTACAAATTCATATTTTCTGAGGGAGGAAGGTTAATCGGTAATTGCAGCCGGTACAGTGGTAACTAAAGGAAGTTGCTGTAGAGGGTTCTTCATCTGTCCTTTTAACTCCACAAACTCTTGTAATTTCTTGGGTTCAACAAATAAGTAATAAGGAAATAAAACAATTATGAGGGAATTGCTCTAGGAAGGTCCCACCTAGGGCAACGATTCTTGGCTTAAAAGCCAAGAGTTCACACCTCCCAGTCTGCGATTCCCTTGATATATCAGGAAATATGTTTATCTTTGAACCCAAAAAACTATCAGCCATGTATCGGAAATACAATTTCAAAACATTGTTCCTATCTAAATCAAAGGCAAAAGTCACTAGTAATATAACTCTCTATATAGGGTATTTTAGGAAGATTAATCATTCTCAAGTTATTTTTCCTTAATTGGTTCTCCAGAAGTTCCACTTTTTTACAAGAAACATGACTGTCCATTACCAGATTAACTGATTTTCATAGAGAAACCATTTCCGTAATCAAAGTCTCTATTTTTATATCTTGGACTTCCACTTTGTTAGATAAGTATTGATATAATCACATATTTATTCCTGAAAAAATTTTGACATCTGAAGAAGAGAATTATTCATACTCTGCAGCACTTCCCATAGTGTGTCCATTATGACATTTTTTGGCTTCACCAGGTCCAATTTCTCCACAGAAACCGCTCCAGATATCTTCGGAGGGAAGAGCTCACTCACCAATCCCCCAGTTGGTTTATTATCCGGAGTCAATGCTGCGCCAGGACCTCCTCGGATCGCGTGAGAATTCTAACCCACTTCGGGCGTTTCCACTGTCGACCTCCATAGCGAAGCGTTACTGTTTCCGGGTCTTGGAGAGGTCATGCCAACAGGGGGACTCAAAGTCACTCCCTCTCCACCGAGATTTGGCGATAAAGCCTTGCTGTTCCCCGAAGCAGGAACCGATATCCCCAACATTATGACCCCAAATCTCTCCAAAGTAGACAGAAGTGGTGGGAACCCCAGCCGTGTTCCCTGTTTTCTGGGGAGCGCGCCTACTTCTTCAGGTATTCTGGTGTAAAATGGGAACTCAACTAACGTACGTCCTCCCTCGATGCCATCTTGGATCCTCCAGTTTGGGACACTCTTTGTCTGGTTTCTACTCAGAGGCCTGTCTGATATGGGTAACCCTTCAGCATAGCCCTCTAAGTCATTGAAACACGGAAGCCCCTCCACCACTTACAAGGTGGTGTCCCTTCGGAGGGGAGACAGAACAATTTTTAAAGCAATCTGCATAGGTAAAAAGTAGGGCTACAGATTGAACGCGTTAATATTGTGATTAACACAATCATAGGCAGATACTCAGAAGCAAATGCAAGCACTAGAGGCCATTAGCGCTGGACTAGTCCCTGCATTTGCTCCCGCAGGATTTTCAGAGCTGGCAAGCGCATGAAACAACGAGCTCACCAGTTCTGAATGCTAATTGAATGCAAATGCATGCTAAACAGGGTCATCACTATTCCTCACCAATGCTCAGCAGGTAGCACACCAAACAAGGACACTGTTCCTGCGGCAAACCCTCCACTAGGGTTTACCAGGGCATTGAGAAGGAATGGGGAGAACCTTCAGCATGCATTTGCAAATACATAATACCCTGGTGGTCCAGTGGAACCCTTGCCAGGCACCCACCATGCTAACCTGACTTCCCCCCTGAAAGCTAGCCCTGGAGGTCAAGCGTTGCCTACCTCCAACCCCCTCGAACCTTAGAAGGAGGAGAGACTAGCACTCCCTCCCTCCTCCTGCAAGCGCCACCTCAAAATGGTGGTGCCCTGCCCAGTGCATTCTGGGATGCACTGGGAGGGGCTTAACTTATAAGCACCGGATGCACCGGACAGGGCCGGGTGCTGCCATTTTGAGGTGGTGCTTGCAGGAGGAGAGAGGGAGAGCTAGTCTCTCTTCTTTCTAAGGTATGAGGGGTGTGGGCAACACTAGACCACCAGGGCTAACCTTCAGGGAGGGAGGTTAGGTTGGTGCAGTTGGTACCTGGCAAGGGGCCCACTGGATCACTGAGTATTATGTATTTGCAGTGGGGTTATATATTTGGGGGAGTGGGGGGTCCAGAGGTTTGACAGGTCCAGGCTTTTCTTGTGCAGGAGAAAAGTCCAGACCTGTCAAACCTCTTCTGCGAGAGGATTGTGCCTTGGCTCTTGAGCGCATGCAAAGGCAGAATCCTCTCGCTTTACTTCCTCATGCTCAAAGTTAATAGCACACATATCATTTGCATACTATTAGCTTTGAGTATGAGGAAGTCACTTATGGGCACTGTTTCAGCGGTAAACTCTAGGGCTGTTCTGTATAGCACCAGAGTTTTGAACATCGGGGCCTCAATCTTTAACATGCACCAAACATTTTAATTGCTATTAAAGCAGAAGGCAGACACACAGCCTGGCACCGCTCACTCTTCAACTGCCGCTCTCCCACTCCCCGTCTGTACCACAAACCTTGCTGCCTTTCCAGCAGCATTGAAGGTGCACCTTCCAGCTGGCACAGGCTTCCTTCCTTCTGCCATGGTCCACCTCCTGTGATGCAACTTCCTGTTTCTGGTGGGTGTGCCGCAGCAGAAGGATAAGAAGGAGGTCTGCACCGGCTAGAAGGAGCATCTTCAACATTGCCAGGCAGACAGGCAAGGTTTGCGGTGTGGGCGGTGCCGAGCATTAGGCTACTCAGAATTTCCCTCAACGAAGGAAGGTGAAGTCCTAGTTCAAACGCTGCTGCTGCTGTGACTTTTCTGCATGACCCTGCTTTTTCAGCTTGTAATCAGCGTGGTGCTGGATGTCCTGTACTGTACACGAGACTTGAGCAAAGTGCAGAATTTTGAGGACCATATGGTCACATGCTGTTACATCTTCACTGCGCAGAAAAGCCGCGACAGCAGCAGCGTTTGAACCAGGGAAAGCCCATCCAACAATGATCTTGTCGGCTGGGAAAGATGGAGTTTAGAGACAGAAGATAAGGAAAGAAGGTACTGGGAAAGCAAGGGGCTAAGAAAAAATGGAAGTGAGAGGACTGCATAAATAACCTGGAAGAGACAAAAGGTAGGGGATATATGTGTGTTGGGGGGAAGGGAAGATCTGGGGACATCAGAGGGTAAAGGGATTGTGGAAGGGAAGGGAAGTTGAGGGGTAGCAGATAAAACTGTGTATGAGAAGAAAAGAGCTGGAGGCAACATGGGAAACTGTGTATAGGAGAAACAGGGAAGAAACACAATTCCCCCAATATTCAAAACCATTTAACTGACCAGGAATGGCACCTGGCTGGTTAAATGGCACTTATCCAGCTAGCTGGTGATATCCAACGGGAGGATAACCAGTTATCCCCTGCTGAATATTCCCGATTAGCATCTAGGAGATGACTGGCTATAGCATGTGATATAGCCAGCTATCCCCAAATATTCAATCTGTACCCGGCTATTGTAAGCGGCCACATTGGACTGCTTAAATATTTTTTTTTGTTACATTTGTACCCCGCGCTTTCCCACTCATGGCAGGCTCAATGCGGCTTACATATGGTATACAGGTACTTATCTGTACCTGGGGCAATGGAGGGTTAAGTGACTTGCCCAGAGTCACAAGGAGCTGCCTGTGCCTGAGGTGGGAATCAAACTCAGGTCCTCAGTTCCCCAGGACCAAAGTCCACCACCCTAACCACTAGGCCACTCCTCCACTGTTGCTACTATTGGAGATTCTACATGGAATGTTGCTATTCCACTAGAAGTCGGCCCTTGCAGATCACCAATGTGGCCGCGCAGGCTTCTGTTTCTGTGAGTCTGACGTCCTGCACGTACGTGCAGGATGTCAGACTCACAGAAGCAGAAGCCTGCGCGGCCTTCTACATGGAATGTTGCTAGTGGAATAGCAACATTCCATGTAGAATCTCCAATAGTAGCAACATTCCATGTAGAATCTCCAATAGTATCTATTTTATTTTTGTTACATTTGTACCCTGCGCTTTCCCACTCATGGCAGGCTCAATGCGGCTTACATGGGGCAATGGAGGGTTAAGTGACTTGCCCAGAGTCACAAGGAGCTGCCTGTGCCTGAAGTGGGAATCAAACTCAGTTCTTCAGTTCCCCAGAACCAAAGTCCACCACCCTAACCTCCACCACTCCTCCACTGGTTTATCTGTTTTTTCTGGTTTATCTTTAGCTGGTTTAAAATTAACCGGCTGTAGCTGGATAACTTTAAACCAGCTAAAGATAAACCGGATATTCAATGTCGGTCACTGAAAACAGCCCGGGATTGAATATCCGAGATGACCGCCAACTGCGGTCTGAATATTGGCCCCAATGATAATGCAGGAGGATGTATGAGCATTGATCCTGTATTTCTGGGGAAAATTAGCACCAAACACTTTAACATGTTATATCTTTAAAATAGGAACTTTTTAGTTTAGAAGTTTACTATTCAGAGACAGTAGTTACACTTTATAATTTTGATAAATATACTTTGCAGAATTTTAAATACTTTTGCACAGAATTTTTTAATTTTTTTTTGCGCAGAATCCCCCTAGGAGTAATTTACTATCTGTGCATTAGTGTTCATTAACATGTGTTAGTCTGTCACACTATCTGACCTAGCAATATTGTAAGACTCCTTTCATGCAGCAGTCTGAGTCGTTCCATCTGTTACTGTCAGGTTCATTGGCAGGTAGAAAACTGTCATCTGTCCCTCTGCAGATATAAGATACCCCTCCCCCCCCCCCCCCCCCCCTTCATTGTAGTTCAGCTGGAATGGCTCCAAGTACAGTGGAGTCTTAACGTATTTCCTGATACATGAACTGTTCATGAGAACCTTACAACCCGTCTATAACTTTAATTGCATGATTAATTGCGATTACAATTTTTAATCTTCCTGCAACCCTAGTAAAAAGTGTTTTACTTGCATTAATCAGCTGTGGAAATTGCTTTGCCTCAATATGGCGAAAAGTCAAATATGGTTCCATGATACTTTGTGTTCACAGAAGGCTTTCCTAAGGCATGTTAAGGTCGGGGGCATGAAAAGTACATAGGTAGATTGCATTAAGAACACACGACCATAAAAGTTGCCCTAGTGAGTTAGGCCAAGGGTCCAACTAGCCCAGTATCCTGGCAGAGTACCAAAACGTAGCAAGATTTCATGCTACCTAACCTCAGAGATA
This sequence comes from Microcaecilia unicolor, assembly GCF_901765095.1. Taxonomy (NCBI): domain Eukaryota; kingdom Metazoa; phylum Chordata; class Amphibia; order Gymnophiona; family Siphonopidae; genus Microcaecilia; species Microcaecilia unicolor. Next base: position 325,223,786 of record NC_044036.1, on the reverse strand, counting down.
AGCAGTGGCTTTCCCCAGGTCAACCTTAATAATGGTTTATGGACTTTTCCGCCAGTAATTAGTCTAAACCATTTTTTAAACCCAGCTATGTTAATTACTTTTATCACTAGCTCCAGCAATGAGTTCCAGAGCTTAACCATACATTCTGTAAAAAAAATATTTTCTCCTATTTGTTTTAAAAACATTACTACACAACTTCATAGAGTCTTTGTACTTTTTGAAACAGTAAACAGTCGACTCACATCCATTCAGTATTTTATAAAACTCGATCATATCTCCCCTCAGTTGTCTCTTCTCCAAGTAGAAGAGCCTTTCCTCAAATGAGAGTCCTTCCACCGCCTTGCCCTGACTTACGCACTCTGGGGCCCTTTTACAGCGGCAGTCGTGGCCGCCGAGAGACTGGGACGGACCCGGGGCCCCGCCCCCACTCCCGAGGTCATCACCGCCAAAGCCACAGTCCCCCCCCCGCCCCGCCCCCCCCCCGCATTGATATCATCACAGCGCCTCACCTGTCACCTCGCTCCGTGACTGAAAAAGCGCAGCAGCAGCAGATCAGATTCGCCTCCCTTCGGGCCTTCCCTCCCTGTGTCCTGTCCTCGCAGAAGTTACATCAGACAAGGGCGGGACACAGGGAGGGAAGGCCCGAAGGGAGGCGAATCTGATCTGCCACTGCTGCGCTTTCAGTCATGGAGGTGACGGGTGAGGGAGGCGCTGTGTTGATTTCAATGCGGGGGGCCCGGCCCGGTGGCGGACGGTCGACGGAGCCGAGGGTGGGTGAGATCGGGGACTGCGGCGCCGGGCCCCTCTTGGAGGTCCAGGCATGGGGAATTTTGTCCCCTCTGCCCCCTCCTCTCGACGGCCCTGGCAGCAGTAAGCCCAACATGGGCTTACCGCTCACCCTTCCAGGACTAGCGCTGGCCCAACACAAAGCAACCACCAGTGGTTGTCCCACCCCGAGCACATACCATTTCAGGGGTAAAATGAAAACCCCTAGAAATGGCTTGCATGGCGGTAACCCGTAGTAATTGGGCATTGCTGCACGTTGCCCAGTTACCACCTCGCAAGCCATTCCCAGGGGTTTTCTTTTTCCCCCGGAAATGCTCAGGCTGGGACTACCACCGGCAGCTTTGTTGGGCTGGCGGTAATCCCGATTTAGCATTTGGTAAGCCCATGTTGTAACGTATTAGCTTATCCAATATATAAGTTAGGGGCAGGGAGATGTCTTGCACAAGTCACTTTGTCTACTGTTGTATCAGGTACTCACAGGAACGGACTGGTTGAGGTCCCCGGGCAGTAAAGGTCATTGGAGCCCCCCAGCCACTGCCCATGCTACACAGCCGCCTCCCTCCTGCACACTACAGCCCCCCCCCCATCGCCTCAGTTGCCACCTCCTTCCTATATACTACTGACTCCTGAACCAAAATTTTGGAACTTGTTTCGATGTTGCATGCTATACCAAATCTGTACCAAGAGTTTAAAACGCTCCACTATCAATCGATACACAACTAAGCACTCATCGATTTGACTCCTGAGGAAGGCTGTTATAGCCGAAACACAGGCTGTGTTGGGTCTTAATTAAATTTCATTGGAGCATCTTATCCTGGTGTGGTGACTGATCACTTGGAATTGGTTCCTTTCCACCCTGTTACTGCTGTGTTCTGTCCTTGTGGAGAGTGTGAACCCCATTTGTCTTTTCTTCGGGGACAGGAAGTACCCCCACTCTTTCTTGCCCACTCTCGCTATTGTGCCCAGCTGCCGAGACTTACTGCAGTAGTCTTGAGGGTCTCAGCAGTCTTGGCAGCCATTTTTAAAACATGGCGGCACCAGATAGAGTACCGGCAGTGGGCAGGAAAGAGTGGGATTCTTTCCTGCCCCCACAGAGGCCTCTAGACCACCAGGTCCCTTCAAGGTAGGACCACTGAGGAGGGCTGTAGTGTGCAGCGGTGGTGGGCAACAATCAGAGCCTCTGAGCCCCATAGAGCCTCTGGACCCTCGGGCACTGCCCGGTTGCCCGAATGGTCAGTCCATCCCTGCATATCCATGTAGACTGTAACAAGTCATAAGAAGATAAGACACAAGAAAAACCATACTGGGTCAAACCAAAGGTCCTTCGATCCCAGTATTGCATTTCCTGAAGTTGCTAATCTAAATTACAAGTACCTGACAGGATCCCAAACATTAGATAGATTCCATGCTATTTATCCCTAGGGATAAGCAGTGGCTTTCCCCAGGTCTACGTTAATAATGGATTATGGGCTTTTTCTCCAGGAAATCAAACAAAATAAAACATGGAAAAGAAAATAAGATGATACCTTTTTTTATTGGACATAACAATACATTTCTTGATTAGCTTTCGAAGGTTGCCCTTCTTCGTCAGATCGGAAATAAGCAAATGTGCTAGCTGACAGTGTATATAAGTGAAAACATTCAAGCATTACTATGACAGTCTGACAGGGTGGGAGGGTAGGGGTGGGTAGGAGGTATGCATGGTAATGCTTGAATGTTTTCACTTATATATACTGTCATCTACCACATTTGCTTATTTCCGATCTGACGAAGAAGGGCAACCTTCGAAAGCTAATCAAGAAATGTATTAAGTTATGTCCAATAAAAAAGGTATCATCTTATTTTCTTTTCCATGTTTTATTTTGTTTGATTTCTATTGATAACCTTAAGAGTGGACTAAAACGGCTACCACACTCCTCTCCAAGAAATAAAACCCAGCTATGCTGGCTGCTTTTACATCTCCTGGCAACGAATTCCAAAGTTTAATTATGCATTGAATAAAAAGTATTTTCTCTGATTTGTTTTAAATGTGCAACTTTAGTAGCTTACACAAAAGACTGACACATTTTCCTCTGAAATTATCTTGACTAGAGAAGAGACCTGGAAATTGGACACAATTTCCCGACCGCCCCCAGACGAAAACTAAATGGTGTTCCAAGAACTCACACGTTGAACATTTGCACTTTTCCTTTATTCTGTGCTTTTATGGGCCCTGTAGCCACCGGGCTTCTGATCTTCCAGCTGGGAACTCCTCAGGCTCTTAAAGTACGCAAATAAACAGAGAAAGGAAAAAAAAAGGAAAAGGAAAACATAGAGAAATTAAATGAAACCGGAAAATAAACAAAAGCGAGAATGAAAACAAATGCACAGGAGATAAATATTAGATGTCAAAAGAGTTTAGGCTGCAGGACAAAATGCAAGAGAAAAGGAAAACAGACACATTCAAAAATTTTGGTTTACAAACACCTCACATGTTTGACATATTGAATCAGTGGGGTTTTTTTTTCTGTCTTACACTTTCTGTGTTTCAGGAGAAAGAGTTACACAAAGACGCCCATCTGAGCAGACACCATAGCATGTGGGCAGGAAGGCCCAAGGGTCTGAGAGAAGCCCAGATCTGCCAAGAGGAGTGGCCTAGTGGTTAGGGTGGTGGACTTTGGTCCTGGGGAACTGAGGAACTGAGTTGGATTCCCATTTCAGGCACAGGCAGCTCCTTGTGACTCTGGGCAAGTCACTTAACCCTCCATTGCCCCATGTAAGCCGCATTGAGCCCGCCATGAGTGGGAAAGCGCAGGGTACAAATGTAACAAAAATAAAATAGATACTATTGGAGATTCTACATGGAATGTTGCTACTATTGGAGATTCTACATGGAATGTTGCTATTCCACTAGCAACATTCCATGTAGAAGGCTGCGCAGGCTTCTGTTTCTGTGAGTCTGATGTCCTGTACGTACGTACGTGCAGGACGTCAGACTCACAGAAGCAGAAGCCTGCGCAGCCTTCTACATGGAATGTTGCTAGTGGAATAGCAACATTCCATGTAGAATCTCAAATAGTAGCAACAGTGGAGGAGTGGCCTAGTGGTTAGGGTGGTGGACTTTGGTCCTGAGGAACTGAGTTCGATTCCCGGCACAGGGAGCTCCTTGTGACTCTGGGCAAGTCACTTAACCCTCCATTGCCTGCCGCCCTGCCGCATTGAGCCTGCCATGAGTGGGAAAGCGCGGGGTACAAATGTAACAAACAAAAAAAAATTTCAGGAGGAAGATATTCTGGCCAGTCCTGGGTTTAAACTTCCTTCCCAGAGCAGTGTGGTATTGGTAGTCCCTGATTCTGTTCATTGAAAACCAGTGCTTCAGGTCCCATAATGCATCATGATGAGATTGACAGAAATCCAGGACTGGCCACAAATCTCCCCCCTGGAACTGGGTAACTTGGAAGCTCTGGAGGCCTAGGGGTAGGAAAGTCCCACTCATCACATATGCGCTATATAAATCATGAGAATAATAACTGTAAGAAGAATCTGGTAAACAAATAAAATAAAACAAACCCCTGTGAAATAACATGTCTCTGAATGGTGTCAGCGGAACGTGTTTCCATGGGAACCACCCATCGACAGCCAAGGAAAAATGCCACCATCCTGGGTTCTGGTTGTTTGCAGGGTTAAAGGAAAGAAAAACGAACTGCAGACCCATTTTTACTAGACACCCCGGGCATGTAATTCCGTTGTCTCGGATTGTGATGTCATATGTAGCCTGATGTCATTTTTTTAAATTATGAATTTCTTGTATGTAAACTGTTTCATGTAAAGGAGACCTACCTTCTTGACTGTGCACGACAGCAACTAAATAGCGAACCACGCAAATGTGTGTTTTCTAGATTTAAGATTTTCCAGGAGGCCCGAGTGGATAATCCATCCAGTCCCAAAAGAATAAGTGGTTTAATGTGGGATAGCATGAATGATGTTTTATCAGACAGCAGTGTGTTCCAATAAAACGGTAATTTTACTTTAAAGGGGCGTTCACCTTTGCTCTGAAATGCTGGGAACGAAACGGGATATATCAATTAAACTTCCATTTCATTCTGAAAGTGATGGAGATTGTATTTCCTTTTTTTTATTATTATATGTTCAAGAAGAAAAAGCCGTCAACTTTGGACCTCCTCTGTCAAAAAACCTACGTCTCAAGATTAAAAGCAGCCCTACCCTCAAAATGCCAGCCACACGCCCCACATTTTATCCCATCCATGGGTGTTCATGAAGCAGGAGTTATCCACACTTTACTGCCGTTCCACTGATACAGTACGTCAAAGGGATGTCAGCACATCCGAGCCTGGTGGTTTTTAAGAAAATGTTCACAGTGTGGAGTTGTTCTAAAGTATGCTATTACAAGTAGAGCACGTTAAAATGAAATTGAACAAATTTGTCTCTCTATTGCTAAAGTGCATTGTGGGGGAAATTATCATGGTGTGGTATAAAGCAGGCTTTTCTGCACTTTGATTTACAATGGGAATCAGCAACCTGTGGTATCTCTGTACTGTAGGTTGCTGACTCCCATGGTAAACTACTAACGCTGTCTGCGAGCCAGCTAGCCCGCAACGTTAGTCCAGTGACTGGGGAGCATTAGGCTGCCCCGCCTCAGCCTAATGCTCCTGGGCTTGCATCTGAAAGGGGCTACAGTGCTGTACCCGCCCTACCAATGAGCATCAGCATCCCCCTTAAACAAGTCCCCAGTTAAGCCCCCTGTTCAAGCCATTCAACCCCCCCCCCCCCCAAGCAATTCCTCCTTGATCTATATAACTCCCTGAACAACTGTTCAAGTCCATCAAGCCAATGGCATAGCTACGTGGGGCCACGGGGCCTGGCCCCCCCAAATTTCTTATGCGCCCCCCCACCTCTGGCTCTGGCCCCCTCCCACCACGAGATCTGGCTACGCCCCTGCCTCAAGCAAGTCTCCTTGATGCATACAACCCATCCTCAACCAATTTCCCACCCCACTCTGGACACACTTCCTTTAACTGCCCCTCCCATCGGTGAAGGTCCCCAGACCCTAAAGTCAAGCACCCCAGCTCCCACAGGTAAGCCCCCCAGCCCCCAAAGGCAAGCCCCTTACTCCCATGGACATACTGTATAGGCTGGTAGTCCAGTGGGTGCTTGGACAAGAGCATTCACAGTTCCTCCAGTCCTATGAGTACCGTTCCTCAAAATGGTGCCCCTAGTGGCAGTCTTATGCTACTACTGCTAGAAGGTCATGTTCCATTTTGAGCACACAACCATGATAGCAGTTACTACAACATCTATTTTTTTTTTAGCCAAGATGCTCCTATTTAGAGCTTATCCTATAAAGAAAAGTAGGCACCTACTTTTCTGTATAGAATGCTAGCACAATAGGTTAAATACACACCTATATTTTAGACACAAGCACTTACACCTGCCATAGAACCGGTGTAAGTGTTAGTTCTTATATTGTTCCGATTTTGCCCATGTTTCATGCGCTCATTCATCTCGCCCCCTGGTGGCGAGACCTGGTGGCTGCGGTGGACTAACTACTTGCTGTTTCCCAGGTTCCAGAGGTGGTTCTGATCCGGTCCGGATCTTCCAGCCTTCCAGTCTGTCTTGGGACTTTTTGGAACTAAGCATTATCCGTACCTGGTGACCTCCCTTGTTGTTTGCCTTTATTAACCACCTGGAACCTTTCTGGTTTGCCTTGCAACAGAGGTCCTCAGAGGAGTCTCCTTTGGTGAGAGTTAGTTGCAGTGCAGCTGTGTTTTCCTGGTTGCGGCTTTGACCCTGCTTGTCTCCTGGTTTATCCTACTGTCTACTGCCTGCCTGGACCTGGCTTGTTTTCTGGTTTCTTCTTCCTGCTGTTTCCTGCGGTTCAACCTTCCTGCCCTGTCCGGTAAGCCCTGCCGGCCGCTTGCAGCCAGGGGCTCAACTCCTGGTGAAAAGCGGTCAAGCGCAGGTGACATTTGGGCTGTTTTCCTGTCTTACTTGTTCCAGCTTGAGTTGCCTCGACGGCAGTCTCCGTCTGGGAGGTCCTGTCCTGGGTTTGCCGGTACGTCTGGTCTTGTGTTTGGGTGGTTCTCCTGCCGCTCCTCGGCAGTGGTCCAAGGGCTCTCTAACCCAGAGGTTCCGCGAGAAGCTTGACATATATTGTGAATGTGTGCGCATATGGGACTGTAGTCTGTAAATGGTACTTGAATTTGGGCACCAAAAAAATGAACACTAAGCGCTATTCCATAAAAGGCACCCAAATTTGGATACTTTTTATTGAATGGCATTTAGCGCCAGGATCCGCGCCCAATTTTGGGCACGAGGATTATTACCATCTAAAACCTGGTGTAAATCCTCACTCCCTAAATAGTGTATCTAAATATTTTTATTTGATTGTTATATCTATATACGGGTTATTTTTGGGGGTATATACACTTCCTTCATATATATGTATATGAGATAAAGTTTTTTGCTCTGTTTTTATTTGTCAACATATCAGTATGCATTCCAATTATTATCAAACCACCTTCATTACTGTATCCATATGATGAGATCATGTATATTGCTACGATGTATTTTTTTGTATCTTTGCCTTTACTAATTTTTACTATATTTGCCATCGTTCCTTCATATATTGCCAATTTTGTTTTTAATTTTTTCCGTTCTTTGTAAATTTTATGTTCTCATATGTGTGTATATATTTTTATTGTAGACTCCTGATGCAGGTCTAGCGGCCGAAACACGTTTGTGTCGAGCCTTTTTACCAAATAAACATCTGTTTTAAAGTATATACCCCTCCAGGCTTTGGCATCCGTGGTCAACCGCCCACTTTTTTCTGCAAACCGTAAATCCTCACTCCTAAATTAGGTGTGGATCTGTCATATTCTATAACACTGCGTGCGGTTCCTAGGAAATCTGCCCATTCCCCTCCCATGGCCATGCCCCCCTTTTTGATCCATGTAGAAAATTTACACGCACATCTTTATAGCATCCTGACTAGGATGACGTGTGTGTAAATTTTAGTTGCTGCCAATTAGCTCCAGTAATTGATTACTAGCACCCAATTATTGCCAACTACCTGCTCATTTGTCAATTAAGTTGCATGTGCGATTATGGAATCTGCCTGATGCGTGCCAGATTTCCACGTGCAATTTAGAGCGCTATATATAGAAACCAGGATATTTATTTATTTGTTACATTTGTACCCCACATTTTCCCACCTATTTGCAGGCTCAATGTGGCTTACATAGTACCCTAAAGGCGTTCGCCAGTCGGTTGATAACAAATACAAGGTTATATTGTGATCGAGTGAGGTAGGTGTGTGTCAGGCACCATGAGGGTCGAAGGGAATGAAGATTGTATATTGTCCAGTACGATCATTGGTTATTCTGTGTTGCTGGGTGTGGGAATTTACGTTGAATCGGTGGGGTAAGCCTTTTTGAAGAGGTTGGTTTTTAGTGATTTCCTGAGGTTTAGATGGTCATGGATTATTTTCACAGCTTTTGGGACATATTTTTTAATCTATGTATGTAAATGTGTGCCCTGCCCACACTGTATTTATGCGTCATCCATGTGAACACCTAGTTTCATACCCCCCCCCCTCCCTGATATTCAATTCTATTAAATTGACCAGGATGACTCCTGGCCAGTTGAATAGCGTTTAACCGGCTATCCGCGAATATTCAGCGGGAGATAGCTGGTTATGTCCCGCTCTATATTCTGGGTCAGCACTTACCCCCAGATTCTATACAACATGCCTAGAGATCTGTACCAAAATGCAGGCGGATTCTATAACAACGCAAGTAACTTAATTGACTTAACAAGCTAATTAGTGTTGATAACAGCACTTAACAAGGAATAATGAGCACTAATTGGCAATAATTAGAATTTACATGCACAACTCGCTAAGCGTATTCTGTAACAACTTGCGCCTAACTTCTAACTTGTGTGCAGACAAAAAGGGGCATTGGTTATGGTGGGGAAATGGGCATTTTGTGGCGTTTTAAAATTTACATGCGTAGTTATAGAATATGACCCTCTGCACTTAAATCTATGTGCTAGGATTTATGCCATGTTTTCATTGGAGTAAATGGACACACGTAGTTTTAGGAACTGGGATATCAACTAAGAATATTCTACATACTGCCCTAAATCTTGGCGTCACTTTTAGAATATGCTTAGACAAAAATGTTTTCAATTTTGCTCACACCTTTTTCAGTAGTAGCTCAAGGTGAGTTACCTTCTCTGTCCCAAGAGGGCTCACAATCTAAGTTTGCACCTGAGGCAATGGAGGGTTAAGTGGCTTGCCCAAGATCACAAGGAGCAGCAGTGGGATTTGAACTGGCCACCTCTGGATTGCAAGACGGGTGCTCTAACCACTAGGCCACTCCTCCACTAGCAACATTCCATCTAGAATCTCAAATAGAAGCAACATTCCAGAATCTCATAAAGTGGCAACATTCCGTGTAGAATCTTCAATAGTAGCAACATTCCATATATTTATTTATTTAGATTTTGATCACACCTTTTTCAGTAGTAGCTCAAGGTGAGTTACATTCAGGTACTCTGGAGGGCTCACAATCTAAGTTTGTACTTGAGGCAATGGAGGGTTAAGTGACTTGCCCAAGATCACAAGGAGCAGCAGTGGGATTTCAACCGGCCACCTCTGGATTGCAAGACCGGTGCTCTAACCACTAGGCCACTCCTCCACTAGCAATGGTCCGTCTAGAATCTCAAAAAGTGGCAACATTCTATATATTTATTTAGATTTTGCTCACACCTTTTTCAGTAGTAGCTCAAGGTGAGTTATATTCAGGTACACTGGATATTTCTCTGTCCCAGAAGGGCTCACAATCTAAGTTTGTACCTGAGGCAAAGGAGGGTTAAGTGACTTGCCCAAGATCACAAGAAACAGCAGTGGGATTTGAACCGGCCACCTCTGGATTGCAAGACCAGTGTTCTAACCACTAGGCCACTCCTCATGACAGCAATGCCCATTCAGTACCCATAACCCACCAAATTCCTGCCCCTAGACTTGCAGTTAGTGGGCAAATTAGTGCATGGGCTGTCTTGCCAGCATGATAACAGATACCACACTCATGCATGCTAATTCACAGATTAACTGCTTAACCCGCTTTAATAAACAGGCCTGTTATTTTCAGATAATGAAAATTTTAAGCAAATCGCATGCATCAACATGCTCTGTATTTACCGTGTTTTATTTTTTTGCTATTTAAAAAAAGCGAATGGGCTTTCTCAGCATTACCGTACCAAGAGCCGCTAGCACGGCTTGATAAAAGAGGCCCTTAACAATTAAGGGACACTTTTACTAAGCTGCAGTAAAAAGGGCCCTGCGCTAGTGGCAGGGGCTGTTTTTGCCGTGTGCGGAGGCCCTTTTTACCGCAGCAGGTAAAAAGTCCGAAAAAAGAAACGGCCGCGCAGTAAGATTTCACTTAACACGTGGCCATCGGGCTCAGCACTGCCCAATTGCCGCCAGGTTAGCGCCCGTGTAAATATTTTTTGATTATTTCTGCTAGCGCCGCAAACGCCACGTGCTGGTGATGGAACTACCGCTGGTGCCCGTGTCGGGCTGGTGGTAGCTCCAGATTGGCACAAAGTAAGCCCACAGTGGACTTACCGCTGCTTAGTAAAAGAGTCCCTAAGTTAGGTGTGCAACTGGCGTTATTCTATAACTTATTCACCCAAATTTGCTTGCTAGTCGGAAATTTGAGCATGCAATGTTATGGAATCCAGGGAAATAGGCACAAAACTTTACCAAACTTTTGTAAATAGATCCCTTTGTTTTTCTTCACAGCACAGCTGTGTAAGAGTGATTTTAAACAGAGCAATAATTCTGTGCTGGGTTTTTGCAATACAGAGACAGGAAGGGCTTAAGAATTAATTATGCACTCTCATTTTCTGCTAAATTGTAGAATGCTAATTAATAAGAACCTAAAAGAGGCAAATTAATTAACATTTGGAAGCTGCATTAAAATGTTTAAATGGATAATGGTTTTGCTAATACGTAAATATGTTCTGCACATTTCACACTTGCAATTACTGACTTGAGTGCATCATTATTCAAAAAGAAGGCACCGAACAAACCAAATTAACTTGGGACTAATCTCGGGATTATTGCTATATTAATACTCCCTCCGTTGACACCATACCTCTAAATTCTAAAGAAATTGATAGGAATATTTGCAAGGATTGGGTTTTGCTCTATCTTTGCATTTTTATATTTTGTGGCTGGAAGAAAAGTATCTTCTCTGATCATCAACTGACTTTTACATGGGGGGTAATTTTGTTACCTGGTGCCTATGTGAAACATCCAGAAAGAAGCTACTTATGTGCATTAATGACCTCTTATTAAAAATACCAATATTGTGAAAGAACTTGTGTACGTTTCATGGTGCATACGTTCATTGGGCATGCACAGGGGTTGAGTTCCAGTGCAGCATGGGTGAAATTTGCACTAAAGCTAGTGGTATCATATAAGAGGTCATTAATGCACACTGGAGTCCTTTTACTAAGCTGCGATATTTATTTATTTATTTGTTACATTTGTACCCTACAGACAGAGAGGGCACTACAGTATACAAGCAGACAAATCCAAAGAAAAAAGCAACACTGGGCCTTCAGAACTAGGACAACAGGAGTACTTTATTGATCAATGACCCGACACGGGCCGTGTTTCGGCGCTAACAAAGGCGCCTGCTTCAGGGGTCGATATGTTGACGCAATGACGTGCAGATGACAAGGCACGATTGCCTTGAGCTACTGGGAAGTTCTCTTTTTGCTATAGAGAACTAATCTTCAATCGGAGTTAGCGCCTCTCAGCGCTTTCCGGCGCAACGACACAAGATTATCTAGAACACAGGAGAAATTGCTTCTGCCGAAGCCAGCGCTATCAGCGTTTTTTCGCCATTACAAACGATCACAGATAACTTCCCAGTGGCTCAAGGCAATCGTGCCTTGTCATCTGCACGTCATTGCGTCAACATATCGACCCCTGAAGCAGGCACCTTTGTTAGCGCCGAAACACGGCCCGTGTCGGGTCATTGATCAATAAAGTACTCCTGTTGTCCTAGTTCTGAAGGCCCAGTGTTGCTTTTTTCTTTGGATTACATTTGTACCCCACATTTTCCCACCTATTTGCAGGCTCAATGTGGCTTACATAGTACCGTAAAGGCCTTCGCCAAGTCCGGTTGAGAAACAAATACAAGGTTATGTTGTGGTCGAATGAGGTAGATGGGTATCAGGCATCATGGGGGTCGAAGGGAGTGGAGATTGTATATTGTTCAGTACGATCACTGGCCTCGCTGTGTTGCCTGGTGTGGGGGATGGCAGATGACGTTTAATTTGAGCAAGTGCAGAGTGATGCATGTGGGAAAGAGGAACCCGAATTATAGTTATGTAATGCAAGGTTCCACATTAGGGTCACCGGCCAGGAAAGTGATCAAGGCGTCATCATTGATGATACGTTGAAACCCTCTGCTCAGTGTGCGGCGGCGGCTAAGAAAGCAAATAGATTGTTAGATATTATTAGGGAAGGAATGGAAAACAAAAATAAGGACGTCATAATGCCTTTGTATCGCTCCATGGTGTGACTGCACCTCAAATATTCAATTCTGGTCACCGTATCTCAAAAAAGATATAATAGTGGAATTAGAAAGGGTACAGAGAAGGGCAATGAAAATGATAAAGGGGATGGGACGACTTCCCTATGAGGAAAGGCTAAAGAGGCTAGGGCTCTTCAGATTGAAGAAAAAACGGCTGAGGGAGATAGGCACTAATGCATGCCTAAAACAGTTTAAAATGGTGTACTGCAGGACTCACGCAAATGTCCTGCACTGTTTCCTCTAAGCTGAGCGGGGAGTCCTCCAACTGCACTGCTGCCAGTAGGGGGCGATACTTCAATATTGTGTTTTCAATCACTAGGGCCATGTAAGTTCCCTGCAGAGCTTGCCTGTCCTTACTATTGAAAATGTGATAGTGAAACAGTGGCCCCCACTGGCAGGAATGTAGGTAGAGGACTCCAGCTCAGCTTAGAGGGAACAGTGGGTCCTGCAGTTACTGCCAAAAAATGTGTGCACGAACTGCACAGTAAAAAATATTTTTCATCAGGAAGTATTTTTTCACGGAGAGAGTGGTGGATGCTTGGAATGCCCTCCCGCGGGAGGTGGTGGAAATGAAAACGATAACGGAATTCAAACATGCGTAGGATAAACATAAAGGAATCCTGTTCAGAAGGAATGGATCCTCAGAAGCTCAGCCGAGATTGGGTGGCAGAGCCGGTGGTGGGAGGTGGGGTTGGTGGTTGGGAGGCGAGGATAGTGCTGGGCAGACTTATACGGTCTGTGCCCTGAAGAGGACGGGTACAAATCAAGGTAGGGTATACACAAAAAGTAGCACATATGAGTTTTTCTTGTTGGGCAGACTGGATGGACCGTGCAGGTCTTTTTCTGCCGTCATCTACTATTTTTTGAGGGGAGTGAGTTGGGGACACAGAGTGGGCATTCCTGTGCTAAACAGTCAGCACATCGACATCAGTGCTAACTCTTTAGTGCAGGTTTACCACGTGAGCCCTTATGGCCTACAAAATGGGTGACGGTAAGTGCTGAGTTGGTAATATCTTTTAGGGCCCTATTTACTAAGGTGCGCTAGCATTTTTAGCATGTGCTAAACACTAGAAACACCCATATTTATTTATTTATTATTTATTTAGTGCATTTTTACCCCACCTTTTCCCACAGGATGCAGGCTCAAAGTGGCTTACAATAGACTGGAAAGGCGATCGCCAGACCAGTGGTAATACAAATACAATATTTAAATAAATAAGAAGGCAGAGAGAAGAAAGCAAAAATAATAGAAATTAAGGAGTCCAAAATTAGGTCTTGACTCGCTGAGACATATTAAGGTAGGTAATCAGATCTCTACATTCGGCCACTCGCGATCTTCGTCTAAAACAGCTGATCGGCAAGCTGATCCCGCCAGCAGGACAGGAATGCAGGCGAAGGCCAACGGCTGGAAACGGCGGGCCAGGAGGAAACAGGGCCCCTTCAACGTGCAGCACACTCCAAACACAAAGCAGCCGCAGATGTCCAGCAGCCGACAGCGCAAAGCCGAGTGGTAATCGGCACAGGCATATATTCCTATGAGTGTCTATAGTGTTAGCAGATGCTAATTTTTAGCGTGTGCTAAAAATGCTATCACGCCTGTAGTGCAGCTTAGCAAACAGGGCCCTTAATGCCCTTTAATGCTAAAGACTAATGGGCATTGTAAAGGCCTTAGCGTGCAGGAAAACCCCTTGTGAGGGTGTGCTAAGGCCACTTTTACCGCAGCTTAGTAAATGATCCCAGTTTTGCACATCCTATATAATAAAACGCACCTCCAACATTCTGAAGCTGACTGCATGGCTGAGGCATTCCTGCTCTCTGTATCCATCTCCTGAATTGACATCACGTACTTCCGGGTTCGTCACAAGCAGAATTGACCAACCACACGAGGTTTCTCGGCTTCAGAATGTTGGGGGTGCATTCTATTAAATAGGATTGGTCAGTTCCTTGAAGCATAGCCAGAGCTCAGCGTCCTGCACAATAATGCTCAGACACCAGAGAGAGAAGGGGGGCCTGACAACAGAGAGAGGGAGGGAGGGAGGGGGCCTGACACCAGAGAGGGGGGAGGTACCTCTGTCACACACTCTCTCTCTCTCTCTCTCTCTCTCTCACAGTCAATGTCTTTCTCTCTCTCACTCTCACACACTCTATGTCTCACACTGTATCACATTCACTCTCTATGTGTCACACAGTCACTCATTCACTCTCTTGGTCTCATACACTCAGTCTCACAGAGAGTCTGTGTCTCACACACACTCTCTCTCTCTCGCACACACTGTATGTGTGAAACACACACTCTCTCACACTGTGTCTCACATACGCACTTGCACACACTCTCATTCTAACACTCTCTCTCACAGACACACTCGCACCCAGACTCACTCTCGCTCTCTCACACACACACACTCGCACATTCACTCTCTCTCTCTCTCATAGTCACTCTCACATACACTCTCTCAAACATACATACTCCGAGGAAAACTTTGCTAGTGCCCGTTTCATTTGTGTCAACAACAGGCCTTTTTTTTACTAGTAAATGAGTAAAATACCAATATTTATGTGTATTCTCACTGCACAAACAAGGTGTATCTAGCGTTTAGCGCATGCTTGTTTTTCGTGTGTACTGCCTTTGTAAAAGGACCCCTCGATGCTCAAACAATTGCAAAGTATTTTGAAACTATGGAAGGGGCCCCTTTTTTTTCCAGACACCATGTAGATATAGGTACAGCTATTTATATCAATATCTAACACACACAAACATGTGCACACACACCAACACACACACACACACGCACAGATGTAAAATTCTTTGTTTTAAACTTCCAAAAGTAAATTGGTTTTAAATCAGCTTTCCATTACACAAATTGGATTATGTATAAAATTAGACTGTGAATTGCACCCATATGCACTTTAACCCAGACCAAAATAAGGAGCAACCGTTTAAGTGGTTAAAATAGTTTAGTTTCAAATTACCTTTTAAATATTTGAAAGTTGGGTCTCTAGAGCTTGAAAGACCAGGTTGCTAATCCACCATGCCCCCAGCTTCCAGTTTTAATCAACTGTTTTACTGTACAGTCTATGAAAACTTGCGGTGAACTTGGCCTTTGACACTGAAACCCAAAACAAAACGCGGGTTTGAAAAGCAAACATATTACTTCTTCAAACATGAAACCAGACTATTATTGCGCTTTAATTTTTAAAGTGACTTTCATTGCTTACTGTAGAATATCAAGGCCAACGTTGGAAAATTACTTTTTTTTCCCACATTGAAAACTGTTTTATTTATCCGAGTGGGCAACTTTCAAACAAAGCACATATCTGTAAAGTTTGCAGTACTTAATACCTGAGATTTGACATCAGTTATTAAAGGAAAAAAAAATTCTTTGAAACTCATTTGGAAACAGTATGTTCATAGCAGTGGCATAGCTAGGTGGGACGCCAGGGGAGCAGCCGCTCCCCCAAACAGAGTTCTGCCAGCGCCAGGGGAGTGGCCGCTCCCCCAAATGGAGTTCTGTCGGCGCCAGGGGAGCGGCTGCTCCCCCAAACATTCTGCCAGCGCCAGGAGAGCGGCCACTCCCCCAAACGGAGTTCTGCAAGCCCAGGTGAGCGGCTGCTCCCCCAAACATTCTGCCAGCGCCAGGAGAGCGGCCACTCCCCCAAACGGAGTTCTGTCAGTGCCAGGGGAGTGGCCGCTCCCCCAAACGGAGTTCTGCCAGCGCCAGGGGAGCGGCCCCTCCCCAAATGGAGTTCTGCCAGCGCCAGGGGAGCGGCTGCTCCCCCAAACATTCTGCCAGCGCCAGGAGAGCGGCCACTCCCCCAAATGGAGTTCTGTCAGTGCCAGGGGAGTGGCCGCTCCCCCAAATGGAGTTCTGCCAGCGCCAGGGGAGCGGCTGCTCCCCCAAACATTCTGCTAGCGTCAGGAGAGCGGCCACTCCCCCAAACGGAGTTCTGCCAGCACCGGGGGAGTGGCCGCTCCCCCAAATGGAGTTCTGCAAGCCCAGGGGAGCAGCTGCTCCCCCAAACATTTTGCCAGAGCCAGGAGAGCGGCCACTCCCCCAAATGGAGTTCTGCCAGTGCCAGGGGAGCGGCCGCTCCCCCAAACAGAGTTCTGCCAGCACCAGGGGAGTGGCCGCTCCCCCAAACGGAGTTCTGCCAGTGCCAGGGGAGCGGCTGCTCCCCCAAACATTCTGCCACCACCAGGAGAGCGGCCACTCCCCCAAACGGAGTTCTGCCAGTGCCAGGGGAGCGGCTGCTCCCCCAAACATTCTGCTAGCATCAGGAGAGCGGCCACTCCCCCAAATGGAGTTCTGCAAGCCCAGGGGAGCAGCTGCTCCCCCAAACATTTTGCCAGAGCCAGGAGAGCGGCCACTCCCCCAAATGGAGTTCTGCCAGTGCCAGGGGAGCGGCCGCTCCCCCAAACGGAGTTCTGCCAGCGCCAGGGGAGTGGCCGCTCCCCCAAACGGAGTTCTGCCAGTGCCAGGGGAGCGGCTGCTCCCCCAAACATTCTGCCACCACCAGGAGAGCGGCCAAACGGAGTTCTGCCAGTGCCAGGGGAGCTGCTGCTCCCCCAAACATTCTGCCACCACCAGGAGAGCGGCCACTCCCCCAAACGGAGTTCTGCGAGTGCGAGTGGTAGTGTGGGCTCGTGTATTGGATGCTCACTGGACCATTTCTCCAGTGCATCTGGTTAAAAGATTTTTTTTGGGGGGGGGGAGGGGCTGGTAAATGGACATGCATCAAAATAAACCAGCTCACGTCTATTTACGACCTGAGCCCTTAACGCCACCCATTGATTTAGTAGTAAGGGCTGATGCGTTACCCACGCAGTAACCATCCAGCCTGCACCAACGGCCGATTACCGCCAGGAACGCCTCCACGGTAGAAATAGAAAATTATTTTTTACCACGTGTTTTCAGTGCGCACCAAACTCAGAATTACCGCCAGGCACATGCGATAGCCGGGTGGTAATGCTGATTTGACGCATGCTGCATGCAAGTAGGTCGTTATGCGCCTTTGTAAAATGACCCCTTTTTACACAAGTGCAGTTTCTACCACAACCACAGCCCTGGGTAATGCCTCCCTGATTTGCATGTGTGTTGGGCAGTTTGGGGCATTAAGCCCTGTTTTATATGGAAATGGGACTTGATATACCGCCTTTCTGAGGTTTTTTGCAACTACATTCAAAGCAGTTTACATCAGGGGCGTATCTGAAAGTCGGCGGTAGCGGGGGCCGAAGCCAGAGTGAGGGGGCACATTATAGCCCCCCCCAGCCGCCGCCGCCATTTCCGACCCCCCCCCCCCCTGTCGCCGTGGGTACCTTTGCTGGTGGGAGACCCCAACCCCCACCAGCCGAGGTCCGCTTCCTCCTGCCGCTGCGAGGTTTTTTAAGTTCTTCATCGGGATTCGTCCTCCGTCACTCTGTGCTGCTGTTCAAAGATGCTGCTAGCTGAATGCAGTTTCGGACTGAGTCTGACGTCGCTGCTGCACGTTGTACGTGCAGGACGTCAGACTCATGTACAACGTGCAGCAGCGACGTCAGACTCAGTCCGAAACTGCATTCAGCTAGCAGCTTCTTTGAACAGCAGCACAGAGTGACGGAGGACGAATCCCGATGAACTTAAAAAACCTCGCAGCGGCAGGAGGAAGCGGACCTCGGCTGGTGGGGGTTGGGGTCTCCCGCCAGCAAAGGTACCCACGGCGGCAGTAGGGGGGGTCCAGGGCGAAATCTGCGGGGGCCCAGGCCCCTGTGGCCCCACGCAGATACGCCCCTGGTTTACATATATTCAGGTACTTATTTTGTACTAGTGGCAATGGAGGGTTAAGTGACTTGCCCAGAGTCACAAGGAGCTGCAGTGGGAATCGAACTCCAGGATCAAAGTCCACTGCACTAACCACTAGGCTACTCCTCCACTAGCAACATTCCTTGTAGAAGCCTACCTTTGCAGACCAGCAATGCGGCTTCACAGGCTTCTGTTTCTGTGACTCTGCCATCTCCTGAACCCAGCCAAATCGATATAATCGAAAGCTGATTTTGGCTGGCGCCAACTGCTTTCTGTCACGGAGCCGGCATAACTTCAAGGGGGCATGTCGGCAGGGTACAGAAGGCAGGACGGGGGCGTGGTTACGAGATGGACGGCTTCACCCGATAATGGAAAAAAGATGGCCGGATCTGACGAGCATTTCGCCAGCTTCACTTGGTCCATTTATTTTTACGACCAAGCCTCAAAAAAGTGCCCCAATTGACCAGATGACCACCGGAGGGAATCGAGGATCACCTCCCCTTACTCCCCCAGTGGTCACCAACCCCCTCCCACCCAAAACAAAAAATTAAAAACATTTTTTTGCCAGCCTCTATGCCAGCCTGAAATGTCATACCCAGCTCCCTGACAGCAGTATGCAGATACCTGGAGCAGTTTTTAGTGGGTGCAGTGCACTTCAGGCAGGTGGACCCAGGCCCATCCCCCTCTACCTGTTACACTTGTGGTGGTAAATGGGAGCCCTCCAACCCCCCCCAAAACCCACTGTACACACATGTATGTGCCCCCTTCACCCCATTAGGGCTATGGTAGTGGTCTAGAGCTGTGGGGAGTGGGATTGGGGGGATTTGGGGGGGTTCAGCACCCAAGGGAAGGGAGCTATGCACCTGGGAGAAATTTTTATTTTTAATTTTTAGAAGTGCCCCCTAGGGTGCCCGGTTGGTGTCCTGGCATGTGAGGGGGGGGCAATGCACTACAAATGCTGGCTCCTCCCACGACCAAATACCTTGCATTTCGCCGGGTTTGAGATGGCCGGGCCCAGTTTCCATTATGGCCGAAAAGCGAAGCCGGCCATCTCTAAACCCGGTGATCTCAACATTTGACCCAAATGTTGAGATTTAGCCGGCCGGCCATCTTTTTCGAAAATACGGTTGGCTCCGCCCATTTACGGAGCTGGCCACGGAGATGGCCGGTGACGTTCGATTATGCCCCTCCAAAGGGTCTAAATATTATAATTCATTTGAAGTTATTTTTAAAATATGTACTCTTTATAGTTCAAGTCGCAATATAATTCTATGGCAGAATTTTATCCTATCATAGTAATTTTGAACTTTCATTGGCTGCCTGAGTTGGCGTCTTTTTTAAAAGTTGGTCGCCATCTTGGATAACGGCAGCAGTGTAAAAATAAAGCAGAAATAATCAGGAGGTACCTTTCTTTTGTGCTTTTAAGAATCTGGTTAGACAAGTTACAAATACCAATAAGAACCAATTGACACTGCTAAGTCTTGTTTTTTCAGGACACATTTTGTATAAAAGTACCGGTGACGCTCCTGAGGAAGCTTTAAGTGAAACAGTGGTGCTCTGTTGAGCAAACCACCTACAGCTTCAGATAAGTGTCCGGAATTGATTGAATTAAGAAGATGATATGATATGAACTCTTTAGAATAAGTGAAAAATGGAAAACAAAAACAATTCTTTTAATATATCATTATAATAAATGAATACAGAGTCAAAAAAATAAGGAGGTTTTTTAAAAGACTATTGAGGAAGCTGCTCAGACATGAGTCTGATATATAAAAAAAAATTAGGGTGTATTCTGAGCTTCTGAAGTCTTTTTCCCTCCTTTGCATATCTCTGTAAGGAAAGTGACTTAGTGAAGTTTATCATAACTGGTAATTTCTGGAGTTTGGAACTCTATTTGATCCATACATATTTGCTAGTATAAAATACAATTGCATAGTTATACGAGCAATAGCAACCATTTGTAGCAAAACTTCCTTAAGTAAAGTAATAGAATATAGTAAATAAGGGGAAAATCTAGCTTTAGGTCTAAGATAATATGATAGCAGTAAAATTTAGCAGCACCTACTGTCACATTTCAGACTAATGGTATTGGCTTGAGACCATTGTTATAGGTGATTCTTATTGACTTGAGTTCATTGTTACTTCGTACATAATTCTCATTGGTTTGAGTTCATTGTTTTCATTGTTGATTCTCATTGGCTTGAGTTCATTGTTTTCATACATGATTTTTATTGACTTGAGTTCATTATTACTTCATACATAATTCTCATTGGTTTGAGTTCATTGTTACTTCAAAGATGATTCTTTTGTGTGTGTGTGTGTCTTCCAGTTGTTGAAGAATGAGACCTGTGGTCCCGAAAGGCAAGTAGCCTCTTTCTGGACCTCCAATAATCCAGTAGAATGGAAGATGCAGAAGCAGACATGATGAAAGATGAATGACAACCTTTATTGTAAAATGCAAGTAAAGGGGTGTCACTTTCCCCAAGGTAGGAAGCCAGGGGTAGGAAATTACCAATACCCAGGGAAAACAGAGCATGAATTGAATGAGCCGAGATCCTCTCAATGCTGAATGCTCTGTTTTTCCTGGTCGATGGTAGTTTCCTACCACAGGCTTCCTACCTTGGAGAAAGTAACAGGATTAAACCTTGAGGTATTATATCACCCCTGAAGCAGCCCTGCTGGGTGAAACACGGCCGTGTCGGTCACCCTTTTACCCGCATTTTACAATAAAGGTTGTCATTTATCTTCCATCATGGCTGCTTCTGCATCTTCCATTCTACTGTTTTCAAGGATCAGCCCCTCTGATAATCCATACTGAAGTCGGATCAAGATGTGTGTCTGAAAATGCTCCAAAGAATCACTATATTTAAAAGAAGTTCTTCAGCTTTTCAAAATGTTGTGTCTTTTTTCTTTCTTTTTTTTTTTTCGTTGTAATATCAGTTGCTAGGGAAACAAACATTAGCATTTGGAGTTATCTAGGGGGAACAGGCTGTAACCATTCTCCGACTGCTCTGTGCTCTTTCAGCCATGAAAGGTTCTATGGTAACAAGGAAAATCACGCTTTATCATTCAAGGTTTACCGAACAAATGAATTCCTATTCAGAAAGCTGTTGCCATGTAACAGCAGTGGTTAATAGAATAATACAAATTAATGAAAAGTTATGCACATAACTGCCAATTATTGGCACCAATCAGACATGTAAGCGGCGCACTATTATTCTATAAATACGTGAGTGTAACTGACACTTAACTTTAGGCACACCTTATAGAATTGCCCTTTATACTTGGACACACATAAAATACATCTTGGCAAATTCAAAATAGTTATAGATAGATCATTTTATTGCGCAGTAAATATTTTCACTGACATGTTGCAGGGAACCAGCTCTACTAGGCTGACTGGTAAAATTTCCGGGCTTGTGTCTCTTAACTTGTTTTTACACTTTCAGCAAAAATAGTCTTAGAAGAGCAAGGTTTTCCCACCCTTTTATACAAGGGGCTACACTGCAATTTTCTCACTGAAGGGATAGGTCATCTGACTTTCAGGAAGTCTCTCAAGACCTACTTATTTGGGCAAGCTTACCCTAAAGACCCCGTCCTGCCTCTGTGATTCCTGGACTCCAACTCCTCTAAAGTTCTTGTGGACTTAACTACTTTCTCTTAACCCTGTACCTTTCCGCCCCTCGTATCACTTTCCATGTATTGTAATTTCCTGTTTGTTAACTAAATGTTGTAAGCCACATTGAGCCTGCCAGTGGTGGGAAATTGTGGGGGTATAAATGATATAAATAAAATAAAATAATAGGTAAGTCATTTTTGGAAAGCTGTTAATTAGAACAACCAAATTTTTCCATATTAAGTTTAACAATAAAGTAGCTTTTGAATCTTGCTTGTGTATTTGTCGAATTTATATTTTGGGAGTGGGGAGTGTTTCAAAAACGTGTCAAAGTACCAATACAGGGGACGCCACATCCTCGTTCTGATAAAATGCTGGATATGAAGAAACCAGGCATAATGGTAAAAGAGGAAAATGCCAGGATGGTATTGATCATAGAGGTGTCAGTCCCAAGCGACTTCTCTGTGAATCGTGCAGAGAGAGAAGGTTGTTAAATACCAAGAAATGTAGTCAGAGAACAAGAAAATGTGCAGAAAGAGAACAGTAATATTTCCCATCATTTTGGCAGCTACAGGCTTGATTAAAAGGAATTTCTAAGCAACCTTGATAGGTTGTCTATACATATTACATCTTATGAACTCTAGAAGAAAGCTCTCCTTGTTTGAGACTGAGATCATATTCCACAAGCCCTGACTTAGAAGTGAGGTTCCTTACTATCATAGGGGTCCAAATCGTATACACGGCGCCGAAAAATCGGCGCCAAAAAATGAGCGGCAGACACTGTTCTATAAATGGTGATTCAAGTTGGGTGCTGTTTAAAGTACAGCGCCTCCTACTGGGATTTTGCACCAACTGCAACCTGGTGTAAATCCCTGTGCCTAGATTAGGCGCGCAGGTCTGTGCGCAAATCCTTGGAACACCCTTCCCATGGCCACGTCCCCTTTTTGGATCCACACAAATGAATTTATGCATGCATCTGTATAGAACAGTGCCTAGCAAGATGCACGTGTAAATTATAATCATTTCCAATTAGCACCGATTATTAATTATTAGTGCAATTATTAACGCTAATTGGTTCATTACTCAATTAAATTGTGAAAAATTGTAGGAAGACCTTAGGAAACTGGAAGATCAGGCATCCAAATGAAAGATGAAATTTAACGTGGACAAATGCAAAGTGGTGCACATTGGGAAGAATAATCCAAATCATAGTTACCTGACGCCAGGATCCACCTTAGGAGTCAGCACTCGAGAAAAAGATTTAGGTGTCATTGTAGACAATATGCTGAAATCTTCTGCCCAGTGTGCAGCGGTGGCCAAAAAAGCAAACAGGATGCTAGGAATTATTAGGAAAGGGATGCAAAATAAGACCAAGAATATTATAATGCCTCTGTTTTGCTCTATGGTGTGACCTCGCCTTGATTCAATTCTGGTCACCGTATCTCAAAAAAGATACAGTGGAATTAGAAAAGGTTCAAAGACGAGCTACCAAAATGATAAAGGGGATGAAATTCCCCTATATGAGGAAAGGCTAAAGAGGTTAGGGCTCTTCAGCTTGGAAAAGAGACAGCTGAGGAGGGATATAATTGAGGTCTATAAAATCCTGAGTGGTGTAGACTGGGTAGAAGTGAATCGATTTTTCACTCTCTTTCAAAAAGTACAAAGACCAGGGGACACTCAATGAAATTACATGGAGATACTTTTAAAACAAATAGGAGGAAATATTTTTCATTCAAAGAATAGTTAAGCATTGTAACTCACTACTGGAGGATGTGGTAACACCGGTTAGCGAATCTGGTTTTTAAAAAGTTTTGGACAAGTTCCTGGAGGAAAAGTCCACAGTCTGTTATTGAGATGAACCTGGGGGAAGCCACTGCTTGCCCCGGGATTGATAGCATGGAATTTTGCTACTCTTTGGGGTTCTAAATGGAATGTTGCTACTAATTGAGTTTTTGCCAGGTACTTGTAACCTGGATTGACCACTGTTAGAAGCAGGATATTGGGCTAGATGGACCATGGCTATTCTTATGTACTTATCAGTTGAAACACAGCCCGTGTCGACTCACTGTGTCATTTGGAAGACATTATTAGGAGACTTTTTAAAGGCTTTATTGCACCATCAAGTTTTTTTTTTAATCTCTTTTCAGCTCCACTGTTCTTTTGCTCTCACTACAGGCTGAAGGGCTACCAGACATTTGTCCATTTACATGGCTCAGGAATTTTGCTGAATGGAGGCCTATGAGCTCCTGAACTGTGTTCTGTACTCACCAACTCATCTCCACAGGCTTTCTTGTTAGTTCAGAGGAATTTTACGCATGACCTCATCTTGGCATTAAGAATGAAAACTCAATATTAGCTTAGAGTGACTGTTAGGCTAAAGATGAGAATTTGTGTCTCTTGGTGCCAATGTCTGTTCTGATTAAGCACAACACCTTTCTAGTTACGTTAAGGTTAAATTAAACACTGCGGTGGCTCAGAATACTAATAACTCAGCGTGTTACACAAACGCACATTTTCCAGCATTGACTCAGACTTTTCAAGTGCAAATGGGTAGAGGTGTTATATTTGCATACTGTACATAGCTATGATGAAGGGTCTTGAAAGAAGAACTGTTATCCTATGTATTTAGTAGACAACAGTAACCACTAGCTATGACATCAATGGCGGCGATCTCTAATGCCGGCCCAAATGTTGAGATTTGGCCGGCCCCGACCGTATTATGGAAACGAAAGATGGCTGGCCATCTCGTTTCGATAATACGGTCTGGTATGCCGCTTTACGGGGCCAGCCTTAGAGATGGCCGCCCATATAGATGGCCGGCCCCGTTCGATTATGCCCCTCCACGCGTCTTAGTAAAAGGGCCCCTTACTTTGTTATTGCTACTTAATGTACACTATCCTGCATCAATTTTTGTACTGGGCAGACTTATACGGTCTGTGCCAGAACCGCTGGTGGGAGGCGGGGCTGGTGGTTGGGAGGCGGGGATAGTGCTGCGCAGACTTATACGGTCTGTGCCAGAGCCGGTGGTTGGGAGGCGGGGCTGGTGGTTGGGAGGCGGGGATAGTGCTGGGCAGACTTATACGGTCTGTGCCAGAACCGGTGGTGGGAGGCGGGGCTGGTGGTTGGGAGGCGGGGATAGTGCTGGGCAGACTTATACGGTCTGTGCCCTGAAAAGGACAGGTACAAATCAAGGTAAGGTATACACAAAAAGTAGCACATGTGAGTTTATCTTGTTGGGCAGACTGGATGGACCGTGCAGGTCTTTTTCTGCCGTCATCTACTATGCTACTATGTTATAAGTTGTTAGCCACATTGAACCTGATCTATTGGGATAATGTGGGATATGAAAGAAAGAAAGAAAGAAAGAAAGACTTTCAGCCGCATTCATCTGATAATGATGCTGGAAGCAGTGGGTGGCACCAGTGAGCAGCAGTTACTACTACTACTACTACTTATCATTTCTATAGTGCTACAAGGCATACGCAGCGCTGTACACCATACACAAAAAGACAGTCCCTGCTCAAAGAGCTTACAATCTAGTTAAGACAGGTAAACAGACAGAACAATTAAGGGTAAGGGAATAAGGAGGTGAGAATAAGGACAGGGCAAGTGAGTAGAGGTTAGGAGTCAAAAGCAGTGGTAAAGAGGTGGGCTTTAAGTTTGGACTTGAAAACGGCTAAAGACGGGGCTAGACATACAGGCTCGGGAAGTCTATTCCAGGTGTGAGGTGCAGCAAGATAAAAGGAACGGAGTCTACAATTAGCAGTAGAGGAGAAGGGGATGGATAAGAGAGATTTATCTACAGAACGGAGTACCCGAAGGGGGGCGTAGGGAGAGACGAGAGTGGAGAGGTACTGTGGAGCGGCAGAGTGAATGCACCCAGATAGGAGCCGCTCATTGGTGCCAGCCACCTCCAAGGCAGGTCAACTTTCTGTACGTATGGGAGGGGAGGTGTAATTCTAAGGAACTGCCAATTTCAGGCAGCAGGAACATGCTTAACAGGCAGTATTCAGGTTATTTATTTGCACATGTGGCCACTTGTATGTGTAAATGACCAGAGGAAAAGTACATGCCAGGATCTGATGGTCTATTTTGTTGGCATTGGGCATGTATATGGGCGACGTTTGGGAGAGGAATGTGGGCAAAGTGTACAGGAACATGCATAAATAATAGAATTCTATCATTCATGTGCATACATGCTAACTTCTAGGGGCATTTACAGCAGCTATAATCACTGGTGTAAGCCGACTGCACCTTAATGTACGTGTGTCTTCAACCATTTCCACTGGTATTCGCTAAAGAAAAATAGGTACCTGGGGCTTTCTGTATTGCTTAGTCCTAAAGGAATATAAGGGGCTTCTTGGGGAAGCAGGGCTATTGTTATGAATGAGCAAGATGGGTGCCCACCTAAGGTATCAAGCAAAGGGGGGTGCTTGAAAATGGAGGATAAAGGGGCAAGCCAAGTCCAGATCACTCCTGTAACTTCTAGCCTCTCTTCCAGTTCCACACACGGATAGGTAACGCAGTCTTTAATAAATGGTATTAATGCTCCCAGGGTTCACACTCAGATGCCCAACAT
Source organism: Microcaecilia unicolor (assembly GCF_901765095.1). Taxonomy (NCBI): domain Eukaryota; kingdom Metazoa; phylum Chordata; class Amphibia; order Gymnophiona; family Siphonopidae; genus Microcaecilia; species Microcaecilia unicolor. Next base: position 325,197,416 of record NC_044036.1, on the reverse strand, counting down.
GGCCATGTTTCGCCAAGAGTACAGGTTGCATCAGGGGCATAAAATACCAGTTGGTGCAAACCTTAACACTTCATCAACACAGGAAGATGCCTATGTTGGTGGAGTGTTAAGGTTTGCACCAACTGGTATTTTATGCCCCTGATGCAACCTGTACTCTTGGCGAAACATGGCCACGTTGGGCATCTGAGTGTGAACCCTGGGAGCATTAATACCATTTATTAAAGACTGCATTTTCTTCATCAAGGTCTTGTTTTTTGTTCCACGATTGATATTGTGGAATGATTGCCTTCTTGTTTTCTTACCCACTCATGGATAGGCACACCCTGGGCTGATCAATAGTGGTCCAACCTGCCCTAACTTGGGGCTATAAGCCAAGCAGCCAGTGAGTGTGTGTGTAGGGGGGGGGGGGGGCTGTTGACAATTTTTACCATGGCGTCATGCTTCCTGGCCCTGGTCCTGGGGGCATGAAAATATCTTGAGGCTAGTCAGAGGACAACGTTGAACGTAGGTTTTACAAAAGTTATGTTGTTCTTTAAAGCATTTGGCATGTAACTGGAAAAGAAATTGGAAGATAATTTAAAAACTATTTAAGAATGTAGAAAGAGACGAGAGAGAGGACCTGCAGAAACATGATTATGATTTAATTAATGTTATTACATGTTTTGCACTGTGCTATATTGTTCAGAATATGAGGGATATCCTGAGTGATTTATTCTCTGCAATTAGATTGAAATTACCCTGATAGTCTGAAATACTGTTTATACAAATATTCTTCATTCTACAGTCTGAGGCCCTGATCCATCTGGTAACTAGAGAAGGAGGCATGTTAATCTGCTCCACATTTTCCTGAATGAGACAAAAATGCAGTTGGCTTGATCACAATTGAATTTCATAGACTAGAATAAAACGAATATTCTACAGCCTCTTGCTTAAAACTAAGAGAGATACCACCTTCTTTCCTTTCTCTTAATCCCCAAATGCAAACCTGAAGGGCAGTAAAACAGTCAGGATTTCCACGTTCTATCTGTATATGACAAATTGGTATACAATAGAGGAAAGGTATACAAATATATTTCACTGTGGCAGCAGGAAAAAAGTGAGGTACAAGACAGGGAAACCAAGGAGTCCAAAGGATGCCGTAATAACTTCTATTTATTCTAACCTGAAGAAAAAAAAAGTCCTCTAACAAGGTTGGACCTTGCAACTGAAGACGCATGATGCGACACAGCCGTGTTTCAGCATGAATGTCTACGTCAGGAGTCCACAAGATTGAACAATGTAACAATGTCAGTCATAAATAGCATGACTTTGATCGTACTGGACAACACGCAATCTTCATCCTTCCCGACCCTCCACATACAGCTCTGGAACGCGTTACCACGCAACCTGAAGACGGTCTATGAATTGACCAATTTCCGTAAACTATTGAAAACCTATCTCTTCGACAAGACATATCACAAAGACCAGCACGTGTAACTGTATTTTCTTTAATATATCCAGAAATGTCTTATAATGTCTTTTACTTTAAAACTATTATGTATTTCAACACCATGTAACCAATACCCTCTGTAAACCAAATGTATATTCTCTTCAATTTCCATGATGAATTGTAAGCCACATTGAGCCTGCAAAGAGGTGAGATAATGTGGGATATAAATGCAATAACTAACTAACTAACTAACTAACTAACTAAATAAATAAATAAATATACCTCATACGATCACATTTCAACCTTGTACTTGTTATCAACCGCCGACTGGGCAAACGCCTTTGACGGTACAATGTAAGCCACATTGAGCCTGCAAATAGGTGGGAAAATGTGGGGTACAAATGCAACAAATAAATAAATAAATACACAAAACTACTACTACTACTATAAATCACTTCTATAGCGCTACCAGTCAAACCATCAAAACAAGTTGCAGCTATGATATATATGGAGGGGCATAATCGAACGAAAACGTCTATCTCCATGGGCGTTTATCTCCGAGAACGGGTCCGTGAAGGGGCGAACCGAACTGTATTTTCGCAAAAAATAGACGTCCATGTTTTATTCGACAATTTGTGAGCTGGGCGTTTTTGTTTTTCAGCGATAATGGAAAATGAAAGCGCCCAGCTCAAAAACGAATAAATCCAAGGCATTTGTTCGTGGGAGGGGCCAGGAGTCGTAGTGCACTGGTCCCCCTCACATGCCAGGACACCAACCGGCCACCCTAGGGGGCACTTTTATAAAAAAAAAAAAAGTTAAAGAGCTCCCAGGTGCATAGCACCCTTCCCTTGTGTGTTGAGCCCCCCAAATCCCCCTCAAAACCCACTGCCCACAAGTCTACACCATTACTATAGCCCTAAGGGGTGAAGGGGGACACCTACATATGGGTACAGTGGGTTTGGGGGGGTTGGACGACTAAGCATTAAGCAGCACAATTGTAACAGGTAGGGGGGGGGGGGTAGGCCTGGGTCCACCTGCCTGAAGTCCACTGCACCCCCTAACAACTGCTCCAGGGACCTGCATACTGCTGCCAGGGAGGTGGGTATGACATTTGAGGGTGAAAATAAAAAGTTGTGAAACATCATTTTTTGTGGTGGGAGGGGGTTAGTGACCATTGGGGGAGTCAGGGGAGGTCATCCCCGATTCCCTCTAGGGGTAATTTGGTCATTTAGGGCACTTTTTGGGGCCTTATTCGTGAAAAAACAGGGTCCAGGAAAAGTGCCCTAAATTCTAGCTACAAACGCATACTTTTTTTCCATTATCGGCGAAAGGCGCCCATCTCTCCTCGGCCGATAACCACGCCCCAGTTCCACCTTCGCCACGCCTCCGACATGCCCCCGTCAACTTTGTACGCTTCCGCGATGGAGTGCAGTTGAAAACGTCCAAAATCGGCTTTCCATTATATCGATTTATTCGTTTTTGTGAGATAAACGTCTATCTCCCGATTTGGGTCGAAATCTAGGCGTTTTTCTCTTTCAATTATAAGGTGGATAGTGTTACATGAATCATCATGCCTAATGTGTTGATGGATGAAAGCAGAGGTGTGGAAATGTGAAAAAAAAAATATATATATACATCAACGATGATGATGAGAATTAAAAACATTTTGGCATACCTAGAGGGCTGTAACACATAGATTGATTATGAAATAAAAATATAGGATTCCTTTTACAAAGGTATGTAAGGGCCCACGTGTGTCCAACACATACTAAATTGGCATTACCGCCCAGCTACCCCATGCCCGGTGGTAATTCTGAATTTGGCATGCGCCAAAGAATTTTCTATTTTCTACTGTGTGGCGCTTAGCAGTAAACAGCAGTGTATGCACGCTGCATGCCTACTGCCCTGGTAGCACGTGAGACCTTACCTCTAAGTCAATGGGTGGCGGTAAGGTCTCAGGCTGAAAATGGACGCATGCTGGTTTTTATTTTGCGGCACGTCCATTTTCTGGCCCCTTAAAAAACGGCCCTTTTTCTAGAACGCGGCAAGAAATGGCCCAGCGCGCGCCCAAAAGACACGCTCACACTGCCTCAGGCCACTTTTTGCCACGGCTTAGTAAAAAGGGCCCCATAGAGGGGCATAATCGAACTGGGTGCCCATCTTTAAGGGCGCCCATCTTTAAGGGCATCCCAGCGAAGGGGCGGGGCATCCTGTATTATCGAAACAAGATGGGCGTCCATCTTTCATTTCGATAATACGGTCGGGGACGCCCAAATCTCAACATTTAGGTCGACCTAAATGTTGAGATCGCCGACCTTAGAGATGGGCAACCTCGGTTTTCACCGATAATAGAAACTGAGGACAACCATCTCAAAAACGACCAAATCCAAGGCATTTGGTCATGGGAGGAGCCAGCATTCCTAGTGTAGTGGTCCCCCTCACATGCCAGGACATCAACCGGGCACCCTAGGGGGCACTGCAGTGGACTTCAAAAATTGCTCCCAGGTGTGCTGATTCCCCCAACCCCCCCAAAACCCACTCCCCACAACTGTACACCACTACCATAGCCCTTAGGGATGAAGGGGGGCATCTAGATGTGGGTACAGTGGGTTTGTGGTGGGTTTTGGAGGGCTCACATTTACCACCACAAGTGTAACAGGTGGGGGGGGGGGTGTGGGCCTGGGTCCGCCTACCTGAAGTACACTGCACCCACTACAACTGTTCCAGGTACCTGTATACCACTGCGATGGACCTGAGTATGGCATTTGAGGCTAGCATAGAGGCTGGCAAGAAACATTTTTAAAGTTGTTTTTTTGAGGGTGGGAGGGGGTTAGTGACCACTGGGGGAGTCAGGGGAGGTGATCCCCGATTCCTTCCGGTGGTCATCTGGTCAGTTCGGGCACCTTTTTGAGGCTTGGTCGTGAAAACAAATGGACCAAGTAAAGTCGGCCAAGTGTTCGTCAGGGACGTCCTTCTTTTTTCCATTATCGGCCAAGGACGCCCATCTCTTAACTACGCCCCCGTCCCGCCTTCGGTACGCTGCCAACACACCCCTGGGACCTTTGGTCGTCCCCGCGATGGAAAGCAGTTAAGGACGCCCAAAATCGGCTTTCGATTATGCCAATTTGGGCGACCTTGGGAGAAGGACGCCCATCTCCCGATTTGTGTCGGAAGATGGGCGCCCTTCTCTTTCGAAAATGAGCTGGATAGTAAACAATTCCAAATGTACCAGAGATACCTAAAAATAAATTAAACAGAGAAAACTTAGCACATGGTTTCAAAAGGATTAAATAAAACCTAAATGTGGCAAATTAAGCCAATACATAAAACTGAATAATAGGGGTCTTTTCTAAAGATTATTTCAAGTTATCTGCAGCAGGGCCCTTTTTACTGCAGCTGGTAAAAGGACCCCCTCAACGACTTTGCTCCTGAGATGAAAAAAAAAATGGCCAGTGAAAATGATTGAAATGAACATTCCCAGAAACGACCTGGGAAATGACACAACATGAAATTGTTCTGGGTGCCAAGCCTTTGTCAGCACTCAGCTCTTTCCATTTCTCACCATCCGCTAGCCACTCTGTCTTTCCAATTGTGTTACAGAGTACAGTACAATTGTTCTGTCACACAGCCTGCAAACTGGCTTGGCTTGTTCCCTAATTTCTGATAGAAAAGTGATGATTGATGTTACTGAAAATTGTGTTGTACTGCAGAGTGTTATAAGCCATTGGCTCCTGTATTCCAGATCTCAAGAGTTAACATTAAGGGTAACATTATGAATTATTCTCATTGGCAAATACGAATGATTATTATTATTATTAGCATTTGTATAGCGCTACCAGACGCACGCAGTGCTGAACACCTGACACAAAGACATTTCTGTAGCTTGTAAATTCACAATAGAGTACTAATCAAATCATTGATATTGGGTTTCTTAGATTTTTATTACACTTACAGATAACTTCTCCTTAGTCTAATTATTTGCTACATTAATAAGCTGTTCTTCCACAGAATCAGATGACTTCCTGGTGCTCATAACTCACGAATGCCCAAGTGCCAGATTCAATAACAGCTTGCAAAATTTCAATCCAAATAAACATAGCCAGAATAAAAAAATTTTTATGCTGTAGTCAAACCAAACTGAATAAGAAAACATTAAAAAATACCTACATGCTTATATTTTGACATTTTTGTGGGTCTGGGCATCCCCAACCTGTCTTGGGGACCCCACAGCCAACTGGGTTATCAGGATAGCCATAATAAATATGCATGCAAGAAATCTGCATATACTGCTAGCCCAGAATACGTGAAGTTTATAGTAACATAGTAGATGACAGCAGAGAAAAACCTGTACGGTCCTTCCAGTCTGCCCATCAAGATAAACTCACATGTGCTTCTTTATGTGTATACCTGACCTTGATTTGTATCAGCCATTTTCAGGGCACAGACCGTAGAAGTCTGCCCAGCACTAGCCCCGCCTCCCAACCACTAGCCCCGCCTCCCAACCACTAGCCCCGTCCTCTTGTATGTTCATTTGTTTTTCCTGAAAATGCAACTGGCTGTGGGGTCTCTAAAAGAGGTGGGGAAGCTTTGCTGTAGGCTACCTGACACACTGAAAAGTAGCACAGCCATAGCCATAGACCAGCGGGCTCCCAAACTGTGTGCCATGGCACCCTGGTGAGTCGCGGCAAACTCTCAGGGGTGCCATGGCACATCGCTCCCTACTTTCCCCTCTTGCAGGTCTGGCACCTGCCGCTTCCTGCTTCTTCCCCTGCCGCTGCTGCAGTGCTTGCAGCTTACATTTTCAGGCCATCTGCGATTCACACAGGCACTGTGGGAACGTCCCTCTGCCGTGTCTGGCCCTTGCAGGAAGTTGCATCAGAGAGGGCCGGATGCGACAGACTGGGAAGGCCCCGGAGTGCCTGTGTGAATCGTGGACGGCCCGAAAATTTAAGCTGCAAGCACTGCAGCGGTGACGGAGGAAGGAGACGGAAGCGGCAATAATCCCGGACCTGCAGGTAGGATAGTAGCGAGCGATGCTAGATTTAGGGAAGGCAGAGGTGTGCTGGTGTGAGAGGAGGGGCTGCAGGGAAAGGGAGACCCATGTGTGTGGGGCGGGGGGGTGCGGAGACCCATGTGACTGGGGGGTCCCGCGGAGATCCATGTGGCCCGGGGGGGGGGGGGGGTGCCACGGAGACCCATGTGGCTGGGAGGGGTGGTACCCACGAACTGAAAAAATTTGGGAACCCCTGCCATAGGCTATACATCTAATGAGCAAGAAATAAATATGCAGAACCCACGCAGGGGCCAATTTTCACACAGCTTGCATGTTTGTAAAGTATACAGACACTTTTAGGGGCCTTTTTACTAAGCCACATAAGCGTCTACGCATGCCCAACAGGCGCCAAAATAGAGTTACCATCCGACTACCACGTGGCTCGTGGTAATTTCATTTATTGTGTGCGTCCAATACGCGCATCTGAAAAATATTTTTTATTTTCGGGCGGGCGCTAATTGGCATTTGACACAAGTAGGTCATTACCGCCCAGATTCTTTACTGCTAGGTCAATGGCTGGTGGTAAGGTCTCAGACCCCAAATGGACGCGCAGCATTTTTGATTTTGCCGCACGTCCATTTTCGGCAAAAAAAGGCCTTTTTTACAGGTGCGCTAAAAAATGAATCGGCACATGCCCAAAACCCGCACCCACACTACCGCAAGCCATTTTTCAGGGAGCCTTTGTAAAACGACCCCTCGGTGTCTCTACTTTAAGGTAATTTTCAAGAAGAAAACATATGTGTAATTGAAAAAGGTCATAAAGTATCTGTATTTGTGGGGAGGGCATCGCAACCACTGTGCAACAGCGACACCCAGTGGCTAGATTTAGGGCCTCTAATTGCAGGGTCCAGATTCCAGAAGGAGACCTTGTACATGGCCCCCAGCTGAAGATTGTCCCACAGTGACTGGGCTCAGGAAAAATCAGAGTTACTCATAAATGACGGCCCATGATTTCATCGCTCAATAGATGCACATTCTGATTGAGCCTAAGATGATGTGGGAGGAAAATTGCTGGGCCAAAAAATTTTTAATACTAACAATTGAAAATAAGCTTATGAAAATCAGATATTCAGCCTTATAAAATAACCCTGGGCCTTATGATCAGCTCAGCTAGAAATGAAATGTGATGCCTTGGACAACGATGAAAATAAATTATATTTCGAGTCATGTCATGAGATGTATTGACACTTTCTCTTTTTTTAATTTTCATTTCAAACCTATTATGTCTCTTTTTGGAAGTGAACCATTAAAGTTTAACTTCTAGTGTCAGGGGATATTTCTGACATTTACATTCATTTACCACTCAGTTTTTTAAAAATCTAAGTAGATGGCAGCTCTGGTTTTGTATATGGTGTAATTAATTTAATTCCTTTTTATAGTTCAATGTCAGTTCTTATTTTCTGAGTAGTAATCCTCAGCCCTTGGTTTCATGTTTCCTCACTTTTTCTTGTCAGAATAGAAAGGGCCTAGTTCAAGTACTTTTCTGGCAAGGACAACCAGTGGACACAGGCTACAACTTCTTGAGAATCCTGGGAAATCAGGAACAGCAGGACTGTACCACTGAACTCTACGGGGGTAAGTTTATGCAGTTATGTTCATGCCTATGTAGCCACATATGAGTGCACATATATAAGCACATAAGCACTGCCATGCTGGGAAAAGACTAAAGGTCCATCAAGCCCAGCTCTCCGACAGCGGCCAATCCCGCACCGCTGACCGCCGACCAAAAGACTCCTCCCCTTGTCTCGTCAGTGACTCTTAAGCAGTGCGAGAGGGCATCCCCTGAAGCCCCGCCCCCTTCCGCCCCCCCCCCCAGCCAATGACGGGTGAGGTTCTCCCCTACGTCATTCAGAGGGAAGCCGGAAGGGAAGGGTTGCTCGGGTCGGGGAGCTGCCGCATGGCAGCCGCCATGTTATTGGCGGCTGCTCGGCATGCTCCTCGCTGGCCTTCTTTAATGATCAATGGACTTTTCCTTCAGGAATCTGTCCAGACCCCCTTTAAACTCAGCAAGGCCAGTTGCCGTCACTACCTTCTCCGGCAATGAGTTCCAGAGTCTAACTACGCGCTGAGTAAAGAAAAACTTTCTCCGATTTGTTTTAAACCTACCACATTCTAATTTCATCTTGTGTCTCTTGGTTCTATTATTGTTAGACAGTGTAAACAAACGCTTCACATCTGTCCGCTCTACCCCACTCATTATTTTGTAGACCTCTATCATATCACCCCTCAGCCGCCTTTTCTCCAGGCTAAAGAGTCCTAGCCGTCTTAACCTCTCCTCATACTGTAGTTATCCCATCCCTTTTATAATTTTTGTTGCCTTTCTCTGCACTTCCTCCAATTCCTTTATATCTTTTTTGAGATGAGGTGACCAGAACTGAACACAATACTCCAGGTGCGGTCGCACCACGGAGCAATATAACATCCTCATGCTTGTTTTCCAACCCTTTTCTAATAATACTCAACATTCTATTCACCTTCTTAGCCACCGCAGCACATTGAGCTGAAGATTTCAACGTCCTATCCATGATGACTCCTAGATCCCTTTCTTGGCCTGTTACATAGTACTAATCTGTGTAGAGACCAACCAAATTTCAGTTTCGGTTAGGATGCCAAAACTGGTCCCAAATCCTTTTTCTTCCTGGTTTCATGGTTTCAGTTTCAGCCGAAAGGTTATTTTAATTTTTGACAATGTTTTTGGTTTCAGCCAAAAATGACCACGTTTTATTCAGTAGAAGCTGGTGGTGAGTTTCGGCTGCACTTTTCAGTTTCGGCTAAAAGTTTTCAGACAGTTTTGGTGGCAGTTTCAGTTTTGTCTGAAACTGAAAAAAGCAGTTTTGGTTGACCACTAGCCTTGTGTAAAAGTACACACAATGACATAATGGTGTGCACTTTGTCGGCAGGCTTGTACAGGGGCAGAGCTTGGGCAGAGAACAGGTGGGAGATTGCAAGCGCACCTAGGCTAATCTACATACAGACTCACATACTCAACGCAAGAACATATATATCAGCTCAGGAATGGATGTAAAAGTCCTTGCCCACAATTTAGCCACAATTCCCCAGATTCTATTTAACTCACCTAGGGATTTGTGCTGAAATCCAAGCGGATTCTATAACAAGGCACGTAACTTATGATAATAATGAACTTGTCTGGGCCTTCTCTGATCCAAAGTCCTGAAAGTCTGACGCTAACAGCTGAAACTAAAAGCATAGCCTCTGTGTGACCCAGAGATTGTACTTCGTGACAAGCTGACTTTGCAGCTTTGCAGAAAGAGGAACCTAGAGCAAAAGTGTTCCAGCCAGGGGCGTAGGACATAATGTGGTTAGGGGCTTTTTGGAGTTATCTGGACCTGCAGGCATAAGAAAAAAGGTTGCTGGTGAAATGGACTGTGAAGCAAGTGAATAAACATTCTTATCGGTATGATGTTGCTCTGGACCACCCTAATAATCTTGATCAGCTGTAGAAACAAATGTTTAGCAATATTGGGGGCAGGTCTAATGCTTATAAACTATTAGAATTATATGGTTATAGAAAAAAGGTATATAACCTGAGTGTCAGCTGGACTTAGTCGGAGATGTGCTTAGAGACCGCACCTGCATGCATCCTGTGTACACTCCCATGAGAAAAGCCTTGTAGACTTTACCATTGTTTACTGTCTGTTTTTCTAACTTGGTAAGTGAATAAAAAAACTCAGTATTTTCTTATATCTTTGTGGCGTCCACTTTGTTTCTCCCTAGCTACAGGAGTGTGTGGAGCATTCCTCTGGGTTGGGAAGGACAGGTGAATTAATAAACACTTAACAAGCTAACGAGCGCTGATAACAGCACTTAACAAGCAATAATGAGCACTAATGGGCACTAATTAGAATTTACGTGCACAACTCACTAAGCATATTCTGTAATGAAGTGCACCAAACTTCTAATGTTCAAAGGCAAAAAGGGGGCGTGGTTATAGGCGGGGAAATGGGCATTTCGTGGGCGTTCTGAAATTTACATGTGTAGTTATAGAATATGGCCCAGTGCATGTAAATCTACATGCTGGGATTTACATCGCACTTTGTTGGTGTAAATGGATATGCATAGTTTTATGCGCTGAGATATCAACTAAGCGTATTCTGTATACCGTGCCTAAATCTAGGTGCCGCTTATAGTATACGCTTAGTCGGTATTGATTTCCATGCCAATTTATGAAGCTGGTGCCTCATAAATCTACACCAATATTTTATGCTAATATTTTATAAAGACTCATAGGTGACTATTGGGCTTATTTTAGAAACACTATTTGTGTTTTAGACATTCATAGACTGGAACTTAAAACATAAGAGCATAAGTGTTGCCATACTGGGACAGACTGAAGGTCCATCAAGCCCAGTATCCTGTTTCCAACAGTGGCCAACCAAAGTTACAAGTACTTGGCAAGACCCCAAAAGAGTAAAACGGATTTTATGCTGCTTATCCTAGAAATAAGCAGTGGATTTTCCCAAGTCCATCTTAATAATGGCTTATGGACTTTTCTTTTCGGAAATTATCCAAACCTTTTTTAAAACCCTTCCAAGCTAACTTAGACATCCGTATTGCATGGATATCCAAATCCTGATTTTTCAAAACCAGGATATGAACATCTTAAACCGCAGAATGTGCGTCTGGCAAGGGGGCCATGGCCTGGACAAATTTTAAGTAGGACTTGAGTGGTACTTGACATTGCTCCAGTGACAATAGCATGAAGAAAAAGGGAAAGGGAGGGAAATGGGACTTGATATACTGCCTTTCTGAGGTTTTTGCAACTACATTCAAAGCGGTTTACACATATTCAAGGTACTTATTTTTTTACCGGGGGCAATGGAGGGTGAAGTGATTTGCCCAGAGTCACAAGGAGTTGTAGTGGGAATTGAACTCAGCTCTCTAGGATCAAAGTCTACTGCACTAACCACTAGGCTACTCCTCCACATCCAGGAACAACAAATCTGAGAAACCATTGACGAAATAGCCAACTTTTGCAAATCTCTGAAGACACATCTCTTCAACAAGGCCTACAAAGAGAACCCATAACTTTACAAACTACCTCTCCAACCCACCCAGTTATTAAAGTCCACCTTCTATCCTGCCTAACACCTTCCTTCTTTCTTCCCTCACTTAATCTTTGTACATTACTAATTGTATCTGATATCATGGAATGATCATGCCATCATAACCAAACTCTGTAAGCCACATTGAGCCTGCAAATAGGTGGGAAAATGTGGGATACAAATGCAATAAATAATAATAATAAGACAGGAAACAACAGAAAATGAAAATGTTGTCTGCTCATTCCTAATGCCTTTTAGCAAATAGAGCCCAAAGTTTATTACATTTTTCAGTTGGAACAGCTTTATATTTGTACACCAAACATCTAATAGTCATGTATAGCTAGGAAGGAATTATCTGTGCCCTTCCAGTTACTGTGGATGAATTTAAAAATCAAACATATCTATTACTGTCTTTTTGCAGGCAGAAATACTTTCCATAACTGCAATGGATTTCCAATTAAACATTTGAAATAATAGGTCCCCGTGGATATTCAGTGTCTCTTTAATCCTTCCCCCAAACATCCTTATACTATTACAGAAATATAACAGGTGAGAATGTCCCTAACATTTATTATCATCCTGAGCAGTGCAGCCTGAAGATTTTTGCCAGCAATGAAATATGTCTGAGGACATCAAAATCCACAAGTATTTGGAAGAGACAGATCGTTTACTTTAAGGATTTACTGTATTTTGGCACGTTCCTCAAGAGCCGATATCTCTTACACATCCATCTAGCATCAAAGCATCTAGTGCCTTCTGTTATACTTTGTTTATCTCTTGTTGGTCCAAGAAAGAGTATCACCACCTAAAATGACTTTATATAGGGCCCTTTTTACCAAGCTGCGCAAAAGGGGGCCTGTGCTGGCATCGGTATGTGTTTTTGACGCGCACCAAAGCCCCCTTTCACCGCAGCGGGTAAAAGATAGGTCTTACTTTTCTGTAGTGCTTGCCAGATGGGTGGTTTTCCCGCCCAATTGGGCGGTGTTCCGCGACCCGCTGCGGGAAATTTTTAACCGCTGCGGGTTGCGGTTTTTTGGGCTGATTTTATTTTGGCAGGGTGGTTTTTTTTTTTCCTGCTGGCTGCGGTTTTTTGCCCGGGGGGGGCGTGGTTAATGATGTCGGGGGGTGGTTAATGACGTCCGGGGGGGGGGGGGGTTTTAATGACATCGGGGGCGGGGCTGATAATGTTGATGACGACAGAGGCGGGGTTGATGACGGTGGGGGTGGGGTGTGCGGTTTTGGGCTGGTTTCTATCTCGTTTTGGGTCGGAAAAATTATGTAAATCTGGCAACCTGCTCATGTGGCAAGTAAAGGCATTCTACTAAATTATCACGTACGTTCCTGAATCTCCACTACCCCAGCTGCAAAGGTCTAAAATATAAATTAACATATGCTTCCAGTTTCTCCTATATAAGCTCGCAAATATGAATTACCAAAATCCATAAAAACAACACACAACATTAAAAAATTCCGAAAATTACTGAACACCAACCTATTCAAAAAGGCATACCACAAAGATCCATCCTAAACACCAGTAATAAATTTCCACCAGATTTTCTGATTGTTTCAAACTAATCTATTCACGATTGAAGTATATTATTTCTGACCGTTCAAGCTGATTTATCACGATTGAAGTTTAATTTTATACCTTTTATTTCTCATCACGAAAATGAACTTTCTTCACCTGGATATCTAACCCATTCTGTCATCTCCATCTTAACTATGTATTTCTCTATTCCGGAATTGGTGATCACCATTACGGAACAATGTAAGCCACATTGAGCCTGCAAATAGGTGGGAAAATGTGGGATACAAATGCTACAAATAAATAAATAAATAAATAAATAAAGCATTGCACTTTAGGAGTCACAGACCAAGAAAGAGATTTAGGTGTCGTTGTTGATGATACGTTGAAACCTTCTGCTCAGTGTACTGCTGCGGCTAAGAAAGCAAATAGAATGTTAGGTATTATTAGGAAAGGAATGGAAAACAAAAATGAGGACATTATAATGGCTTTGTATCGCTCCATGGTGCGACCGCACCTCGAATATTGTGTTCAAGTCTGGTCGCCGCATCTCAAAAAAGATATAGTGGAATTAGAAAAGGTGCAGAGAAGGGCGACAAAAATGATAAAGGGGATGGGACGACTTCCCTATGAGGAAAGGCTAAAGCAGCTAGGGCTCTTCAGCTTGGAGACAAGGCGGCTGAGGGGAGATATGATAGAGGTCTATAAAATAATGAGTGGAGTTGAACGGGTAGATGTGAAGCGTCTGTTCACGCTTTCCAAAAATACTAGGACTAGGGGGCATGCGATGAAGCTACAATATAGTAAATTTAAAACGAATCGGAGAAACTTTTTCTTCACTCAACGTGTAATTAAACTCTGGAATTCATTGCCAGAGAATGTGATAAAGGCTGTTAGCTTAGCAGAGTTTAAAAAAAGGTTTGGACAGCTTCCTAAAGGAAAAATCCACAGACCATTATTAAATTGGACTTGGGGAAAATCCACTATTTCTGGGATAAGCGGCATTAAAATGTTTTGTACTGTTTTGGGATCTTGCCAGGTATTTGTGACCTGGATTGGCCACTGTTGGAAACAGGATGTTGGGCTTGATGGACCTTTGGTCTTTCCCAGAATGGCAATACTTATATACTTAGGCACTTGCTGCACGGCCATTTCGGGGGGGGAGCTCTTACCGCCACCCATTAAGGTGGCGGTAAGGGCTCCCACGCTAACCCAGCAGTAACTGGGCAGCATGCAGCACTGCCCGATTACTGCCGGGTATAGCTTGGCGCTACAAAAAATATATATTTTTATAGTGCTGGATATGACAGCACGCTAGGGGTGGGAAGTACCGCTGGGCTGCTGCGGTACTTCCCATTTAGCGAGCAATAAGCCGCATTGGGCTTACCGCTGCTTTGTAAAAGGGGCCCATAGTAACATAGTAGATGACGAAAAAGATCTATACAGTTCATCCAGTCTGCCCAAGATAAACTCATAGCATAAGATACGATATGATAGTAAATAGGCATGCTCGATCTCGATTTGTCCGTGGCATTTTCAGGGCACAGACTGTGGTACAGTTTTGCAAGTATTGCGCTGTAAGTGATAAAATTAACCTGCAGTAACTGGAGTGGAGAATGGGTTAGGTATGGATGGGGGACTGTACCTTACAGTCGATGCGTATTAACCGTTAACACACCAGATAACAGCGCAGTTAATGTCACCTGAATAGATGCACCTAACTGCATCGCATTATCTGCCATTCAGTTAACATATAGACAAGAAATTTACGCTGCTTTAACTGAATGGGAGATAATGCGATGCAGTTAGGTGCATCTATTCAGGTTTCCATTAACTGCGCCGTTATCTGGTGTGTTAACAGCTAATACGCATCGACTGTAAGGTACATTCCTGCCCCCATCGCACTCTATTTCTGGTGCTTGAAAAAATATTTTTGGATTTTTAGCACCATGGGTTTACCCGGCGGTAATTAGCATGGGAGCTCTTACCGACTCCTAAATAGGTAGCGGTAAGGGTTCCCCCAGGAAATGGCCACGCAGCAAGTGTTTTAACTTACTGCACATCCATGTCCCTTTTCTTTAAAAGCTTTTTATCCACTGCGGTAAAAGGGAGCCTCGATGTAAGGCAAATCCACACGCCAACACCGCTGCAGGCCCCTTTGACCACAGCTTGGTAAAAAAGGCCCAAAGATAGGACAGCAAGAAAGGTTGTCCTGACTGTCCAAAAACTACCCAGGCACTGGTCTGAATATCGGCTGGTGCCTGGGAAACTTCTGGGCTATTGTGTTAACCGGGATATTTAATGCTGGTGCCAGACATGGCCCCTGGCTGTCAACAATTTAAAAATCACTTACTGCTGCAGGCTGAATGGCAGCAGATAAAGACCAAAATGACCCATCTAGTCTGGCCAGTTGACATTTATCTACCATAGGCTGCTTATGGGAATTTATACATACATCTGCCCAGCACGGACTCCCTCGTCCCCCATGTCTTTAACCCATCCTACAAACTTTCTCTTACTGCTGACCTCCACATCTGGCCCAAGCATGCTCCAAACCTATTATTTTTTTTTATTTTTTTTAATTGGTATTTGATAGACCACCATTCATTTTTCACATCAGGGACTTGATAGCCTCGGTCACCTCTACTAGCAGGCCATTTCAGACCATGACATCTCCAACTTTGCTTCTTAAAAGGCCAGTATTTAACCCCTACTATACCTGGTGACCCAGTTGTGTAATAATCCCAAACCAGAGCCGGATTAAGGCATAAGGCAAGCTAGGTCTGTAGCTAAAGCCCCGACATTTAGATGTGACTTCATCCAAAATTTGGACATCGCCTTCCATTCAGTCTTCTAGAAAGCTTGACACTGTTTCACCAATGCTATTTATGTCTATAAATGCTGCTCCTTGAAAGTTACCTTCGTGCTTTCCAGGAAGCACAGTGCAGTCATAACATTGCTATTTTTGGCTGAACTACCACTCCATGCCACTAGGAATCCTTTGAGTTTATCTCATGCTTTCTGAATACTCTCCCCGTGTTCACATGCATCAGCTCCACCAGTAAGCATTTCAGGCATCTACCATCCTTCTGTGTAAATATATTTTTTGCTCTTCTTTTACCAATCTATTGGCTTTCTTGCCTTGCTTTATGGTTGCTACTTGGTATTCACAATAAAGAACCTCTTTGAAATGAAAAAAAAAAATCTCCTGATGCTGTCCCTGATACATTTAATTCATTAAATGAAATTTGTTTTGTTTATTATCAAATAAAACCAAATCTAACAAACGTTTGCATCATGGAGGTATCCCAGCCTTCCAGGCAAACAAAAATCCCCATTGGAGGTCTTTCTCGATCCCTTCCAAAATCCCCGCCCAGATCACCTTCTTACTCCATTTGTTAAGTCAATGCTCTAGCACCAGAAGGATGGTCTCTTAATTGGTAGGTCAGTCCCACGGGTGCTAAGGCAGCCACGGCAAAGGTGTTCACAGCGAGTTTCTTCCAACGCAGTTGGTTCTGAGCAGCTGGACTAACATCATCCATATAGAAGTGGAGCCATTTTTGCATCAGCCTTGATTTGTCTGTGCCAGGCCTTTCTTAGAGTACT
Source organism: Microcaecilia unicolor (assembly GCF_901765095.1). Taxonomy (NCBI): domain Eukaryota; kingdom Metazoa; phylum Chordata; class Amphibia; order Gymnophiona; family Siphonopidae; genus Microcaecilia; species Microcaecilia unicolor. The sequence goes on along the minus strand of NC_044036.1, from coordinate 325,180,740 downwards.
TTTTACAACTTTCCAGCCAGGTGGTTGATGTCGTTGGAGTAAATGTAATCATGATGAATTCATTCTGCAGACACGGACAAACCAATGGAGATGTGATTGTGTTCGTTTTTCTTCCACTGTAGATTGTTACGAATTTCTGGAATACTTTCATTGTATCCATGATTAAGCAGCGAGATGCCGAGAATCCTGTGCAAAAATTTCATCCTGAGTACTTCAAGCTTGCGCAAGTCCTCACCTAGAAATCTCCATGTTTCTGGCATGTGGAGAAGGACTGGCATGACTGAAGCATTAAAAACTCCCATCTCGGTCTTCAGGGTAAGACTTTGTGTCTTCCACGGGCACCATTTTAGACTAGTAAAGGCCACTTGGGCACTACCAATTCTGGCTGCAGTGTCATCAGTTGCAGAAACTTTCAACACTGAGATCACCGATCCCAGATATTTAAATTCCTTCACTTATTGGCTTTATTTACAGTATTTATATACCACCTAAACCCAGTGGCGTAGCTATGTGGGGCCACAGGGGTCTGGCCTCCCCCCAAAAAATTTCCTCTGGGACCCTAGTTTTGCTGGTGGGGGTCCCCAACCCCTGCCAGCTGAAGCCTTGTCCAGTGCTGGTCTCCAGCGCCGCTGCGTTGCCTGCCCTGCTCTGTCATCCCCTCACGTCCGGCACGCTCCTTTTAGTGAAACTGAGCATGCTCAATTTCACTTAAAGGAGCATGCAGGATGTGAGGGGAAGAGACAGCAGGGCAGGCAACTGGACAAGGCTTCAGCTGGTGGGGGTTGGGGACCCCCGCCAGCCAAGGTATTTGCTGCAGCAGTAGGTGGGGAGCGACAGGGTGGCGGGGCAGTGGACCAAAATATGCCCCTCTACCTCGGGCCCTCTCCCACTGTGAGGGCTGGCTACGCCCCTGCCTAAAGCTAAGCAGTTTATAATTACTGGCACTGTATCTAATGGGCTCACAATCTAAGTATATTGTACCTGGGGCAACAGAGGGCTAAGTGACTAGCCCAGGGTCACAGAGCTGCAGAGGGAATTGAACCTGGCTCCCCAGGTCCACAACTTGCTGCACTAACCATTAGGCCACTCCTCCAACCTAGCAGACCCACTTTTGTATTGTCCTATTTGTGGGTCTTGTGAACTCTTTACAGGGTAGTAATGAGTGGAGGAGTAGCCTAGTGGTTAGTGCAGTGGACTTTGATCCTGGGGAACTGGTCACTTAACCCTCCATTGCCCCTGGTACAAAATAAGTACCTGAATATATGTAAACCACTTTGAATGTAGTTGCAAAAACCTCAGAAAGGTGGTATATCAAGTCCCATTTCCCTTTCCCTATTTGAGATTCAACATGGAATGTTGCTGTTGCTACTATTTGAGATTCTGGAATGTTGCTACTATTTGAAGAGTCTACATGGAATGTTGCTATTCCACTAGCAACATTCCATGTAGAAGCCTGCCCTTGCGGATCAGCAACGCGGCCGCACAGGCTTCTGTTTCTGTGACGTCAGACTCACAGAAACAGAAGCCTGCGCGTCCGCATTGCTGGTCTGCAAGGGCAGGCTTCTACATGGAATGTTGCTAGTGGAGGAGTAGCCTAGTGGTTAGTGCAGTGGACCTTGATCCTGGGGAACTGGGTCAAATCCTACTACAGCTCCTTGTGACTCTGGGCAAGTCACTTAACCCTGCATTGCCCCTGGTACAAAATAAGTACCTGAATATATGTAAACCACTTTGAATGTAGTTGCAAAAACCTCAGAAAGGCAGTATATCAAGTCTCATTTCCCTTTCCCCTTATGACATCACAATATCAGAAGTCAGCCAAGTATCAGGCAATCAAGCCATTGTGACATCACTGATGAGGTTGTCTCTTATTGGTGGAATGAGTTGAGGAGTAGCCTAGTAGTGCAGTGGACTTTGATCCTGGGGAACTGAGTTTGATTCCCACTGCAGCTCCTTGTGACTCTGGGCAAGTCATTAACCTTCCATTGCCCCTGGTACAAAATAAGTACCTGAATATATGTCAACCGCTTTGAAGGTAGTTGCAAAAACCTCAGAAAGGTAGAATATCAAGTCCCATTTCCCTTTCCCCCTCTCATCATTCCAGCCCCATCTGTTTAGTAATACAAATAGCACCAGCTGTTTCAAGGCTAGCACCATTTTGAATATCTGCTATGTAGCAAAATGGCATCAGCCCCTTTTTGGTTGTCCAGCACCATCTTTTTCTGTTTGCGATGCTTGCGTCAGACTCGTAATTGTTTTGAACGCTCCCAATTGATTTTAAGTCAGTTAGATTACTGCAACTCACCGTGTGTGGGCTGAAATTCTTTTCTACTGAAAACGATGCAGACATTGCAGAACACAGCTGCCACATTGCTTTACTCTGTGGGAACGTATGACAGTACAACCCCTCTCTCTTAATTAAAGCTCATTGGCTGCCTGTTTACGTCAGAATCGTACTCAAGCTTTGCACATTGCTATTCAAAATACTTCACGGCCTAGCACCGTATTATATGTGTTCTCTTATCATCCGCCTTACTATGGAAATCCTGACGAAACTAAGAGATCCTCTTGTATTACATTTCCTCTCATCCAAAGGTGCCCGTTATTTAAGTACTTTTAAATCATCTTTTACGTTTCTGTCTGCCAGTTTTTGGAATTGTCTCCTGAAGAAACTTAGATACCTATCAGTTTACTTGAATTGTAGGAAATAGTATCTGAAAACGTGACTTTTTCAAAAATACCTGAGTTAAGTTTATCAATTTTCTTGTTTTGATCAGTATTAATGTGTTTAAATTCAGTTCTCTTTGTCTTTGTAATCCACGTCGAGCTTATGTCATGCCATGTCGTGTCATTTTGTTATACAACAGATTTTCAAAATGAATTGGACATATTTTATCCCATTGATGGGGGCAGAAGCAATTGGAAATCACTCCTGATCCATGAGAAGTTCTTAAAACAAAAGCTCATCCCTAGAATCTAGACTGTTGGCGCTTTCCATCAGGACCTCACTGGATCTTCTGCATTATTAATAAAGTCTGGGTAGAGAACGGTCCCTTCTTTGTTCAGATTGAGAACTTGTACGCTACATAGGAGCCAACTTTTCAAAATGATTGGGGGTGCTGAAAATTTATGTATTTTTTTACAGGTGGTGCATTTCCCCCATCTCCTCCTCTCTCCCCCTCCTCTCCCCCCTCTCCCCCTCCTCTCCCCCTCCTCTCCAAGTTCCAGGCCCCCCTCTCTCCTCCGAGTTCCAGGTCCCCTCCTCTCCGAGTTCCAGGCCCCCCTGTCTTCTGAGTTCCAGGCCCTCCTCTCTTCTGAGTTCCAGGCCCCCCTCCTCTCCTCTGAGTTCCAGGCCCCCCTTTTCTCCTCCGAGTGCCAGTCCCAATCCCAGCCTGACCTCTTCTCCCACAACAGTCTTCCATCCTCGCCTTCCTGCAGCCCAGAATTTAAAACTCATCTTACCTCAGGTCCCGGCAGCAGTGAAAGGCGAGCAGGCTCGGCACTTCAGCCTTCCCTTCTCTCTCAGCTCTGGTCCCGCCCTCATTTCCTGCTCCAGGGACCTGCATAGTGCTGTGATGGAGCTGGTATGACATTTGAGGCTGGCATAGAGGCTGGCACAAAACTGTTTATATATTTTTTTGGGGTGGGAGTGGGTTGGTGACCACTGGGGGAGTAAGGGGAGGTGATCCCCGATTCCCTCTGGGGATCATCTGGTCAGTTGGGGCACTTTTTGGAGGCTTGGTCCTAAAAATAAATGGACCAAGTAAAGCCGGCCAAGTGCTTGTCAGAGCCGGCCTTCTTTTTTCCATTATCGGCCGAAGTCAGCCATCTCTTAACCACGCCCCCATCCCGCCTTCAATACCCTGCCGACATGCCCCGTTGAACTTTGGCCGGCCCTGCGACGGAAAGCAGTTGAAGCCAGCCAAAATCGGCTTTTGATTATACCGATTTGGCCGTGTTTAGGAGATGGCCAGCCATCTCCTTTGAAAATAAGCAGGATGGTCTCATTTCCACATCCCCCCTAACAAATGGATTGCTGCAGTTCAAACAAGACATTAAAGAAATCTTCAATGAAATCAACCAAAGTCTACACATCATGAACACCTGGGCAGATGCATTTCGATTGAAACTAAACGCAGAAAAACTCAATGCCTGATACTCACTTCCCAGTACAACACGAATGAATTCACCGCTATAAACACACCAAAAATAAACCTTCCAATCTCAGAAACTTTAAAAATCCTTGGAGTCACTATTGACCGCCACCTAACACTTGAAACTCATGCAAACAACACAACCAAAAGGATGTTCTACTGCATGTGGAAACTGAAAAGAATAAAACCATTCTTCCCAAGATCCGTCTTTCGCAGCCTAGTGCAATCCCTCGTACTCAGCCATCTGGATTACTGCAACTCACTATACGCAGGTTGTAAAGAGCAAGTACTGAGGAAACTTCAAACAGCCCAGAACACAGCAGCCAGACTCATCCTCGGAAAACCAAAATACGAAAGTGCAAAACCCTTACGAGAGAAACTACACTGGCTCCCACTCAAGGAACGCATTACTTTTAAAGTATGCACATTAGTCCACAAAATCATTCATGGTGAAGCCCCAGCCTACGTGTCTGATCTAATAGATTTACCACCCAGAAATGCTAAAAGATCATCCCGAACTTTCCTCAACCTCCACTTCCCTAATTGCAAAGGCATAAAATACAAAGCGCTGCACGCATCAACCTTTTCTTATATGAGCACGCAATTCTGGAATACACTACCACGCAACCTGAAAACGATCTACGAACTAACCAACTTCCGCAAATTATTGAAGACTCATCTCTTTGATAAAATTTATTGAAAGGATCAAAACACATGAAGTCCACACACACTGTCAGTAATGCATCAATACATTCTCTTCTGAATTCTCATCCCCCGTAATTTTACCACATTTATAGCTTTACTTACAGAAAAATGATATACTGAATGATGATCTACTATTGTTTTGTTGCCCTATCAGTTTCCCGTTGTCTCTTTCCATTGTTCCATTGTTCTTTTCCCTCAACGATACTCTGACTTTGTCTTCGCATAACTCCTCACAATGTAATCCATAACCGAGTTGTAACAAATTGTATTTCCATCTTTCATAACGTATTGTAAGCCACACTGAACCCGCAAATAGGTGGGAAAATGTGGGATACAAATGCAATAAATAAATAAATAGCAACATACAGTATTCTCATCGTATTAGGTTCTGACCGCATGAAGGACACGAAGAACAAAAAAAAAAACACTTTCTGTAAAACCCCTGAGACTTGTTGCACATATGTTAATTGGGAATCAATAATGACTCCTAAATACTTAAACGAGTCTGACAGAAGGATGGAATGACCCAAAAGCTCAGTGACTGATGGACCCCGTTACTTTTGTTGTACCAGCAAGGTTAATGGCTTTACCTGTGATCTCCATATCCTGTAAGCTTTATTGCACCATCAGGTCTGGATCTGAAAGTCAAATCAAGAATGGATAGAGGTGAAACACATAGGGGCCATTTTACTAAGCTGTGTTAAGCAGCTCACGTGAGGTTTACCATGCAGCACACAGTAGCAATGACCCTTACTGACAGTACCATGAGACTACCACCAGAGGTCATCGACACCATTTTAGATTCTGGCACCTACGCAGGCTGCAGTGAAGATAGACTGATGCCACCTAGAACCACTGGACACAGGGTGAGTCTTGGGGGTGGGGTCTAGAACTTTCATTGGGGATGCGGAGGGGCTTGAACTTTGAATCAGAGTGGCGGGGGGGGGGGGGCATCTGAACTTTGGATCAGGGATGCAGGATGGATCTGAACCTTGAATCGGGTGTATGGGAGCTGGATGTTTTCATCAGGAGGGGGTGCAGGACAGGGATTGCATGCTATTGGGGAGGGGAAAGAGAGGAGGGATGTTGCGCAGGGGGAAGAATGCCACCATATCCACGACAGCTAATTTATTTACTACTGGCCCTGTACCATGGTTCACAGCTGCCACTGTGCTATCTGCAACTTTATGTAACGCAGTGCCATGCAGTGCAGTAAACATCTGCCCTAGGTGGCAAATGCAGGACAGATGCTGAACATGCCCCTTGCATTTTCCACGAAGGCTTTAGAGCTGCTGCACCTTAATTTTTTGTGTAAAAATGTGTGGTAACTGCAAAACCTACCGCACTTTAGTAAAAGGGACCATAGGTTTTGTAAATTAGTTGTGTAGTGCCTTTTGTGAAATAAATGTCAAACAAGGTATTAACAAGCACTCTGGAAAAGCTAGAGGGGTGGGGAAGCACAGTGTTTATCATGAATGCCTGGAGTAGCTTGGCATTTTTTCTTTTGGTATCATTCACCAATCCTCCCTCACTAGAATTCTCTGAGGAAGCTGTTCATATATTTTTTTCTCTTTTCACTCATTCTGAAAGTTCACCATCAATCATCCCTCAAGCAGCTTGCCAGAAACTTGGACAGAGACGCCTCGTAAAACAGCATGGACAGAGGACTAATTGATTTCCATAAATAATGTTTAGCTTTAAAGATATGAAAGGTGGTTACAACCACACACATCAGTCTCCTTTTTTTTTTTTTTTTTAGCTATTTGAAAGCTCAGAAAAATCATGTGTGACTTGTGCCATGGCATGGGCAGATATGCTACGACAAAGTAGTCAAATTAGTGTGAACAAAGATTGGATCACATCACACTTCTGTGCTATAGATTGTGTAATTACCCACTACCAGTTTACAACATTTGAAATATTTCACAGTTATTTCCAGTGCCAGAAAACAAGTCTTTTTTTTCATTCCTGTAGGATAAACATACATGCATTCACAACACTTGAGTCTGAATTCACTTCAATAGGCTTATTGTTCAACACAGGTTCTTAAAGATCTAGGGTTCCTGATACTCAGCACTGTTTAACTGGCCGGGAACGGCTCCTGGCCAGTTAATAGTGCTTAGCTGGCTAACTGCTAATATTCAGCGCGAGACAGCTGGTTATCTCCGCTAAATATTAGCGCTTAGCGGATAGCCGATCACCGGCTATGTCACGCGATTTAGCTGGCTATCCATGAATATTCAAGCTCTGGCCAGTCAAGTTTAGCGGGCAAGTTGGACTGTATAAATAGTCATTTTATCTTTGCCTACTATTAACTTAACCGTCCAGTGCTGAATACTCACATAGCCGGTTAAGTTAGAGCTGGCTAAAAAAAAAACCTGGGTATTCAATACCAGCCATCAGAAATGGTCCAGCATAGAATATCTGGGGCCAGCAGCGGCAGCTAACTGCACTGCTTGCCGCCGGCTGAATACCAGGGGAGTATAATATAGAAATATGGGAACCACAAATACCAAAAAGAAGAGTGAAGTCAATGAAAACATACAGGAAAACACATAAACTGTGCACAAAAATTCAATATGATGATCATAAGTACATAAGTATTGCCATACTGGGACAGACTGAAGGTCCATCAAGCCCAACATCCTGTTTCCAACAGTGGCCAATCCAGATCACAAGTACCTGTCAAGATCCCAAAACAATACAATACATTTTATGCTGCTTATTCTAGAAATACGCACTGGATTTTCCCCAAGTCCATTTTAATAATGGTCTATGGACTTTTCCTTTAGGAAACCATCCAAACCTTTTTAAAACCCCGCTAAGCTAACCACATTTACTACATTCGCTGGCAATTCCAGAGTTTAATTACACATTGCTTGAAGAAACATTTTCTCTGATTTGTTTTAAATTTACTACTTTCTAGCTTCATTGCGTGCCCCCTAGTCCTAGTATTTTTGGAAAGAGTAAACAAGCGATTCACATCTACCCGTTCCATTCCACTCATTATTTTATAGACCTCAATCATATCTCCCCTCAGCCATCTTTTCTCCAAGCTGAAGAGCTCTAGCCACTTTAGCCTTTCCTCATAGGGAAGTCGTCCCACCCCCTTTATCATTTTTGTTGCCCTTCTCTGCACCTTTTTCTAATATCACCATCTTTTTTTGAGATGCGGTGACCAGAACTGAACACAATGTTCGAGGTGCGATCACACCATGGAACGATACAAAGGCATTATAACATCCTCATTTTTGTTTTCCATTCCTTTCCTAATAATACCTAACATTCTATTAGCTCTCTTAGCGGCCGCCACACACTGAGCAGAGGGTTTTAATGTATCATCAATGATGACGCCTAGATCCCTTTCCCGGTCAGTGACTCCTAATGTGGAACCTTGCATTACATAATTATAATTCAGGTTCCTCTTTCCCACATGCATCACTTTGCACTTCCTCAAACTAAACGTCATCTGCCAGTTAGATAGATGCCCAGTCTCCCAGTCTCGTAAGGTCCTCTTGTAATTTTTCACAATCCTCTTGTGATTTAACAACTTTGAATAACTTGGTGTCGTCAGCAAATTTAATTACCTCACTAGTTACATAGTAACATAGTAGATGACGGCAGAAAAAAGACCTGCACGGTCCATCCAGTCTGCCCAACAAGACAACTCATGTGTGCTACTTTTTGTGTATACCCTACTTTGATTTGTACCTGTGCTCTTCAGGGCACAGACCGTATAAGTCTGCCCAGCACTATCCCCGCCTCCCAACCACCAGCCCCGCCTCCCAACCACCGGCTCTGGCACAGACCATATAAGTCTGCCCAGCACTATCCCTGCCTCCCAACCTCCAGTCCCACCTCCCACCACCAGCTCTGGCACAGACCGTATAAGTCTGCCCAGCACTATCTCTGCCTCCCACCACCGGCTCTGGCACAGACTGTATAAGTCTGCCCAGCACTATCCCCGCCTCCCAACCTTCAGCCCTGCCTCCCACTACTGGCTCTGCTATCCAATCTTGGTTAAGCTCCTGAGGATCCATTCCTTCTGAACAGGATTCCTTTATGTTTATCCCACGCATATTTGAATTCCGTTACCGTTTTCATCTCCACCACCTCCCGGGGGAGGGCATTCCAAGCATCCACCACTCTCTCCGTGAAGAAATACTTCCTGACATTTTTCTTGAGTCTGCCCCCCTTCAATCTCATTTCATGTCCTCTCGTTCTACCGCCTTCGTATCTCCAGAAAAGGTTCGTTTGCGGATTAATACCTTTCAAATATTTGAACGTCTGTATCATATCACCCCTGTTTCTCCTTTCCTCCAGGGTATACATGTTCAGGTCAGCAAGTATCTCCTCATACGTCTTGTAACGCAAATCCCATACCATTCTCGTAGCTTTTCTTTGCACCGCTTCGATTCTTTTGACATCCTTAGCAAGATACGGCCTCCAAAACTGAACACAATACTCCAGATGGGGCCTCACCAACGACTTATACAGGGGCATCAACACTCCCTTTCTTCTGCTGGCCACACCTCTCTTACTCCCATCTCTAGATCATTTATAAATATGTTAAAAAGCAGCAGTCCCAGATTTCAAGATATTTAACTCTCATTGTTGAACATGGTAAAATTTTTCAGTCTAAGGTCTCCACCTTCTGAAGCAGCGTGTTAGGCACTGCGAAATGGTGACCAGTTTCAGGGTGACCGTTTGCAGAGTGAACACAAGCTAGTACTCAAAAAAAAAACCTTTAAAAAGAAAACGTGGAAATGTTATATTAAAATTTGTGGAGGTTTTTTAAGGCCATGATTGAAAAGTAGAGGTGTATAATGAAGAAACACCCACTGTTTGTTTGCTTTTTTAATTGAAATTTTCAGATTAATTTCAACATAACATTTGAAATACGAAAAGATGATTTTAAGTCAAAAATACATACATCAGAATAATGTTTATACATTTCTTACTCATTAGGAATGATCTATTACTCATCTTTAGTCCATCAATTGGAGGTATTCCACAGTTCTTAAGGCAATCAAAACTTAAGGTAGATTAATGACATCTAACACTTAAAAAGGAAAAAGACGGCCGAGAAGAGTCGCCGGGTTATACATACTATTACGGAGTCGATGTTATTACCCTACTTGGATGTGTCACTGGCAGCTCAGCCAGCTTAACTACCAGAAAAGAATTTAATTGTTTTGAATCAAAGAAAACATATTTAACAGAATTAAATTTTAAAACACATTTGCAAGGGAAGTTCAGCCAGAATAAAGCACCCAACTGAATCAATTTCGGACGCAATTTCAAAAACGCTTGTCTTTTCTTCTGTGTTACTCTGGCGATATCTGGGTAAACTCTTATTTTACAATCCAGGAAAAGTTGATCTTTGTGAAGAAAATATACTTTTAGTACCCAGTCTCTATCAGGTTGCAGAATTAAAACAACTTTGAGTGTAGCAGTTGCCATTCCAATTTTATCATCCTGCAATATTTGTGTTAAGTTCATATCTAAATTCTCTAAACGTTGATCAAATCTCTCTCCTTCTCCTTGTTCTTTCTTGAAAAACGGTTGAATATAATATATTTTTGATATTGGAGGATATGATCCTTCAGAAATTTTTAATATCTCAGTTAGATACTTTTTAAAAGTTATCAAAGGTGAAATTGACAATTGCTTAGGAAAATTTGTTAATCTAAGGGTATTAGAGAGTTGAAAATTTTCTAATATTTCAATTTTATTCTGTAAAAAAAGATTTTCTTTAATAAGGTTCGCTTGTATCTGTTGAGAGTTTTGTATCATTTTTGAATTTTTTTCAACCTCTTTACCCATATTTATTAATGTTTTATCCATCGTAGTTTTTTTTCTAATTCAGAGTTATGTTGTTGATTAAGAAGTAAAAACTTCTGTGAAAAAGAGGCCTCTATTCCAACCAAAGCTTCCCATATGTTTTCTAAGGTTATTATTGTAGGTTTTTTTTAGGTAAAAAGGACTTACTTGATAAGCCCAAATCTATAGTGGAAGTCTCCCCTGGCTGTCTCCTAAGTGATTCTCGATTTTCCCCAAAAGTAGTATCTCCTCCTTCTTCACCCGCCTTTTCCACCGCGGGGACAGTCGGCGTTTCTTTCCTCGCGTCGGCACCCATGCCAGGAAACCCCATTGAGTCCTCCTCTGGGGTTTCCGGACCGTCCTCGAGTTCACCGCTGGCATTGGAGGTGGTGCTCTCTGTTCGGGGCTCAAAGATGTCTCAAACTCAGGCTGCAGTGCTGGCAGACCTCTCCCCAGACTCTGCAGCAGCAAGGCAGTTCCCGACAATCCACACAGAGCAAGGAAGCGGTCTAATGTCCCAGCAACAGGTAAGACAGGTGTCGCGGGGCTGGCGCATTGTCTTCCTCTCCTTTTAGGCATTAGTATAGAAGTTATATTTCTCCGTCAAAACTTGAGAGCTGGGACGAGAGCTGCTTCCGATACATCTTACTTGGACGCCATCTTGCCTCCACCCACTGTTTTCTGATGCTTTTTCCTCCATATTTCAATAGTTTTGAGAGTTAAATATTAAATAGTTAATATTTGAATGGGAGAAACTACAGACATGGTACAATCATATTGGTATATATTTATATCAAGCCAGCATCCTTTTTCCAACAATGGTCAATCCAGGTCACAAATACCTGACAAGATCCTGAAAAAGTTCAATACATTTTATGCAGCTTATCCCAGAAATAAGCAGTGAACCTTCCCCAAGTCAATTTAATAGTGGTCTATTAACTTTTCCTTTAGGAAACCGGCCATACCTTTTTTGAACCCCGCTAAGCTAACCACCTTTACCACATTCACGGAATGCTTCTTAAGGAGCCGGACCCATCGCCGTCTATATCGGCCTGAAATTGAATAAACAGCATTAAGGTTTAAGAGAGATTAAAGAGTCTGTAGACCAAAATTATTGTACTATGGTTCTACCTGATATCTTTGCATGCAGTCTTTTTGTCTGCCTTCTAAGATGGCGATGGCATTTTAAATCTGACGCCAACACTAACAGCCAATCAACGCATGCCAAAAATTTAAAGGGAACTCTCCATCAGAACTACGTTGTCTGACTATGCCCATGATAATGTGATAGCTTTATAAAAAAGCTTTCTACTCAACTCTGTTGTTTAATCCCTTTGGGGCTAACGATTTCAATCTGTAGATCCAACGTTGTTATTTCTGTATGAGACGTCTATCTCTATCTCTACCTCTTAGAGACACCGGAATATGATCTGTTACTACACATTTGAAGTCATCAAATTTGTGCCCTTTTTCTACATTGTGTGCAACTACAGGGGCCTCTGTACGGGTATATATTAAGTTATGCTTGTGGTCGCTAAGCCTTTGTTTAAGCGATTGTGTAGTCTTTCCTACATAAATCTTCGGGCAGGTGCATTGCAGAATATATACCACGTGAGTGGTTTCGCAACTGGTGTTAAATTTAAGATGATATTCTCTGTTGTCAACTGGGTTATTCAATTTCGTTGTATTCATCACTAAATGGGTCCAGTTCATAAAGAAGCATTCCACGAAACAGGAGCTCGCTGTCGAGCGTACCCATTGATATCCAAGTCAAACGGCAGTTAAGTACATGTCTATCTGTGTGATTATAGTGGCTATGAAATAACAGAAAAAATATAGCTTAAATATCAGCAGATATCGAGGTTTTTGACTTGTGAAGATACTCACCAGCAGTTAAAAAATTATTATATTTCACAGTAAACGCTGTGTGACTCGGTTTAACAGGCTATTAAATTAGCTATTTCCGAGTATCTGAAGTCTTTTCCTCCTCACAATCTGATACACAGTAGAGAGTTTTTTGAGATTTCCTGAAAATAACAATTTGCGTTGTATAATTCTTTGTATGAAAAGTTGAAGTTCTACTGTTTATGGACTTTTATAGCCAAGCAAAACATCTAGACTTAAGTCATGTCTCAGACTTTTGTCCTTCAGGCATCTTCGGGACCTCGATAGAAGTTTGAGAGACAGGTGAGCACTTACTCACAATCGATTCAATGAACACATTTGCACTGACCCGAAGAAGAGACCAGACCTCTTGAAAACATGCCACAAACACATGACGTTAGCTCAACAGCTTGTTTAGTCACTGTTATTCTGACAAATCTGGACAAATTTCGAAGGTCTATTAAATTGTTTCTTCACACGTTCTTGTATGAATCCAAAGTAGGTTTTGTTGGAGTGTGGATTTGCTTTGAATTTTTCAAAAACTCTATAGCAAATGTTTTGAGCCCCTTTTTTAAATGTCTTTTGGACTATCCAGAAAGAAATCTGCCAGTAATCATTTGGACTTCCCCCAGTGGATGTGAAGGAAAATATGAGAATTCCAGGAAGCCTGAAGACATCTGAAAGTCGACCAACTTAGAATTCAAATTCCCATGATTCAGTCCATGAGAAAAATATGCCAGGAGCGTGAACAGCTTAAGTCATTTGTCCAATTGCATGGCCGACGAACGTTGAATAATTGAAATCAAAGACTATAAGTGCGAATTTGAATTTCTCTGTCAGGACTCAGGAAAGCCACGAATGAATGTAAAAGTGTAGCTGCCAAAACTGACTTGCCAAGGACAGTGGCTTCACCACTTTTCAAGCAATGGATAAATACCGTTATTTGTACTCAAGGAAAATGTTTAGTTACCATACTACTACTACTACTAATACTACTACTACTACTACTACTACTACTATTTAACATTTCTAAAGCGCTACCAGGGTTACGCAGCACTGTACAATTTTAACACAGAAGGACAATCCCTGCTCAAAGAGCTTACAATCTAATGGACAAATGTACAGTCAGTCAAGTAGGGGTAGTCAATTTGGGGCATTCTCGATTACATGAAAGGTATAAAGGTTAGGTGCCGAGAGCAATATTGAAGAGGTGGGCTTTGAGCAATGATTTGAAGATGGGTAGGGAGGGGGCTTGGCGTAGGGGTTCAGGAAGTTTATTCCACGCGTAAGGTGATGCGAGGCAGAATGGGCGGAGCCTGGAATTGGCGGTGGTGGAGAAGGGTGCTGAGAGGAGGGATTTGGAAAGTAATTTTATACATGCAAATAGAGAGGGTATGGAACGGGGATAATGTTGTTCTGATTTTTACTTTTGTTTGTTTGCCATGGATTGTTGTTTTTGTTTGCTTTTCTGTATTAGGTTTGGAAAACCTGAATAAAAATATGGAAAATAAGAAAAGGAAAATTACACATGTGCATCTCCTTTTACAATTTTATTTATTTATTAGGATTTATTAATTACCTTTATGAACAGAGTCACCCAAGGTGATGTACAGCAGGTCCAGATTAACATAAAACTTACTATGTTTTTTAAAGTACATAACAATAGTAAAATGACTAAATATAAACATAAATATAATAAGTGAGATAAACTTGGAAATATGATGTCAGTACAATGTAAACAATAACATAATAGACAGTATGGAAGAATATTTAAATAACGTAGATATAATACAATGCCAGTAAAATACCAATGAAACGCTTAATAAGCAATATAATCCTATATAATGATTTGCATCTCCAATGTTCCATTGCTGTCTGGCTGTCTGGCTGGGTTCGTAACATCTCATGATGTCAGCCAGCCTCCAGGGTTCCATTCCCCCTCACTGCCCCGCCCTCGCGTCAAAACGTAATGACGTCAGAGGGCGGAACAGTGAGAGGGAAGGGAACGCTGGAGGCGAGCTGACGTCGGGATGTTACCAACGGAAGGGAAGCCAGCCAGGCCAGCCAGAAAACGATGAGGTACAAAGGAAGAGAGAATCGCGGCACATCGAGGGAAGGGCAGGGCAGAACAGAGCAGAGCAGAATCGATGGGATGGGATAGTAGAGGAGGAGAGGACAGGAGAGAAGAGAATCGCAGGACACGGATGGGAAGGCAGGGAAGAGAAGAATCGCTGGACATGGAGGGGATGGGATGGGAGGGAAGGGAAGGGAAGAATCACTGGACATAGAGGGGAGGGCAGGGGAGAGACAAAAAAATTGCTTACAAGAGAGCCTTCCTAGGGCCCGTTTCATTGTTTAGGAAATGGGCTGGGTTCCACTAGTAAAACATTCAGATAGCATACATATGATAATTATGCTTTTCTTTGTAGTTGAGGGGCCAAGTCCAGATATATATATAGATGGGGACAAGGTGGGTAGTACAGAGTCAATTGGGAGAAATATAGATGGGAGCTAAACTCGAGGCAAAATCTTTATGCAGTTAAACAAGGTATGAGGAACTGGTCTAAGTTACAGGGTGTGCAGCAAGATTTCTGATTGACATGCTTCTCCACCAACCATACCTAACTGGTCTCATACAGATCTCAAAAGGGAGTGTGGCCATGGAAGGGGAATGGGCAGGTTAGGGGCATTTCTAAAAGTTAGGCACGGTATTAGAGAATTAAGCCTATCCGCACTTCACTTTGGGCATGGGAGTTAGCCTTGCTTTTATGAGGAGGAAGTCCAACATCCAAAGTTAGGCGTGACTTGTGCGTTAGGCTTGTAATTTATAAAGGTCTTGAAAAGCTTATTTCCAAAACCCTTTAAGTCCACATTGTTGGCATTGGACAGAGGGTTCTGGAAATAAGCACTTCAATTGCTGTTCATACATGTTTCTAGTGGTGGCTGGCACATGAGCAGGCATAAACACACATGTGTTTCAGGCGGGTTTACATGAATATTTTGCAAGGTACACATTTAAGTCTTAAGTTCCAACCAACCCTGGAAACACCTTCTTAAAATGTATAGAATTGCTGAAACACCTTTTCAACAGTGTTTAATCCTATGCGTAGGATTGCTGCTGTTGATGCATGCATTTAAACGGTCTGTGCCAGAGCCGGTGGTGGGAGGCGGGACTGGTGGTTGGGAGGCGGGGATAGTGCTGGGCAGACTTATACGGTCTGTGCCCTGAAAAGGACAGGTACAAATCAAGGTAAGGTATATACAAAAAGTAGCACATGTGAGTTTATCTTGTTGGGCAGACTGGATGGACCGTGCAGGTCTTTTTCTGCCATCATCTACTATGTTACTATGTTACTATGCATTTAAATGAGTTTCTGACACTTTATTTCTGAAGTGTATCTTTCCACAAGTAAACCCGATTTCACAGGTGGAACCTCTTTCTAAGATTAGTTTCTCAATGGCATGAATGTAGGTCACTGACTGTGATAAGATCAATGACATGATATCCCCATTGGCTGCAATAGGACCACACAGGTAAGATTATAGTTACTACGACCTAGTCATAAGCCATGAACTCTTCTCATGGTATCATCAGGTACTGCCATTTCTGCCATTAAAGGTGATTTCATAGATTCAGGGTCTCATATGTTTCTTTTTGCTGTGTCTCCCCTGTCTTCTGTGCTGGTCATGTGGGACTTTTGAGCATGCCCCGAGGTACAGAAGCAGCTCTGGAGATGCATCAATCAGTGTCACTCAGCAGACATAACTTTTCCAGCCTTTGGCGTGGTGATATACTAAAAAAAGAGAATAGTTTCCTACTGAGGTCTTCTCTGTGGCTGCAGCGCATAGTAAGATTTCTTCCACCTAGTCCTACCGAAATCTTCATAGTACATGTGGCAAACATCACATTTTTTTTCATCTGCTCTCATGTAAAAGATCCTTGTAATGGGGCCAGCCCAGTGCCTTACAGGCAGTGCTACACACTGCCATATGGAACATATTTCTAGATCAATACCACCCCGCTCCTTTGGTCAGCCAGGGCTGGTTGGGGAGGCCACAGATCCAGCATTCACAGCCCCTGGGGATGGGGTGGAGCATAGGAATCCAGGGTCCATGACTGCAGATTTACAAGGCCCAGTCTGCGAAATAGCCACGGGTGGGTCTGGCTGGGCCCAGGCCCATCCAAAATTCTGGCACCTTTTTTATGGCTGGTAGGGATCCCCAAGCCCCGCCAGCTAATAGAGGCCCTCCGGCAACCAAAACAGCTCACTCTCCTAATTGCTGCAGCTGGTGGCACTGTCCATGAATTGTTGCCATGCCGCCACCCCTTCCCCCCCTCCCCCAGTGCATGCTTGAAAACAGCATGTGCAGGATGGGAGAGACTGGTGCAGACCTGCCAAGTCTCCCGCTTACAGCAGGAGACTCCCGCTTTTGCGAGTCCTCTCCCACCGTACTGCCGGCATCTCCTGCTAAACAGTATTTCTAGGGATAGCAGGAAATGCCTTCATTACACGTCATCTCCTGCTGCCGCTAGAAAGGGACAGTGTGCCGGGGCAGAACTGTGGTGGTTCTGGGTGGAGCTATGGGCGGGTTGGGGCGGAACTATTGGCAGGTTGGGGCAGAGCTCTCGGTGGGCCCTAAATCTCCCGCTCGGGAGACTGACCCACTTGGCAGTGCCAGTGGCTGCAGCAAGTAGAAGAATGAGTTGTCCTGGCCACCGGAGGACTTCTTCCAGCTGACGGGCTTGAGGGATCCTGGCCAGCTCAGATATGAATTTGTTTGGGGTTGATGGTGCAGGAGCAGAGGTGGGGGTAGAAAGCTCAGTGGAAGGAGTTGTGTGCCCACCCACTTTGGGCTCAAGCCCACCTAAAATATCGTGTCTGGCTACACCTCTGGTCCCAGCTGAGAACTGTCACCATGATGACTGGGCTTTGTGAGCTGGGAAAGGATATACAATAGGAAGAAAATCCCCAGGTAGCTCATGGTGGCAGGTTCCAGCCCTGGCTCCAATTGAACTAAGATGCCAAAGGAACAGGAAGAAGCCTTTGCCCCTAAAAAAAGACCTTTTAAAACAAAACAAACAAAAAAAAGAGGACGCCAACTGCTAATAACATCGTTTTATGGGTTTTGAGGGTTTTAGTGCCGTGCAATTAAAGTTCAGGTTTTATTGCAAAGAATTCCTTCTGGTGCACATGAACCGTTAACCACCTAATTTGAGTAATGAAACGCATGTGAAAAATGCATTTGCGAACTTTGAAGCAATTTTTCATGTAAAAAGAACCAACTAATTTTAAATACTTAGAAATATTGGGGTAGATATTCCACCTGCAGCAGTGAGTGGGGCTTTTTTTTAGTCACTGCCAGCACTATCCCCTGATATTTGATTCCGGGCCATGTCCGGGGCCCTGGCGTTGACTGTCCGGATTTATCAGGATGGCTCTCTCTTACGCAGTTAAGTGTGATATCCAGCACTCAGCTGCCTAAGCGACACTGCATAAAGATAGTTTGGATGCTTAACTTAGAAGGGCATAATCGAACGTCGCCGGCGAAATAGATCGCCGGCGATCTATTTTGGCGACGGTGCAACAGCTGGCCAGAACCGTATTATCGAAAAAAAAGGCCAGTCATTCTTTTTTTTTATAATACAGTTTAGCCCGGCCAAATGCCAGAGTTCGCCGATTTTGTTTTTCAGCGATAATGGAAAAAAATGCCGGCCATCTCAAACCCAGCGAAATCCAAGGCATTTGGTCGTGAGAGGAGCCAGCATTTGTAGTGCACTGGTCCCCCTGACATGCCAGGACACCAACCAGGCACCCTAGGGGGCACTTCTAAAAATGTTTAAAAAATACACAAATAGCTCCCAGGTGCATAGCTCCCTTACCTTGGGTGCTGAGCCCCCCAAATCCCCCCCAAACCCACTCCCCACAACTCTACACCATTACCATAGCCCTTATGGGTGAAGGGGGGCACCTACATGTGGGTACAGTGGGTTTTGGGGGTTTTGGAGGGCTTAACACTTAGCACCACAAGTGTAACAGGTAGGGGGTGGGGGGATGGACCTAGGTCTGCCTGCCTAGAGTGCACTGCACCCATTAAAAACTGCTCCAGGGACCTGCATACTGCTGTCAGGGAGCTGGGTATGACATTTCAGGCTGGCATAGAGGCTGGCAAAAAAGTATATTATTTTTATTTTTTTGTGTGGAAGGGGGTTGGTGACCACTGGGGGACTACAGGGAGGTCATCCCCCATTCCCTCCGGTGGTCATCTGGTCAATTGGGGCACCTTTTTGAGGCTTGGTTGTGAAAATAAAAGGACCAAGTAAACCCGGCGAAATACTGCTTAACGCCGCTTTTTTTTTCCCATTATCCGCGAAAGCCGGGCCATCTGGTAGCCCCGCCCATGCCCCGCCTTCGCTACGCCGCTGACACACCCCTTAAACTTTCACCGGTGAGGGCGACGGGGAAAGCGGCGATGCTGTCAAAAAAGCCACTTTCCATTATACCGATTTCGCCGCTTTTGAGAGATCGCCGGCCATCTCCCGATTTGTGTCGGGAAATGGCCAGCGATCACTTTCAAAAATAAGCCTGTTAGGTGGTTAAGCACTGAAAATCGGCACTTGACCAGAAAACTGCCGACTGTACCCGTGGACCACCAAAAAATAGCTGACTTTCAGTTTACATGGAGGGCATTTTGATGTGACATCTAAGTCCGACTTTAGATGTTTGTAAAAAAAACGTCCAAATTTGAATAGGAAAGAAGGTCATTTTAAAAAAGAAAAACATCTTTTTTTGTTTCCAAAATAGTGTTTTGAACAAAGTTTTGAGATTTGGCCATTTTGCTTTTTGGTCCATTTTTGAAAAACAAAAAACGTCCAAGTGCAAAAAGCAATAAAATCAAGCCATTGAGATGTAGGAGGAGTCAGCATTTTTAGTAGACTGGTCCCCCAGACATCCCAGGAAAGCAATAGCGCACCCTAGAGGGCACTGCAGTGGACTTCATAAAATGTTCCCAGGTACACATCCCACCATTGCTCCCTTATCTTGTCTGCGGAGCCCCCTAAAACTCACTCAAACTCCACTACCCCCAAATGTACACCATTACCATAGCCCTTATGGGTGAAGGGGGCACCTATATGTGGGTACAGTGGGTTTCTGGTGAGTTTTGGAGGGCTCACAGTTTCCTCCCACAAGTGTAACAGGCGGGGGAGGTATGGGCCTGGGTCCACCTGTCTGCAGTGCACTATACCCACCACTAGACTACTCCAGGGATCTGCATGCTGTTCTAATGGACCTGAGTATAACATCTGAGGCTGGTATAAAGGCTGGCAAGTAATGTTTGAAATCACATTAATGGGGGGTAGGGAGGGTGTTAGTGACCTCTGAGGACTAAGGAGAGTTCATCCCTCATTCCCTCCAGTGGTGATCTGGTCATTTAGGACATCTTTTTATGCCTCATTCATTATAAAAACAGATCTAGCTCAAAACATCTTAGTTTTAGTGCTGGACGGTTTTATTTTGTTCCATTATGGCTGTAAAACGTCCAAGTCTTGATGGACCTTCGGTCTGTCCCAGTATGTCAATACTTATGTACTTCTGTGTTTCCACCACTGTTCTCTCCTCTTCAGTGCATGATATCGATCCCCACCATGGGGATTCCTGGGAACATGATCAATCATACATATTTTACCATCCAGGAGCAATGGAATGCTTCCTGGGCTGCCAGATCAGGGTTCTCTCAGGCTTCCAGAACCCCCCAACATAACCCCCCCCCCCCCCACAAGATCCACCTACCCCCCCAAAAGAACAAGCCCTCACTCATCCTCTCCCTACTCCCCCACCTTTTGGCATCATTAGTGATCCAGAGGGGCTGTGAGTGGGGTGTTCTGGTGGTTCTGGGGGTCTTCGGGCAGGTGTAATGCCCTCTCATGCAACTACCACTAGGGGTCATATTTCCATATAAGGAAAGGGCTTTGCAAAGTGGCTCAGAATCAGCCTTATTCTCTTGCCCTGGCATTCAGCAGTCAGCGGTACCGGGTTCACGCAGGGATGCCCATCTCTACAAATTTATCGGTGGGGAAATCTGTATAAATCTGACAGGTTGAATTTGACCCAAACTTCGGCTGAGTTGATTTTTGAGGTAAACAAAGTACCGCAGACAAATAACGTTTGGTAAGTCTCTCTGGCCCTGAGTGATCACTTGCGCAGAGAACCCAACATTTCTGTGCTATGCATCTTTAAAACCCAAAATAGTAAGTAGCTGCTTTCTTTGGCACAAACCAGGCCCAGGTTCATCTAAATCACAGATTATTAGTAGCTGAAATTCTTCACCAGCCCCCGCTAGCATAAACTACCTGCAAGTGGCACTTGAAATCAAAGCAAAAACAAGAGACAAACAAAACAAATCAGCAATCATAGCAATGGAAAGGTTATAAACGTTCATTAGGAAAAGATGCTGCCATCTGACATGCAAAAGGAGCTGAGGAAGCAACACGCTACTTGGCAAAAATTTCTTCCAATTCACATCTTCATAATCACCTAATAAATATTTAAATGGAGCCATTTGCTGAACTGTAAAATAATAAAAATAAAAAAAAAAACGAAAAAGGGGGCCGTATAAACTGTTGTCATCTAGAAACATAAGCCGCCGTGGAGTCGATGAATTTTCAACAGTCACTTAATACTGCGGCCACAAGGCTCCCATAAATTTGCCAGGTGACTGTCTGCCAGGAAAGCTACTGCAACAGCCCAGCTACCTCCTCCAGCCCGGGACATAAGCTTCATTATGAATGCCCACATTGCTGCTGTAATTAGGTCTGGGAGAGCTTTAACAACCGTGCTACAGTTTTGCCGCTGACAAATATATCAAAAAATAAAAGCCTTGTTCAAGTGAGCAACTGTGAAGTGAGAAGGTCTGGAAGCACCTACAGTCTGAGCAGTGGTGAAACAGCTCGAAGCTCTGGTGAGGGTATTTTGGTTCATGAGCTGCTCTGCAGCCTGTAGGAGGGCCCCCCTGTAAAATGAATTATAGTACGCTGTATGTGATAATTAACCATGCATTAGCAAATATCTTGGAACAGGGGGGGGCTCTGTCTCCTCTGCATCACGACTAATAAAAGCATGAATTTGTTCAACAAATGATCATTTAGGCGGTGGAATGCTGAGCATATTGAAGGAGCACAGTAAGTAATAGCATGCTGTGGGTGACCTAAGGGCTTCCTTACACAAACACACTGTTTAATAGACTGGCCACGTACTATGATGCTATTCAGGGCACTGAAAACCACAGCTGAGAAGACAAATGCAATATACATTTAAAATAATATCAACCTTGTCCTCTTGTTGACTTTAAGGGCCATATAGTGACAATAAAACACGCTGTATAAGCAAAGGCTCTATTTTTAGCATTAGAAAAATGGCAGGGGTGGGAGGGGGCTTGACTGTTTTTATAGATAATTGAATTATTACTATTGCTAGAACTGCAAGCTGCATTATTTTTTTGGGAGGATTTGGGGGAGGGGAAGATGGAACCAAATGGGTTAAATGTGACATTCAATTTTGGCAGGACTTCCCAAAATTGTTCTGGGACCCACTTACCCCTGATTCTATATATAGCGCCTAGATTTGCGCGCCATAATTTCAGCACTCTTCGGAGATGCATGCGCAAATGAATTGGCTAATGAGTTCATTAACATCAATAATTAGGTGCTAAGTGATATTCTGTAATGGCATATATAAGTGACGTGGAGGGGCATAATCGAACGGGGCCGGCCATCTACAAAGGCGGCCATCTTCAAGGCCGGTCCCATAAAGCAGCGACCCGACCGTATTATCAAAATAAGATGGCCGGCCATCTTTCATTTCAATAATACGGTCGGAGCTGGCCAAATCTCAACATTTGGGCCAGCTTTAGAGATGGCTGGCATTGGTTTTCAGCGATAATGGAAACTAATGCCGGCGATCTCAAACCCGGCCAAATGCAAGCCCTTTGGCCGTGGGAGGAGCCAGCATTTGTAGTGCACTGGCCCCCCTCACATGCCAGGACACCAACCGGGCACCCTAGGGGGCACTGCAGTGGACTTCAAAAATTGTTCCCAGGTGCATACCTCCCTTATCTTGTGTGCTGAGCCCCCCCAACTCCGCCCCAAAACCCACTCCCCACAACTGTACACCACTACCATAGCCCTTAGAGATAAAGGGGGGCACATAAATGTGGGTACAGTGGGTTTTGGGGTTTTTTGGAAGGCTCCCATTTATCACCACAAGTGTAACAGGTAGGGGGGGATGGGCCTGGGTCCACCTGCCTGAAGTGCACTGCACCCACTAAAAACTGCTCCAGAGACCTGCATACTGCTGTCATGGAATTGGGTATGACATTTGAAGCTGGCATAGAGGCTGGCAAAAAAATGTTTTTACATTTTTTTGGGATGGGAGAGGGTTGATGACCACTGGGGGAGTAAGGGGAGGTCATCCTTGATTCCCTCCGGTAGTCATCTGGTCAGTTGGGGTACCTTTTTGAGGCTTGGTCGTGAACAAAAAGGGACCAAGTAAAGTAGGCCAAATGCTCATTAGGGCCGGCTTTCTTTTTTCCATTATCGGGCGAAGCCGGCCATCTCGTAGCCACGCCCCTGTCCCGCCTTCTGTACCCTGCCGAAACGCCCCCTTGAAGTTTGGCTGGCTCCACGATGGAAAGCAGTTGAAGCCGGCCAAAATCGGCTTTTGATAATACCAATTTGGCCGGGTTTAGGAGATGGCCGGCCATCTCCCGATTTGTGTCAGAAGATGGCCGGCCTTCTCGTTCAAAAATAAGCAGGATAGGGTCACATTCTATAAGTGGCGCCTTAAAAATCAGTGCTGAAAAACCACACGGTTAACATGATTCTATAAACTACACCTAAAGTTAGATAAAGTTAGAATATGCTCACATGCCTTTCTTGCGACTAGGTGCACTCGTTTAGGCCACCTAAAACCAGACCTAAATAACTGCGAGGAAGTTAGGTGCAGATCGAGTGTATTCCATAATAGTACACATGGCCACGCCCCCTTTTCAACTGCACGTATTAGAATTTATGCGCACTGTGTTGTAGAATATGCCTAGAAAGTTGTGTGCATAAAGTCTCATTAAAGCCAATTAGTGCCGCTAATTGGTTGCTAAGTACCAATTATCGGCACTGATTGGCTTGTTAATCTACTACTACTACTACTTAACATTTCTAGAGCGCTACTAGGGTTACGCAGCGCTATACAAATTAACAATTAAGGACGGTCCCTGCTCGGAAGAGCTTACAATCTAAAGGACGAAATGTCAAGTTGGGGTAGTTAAGATTTTTTGTGAGAAGAGGTGTAGTAATTAGGTGCCGAAGGCGACATTGAAGAGGTGGGCTTTGAGCATTGATTTGAAGATGGGTAGGGAGGGGGCATGGCGTATGGGCTCAGGGAGATTGTTCCAGGCATGGGGTGAGGCGAGACAGAAGGGGCGGAGCCTGGCGTTGGAGGTGGTGGAGAAGGGTACTGAAAGGAGGGATTTGTCTTGAGAGCGGAGGTTACGGGTAGGGACGTAAGGGGTGATGAGAGTAGAGAGGTAAGGAGGGGCCGCAGATCGAGTGCATTTGTAGGTGAGTAAGAGAAGCTTGAACTGTATGCGGTATCTGATTGGGAGCCAGTGGAGTGACTTGAGGAGAGGGGTGATATGAGTATATCGGTTAAGGCGGAAGATAAGACGTGCGGCAGAGTTCTGGATGGACTGAAGGGGGGATAGATGGCTACGTGGGAGGCCGGTCAGGAGTAGGTTGCAGTAGTCAAGGCGAGAGGTAATGAGAGAGTAGATGAGAGTTCGGGTGGTGTGCTCGGAGAGGAAGGGGCAAATTTTGCTAATGTTATAGAGGAAGAAGCGACAGGTCTTGGCTATCTGCTGGATATGCACAGAAAAGGAGAGGGAGGAGTCGAAGATGACACCGAGGTTGCGGGCAGATGAGACGGGGACGATGAGGGTGTTATCAACTGAGATAGAGAGTGAAGGGAGAGGGGAAGTGGGTTTGGGTGGGAAAACAATAAGTTCAGTCTTAGACATATTCAGTTTCAGGTGGCGGGATATCAATTAAATTGTGCGTACAATTTGGCCGTGCAGCCAAATTAGCGCACACAACTTAAGGCGCCATACATAGAATTTGGGGGATAGTGCATAAATGCAAGGGGGCAGATACATGGGTAGAGCTTATATGGGACAAGGGCAGGGCTCCCACTTATACGTGCAACTTACTGACTATTGTCAAGTTATGCACATTCCTGTCAAATTTACACAACCACAGTCTATGGCCCCCCTCAGTTGTTATGGAGTAGGGTTTCACTATAAAGCATTGGGGTGCTTAAATGGAAGGGTTCATTTATAGATGTGCCCCCTATTATAGGATCCTATGTGTCTGTGTTTTCATTTACTTATTTAGCAATTTACAAACTTGATGACAATTCAAAGAAAAATGAAAAAAAAAATAACAATACTAAAGAAACACCCTCAATCTCAAAAAGAAATATCTTACATTCCACAGCCTTCAAGTAAGACAAAGGATGCAAAGCACAAAACTTTGCAGGGAGTACATACAAATAAAATGGTAAGAAGAAAACTAATCCAAGGACTATAGCCCCATCTTGAACGTCTACAGGAGTATTAAGCTTTCATGCATTCAATCAGTTGCAACCTTTTGAACTGAGTTCTTTTTTACTTCAAGAAAAGAACTCAGTTGCCAAGGATCAACACTAACGTTAGCCCATAAAAGAGTTGATGCACCAATTGACAAAGCCTCTCGGCATATAGCAACACATTTCTCACTATCCTGCTTATTTTCGAAAGAGAAGGGCGGCCTCTTCCGACACAAATCAGGAGCTGGCCGGCCTTCTCCTAAAGCCGGCCAAGTCAGTATAATCGAAAGCCGATTTTGGCTGGCTTCAACTGCTTTCCGTCGCAGGGCTGGCCAAAGTTCAAGGGGGCATATCGGCAGGGTACCAAAGGCGGGACAGGGGCATGGTTAAGAGATGGCCGGCTTCGGCCGATAATGGAAAAAAGAAGGCTGGCTCTGACGAACACTTGGTGGCTTTACTTGTCCATTTATTTTAGGACCAAGCCTCAAAAAAGTGCCCCAACTGACCAGATGACCACTGGAGGGAATCAGGGATCACCTCCCCTTACTCCCCCGGTGGTCACCAACCCCCTCCCACCCAAACAAAAAATATAAACATTTTTGTGCCAGCCTCAAATATCATACCCAGCTCCATCACAGCAGTATGCAGGTCCCTGGAGCAGTTTTAGTGGGTACTGCAGTGCACTTCAGGCAGGCGGACCCAGGCCCATCCCCCCACCTGTTACACTTGTGGTGGTAAATGGGAGCCCTCCAAAACCCACCACAAACCCACTGTACCCACATCTAGGTGCCCCCCATTACCCTTTGAGGGCTATGGTAGTGTTGTACAGTTGTGGGTTTGGGGTTTTTTTTAGGGGGGGAGCTCAGCACCCAAGGTAAGGGAGCTATGCACCTGGGATCAATTTGTGAAGTCCACTGCAGTGCCCCCTAGGGTGCCCGGTTGGTGTCCTGGCATGTGAGGGGGACCACTGCACTATAAATGCTGGCCCCTCCCACGACCAAATGGCTTGGATTTGGCCAGGTTTGAGATGGCCGCCATTAGTTTCCATTATCGGCAAACACCAATGGCGGCCATCTCTAATGCCGGCGATCTCTAAGGCCGGCCCAAATGTTGAGATTTGGCCGGCCCCGACTGTATTATCAAAACGAAAGATGGCTGGCCATCTTGTTTCGATAATACAGTCGGGCCTGCTTTAGATATAGATGGCCGGCTCCGTTCAATTATGCCCCTCCACGACTCTTACTCGGGTCTGGAAAAATCCATATTTTTTGACCCATAAACAATTGATGGCACTGAAAAAAGAACAGTCCCGGGACAGGTTCTCTATCTTGAAGAAAAACAAAAGTAACACGAAGTGTGGCACACAGGCTGTAGAACCTAAATCGCAAAACGCTTGCTAGCTTGCTTCGATCGCAGCAGTATTTGTGCACAGTCTACAGTTTAGTATTACAGCGGGACTGCGGTCCTGAGCTCCGCTCTGGAATTTACAAGTTTGACCCCTGGTGCAGACGCCTGTGTGCGTCGAAACACGGCCCGTGTCGGGTACTTCTTTTTAACTTTATAATAAAGAGTGTTGGATTCATATCTCCGGTGGTGATTCGTCCTTTGTCAGCCTCTACTTTTGCCTGTCATGCCCAAAGTTAGGCACAAAATGCGAGCTAAGCTAGTATTCTATAAAGAAAGCGCTGCGCAAAGCACCCTATTAAAGAATGTTAGCTTAAATAGAACCAGAGTGTCACGTGCTTATTTGAACCTCCACTACCCAAGCTGCATTGGACTCAGATACAAATCAACCTATGCATCCAATTTCTCCTACTTAGGTACACAAGTGTGGAATGCACTACCAAAGAGTGTGAAAGCGATTCACGACCATCAAAACTTCAGGCGATCATTAAAGACCTATCTGTTTTCCAAGACCTACCCTACCAGCCCTACTTAAATGCCTCAACTCTGCAATGCATCAATACCGTACATCGCATTGGACATTATATATTCCTTTATTTCCTTGTCCCTTTTTGTACCTGTTTACTCTAACCTTACCTAACCCTATTTTAAATTGTATTTGTTTAACATCTACCGGAATTGGCGATCGCCTTTACGATATTGTGTAAGCCACATTGAGCCTGCTAAAGGGTGGGAAAATGTGGGATATAAATGTTACAAATAAATAAATAAACATGGATCATTCCGGTGACTAACTTTGGGTGCCATATATTGAATCTAGCCCATAGATTTGCAAATGCATTCTTGGTGGGTTGTTTACTTCCCTTAAGCTAACTGCATTATGGGGAACGCTGGGACACCCCCTTATAGTCCCGCTCAAAGTTTGTGCATTGTGGAAGACTGCACAAACTTTGAGGTCAATTTACCCAGGCAGGTAATTATTCACCCATGAAAATGGCTGGGAGAGTTAATCGACCGTAACCTCCAACTACAGTCCAAAGCTAAACTCACCATAAAGAAAATGTTTCTCTCAATGTGGAAACTAAAACGTGTGAACTACTACTATTTACTACTATTTAGCATTTCTATAGCGCTACAAGGCGTACGCAGCGCTGAAACCATTCTTCCCGAGGAAAATATTTCACAACCTTGTACAATCAATGGTGCTAAGCCACGCAGACTATTGTAACGGAATCTATGCGAGATGCAAAGAACAAATCATAAAGAAACTTCAAACCGCCCAAAACACAGCAGCTAGGCTTATATTTGGAAAAACACATTTTGACAGCACCAAACCACTCCGAGAAAAACTGCACTGGGCTTCCAATTAAGGAACGTTTCACATTCAAAATCTGTACAACAGTTCACAAAATCATCTACGGCGAGGCACGGGGATACATGACAGACCTCATCGACCTACCACCCAGAAACACCATAAAATCAGCAAGATCATACCGATACCTCCATTACCCAAGCAGCAAAGGACTCAAATACAAATCCACCTATGCTTCCAGCTTTTCCTACCTGAGCGCACAATTGTGGAACGCGCTACCAAAAGTAGTAAAAACCACACTCGACCACATGAATTTCCGGAAAGCACTAAAAACAGAACTGTTCAGAAGGGCATGCCCCACCGACCCAACATAAAAAACCTGGTCATCTGTGACACAACTTAACCAAAGATCGTAACGGACATATCCTAACTCTTCCTTTCCCTCTCTAAGTTCTCCCCAATTGTCTTTACCATACATGTATCTCACTCTACCATAATATTGCCTTGATATTAATCGCAACTTGTATTTGTTCATACCAAAATCGGTTAACGCCGATTACGGCACCATGTAAGCCACATTGAGCCTGCAAAAAGGTGGGAAAATGTGGGATACAAATGCAACAAATAAATAAAATAAATAAATAAATAAATGATGGTATGATTAGGCAATGCTGCTGAGATGATCTGAGTGACCTTGGTGGCATAGGTGCCCGGTCTAAGAGGCTTGGGGAGGCTAAGCCTCCCCAGCCGCCCGCAGCAGTCCCATTCTCTGACGCGACGCCGGCCACACACACCGTCTTTCTTTATCTTTAGTTTTCCGTTCACCGTCCGTCCATCCTCTCTGCAGTGCTCTGAGCGCTGCCGGCTGGCTCACCATCAGCTGAGCGCCATGCCCAGTTCCGGCGCGCTGCGTCCCTCCTCCTCCTCTTCTTGCCTTGACGCGGGCCGGGGATCTTGGGGACAGTCAGAGCTCACACAGGGAAGGGGCGAGATGGATCGGCAGAGGGGGTGGGATATTCATGATATGCAGGCTCTCAGCCAGTCAGCCTTCCCTACGCGAGAGCGATGCAACTTCCTGTTCCGAACGGGAGGGGCCGTCAAAGTAAGGAAGGGAAGGCTCAACGCTCAAGGCTGGTTACAATGGTTGTCTGAGGTGTTCCCACTTCCTTCCAAGACCCAGGCCAGACCATAATAATTCAAGAAGAGGAAATTGTGGCACGCAGCGCACATTGGATTTCAGGAGAGGTAGGTACTGACTCTGAAGGATTAAGTCAAAATAAAAAACTTAATATTTTGTTTCATGCAGATCTCTTTTTGTTTAAACATAACTAAATGGGCTATAAGCCCCTAATGCTTTTGGTTCCTATATTTTGTTTGTGATGACCTATACTGTGCCAAAATTGATATTTGAAAACTGTTTTCTCTATCTGGTCATTAATAAAAGGAGCTCATTGTGAATTTCCACCCTAAAAGGATGTTTTGTGGCTGTACATGAGAATTGTGATATGATCCCTTGTTTCATATTGTTGACGGTCTGTGATGTTGTCCGTTTGGGTGGTATATGGTGTATTAGGGTCTTCCCAGTGTAATATTTATGGTACAGTAAGGTTCCGAGTGTGTTTTTGCACAAAGTTGTGCATAGTGTTTTGCAGTTGAGCGATTGTGGTTAGTATATGCTTTGAGCAACCACTTTATCCTTTGACGTATGATACATATCTAATATCTAAATTTAATAAAAGGTATTAATTGTGACTTTTATTTTTATGTTTATTCTGTGTGTTATCAGACAATTATGGATTTAAGCTCCACCCCTGGCCCTGCCCCTAACCCCGCCCCCGACCACCGACCGCCTATGCTTGGTGGACAGCAAGGGGTCAGAAAGCGTGAGAGGACTAGAGGATCACCAGCACAAAAGAAAGTGGAAAAGAAACCAACTTCAAGAGATCAGTCCAAACCCAGGGTAAGATGCTCCAATAAACAATTTTATTTGGACCCTACACGATCCGTGTTTCGGCTTTTAAAAAAGCCTTCATCAGGGGTCAATCAGTGAGTGCACAGTTGTATACTGATTGACAGTGGAGCATATGGGTAGATGTCTCTAAATGCAGGGAAATGTACTGTCTCGCACCAACAACTGTGCACTCACTGATCGACCCCTGATGAAGGCTTTTTTAAAAGCCGAAACACGGACCATGTAGGGTCTAAATAAAATTGTTTATTGGAGCATCTTACCCTGGGTTTGGACTGATCTCTTGAAGTTGGGTTCTTTTCCACTTTCTTTTGTCCTGTTGAATTTTTGTGGATATTGTGAATCCCTTTTGGTTTTGAGATTGTAGGACTAGAGGATCACCAGATTTCATGATTTTGGATACAAGGAGTAATGTTTTGTAGGTAGTGCGAAGAGATAGCAGCGGCCAATGAGCTGTTTTTCGAAGTGGGGATTTCATTTGGAAAGGATGTTGGTGTATTTATTGAATGCATTTCTTTGGTACATCTTCAACTACAAAGAGAATCATTGAAGGTCTAAGCCTGACCATTAGGCTCAATAGCGGGGTATTTTTTTTGCAGATAGCTGCATGATTTGAGTGCACTGGCAGTGTCTCATGGCAATTACAAAATTATAGCTTAAATTTTTTTTTAAGAGTCTTTTTATGGATTTGTTCAGTTATGCAGCTGTAATGGAGCAGTGTAGAATGCTGGCAGCCAGTCACACGCAGGGACTGCATTTCACAATTCGATATTCTTAGTCCCACAAGGTAAGAATCGTGCCTCGTTAAGATTTTGGAACTATAGAAGCACTGTCTGGCCATAGCCAATTTACAACACAAGTTATTTGGATGGAGTGTAAGGGAGCCCCCTTTTGGAAGTTTCAAGTACTGCACGCTTCCCAAGGAACTGGGTCTAAACTAGTCCTTAAATCCTATTCAAGACTCAAACAATCCCGGGAAAAAAGCACATCTATAGTTTACTCTTCATTGATTAGATGTATGTCGCATTGCATTCCCTAATACAGTAGTAGACATGAAAGAATGCAATGGCGTTTGCCAGTAACCGCAGAGTCTACGGTCCCTGGAAGGTAAATATTTAGAGTCCTCTAAGGAATGTTGTAATAAAAAGCCGAGCCTATGACTTAATTCTTTTTCCTCTCTCGGATAATTGTACTGAAAATTATTTCAGAGACAGTGTTCCACTATAAACTGGCAAGCTTCCTTGAATGTTTGTATCAGTCCTGCAAGACGTATTTGGCATATTTTTATCCAGGTACGCAGCTACTGAAAAAGCCCTTTGAATGCAAACCAAAAAGCCACATTTTATTCCAGGGTTTTCTTTAATACCTTAAACACTCTTGAAGGCCTGAATGTGGTATTTCATTTGGAGGCAGGCAGGTCTTATACCAGCCCAGCTGTCCTCAAGAATGTTACTTCATTAAATACACAGTTCTGCTTACATATGTGCTAAAACCATCTTACTGCAAGAAGCCCCTTTTTTTTGCAATTGGAAATCACCAGAGACACAGAAGTACACTGATATCTGGCACCAATGCGGAAATAAGAGAAGATAAGTAGGAGGCTATTTTATATATGTCAATAGTAGTGCAAAGTGAGTTACATTCAAGTACACTAGCCAGCTTATAATTGAAAAAGAAAAACGCCTATATTGCGACCCAAATCGGGAGATAGACGTTTATCTCACAAAAACGAATAAAGCGGTATAATCGAAAGCCGAATTTGGACGTTTTCAACTGCACTCCGTCGCGGATGTGGACAAAGTTGATGGAGGTGTGTCAAAGGCGGAACTGGGGCGTGATTATCGGCCGATCAGAGATAGGCGCCTTTCGCCGATAATGGAAGAAAAATATGCGCTTTTAGCGAGAATTTAGGGCACTTTTCCTGGACCCTGTTTTTCCACGAATAGGGCCCCAAAAAGTGCCCTAAATGACCAGATGACCACTGGAGGGAGTCGGGGATGACCTCCCCTGACTCCCCCAGTGGTCACAAACCCCCTCCCACCACAAAAATATGCCGTTTCACAACTTTTTATGTTCACCCTCAAATGTCATACCCACCTCCCTGGCAGCAGTATGCAGGTCACTGGAGCACTTATTAGGGGGTGCAGTGGACGTCAGGCAGGTAGACCCAGACCCATCCCCCCCCCACCTGTTACACTTGTGCTGGTAAATAGGAGCCCTCCAAATCGCCCCCCAAACCTACTGTACCCACATGTAGGTGCCCCCCTTCACCCCTTAGGGCTATAGTAATGGTGTAGACTTGTGGGTGGTGGGTTTTGAGGGGGATTTGGGGGGCTCAACACACAAGGGAAGGGTGCTATGCACCTGGGAGCTCTTTTACCTTTTTGGGTTTTTTTGTAAAAGTGCCCCCTAGGGTGCCCGGTTGGTGTCCTGGCATGTGAGGGGGACCAGTGCACTACGACTCCTGGCCCCTCCCACGAACAAATGCCTTGGATTTATTCGTTTTTGAGCTGGGCGCTTTCATTTTCCATTATCGCTGAAAAACAAAAACGCCCAGCTCACAAATTGTCGAATAAAACATGGACGTCTATTTTTTCCCAAAATACGGTTCGGTCCGCCCCTTCACGGACCCGTTCTTGGAGATAAACGCCCATGGAGATAGACGTTTTCATTCGATTATGCCCCTCTAGGTATTCTTCTGTCCCTTGAGAGCTGATAATCTGAGGTGTCTTTTTACTAAGCTGTGGTAAAAATAGGCCTTGTGTCCATATGTGGATCTTTCCTACGCGCAAAAGCTATTTTTACCATGGCTATAACTTCCCCCCAATTTTCTATTTTTTTTTTATTAATGATTATGTGCTAATGTTGCTATTAGCGCATGTGGCCAGTTATTAAAAATCAGTAGCCTAGCTATGGGTGGGCCTGGGTGGGCACAGGCCCACCCATTCTTGGCTCCGGCCCACCTAGCGGTGGTACCCCACATCAACATCTCTCCTCCTCTGCGGCAGCTCGGCATCTGCCCGCCCGTACTTCACAGGTGTCCCCGGTGCTTGCAGTGATTCAATTATTGCTGCCTGCGCCGGCCCTGCAGACTTCCATCGGCTAGGTCCCGCCCTCGCTTTCATCATTTCCTGTCTGGCAGGACCCAGCTGATGGAAGTCTGCAGAACTTGCACAGGCAGTGATTGAATCACTGCAGGTGCCAGGGATGCCTGTAAGGTACACCAGGGAGGGGCAGGGTTCAGCGACAGGCGGGCAGATGCTGGGATGCCACAGAGGAGGAGAGATGTTGATGTGGGGTAGGTGAAGAAAAATCTATAATTTCTTTTGTATATCCGGGGGGGGGGGGGGGGGGGGGGGGCTGTGGTGTGACATGTTGTACTATGGAAGGGCTCATCTACATTAGGTCCGGGCCCACCCAAAATACTGGGTCTGGCTAAGCCACTGTTAAAAATTACTATAGGAGCACTGACCACCACCTATTTTGTATGTAGTAAGGGCTCTTGCATTATCCATGTGCTAACCAGTTAGCAAACAGTAATGTAGATACACTAACTGGTTAGCACAGGAATGCCCACTCTCCACCCCTGACACACCCTCTGAAAAAAAGAACACATTTGAAGGGTCCTGTTTACAAAGGTGCACTAGCGTTTTTAGTGCATGCTAAAAATTAGCACGTGCTAACCGTGTAGATAAGAACATAACTATTGCCAATCCAGGTTACAAGTACCTGGCAAACGGTGCAATACATTTTATGCTGCTTATCCTAGAAAAAAAAGCAGTGGATTTTCCCCAAATCCATTTTAATAATAGCTTACGGACTTTTAGGAAACGAGCCAAACCTTTTTTTTTTTAAACCCCGCTAAGCTAACTGCTTTTACCACATTCTCTGGCAACAAATTCCAGAGTTTAATTACACGTTGAGAGAAGAAATATTTTATCTGATTCACTGTAGAAAGACCCAAGTTTATCTAGATCATTAGTATTTATAGACCTCTCTTCTGAAACTGGTCCAACCCTTTTTTGAACTCAATAATATCCCATTAGATGCCCATAGGAACATGGTTAGTGTGCGCTAAAAACGCTAGCGTGCCTTTGTAAACGGGGTCCTTAGTATGTGATTAGCACACACAGATTCCAAAACTACCACATGATGCTGTAGCAGGTCTCACAGTATTCCGTTTTTTGCATTAGGCCTGCATTAGCGCCTATTGAAGAAGCTTAGTAAAAAGGGCCCCTTTTACTAAGGGTTCCCAAGATCACAAGGAGCAGCAGTGGGATTTGACCTGGGCTTTCCTGGTTGTCAGCCCACTGCTCTAACCATGACATGAGAGAGGGGCTACGGTATCTCATCAGGAATGGGTGCACCAGATGGGCCTCACATTCTTCTGTGATCTAGGTTTATTAGAGATAAATGAAATAAAACCCAAGTTTGTATAGGTTGGGATATTCAAAATTTGCATTGTTATTTTACAAAAGGCTCTCTGGGTGTGGAGCCTTTTGCGAAATACATAGAAGAACATGTAAAAAAAATGTGTCTTTGGAGGCATGTACAGAAGGAACAGCTATTTTGCAGAATGTTTTTTCAGAAATCAGCAGCACCAGTCTGGGCTTTGTAACCAGGGACGTATCTGCGTGGGGCCACAGGGGCCTGGGCCCTCGCAGATTTCGCCCTGGACCCCCCTACCACAGACCCTCTCCACCTCCCCCTCCCTCCCGCCCGCCACCAACCCGTCGCCGATCTTTGCTGGCGGGGGACCCCAAGCCCCCGCCAGCCGAAGTCCTCTCTTCCGTGCAGGATGCAAGTTTCAACGCTTCCTGTTCTTCTGAGTCTGACGTCCTGCACGTACAACGTGCAGAACGTCAGACTCAGAATTTGGAATTCAGTCTGACGTCCTGCGCGTTGTACGTGCAGGACGTCAGACTCAGAAGAACAGGAAGCGTTGAAACTTGCAGCGGCGCAGCCTGCATGGAAGAGAGGGCCTCGGCTGGCGGGGGGTTGGGGTCCCCCACCAGCAAAGGTAAGTGACAGCAGCGGGGGAGGGTGTCATTGGTGGCGAGGGGGGGGTCCGGAAATGGCGGGGGGGGGGGGGGGGGGAATCGGTGGCGCCGGGGGGGGGGGCTAAAATGTGCCCCCTCCCTCTGGCTCTGGCCCCCCCCTACCGCCCGAGTCCAGATACGCCCCTGCTTGTAACTAGTAGGGATTACACATCAAAGTGGCGGATTTTGCTACCTGCATGTGTGAGAGTCACATTTCCTAAAATGACACTTACAAGATGAGCCAATTAAGGAGCTACGCTCTGAAAGTCAGCCTTTTTGAGGTGGTTTTTAGCTCTTGAGCAGTAAGCACAAGTGTCCCCGGTTAGCCCACACTTAAGCGTGACTTGACGCAGGTGGAAAGATTTTGAAATATACCCCCGCTGCTGCAGATTTACACTTATACATTCAAGATCTGCTCAAACCACGCCCAAGTAGAAATATTCTAAAATAGCCTTCTCATTTCTGTTTAAGAGACTTTCTCCTCTACTGCTAATTCAAGACTCCATTCCTTTTATCTCGCTGCACCTCACGCCTGGAATAGTCTTCCTGAGCCTGTACGTCTAGCCCCGTCTTTAGCCATTTTCAAGTCCAAACTCAAAACCCATCTCTTTACCACTGCTTTTGACTCCTAACTCACTTGCCCTGTCCTTTGTCCTCACCTCTTTATTCCCTCACCCTTAATTGTGCTGTCTGTTTACCTGTCTTATCTAGATTGTAAGCTCTTTGAGCAGGGACTGTCTTCTGTGTATGGTGTACAGCGCTGCGTATGCCTTGTAGCGCTATAGAAATGATAAGCAGTGGCATACCAAGGGGGGGGGGGGCGGTGGGGGCGGTCCGCCCCGGGTGCATGCCGCTGGGGGGGATGTGGCAG
Source organism: Microcaecilia unicolor (assembly GCF_901765095.1). Classification (NCBI taxonomy): domain Eukaryota; kingdom Metazoa; phylum Chordata; class Amphibia; order Gymnophiona; family Siphonopidae; genus Microcaecilia; species Microcaecilia unicolor. The sequence continues at coordinate 325,144,947 of NC_044036.1, read as the reverse complement.
CGTGCGCCTGGCTCCGAGTTCGCTATCTTCGCTCGTTCGCTGCAGCTCCCTCTGCCCCGGAACAGGTTACTTCCTGTTCCGGGGAAGAGGGAGCTGCAGCGAACAAGCGAAGTTAGCGAACATTTTGGAGCCGACAGGTGCGCGCCGCGGCACCCTCCCCAGCGGGGGGGGGGGGGGGGGGTGTCATTTCGCCGAGGGGGGGAGGTGTCATTTCGCTGGGGGGGTCACTGCACCCGGGGGGGGGGGGGCGCATCGGCGATCCGCCCCGGGTGCCATGCAGGCTACGAACGCCACTGATGATAAGCAGATAGATAGAAATATGATCCAGCTTAGATTAAGCTGTATTAACTGGCCCATGTTCTACAGAGAGCTAAATATCAAAACATAAGAAAAGCCGGTTCCGTCAAGATCAGTGTCCTGTCTCTGACAGTCACTGGTCCATTTGACTTGGAAGTTCATGGCAGATCCCAATATGTAAGGCCTTCTCGTGTTGCTCCCTCCCAGAAATAAGTTGTAGTGAGACCCACGTTTATCTAGATAATTAGTATTTATAGACTTCTCTTCTGAAACAGGTCCAAACCTATTTTGACCACATTCTTTGGCAACAGATTCCATAGCTGAATTGTGTGTTGACTAGAAAAGGATCAGTTTCTCACATTTGTGGTAGAGATTTCCCTACTCCAAATACTGTTTGATGGAGTAAGGAAATAATAAGGGTGTTTTTTTTTTGTTTTGTTCCATTTTTCTTTTCTTTTTCTTTTAGTTGTATAGTTGAAAAGGGAGCGTGGCTATGGGTGTGGAATGGCTTGGTCATGGGCGTTTCTAAAATCTATGCATGTTGTTATAGAATACACCTAGAGGGGCATAATCGAACGGCGCCAGCCATCTCCGGGGGAGGCCATCTCCGGGGCCGGCTCCGTAAAGGGGCGGAGCTAACCGTATTATCGAAAAAGATGGCCAGCCATCTTTTCTTTCGATAATACGGTTGGGGCCGGCTAAATCTCAACATTTAGGTCAAATGTTGAGATCGCCGGATTTAGATATCGCCGGATTTAGAGATGGCCAGCTTCGATTTTCGGCCATAATGGAAACCGGGCCCGGCCATCTCAAACCCGGCCAAATGCAAGCCCTTTGGTTGTGGGAGGAGCCAGCATTTGTAGTGCACTGGTCCCCCTCACATGCCAGGACACCAACCGGGCACCCTAGGGAGCACTGCAGTGGGCTTCAAAAATTGCTCCCAAGTGCATAGCTCCCTTACCTTGGGTGCTGAGCCCCCCAAATCCTCCTCAAAACCCACTCCCCACAATTCTACACCACTATCATAGCCCTTAGGGATGAAGGGGGGCACCTACATGTGGGTACAGTGGATTTTGGGGGGGTTTGGAGAGCGCAAGATTTACCACTACAAGTGTAACAGGTAGGGGGGATGGGCCTAGGTCCACCTGCCTGAAGTGCACTGCACCCACTAAATACTGCTCCAGCGACCTGCATACTGCTGTCAGGGAGGTGGGTATGACATTTGAGGTTGGCATAGAGGCTGGCAAAAAACCTTTTTTTTTTTTGGGTGGGAGGGGGTTGGTAACCACTGGGGGAGTGAGGGGAGGTGATCCCCGATTCCCTCTGGTAGTCATCTGGTCAGTTGGGGCACTTTTTTGAAGCTCAGTGCTGGAAAAAAAGGGACCAAGTGAAGTCGTCGAAATGCTCGTTAGGGCCAGCTTTGTTTTTTCCATTATCGGGCGAAGCCAGCCATCTTGTAACCACGCCCCTGCCCCGCCTTCTGTACCCTGCCAAAACACCCCCTTGAAGTTTGGCCGGCTCTGCAACGGAAAGCAGTTGAACCCGGCCAAAATCGGCTTTCGATTATACCGATTTGGCCGGGTTTAGGAGATGGCCGGCGATCTCCTTCGAAAATAAGCAGGCTAGTCTGTGCGTAATTTACTTGGCGTAACTGCCTGCAACTAAATTTAGCCATGTGGATGGGCGCTCGGCATATTCTATAAACTGCATGGAAATTTAAGCGTAGTCTATAAAGTACGCCTAAATTTAAGTGCACTTTATAGAATACGCCTAGGTGTATTTATTTTCAGTGCCGATTTTTTTTAGGCATGATATATAGAATTTAGTCCAATGTGGCTAGACGTACATATCATGCTGAGTGAGACCAATTTTCAAATCCATTTTACCTGTACAAATGGCTATGAAAATTGTGCTTCCCAAGGGCAAGCAAGGATTTGAAAGTTTTGCAAGCAAATTGTAGGTGATACCTTTTTATTGGACTAATGCATTATACCTTTGGCAAGCTTTAAAGAGTGATCTGATGCAGAGAGAACTGTCAAAAGCTTGTTGAACATATATTATGTTATACAATGCAAAGGTCTCAAAATGTTTTTGCTCACCCTCATTTCCACATGTTCAAGTAGTCAACACAGCAACTACAACTTTCTGCTCAAAATTCTGCAAACTAAAATAATATTTTATATGTACACGGGATGTCTCTGTGCTTACTACATTGCCCAAAATTTTTTGCAAAACTTCACTAGCTACCAGTACAATACAGGACTAAATTTAAAATTCTGTCTGATTTTCAAGGCCCTTAAAGAAAATGACCCCACGTAATTACATAGTAACATAGTAGATGATGACAGAAAAAGACCTCATATGTGCTACTTTTTGTGTATACCTTACCTTGATTTGTATCTGTCATTTTCAGGGCACAGACCGTATAAGTCTGCCCAGCACTATCCCCAACTCCCAACCACCAGCCCCGCCTCCCACCACTGGCTCTGGCACAGACCGTATAAGTCTGCCCAGCACTATCCCCGCCTCCCAAACACCAGCCCCGCCTCCCACCACCGGCTCTGGCACAGTCCGTATAAGTCTGCCTAGCACTATCCCCGCCTCCAAACCACCAGTCCCGCCTCCCACTACCGGCTCTGGCACAGGCCGTATAAGTCTGCCCAGCACTATCCCCGCCTCCCAACCACCAGCCCCACCTCCCACCACCGGCTCTGCCACCCAATCTCGGCTAAGCTCCTGAGGATCCATTCCTTCTGAACAGGATTCCTTTATGTTTATCCCACGCATGTTTGAATTCCGTTACTGTTTTCTTTTCCACCACCTCCCGCGGGAGGGCATTCCAAGCATAATTGAAGAGCAACATCACCTTCTACACACCTCCAAGGACACTAAGGTCCTCCCAAGAGGTATCCCTAACCACACCCTCTCCAAAAGACATTACTCAATGTGATATCCACAAGCGAGCCATCTCCGAAGTAGCACCTATACTCTGGAATGCACCCCCTGAAAGGCTTCGCTTAACACAAGACTATCTCTGACCTCACGTGCAACTTTTTTTTAAACCATTTTATTAGATATTAAAGATACAGCCAGCCAAAAAGGCAGTGCAACAAAATAAAGCACACAATACAATACACAAAGCCGAATTCGAGTCGTAAAATTAGTCCATAGAGGAGAGAAAGAGGTCTAAAGATTTCCATTTTTGAATAGCAGTTTTATGACCAAGCCTGGAAATTACTGTAGATTGCTCATAGCAGAATCCAATTCCACCAAACCACCACATTTACGTGGGAATTATCTTTCCAGTACGAGATGATCAGTTTCAGTGCAACTGAGACCAAAAAGTCAAATAATAACTTGTCATTTTCTGTAAAGAGAAATGAGATACATATGGATTTCCATATTATATATGTAGGCAAAAAAGATTCTTGGAAACCAAAAATCTCTTGCAATTTTTCCCAGACATCTGACCAAAATATTGCAAGATGTGGACATTCGAATAGGAGCTGTATAAGAGTTCCAGTTTCACAAATCACATCTAGAAGACAATTTACTCTTTCTAGGCATCCCAAGAGCCCTGTGATACGTAAAGAAAAGAGATTGTATTATGGCAGCCGACAATGACGCCTGAGGGCCAGTCGACCAAATATTTTCTAACTCCTCTTACTCTCTTCCCTATCTATATATTTCATCTTTGCTTATACCCTACGCTGTCTATTAAAATGTTCTATTACAGATTGTGTCGACATTGTATGTAGTATACTATGCCATACTTTGTATTGTCAGTTGAATATTTTTACTGCTGTAATTGTCTATTGCTCATGTTTCATCTATTCTTACAGTATACCGCCTTGAGTGAATTCCTTCAAAAAGGCGGTAAATAAATCCTAATAAGTAAATAAATAAAAATGTACCTGAGCAAATATACTATGTCAGACAGGGGCTTTACCCCAAACAGAAAACAGGCAGACTTCAGTCTGGTTCGGATGCAATGGGAAATGAGGATTTTCTTCAGATTTACTAAGAAAAACTGACCGATTTTGGAACTATCTGTGTTCTGTCCTCCGACAGCCTCGCACTAGTTTATAACGTGATCCTGAAACGTGCGTAATGCTTTTACTGTTATTCTCAGTTCTAAGGACTATCATTGCTGCACTTTCTCACTGCAAAGATACATGAGCAATGCACTGTGGGTAATGTAGTTCACAGGCAGTGCAACCACACTTGCTTGGCTGTGTAAGAACTGTTCCACTGGTTGTGAGGCTGCCCAGACCTCTCTCTGCCAAGCTTGGCTCTTTTGTCTTCCTACTATCATTTCCTGGTCATTCTCACTATCTCTGTCCTGGGAGGTCAGCCAGGTATGACCTTTCCACCCAATCGAGAGCCATCCTCTAGGGCCACCCCTTGCTACCCGATGTCCCCATTGGTCTCTATCTGCTCCTCCCTGAGCCTGTGTGAAGCCTCAATACCTCTTTGTCCTTTCAGCCATGAGGCATTCCAACACCATCTAGCCAGAGACATGGAGCATGGATCATCTCATTCCAGACAGCTCTGTCCTGCTGAAACTCCCTGTAACGAACCTGTTTTTTTTTTTTACCTTGAAATATCTCCTCTCTAATGAGATATTGCACATTCCAGTCACCCAGCTTTGGACCATTTCTACCTGTTCAACTATCCTTCCCCCCCCCCTGCAATATATCTACCTCTCTTCAGATCTCCACCCCCAACAGCTGTCAGATTAAGGAGTCTCTGTGTCCTGGAGCAGCACCTCTGAACATCTATCTGTGATTAAATTATCTGTGATTTATTAAATAATAGAGACTTCGGGTGATTGGTGTGCCAAGGTTATACTCCAAGATATTGGGGCCTCTGGTTATCCTCAAGATTGACAATCTGCATCAAGCCCATCTTCAGCAGAACTATACAAATTTTGTGAGTGGCTCAGCACTCACTGATTTTCTTAAATGAAATGTTGGCTTAGTTTTAAATGGGCAGACTTCGATGTCCTCAGCTATGCAACCTATACGAAGTTGTCCTCACAGGCTGGTGGACCTTTTATTTGCTTTTTGTGAGCATCGTTCAGTGACGTCTTTTGCTTTTCAGTGAGAACACACCAGGTTTTTAATCTGTGTGCCCACACAATTCTTATCTACATCACATCAACACTACAGGTCAACTATCGTTTTGGACTTTTATAGACAAAACCGAACTCTCTATACCTGACTGATTCAGTCACTGTGCCACTAATGAATGTTAACGCACTACCACCTTATTTCTCACGCCGGAAATGAACTGATTATCGAATTTACTCTATAATTTACTCTACCATCTATGAACTTAATGCAATATCACTTTGTATTTCTCAATCCGGAAATGGCGATTGCCACTACGACATACTGTAAGCCACATTGAGCCTGCAAAATGGTGGGAAAATGTGGGATTTGTACAAATGCAACAAATAAAAAAATAAATATTGAACGACCTCTGATGCTAGCATGGACCTCTGATGCTGTACATCGTTGACCCAACACAGCCCAAATCGGGTCAATGATGTACAGCATCTACTTATACAACTGATTAAAGGACCTGCTCTGGATTTCAAAGCTCTTGGTGCTTTTTTTTCGTCTATTCTTTGTTGTGTGCTTCGAATCCCTCTCTGTACTGTGGACTTCTTGTTACAGAAATACACACATCCCCAGTTTCATAGTAAGTAGGAGGCAGCAGATTTACAGGATCTAATACGCTGATCAAAGGAAATTACACAGAACATCTCCTCAGTTAGGGGTCCTTTTACTAAGGTGTGATAACAGATTTAGTGCATGCCCATCTTCAAGTCCTTACTCAAAGCCCATCTCTTCTCCCTTGCTTTTGGCGCCTAACCACCTTCCCCATTCATGTCACCTCCACTGACTACATAGTTTATAACCTTTAGATTGTAAGCTACCTACATTGACTACCTAAGTTGTAAGTTACCTACACTGACTACATAGTTTGTAACCTTTAGATTGTAAGCTCTCTTGAGCAGGGACTGTCCTTCCCCATGCTAATCTTGTACAGCGCTGCGTAACCCTAGCAGCGCTATAGAAATGCTAAGTAGTAGTAGTATAAAATAAATAAATAAGACACCCAAAGGAATATAATGGGTATCTTATCACCTCAGCACAAGCTAAATCTGTTTGCACGCCTTAGTAAAAGGACCCCTTACTCTAGTCTCTCCCCAACTGTCACCGCTGAATGTGACTTCTAAAACCCTCGTTGATCTTACAATACAATATAATATAATACAATATCAGTACTTATATTACACAATTACTCAACATAATTGGCAGATTGCATAGCAATAAACCAGGACAGCCTGGGAATTACAGCTAATTATATATAAATAACAGAATCCAGACTCAAGAAGAACATTTTTTTTAGAAGTCACTCTGCATCCTCTTATCATGGACACGTTTCTGAAATAGAAACATTTCAAGCCAACACATTTTATGAATTGAAGGATGAAAACTGTTGACAATAGGGTTGCTATGGCAACTTTCCACCATTGTTGAACCTCACAATAAGCCTTACTACAATATTCTCTGCATATGTGTGTGTTATTTGATCATTTTAGCTTGACATTCATTTTTATTTATATTTTGGCTTTGAAGTTAGTTATACATAAATTTTTTCTGTGATTTGCTCATCTTCTTATTTTATTATACTCCCTTAGAAGCTATCAAACCAAGGGGTCCTTTTACTAAGGTGTGCTAACAGATTTAGTGCACACGAACGATGAATATATGCTAAATATGTTCAATGTGGAAACTCAAAAGAATAAAAACTTTCTTCCCAAGGGAAGTCTTCTGCAGCTTGGTACAATCAATGGTGCAAAGCCACCTAGATTACTGCAACGTAATTTATGCCGGATGTAAAGAACAAATCATCAAGAAACTCCAGACTGCCCAAAACACAGCAGCCAGACTCATATTGGGAAAAACGAAACTCGAAAGCGCCAGGCCCCTAAGAGAGAAATTGCACTGGCTCCCAATCAGGGAACGCATTGTGTTCAAGGTCTGCACTCTAGTTCATAAAATCATTCACTGCGAGGCCCCAGTCTACATGTCAGACCTCATAGACTTACCACCCAGGAATACAAAAAGTTCATCACGCACATTCCTAAATCTCCATTACCCCAGCTGCAAAGAACTAAAATATAAATCAACATATGTGTCCAGCTTCTCCTACATAAGTACGCAACTATGGAATGCACTACCATACGCCAGAAAAACAATGCATGACCTAACAAACTTCCGGAAATTACTAAAAACCAACCTGTTCAACAGGGCATACCATAGCGACCCATCCTAAATTCCAATCAACGAACCTTATACCAGAACTGGACATAACAGAACTCTCTATGCCTGATTACCTCATCAACTTGTAACGAATGAACTTTAACGCTACACCACTGTATCGCTTATCCTGATATTGAATTCTCTATATCTGACTGCTAATCTACCTGTTCACTTATGAACATTAAATGCAATACCAATTTGTATTTCCTCACGCCGTAATGATGATCGCCATTACGGAATAATGTAAGCCACATTGAGCCTGCAAATAGGTAGGAAAATGTGGGATACAAATGCAACAAATAAATAAATAAATTTAGCGCATGCTAATCATTAGAGCGTTCTAAATCCATTAGCACACCTTAGTAAAATGACCCCTAAATAAACTCTGTAACTGTTCTGCTATGAAACTGAAAATACTAGTCCAGGTAGAAAAAAGGTTGACCTCCTAATTCCCTAAATGTTGGCGCACAATTTTTTGAGCACACTTTATAGAATAAGGTCAGTTGTGTGCATAGCTTAATTTAATAATCAGCTGTTAATTAGAGTTAACAGCCAAATATAGGCTTTAATCCAGGTTAATTGGTGCTAATTGGAACCATTCAGCATCTGCGCACGCAATTGCCCTTAATCAATATTCTAGAAGCTGTGGGCCAGATTCTATATAGCGCAGCATTCCACGCTGAAATCTAAGTATATTCTATAACAAATCATGTGATTTAATTGGCTTAACAAGCTAATCAGCGTTGTTAACTGCACCTAACAAGCAATAATGAGCACTAATTGGCAATTATTAGAATTTATGTGCACAACTCGATAAGCATATTCTGTAATGGACTGTGCCTAAATGTTAATGCGTGGAGTTCAAAAGGGGGGTCATGGGGAGAGAAATGGGTGTTGCAAAATTTACACACGTTGTTATAGAATGTGGCCCAGTGCGCAAAAAATCCATGTGCATGTTTGTTTAAATGGGGGTCCATAGTTTTAGGCACTGGGATATCAACTAATCGTATTCTATATACTGCGCCTAAATCTTATAGAATTCGCTTAAGTGGAAATGTTTTCCACGCAGATTTTTTAAGCGCCATATATAAAATCTGGCCCTGTGTGTGCAAAATCTATCACACACAATGCCTAGGGGGGCATGGATGAGGGAGGAACATGGGTGGGTCAGGAGCGTGCCTAGGAGTTAGGTGTGCAGCTTAAAGAATACGAGGAGTTATGCATCTAATTGGCAAAAGTTAGATGCACGCATTTACACTAGGGTTTGGCATGGCATAAGTGGTCGCGCCTAAAATTAGGCTTGACTTAGGATAGTATTCTATAGTGGCGGTTCTGCCATTGTAAGACTTGTGCTTATTTTATTTATTTGTTACATTTGTATCCCACATTTTCCCACCCATTTGCAGGCTCAATGTGGCTTACATAGTACCGTAATTGCGATCGCCAATTCCGGTATGAACAAATAGAAAGTGATGTTGTGGTAGAATAAAGATCATAGGGAGGAAGAGTTAAGTTATGTCCAGTACGAGCTTTGGTTTCGTTGTGTTGCAGGGTTCAGGCATTTAAGTTGGGTCGGTAGGGTATGCCTTTTCGAACAGGTTAGTTTTTAGTGATTTCCAGAAGTTTAGGTGGTCTTACGTTGTTCTCATGACGTTTGGTAATGCGTTCCATAGTTGTGTGCTTATATAGGAGAAACTGGATACATAAGTTGATTTGTACTTGAGTCCTTCGCAGCTTGGGTAGTGGAGATTTAGCTATGTTCGTGATGAGACTGTTGTGTTTCTGGTTGGTAGGTCTATGAGGTCTGTCATGTATCCCAGGGCTTCACCGTAGATAATTTTATGAACCATGGTGCAGATTTTGAACGCAATACGTTCTTTGATTGGGAGCCAGTGCAATTTTTCTCGGAGGGGTCTGGCGCTTTTGAATCGCGTTTTTCCTAAATATAAGTCTGGCTGCCGTGTTTTGAGCAGTTTGAAGTTTCTTTTGTTCTTTGCATCCCGCATAGATTCCATTGCAGTAGTCTGCATGGCTTAGTACCATTGATCAAGTTGTGAAATATTTACCTCAGGAAGAAAGGTTTCAGCGCTTAAGATTGTAGCACTCTTTCTTGAATCTAGCCCACAGTGCCTCACCAGAAGATACACAACAAAAGAGAGGCTCAGATCTTCTTGATGCTGATACTTTACTCTGTGCCATATTTTAAAAATGGTGCCTTAAAAATTGGCGCCGAAAAATCACGCGGTTAACGTGATTCTATAAACTATGCCTAAAGTTAGTTATAGTTTATAGAATATGCTCACGCCCCGTTCTTACGACTAAAATTTAGGCACAACGATTTAGACCACTTAAAACCAGGCCTAAATACCTGCACCTAAGTTAGGCACGGATCAGGTGAATTCCATAATAATGTGCATAGTTTTTAGGAGCACTCACAAGCTGCCCATTCCACGCCCATGGCCACACCCTCTTTTTGACTGCACACATTAGAATTTACACGCACCACATTGTAGAATATGCCTAGAAATTTGTGCATGTACCTTCTAATTAAAGCCAATTAGCGCTGTTAATTGGTTGTTAAGTACCAATTATTGGCACTGATTGGCTTGTTAATCAATTAAGTTGTGTGCATAATTTGATCAAGTGGCCAAATTAGCACACACAAGTTACAGCGCTGTATATAGAATTTGGGTTCTATGTACATCTCATTTAAAAAGCAACGGCTGGGTAGGAACACTTCACATTTTGGAAACCAACACAAGAAGGGCGCTAGTATTAACAAGTTTAAAACTTGTACCTCCTCTAACAAGACCGAACTGAAAACCATGAAAACACAGAAAGCCATTGAGCCTTGAAAGAGAACGCAGAGCTATTCCAGCGTCTTTGACCCACATCTCATCAGCTTCCCTAAAGACACTCTAGCTAATGCTGAATCAACAGAAGACCTAGAGCACATCCTGCAAGTCCGTGATCTAGGGCTGTAGGCTACAGCTTAAGCCCTGCTGTTAGCGGCAGCGCTGGCTTTCTTTTGCACGGGCACCTATAGGATTAGATCCACTTCCCAAACTACAATAGCGAATACAATGCACAAATGATTGAGTGAAAGAGACATCCATAATAGTGAATCTCAAAGAACAGGAAATGTGACCTGCCTCAATTAACATTTGAGGTACAGAGAAACACTGATTTTGAAGAAACAGCCCAGGTGATCTCTAGATTTGTCAACAAAATACATGTGAGAAGAAGAGTTATTCTTGCTGATGGCTATCTGTTGTGCAATTAAGTGCGAGATTGAGCACTTAATCACATAGGAGTGGAGGAGTGGCCTAGTGGTTAGGGTGGTGGACTTTGGTCCTGGGGAACTGAGGAACTGAGTTCAATTCCCACTTCAGGCACAGGCAGCTCCTTGTGACTCTGGGCAAGTCACTTAACCCTCCATTGCCTGCTGCATTGAGCCTACCATGAGTGGGAAAGCGCGGGTACAAATGTAACAAAAATAATAAGTGACACCACATAAAGATAGGACTGTGTTTCAAACTAAGGCTGAGTCTGCCCACAGGCCACCCACAAAATAGCCAGCTTTGAGTTTACTGGTCAGTGGTGACATCCAGTACCGCTTAACTGCCACTAAAGTCAGCAGATAACCCCGCGTAAACAATTTAACTGGCCAGGGGTAGCTTCTTCCCAGCAGCCCAGCTAAATCACTTTGAATATCGACTCATAACTTCTTTTGAAGGTCAGCCCATTAGGCAGTATTGATGGTGAAGCTGTTTACCCTTTTCACTGCTTGGAGCATAATTGTAGTTGGCCTGTTGAAGGTGAACTGCCAGAATTGTACAGCTGAACTCTATTGGCTCCTGAAGGCGGTAACAGTGGGAAAAAAATGTTGGTCACAGCAAGTTTCACGTCAAGGCTCAATGAATACATATATTTGGCCAACTTAACAGCGTTATTTATTGATTTATTGATAATTAAACCTTGATATTCTGCCTATGGTAGAACAAAGCAAATGAACACAATCAGAGCTCAGCATTCTAATGACAATCCACGCAAAATTAAATACATGGGTGGGGGGCGATATTCAGACTGCGGGAAGTAGCCGCGTTCGGTGCGGAGCCTGGAAATTCAATGCCAGGCCGTTTCCGGTGACTGGCATTGAATATCTGGGTGGGTTTATTTTTTTATCTGGCTTCAAACTTTGGAGTCTACCAACTATGTGGGTTTAATTTACTTATCCCTGGAAGCCTCCCACTTACCTGAAGCATTCTTTGGCTGCCTTTAATTTAAAGGTTTGACTGTGTGCAGGAGGATCACAGAAGATTTGTGTGACTTTGCAATTCCCAGTGTTTCTCTGTGGTTTTATTTTTATCACAGGGATAAGAACAGTGGCTTTATATTGCAGTGGAGTTTTTTTCCCTTTCTTCACTTGAGAACTTGTTGGATACAAAGATCAGCAACGTTCAATATCTGCTACAATTATTAAGAACTGGGTTTTGTGTGCCCTTGTGTTTTTTTTTAGGGCTCTCTGACTGATCTTTATTGAGATTATGCTCTGATGATACACAGAGACTGAAGAAACTGCAATTCAGGGTTTATGTTTAATGTTCTTTGTGGGATTTACATATGTGATCAGGGTATAAGTCTGGCGTGGATGGCAGTGGGAGTGAGTTGCAGGGATACTATTTGGTAATTCTTTTAATGCACTGGTTTGTTTTCACTAATAAAAGATTTTGTAATTTATATAGAACAGGAGTACTGTTTGTTGTTAATGTTCAAATTAACCAGCCAACTTGATAATCAGCGCTGGCTGGTTAAGTTGAAACTGGCCAAAGATAGGCCTGCTATTTCAGTGGCCTAATTTGGCCGCCAAACTTAGCTGGCGATGCACTGAATATCGGCAAGCCAGTTATATTGCGTGATATAGAGGGGCATAATTGAACGAAAACGTCTATCTCCATGGACGTTTATCTCCGAGAACGGGTCCGTGAAGGGGCGGACCGAACCGTATTTTCGAAAAAAATAGACGTCCATGTTTTATTCGACAATTTGTGAGCTGGGCGTTTTTGTTTTTCAGTGATAATGGAAAATGAAAGCGCCCAGCTCAAAAACGAATAAATCCAAGGCATTTGTTTGTGGGAGGGGCCAGGATTCGTAGTGCACTGGTCCCCCTCACATGCCAGGACACCAACCGGGCACCCTAGGGGGCACTTTTACAAAAACAAAAAAAAAGGTAAAAGAGCTCCCAGGTGCATAGCACCCTTCCCTTGTGTGTTGAGCCCCCCAAATCCCCCTCAAAACCCACTGCCCACAAGTCTACACCATTACTATAGCCCTAAGGGGTGAAGGGGGGCACCTACATGTGGGTACAGTGGGTTTGGGGGGGTTGGATGACTAAGCATTAAGCAGCACAATTGTAATAGGTAGGGGGGGGATGGGCCTGGGTCCACCTGCCTGAAGTCCACTGCACCCCCTAACAACTGCTCCAGGGACCTGCATACTGCTGCCAGGGAGGTGGGTATGACATTTGAGGGTGAAAATAAAAAGTTGTGAAACATCATTTTTTGTGGTGGAAGGGGGTTAGTGACCACTGGGGGAGTCAGGGGAGGTCATCCCCGATTCCCTCTGGGGGTTATCTGGTCATTTAGGGCACTTTTTGGGGCCTTATTCGTGAAAAAACAGGGTCCAGGAAAAGTGCCCTAAATTCTAGCTACAAACGCATACTTTTTGTCCATTATCGGCGAAAGGCGCCCATCTCTCCTCGGCCAATAACCACGCCCCAGTTCCACCTTCGCCACGCCTCCGACACGCCCCCGTCAACTTTGTACGCTTCCGCGATGGAGTGCAGTTGAAAACATCCAAAATCGGCTTTCCATTATACCGATTTATTCGTTTTTGTGAGATAAACGTCTATCTCCCGATTTGGGTCGAAATCTAGGCGTTTTTCTCTTTCAATTATAAGGTGGATAACCAGCTATCCATTAAGCGCTAACCAGTGATATTTAGCGGGAGATTGCTGACTACCTTCTGCTGAATATCGCCTGATAGCCAGTTAAGTACCATTTAACTGGCCAGGAGCTATTCCTGGCTAGTTAAATACATAAGTACATATAAGTACTTAAGTATTGCCATACTGGGACAGACTGAAGGTCCATCAAGCCCAGCATCCTGTTTCCAACAGTGGCCAATCCAGGTCACAAGTACCTGGCAAGGTCCTAAAAAAGTACAATACATTTTATCCTGCTTATCCTACAAATAAGCAGTGGATTTAAGTCCATTTGAGCGGCAGTGACAAGATTTTAAAACAGAATCCACTAAACCACATTTAAGCATAGAAGTTCCTTCAATAAAAGGGTAAGATGCTCAAACTTAACTTTTTGTAAGAATCATCTTCACAGCGTTATTGTGCAATAATTGTATCCGTTTCAACTGAAGACCAAATATTTTGACACCCACCAGACAGGACTTAACAAAGATCTGGGTTTTCTAGCCCATTATAAACCATAAAATTTTACTGCTTTGTCACCCTCCTGTCTCCATGCATATCCCCCGGTCCGTCTTCCTGTCTCTCACCTATCCACCCCCATCCTGCTAGACTGTCACTGAAATGCTTTGATGTTTCACTTATATATACTGTCATCTACCAACATTTGCTTATTTCCGATCTGACGAAGAAGGGCAACCTTCCAAACCTAATCAAGAAATGTATTAAGTTATGTCCAATAAAAAAGGTATCATCTTATTTTCTTTTCCATGTTTTATATTGTTTTATTTCTATTGATTAACTGAAGACCAGAAATATCTTGGTACAATGGGTTACAATAAGCAGTGAAATTCAGAATTAATGAATGCACACTCGATAGCAGATGTTTCCTCTCCTGATCTGACCTCAATACAATAAATGAAGTTTTCACAACAGAACATAAGAACTGTAACACTGGGTCAAACCAAAAGTCCATCAAGCCCAGGATACAAGTACTGGGAATTGAACTCAGTTCCTCAGGACCAAAGTCCACCACCCTAACCACTAGGCCACTCCTCCACTGTTGCTTTTATTTGAGATTCTACATGGAATGTTGCTATTCCACTAGCAACATTCCATGTAGAAGTCGGCCCTTGCAGATCACCAGAGTCCTGAAAACTAGATTGATTCCATGCTGTTTATCCCCGAGAAAAGCATTTCCCCAAGTCCGCCTTAATAATGGTGTATGAGCTTTTCTTCCAGGAACTTATCCAAATCTTTTCTTTAAACCCAACTACATTAACACTTTTACTCCATAGAAAACTGTCCAACTAAGTAGATCCATGACTTTGATCGAAGAAACATCTCTACCACTTTAGGAAGACTATGTTGTTCATTATTCATCTTACTTAAGTACATAAGTAATGCCATACTGGGAAAAGACCAAGGGTCCATCGAGCCCAGCATCCTCTCCACAACAGCGGCCAATTCAGGCCAAGGGCACCTGGCAAGCTTCCCAAACGTACAAACATTCTATACATGTTATTCTTGGAATTGTGGATTTTGCCCAAGTCCATTTAGTAGCAGTTTATGGACTTGTCCTTTAGGAAACCGTCCAACCCCTTTTTAAACTCTGCTAAGCTAACCGCCTTCACCACTTTCTCCGGCAACGAATTCCAGAGTTTAATTATACGTTGGGTGAAGAAAACTTTTCTCCGATTTGTTTTAAATTTACTACACTGTAGTTTCATTGCATGCCCCCTAGTCCTAGTATTTTTGGAAAGCGTGAACAGATGCTTCACATCCACCTGTTCCACTCCACTCATTATTTTATATACCTCTATCATGTCTCCCTTCAGCCGTCTCTTCTCCAAGCTGAATAGCCCTAGCCTCCTTAATCTTTCTTCATAGGGAAGTCGTCCCATCCCCGCTATCATTTTCGTCGCCCTTCGCTGCACCTTTTCCAATTCTACTACATCTTTCTTGAGATACGGCGACCAGAATTGAACACAATACTCAAGGTGCGGTCGCACCCTGGAGCGATACAATGGCATTATAACATCCTCACACCTGTTTTCTATACCTTTCCTAATGATACCCAACATTCTATTCGCTTTCCTAGCCGCAGCAGCACACTGCGCAGAAGGTTTCAGTGTATTATCGATGACGACACCCAGATCCCTTTCCTGGTCCCTAACTCCTAACGTGGAACCTTGCATGACATAGCTATAATTCGGGTTCTTTTTTCCCACATGCATCACCTTGCACTTGCTCACATTAAATGTCATCTGCCATTTAGCTCCGATTCAGGTTTTTTTCTGTGAATTAACAAGCCTGAGATAAATATATATAAATAAATCTGGAACTGATGGGAAGGAAGCTCAGAAGGAACATGAGAAGGTACTGCTTTTATCAGATGGTAGACACTTTATATAGGTTTCCATCAGAGGTGGAAGAATTCTAAACCGTGGTAGAATTCAAACATGCTTGAAACAGGCATGAAGTACTGGATACATTAAGCATAAGTGGGTCAAAACATATTTTAGTGTATCTGACCCAATGGGACCTTGGTGGTGAGGAGAGATGGAAGAAGATCATAGACAGAGCAGGATCTGTGGCAGCACAGTAGACAGGAACAAATGGATGGATAGGGAAGACTAAGGGATCCTTACCTGCGGACAGTTATGCTTCCAGTAAATCTAAAATTACATAAGTACATAAGTAATGTCACACTGGGAAAAGACCAAGGGTCCATCGAGCCCAGCATCCTGTCCACGACAGCGGCCAATCCAGGCCAAGGGCACCTGGCGAGCTTCCCAAACGTACAAACATTCTATACAATCAAGCCATTGTGACATCACTAATGAGGTTGGCTCTTATTGGTGGAATGAGCCACTATGACATCACAATAGGTTAAATCACTGCTCTATGTAATAAAAGTGAGCCAAGTAGAGGACATAAGTACATAAGTAATGCCACACTGGGAAAAGACCAAGGGTCCATCGAGCCCAGCATCCTGTCCACGACAGCGGCCAATCCAGGCCAAGGGCACCTGGCGAGCTTCCCAAACGTACAAACGTTCTATACATGTTATTCCCAGAATTGTGGATTTTTTCCCAAGTCCATTTAGTAGCGGTTTATGGACTTGTCCTTTAGGAAACCGTCCAACCCCTTTTTAAACTCTGCCAAGCTAACCGCCTTCTCCGGCAACAAATTCCAGAGTTTAATTACGCGTTGGGTGAAGAAAATTGTGCATCATCGAATGTAGGCCTTTTGAATCATGTGCATAGATGGCCTTCTTGCATATCGATACCTATCCAGTATTATATCTAAGGGGGTGTTGGAGGGTAGTTGAGTGCTTATCAACTCCAAGTGAAGCAATTGCAAATGAGCAGAGACTGGAGGGGGCCAATTTGGTTTTTTTTCTGTCATCACTTATAGACTTACCTGTAATGAAAGGGTCTTTGTAACTCTGGAATTTCCTTCATTAACCATTTTCTGTTTATATGCTGTAAACTTGTCAAAATGAAAGCTAGGTTATCACAATGGCCTCCCTTCATTACTGTACTGCCAGGACGAAAACACTTCTATGATGTCTACTTGAGCAAACCCTCTGTTTCAAAGGTAGAAACATCTTGGAAATTTCCAAACTTGAAAACATGTTTAAAAATGAATATTCTTGTGTGTAGATGCAAAAAGTGGTTTAGCTCTTTGCATGCTACTCCCTCTGTGATGCTGTTATTCGCCTCTGGAAGCCTTTCAATGGGACGACATTAGGATAGGAGTTTTCATCCTGTCCTTAAGTACCCCATATAGCAGAACTGGTTTTCAGAATGGCCATAGTAAATGTGCATGAGATACATGAGGTGCATGAGGTGCATGTGCATGAGGTGACGAGTGGCCTAGTGGTTAGGGTGGTGGACTTTGGTCCTGGGGAACTGAGGAACTGAGTTGGATTCCCACTTCAGGCACAGGCAGCTCCTTGTGACTCTGGGCAAGTCACTTAACCCTCCATTGCCCCATGTAAGCCGCATTGAGCCTGCCATGAGTGGGAAAGTGCGGGGTGCAAATGTGACAAAAAAAAAATACCTTTGCATATCCACCGGAGGCAGTGAATGGAAATGTATCTGTTGCCTATTCATTGTAAAGATTCTGAAAATCAGACTAGGTGAGAGGTATTTGAACTCAGGGTAGAAACCCCCTGTATTAGGAGATATAAGCGTATATTCGGTTTGATCTTTAGCTATTCACAGTGTTCCATTAAATTATGTGCCTGAGAATGAAAAGGCTATTAAATGGATAAGTTACTGAGGACCGGAAGCCGTATTGCAAGTCTGACTCATTTCCATTGAAGGAAAAGGCTGGGTGTTTTACGTTCTTCTCATTTTGCATGCTCTATTTTCCTTTTGCAGTAAGCAAAATGTTATCAAAGCCTGCTGTAGAGCACCATCATTGAATTTCTATATAAAGGTGGTTAATAAATCCAAAGAAAAAGAGATAATAATTGTTGTACTTAAGGCACATAAAGGAAGCCTGTTCCTTTTTTTTTGCTCTTCTAAACAGTCCTTACTTGTCTGTTTTGATGTTGGAGCTGTTTAACACAAGCCTGCATTATTACAATTGCATAATAATGAGCTTCTCTGAATGCAGCACACCTCATTATTTTTTTTTAGCACGCTATGGGCCAGAGCTTGACACGCACTGGCCGATATTTAAAGCCATTTAACCGGCCAGGAATGGCACCTGGCTGGTTAAATGGTATTTAGCCTGCTATCCAGCGATATTTATTTATTTATTTATTTGTTGCATTTGCATCCCGCATTTTCCCACCTATTTGCAGGCTCAATGTGGCTCACATTGTTCCGTCATGGCGATCGCCATTCCAGAGTGAGAGATGTAAGTGGTATTACGTAGAGGACACGAATGACAAAATAAAATTAAGCAAACAGGTATAAAGAGATCATCTTCGGAATAATAGATAAAGTGGTAATGCGTTAATGTTCATGTGAAGGATCGTTGAGGTATGCCTTGTTGAAGAGGCAGGTTTTCAGTGATTTCCGAAAGTTGGTTAGGTCGCACTGGTATTCCATAGCTGTGAGCCTATGTAGGAAAAGCTGGTTATCTCCCACTGAATTTCACTGGTTAGCGCATAGGGAATAGCCAGCTATATATCGCACAATACGGCTATCTGCCGATTTTCAGCACATCACCGGCTAAGTTTTGCAGCCAAATCTGGCTGCATCAATAGCAGGTATATCTTTGGCCAGGACCGCCGATGGGGAGGGGGCAGGGGGGGCAAAATTCCCCAGGCCTGGGCCTCCAAGGAGGGCCCGGCGCTGGGCTCTCTCTCTCTCTCCTGCTCCTGACGGGACCCGGGTGATCGCGTCCCGACAGGAGCAGAAGACAGAAAACTCCAGTGCCAGGCTTCCCTTGGAGGCTGGAGAGGACCCGGAGGAGCAGACACAGCAGGACCTCTGGTTTGGCTGGCAGGGGTCCCCTCCAGGCCCCTGCACTGCTTTTCACCGTGTCGCATTGCCTGCCAAGCGGTTGTTTTCCCCCCTCAGGCCGCGTATGCTCGGTTTTGAAACTGAGCATGTGCGACATGAGAGAAAAAGTAGC
This sequence comes from Microcaecilia unicolor, assembly GCF_901765095.1. Taxonomy (NCBI): domain Eukaryota; kingdom Metazoa; phylum Chordata; class Amphibia; order Gymnophiona; family Siphonopidae; genus Microcaecilia; species Microcaecilia unicolor. The sequence continues at coordinate 325,125,735 of NC_044036.1, read as the reverse complement.
CACAGGGGCAGGCAATGCGGCAGAGGAAAGAGCAGCGCTGGAGGAAGACCTTTTCTGCTGGCAGGGCCTGGTGATCCCCGCCAGCCAAGGTATATGCAGGGGCGGCAATTCTTGGAGGGGGGAGGGGCAGTCCTGCAGCTGGTCTGGCTCAGTCTCTCAGCGAACCTGTCTTTGGCCGGTTCAAACTTAATCGGACAGTTCTGACTATCGGCTTGGTCAGTTAAGCTCGAAATGGACAAAAATAAACTAGTTATTCAATGCTGGGCATCGGAAATGGCTTGGCATTGAGTATCCGGGCTCAGCGCTGACCATGGGAGGCAGCCTGGCTACCTCCTGTGGTCTGAAGACCTCATAGGAACCCTTTTACCTAAAGATTAGCCAACGCTAACAGAAACAGTATGCACTAAATTCTAGGAAGCCCATTGGTATATAGGGACCCTTTTACAGAGCGGCGGTAAGTCCAACGCAGAATTACCGCACGCTAATCTGGAACTACCACCGGCCAAATACGAGTGCTGGCAGTAGGTCCATCCCCAGTACGCATCATTTGCAGTGCTACAGAGAATAGATAGATATTTTCCAGCACAGCGCTAACCCGGTGAAAATCAGGCAGCACCACACGCTAGCCAGTTACCGCTGCATTAACACAGGAGCCCTTCAGGGCCGCTGAGAGGGGGGGGCAGGGGGGACAAAATTCCCCGGGCCCGGGCCTTCAAGGGGGGCCCGGCGCCGCAGTCCCCTTCACCCGCCCCCCCCTCCATCCACCACCGGGCCGGGCCCCCCTGAATTCAAATCATAGCGCCTCACCTCGACCTCGCTGCGTGTGAAAGAAGCGCAGCGGCAGCAGTCTGCAGATCACCTCCCTTCAGGACTTCCCTCCCTGTGTCCTGCCCTCATCTGACTTAACTTGCGTGAGGGCGGGACACAGGGAGGGAAGGCCCGAAGGGAGGCGATCTGCAGACTGCCGCTGCTGTGCTTCTTTCACACGGAGCAAGGTCGAGGTGAGGCGCTATGATTTGAATTCAGGGGGGCCCGGCCCGGTGGTGGATGGAGGGGGGTGGCGATGACGATGACCTCGGGGGGCAGTGGTGGCAGTGGGGGCGGGGCCATAGGGGCGGCCTAGCCCCGGGCCCTGCCCAGTCTCTCGGTGGCCCTGGAGCCCTTAACGCCACCTCGATGGATGGCATTAAGTGCTCTCCCATGCATGGCCATGTGGTAAGTGAAATCTTACCACAGGTCCATGCCATTTTTGTTGCGGTAAAAAGGGCTGCAGCGCATGGCAAAAAGGGCCCCCACCGCTAGCGCTTTGTTCAAGGTGGCTTACAAAAAATCCTAGGAGTGACTATCGACCGTCTTCTAACACTTGAGAATCATACGAGCAACACAACCAAGAAGATGTTCCATTCAATGTGGAAATTAAAAAGAGTAAAACAGTTCTTCCCAATGACAGTCTTCCGTAACTTGGTACAATCAATGGTGCTCAGCCACCTAGACTACTGTAATGCACGATACGCTGGCTGTAAAGAACAAACAATCAAGAAACTCCAGACAGCCCAGAACACCGCAGCCAGACTTATATTCGGAAAAGCAAAATATGAAAGTGCTAAACCATTACGAGCAAAACTACACTGGCTCCCACTCAAAGAACGCATTGCGTTTAAGATTTGTACACTATTTCATAAAATCATCCATGGAGATGCCCCAGCGTATATGTCAGACCTGATAGACTTACCGACAAGGAACGCCAAAAGATCAGCCCGCACATTCCTCAATCTTCATCTCCCAAGCTGCAAAGGTTTAAAATACAAACTTACACATGCAGCAAACTTCACCTACTTGAGTGCCAAGCTATGGAACGCACTGCCGCACAACCTGAGAGGGAGCTACGAACTAACAAACTTTCGAACATCACTGAAGCCCCATCTTTTTAAAAAGGCATACCATACAGAATAACAATTATAAATGTATACATCTCCTACATCTTACTCAGATCTATTTTTATAATATCTGCTTGCTTTAAACTCTAATACGTTATTCAACATCTCTATGTAACAATAAGTGATTATGTTCTAATCTATCACCACCAAGAATGATTTATTGTAAGCCACATTGAGCCTGCAAAGAGGTGGGATAATGTGGGATACAAATGCAATAAATAAATAAATAAATAAATAAATAAATATTAACACATACATAAAATCTTGTAAATACACAATAACATAATACACAGTTATACCAGAATATAACATCCAGGCCCTTTAAGTAATCAAAAACATAGGATCATCAGATGCCAGATATGCTGGACATAACAAATGTATTTTCAGCTGGCATTTAAATGTCAGTGCATGTTTTTATACCTGGAAATTCAATGATGGGCCATATCCAGGCTTCGGAATTAAATTTCTGGGTTTGCAGAGCTGGCTAAGTGCGATATTCTTTTACAAAGCGGCGGTAAGTCCAATGTGGGCTTACCACACGCTAAATTGGAGCTACCACTGGCCCAACATGGCCGCCGGCTGGAGTGTGTGCCATTTCTGGGGCTCTGTAAATTTCCTTTGTCTAGCGCAGCGCTAACCTGGCCGTAATCGGGCATTGCCATGCACCGCGGGAGCCCTTACAGCCACCTCAATAGGTGGCGGTAAATGCTCCCTGCCGCATGGCCACGCGGTAAGGGTTATTTTACCACATGGCCATTTTTGGGGGGCTTTTTATCCACTGCGGTAAAAAGGCCCTGGTGCGTAGGGAAAACAGTCCCCACTGCTACCGCAGCTTAGTAAAAGGACCCATGAACCTGTTATGGGTCACCTCATAAAGATAGGACTGATTTTTACGCAGTCCTATTTATGTGATTACCTTGGCCGGTTAAGTTCTGAATATCGGCATAGTGTCATCAATGACATCGTTAGCAACCAAAATGGCTCCTTAAATGTTCGCTGGATTGTGTATTAATGTTTATTCATTAATTTATTTATTAAAATTGATTACAAATCTTTTTAGAAGAATTCTATTTTTTTTATTTATGTTTATTGAATTTCCAATTATAACAAAGAGACAATCTTTGAAAAGATACACCAATATGTAAGTTTCTTGAAAAGGAACAAAATAATTAAGAAAGAAAAGCAAGAATAATAATTCTTTCTTATAACGCAACATAATTGGTTATTACAGTCCACAAAAAGAGGGAGAGGATCTCAAGATGTAATAGCAATACCATTGGAAGTAATCTTTAGAAGAATTCTAGACAAGAAGTATAAACACTAATTAATGCAGTTAAACTAATACAATAAAAACTAACATCGGCAACCACATCAGTCCTTCAATAATCAATCCTCCTTCATCCTCCTTCCTCCTTCAGCCCTTTGTCAGAGAACAGTCAATCACATCCCTTCCCTACTCATACAAGATTACTCTTTGAAGGAGTAAACAAACATGTGGACAAAGGGGAACTGGTTGATATTGTGTATCTGGATTTTCAAAAGGCGTTTGACAAGGTACCTCATGAAAGGCTACAGAGGAAATTGGAGGGTCATGGGATAGGAGGAAATGTCCTATTGTGGATTAAAAACTGGTTGAAGGATAGGAAACAGAGAGTGGGGTTAAATGGGCAGTATTCACACTGGAGAAGGGTAGTTAGTGGGGTTCCTCAGGGGTCTGTGCTAGGACCGTTGCTTTTTAATATATTTATAAATGATTTGGAGATAGGAGTAACTAGCGAGGTAATTAAATTTGCTGATGACACAAAGTTATTCAAAGTTGTTAAATTGTGACAGGATTGTGAAAAATTACAAGAGGACCTTACGAGACTGGGAGACTGGGCGGCTAAATGGCAGATGACGTTTAATGTGAGCAAGTGCAAGGTGATGCATGTGGGAAAAAAGAACCCGAATTATAGCTACGTCATGCAAGGTTCCACGTTAGGAGTTACGGACCAAGAAAGGGATCTGGGTGTCGTCGTCGATAATACACTGAAACCTTCTGCGCAGTGTGCTGCTGCAGCTAGGAAAGCGAATAGAATGTTGGGTATTATTAGGAAAGGTATGGAAAACAGGTGTGAGGATGTTATAAGGCCGTTGTATCGCTCCATGGTGCGACCGCACCTTGAGTATTGTGTTCAATTCTGGTCGCCGCATCTCAAGAAAGATATAGTAGAATTGGAAAAGGTGCAGCGAAGGGCGACTAAAATGATAGCGGGGATGGGACGACTTCCCTATGAAGAAAGATTAAGGAGGTTAGGTCTATTCAGCTTGGAGAAGAGATGGCTGAGGGGAGACATGATAGAGGTATATAAAATAATGAGTGGAGTGGAACAGGTGGATGTGAAGCGTCTGTTCATGCTTTCCAAAAATAGTAGGACTAGGGGGCATGCGATGAAACTACAGTGTAGTAAATTTAAAACAAATCGGAGAAACTTTTTCTTCACCCAACGTATAATTAAACTCTGGAATTCGTTGCCGGAGAAAGTGGTGAAGGCGGTTAGCTTAGCAGAGTTTAAAAAGGGGTTGGACGGTTTCCTAAAGGACAAGTCCATAAACCGCTACTAAATGGACTTGGGAAAAATCCACAATTCCGGGAATAACGTATAGAATGTTTGTACGTTGGGAAGCTTGCCAGGTGCCCTTGGCCTGGATTGGCCGCTGTCGTGGAGAGGATGCTGGGCTCGATGGACCCTTGGTCTTTTCCCAGTATGGCATTACTTATGTACTTAAGATTACCAGAAGCAAAAGCTTGGCCAAACGACCAGCCCCCCCCCCCCCCCCCCCCCCGAAAGTCAACTAATGTGTTCACAAGCGGAGCTCCAGAAGTACATAAATGAGGGCCTTTGTAAGCAAAGGGGCATCATCTTGTAACCTAAAGACTAATTCTGGCCAAAATTGCAGGCGAGCCTGCTGGGAAAGGCAGAGAGGCCTTAATGGCACATACAGATTTGGCTTGTTCCTTAGATAACCTGTCCCCCCCCTCCCCCTACAACACCACCAGTTCATTTGCACAAACATTTAAACCAAATGAAAGGATTTTAATATGGTGTAATGGTCATAACCCTTTTCCTCCATAGCTAAGGAAGTGCTGTATTTAGGAACACCTGGAGCATCTGCCTTTGCTTTATCAGTAACACAACATAAAGGCTGCTACAATAATCTAATGTGTTAGTAACATAAGCATGAATGAAAGTTGCCACATCAAGGTGCTCGACACAAACGACATTCATGCTGCAATAAACTGCCAAGATGTGGACACTCAGATTTGGCTCTTCATCTAAGAAGGTAACATTTAAAAAATTATCAATAACATTGGTTTGATGTTATAGAATTAATAAGGGCGGGGGGGGGGGGGGTCCTGGAAAGGCCATGATCCTTTGCGGAGTGCATATTGTAAGGAATATGAGGAGGAGAGGGAGAATGAAAGCGCAAGGAGGAAGGAGGGGGCTGGAGAGAGAAAGAGAGAGGGTTCTTTTTCCCCTGAAGACTGGAGGAAAGGGGAAAACTACAACTCCCAACAGACCCTGAGTAGAACATACCATAGAAACAGGGACTTCCATTCCCAACAGCCCCTAGAGGTTGCTAGGAGAAGGACAAGAGAGGGGAATTGGGGAAAACCTGTCACAGAGAACTGGGCTAAGGGAAGAGGTTCTGAGCCTACCCAATCAGGGAGATGAGGAGCAGCTGAGTGGTGGGTGTGGTGAAGAACCCATGGACTGGCAAGGGGAAGAAAAGGGGGAGGAGGGAAGACAAGTGGAGCCCATGGATACTTCTGCTCTGGCTAAAACAGCTGGCTGCATGGTATGAAGGCTTGGTAGAAAAAGGGAAAAGGTGGCTAGCCCAGAAGGGGAATTAAGAGAGCATGTTTACAACTGTTGGGTATTGGGGTGGTGGCCAGGAGGTAGTGCTGGCCAAGTTGGGTGGGACCCTTTTACTCTCCCTGTGGTGATTAAGAGAGGAGGGAGAGGGGAAAGGTAGTGCTCTGCTCTGCTTAAACTGCTTTATATGAACTGCTGGGGGTTTTTTTTTCTTTGAACTGCTGTGTTTTGGGAATTGCTCGGCATAAACTGCCTTATATGAACTGCTGGGGTGCTTGATCTATTTTCTTTAGGTTAACTACTGTATTTTGGGAATCATTCCTTTTTGGAGTGCGGGGTTTTGGACATTGGGGGCCAAGCCGCTTGGACAGCAGAGTCAGTACCTTATTTACTCGGTGGATTACCACACTATCTGTTACCTGGAGGATTATTTTATATTTTTTGTGCCTAAATAAACTGCAAACTGCTTCCGTGACCTGTATAGAGGGCGGAGTAGGACGTGCCCAGGGGGATCCGAAGTGGGAGGCTTCACAATATACACCCCAACCCTGCCATCATCTTGCATGTACTAGTGTCAGGCCCGACACACAGAACATACAACCTGCCCAGACCTCATCCAAAGTGAATGAACCTACCTGTGAGCCCCCTGGACATTCTATACTCAGAGATGGGTCTCATTGTTTTCTGGCCTCCCCCATCCACATCAATTAATCTATGCACACTTAACAATATCTTACAAACCATACTGTAATAACAATGTACCAAAAAACCCTATAACTGAAAAGCACCAATGTAATCTCTAACAACTGTTAATGTAAACCACATTGACCCGAAAGCCGTTTTTGGATAATATGGGATACAAGCATGAATATATAAATAAAACAAATAGAAGACAGTTCTCATCGAAAACATATTCTGTTGAAAGTTGTACAGTACCATCTCGATTATCCGACGTAAATGGGGCCGACCCGTTGTTGGATAAGTAAAAAGTCAGATAATATGGAAAACACTGCATAAACCCCTCAAACGATGCACAAACAAATAGAGATCCTGATTTTCAAAATTTGCTCTAAAACAAAGATTTTTAATAGTAATAAATGCGATGACATCACCAGGGGGTGTGTCGGATATGCTGGATGGTCAGACTAGCGAAGATCAGATAATCGAGACTGTACAGTTCATTTAAAATCTATTGGAGAGCTAAATGCATAATCCTTTTTCTTTTCTTTTTCAAGTACATTTAAAATCCAGTTCTCTGTAATCTGTACTTATTATTTTATTTATATCAAAACCTGCAATATTGCGCAAAAGGAAAAGTAAACTCAGTGCCTCAGAAGGCACATACACATTTACAATTCTAAATTCATAAATGCGTCTCCAGGATCAGAGGCCCAGTAATTAAACTGTGCATTTCAGTTGCACAGAGCTGGTCGCATAGATCAGGCTCATCATTGCCACCACTTACTATAATATGTATTTTAAAAGCACAGTGGATTAAAAAGTGCCCATTATTCACGGAAGGCTTTCCTCCTCTCCCCTTTCACAGTGAGTGCGCTTCGTAACAAGAGCCTGATGTTAAGGAAGCATTCGAGGTGGGCTGACAGAAATATTTTCTTACGTGTCATTTCCTGTATCGTTCAAGGGAATTTTCAGTTTAGTCAAAGTATTTTTTTTTTTGGCCATTTTGTCATTAAGGGGTCCTTTTACAAAGGCGACTGAAAATGACTCGCGGTAGTGTAGGCGCGGGTTTTGGGAGTGAGCCGATCCATTTTTTAGCAAGCCTGTAAAAAAGGCCCTTTTTTTTGCCGAAAAAGGACGTGCGGCAAAATCAAAATTGCCGCGCGTCCATTTTGGGTCTGAGACCTTACCGCCAGCCATTGACCTAGCGGTATCTGGGCGGTAATCACTTACGCGCGTCAAATGCCACTTGCCGCTCATCCGTTATGCGCGCCTGAAAATAAGAAATATTTTTCAGACACGTGTATCGGACGCACGCCAAAAATGAAATTACCGCGAGAGCCACACGGTAGTCGGGTGGTAACTCCATTTTGGCGCGCGTTGGGCGCACGTAGACGCTTATGTGGCTTAGTAAAAGGGCCCCTAAAGGAACAACGTCATTGACTGCACGCTATCTTCCGGATTCTATAAAGGGTGCCCAAAATTTGACACTGATTATTACTATTAATACATTTATATCCCGCACTTTCCCACAGAAGCAGGTACATATTAAACAGAATTACAATTGTTACATTCAGTAAGGAGAATATTTCAAACTATAATGTAACATAGTAATAGAAGGCTTTGAGAATGTGTGAGTTAACATAGGAAGGGGTAATGCAGATGGATAAAGAAATAGGGATGGGTATGGTGAAGGAAGGAAGGGAAAGGGAAGACTAGGATAGTATGGAGTAGTTAGGGTTACATGGTTAATATATAGACATCGTCAGAATAAGAGAAATGTGTACGGGTTAGGTTGGGTCGTTTGGGTAAGCTTGCTTGAAGAGATGGGTTTTCAACATTTTCCTAAAAGGTAAATAGTCATTAATTGCTCTGATCCCAGATGGTGCCCAAAATAATTATTGGGCTCCAATTATTTAATTATTGCAGTTAGCAAGCACTTAATTGGTACTGATTATGATTTAGGCACTGATCTGGCTGCACATTATTTTGCAGCAATGGGTGCCTAAATTGGATCTTGAGCAACTCAAAGGGGGGCTTGGCCATGGGAGGGGCATTCACAAAAGATGTGCTCAGTGCAGTGGTGTTCCTAGGCTGGCTGACACCCGGGGTGGATTGCTGATGCGCCCCCCCCCCCCCCAGGTGCAGTGACCCCCCCCCCCCCAGGTGCAGCGCGACCCCCCCCCCCCCCCCGGTGCATTTTTACCTGCTGGGGGGGGGGGGTGCCGCGCGCCTGTTGGTTCCGAGTCCACTCGTTCCCTGCTGCTCCTTCTGCCCCAGAACAGAAAGTAACCTGTTCCACACAGAGGGAGCAGCAGGGAGGGAATGAGCGGACTCGGCCAACAGGCACGCGGCACCCCCCAGCGGAGTGCATCCGGGGCGGACCGCCCCCACTGCCCCCCCTTGATATGCCACTGGCTCAGTGTTACAGAATAGCGGAGATCTATGCCCAACTTGTATGCCAGGATTTACACCCGATTTTGGCTGACATAAGCCTTTGTGGCCAAAGTTGACCGACCACGGAATTTAGCGCTCAATGCTGTTCTATTAAGAGTGCCCATCCTGGAGGTTTTAATATAGAATCAGAAATTTTCCAGAGCAGGGAAAATGGTAAAACTAGAGGACATGAATCGAGGTTGCAGGGTGCTAGACTTAGGAGTAAGGTCAGAAATTTGTTTTTCACGGAGAGGGTGGTTGATGCCTGGAATGCCCTCCTGAGGGAGGTGGTGGAGAAAAAAAAAACTGTGACGGAATTCAAAATGGTGTGGGATGAACACAGAGGATCTCTAATTAGAAAATGAATGGTATAAGAAAGCAAAACTTAAAGGGTTGCACATGATTGCATATCAAAGTGGTGCTCAGATGGCAACTCTGGCTATATCCAGTAGCGTAGCCACAGGTGGGCCTGGGTGGGCCAGGGCCCACCCAATTAGGGCTCAGGCCCACTCAACAGCAGCACACGTATTAGTGGTAGCAGGTGGGGATCCCAAGCTCCGCCAGCAGAAGACTTCCCCCTGATGGTAATGAAAACGCTATTCTCCAGGATACCAGTTTTCAGCGCATGCCTGCTGCAGACTGCTAAGGTGGAAAGAAGCGTTTTCCCGCCAGCTGAGATTTTTTTTTGGTCGTGGGTGAAGGGGAGAACACTTGGTGCCCACCCACTTCTTGCCTAGGCCCACCCAAAATCTGTTGTCTGGCTACGCCCCTGGTTATATCAACTAAGGCCAGAGGACTGGCCTTACGGTCTGAGTGCCACATATAGCAATCCAGTTTAGGATGGGCTGGAGAGAGTTTCAATGGAAACTCCACTAATTTGCAACGTGAGAACAGTGCTGGGAAGACTTTTGCGGTCTGTGTCCCGCAAATGACAAGACGGATTCGGGTAGGCTATGACGGCAACTCCAGTAGATATTTATTTTTGTAGCGCCAGTGTGTAACCAGTGGTAATTGGGGTGGCGGTAAGGGCTCCCCCCCCCCCCCGAAATAGCCGCACGGCAAGTGCTTTACTTGCCGCATGGCCATTTCCTGCAAGAAAGAGAGACTTCCCTTTTACCTGCTGCGGTAAAAGGGAGACTTGGCGCACGTGAAAAACATGCACCGACACACGCGCATGCCCCTTTTTGCCTCAGCTTGGTGAAAGGGGCCCTATGGTAGTTTATAAAATAGCATTGCGCACATATTTTTATCCCTGCCTAATTTTCATCCCCATTTATAGAATTTCTCCCTATTTGCAAAGAGGGCACATTCTTTCGGAATGGGTGTGCACTGTTTCCTAATAGCAGTGTGCATACGTGCACACGTGTGATGGTTCACACACGTATGCACCATCGGAAAAGAGTGTGTCCTCTCAGCAAATAGTGCACTCCCTTGGCAAAGGGATGTGCTAACTTTATCTGCCCAGTTAACCAGCACCGGTCTGAGTATCTATTGGCCAGTGCCTGGTTAAGCTCCAGGTGACATCACTGACCCCGATATTCAGAGCCCAGACGTGGCCCAGTATTGACTATCTGGGCTTAAAAAATGCTGACCACCTTGGCCCGAATATCGGAGCCCTCATGTCTAACATATGTATTGCATATTCTGACAGTCAGTGAAAGACCTGATTATTCTTCTCCTTCCAGTTTCAAGAAGCAACTGGACGCTAAGCATAGACTCTCAGCTCCAGCAAATGCCACCTACTGCTTTCCAATTGGGCTGGCATGCTTTCCTCCAAAACCATCTCATAAAATGTGAATGAAATCTAAACACCCCAGTTTAAGGAGAACAAAGCCATCTGATAGGAGAAAATGCCATAAAAATTGACATTTCCAATTTGTTTAGGTAGATAGTATTGAATAGTTAAGCATTTCTGCACAGAACTGGTAACAGTAGAGAGCACATATCAGACATCAACAAAGAAGTAAAATACGCTCACTATCATCCTATATAATAATTTGCACCTCCAACGTTCCATCGCTGTCTGGCTGCCTGTGTTCGTTACATCTCATGACGTCAGCCAGCCTCCAGCGTTCCATTCCCCCTCACTGCCCCGCCCTCACATCAAAACGTAATGACATCAGAGGATGGAACAGTGAGAGGGAAGGGAACGCTGGAGGCAAGCTGACGTCAGGATGTTACCAACAGAAGGGAAGCCAGCCAGAAGACGATGAGGTACAAAGGAAGAGAGAATCACGGTACATTGAGGGGAGGGCAGGGCAGAGCAGAATCAATGGACATGGATGAGATTGGATGGGAGGAGAGGACAGGAGATAAAAGAATCGCAGGGCACAGATGGGAGGGCAGAGAAGAGGAGAATCGCTGGACATGGAGGGGAGGGGGGAGGGGAGGGAAGAATCACTGGACATGGAGGGGAGGGCAGGGCAGGGGAGAGACAAAAAATTGCTTACAAGAGAGCCTTCCTAGGGCCCGTTTCATTGTTGAGGAAATGGGCTGGGTTCCACTAGTTGTGTTATAAAGTGACAATGGCAATAGATAGATAGATAGATAGATAGATAGATAGATAGATAGATAGATAGATAGATAGATAGATAGATAGATAGATAGATAGATAGATAAATAGATAGATAGATAGATAGATAGATAGATACTATTTCATCTCTTAAGACTGCACCAATAACCTATCTTCTTCTACACCGCCTTAAGGGGCCCTTTTACTAAGAAGCGTAGGCACCTACACGTGTCCAACGCAGTGGCGTAGCTATGTGGGGCCTGGGGGGCCTGGGCCCCCGTAGATTGGGCCCTGGACCCCCTTGCCAATGACCCACTTGACCCCCCCTCCCACCACTTTCCTATGAAGAGAGGCTGAGAAGGCTAGGGCTTTTCAGCTTGGAGAAGAGACGGCTGAGGGGAGATATGATAGAAGTGTATAAAATAATGAGTGGAATGGATCGGGTGGATGTGAAGCGACTGTTCACGCTATCCAAAAATACTAGGACTAGAGGCATGAGTTGAAGCTACAGTGTGGTAAATTTAAAACGAATCGGAGAAAATTTTTCTTCACCCAACGTGTAATTAGACTCTGGAATTCGTTGCCGGAGAACGTGGTACGGGCGGTTAGCTTGACGGAGTTTAAAAAGGGGTTAGATAGATTCCTAAAGGACAAGTCCATAGACCGCTATTAAATGGACTTGGAAAAATTCCGCATTTTTAGGTATAACTTGTCTGGAATGTTTTTACGTTTGGGGAGCGTGCCAGGTGCCCTTGACCTGGATTGGCCACTGTCGGTGACAGGATGCTGGGCTAGATGGACCTTTGGTCTTTCCCAGTATGGCACTACTTATGTACTTATGTACCTTTGCTGGCAGGGGACCCCAACCCCCCGCCAGCCAAGGTCCTCCTCGCAAAAGGCTTCCTATTCCTTCTGTTTCTGACATCCTGCATGTTGTACATGCAGGACGTCAGAAACAGAAGGAATAGGAAGCCTTTTGCGAGGAAGACCTCGGCTGGCGGGGGGTTGGGGTCCCCCGCCAGCAAAGGTAGGTGACGGCGGGTTGGCGGTGGGAGGGGGGGTCGAGCAGGTCATCCACAGGGGGGGTGTCAGGGAGGGGGGTTCAACAATGGCTGGCGGGCAAGGGTGTGAGGCAATGGCAGGGGGGTCGGCGGCGCTGGGGGGGGGGCTAAAATGTGCCCCCTCACCTCGGGCTCTGGCCCCCCTCTCACCGAAGTCTGGCTATGCCCCTGGTCCAACGCTTGTCAATTTGGACCTACCGCCCAGCTACCGCATGCCCCGGGCGGTAATTGCATTTTTTATGCATGTCCGATACACGTGGCAGAAAATATTTTTTATTTTCTACCATGTGGCGCTAACCAGGCAGTAATCGGCAGGCGCTGACAATTACCGCCTGGTGAATGCATGAGACCTTACCACTAAGTCAATGGGTGGCAGTAAGGCCTCAGGCTCAAAAATGGACATGCACCAATTTTTATTTTGCTGCATGTCCATTTTCGGCCCAAAAATAAAAGAGACCTGCGTGCGTCCAATATGCGTGCCTACAACAGCGCTGGCCATTTTTGGGTGCACCTTAGCAAAAGGACCCCTGACTGAATTCCTTCAAAAAGGCATTAAGAAAATCCTAATAAATAAATAAATATATTGAATCTTAGGGGCCCTTTTAATAAACTGCTCTAAAATTTGTAGTTACTGTGGCTTATAACCACACAGTAGCTGCAAATGTTATGTGGCAACCAATGGGGCCTGAATTGGCATTTTCTAATTCTGGTGTTGTGTTAAAGTTCCAATTAGCGCAAGTGCTCCTGCATTAATCCCCTGATTCTATAAAGGTCACCAAAAATTGTGCGTGGAAATTTAGGCACAATCTTGATTTAATGTGCACAATTTAATTGAATAAAGAGCCAATTAGTGCCAATAATTGGCTTTTTAACAAGCAATTATTGGCACTAGTTAGATTTAATTGGGTGTTATGTGTCTAACTTTAGGTGCGTGTTATGCCCCTAAAATTTACACACAGCCCCAAAAAAGGAGGCATGGAAAGGGAACAGTCACGCGCATTTCAGGACGGAACAGGGCGGAGTTTTCAGTAACACATGTGCTCACAGAATAAAGACCCTCCACATATAAATTTAGGTGTGGGCATTTGCTCCATGTTTTCCTTGGTGTGAACTGTAGCGCCTAAATTTACACGGATCAATAACGCATTATTCTAGAAACCACATCTAATATTAGGCATGACTTATAAATACTGCTTAAGCAGGGAGGTTTCCGTGCCGATTTTTTAGGCACTATATATAGAATTTAAGTACCCTAACTGTGAGTTAGCCAGTTAGTGCACAGTAAGTGTAACACACTAGCTGGCTATCACTTCCACGCCCACTCTCTGCCTATGCCACGCCCCCTGATATAAAAAGCACTTAATGTAGTTTACCACTTCTTAATATGAGCTCTTTGTTAGCAGTTAGCACATTAAGAGCCAGATTCAGTAAATGGCGACCAAAATTAAGTGCCGGAAAGATCTGCGGCCACGTCCCCTTTTGAGTTGCCTGCGAGATAATTTAGGTGGATTGCATTATAGAATAACGTGCAGGCAGATTCACGCGCAAATCCTAATTAGTGCCAATTAACATCAATAATTGATTAACAGCTTGTTAAGTAATTAGTTTGAGCACAGATCTGGGATCCGCACCCAAAAATGGGTGTCCAAATGTGGCCAACTTTTACTGAATATGGGGATAAGTGCTTAATGCAATGTAGTAAAAGGACCCCTTAGTGTGTGATATGAAGAATGGGTTTCTCACGCTTTGGGGACAGGTACAAGAATTAGCTGTTTTACAACACACCTGTTTCAAACTTTGGAAACCTGTTAAGCAATTATCCCGAGTCCTGCATGAATTGTGACTTGGGTGATAGACAAAACAACGCGGTTGCCTTTACATTCAAACACTCAGTTTCCACAGAGAATAAATAAAAACATCTATTCATAGGTCATTAATACTAAAAGTGAATTAAGCAAATGAACTGTAAATCATAAAGTACATAAGTACATAAGTAATGCCATACTGGGAAAGACCAAAGGCCCATCGAGCCCAGCATCCTGTCCCCGACAGCGGCCAATCCAGGTCAAGGGCACCTGGCGAGCTTCCCAAACGCACAAACATTTTATACATGTTATTCCTGAAATTGTGGATTTTTCCCAAGTCCATTTAGTAGTGGTCTATGGACATGTCCTTTAGGAAACTGTCCAAACCCTTTTTAAACTCTGCAAAGCTAACCGCCTTCACCACGCTCTCCAGCAACGAATTCCAGAGTTTAATTACGTGTTGGGTGAAGAAACTTTTTCTCCTATTTGTTTTAAATGTACTACAATACCGTTTTTGGAAAGTGTGAACAGACGCTTCACATCCACCTGTTCCACTCCACTCATTATTTTATATACCTCTATCATGTCTCCCCTCAGCCGTCTCTTCTCCAAGCTGAAAAGCCCTAGCCTCCTTAGTCTTTCTTCATAGGGAAGTCGTCCCATCCCCGCTATCATTTTGGTCGCCCTTCGCTGCACCTTTTCCAATTCCGCTATATCTTTCTTGAGATGCAGCGACCAGAATTCGACACAATACTCAAGTTGCGGTCGCACCATGGAGCGATACAATGGCATTATAACATCCTCGCACCTGTTTTCTATACCTTTCCTAATAATACCCAGCATTCTATTCACTTTCCTAGCCGCTGCAGCACACTGAGCAGAAGGTTTCAGTGTATTATCGACGACGACACCCAGATCCCTTTCTTGGTCCGTAACTCCTAACATGGAACCTTGCATGACGTAGCTATAATTCGGGTTCTTTTTTCCCACATGCATCACCTTGCAAATGTATCTCTAAATTCCAAGTTCAGTGCTAGAATGAAGCAACACAGATACAGCATACAACAGGCATTATGCTAAAGAAATTGAACAAGAAAAAATTCAAAGGGTGAAGTTATCAACCTGGGCTACCGTTAACACGTGCTATTTTATAACTAAGCTGTGCTATTTTACCACAGGTCCCATTTTATGCCACAATATCTAGTTACTAAAAACTGGGGTTAACAGTAAAACAACACATGTGAACGGTAGCTCATGTTGATAACTTCCTCCCTTGAGATTCAAATGAAACCAACAGAAACTCCGATCACTTTATCCAGACACTGAGCCTCCCTCAGACTCTTCTGCTTCCAGTTTTCTTTAGGATGCAAACTGTTTAGCAAACCACGAGTTTGGCTGGAGATGCTCCAGCTTTGCCCTGTCCACTGTTCTGGATCCTGCTGCATGCATTCCCCCTCCCTGAATTAATTTTAGATGAGCCATTGATGGTTTACTCACATATTACTGCCTGTTTCCAACCTTCTTCTCCTCGCTCTGCCCCTCGCCTTGCGCTGGCTCGTTATGCTGCAGCTGGAACCAGATTTCATCGAAGAAGATGCTTGTCCTTAGGGGGGGGGCGGCTTTGTTTGAAAATCATCAATGGAGGCTGCTTCATTTATGCCATTATTGGAGTTCTGCCGCTCCTAAGGTGGGCAAGACTTCAACGCGGTCATCTGCTTTGCGGAAGAAAGAATAGACCTGTAACTGACAACCAATAGCTTCAGAATACTCAAGGGACCAGGAGCAGAGGCTAAGGCATATCATTTATCTCCCAGTGGCTGTTTTGATCTGCAGAAAGTCCACAAGCCATTATTTATAAACTCAGAACTGTGTGAATGCTTTTAGGCAAACCCCTAATGATGGGATATAATGTGATCACACGGTGACAAAATGATTGCTGAAAACTTTGATATATGAGTGCCATTACTAAGAGTATTGTGATGGGAAAGAAACAAGCATGCTACAGAGACAATGAGAGCGTTCCATTGAAAAAGATTGTCCCATTAAGAGAGTCTCTGAATAAAATTTAATTCATCCTTATTAAATAGGCTAGGAATAAAGCAGAGATGTGCATTTCCTTGAAACGAAATGCCTCATTTGGTTGCGATTTAAAGGTTTTTTTTATGAAATGAGAGAAAACAACATTTTATGTGTGTTTTTTTTTTTCATTTGTTCCAGAGGCAGTGGAACACTCTTTTCTGTGTGTCTTGTGTGTGTGTGTGTGGGGGGGGGGGGGGGGGGGTCCACTGACTAAATTCTGCCCATCTCTGGAGCTCTCTAGATGCTGTGTAGGGTAAAATGGTGGCTGGGCCATGGCCCAGTGGCCCATTCCATTCCACTGCCAAATACAATTTTGTTTTTTGTGAAATAAAGCCAGTACAAAAAAAAAACAAAAAAAAACAAACAAACCCAGAACACAACAAAATAAAACAAAGCAAAAACACTACCATGCTTTCTCCCTGGTTCTCACCAGCTACAAATTTTTTTTGCAAGGCAAGAGTGGTCCTATTACAAAGGTCACCAGTGCCGTTTCTTATGGTACAAATTTACAGTGGAGCCAGCTTTGATCTCCAGTGCCATTTGAAATAAGAGCACTGATGGGGTAGGAGAGACCAGAGAATTTTTTTTTTTGTAGCCTGCAAAAAGTCACACTAGGTATGAAGAGATGGCAAGGATAAGGAGATCATAGGAAAAGCCAATGTGGCTTTTTAAAAAATTATTATTTTTGCAGAGTTTGGTGGGGACCCAATAAGAACATAAGAATATTACTACTACTACTACTAATAGCATTTATATAGCGCTACCAGACGCACGCAGCGCTGAACATTTGACATAGACAGTCCCTGCTCAAAGAGCTTACAATCTAGGTAAAACAGACAGACAAGACATTATGGGCAAGGGAATTACAGGGTAAAGAGGAACAGGGGAGGAGGAGGGCAAATGAGTAGGTGAGCTTTCAGCATAGATTTAAAAACAGGTACAGATGGAGCTAGACGTATGGGTTCGGGAAGACGGTTTCAGGCATAAGGTGCCGCAAGATGAAAGGAACGAAGTCTGGAGTTAGCGGTGGAGGAGAAGGGGGACGACAAGAGAGATTTGTTCAGAGAGCGGAGTTCACGGGGAGGAATGTAGGGAGAAGTGAGAGAGGAGAGGTAGTGAGGTGTCATAGAGTGGATGCATTTAAAGGTCAGTAAGAGAAGTTTGAACTGTATATGGAAGCAGACAGGGAGCCAGTGAAGTGACTTGAGGAATGGGCTAGTGTGGGCATAAGAATAGCCATAATGGTTCAGACCTATGGTCCGTCTAGCCCAATATCCTGTTTCCAACAGTGGCTAATCGAGGTCACAAGTACCTAGTAGAGAATCCCAAATAGTAGCAAAATTCCAGAATCCCAGAAGAGATTCCAGAATCCAAAATAGTAGCAATATTCCATGCTACCAATCCTAGGGCAAGCAGTGGCTTCCCTATGCCTGTCTCAATAGCAAACTATGGACTTTTCTTTTTCTTTTCTTTTTTTTTTAATAAATGAAAAGACAAACCATATAACAAATAAAATGAAAAATCAAATTGAAAACTAAATCCAAAATAAAACAAGAACTGAAAAAATGTCTGTCCATAATCCACTGAATAACTTCACAAAAGGCACATTTCACATTTGTTGCAATCCATACAGAAAATTAGGGATCCGCACAGGCTAAAAAAAAATGCATGATTTGTTTTTGGAAACTTTGGTGACCTATATCAAGCCGGCAGTGGTCAATGATTTTTAAAGTTTATCCACTCCTACCCTAGCTAAGATAATATTCAAGCACCTTTCTGACCTCGTTTGCAACTTTATTTAAATTAGTACCTTATTTTTGTACTCCTGTTGCTCTGTTTTACCTATCTATCCCCCCCCCCCCCCCCATTCATTAAGCCATGCTAGCAGCTGCCATGTGCTAATGCCGACATTCATGGGCTGTGTTGGCATTGCTACATGGCAGCCGCCAGAGTGGCTTAGTAAACAGGAGGATATATGTTCCATCTTCGTTTACACCCTATTCTCTCTATTAAAACAAGTTATTTCGCATTGTGTTGACACTGCTCAAATGCCCAACATGGCCGTGTTTCACCTAAAACACAGGCTGCGTCAGGGGCATGAAGTACCAGTTGGGGCAAATCTAAACACTCTACCCAAGAAAATACACATTAACTTATGTTGCTGGAGTGTCGAGCATTTGAGAATGTGAATCCTGGGAGCATTAATACAATTTATTAAAGACTGCATTTTCTTCATCAAGGTCTGTCCCTTGTCTTTTGTTCCATGGTGGATATTGTGGACTGATTGCATTCTTGTTTTTTTACTCACAGAATAGAGTCACGGCAGTCTCCCCAAATTTTCAGTGGTATTATCTGGTTATATGGTGCTGCAAATTCAAGGATCTTCCATTCAGTGCAACATAACCAGGAAGCAGCCTCTCTTACGTAGCTATCTCCTGCGGAGTATTGGTGCTTTACTTTTTCCACTGATTTTTTTCAGTTTCACACATTCATAGTAACATAGTAGATGACGGCAGAAAAAGACCTGCACGGTCCATCCAGTCTGCCCAACAAGATAACTCATATGTGCTACTTTTTGTGTATACCTTACCTTGATTTGTATCTGTCTTTTTCAGGGCACAGACCGTATAAGTCTGCCCAGCACTAACCCCGCCTCCCAACCACCAGCCCCGCCTCTGCCATCCAATCTCCGCTAAGCTCCTGAGGATCCCTTCCTTCCGAACAGGATTCCTTTATGTTTATCCCACACATGTTTGAATTCCGTTACCGTTTTCATCTCCACCACCTCCCGCGGGAGGGCATTCCAAGCATCCACCACTCTCTCCGTGAAAAAATACTTCCTGACATTTTTCTTGAGTCTGCCTCCCTTCAATCTCATTTCATGTCCTCTAGTTCTACTGCCTTCCCATCTCCGGAAAAGGTTTGTTTGCGGACTAATACCTTTCAAATATATTTTAGTAGAAAAATTAAATGCATGTTAGAGCTATTGAACATACACAAATCGATTCTATGCCTGTTAATTTAAGGGTTAACATGTTGAAAAAGTTTTGTAAATATTAACCCCCTTAATTCTATAAAGGTTGCTAAAAATTACATATGTTTGGACATGAGCCCAATTTGTGTCTGCAATTTCATTGAATAATGAGCTAATTAGTGCCAATAATTGGCTTTTTAACAAGCAATTATTGGTACTAATTGAAATAATTAATAAGTACGTGGGTAAATTCAGGCATGTGATCCATGCCTAAATTTTACACATGTCCTGGAAAAGGGGGTACAAAAATTGGAGGGTCATGGGTTTTTGGGGCAGAGCGTGGCCATGGGTTCGAGTTACATACGCAATTATAGAATAAGAGGGTTCTGCGCATATATTTAGGCAAGGCATTTGCACCACATTTTTGTTGATGCAAATTTACGTGCGACACCCTGCACTTAAGTGCTATTGTATAAACCACACTTACCGTTAGGCACAGCTTATAAATAGTGCTTAAGCGGGTTTTTCCTGCGCCAATTTTTTAGGCAAGATTTATAGAATTCACCCCTAAAGGGGCAATTTATAAATTGGGTCTCGGTTTAGACAACCCAATACTGTACACTTAGCACCAATTCTATAATGGAATTCTGGCACCAAGATTCCATTAAAGAATGCTAGCGTAATGTCAGCATTGGCACACCCATATTTAGGCACGTCCTCTGATGCCATGTTAACCGCAGGCATAAGTTGGTACATCTAAGTGCCCCAACTGACACATGTGATGTATGCATGCAACTGGGAGGCACACCCCCCTTGCAGATACTCCTTATGACTTTGGGCAAGTTACACCATCCTCCATTTTCCAGGTGCAAACTTTGATTGTAAGCCCAAAGGAAAGATACCTATTGCCGTTCCACCACTTCTTTTCAGAATTCACAGCAACGTGGGTGTTCTGCTGTAGCCTCTCCCATCCAGACAGTCTGCAGGGAAGCAGAGGGGAAGTAGTCAGCATGGGGCAGAGCAGAGAGCAGTCTCTGTAATCCAGGGGTGCCCAATTTGCTCCTCAAGGGCCATAACCCAGTCAGATGTTCAGGATTCCATAATGAATATTCATCCTAAAAAACTTGGGTTATGGCTTTTGAAGACCAAGGTTGTACAGCTCTATTTCTGTTGCTCCGGTCCCTGGTCCGTTTTCCACCTCCCCTGACTCCACAGTTCTATTTCCCTTCTGTCTACAAAATAAGCCTCACCTACTGTACCAAAATGTATCTCATCTTGAGGTACCACTTTAAAAAGGTATGAGCTAAATCCAATTTCCCATCTCCTGAGGAAGACAGTAATTCCAACTGGTGGTGTATCAAACAATGAATAAACTTCTGAAACTTGGAAACTTAGAATAGGAATCTTCTTTAAATAACTGAGGTCCTGCTAAGTTCCTTTCATCCAGCAATGCTGTAGAATTTGTGTGTGTTGGTCACTCTTCCTTTGAAACTCTAAGGTTCAAGTGTACAGCGCTGCGAGCGTCTAGTAGCGCTATAGAAATGATAAGTAGTAGTAGAGTACAGTTCTAATTCCCTTTTCACCACCTTAGCCTCCGGCCTCCTCAGTTTTTCCTTGGACTTTAAGACACCTCCCATCCTGAGTATCCAAGAGCACCTCCCTAGAGCCTCAGCATACTCCTAAGACCTAGCGGGAAGAGAAAGCACAAATCAAAGTGGACTTATAAATGCTAGGAAATCATATGGCTTTGACGGCACCTAATGGGTGGTGTCTTGAGAGGCAACACATTTCTATTCTCTTACCTCATCACTCACCTTCGCTAGAGTCACTAATGTGCACTTTTGCGACATCCTAAGAAGTATGTATGGGAACATTCTATCTTCATGACGTGTCCTTTTTATATTACAACCAATAATTGCTTGTATCAGGTGATAGTTTGTCTAGGATGTCTAGAGCAAGAGCACAATGTACCAATTCCATAATATATACAGTATATAGATCGACTGTGAATCATGGGTTTTAATAACACTTTTATTTAGACTTTGGGATGTCCATGATGACTTCTGCTAGCAGAGATTTTTCTTTGGAATAATCTGTTCTTTTGTTTGTCACAAATGGAAGATGTATTTTCTTCTCAGAGATGCACGGAAGGGAGACAGAAGAAAGATGGTTTGCCAAATCTAAATATTACAGGGTCCACTGACCCATTAAACTCTGATGCCGCTGTTACCCGATGTGAGGCATTTTCAGCCACTCCTGTTGGTAATCCTCAGACTTTCACTGCTTTTAAAATTTGATGACAAAGTTATGAGAATAATACAAGAGTTATGAATGGTGTTAATTTCATAATCATGAATAATGTACATGGCCTCTTGCTGTATTAGATATTATGGAAACAATACAGTAGCGGTAGAAATGTGCAAAAGCACTGTGAGCTCTGTCTTTTAAAATATAAACAAAAGAAATGATTGGGCTTTTGCTGAGTTACCCAGTGAGCCTCTGGTGCTTTAAAGTGTTTGAAGGTAAATGCATAGGTCAACAAAAATATGCTTGTTTAGCTTCCCTGAGATGATAATTATAACTGTTGGCACCTTTCAAGACAGAGATGCAAATCTGAGAGCTTTATAGATTTCTTCCACTGATGTTCAGCTTGCCTCAATTGGTGTTTAAGCAAGCGCAAGCCACTATGGTACCAGGGCTGTCTACAGGATTTAACTTTAGCCGAAGTTACCGGAGGAGCTAGCTTGTCATAATCTGCAGAGAGAATCATCCTATATAATAAAACGCACCTCCAACCTTCTGAAGCCTAGAAAGTGAAGCCTTCACGCCTTGAAGCATTCCTGCAATGTTCCGGAACTACGTGTCGTCAATTGAGGAGATGGAGCCTTACAGAGCACACACATGCTTCAAGGCTTGAAGACTTCACTTTCTCACACACACACACTCACTCTCTGTCTCTCTCACACACTCTCTCTCTCACACACACAGACTCACACACAGACTCTGTCTCTCACACACTCTCTCTCTCTCTGACACAAACACACACACACACACACACACACACACACACACTGTCTGTCTGTCTGTCTCTCTCACTCATTCTCTCTCACATGCACACTCCATCTCTCACCCACACACTCTCTCTCAAACATACACACTCCGAGGAAAGGGGGGCATGGAACATGCTGGGGAGGAGAGGGAGGGGGCATGGAACTCAGAGGGAAGGGGGGGGCCAAGAACTTGGAGGGGAGGAGAGAGAGGGAGGGAGGAGAGGAGGAGAGAGGAGAGAGAGTTACAGACCCTCAGAAAATTGCAAAATCTACATAAGAAAATCAGGTTTATAAATAACCAAGCTAAGGGTGCAACTTGGCTCCCATTGCTTGAGTATTTATTTTATTCTTTTTTTTTAATCAAAGAAAAGAAAAGAGGTCCGTGTATGATACAGCATCACTAGAAACTGTCAGAAATGTCCAAGAGCTGTCCAAACAGCAGGAAGGTTCATGGGTCCCAGAAAAGAATGACATAAAGAGGGTATTTTTCCTGAACCAAAGTATAGTACACGCATAACGCTAACAATAAAAATAATAAGACTACTACTACTACTATTAAACATTTCTATAGCGCTACTAGACTTACGCAGCGCTGTACAAATGAACATGAAAAGACAGTCCCTGCTCAACAGAGCTTACAATCTAAATTGGACAGACGGACAGACAGCTAGGGGTGGAGAAATTGCAGTGGTAGGGGTGATAAGTGAGGGTGTTGAGTAAGAGAGTCGTGGTTAGGAGTCGAAAGCAGTAGCAAAGAGGTGGGCTTTAAGCCTAGACTTGAAGACAGCCAGACACTGAGCCTGACGTACTGGCTCAGGGAGTCTATTCCAGGCATAGGGAGCAGCGAGATAGAAGAAATGGAGCTGGGAGCTAGCAGTGGGGGAGAAGGGGGATGACAGGAGACATTTACCCAGCGAACGGAGTTCACGGGGAGGAGTGTAGGGAGAGATGAGAGCGGAAAGGTACTGAGGAGCTGCGGTGATTTAACCAGAGCTGACATTGTGATGTCATAATGCCTCAGTCCACCAATGCCTAAGAGCCAACCTCATCAGTGATGTCACAATGGCTTGACTGTCCTATACTTGGCTCATACTACTACTACTACTATTAAACATTTCTATAGCGCTACTAGACTTACGCAGTGCTGTACAAATGAACATGAAAAGACAGTCCCTGCTCAACAGAGCTTACAATCTAAATTGGACAGACGAACAGACAGCTAGGGGTGTGGAAATTGCAGTGGTAGGGGTGATAAGTGAGGGTGTTGAGTAAGAGAGTCATGGTTAGGAGTCGAAAGCAGTAGCAAAGAAGTGGGCTTTAAGCCTAGACTTGAAGACAGCCAGAGACTGAGCCTGACGTACTGGCTCAGGGAGTGTATTCCAGGCATAGGGAGCAGCGAGATAGAAGGAACGGAGCCGGGAGTTAGCAGTGGGGGAGAAGGGGGACGACAGGAGACATTTACCCAGCGAACGGAGTTCACGGGGAGGAGTGTAGGGAGAGATGAGAGCGGAAAGGTACTGAGGAACTGCGGTGATTTAACCAGAGCTGACATTGTGATGTCATAATGCCTCAGTCCACCAATGCCTAAGAGCCAACCTCATCAGTGATGTCACAATGGCTTGACTGTCCTATACTTGGCTCATACTACTACTACTACTATTAAACATTTCTATAGCGCTACTAGACTTACGCAGCGCTGTACAAATGAACATGAAAAGACAGTCCCTGCTCAACAGAGCTTACAATCTAAATTGGACAGATGAACAGACAGCTAGGGGTGAGGAAATTGCAGTGGTAGGGGTGATAAGTGAGGGTGTTGAGTAAGAGAGTCATGGTTAGGAGTCGAAAGCAGTAGCAAAGAGGTGGGCTTTAAGCCTAGACTTGAAAACAGCCAGAGCCTGATGTACTGGCTCAGGGAGTCTATTCCAGGCATAGGGAGCAGCGAGATAGAAGGAACGGAGCCGGGAGTTAGCAGTGGGGGAGAAGGGGGACGATAGGAGACATTTACCCAGCGAACGGAGTTCACAGGGAGGAGTGTAGGGAGAGATGAGAGCGGAAAGGTACTGAGGAGCTGCAGAGTGGATGCACTTGTAGGTCAAAAGGAGAAGTTTGAACCGTATGCAGAAGCAGATAGGGAGCCAGTGAAGCGACTTGAGGGCTAACGTGAGTATAGCGACTGGCGGAATATAAGACGCGCAGCAGAGTTTTGGACAGATTGAAGGGGAGATAGATGGCTGAGCGGGAGACCAGCGAGAAGCAAATTGCAGTAGTCTAGGCGAGAGGTGATAAGGGTGTGGGTAAGGGTTTTGGTAAGAGGAAGAACACACCCGATATCACAGTAATCAAAGAAAATATACACTTGGATTTTGGTGTGGAACACATATTCTAAGAAGGGTGATCCACACCAAACACTTTTAATAGAATAGCATTTAGTGCCGAGCCCCATGTCCATCTTTGAATACGAGGACTTATGCCTGCTGAAACTTGGTGTAAATTCTCATGCCTAACTGTAGACAGTCGGGCATGCAAATGACCCTATTCTATAACACTGCAACTAAATTTTGGGAAAACTCAGGTCATCTGCCCATGCCCCTCCTGTGGTCATGCCCCCTATTGAGTTGCGTGAGGCAATTTAGGTGAATTGTATTATTGAATAACGTGTAGGCAGATCTACAGGCAAATCCCATGTTTGATCTTCAGTTTTTCCATAGCCATTTGGTTACCTGGTCTGACCACCTTGTGGTTCAATTCACTATTCACTTGTCCAATTTGCATATGCTTCCTCAAATTCCCTGGCATTCATCTAAGCATTCCTTCCCAGAAGATCTCTCTGTGCTCCCCCCATGGATTCTCATTTTCTGCCTGGCTTTATTACACTACCTTTATCAGAACAGTCTGCAATATGGAATATGATTCTCTCTGCAGGTTATGACAAGCTAGCTCCTCCGGTAACTTCGGCTAAAGTTAAATCCTGTAGACAGCCCTGGTACCATAGTGGCTTGCGCTTGCTTAAACATCAATTGAGGCAAGTTGAACATCAGTGGAAGAAATCTAAAAAGCTCTCAGATTTGCATCTCTGTCTTGATAGGTACCAACAGTTTAATTATCATCTCAAGGAAGCTAAACAAGCATATTTTTAGGCAAGAATCGTTAAATCCACAAATCCAGCTAGGGAACTCCACTTCATCTTTGGTTCTTTGGTCCGTAATAATTCTCCTCATCAAAACCTGACCTCTATTCTTTCTCCTAATGCTCTGGTTGACTTCTTTGTTGAAACGATCCAGAACCTACGTCATCTTTTCTTTGCTCCTTTACCTCTCTCACCTTCCAGTCCAAGTACCCTCAACCCTAATGATTCACCTGTATCCAATTCTGCTCTCTGCATTTTGAGCCATGTTTCATCCTCAGACATCAGTTTCCCTGGGCAAAGCACTAACTTCCATGAGAATCACTTTCTGCTCTTTGGATCCACTACCATCATCCTGGATCAAATTATCCAACCTGCACTTCAATAGTGAACTCAAACTTGACTACCGGGCAAGTCCTTCCTGAGCAGAAAATTGCTGTGTCTGATCAATTTTAAAGAAATCGACCCTTGATCCATCTCTCCCTCTTAATTTAGGCCTGTATCTAATTTGTGTTTTATATCCAAGGTTGTAGAGAATGTCGTCTTTCTACAGCTCAGCCAATTTGTAGAAAGAAAGCTCATTTTGCACCCCCAACAATCAGGCTTCTGTATAGCTTACAGCACCGAAACTATTCTAGCATCCATTCTCATCTAGGTAGCCATCACATTACCTTGGCATTTTCGCTTGACCTCTCTGTGGTGTTTGACTTGGTAGACCATACCTTACTGCTCTCTCAGCTCCACTCTTTGGGGGTTACTGGTGCCATTCTACACTAGTTTAAATCATTCCTGAATGATCGCTTTTTCCGTGTTACCTCCAATCATTCAACCTCAGCTGATAAGCCTTTAACCTGTTGAGTGACACATGGTTCTATACTCGCTCCTCTTCTGTTTAACATTTTCTTAAGTTCTCTTGCTACTCTTCTTCAAGACTTCAATATCTCCTTCCATATTCTTCAAGACTTCAATATCTCCTTCCATATGTATGCAGATGATTTCCTGTTACTCTACAAAGTTAGTCCACTTAATCTAGACTTGTTGCCTCTCCAGTGCTGCTCAAGAGCTGTTGCTTGGTGGCTCTCAGACCAACATCTTGTTTTAAACCATAACAAGATGGTAGCCTGCTGGCTATCCAGTCATCTTATGTCCCCCACTGATTCACTGTCTCTGTTTGATACTGCAATTTCTCCAGTCTCTAGCTTTCGGTACCTAGGAATGCTACTTGATTCCAACCTCTCGAACCACAGGTATCTGCCCTATATAAGTCACAGTTTTTTCTTTTGCGGCAGTTATGATCAGTCCACTTGCTCTTTGATCACAATACATTTCACTCATTAATTTTATCCCTGTTTATGACAAGACTAGATTACTACAACATCATTTATTTGGAAATTTCTAAGCCTGTGCTTAAGAGGCTCCAGACACAAAACACAGCCATCTGCCTCCGTTGTCACCTGCAGAAATTCGACCATATCACACCTGTCTTAAAGGACCATCATTGGTTACCTGTTGCATTTTGCATCCAGTTTAAAACCCTGCTCCTGATTTTCAAAGCCTATGGTCAAGGCACACCATCTTATCTGTCAACTCTATTTCCTCCTCCTCAGTGTGGGTCCTGTGCTCTGACAATGACCACCGCTTGATTTTGCCAGGGACCCGCCTGGCTCAAATGGAGATAGCCCGTCATGGCGCTTTTTACTTTGTTGCGCCTTACTAATGGAATTCTATGCCCCTAATTTTGTGTAGTGAACCTGTGGTAAGGAAATTCAGATCATCACTCAAAGCCTAGCTGTTTCAACAGGCCTATGCATACAAGTGATGCTCGGCGCAGTGCGGGTGCTAGTACCTGAGTGAGAGGACGCAACTTTTGGTTATGTATGTTCTTGTGTGTCTGCATTTCTTTCCTATAAATTATTGTAGCTCTTTTCTTTTGCTCATTTATGTTTCATTAATTTTTTAACGACTTGGCCCTGGCCAACAGATGAAGCAGTATATCAAGACTTGAATAAATAAATAAATAGTGCCAATTAATGTCAATAATTGATTAACAGCTTGTTAACTAATTAGTCTGAGCATGGATTTGGGATCCATACCCAAAATTGGGTGTCCAAATTTGATCACCATTTACTGAGTCTGGGGCTAAGTGCTTAATGCAATGTAGTAAAAGAATTTGTTTCTCACGCTTTGGGGACAGGCACAGAAATTAGCTGTTTTACAACACACCGTTGCAAAATTTAGAAACCTGTTAAGCAATGATCCTGAGTTCTGCATGAATTGTGACTTGGGTGACAGACAAAATAATGCGTTTGCCTTTACACTCATAGACCCCCATTCTTAAACCCCCATAGTTTCCATCGAGAATAAATAAAAACATCTATTTGTAGGTCATAAGTACATAAGTACATAAGTACATAAGTAGTGCCATACTGGGAAAGACCAAAGGTCCATCTAGCCCAGCATCCTGTCACCGACAGTGGCCAATCCAGGTCAAGGGCACCTGGCACGCTCCCCAAACGTAAAAACATTCCAGACAAGTTATACCTAAAAATGAGGAATTTTTCCAGTCCATTTAATAGCGGTCTATGGACTTGTCCTTTAGGAATCTATCTAACCCCTTTTTAAACTCCGTCAAGCTAACCGCCCGTACCACGTTCTCCGGCAATGAATTCCAGAGTCTAATTACACGTTGGGTGAAGAAAAATTTTCTCCGATTCGTTTTAAATTTACCACACTGTAGCTTCAACTCATGCCCTCTAGTCCTAGTATTTTTGGATAGCGTGAACAGTCGCTTCACATCCACCCGATCCATTCCACTCATTATTTTATACACTTCTATCATATCTCCCCTCAGCCGTCTCTTCTCCAAGCTGAAAAGCCCTAGCCTTCTCAGCCTCTCTTCATAGGAAAGTCGTCCCATCCCCACTATCATTTTCGTCGCCCTTCGCTGTACCTTTTCCAATTCTACTATATCTTTTTTGAGATACGGAGACCAGTACTGAACACAATACTCCAGGTGCGGTCGCACCATGGAGCGATACAACGGCATTATAACATCCGCACACCTGGACTCCATACCCTTCTTAATAACACCCAACATTCTATTCGCTTTCCTAGCCGCAGCAGCACACTGAGCAGAAGGTTTCAGCGTATCATCGACGACGACACCCAGATCCCTTTCTTGATCCGTAACTCCTAACGCGGAACCTTGCAAGACGTAGCTATAATTCGGGTTCCTCTTACCCACATGCATCACTTTGCACTTGTCAACATTGAACTTCATCTGCCACTTGCACGCCCATTCTCCCAGTCTCGCAAGGTCCTCCTGTAATCGTTCACATTCCTCCTGCGACTTGACGACCCTGAATAATTTTGTGTCATCGGCGAATTTAATTACCTCACTAGTTATTCCCATCTCTAGGTCATTTATAAATACATTAAAAAGCAACGGACCCAGCACAGACCCCTGCGGGACCCCACTAACTACCCTCCTCCACTGAGAATACTGGCCACGCAATCCTACTCTCTGCTTCCTATCTTTCAACCAGTTCTTAATCCATAATAATACCCTACCTCCGATTCCATGACTCTGCAATTTCTTCAGGAGTCTTTCGTGCGGCACTTTGTCAAACGCCTTCTGAAAATCCAGATATACAATATCAACCGGCTCCCCATTGTCCACATGTTTGCTTACCCCCTCAAAAAAATGCATTAGATTGGTGAGGCAAGACTTCCCTTCACTAAATCCGTGCTGACTTTGTCTCATCAGTCCATGTTTTTGTATATGCTCTGCAATTTTATTCTTAATAATAGCCTCCACCATCTTGCCCGGCACCGACGTCAGACTCACCGGTCTATAATTTCCCGGATCTCCTCTGGAACCTTTCTTAAAAATCGGAGTAAACATTGGCTACCCTCCAGTCTTCCGGTATTACACTCGATTTTAGGGACAGATTGCATATTTCTAACAGTAGCTCCGCAAGTTCATTTTTTAGTTCTATTAATACTCTGGGATGAATACCATCAGGTCCCGGTGATTTACTACTCTTCAGCTTGCTGAACTGACCCATTACATCCTCCAAGGTTACAGAGAATTTGTTTAGTTTCTCCGACTCCCCCGCTTCAAATATTCTTTCCGGCACCGGTGTCCCCCCCAAATCCTCCTCGGTGAAGACCGAAGCAAAGAATTCATTTAATTTCTCCGCTACGGCTTTGTCCTCCTTGATCGCCCCTTTAACACCATTTTCGTCCAGCGGCCCAACCGACTCTTTGGCCGGTTTCCTGCTTTTAATGTATCTAAAAAGTTTTTACTATGTATTTTTGCTTCCAACGCTAATTTCTTCTCAAAGTCCTTTTTTGCCCTCCTTATCTCCGCTTTGCATTTGGCTTGGCATTCCTTATGATCTATCCTGTTACTTTCAGTTGGTTCTCTTCTCCACTTTCTGAAGGATTGTTTTTTGGCTCTAATGATTTCCTTTATCTTACTGTTTAGCCACGCCGGCTGACGTTTAGTCTTTTTTCCCTTTTTTCTAATACGTGGAATATATTTGTCCTGAACCTCCAGGATGGTGTTTTTAAACAGCATCCACGCCTGATGCAAGTTTTTTACTCTGCGAGCTGCTCCTTTCAGTCTTTTTTTCACCATTTTTCTCATTTTGTCGTAATCACCTTTTCTATAGTTAAACGCTAGCGTACTTGATTTCCTAGTTTCACTTCCTTCAATGCCAATATCAAAACCGATCATATTATGATCACTGTTATCAAGCGGCCCTCGTATCGTTACCCCCTGCACTAGATCATGAGCACCACTAAGGACTAAGTCTAGTATTTTTCCTTCTCTTGTCGGCTCCTGAACTAGCTGTTCCATGAAGCTGTCCTTGATTTCATCAAGAAATCTTATGTCCCTTGCGTGTACAGATGTTACATTACCCCAGTCTATATGCGGGTAATTGAAATCCCCCATTATTATTGTGTTGCCCAGTTTGTTTGCGTCCCTGATTTCCTTTAACATTTCCGCATCCGTCTGTTCGTCCTGGCCAGGCGGACGGTAGTACACTCCTATCACTATCCTTTTCCCCTTTGCACATGGAATTTCAATCCACAGTGATTCCAAGGAGTGTTTTGCTTCCTGCAGAATTTTCAATCTATTTGATTCAAGGCTCTCGTTAATATACAATGCTACCCCTCCACCAATCCGATTCACCCTATCACTACGATATAATTTGTACCCCGGTATGACAGTGTCCCACTGGTTATCCTCCTTCCACCAGGTCTCAGAGATGCCTATTATATCTAATTTTTCATTTAGTGCAATATATTCTAACTCCCCCATCTTATTTCTTAGGCTCCTGGCATTCGCATATAGACATTTCAAACTATGTTTGTTGTTCCTAAGTACATCATGCTTAGTACTTGACAGTATTAATTGGCAATCTTTTGTCTGATTTTTATTGTTATTTAAAGATACCCGATCTACTACAATCTCTTTTGCAACCTCACTATCAGGATACTGTATCTTCCCTGTTATGGTGATATCTTTGAAAGATACCTTATCCCGAACCATGCTCTTTTGAGCGACTGTCGGCCTTCCCCCCATTTCTAGTTTAAAAGCTGCTCTATCTCCTTCTTAAACGCCGATGCCAGCAGCCTGGTCCCACTCTGGTTAAGATGGAGCCCATCCTTTCGGAATAGGCTCCCCCTTCCCCAGAATGTTGCCCAGTTCCTAACAAATCTAAAGCCCTCCTCCCTGCACCATCGTCTCATCCACGCATTGAGACTCTGGAGCTCTGCCTGTCTCTTGGGCCCTGCGCGTGGCACAGGTAGCATTTCAGAAAATGCTACCCTGGAGGATCTGGATTTCAGCTTTCTACCTAAGAGCCTAAATTTTGCTTCCAGAACCTCTCTCCCACATTTTCCTATGTCATTGGTACCCACATGTACCAAGACAGCGGACTCCTCCCCAGCACTATCTAGAATCCTATCTAGGTGACACGTGAGGTCCGCCACCTTCGCACCAGGCAGGCAAGTCACCAGGCGATCCTCATGTCCACCAGCCACCCAGCTATCTATATGCCTAATGATCGAATCACCAAGTACAACAGCTGTCCTAACCTTTCCCTCCCGGGCAACATTTGGAGATATATCCTCGGTGCGAAAGGTCATTAATACTAATCAGCGCACGGTAATGTAGATGCGCTAACTGATTAGGATAGGCACGCCCACTCTCTCCCTGACATGCCCCTCAACAAAAAAATGTAAAATGTTTTTAGAGTGGGTAGTGTGCCCACATTTAGAACTTCTGCAGGTTGCCTGAGCACATCCTGTGATAGGCGTTTTTCAGCGCGCCTGCTAATGTTTTTTGGCGTTTAGTAAACAGCCCCTTTAAGTTATCGTGTTCTGGAAATTACACATATAGTGCAACCCTCCCCCTCTCTGCCCAAAGTACATCCATGTGTATGCCCACCTGTAAATATGCACTACCACAGATATTATGTGTTGATAGAATGGTTCATAGACACATATTCAGCTTATATGACACACACATATTTTAAAATTTGTTTTTATTTATACAATCTTATATCCCACTGTTATCCAAAAACAAGTTTCAGTTCAATGTGGCTTACAGTTGATGGGATCGGGGTTACAAATTAGCTGAGGGATTAGGATGGGTCAGGACATTAGGCGTTGGTGAGTTCTTAGTGGCGTTTGAGATTAGTCATACACTTTCTTGAAAAGATACGTTTTTCAGTTCCTTTCTGAAATGGAGATAGTTGTTGATGCTTCTTATAGTCTTGGGGATTGAGTTCCACCATTTTGACCCTAGGTAGTTGAACCCGGCTGTGCAGATTGATTTGTAGAGGATGTTGCTGCAGTTGGGTAGGTGTAGTAATAAATAGTTTCTGGTTCCTGGGTTTGCATTTCTCGATGATAAGTAAAAAATCGATTTACTTCTACTCGTTCTACACCACTCAGGATTTTGTAGACATCAATCATATCTCCCCTCATCCATCTCTTTTCCAAGCTGAAGAGCCCTAACCTCTTTAGCCTTTCCCCATACAAGAGGAGTTCCATCCCCTTTCTTTCTTTGTTTGCTCGTCTTTGAACCTTTTCTAATTTCAGTATATCTTTTTTGAGATACAGCAACAAGAACTGAATGCAATACTCAAGGTGCAGAAGATTTCAGCGTATTATCTACAACGACACCCAGATCTTTTTCTTGAGCACTGACCCCCAAAGTGGACCCTAGCATCAGGTAACTATGATTTGGATTATTCTTTCTAATGTGCATCACCTTGCATTTGTCCACATTAAATTTCATCTGCCATTTGGACGCACAGTCTTTCAATTTCCTAAGGTCTTCCGGCAATGTTTCACAGTCCGCACATGAATAGTTTTGTATCATCTGCAAATTTGATGACCTTACTCGTTGTTCCGATTTATATATCATTTATAAATATGTTAAACAGTATCGGTGTCAGTCCAGTCCGGTACTATTCAACATATTTATAAATGATATGGAAATCAGAACGATGAATGCCCCCCCCCCCCAGGCAACCCCACCACCACCACTGCTGCTCTTCCCCGGCCACTGCCACTTTTCTCCCATCCCTTCCTCCTCCCCGCTGGTCTCACCTACAGCTTCCTGCAGCCAACAGCGATTTACAGTCAGATGACATCTCCGTGGCCTTCCTTCTACAGTATCCCGCGGTGCTCTCGGCCTCTCTCTACTGCAACTTCTTGTTTTGACACTAAACAGGAAGTTTCAGCAGAAAGAGGCCAAGGGAACCATGGGATGCAGCAAAAGGAAGGCCACAGAAGTGGCCTCTCATTGTGAGTCACTGCCAGCTGCAGGATCCTGTAGGTGAGACCTGCGGGAAGGAGGAGAATTTTTACTCTGCAGGGACAAAACTTTTTACCATTCCCGCGGGGTGGTAAAAAGTTTTATTCCTGTATCCATGGTGATTGTCAGCGCTTCTAGTACTGGGCCCTCCTTAGAGGCTGGGCCTGGGGAATATCACCCCCCTCTGCCCACCCTCTCAGTAGCCCTGCTTGTGTGCCATGACCCTGATTATCACATTAACGCAATCACCCAGGACCCGACACACAAGAACAGGAGACAGACCGAGGGAGCAGAACCTTCTGGTGCCAGGCCCAAGGAATCTTGCCCCGCTGCCCCTCACCGTTGGCAGCCCTGCCACTCAACACATTTGTACTAATAAGATGTACCTTGCCTTTGTTCATTTTTTAAAACTGTGTCCATCTGCAGTTGGACTGGAGATAAGATGGCCAGGTTTCCAAGAAACTTGCGCAGTCACTTGCACTAAAGACTCAAGAAAAATTCAAGCCAGCTTAGAGTTACCTTCTGGACCCCCTTCTAAAATCCAGCAATAGCCATTATGAATGTATAGATGCAATTTCCAAAATGTCTAAAGCAGATAGAAATAATACAGTACGAATAATATCGCTAAAGTGCAGTGTACAGAGGGATCTAAGACTCCAGCAAGGGTTATGAAAGCTCTGTTTCATAAATTTCAGATGCAGTCTTTATTAGCAGGTAATACACAGAAAGTTACCATGACAACAGATACGAGGTAAGTGCTATATAGTTCTCATTTTAATTTTGTCTATAGCGCACGGTGCTTGAGTGCTGAGATTCAAAGTGCTGTTTTAAGAATAAAAACAAAAATGTTCAAACCACTGAACAAACTACGGGGCTCTTTTGCTATGTTGCAGTAAGCGCTACTGCTGGAAGCACTCAGGTGTCCTGTGGTAACTGCCAAATTGGTATGCGCTAACCGCATGCTAAAAAGACTTTGGGGGCCCTTTTACTAAGCCGTGTAAACGTCTCTGCGTGCCCAAAGTGCACCAAAACGGAGTTACCGCCCGGCTACCGCGTGGCTCTTGCGGTAATTTAATTTTTGGCGCGCATCTGATATGCACGTCCGAAAAATAATTTTTATTTTCGGACGCACATATTGGACGCGTGCCAAGTGGCATTTGACGCACGTAGGTCATTACCGCCCAGTTACCTCGTGAGACTTTACCGCTAGGTCAATGGCTGACAGTTAAATTCTCAGACCCAAAATGGACACGCACCAATTTTGATCTTGCTGCACATCCATTTTAGGTCAAAATTTTAAAAAGGACATTTTTTGCAGGTGCGCTGAAAAATGGTTCTGCGCGCGCCCAAAACATGCGTCTACACTACCGCAGGAAAACAAAAAGCAGAGCGGAGAACCAAAAGCAATGGACACAAAAAGTGAGGACGAGTTGAAGAGGAAATCCAAAAAAACCTTTATTAATGATAAAATGACGACCCAACACGGCCGTGTTTCAGCATCAAAGCCTGCATCAGGGGTCAAACAAATCTTTTTAAGTTGGTCATTGAATAAAAGACCAAGGGAAATGTGGATGTAGGACTTCCTTAAAACACAAGAATTAAGCAGTCAACTGTGAAGCGCTTTGACGGCAATACACATAAACGACGTGTCGGGTCGTCATTTTATCATTATTAAAGGTTTTTTTGATTTCCTCTTTAACTCGTCCTCACTTTTTTGTGTCCATTGCGTCTACACTACCGCAGCCCATTTTTCAGCGCACCTTAGTAAAAGGACCTCTTCATATTTTTTTCTTGGAGGGGCATGTCAGGGAAGTGGAGCGTGGGTTTTCCTGCACTAATCAGTTCGCAAAACAGGTGTTAATAAGTGCTCACGCAGTAATTTTAAAAAATTGTATATACTATCCCACTGGTTTCCCGGAGAATTGTTTTTGCAGAGTTGTTGTTACCAAACTGTTACATTTGCTCTTCATCTTGAAAAGGAGATTTCTTAAAGACTCTGACACCTACTGGACCAAGGCTACCCAATTATAATTGATTCTTTGACTCCTGAGGCAGGCCAACATGCCGAAACACGGCCGTGTTGGGTCACTTTATATGACTATTACAATAAAATTCAATTGTTTTGGAATCCTCCTTGCATTTGCCTCACATTTTTTGGTTAACATTAGCATATGGCTATTAAGAGAACAAAATTTTAAAGTGAATTTTAAAGTGAATTTTAAAGTGAGTGGGAAAAAGTGCGGGGTACAAATGTAACAAAAAAAAAAAATCGGCCATTTTACTACTGTGGTCAAAAATGGCCTTAGCAGGAGGGAAAGACCTGCACAAGGGCACACTAAGGCCACTTTTTACCTCAGCTTAGTATAAGAGCCCCTTGGGGTGGAGTTCATAAAGCAGCATTGGGGCTTTAGTCACGTTAATTGACCCTTAACGTGACTTAAACAGCCATAATGCCATTTTTCTAAAAATACCACGGTGATATTTAAATTGTCACGGGTTAGTGATCAATGAGATGCAAACTATGCAAATGTATGTTTATGTTTTGCATCTTATTACAATGGACAAGAAAGGGAAGACTGCGCAAGGAGGATCTTGGGAAGTCTTTAATGTCAACAGCTGTTGACATTAAAGCTTCTTGAGATCCTCTTTGCGCAGTCCTCCCTTTCTTGTCCATTGCTTTTGCTGCACGTGAG
Source organism: Microcaecilia unicolor (assembly GCF_901765095.1). Classification (NCBI taxonomy): domain Eukaryota; kingdom Metazoa; phylum Chordata; class Amphibia; order Gymnophiona; family Siphonopidae; genus Microcaecilia; species Microcaecilia unicolor. The sequence continues at coordinate 325,089,689 of NC_044036.1, read as the reverse complement.
GGTTTTTCCTCCTTCTTTTTGTTTTCCTGTTGCATCTTATTACTACGCAAATACCCTAACACGACTTCTGGTGATACATTGCAAATCATGTTAAGGCCCCAAACCATGGTAAAATAACCCCAGCTTTTTGCTGGAGTTATTTTGCCATCTAGGAGCATCAGGCCGCAAAACAGCAGCCCGATGTTCCCGGGCCAGTAGCTGAGGGGGATCTTCGGGCAAGAGCGATGCCCGGTTGCTCCAGCCCTGTACAGCGTTGCCTTCAAAATGGCACCCCTGGTGGTTGGCTCACAGTACCACTGCTAAGGGTCATATTCTGAAGAGTGTCCCCAGACCCCAGAAGAGCCCTGGAACCTGGAAGACCTCCCAGACCACAGAAGACCCCTTGGATCCCCAGAGAACCTCCCCCCCCACCATGGACCACCAATGCAACATTTTAGATGGGAGGGAGTGGGGGGCCTCAACTCCTGGAGGGGTGCTTGAGTGAGGGGAGGCCAGAAGTCTAGGGGAACCCTGAGCTACTAGCCTAGGAGCACCGCCGGCCCAACGCAGCCATCAGTGATAGTTCTGCCCCGAGAGTGCCATTTCCGGGAAGAAAAGAAATCGCTGCCCATTTAATGCCAGATTAGTGTGGGAGCCCTTATCACCACCTCAATGGGTGGCAGTAAGGGCTCTCTGTCGCATGGCCACATGTAACGTTCTCGTACCGCATAGCCATGTGTGCCTTGGGGTCTTTTTAGCCACTGTGGTTAAAAGGGCCTTGGCGCATGGGAAAAACAGCCTCCGCCGCTAGCGCAGGGCCTTTTTTTCCGCAGCTTGGTAAAAGGACCCCTTAATTTGAAAGAAGCCTTCACTGTATTTCTTGAGCAAGTGATTTAACTTATAATGTTATGTTTAAACCAGGGGCGTAGCTACGTGGGGCCATGGGGGCCTGGGCTCCCGTAGATTTAGCCCTGGACCCCCCTGAGGACGACCGTCTCAACCTCCCCTCCCGCCGTCAACCCGCCGTCTGCTACCTTTGCAGGATGTCAGACTCAGAAACAGAACGAAGGAAGAAGAGGACCTCGGCTGGCGGGGGTTGGGGTCCCCTGCCAGCAAAGGTAGGCGACGGCGACGGTGGGGGAGGGTTGACGGCGGGGGAGGGGGGTCGGCAATGGCGGGGGGGGGGGTCGGCAGCGCCGGGGGGGCTAAAATGTGTCCCCTCACCTCGGGCTCTGGACCCCCTTCCCGCCGAAGTCTGGCTACGCCCCTGGTTTAAAAATTAGTGGATTTGTTTCAGCTGTTTTATCCTAGAGATTCAAAATGAAAGAAAAACCTTAGGGGCCTTTTTACTACGCTACGGTAACAAGTAACCTGCAATAGTGTGGGAGCGTGAAATTGGGCCATTTTTACCGCGGCGGGTAAAATGGCCTTTTTAAAATGGGGCAGTAAATGGCTGTGAAGTAATATTAAAAGTAGAACGCGACTATTTACTGCCTGAGCCCTACCGGCCACCTATTCCCTTAGCGGTAATCAGGCTGTGCACAGCAACGTGGCCATGCTGCCGATTACCACTGGGAACGCCCTCCGTGGTAGAAAAAATTGAAAATTATTTTCTGCTGTGGGAAGCAGCGCATGCCAACCGAATTATCACTGGGTGCTCGAACTACCCTGGCAGTAGTGTCGATTTTGGCACATGCTACCTACTCGGTAGCCCTACCTCAGGTTAGTAAAAGAGCCCCTCAGACATTCATCCATTCTTTACTGATTTCCAGTAAGCGCATTTTACTTTTCAAGACTGAAGACATTTACCCCCCGTTTACTAAGGGGTCCTTTTACAAAGGTGCGCTAAAAAATGGCTTGTAGTAGTGTAAGCACAGGTTTTGGGCGCGCACCAATCCATTTTTTTAGCGTGCCTGTAAAAAAACATCTCTCTTTTTTTGCCGAAAATGGACGTGCGGCACAATGAAAATTGTTGCGCGTCCGTATTGGGTCTGAGACCTTACCACCAGCCATAGACCTAGCGGTAAAGAATCTGGGCAGTAATGACCTATGTGCATCAAGTGCCACTTGGTGCTCGCCCGTTGCACGCGCCAGAAAATAAAAAAATATTTTTCAGATGCGCCTAGCAGACGCACGCCAAAATTGAAATTACCGTAAGAGCCACACAGTAACCGGGAGGTAACTCCAATTTGGCGTGCATAGGCACCTTTGTGGCTTAGTAAAAGGGGCCCTAAGTCACGTTAGTGGCTGCTGTGCGCTAATGCCGAGACAGTCCATTCACTTTGAAAGGGCTGTCGGCTTTGCCATGCATAAGTACATAAGTAATGCCATACTGGGAAAAGACCAAGGGTCCATCGGGCCCAGCGTCCTGTCCACGACAGCGGCCAATCCAGGCCAAGGGCACCTGGCAAGCTTCCCAAACATACAAACATTCTATACATGTTATTCCTGGAATTGTGGATGTTTCCCAAATCCATTTAGTAGCGATTTATGGACTTGTCCTTTAGGAAACCGTCTAACCCCTTTTTAAACTCTGCCAAGCTAACCGCCTTCACCACGTTCTCCGGCAACGAATTCCAGAGTTTAATTATGCGTTGGGTGAAGAAAATATTTCTCCGATTTGTTTTATATTTACTACACTGTAGTTTCATCGCATGCCCCCTAGTCCTAGTATTTTTGGAAAGCGTGAACAGAAGTTTCACATTCACCTGTTCCACTCCACTCATTATGGCTTAGTAAACAGGGGGGGGGGGGGGCTAACTTTTAACACCTTTCTATTTTCTGTCACTTATGTTGCATTTCCTTGCACTGCCCCCTAGAACAATAGGGTATTGGTTTGCTCAGTGAGTCACTTTTGATCCTCAGTTACCAGACTAGTTACAATCATTGCTCTTCAGCACTGTAAGAATACAGTACTTCCCACCTGCGAAGGCTTAATATTTTATGGGTTGTTGTTTTCTCTCTAAGCAATGGCATTATTAATTGAATTGCAGATGAGAAGAAACAGGAAGTTACGCAGCTGTCTACTCAATAGGAACTAGACTGCTATCATTTGTAAAATAATGTCTGCAGGTTTTATTATTCCTCTGTGTTGTGGCTTAACTGCAGACTTATTCCTCTGGCATTTGTTATCATTCAAAGTTATTATACAGGAAGACCAGTGGTGTGCTGAAGCGGGCTCTCACAGGCTCGCAAGAGCCGTTTGTTAAGTTTTTTAGAATTTTGGGAGCCGGTTGTTAAAGTAGGCCTCCCCATGGCTACTTTAACAACTGACTTCCAAAATGTGGGCTTGGGCCCCCTCCTGAATTCTCTTTTACTTTGCTGGCAGTGATGTTGGCCCCACTAGCTAAGTAAATAGACAGCTGCTGCTCCCTGCTCCTTGTTTCTGACTCTGAGCATCAGGCTGGGACTTTTCATGCAAGCGCAAGAAGGTTCCATCATGCTGCTCAGAGCCAGAAACAAGCAGCAGAGAATGGTGGCAGTCCATTTATTGGCTGGTGGAGCTCGGCAAAGGTATGCCTAGCGTGCCTGCACAAGGGAGGGGAGAGAGAGGCATGTATTCCCCCTCCCCCAAAAAAATTTCAGAGCCGGCTATGCCAGGAGAGAGAGCCTGTTGTTAAAATTTTACCTGCACACCCCTGAGGAAGACTCACCAATGTGAAAACGGTATCCCTGAATGAGAGCGATCCTTTTGGTTCATTATTGAAGTATTTTTTTTTTTCAGAGACATGGTTTTTAGCCTGGTTTCCTCTGATATCCGAGGACCAGCTTGTGCCATTATAAAACTGATATTATAGGCTTTCCCCCATGTTTACCATTATCCTACTTTGAACTTTGCTTTTGACATGTTTTGATAATGGTCTTAATGTTTCTGCTTCAATACTAAGTGCTCATGGGTAAGGCTCCTTTTCTTACTAAGCCAAAGTCATGCTCTGAATTGGGAAAAGTCAAATCCAGCTCCTAAAGCAAGTATGGCAGTGAAATAATTTTTTGTACCCCTACCCCACCCCCCACAGAGTACACTAAGAGGGGCATAATTGAAAGGGGTGCCCAAGTTTTCCTGAGGACGTCTTTGCAGGACGTCCCGGCGAAGGGGCGGAGAAACCAGTATTATCGAAACAAGATGGGTGTCCATCTTTCATTTCGATAATACGGTCGGGGACGCCCAAATCTTGACATTTAGGTCGTCCCTAGAGATGGTCGTCCTTAGACTTGGTCGTTTCTGATTTTCGGCGATAATGGAAACTAAGGATGCCCATCTCAGAAACGACCAAATGCAAGCCCTTTAGTCGTGGGAGGAGCCAGCATTCATAGTGCACTGGTCCCCCTGACATGTCAGGACACCAACTGGGCACCCTAGGGGGCACTGCAGTGGACTTCAGAAAAACTACCTTACCTTGTGCGTTGAGCCCCCCCCAAAACCCACTACTCACAACTGTACACCACCACTACATAGCCCTTATGGATGAAGGGGGGCACCTAGATGTGGGTATAGTGGGTTTCTGGTGGGTTTTGGGGGGCTCACATTTACCACCACAAGTGTAACAGGTAGGGGGGGATGGGCCTGGGTCCGCCTGCCTGAAGTGCACTGCACCCACTAAAACTGCTCCAGGGACCTGCATACTGCTGCGATGTACCTGAGTATGACATTTGAGGCTGGCAAAAAATATTTTGAAAAAATATTTTTGAGGGTGGGAGGGGGTTAGTAACCACTGGTCAGTTCGGGCACCTTTTCGTGGCTTGGTCGTAACAAAAAAAGGACCGAGTAAAGTCATCCAAGTGCTCATCAGGGACGCCCTTCTTTTTTCGATTATAGGTTAAGGACGCCCATGTGTTAGACACGCCCAAGTCCCCCCTTCGCTACGCCTCCAACATGCCCCCGGGAACTTTGGTCGTCCCCGCGACAGAAAGCAGTTGGGGATGCCCAAAATCGGCTTTCGATTATGCCGGTTTGGGTGACCCTGGAAGAAGGACGCCCATCTCCCGATTCGTGTCGAAAAATGTGCGTCCTTCTCTTTCGAAAATAAGCCTGTAAGTGGTCTCTGCCAGTAGAAGGTGGACAAGGACCATTTCTTAACCCAGTCCTTGGGACACAGCCAGCCAGTCTGGTTTTCTGGATATCCACAATGAATATGCATGAGATAGATTTCCATATAATAGATATAGTGCATGGAGATTTATCTCATGCATAGTGGTGGATATCTTGAAAGCCAGACTGGTTGGGTGTGGCCTGAATAATGAGTTGAGAATTTCTGGTATAGATACGTGAAGGGTCCCTAAACCACGGTTGCAATCCAATTTGTTTTTTGGAATTTCCAGAACGAATATATATGAAGTATATTTGCATTCTGTAGAACGCAGTGCATACAGCTAGATGTAACTCATATTTACTCTGAGAATCATGAACGTCTCTTATCTAGAGAGTTCTGCTCTGAAGGTATCATGTGGGAAAGGATATCCTGTTGTAATACTCTTGGGGAATTTGAGCCGACTGCCATTGGATTTATGCCCATAGCTCTAACTCAGGACATGCAATGGCATTTTCCATGAAATTTCATGTCATTTCTTAACACACAATGACAGGAAAAAAGCATGTCTTTTTTCATGTTGTTAACAGTGCACTTTATCGCATAGTAATGCGCTTTAATGCTCAATAGGCCACTCCATTGCTCAATAAAGTGCATCATTTTACCAGTTGGCGCATTGCTAAAGAAAAAAACCACCCTCTTCAAAAAGGCTTACCACAATGATCCAACGTAAACCCTTCACCCAGCAACACAGTATGACCAATGACCGTACCGGACAATATACAATCTTCATTACCTTCGACCCTCTATAATTACCTCATTCAAGCACTATGCATCCATGTATTTGTTATCAACCGACCTGGCGATTGCCTTGACGGTACTATGTAAGCCACATTGAGCCTGCGAATAGGTGGGAAAATGCGGGGTACAAATGTAACAAATAATAATAATAATATGGGAACCCTATTACCCTACTGAACCTAGGCCATACTATTGAGCAATGCACACTATTAATGCTCACTATTGATGACACTGCTCCCCAAAATTAAAAAAAAAAAAAAAAAGGCTTGAATTTTTAAACCTAGGGCTACCCATTAGGCTACTCCTCCATTGATGACTCCACCTCAAAATTTTGGTCTGTTTCTTTATTTGGTAATACAAAGATCAAATCCATCGGTGACCCTGTTGGCCTGAAGTTGGCTTAGGTTTTTGTATTTTAAGGGGGTCTTTTACTGAGCCACGATAGCGTTTTTAGCTCACAGTAGAAATCAAACTTGTGGTAAATGCCGAGACTCCTATTATATTCCCATGGGCATCTCGGCATTTACCACCAGCTGATTTCTACTATGAGCTAAAAATGCTACCACGGCTCAGTAAAAGGCCCCGTACATGAGCTACTTTGGTTTTTAAAGCAAGCTGCTGGAAAGTTTTCATGTGAGATGGCAGGAAGGTGGATAAAGCGTCTCTCCGGATCCACATTTTGTCAGGACAGAGTTGGGCTACTCTCTCAGTTGCATACAAACTCGAGTCAGCTTGCACTACAGCAATACAAATAGAGCATTAACATAGGCTGTCACCCTACTGACAAGCTGTGCATTCCTCAAAAGCTGGGAATTTCTAGGCAGCATTTTTTTCTTCTGCAATTACCATGGATTTCCAGTATGACTCATAAAAGATACATTGACAAGATAATGAAAGACTTTTATCCTCTTACATGGCTCTTTAGCAATATAAGAAACAATCAATGGAAACAGGTTAACTTGCTTATGTTCCTTAGGAGGGGCTTGATCTGCTGAAGAGGGGTCTAGTGAGTGGCTAAAATGTCAAAATAGCTTCTGTCATTCTCTGATAACTCTCACAGAGTTGAGCAGCTTAAATGACTTGGTTATTGTTTTTCGAAAAGTCTGTTTATCAACCCCTCCCTAAACTTCCGCGAAACACCTTTCCACGGTGTTATGAATCGGGATCCAAAGGAGTGCCTTCGGACACGGAGGTGTAGGGGGGGTGACAGAAGGCGCAGTTCAAATCTAATTCCCATGACCACAACTTTCTGTCTTCTAGGATGTAAGTGAATCTTTGGCCATTTATGTTCCCACATAAAGTCTACATGAGAGAGAGATAATTTACTTGTGTGTATAGTATTTATGTGAGGCAGTTTAAAGAGAATGAAGAGATTGAAACTGAGACTGAAGAAGTTTAGTGATAGAAATAGTCTTTATTCTCACCGAATGAATCTGCCAGCTGTTACACGTATCAGTCAAATTCTGGGTTCAACCGGCCAGAGCTTCGCCTTCTGAAATTCGTTGGGGAAAGACTCCGACTATAGCTCAGAAGCACAGTCCTTATATAGCATTTGCAGTCCATACAACTCAATTGGAGAAAGACTTTTTTTTCTAATTTTTTTTGCATCTATGAATCATACTTAACCGCAGGTCAGGTGCCCACCTGCCCCTCCTTTCTGAGATTACTTCATAACGCCAATTTCCGTACTTGTAAACATCTTTCCTAATATAGAGAGATCAGTTTCTTTGTATCTTGTGACTCTGGGAGCCATCTTATAAGGACAGACTCCATCTTATGAACCAAACTTTTTACCATTTCTGCCATTAATTCCTTCATCTTAACTCTTACACTGAATTTGAAAGTTGTACCAGGTTTCAATAAGACTCACCAAGCAGTCCTGCTCTTGCAGGCTCTCAGCTATAAGGCCATCATCTGATTTTCAGGCCTAGTCAGTGCTTTTCAGCAGTTTAAGCTATGTAACTTGGCCCACCACTATTCCAGTGGATGGGTCTCAAGCTGGGACACATATTAACATTATATATTTAAAACCTTCACAGCGGTGGACTAATCAAAGACTTATTTGAATCTTAAGAACATACGAATAGTCATATTGGGTCGGACCGATGGTCCATCTGGCCCGGTGTCCTGTCCAGCGGTGGCCAATCCAGGTCACAAGTACCTGACAGAGACCCAAATAGTGGGAACATTCCATGCTATCAATCCCAGGGCAAGCGGTGGCTTCCCCATGTCTGTCTCAATAGCAGACTATAGACCAGGGATTCCCTGTTCTGGAGGCAGGTTTGGGAATATGAATATTCATGAGAGATCTGCATGCAAATCTCTCTCATGAATATTAGTTGTGGATATCCTAAAAATCTGACTGGCTGGGGTGCCTCCTAGACCAGGATTGAGAACCACTGCTGTAGACTTTTCCACTAGGAATTTGTCCAAACCTTTTTTTAAACCCAGAGCTTAACTATTAGTTGAGTGAAAAAATGTTTATTTTAACTTACTCTCTAATTTACTTTATCATTTAGGAACTTCAATGTAATACCAGTTTGTATTCTACTCGACCATTTATGCACCTAATGCAATACCGCTTTGTATTTCTCAATCCAGAAATGGCGATCGCCATTACGGCATAATGTAAGCCACATTGAGCCTGCAAATTGGTGGGAAAATGTGGGATACAAATGCAACAAATAAATAAATAAATAAATGACCACTGCTTTGTGGCTGAAGCATGAGCAAGCCCTATCGTTCCTTGCTCTTCCTTTATTTGATGACATCACAATAGGAGCATGCTCAGTGTGTTTCCTCTGTTTATTTGTAGAGCTGATGATGCTCCCCCCCCCCCCCCCTCAAGAGACTCCAGCTCCTGAGGTACTGCTACTGCAATTACTCACCATTTTTTAAATAATTTATTTATAATTTTTCATTTTACAAGGATCACTTGCAAACAGTAATACAAAGATGACTGTACATTAATACAATATTAGAAGAAAACAATCTCAACTAGATAAATAGACCATATACAATCTTTCTCTTTCTTAGACCACAAAACAAACAGGGAGAGTGAAACAAGACAAGGAGATCAATTAAACAACAGTAAACCAAGAAAATGTGGTATTAACCTGATTATCCCCAGTTATTATTTATCTGAATCATTATTCCACATTGATCATCTGGTTGGCTTCTTCAAACCCAAGACGGTGCATAGTCAATTAATTTCATTGGAAACATACTTATTGTCCAATATTAGTGGAAATAATACACCTGATTTCATTCCCCCCCCCCCTTTTAAAACCAGAAATTATTCAACAATACAAACACTTGAATCTCTGATCCAATTCCCACTGATTAAAGTAATCCCAGTTTCACAGGCTTCACTCCTTTTGAATTAATATACTAAGAGGAATCATTTCAGAGGAAAAAAAAACTTTAGGAGTCATACCCGGAACTCTGGGAAAACAACAATCTCGAAATTAATCATCTGTAATAATATTCATTTTGTTTAAATCTTTCTGGTCCATTAACATTTTCAAAATCTTAACCGTTTCCTATTCCTGTAGAACTTCATTTGCTGTATCAATTTTTCATTCTCAAAGGAATCGACTAGACTATCCATGTGGCTCACTAATAAGATTATATCTGAAGCAAAATTATTTACTACCATCATTAGGTCCTGGCGCGCCTTCCAGATGATATTCAATGTAACCTCCACGGGAGCGAAAAACTCCAAGCTGAGAGTACTCACCATTTTTAGTCAAGCTTGTAGTGGAGACTACACCATCTCGTCTATATTATCATAACTGGGACACAATCCAGTGAAGCTGTATCGGGCATCTGTGGGAGGAGCTGGTCACAAGCAGATGATGTCACTCACCCCCTTTCTAAGAGACGCCAGCTCCTGAGGCGTCACACCGAAGGGGCAGGTCACACCCCTTTATACATCTCTTCGAACGCAACGTTTGGGAGCCACATTGGTTTTCATCATGGTTTTATTTTGTAATGGTTTTAGCAAGGCTTGTGCATTGAAGTTCTTAGGCCTTTGCTTAGCTTCCATCAAGCACTGGGTCTTTATGATTGGCCTTACTGGCCATTTTTAATGGCTATTCAGAAGATATGGCCTTCTCTGGTATGAAAATACTGGTATTACCTATGTTACACCGTATATCAAAATGTAAGAGAGATCATCACTCTGACATCAGGTGGTTAATAGATTGTTCTTCACTGTTTTTTTTTTTAAATCAGAGCAAAACAATTTGGGGGAATAGGCCATATCATAAAAAGCTTGCCTTGTAAACCCTTAGTTAACTCCTGTTCTTATGTGAAGCCTGTGAAAATTGATTTATCTTAGTTTCTTAATAATGAATTAACACCAGTGCCTTCTACTTGAATTTGAATTTATTATTTCTAGTCTGCCTTTATCTGGGGCGGGAGGCAGAGTGCAAAGATACATACATAAAATTAAATAACAGAACACCTAAAAACATAAATTGCAATTACAAAAAACAACCAACGAAATGAAGTTCCAGGAAAGAATCTAGCATTTATGTTAATGTTAGATCTGTGAGTAACAAGTTAATACTGTAAGATGATCTCATTGTCTCATCCAAAGTAGGGTTCATGTTTCTTACTGAAACATGGTTATCGGAGCATGACAGTCCTTCGATCCCTCATTTATGTCCCTTAGGTTATAACAATCTCCACTCTCCTAGATTAGGCAAATGGGATGAGGTTTGTTTAGCTATAATTTACAAGAGGTTTTTTTTTTTTACCTATGGCTAGGTTTGCTCTTGCATGCTTCCACGGCTGGAATTTATAATTTATTATCTTGAAATTATCTATTGGCTTGATGCTAATTTATCAAACCCCTGGCCTTTGGTTTTCTGTAGTATTTTTATTGACGGAAGCAATCTCCCAAGCACTGAGTCAGTTCTGTAGCCCCTTTGTTTACTAATCAGCGCTAGCGGTTGCCATGCAGCAATGCCGGCACAGCCCATTCAAAGTGAATGGGTTGTGTCAGCATTAGCGCGCGGCAGCCGCTAGCACGTTTTAGTGAACAGGGGTAGGTTGGTTATTGCAGGGGATCTAAATTTGCATTTAGAGGATGATGTAGACCCCAATGTTAGTAAGTTTAGATCGTTTTTAAGTTCTTGTGACCTGGCTTTTTCAAGTACGGGACCTACTCATGAAAAGGGTTATACACTTGATTTTTTAGTCTCTTACCCTTAGTTAGTGAGATCAGTTAATTGGTTAGCAGTCCCATGGACTAATCATTTTGAATTAGATTTTATGCTGCATGATTGTTTGACTAGACTGCTATATAAATCACCATCTTCTAAGGGTGAGATTAATGGTGATATTTTCTGGTCTCAGATGGTTGATATGTTGACTTGTAAGCCTTCTGATCCAGTCACCATGAAGTCTCTGTGGCTGTATTAGATAATATTGTTCCTTTGACAACGAAAAAAGTCACAGTAAAAAAACAAACAAACAACACTCTCCTTGGTATACAGAGGAATTACATATCTTAAAACAATCTTGCCATCGCCTAGAGAGGTCTGGCGTAAAAGTAAGGACTTAAATGATAAGTCACTTTGGAAGCTTAAAGTTGAGATTTTATAAAATTCCAGCACCATTTATACCACCTGTATTAAAAATACATTATTTGCCACCATTCACTAAAGGGAATTTGATAAACCTAGAACTGGTTGCAGATGTTTCTTTCGATACCTTGAATTTAACACAGACTCTGAAAGATGATACTGTGGGAGTTACACCAGCAACATTGTTCGTCAACTTTGTCTTAGACCTTGATCATGATTAAATATTAAAGATTTTCTTTCAAATTGTGATTCTCTCTATTTATTTTTAATTGTAAGATAAGAGTATATCCTGATGTGTCTAGAGTTATCCAACACAGGCACCAACAGTTTCTACAGTTCAGGCCACGAATGTTGCAACTTGGTGGTCTTTTTTTGGTTGAATTTTCCATGTAATTAAGTTGAATTCTCTTAAGTATATATTTGGGTTTTTGATCTCCAGCATTTGAAAACGTTTTTGGATTTTAGAACTATGGGCTTTCGTCCCCACTATAGAGCTTCCATCTACATCAACTCTGTAATTTAGGGGTCCTTTTACCAAGCTGCGGTAAAAGGGGGCCTGCGCTAGCATCAGCATGTGCTTTTGACGCGAGCTGAGGTCCTTTTACCGCAGTGGGTAAAAGGCTGTCTTTTTTGCTGGAAAGGAATTGGCTGTGTGGTAAGTGAATCACTTGCTGTGCGGCCATTTCAGGGGGGAACACTTACCGCTACCCATTGAGGTGGCGGTAAGGGGTCCCACGCTAACCCAGCAGTAACCGGGTAGCAATTACCACTGGGTAAGCACTGGTGCTACAAAAATAGAAATATTTTTCTATCACCAGAAATGGCACGAGCTGGAGGTGGGAACTACCACTGGGCCTCATGTGATAACCCGGTAGTAGTTCTGGATTGGTGCGTGGCCGTTGCTGTGAACCAACCCTTTAGTAAAAGGGCTCCTTAGTTAATAAATGTGTCCTTAGTTATGTGGTCCTTCCACACGAACCTTTCTTACTACAATATAACCTTGTATTTGTTTACTCCGGAACAGTGGCGTTCCTAGGCTGGCTGACACCCGGGGCGGATTGGCGATGCGTCCCCCCCCCCCCCCCCCGGGTGTAGCACGACCCCCCCCCCAGTGAAATTACCCCCCCCCCCCCCCAGGTGCAGCGTGACCCCCCCGGGTGCATTTTTACCTGCTGGGGGGGGTGCCGCACGCCTGTTGGCTCCGAGTTCGCTCGTTCCCTGCTGCTCCCTCTGCCCCAGAACAGGAAGTAACCTGTTCCGCGCAGAGGGAGCAGCAGGGAGGGAACGAGCGGACTCAGCCAACAGGCGTGCGGCACCCCCCCCAGCGGCGTGCACCCGGGGCGGACCGCCCCCCCCCCCCCCCCCCCCCTTGGTACGCCACTGCTCCGGAGGCTACATACACCTCTCCAGCACTATGTAAGCCACATTGAGCCTGCAAATAGGTGGGAAAATGTGGGGTACAAATGTAACAAATAAATAAATAATTGGAATTGGAGCTTCCTCCTAGTTGCTGATCTTTAAGATATTTTGGGGGATTTGTGCTTTCCACTTCTTCTCTCTCAGTAGACTGGTAATGCAGTAGGATATATTTGTAGTTTCCTATTGATCATTTTTTCTTTGTATTATTGTTGTTATATTTGATCCAATTCATGTATTTCTGTTACAAGAATGTTTTCTTGGAAGTTTATATGAATGTATAGAAAAATAAATGGGCAACATATGCACACATTATCGTGTCAATAAAGTTTACTGAATCTTGAATAGGAGAGGAGCACTCCATGTTGAAGTTTGGGACATAATTCTATGCTCTTGGTACAGACAACACGCATTATTGAAACATATGCAAGTCTGGGCTACGTTGATGCCAAAGTGTACTGGATTCACTATTTCACAACACTGATGTTTGTTTTGATTTTGAGATGTTCTGAGATGGGCCAATTGGAACAAAAAAGGTTGCCGAGAGATGACAGGCTTAGACTTTACAATGTCTTAAGTTTGCTTGCACAGTTAGCTCTTTCAAAAGAAGACAGAAGTTCATCGAGGTCAACCTTTTCAACTGGGGAAATGTCAAGAAATTCACTTCAATTATTGTAAGATGCACAGAGAAAGGAAATAGAAGCAGAGCACAGTTGCAGAGCACAGCAAAAGAGCAAAGATAATTGGAGTCCTCTACCCTCTCACTGCACACCTAGGCAATGCCATTGTGACCTGTAGCCGTATTGAAGACAGAATAGGCCATATTTTGGTTACATAGAAACAGCTTTTACTTATAAAACTAAAACTTGCTACTAAGAATGGGGCCCTTTTACTAAGGTGTGTAGGTGCCTACGCGCATACAATGTGTCATATTTGAACTACCGCCTTGCTACTGCGTGCTCCGGGCGGTAATTCCATTTTTGATGTGCGTCCAAAACCTGCGGTAGAAAGTTTCTACCGTGTGGCGCTTACCCGGTGGTAATCTGCAGTGTACGCACATTGACGATTACCACCTGGTCAACGCATGAAACTTTACCATTAAGTCAATAGGTGGCGGTAAGGTCTCATGTACAAAATAAGGGGCCCTTTTACAAAGCTGACATTGGTACGTGTTTTTGATGCGTGCTGAGGCCCCTTTTTACCGCAGTGGGTAAAAGGCAGGTTTTTTAAAGAACTGGACGCGTGGCAAGTGAAACCCTTGTCACGCACCCATTTCAGGGTGCTACCCTGGTGGTATCCGGGCAGTGGGTAGCACTGCCTGATTAATGCTGGGAACACTCTGGCGCTAAAAATATTAAAATATTTTTGTAACACTGGAAGTGGCATGTGCCTGGGGGTGTGAACTGCTGCCGGGCTGCTGCGGTAGCCCAGTGTTACTTCCCTTTTAGTGAGCAGTAAGCCCATGTTAGGATGTTATGCTGGTATAGACGGCCCATTTTCTAATTAGATACCGTATGCAAAATTGGACTTTTAAAAAGCCTCATAAGTAGTTTCCCAAGCAAGATGCTCTAGGCGATGGCTGACAGTAATTTTTGGCAGAATCCCTCATTAGTGATGCTATCAGGTGAGCAGTATGAAATGGTGTAGCTTATAAAGCAAGCACGTAATTAAGCACTAAGGAATAAGCCATATGAAAATCTGCACGTGCTGGTTCAGATTATAAAGAAAACGTGAAGGCAGTGTTAGCAGTATATTGAGCTTCAGTATTCTTACAGGAAAATGCTATGTTTTGCCCCATCCTTGGCCACCTTTAAATCTAGACTGAAAGCCCACCTCTTTAACATTGCTTTTGACTCGTAACCACTTGTAACCACTCGCCTCCACCTACCCTCCTCGCCTTCTTCCTGTACACATTAATTGATTTGATTTGCTTACTTTATTTATTTCTTGTCTATTAGATTGTAAGCTCTTTGAGCAGGGACTGTCTTTCTTCTATGTTTGTGCAGCGCTGCGTACGCCTTGTAGCGCTATAGAAATGCTAAATAGTAGTAGTAGTAGTAGATTACTGCCACTTTGTAAAACATCATAAACAGAAATAACTCTTTGAAATCACAAATTTTCCAAATACTACTAATGTCTCACAAATAATGGGTACTATTCTGTTGTCATTGTAAGTTGCTTTAAGTCTTTTTGAAAGAGAGAAGTAAGAATTGAAAACAAAAAGTCAATCTAAAATTTTGAAAATTAAATCTTTATTTGGTGGTGATAGAGCAAGGGAAGGGAAATGGGACTTGATATACTGCCTTTCTGTGGTATTTTGCAACTACATTCAAAGTGGTTTACATATATACACAGGGCCGGTCAAACCCGGTAAGTGGGGTAAGCACCACAGGGGGGCGCCTGCCTTCAAGAGTGCCACCATACCGCGCCGCCCTTGGTGCTTTAAATCTTTAATTTACCTCAGTTCCAGCAGCCGCGTCATTTGAAAGCCCTAAATTGTCTCTAGCCTTCCCTCCCTTCGTTAGTTCGTTCCGCAGTCCCGCCTTCTGACGTCATTTCCTCGCGGGCGGGACTCTGAGGGAACAAACTCACGAAGGAAAGGAAGGCTAGAGACAGGGCAGGGCTTTCAAATGACGTGGCTGCTGGAACGGAGGTAAATTAAAGATTTAAAGTACCAAGGGCGGCGTGGTATGTGGGGGATGGGGCGAAGGAAAATTGCTGGACAGGGGCAGGAGATTGGGGGGGGTGCCAACTCATAGTCTGCTGGGGGGGGGGGGGTGCCAGAGACCCTAGGACCGGCCCTGTATATACAGGTACTTGTTTTGTACCTGAGGCAATGGAGGGTTAAGTGACTTGCCCAGAGTCACAAGGAGCTGTAGTGGGAATTGAACCCAGTTCCCCAGGATCAAAGTCCACTGCACTAACCACTAGGCTACAAAGCATGTTAGAGCTTATGTAGAAAAATATTACATCAATTGTAATAAATCTCAATAGGAATGAGCTCATTATGAGGATGATTATCAAAGTCATTTGTATAGATGATTTATGCACGGAAATGGCTTGTTATAAAATTGCATGGACTTTAAGACCAGGAAAGTATACACATAGGGCTAGTCTCTATACATGATACCCAAAAACTCGACACCAAAAAAAGCTGTATTGGATAAGCTGCACTTAAAGTTAGGCATGGTTTATATAATAGCACTTATGCTCAGGATTCACACCTAACTTTAGGCGTGGTTATCTGCACCAACGGAAATGTGGTGCAAATGTATGCACCTGTATTAGGCACATAGCCACATTATTCTATAGCAACGTGCATTAATTTAAAACAAATAGGAGGGAATATATTTTCACTCAACGAATAGTTAAGCTCTGGAACTCTTTGCCGGACGAGGCGGTAACAGTGGTTAACGTATCTGGGTTTAAAAAAGGTTTGGACAAATTCCTGGAGGAAATGTCCATAGTCTGCTATTGAGACAGACATGGGAAGCAACTGCTTGCCCTGGGATTTGTTGTATGGAATGTTGCTACTCTGAGATTCTGCATGGAATCTTGTCACTCTTTAGGATTCCAGAATATTGCTATTCTTTGAGGTTCTACATGGAATGTTGCTACTCTTTCAGTTTTTGCATGGAATATTGTCACCCTTTAGAATTCCAGAATCTTGCTATTCTTTGGGGTTCTACATGGAATGTTGCCACGATTTGGGTTTCTGCCAGGTACTTGCGACCTGTCTTGGCCACTGTTTGGAAAACAGAATACTGGGCTAGATGGACCATTGGTCTGACTCAGTATGGCTACTCTTAAGTTCTTATGCCCATGACCCTCCTATTTCTGTGCCCCCTTTTTCAGATCACGCAGATCCTGCACCTAAATTTACACACATAAATTCCAATTAAATCTAACGTGCCAATAACCACTCGTAAAAAAGCCAATTATTGGCACTAATAAGCTCGTTATTCAATTAAATTAGGATTGCCACCAGAATGCACAACCCTTTCCCATGAAAGACTGCGAGAACAAGAAATGATTACTACTAAGCATAAAGATAGTTTTTCATTTACAAAAGGCTTTGTGATGTTGAGAAATTTGGCAAGAATATCCCATCACTAATTTACTTCCCTGTTTATTCAAAGGAAACCTTGATGAGGGTCTCTCAGGAAATGTATGACTGCATTTCCCTCAGATGTTACCTAAAGAGACTAACATAATTAAATCATACAATTCTCCTAAATGCAGCACTGTTACACAAGTAGGAACATTTAAACTTGGGGTTTCATTGAGATTATTCACACTGGAACTTATTTTTTTAATAAATGAAATAAAGAAGCTTAGAAACCTTGTATAAAGGACATAGTTTTAGATTCTGAAGGGCTTCGGGTGAGGTAAATTTAAAGTTATGCAGCTGTTTTCCATTGCATATAACCACAGACATCCATGATTTTTGATAAGTATCTTAGCAAGATTAACTGAGGTTTCAAGAGTAAAATCGCAGATTGGGTATTGTACAACGAAGAAAGCAGTTAGACTATGATAACAAGAGGTTGATTATCCAAATCACCATTTATAATATAGAAACTAGAGATGGGCACCCAGAAATATTTCATTTTGTGTTGTTTCCCATGTCAATTAGGGGAATGTTGTTTGGGGGTTCCCCCTCCCTTTGTCATCTTGGGAATTGACACAAAATGAACATTTCTTGGGCCTCTTTCCCATCCACCCAACCCCCACCCCAACCAGGCCTTCTTCATGTGTTCCCCTCTACTCCAAGAGCAGGACCAGAGAACCCCCCCCCCTCCCATCTTAATTATTCACCTGCCCATAACTGCGGCTGTATTCAATATGACAGCTGAACCCTTCACCCTAGTTGGGGGAAGGCTCATGACTGCCATATTGGATGTGGCTACAGTCATAGGCAGGAATGAATGGCATTACTCCTGCTCCAACAGACCCTCACTGGACCACCAGGGATTCAGATAGGACCAGGGAGCATATGGGGAGTGGGAGGGGGACCATGGGCCAGAAGAGGAGCCTTGGATTGAAGGGGGAGCATAGACCACGAAGGGAGGGTCTCTCAATGCCAAACCTGTCATTGACAAACAAAACCCTACCAGTTTTCATTTCCCAACAAGAAATGACGTACAGAAGTTTATTGAGATTTTCTCTGTGTTGTTAATGACTACCCATCCTTAATAGAAACTTATTAACAGTTAAAGGTACATATTCGGTCAGCAGGTGCTTGCTAATCAGATAAGTGCCAATGTGAGAGATATTCAGGGGTACTAATCTCAGCAATATCTGCACAGTGCCGGGCCAGTTCATGGGCAGAGCCAGAGGTCATCCAGTTAGTGGCTATATACAGACTGCTAGCTGAATAACTATCCAAATTAAGTTAGGACAGCCTTTTTGTTATCTGGTTAGTGGTCTAAATAAGGCTGCTAAATGGATTGCAGGTCAGCACAGAAATCAGATATTCAGCCAATATCCAAGTATCAGCACTGAAGGCTGATTATTCCACCCATTCCCTGTTTAATGATGAACTACTTGATTTCTAACTATGCACTGGCTTCCACAAACCACATCCCTCAGGTTTGTTTGCATACACACTGTTTATTAGATGGAAGTTAATTAGTTGTCTTTCCAAACCTAAGCTGAAGACACAGTCAATAGCTCCTTGCCCTCAAAGCCTTGCAATGCAACATAGTAACATACTAAATGATGGCAGATAAAGACCTGAACGGTCCATCCAGTCTACCCAACAGTCATACTCATTAGCAATTCATGATTAAAACCAGCAGTGAATGTGATATAAAATACTTCATCATGGCCTTTCTTTGGAATTTCTGGGACATAGACCGTAAAAGTCCGCTCAACACTGTCCATATGTTCCAGCTGCTGGAATTACCGTCGAAGCCCACCCCAGCCTATCCAAATCCTTTGTGTCATTTGCTTCCTCCAGCACTGCTCTTCTGCCCATTGCTGAGCAGCTGCTTTTCTTCTCAGGTGCACATGCTTGGTTTTGAAACCAAGCATGCCCTGAAAGGAAAAACCGCCGCAGGGGCAGGCAGTCAGCGCTGGACGAAGATGTCTTCTGCTGGCGGGGCCTCAGGATCCCCGCCAGCCAAAGTATTTTAATCTTGTTGTGGCAGCAATCGGGGAGGGGGGGGCGCGGCAGCAGCAGCAGCGATCAGAGGGGGGCAGCAGCGGATGAAGATTGGGGGAGGGCGGCAGTGGCCCTGTCCCGGGCCTAGTTCAGACTCTCGGAAGCCCTGCCAGAAAATCTGACTGACCAGGTGTATCGCAAGGACTCTGTTGACTCTGTGTTCATCTCATGCTTTCTCGAATTCTGAAATTGCTTATTCTCACTCTGAGCTACAAGTCAAGCAGTCATTTGCACAGTTCTCCACTGAGAATAGATAAGACAAATACAACTGAAAGGTTAATTTATTTTTTAAAGACATGTCTGTTTTACAGCAGATATATTATCCTTTAGAATGGGAATCTCTTATTGTCTAGGGTGAAGACAGAATGACATAAACTATGTCAATTGATCCCTTCAATATATTTGTTTGTTTTTTTAGATTCTTGATATCCATCTCATTGACCTGCTCATCAGATTAATTTGTAGGCGGTGTAATTCTGATCCCTTCCCTCCTTACACGCTGCTGATATTGGCGAGTCCATGAGTGGCATGACGGCTTCCCTGAGTGTTTAGGGTATGTGCAATGTGATTGTAACAGAGAGAGTGTGTGAGAGTGTGAGCATGTTGAGAGGAGAGTACAGAGAGGTGGGAATGTGAAGGAGTTGCATGCAATGCATCCTCACTTTAATATTCCCTTATCTCTTGTTTGTCCTGTTTGTCTGTCCTAATTAGATTGTAAGCTCTGTCGAGCAGGGACTGTCTCTTCATGTTCAAATGTACAGCGCTGCGTACGTCTAGTAGCGCTATAGAAATGATAAGTAGTAGTAGTAGTCTTTGGGATTCCGGAATCTTGCTGCTCTTTGGGATTCTGCATGGAATCTTGCTACTCTTTGTCCTTATTAGATTGTAAGCTCTGTCGTGCAGGGACTGTCTCTTCATGTTCAAGAGTACAGCGCTGCGTACGTCTAGTAGTGCTTTAGAAATGATAAGTAGTAGTAGTAGAGTGTGAGTATGTTGAGAGGAGAGTACAGAGAGGTGGGAATGTGGAGGAGTTGGAATATGAGGGTGCGTGTGCAGGAAAGGTGTGGGGTGTGAGAGTGTGAGAGAGAGGTGTGTGTGGGGGGGGGAGGAGGTCATCCTCTCCCTTTCTGCCCAACCCAGGGGACAGAAAGGAGGATGCGAGCAGAGATTGGTTGGTGTTATGTCCCTCCGTGCTTTTGGCTGTGACAGCTTTGTCAATTTATACGATTGCATAAGGTTGGTTGTCCATAGATGCTGTAAAGAGTTGGATATTTCTACATCGAAGGGACTCCTGAGGCAGGCCTATGTGGCCAAAACACGATTCATGTCAAGTCCATTGGATAGTCCTTGAATAAAACTTTTGTTTTGAACTACTAGAGTCCATCATCTTTTGTGTCACCTTCGCTGTGCCTGCTTGCTAGCAGGTATTGCTACCTGGATAAACAGCGCTAACCGAGGCCAATCAGTCAATTTCAGAGCAGTGATGTAGCCAAGGGTGGGCCCGGGTGGGCCTGAGCCCACCCACTTTGGGCTCAGGCCCACCCAGTAGCAGCACACCTATGATGTGGCCGACAGGGGTCCCTAAGCCCCACCAGTCAAACTTCCAACAATTGTCTCTCCTGCATTCCTTGTAAATAGCAGATCTTCACCTGCAGCGGCCCCACAGCCTTCCCTCTGATGTATTTCTGCCTATGCAGAAACAGGAAGTTGCATCAGAGGGAAGGATATGGGGGTCAATATGAGCAGTGTGTATTAGCTGCTGCTCGCTACCGGTGAAAATCTGCTATTTAAGAGGTATGCAGAGGAGGGGGGATGTTTGAGAGATCATATGGCATGCAGGCGAGACAGGAAGAGACCAAATCACTTGGGGGAAAAGGCAGAGTTCTTCTGCCCACCCATCTTGGGCCCAGGCCCACCCAAAATTGGGTGTCTGGCTACGCTGTGCTTGTGAACGGCGACGGCTGCGTGGGGGAGTGGAAATGGCTTCCTTACTTCTGTTACAGTGGACGCCTATCTCCTGGCTCATTCCACTCCCAAAGCTACAGAGGCGAAAGGGCGGGTGGTTAAGTGCTGTTAACAATGCTGATTGGCTTGTTAAGCCAATTAAGTTACACGTGTTGTTACAGAATACGCTAGGATTTCAGCAAGGAACGCTAGGTGCTCTATATAGAATCCAGGGGTAAGCGATTTAGGGCCCCTTTTACACAGGTTTACCGCTCGCTAAAAAGGAAGTACTGCCGGGCTACCACAGCAGCCTGGTGGTACTTCCCACCCCCAGCGCATCATCATATCTGGTGCAACAAAAGTATATTTATTTATGTAGCGCTGGTTTGTACCCGGCGGTAATCGGGCAGTGGTTACCGCTGGGTTAGCACTTGAGCCCTTACCACCACCTCGAAAACACGCGCCGATGCCAGCGCAGGCCGCCTTTTGCTGCAGCTTGGTAAAAGAGGCCTTTAGCGTATAAGTACAAAGGGGAGGGGGGGTGTATATGGGCAAAGCATGGGCTGTGCATGAGCAGGTCACACACTTAGGTATCAAACTTATCAAATACTGTAAGTTGTGCACCTTGGCGTCAACATTTACATCTGCCTTTTCCATGGTGTAAGTGTTGATTTAAATCTTGAATTCATAATGAATGTGACTGTTGAGCAGACTGGATGGACCATTCAGGTCTTTATCTGCCGTCACTTACTATGTTACTGTGTTGGAGACCAAATGCCAACTTCTATAACAGAATCTGGGCACCTAGATGCTATTAGAGAATATTATCCAGGAATAATGTATAGAATGTTTGTACATTTCAGAAGCTTGCCAGGTGCCCTTGGCCTGGATTGGCCGCTGTCGTGGACAGGATGCTGGGCTCGATGGACCCTTGGTCTTTTCCCAGTGTGGCATTACTTATGTACTTATGTCCTCTACTTGGCTCACTTTTATTACATAGAGCAGTGATTTAACCTATTGTGATGTCATAGTGGCTCATTCCACCAATAAGAGCCAACCTCATTAGTGATGTCACAATGGCTTGATTGTATAGAATGTTTGTACGTTTGGGAAGCTCGCC
This sequence comes from Microcaecilia unicolor, assembly GCF_901765095.1. NCBI lineage: Eukaryota > Metazoa > Chordata > Amphibia > Gymnophiona > Siphonopidae > Microcaecilia > Microcaecilia unicolor. The sequence goes on along the minus strand of NC_044036.1, from coordinate 325,067,642 downwards.
AGGTGCCCTTGGCCTGGATTGGCCGCTGTCGTGGACAGGATGCTGGGCTCGATGGACCCTTGGTCTTTTCCCAGTATGGCATTACTTATGTACTTATGTCCTCTACTTGGCTCACTTTTATTACATAGAGCAGTGATTTAACCTATTGTGATGTCATAGTGGCTCATTCCACCAATAAGAGCCAACCTCATTAGTGATGTCACAATGGCTTGATTGTATAGAATGTTTGTACGTTTGGGAAGCTCGCCAGGTGCCCTTGGCCTGGATTGGCCGCTGTCGTGGACAGGATGCTGGGCTCGATGGACCCTTGGTCTTTTCCCAGTGTGGTATTACTTATGTACTTATATATCTTAGCGTATAAATTTTGGGTGCCAAATTTTTAGTACCCTTTATAGAATTGTCCTCTTGCTTACTGCAGATGTTCTCATGGGGAGGGTCGGGGGGGGGGGGGGGAGAGAGAGGAAATGGAAGCAGCCGACAATGAGACCTAAGTTAATTCCTTATATCTTCTGAGCCTTAAGCAATGGGGCCAGCGTTGTCCAGTTTTTTTTTTTTTTTTGCAAAGCTGCTTCTGTGTGAGATAAGTCACTGGGATGTTGCCCAAACAGAGGTTGTCTGGGGTTAAAGATGCCACAAGGAGGATGAGAACTGGCAGAAAAAAAAATATATATATATTAATCCTCAAAGAAAGTTCAATCTATATTATCTTTGCAAAGCCATGGGATCTGATTACTAGACTTTTATTAGACTTTTCAGTCTGATTGTTTATCTGCAGCTGAAGGAACAGCATCCATTAAATTAAAGGAAATGTTCACAGACACTAGGGCACTGGTATTCAAGGGTCACAAATAGGTGGGGCTTTCAGGATGTCCCTAATGAATATTCATGATTTGCAAACAATGATGGCTGTATGCATGTAAATCTATCTCACGCATACTCATTAAGGGTAGCCTGGAAACCCCATCTGTTTGCTGAAGCCGAGGTCTGGAATGCCACAGGTCCAGGGAGGGACAACCCCCTCCCCCATTTCTTGTGCCTTAGGTGTGTGTTTAACTACATGCTTAATTTCATAAAAAATGAAAACACTGAAAGTACATTAAGTACATCAGGGCCAGTCAGAGAGAGAAAAAAAAATCCAGTTTCTATGACAACTGCTATGGAAAACTTCTTTGGATCTCAGCGAGAGGTCTGCCTGAGATAGCAGCAGTAACAGTACAACACAAGTCAGCTACATTCAGTCAGGATCTTGAACCTGCACCATTAATCCATGAATTGTCCCAGCAAACAAAAAGGCTCATATATAATTGAGTTTCCTGTCCGAGTCCTCCATACGCATGTCTCTTTTGTCAAAGCAATGCATTGGTCGTATTACATATCATGGGGAATATAGCTGACTAGATTGAAAAACTGGAGAATTTGAGTACTCAGGACTGAAGGTAAAAGGGCAACAAGCACTTATATAAGTCAGAGAACAGGCCAGGGCTCTACAGATATTTGCAAATGTATTATGTATTTTTGAGGAAATGCTGCATTTTGTGACAGCTTGGGTGTGGAAATTGTTTCTTGTAAAATAGACTCAGACCACCAACCTCATTGCACTTAGGTGCTAAGCTGGGATTTGAACCCTTAGTTCTACAGACATAGATCATCACACACAATCAAAGATGATGGGTCACCACATGGGTTTAGCTTGTACAAAGTCCAATTAAACAGCAGAGGCAAATCCAACTGTTGCTGGACAAGATGAGCAACAAAGCAGAGGAAAAAAAGAAGTAAACGGACCTAGCAGGGGACTTTATTTAAAATGAAGCATTAATAACACGTTCAGTTAAAGTGGAACAACTATAGAGACCTGGTTGCTAAGAACTTGGATTAACAGTAAAATGACTTGTCTTAATGGTAGCTCTTGTTGATAACCCCCCCCCCCCCCCCCCATTTAAAGAAAAAAAAACATCTTTAGAAATCAAAATCACAGCTATATGTAATAAAAGTGAGCCAAGTATAGGACAATCAGGCCATTGTGACATCACTGATGAGGTTGGCTCTTAGGCATTGGTGGAATGAGGCATTATGACATCACAATATCAACTCTGGTTAAATCACTGCTGTATGTAATAAAAGTGAGCCAAGTATAGGACAATCAAGCCACTGTGACATCACCGATGAGGATGGCTCTTAGGCACTGGTGGAATGAGGCATTATGACATCACAATATCAACTCTGGTTACCAGAGACTGAAGCTCTTCACATTATCAACATGGGCTACCATTAAGTAGGGTTAGTTTACTACTACTGTGTTCTATTTTAGTACAGGTCCCATTTTATGGAATGAGACTTAGTTACTAATAACCTGGGTTAAAAGTGAAATAACACATCTTAATGGTAACCCATGTTGATAACTACATCCCTTAATTAAAGAAAAGAGAAATGTGTGTAGAAATTAAAATCTCTTCTATATGTAACAAAAGTGAGCCAAGTATATAGGATAATCAAGCCATTGTGACATCACTGATGAGGTAGGCTCTTAGGCATTGGTGGAATGAGGCATTGTGACATCACAATATCAGATCTGGTTAAATCACTGCTATATGTAATAAAAGTGAGCCAAGTATAGGACAATCAAGCCATTGTGGCTCTTAGGCACTGGTGGAATGAGGCATTATGAGATCATAACATCAGTTCTAGTTCCAGAGAGTGAAACTTTTGACACTCCAGGGGGACATTATTGGGCTACTGTTAAGATGGGCTATGCAACTAATTTGTACTATTTTAGCAAAGGTCCTATTTCATACAATGAGATCTAGCATGTTAGCAGGTCCAAGTCCCAAAAAAGTGCATTAACATGTCTTAATGGTAGCTCACTTTGATAATTTCCCTCCTTAACAAAATTATCTCCAAAGCATGTACACGTCTATTTTGGAAAATGCAAGCATACACCACAATTCTGCCCAGACAACGGCATGGGAACACCTGTACATAAAAATTAATAAAAATATAGATTAAAAAATTACATAAAAGTAGGCGCAGTCTTATGGTGTACTGTACCTACTTTCCCACTGCAATTTTCTAAGAACAATTTTCTGTTTGTAAAACACTCAACTCATGAAAAAAAAACGTAACCTTTCCCTCTTTATGACTAGCGAGATGATGTTGATGAGGTCTGTCACTTTTTTGAAAGACCTGATGGGTGCTTCAGCTATTTGAGAGTGAAGGCATCATCTTATTTTTGATACATCCATTATGAGTTGTGTTTTTCAAAATTGTGTTGGCTTTCTAAAAATTCATAACAGTTTACCAAAATGCTATGGAGACAAATGATTGAAAAATGTTATGCAAGTTCTAAATATTAGGGCTGCAAGTTAATCGCAGTTAACTCTGCAATTAATGCGTTGATTATTAATGGAGATTTAGGGCCCTGTTTACAAAGGTTCACAAGCATTAACTGCTTAGATGCCCATAGAAATATTATACTACTACTACTAACATTTCTAAAGCGCTACTAGGGTTACGCAGCGCTGTACAATTTAAACATAGAAGGACAGTCCCTGCTCAAAGAGCTTACAATCTAAAAGACAAGAGAACAATCTATGAGCATCTACATGGTTAGCACGCGCCAAAAACGTTAGCACACCTTTGTAAACAGAGCCCTTAAAAATTAATCACGCTATAGCATCTCTTGTTTCCTCCAAACATCTCTTTTACTCTCTTCCACTTCCAATCCCCATCCTTGGCGCGATCCAGCATCCTTCCCCCGACCTGCAATTCAACATCAACCCCTCCCCCCCTCACCTCGCACCAATCTATCATAAAGGTAAGTACATAATTACTGCCACACTGGGACAGACCAAAGGTCCATGAAGCCCAGCATCCTGTTTCTAACAGTGGCCAATCCAGGTCACAAGTGCCTAGCAAGATCCCAAAAGAGTATAATACATTTTATGCTGCTATCTCAGAAATAAGCAGTGGATTTTCTTCGAGTCCATTTTAATAATGGTGTGTGGACTTTTCATTTAGGAAGTCATCCAAACCTTTTTTAAACCCTGCTGAGCTAACTGCTGTTACTGCATTCTTCTGTTGGTCCCCAGCAGAGGCAGTGTTGCACATACACTGTCAGTGGCCTGGTCCCAAGCTTTCCCTCTGTCCTGTCTCAACCATGCAGAAACAGGAGCTTTTCAGGGGCTTTGGGAACTTCAGAAATTTAGAAGGACAGTGCTGGACAGACTTCTACGGTCTATGCCCTGAATATGGCAAGGACAAATCAAGATTAGGTATCCATATAAAGTATCACATTATTAACTCATTACATACGGTATCTTGTTCGGCAGACTGGATAGACCATACAGGTCTTTATCTGCCGTCATCTACTATGGCCAGACTGGATGGAGTGTGGCCTAGTGGTTAGGGTGGTGGCCTTTGACCCTGAAGAACTGAGTTTAATTCCCACTTCAGGCACAGGCAGCTCCTTGTGACTCTGGGCATCACTTAACCCTCCATTGCCCCAGGTACAAATAAGTACCTGTATACAATATGTAAGCCACTTTGAGCCTGCCATGAGTGGGAAAGTGCAGGGTACAAATGTAACAAAAAATTAACATTTATTTGCAGTCATCTACTATGTTACTTTGTTACTATGCTACTATGTTGTCCGAGGAGGCGGGATGGTCCAGAGGAAAAACTTTGGAGGGAGGGAGATTATTAGTCCTTTAGGGAAGAGTAGTGGCATTTGATCTACCGCCTTTCTTTGGTTAAAATCAAAGTGGTTTATATATTATATACAGGGAGCTACAAAAGGCTGCAGAGGAGTGGCCTAGTGGTTAGAGTGGTGGACCTTGGTTCTGGGGAACTGGGTTCAATTCCCACTGCAAGCACAGGCAGCTCCTTGTGACTCTGGGCAAGTCACTTAACCCTCCATTGCCCCATGTAAGCCGCATTGAGCCTGCCATGAGTGGGAAAGCGCAGGGTACAAATGTAACAAAAATAAAATAGATACTATTGGAGATTCTACATGGAATGTTGCTACTATTGGAGATTCTACATGGAATGTTGCTATTCCACTAGCAACATTCCATGTAGAAGGCTGCACAGGCTTCTGTTTCTGTGAGTCTGACGTCCTGCACGTACGTGCAGGACGTCAGACTCACAGAAGCAGAAGCCTGCGCGACCACATTGGTGATCTGCAAGGGCCGACTTCTACATGGAATGTTGCTAGTGGAATAGCAACATTCCATGTAGAATCTCAAATAGTAGCAACAGTGGAGGAGTGGCCTAGTGGTTAGGGTGGTGGACTTTGGTTCTGAGTTCGATTCCCACTTCAGGCACAGACAGCTCCTTGTGACTCTGGGCAAGTCACTTAACCCTCCATTGCCCCATGTAAGCGGCATCGAGCCTGCCATGAGTGGGAAAGCGCAGGGTACAAATGTAACAAAAATAAAATAGATACTATTGGAGATTCTACATGGAATGTTGCTATTCCACTAGCAACATTCCATGTAGAATCTCAAATAGTAGCAACAGTGGAGGAGTGGCCTAGTGGTTAGAGTGGTGGACCTTGGTCCTGGGGAACTGGGTTCAATTCCCACTGCAAGCACAGGCAGCTCCTTGTGACTCTGGGCAAGTCACTTAACCCTCCACTGCCCCAGGTACTAATAAGTACCTAAACCACATTGAGCCTGCCATGAGTGGGAAAGCACAGGGAACAAATAATAATAAATAAATATCTTTAATTGTGATCAAACATTTTTAATCGGGTGATTATTTGCAATTTAAAAAAAATTAATCAAAATGCAGACCATATCTCATAATGTCCTATCCAATATCTTTGACCTCCACTGTTGAAAAAAAGTTGCAGATAATTTTCTTGTCTTTTTTAAGGTTTATAACGTATCCTCGGTGACTTATTTTACTTCACCGTGGTTTTATGTTTCATAGCTTTGTTCAAGCTGTAGAGTCCTGCTAGGTTATGTGTGTGTGTTTTTTTTAAATGATGGCCAAAGATAAGCAATTCATCTGGGGCCTTATCAGAAAATCTTTCCTTTCAAAGAAGCATTCTTTAGTCTCCCACAGCTAAAATATCAGAAAATGCCGTTCTTAACTGAATGCATTCCTGTTGAGGTTATTGCTATGTTCCACGATAACAAGCTTAGGGCTAGAATTAAGTTTTGGGCACAAAAGTACAAAAAAGCTTGTAGGTCACTTTGACTGTACCAGTTTTGAAACAGCACGGTTTTTTCTGCCCTTACCTCACACCTATCCTCCCAGGACCTTATTTCCTGCAGCCTCAAGCAAGGGGGTTAAAATCACAGGAGAAAATGAACTGTGTTCATGATAAACTTGGGCAAAAAGCACTGCAGGACTTTTGTCCTGCTGGCTTGAAGGAGGTTTTTGTGTATTGTAAAAGATTTATGTTATGGTGTGGAGTATTGGAATAGTGTGGCTTCACTGTCCTCTTCAGCTGGAAAAGGAAAAAGAAAGAAATAACCAACCTTGTTTTTTAACCATTGAACACCGTTCTGTTTTGTGTCCTGATTTTCTTGCCGTCTGACTTGATTACGTGTGTTTTGTACAGTTGTAAACATTCTTTTACAGTGTAATCCACATAGAACTCTTTTTATTGAATTCGTAGAATTATGTGTTTTATATTTATACGTATGTTTTATTGTAATCCACGTTGAACTTTGGAATTGTGGAAAAAATGTTTTAATAAATGAAAATTCAACAACATTTTTGAAGAACAGGCTGCAATTTGCCTAATTTTGGGGCCCTTTTACCAAGCTGTGGTAATCACTAATGTGTGCTTACTGCAACTTAAAATGGCGTACTGCGGGGCGTGCTGAAGCATCCAGCGGTAATTTATGAATGTGTGTGCACTACCCACGTGCTAAAAAATATATATTTTTTAAGGCTGCACATTAATCACAATCAATGGTGCGATTAATGTGATATTTATTAATTGTGATTTAAAAAATTAATCATGATTAATAAAATTGATCTTACCCAGTGCCTTACCTTCCCACACAGCCGCTATTATGTTCTTCTTTCATTCCTTTTTCCTCTTCAGTCAGCATCAGCCAGGGCCGCCGAGAGCCTAGGCCAAGGCCGTCCCGCCTCTGCCCCCCCCCCCCCGCCGCTGCCGCCCCCGTCGCTCCCCCTGCTGCCCCCTGTCACTCCCCCCGCCGCTGCCGCCCCCAGCCGCTGTAGTCCGCGGTCTCAACTGCCTGCCTCCTCGGCTCCAGGCCCCCTGCATTCAAGGCAGCAGTCACAGATCACCTCTCTTCTGGCCTTCCCTCCCTGTGTCCCACCCTCGTCTGATGTAACTTCCGGTTTCCGCGAGGGCGGGACACAGGGAGAGAAGGCCTGAAGGGAGTCGATCTGTGACTGCTGCTTCGAATGCAGGGGGCCCGGAGCTGAGAAGGCAGGCAGGTGAGACCGGGAACTGCAGCACTGGCGGCCTGACCCCTTGGAGGCCCGGGGAATTTTGTCCCCCCTGCCCCCCATCTCGGCGGCCCTGGCGTCAGCATTACTGCTGGGAAGCTCCTGATTGGGTCTTTCCCAGGAGGCCAATGAGGAGTGCCCCTATTGCGAGCATCCTGAATAGGGCGTGTTCCCAGAATCTTCCCCTCTGCCGCTGCTGCCCGCCTCTGGATGCCGCTCCTGCCCACCCGCCCAGACACCACCAGTAAGTCCCTCCAACTTCCCCCCCCCCCTCCAGCGAGGACTTTCTTCTTCTCGGGCCCCTTCCTCCTCCCTCCCTGCAGAAATATTTTACCGCTGGAAATGGCGTGTGCTGGGGGTGGAACTACTGCCAGCACCCGCGTTGGGCTGGTGGTAGATCCGGATTGCCGTGTGGCAAGCCTGTTGCCATGCGTCAGCCCTTTAGTAAAAGGGCCTCTTAGTGTATACATGTGAACATGGCCGCCAACATTTCACTCCGAGTGGGGATGCCAAAGATAATACAAATAACCTTTCCTGGATACAATAAAGGAGCTTGCTGAATATTGGGGGTACTCTGCACCCCTGACACCCACAGAGTTGGCTCCTATGCCTGTGAACTCTGCTCATGTGCCACCTAAACTCTGTAAAATAACTCAAGTGGATGTGGAGTCAATAAAATCAAAAACGCTGAAAACAAATAGCCAAAATTGACCCACTACAATAGCAAAAATATCTCTCTATATAAAACGCACCTCCAACATTCGCTTTTTGCCCATGAGTGTCTGCCCTGCCCTCGCATCACAACATGATGATCACAACATGATGACGTCGAGGGCGGAGCACTGACACTCAATGAATCGCATCACTCACCCGTAGCTATGCCACAAAACATAACGTCACACACATCACGGACCTATGAGAACGACGGCCATGAAAAAAGTAAGGAGTATCAGCAGCTGCTGGAACTCGGAGGGAGGCGGGGAGGACACTGGAAATCGGAGGGAGGGGGGACCCTGGAACTGCGAGGGAGGGAGGGAGGAAGAGGGGGGACCCTGGAACTTGGAGGGAGGGAGGGAGGGGGACCCTGGAACTTGGAGGGAGGGAGGGGGGACCCTAGAACTTGGAGGGAAGGGGGACCCTGGAACGGAGGGAAGGAGGGAGGGGGACCGTGGAACGGAGGGAGGGAGGGGGGGACCCTAGAACTTGGAGGGAAGGGGGACCTTGGAATTTGGAGGAAGGGAAGGGGGACCCTGGAACTTGGAGGGAGGGGAGACCCTGGAACTAGGAGGGAGGAGACGACCCTGGAACTCGGACGGAGGGAGAAAGGGAGGGGGGACATGGCTCTGCAACTCGGAGGGACGGAGGGAGGGAACGGCACTGCAACTCGGAGGGAGGGAGGGAGGGAACAGCCCTGCAACTCGGAGGGAGGGAGGGTGAGAACACATTTAGCCTAACAATCCCTTTCAAAACATTAATTGCAGAAAGGCAATACCTTGCTAGCGCCCGTTTCATTGGTTTCAGAAACGGGCCTTTTATCCTAGCATGAGAATAAAGCACGTTACACTAAAGGGGAGGAAAAAGCCTCAAAGAGCTCCAGACCACGCAAAACGTGCAAAACAAAAGTACACGTTTGCTTAGTGTCAAATGCTATCAATATACTCTGTTGGCAAAAGCAAACACAGCGCAAAATACAAAGAACTCCAGGGTTGAATACTTAGCTTCAAAAGCTCAGATAAGTTGTCTGTCCTGAAGTCATAGTTTCAGCTCTGAACAATCCCCCAGACCAACGTTGGCCAGCGTTTCGCTTAAGCTCAAATAAGCGATGCTGCTTCAGGGTCTTGAAAATTGGAGAAAAAGACAAACAGCATCTCAGCAGAACATCGCTGTCTGACGACTCTCACATATATTTGCTATTGTAGTGGGTCAGTTTTGGCTATTTGTTTGTTTCCACCTAAACTCTGTCCCATACACCAGAGCCGCCGAGAGGGGGGGACAGGGGGGACAAAATTCCCTGGGCCCGGACCTCTGGGGGGGGGGGGCCCGTCACCACCACTGTAGTCCAGCCCACCCATCCTCCGTCGCTCCCTGGCATTGAACTTAAGCGCCTCACCTTCGAAAGCGCAACAGCGGCAGACCACTCCTTCCTTCCGTGTCCCGCCCTCGCCTGACGTAACCCTCGAGGGCGGGACACGGAAGGAAGGAGTGGTCTGCCGCTGCTTGCTGCGCTTTCGAAGGTGAGGCGCTTAAGGTCTGTGGAGGGGGGCCCGGCGACCTCGGGTGGGGGGGCAGCCTTGTCCCGGGTCTGACCCAGTCTCTCGGCAGCCCTGCCATACACATCCACCAAGTGTTCACCATCATGTTATACCACATACTTTTATACCAGCTGGCATTTTATAAAGGTTATTTACATACATATGTGGCCACATATACGAGGGAATGACTTTGGTTTTAGTGTGCACTGAAGGGCTGATGACACTGGAACTGTCGTGTCCTAGCTTGGTACCCGATACAGGAAGATAGATACTGAAACATAAGACACCAGCGAGCTGCCTGCAGTAGTTGGAATTTTGAATTTATCCTCACCGGTGGTGGATTGTACATTCCAAGATAAGTGTTATTTCCATTGTTGTCACTTTTTGAAAATATTGAAGTTTCATGACCGGAAATAATTGTGGAAATATTAAGCTGGAGGGGGGGGGGGGGGGGGAATGATTAAAATGTGTATGCTGGCTTAAACGCAAAGCTGGTAATCGAGGAAGATTCGTGACAGCACAGATAAGATTATTTGACAGCGACATAACTATGTTACTATGTTACTGTGTTCATCCCACTTTTGTGGTTCATGATGCTAGGTAAAGGAATAATAAACATCAAATAAAAGCACCCCATACCCCAAGTCCCCTCCAAAAAGCCCTCTTGTAAGACAAATGGCCTTCTGGGACTGTCCCTCCCCCTCTCTGCCCATTTGAAACTTTACACCTACCCAGAGAGTCCAAAATTAGATCTGCTATAACATCTCATTTCCCACCTTTAGATTCACCCCTTATTTAAAACAAAAAAGTAATCATAAATGAATCCTGTCCCACTAGCACTGTCATTCAAATGACCTAGCCGAGCCAAGGCTCCCTTTTGACCTTTGAGTCACCTGGCACCATATGAATGACGACACCAGCGAGGCAGGTGCACAGCTGGATCGCTTCTGCTTCTGGGGAGGGCTGGGGAATGGCAACCTAGACCTTCAGTTCAGGGCAGAGGTTCTCAACCAAGTCCTTGGGACCCACCTAGCTAGGCAGGTTTTCAGGATTCCTACAATGAATATGCATGGGATAGATTTGCATAGAACGGAGGTAGTGCATGCAAATTTATCTTATACATATTCATTGCGGGTATCCTGTAAACTGTACTGGTTAGGTGTGTCCCGAGGACTGGGTTGAGATGCAAGGGATCTAGGAGTGGAGGAGATGAAGGAGTTAAACGGGGTATACATTTTTAAAAATAAATAATAAATAAAAATTTGGATTTTTTTTTTTAGATAGAAGGCAAAATTTCACAAAAAGGATAAGTACATAAGTAATGCCACACTGGGAAAAGACCAAGGGTCCATCGAACCCAGCATCCTGTCCACGACAGCGGCAAGCTACCTAAACGTACAAACATTCTATACATGTTATTCCTGGAATTGTGGATTTTTCCCAAGTCCATTTAGTAGTGGTTTATGGACTTGTCCTTTAGGAAACCGTCTAACCCCTTTTTAAACTCTGCCAAGCTAACCGCCTTCACCACGTTCTCCGGCAACGAATTCCAGAGTTTAATTATGCATTGGGTGAAGAAAAACTTTCTCTGGTTTGTTTTAAATTTACTACACTGTAGTTTCATCGCATGCCCCCTAGTCCTAGTATTTTTGGAAAGCGTGAACAGACGCTTCACATCCACCCGTTCCACTCCACTCATTATTTTATATGCCTCTATCATGTCTCCCCTCAGCCGTCTCTTCTCCAAACTGAAAAGCCCTAGCCTCCTTAGTCTTTCTTCATAGGGAAGTCATAGGATAGTTCACTTTGGATATTTTTCTGGTGGGGGGAAGGGACAGAGGGGCTTGTGGGAGGGAGTGCTAGGGGAGGGGGTTCACCTTAGGGCTTACTGTCCACATAGCAAGCATCATTTCTCTTTGAAAACTAACCAAAAACAAACAAACAAATGTTATTTATTTATTTATTAGGATTTATTTACCGCCTTTTTGAAGGAATTCACTCAAGGCAGTGTACAATAAGAATAAATCAAACATGAGCACTAGACAATTACAGCAGTAAAAGCATTCAAATAACAATGCAAAGTAAGGCATAGAGGGGCCTAATCTGTTGTTCTTTTAATGTTGCTGTTTATTGAGAGCACATCTCAATAGGAAACAAAAATACATGCCTGGCCAATGGCAACAGCATTAACAATATTAATACCAGTAACACAAGTTCTCTTAACAATATCCTTTTTAGACCCAGGAATAATGGCATGATTTGAAAGGGTGATGCAATGTTTTTTTCGAGACTATAATCATTTAGCACAACAGATATATCAAATATTACAAAATACTTCCTGCTTTGAAAAACTACCTCTTACACCTCGTTCATCAAAAAGGAAAAAAAAAAATCCATTTATCAGCTTAATCATTTCCAGGATCTCAATGACTTCACTGAAGTGAGTCATTGTTTTTTTTTTTTTAATGCAGCGTTAACTTACTGTAACTTAAGGATTTATATCAAAGCGGAGAAGTGATGATTAACCTCATAACATTATATTCACAAGGGTAAGTTAAATTACTCTTTCTGCATGGAAGTGTCGGGGTATGTTTAGTTTGCCTCCAGACAAAAAGTGCCTTAAATAATTGAAATCCTATTTAGCGAAAGATTGGCGTCTTTCCCTTCTAAGCTTCAGAAAAGATGACTCTTGCAGTGTAGTTTCTAATACTGTGCGATGGCTATGAAAACCGAATTTCTCTGCAATTAAGGATCAGTTATGTTGAGATGTATGAAAATACAAAAACATGTCAGCTTCATTATACTCTTGCTATGCCACGCGAACCTTTCAAATGCAAATTATTCTATTAATTTTGAGTATATTTAACTAACTCTCTCTCTCTCTCTGTCTGTCTGTGTCTCTCTCTCTCTCTCTCTCTCTCTCTCTCTCTCTCTTTATTATAAATTTGGAGATAAATCTCAAGCAATACAATGTTTGATAGAGATACAGAATTACCTCATGGAAAAATGTTCAACAAAAAAAATTTGAAAAGAAGAATAATAGCAAAATCTGAGCTAATCCCTGAATCAGAAGGAGAAGGGTACATTCATCAGACGCCACTGGTAAATTGTACACATTGTGATAAAGTCACCTCCAGGATAGTTGGGTTAAGGCAGCTTCAGTCTGAACTACAAGTCCCAGAAGGCATTGACGCAAAGGAGCCAGGGGGTGAGATGGAAAACCCGGACTGGACTCCTAGCTGCAATAAGGGAGCACATGGGTGTAAGCTAACAGGAGGTGTAGATTGGCTGCCACTAGGGGGAAAGAGAGATAGGAAACCCTGTGTGCAGGAGCTCCTCATTAGACTCATGCTCAACTCAGCTGGTATGGGTGTGTAGAGAAGCTAATGAGTGGAGAATGATTGGTTGTGAAGGCAGAAGCCAGGGATTGATTAGGCAGGTGGGAAGGAGTCTCAGCAGTTCAGTTCAGGGAGAGCAGCAAGGAAGGCGAGAAGCAGTTGCAGGCTAAAAACCCTTGGGCAGGGAGGTCCCTAAAGTACTGAAGTCTGAGAAATATTTGCAGGCTGAAAACCCTTGGGCAGGGAGGTCCCTAAAGTACTGAAGTCTGAGAGGCAGTTGCAGGCTGAAAACCCTTGGGCAGGGAGGTCCCTAAAGTAATGAAGTCTTGGAAGTATTTGCAGGCTGAAAATCCTTGGGTAAGAAGAAGTCCCTAAAATATTGACCTTACTAGTGAAGCTGTTGCAGGGGGAATCCCTTGGGTGTGAGAAGTCCCTAAAATATGGAGCTCATTATGAGGGTGAAGAGATAGAAGGTAGAAAATGCTGCTTGGTGACTGAACTGTGATGATGAACTGAAAGAACTATTTGTCTTGGGAATTGAATTACTGTTTATTGTGCACTGGATAAAGAGCCCAGACTGAAGCCTGTAAGCCTGTATTGAATCCTGGTATGTGCTATGCTGCTGTTGGAACTGTGTACTAGAAACCTGCATGGAATAAAAGTCCTTAAGATTGAAGTTACTGGTGGACATCTATTTCTTTATTGTGCCGGGAGCCTGTGGCTGGAGGAGATTGTTCTATCCTTGGCTGCACAAGAGAGGCGCCTGGCTACAACATAAAGGGCCAGATTCTATATACTTTTCAGCCTAAGCATATTCTATAAACGGTGCCTAGATTTAGGCGTCGTATATAGCAGGGGCGTAGCCAGACTTCGGCGGGAGGGGGGGTCCAGAGCCCAAGGTGAGGGGGGCACATTTTAGCCCCCCCGGCGGCGCCGCCACCACCAACAACAACTTTGACCCCCCCCCCCCCCCCTGCCGACAACCCTCTCAACACCCCTCCCGCCGCCAACCCTCCCCCGCCGCCGCCGTCGCCTACCTTTGCTGGCAGGGGACCCCAACCCCCGCCAGCCGAGGTCCTCTTCTTCTGGCGCAAGGCTTCGTTCTGTTCCTGTGAGTCTGACGCCCCCTTTTCAACAGCATGCATTAGAATTTATACACCCCGCGTTATAGAATGTTTGCGCACAATGTGGCCAGGCAGCCAAATTAGCACGCACAACTTAAGGCGCCATATATAGAATCTGAGGGTTAGGCACTAAGCAGTCATTTTCAGCAGCGATGTCCAGTTAAGTCGCTGAAAATTAGCAGATAGCTCCGAACAAATGATTTGAAAGGTCAGCAGCTGTTTCTGGCTAGTTGAATCGCTTTGAATATCGACCAGTGAGTGTTCATACTATCCTTCTTCACAGCAGAGTCCTATGTATTAGCTTAGAAAATCTATATCTTCATAGTCAGATGTTTATTTCTTCAGTTCAATAATATTCATATCCACCGCACCGCACCGCACCTGGAGTATTGTGTTCAGTACTGGTCTCCGTATCTCAAAAAATATATAGTAGAATTGGAAAAGGTACAGCGAAGGGCGACGAAAATGATAGTGGGGATGGGACGACTTTCCTATGAAGAGAGGCTGAGAAGGCTAGGGCTTTTCAGCTTGGAGAAGAGACGGCTGAGGGGAGATATGATAGAAGTGTATAAAATAATGAGTGGAATGGATCGGGTGGATGTGAAGCGACTGTTCACGCTATCCAAAAATACTAGGACTAGAGGGCATGAGTTGAAGCTACAGTGTGGTAAATTTAAAACGAATCGGAGAAAATTTTTCTTCACCCAACGTGTAATTAGACTCTGGAATTCGTTGCCGGAGAACGTGGTACGGGCGGTTAGCTTGACGGAGTTTAAAAAGGGGTTAGATAGATTCCTAAAGGACAAGTCCATAGACCGCTATTAAATGGACTTGGAAAAATTCCGCATTTTTAGGTATAACTTGTCTGGAATGTTTTTACGTTTGGGGAGCGTGCCAGGTGCCCTTGACCTGGATTGGCCACTGTCGGTGACAGGATGCTGGGCTAGATGGACCTTTGGTCTTTCCTAGTATGGCACTACTTATGTACTTATGTACTTATGTATTTGATTAGAGTCCCCAGTGACCTTCTCAAGCTGAGAAGACAAAGCCTGAATATGAGTGGTAAGAAAAAACTGCATGATTGAATCACCTTTCAGATAGTTTTCATAGTTAAAAAACAATAGAATGATTTACCCCAGTTAATAAAAAAAGCAAAGAAGGTGGAACAAAAAGATATGAAGGTACCCAAAGAGAAAAGACACCCCCAAATCACTAAAACCGAAACACATACTAGGAAATGTAGATGGAAAGCGATGACCACAAATGCTCGCAGTCTAAGCAATAAAGTTCATGACCTTCATGCCCTAATCTTGGAGG
This sequence comes from Microcaecilia unicolor, assembly GCF_901765095.1. NCBI lineage: Eukaryota > Metazoa > Chordata > Amphibia > Gymnophiona > Siphonopidae > Microcaecilia > Microcaecilia unicolor. The sequence continues at coordinate 325,052,180 of NC_044036.1, read as the reverse complement.
CAGACTTGGACATAGTTGCAATCACAGAGACATGGCTAAATGGTTCCCATGAATGGGATGCAAACATACCAGGCTATAATCTTTTTAGGAAGGATAGAGAGGGACGTAAAGGTGGAGGAGGAGCTCTGTATGTGAGAAATGATATCACAGCGACTGAAATGACAGGGAACTGGGGAAAAGAAGAAGCAATATGGATCACCTTAAAAAGAGAGGATAGAACCTCTGTCCATGTGGGTGTTGTCTACAGACTCCCGACACAATTGGAGGACCTAGATAAAGATCTGATCGCTGATATTCAAAAGTTGGGGAAGAAAAGAGAGGTGCTGTTGTTGGGAGATTTCAATCTGCCGGATGTAGATTGGAAGGTTCCGTCTGCGGAATCGGAAAGAAGTAGAGAGATCGTGGATGCTTTTCAAAGTGCTTTGCTCAGACAAATGGTGTCAGAACCCACGAGGGAGGGAGCGACGCTAGATCTGGTACTCACAAATGGGGATAATGTGTCAAATGTCCGAGTGGGTGCCCACCTGGGCGGCAGTGACCATCAAACGGTTTGGTTTGATATGACGGCTGAAGAGGAGGGTGGCCACTCAAAACAAAGTCCTGGATTTCAAACATGCTGACTTTAGTAAAATGGGGGAATACCTGAGGAAGGAGCTGATGGAATGGGAGGAAATACAAGAAGTGGAAGGACAGTGGTCCAGGCTGAAAGAAGCTATAAATAGAGCCACGAACCTTTATGTAAGGAAAGTAAATAAAAGCAAGAGAAAAAGGAAACCGATATGGTTCTCCAAGCAAGTGGCTGAGAAAATAAAGGCTAAAGAGTTGGCATTCCAGAAATACAAAAAAACTCAAGAAAAGGGACACGAGGAGGAATACCGGATGAAACTGAAAGAAGCCAAGAGAGAGATACGACTGGCAAAAGCGTAAATGGAAGAACAAATGGCTAGAAATGTAAGGAGGGGTGGCAAAATTTTCTTCAGGTATATTAGTGAAAGGAGAATGACTAAAAAGGGAATTGTGAGACTAAAAGATACTGCGAACCGCTATGTGGATAATGATGAAGAAAAAGCAAATTTGCTAAATAGATACTTCTGTTCTGTTTTCACAGAAGAAAATCCTGGAGAAGGACCGCGATGGACTGCAAAAAGTACAAATGAGATTGAAGTGGATAGAGCACCGTTCATGAAAGAGAGTGTGTATGAACAACTTGAAAAGCTAAAGGTGGACAAAGCCATGGGACCGGATGGGATCCACCCTAGGATATTGAGGGAGCTCAGAGAGGTTCTGGCAGGTCCTCTTAAAGATTTGTTTAATAAATCCTTGGAGACGGGAGAGGTTCCGAGGGATTGGAGAACGGCGGATGTGGTCCCTCTTCACAAAAGTGGTGATAGGGAAGAAGCTGGAAACTACAGGCCGGTAAGCCTCACTTCGGTTATTGGAAAAGTAATGGAAGCAATGCTGAAGGAAAGGATAGTGAATTTCCTGGAAGCCAATAAGTTGCAAGATCCGAGACAACATGGTTTTACCAAAGGGAAATTGTGCCAAACGAACCTCATTGAATTCTTTGATTGGGTGACAGGAGAATTGAATCAGGAACGAGCTATGGACGTAATCTACTTAGATTTCAGCAAAGCTTTTGACACGGTTCCCCACAGGAGGCTCTTAAATAAACTGGATGGGCTGAAGATAAGATCCAAAGTGGTGAACTGGATTAGGAACTGGTTGACGGACAGATGCCAGAGGGTGGTGGTGAATGGAATTCGCTCGGAGGAGCGAAAGGTGAGTAGTGGAGTGCCTCAAGGATCGGTGCTGGGGCCGACTCTGTTCAATATATTTGTGAGTGACATTGCCAAAGAGTTAGAAGGTAAAGTTTGCCTATTTGCAGATGATACTAAGATCTGTAACAGAGTGGACACCCCGGAGGGAGTAGAAAACATGAAAAAGGACCTACGGAAGCTAGAAGAATGGTCTAAGGTTTGGCAATTAAAATTCAATGCGAAGAAATGCAAAGTGATGCACTTAGGGAGTAGAAATCCACGGGAGACATATATGTTAGGCGGGGAGAGTCCGATAGGTACGGATGGGGAGAGGGATCTTGGGGTGATAGTATCTGAGGATTTGAAGGCGACGAAACATTGTGACAAGGCGGTGGCCCTAGCTAGAAGGTTGTTAGGCTGTATAGAGAGAGGTGTGACCAGCAGAAGAAAGGGGGTGTTGATGCCCCTGTATAAGTCGTTGGTGGGGCCCCACCTGGAGTATTGTGTTCAGTTCTGGAGGCCGTATCTTGTTAAGGATGTTGACAACGCCCTCATCCTCCCCGTCTCTTCAGCCCGCAATCTCGGAGTCATTTTCGACTCCTCCCTCTCCTTCTCTGCCCATATCCAGCAGACAGCTAAGACCTGTCGCTTCTTCCTCTATAATATTAGCAAAATTCGCCCATTCCTTTCTGAACAGACCACCCGAACCCTCGTCCACTCGCTCGTTACCTCTCGTCTTGACTATTGCAACCTTCTTCTCGCTGGCCTCCCGCTTAGCCACCTATCCCCCCTTCAATCTGTCCAAAACTCCGCCGCACGTCTTATCTACCGCGTGAACCGATACTCTCATATCACCCCTCTCCTCAAGTCGCTTCACTGGCTCCCGATCCGCTACTGTATGCAATTCAAGCTTCTCCTATTGACCTTCAAGTGCACTCAATCTGCAGCCCCCCATTACCTCTCTACCCTCCTCTCCCCGTATGTTCCCACCCGTAACCTCCACTCTCAGGACAAATCACTCCTATCTGTACCCTTCTCCACCACCGCTAACTCCAGACTCCGCCCCTTCTGCCTCGCTTCACCTTATGCCTGGAACAGACTTCCTGAGCCCATACGCCATGCACCCTCCCTGCCTATTTTCAAGTCCTTACTCAAGGCCCATCTCTTCTCCCTTGCTTTTGGCGCCTAACCACCTTCCCCATTCCTGATACCTACACTGACTACATAGCTTATTACCTTTAGATTGTAAGCTCTCTTGAGCAGGGACTGTCCTTCCCCTTGTCTAAACTTGTACAGCGCTGCGTAACCCTGGCAGCGCTATAGAAATGCTAAGTAGTAGTAGTAGTAATGTCAATGGGTGGTGGTAAGGTCTCAGGCTGAAAATGGACGTGTGCTGGTTTTAATTTTGCCACATCCATTTTTGACACCCCCCCCCCCCCCCCCCGAAAGGCATTTTTTGCAGGCGCACTGAAAAATGTACCCGCGCACGTCCAAAACATGTGCCTACACACCAGCGCAGGCCATTTTTCCACACACCTTAGTAAAAGGGCCCCTAATATGGCAAACGATGTGAGCTGTAATATGCATTGTACAGCAACAAATAAAGTATCATAGCCATGAATGCTTCAGAATCTTTTTCGATCTCTAAGTTGTTCAGATATTTTGTTTGCTAGTTTTGAAGGAATATGGTTGCCACATTTTTTAACTTCAACATGTATGCAGGGCCTTAACCAGCTCAGGCCCACCCAGCAGAAGTGCACCATTGGTGTAACTGGTGGGGATCCCCAATCCCTGCCAACTGAAAACATTCAAAGTCCTCCGTAACCCCCATCAGAAAACTGTGGCAGTCAACGGCAGTGCTCCAAGCCACTAAAGTTAGCACCACATGCATGGTCAGTTCTCGCACATGCTCAGTTCATGAGTGAGAACTGAGCATGTGCAGATGCCAGCATCAGTAAGTGCTTCCCTGACTGTCGCAGGGTTCCGATGGGGATTATGGCAAGCTGTGGATGTCTTCAGCTGGCAGGGCTTGGGGATTCCTTCCAGCTAAGGTATAAAGTTGAATGGGGGAGTGGGGGGCAGGGGCTGAGATGAAAGGTTGTTGTACGCACGCATTCTACGAACCCCCCCAAATTGCCTTTTGTCTATGCCAGTTTGTAGACTTAAAAGGTCAATAAGTTCTGCTAGATATAACTTAAATCATGTAAGATTCAGGGGATAGTTCCTAATGAGCCTTACGGGAATAATGCATGATATTTGCCCCTTAATGTATGTTCAACGGCAATATCATAAGTTATATTAACACAATGCATATTACTATAAGTCACCACAGGAAGCGTAATCATGAGATGTAAAACATGCAAATATAAGCAGAACACCTTATTATTATACTAATTAAAAAACACAGTTTGTCAGCTCTTGTTAATTTTTTAAAATTTAAATAAATATATGAAATGAGCCAAAAGTACACTCCAAAATGTGCAAACATTCAGAAAAATTTGAAAAGGAGCCAAAAGCCTTTAGCCTGTGAACATCCGAACTAGTCCTGATATAATAAAATAATACAGACAGAGTAAGAGACTTGAAGGGAGGATATGGAGAGAGGGAGCCAGGAGGATTGAGGTAAGGTCCATATAGGGTTGAAGAGGGGGACAGGAGAAAACATCGTTCAATTTTCTTTAATTTTTTTTACATAGTCTTCCTTTTAAATTTAACAAAAAATGTGCATATCCCTAACTGCTATAGACAAGGTGGGGCTTACAGCTATCATAGGACGAGGCCAATGCTATTCTACTCCCAAACTGTATTGCACAAGGAAGGGCTTATGTAAATGAGGCACGAGATGCATTTTTTTGCATATAAGTTGCTTTGAGGGAATTCTTCTATCCTAATGTTAAAGTACTCTAGTTCCAAAGATTATAAAGACTCCTTCAAATATAAGATACGGTTAATTGATACACATTGCCAGGAAGTCATTTAAATTCCAGTTAGATTGTTCTTTGATTTTTATGTTGGACTTTTTAATACCTATGTTATTCATTTTATATCATCTAATTCAGATGAGGTTTATTTAAACCTAATTTAGGATGATGAAACTACAGCTGCCAGCAGCCTCCAAGGAAAATGATTTCTTCATCTAACTGAACATTTGGAGTATTATTTTCAAAGCACTTAGACTTACAAAGTCGCATAGAAACCTTTGGAACTTTGTAAGTTTTCAAATGAGCCCCATATATTAGTGTAAGTCAGGGTTTTCCAGTCTATTCCAGGAGGCTCGCCTAACTGGTCTGGTTTTCAAAATAACCACAACGAATATGCATAAAGTGGATTTGAATTCACTGAGTCTTATTGGTGTAGTTTGGGGTGGAAGGCCAAGGGGGACAAGGCCCCTGAAATGCTGCAGGAAAGAGGTGTCTTGGGTACATTTGTCCTGCTGCTGCCATCAATGCATCTTGTTTTTCTTTTCCTCACTACCCCACCCCCCCAGGCCAACATCCCACCTTAAAGCTTCCTTCCTGTCGTACTCCTTCATCTACTTGGGCTGTAGCAGCAACACTGACAGGTGAATTTTCAAAAGAGAAGGACGCCCATCTTTTTTTGTTGTTGTTGTTACATTTGTACCATGTGATTTACATAGTAACATAGTAACATAGTAGATGACGGCAGAAAAAGACCTGCATGGTCCATCCAGTCTGCCCAAGACAAACTCATGTGTATACCTTACCTTGATTTGCACCTGTCTCTCCCAGGGCCCAGACTGTACAAGTCTGCCCAGCAGTTTTTCCCGCCTCCCAACCACCTGTCCCGCCTCCCATCACCGGCTCTGGCACAGACCATACAAGTCTGCCCTCCCCTATTCTCGCCTCCGAACCACCAACCCCTCTTACCCCCACCTGCTCCGCCACCCAATTTTAGCTAAGCTTCTGAGGATCCATTCCTTTTGCACAGGATTCCTTTATGCATATCCCACGCATGTTTGAATTCCGTTACCGTTTTCATCTCCACCACCTCCCGCGGGAGGGCATTTCAAGCATCCACCACCCTCTCCGTGAAAAAATACTTCCTGACATCTTTCCTGAGTCTGCCCCCCTTCAATCTCATTTCATGTCCTCTCATTCTACCACCTTCCCATCTCCGGAAAAGATTCGTTTGCGGATTAATACCTTTCAAATATTTAAACGTCTGTATCATATCACCCCTGTTCCTCCTTTCCTCCAGGGTATACATGTTCAGGTCAGCAAGTCTCTCTTCATACGTCTTGGAACGCAAATCCCATACCATTCTCGTAGCTTTTCTTTGCACCGCTTCCATTTTTTTTACATCCTTCGCAAGGTACGGCCTCCAAAACTGAACACAATACTCCAGGTGGGGCCTCACCAATGTCTTATACAGGGGCATTAAAACCTCCTTTCTTCTGCTGGTCACACCTCTCCCTATACAGCCTAGCAATCTTCTCGCTACGGCTACCGCCTTGTCGCACTGTTTCGTTGCCTTCAGGTCCTCAGATACTATCACCCCAAGATCCCTCTCCCCGTCCATGCCAATCAGTCTCTCCCCGCCTAACACATACGTCTCCCTTGGATTTCTACTCCCGAAGTTCATCACTTTGCATTTCTTCGCATTGAATTTTAATTGCCAAACGTTAGACCATTCTTCTAGCTTCTTCAGATCCATGGCGTGCTCAATGCGGCTTACATGGGGCAATGGGCATCCTTTCTCTCAGGGTCGCCCAAATCGGCATAATGGAAAGCCGATTTTGGGCGTCCTCAACTGCTTTCCATCGCGGGGACGACCAATACCAAAGGCGGGACTGGGGCGTGATTTAGAGATGGGCGTACTCGGCCGATAATGGAGAAAAGAAGGGCGTCCCTGACGAGCATTTGAACGACTTTACTTGGTCCATTTTTTTTCACGACCAAGCCTCGAAAAGGTGCCCCAACTGACCAGATGACCACCAGAGGGAATCGGGGATGACCTCCCCTTACTCCCCCAGTGGTCACCAACCCCCTCCCACCCAAAAAAAAAAAAAAATTTTAAAACATTTTTTGCCAGCTTCTATGCCAGCCTCAAATGTCATGCCCAGCTCCATGACAGCATTATGCAGGTCCCTAGAGCAGTTTTTAGTGGGTACAGTGCACTTCAGGCTGGCGGATCCAGGCCCATCCCCCCCTACCTATTACACTTGTGGTGGTAAATGTTGAGTCCTCTAACCCCCACCCCCCACACACCCACTGTACCCACATCTAGGTGCCCCCTTCACTCTTTAGGGCTATGGTAGTGGTGTACAGTTGTGGGGAGTGGGTTTTGGGGGGCTCAGCACCCAAGGTAAGGGAGCTATGCACCTGGGAGCAATTTCTGAAGTCCACTGCAGTGCCCCCTAGGGTGCCCGGTTGGTGTCCTGGCATGTCAGGGGGACCTGTGCACTATGAATGCTGGCTCTTCCCACAAACAAATAGCTTGGATTTGGTCATTTTTGAGATGGACAGCCTTGGTTTCCATTATCGCCAAAAACCAGGGACGACCATCTCTAAGGTTGACCTAAATTTCATGATTTGGGCGTCCCCGACCGTATTATCGAAACGAAAGATGGACGCCCATCTTGTTTCGATAATGTGTTGCCCCGCCCCTTTACAGGCCCGTCCTGCGAGGACGCCCTCATGACAACTTGGGCGCCCGTTCGATTATGCCCCTCTGAGACAACTAAAAGAAATGATAGCATGCTCCATGGAACCTTCAAACCAGGAGTGATTCAAGGCTTTGCCAGTGTCCTGCAGCCACTGATATAAAGTTCCTGCTGCCATGGGGTAAGACTTTGGCAGAGCCTTGAAACACACCTGGGTTAAGGCTCCACAGTGAACAGCCTGGCTAGATGAAGGAGCTGCAGCAGAGAGGGAGCTTTGAGAAGAGAGAGAGGTGGAGATTCTGGTGGAGGGGGTTGAGATAGGGGACAGGAAGTTGTGGAGAAGCTGGTGGGAAATGGAGAGGAAAGAGAGAAAGATTTGGACCATGGGGACCAAGAGGGTGGAAACAGAGGAATGGAGGAAGGGAAAGGTGGAAATGTAAGACTTTAGGAGATGAAGAAGAGAAAGAGTATACCAAGAGGGTGAATTGGAGAGAGGGAGAGTGGGGGGAGAGAAAGAGAGCTACTAAAATGGTCAGTGGTTTTCATCATAAAGTGAATGGGAACAGACTTAAAGATCTCAATATGAATACTTTGGAAGAAAGGCAGGAGAGGGGGAGATATGATAGAGATGTTTAAATACCTATCTGGCAAAAATACAGAGAAGGCAAGTCTCTTTCAATTGAAAGGAAAATCTGGAATGAGGGGGCTGTGATAATGTGGCTTGTGGTTGGCTGCAGGACCTCACAGACACAGGCAGGGCCGCCGAGAGGGGGTGACAGGGGGGACAAAAGTCCCGGGGCCCGGGCCTCCAGGGGGGCCCGGTGCCACCGCCACGTGGCCCGCCCTCTGTCGCTGCCTGGCCCGCCCTCCGTCACTCCCAGAACTAACCTTAAGCCTCCTTTCACTTTGCAGCAAGCAGCAGCAGGTCAGGCCACTCCTTCCTTCCATGTCCTGCCCTCGCCTGACATAACGTCCACGAGGGCGGGGCACAGAAGGAAGGAGGAGAGGTCTGCCCTGCCGCTGCTTGCTGCGAAGTGAAAGGAGGCTTAAGGTTAGTTCCGAGGGCCCGGCCCGAGAGCGGGCGGAGGGGGGCCCGGCGACCTCGGGTGGGTGGGTGGCGGCGGGGGGGGCCCGGCGATCTCGGGTGGGAGGCGACCTCGGGTGGGCGGGGCCCGACGATCTCGGGTGGGCGGCGACCTCGGGTGGGGGGGCCCGGGGGCGGCCTTGTCCCGGGCCCGGCTCCGGCTCTCGGCGGCCCTGGACACAGGCAAAGGGCAGTATAATGCCGAAGCAGAAGCTTTATTGGTGAACAAGCAATCAATACAAGGCAGTCTGTTCTTGTTATAGATTCACTTCCACCCTGGGCAACAACCACATTAACATTTACTTCCTTCTCTCTTAACAGTACTATTTTCTTCAGTACAGTTCCGATTACTCATACATACATCCAAGCCTGATTCCAACTAGGACAGTCAAGACCTGGGTCTTCACAGAAAAATAAAGGTACTTCTTTACCTTTGCAGTCTTCTGTTCCTTCTCATGCAATTCCTGGGCTTCTACAAGGTGCAAACAAACCTCTGAGCTAGGGTCATTCCTTACTTCCCTGGGGCTCCCCCACAGGTACTGTAGCACAGTCAGCACTTTAGGGAGGATTCCTTCACTTGGAGCCTCCCTCCAGGAGAACTCTGCACTCAGAATCTCACATCTGGAGAATTCTTCCCTTGGGGCCTCTCTGATTGACTCTGCACCAGGGTTTTTAACCACTTCCCAGCCTGAGCCCCACCACTCTGACTCAACCTCTGACATGGCAGGTTAACGCCACCTGCCGTAAGGTGGTTAAACTGCAACCTTAGTGAGGGAGTTTGTTAGGGACCCCTGCCGCTATAACACTCACTCCCTCACAGGGGCATAGGGTGAAGGTGAAAGGGGAGAAGTCAGGAGTAATATAAGGAAATACTTCCGTACAGAAATGGTGGTGGATGCGTGGGCTGGACTCCCAATGGAGTTTGACGATGAATACAGTATCTGAATTCAAGAAAGCCTGGAGCAAGCACATAGGATCTCTAGGGGAGAGGAAAGGAGAGTACTTGGTATGGATGGGCAGACTGGACAGACCATTTTCTATGTTTCTATGAGAATGTGCCAGCGGGAGGCAGGGGGATGAGAAAGAGAGAGTCCAGGAGGGAGAGAGAGTGCCAGGAAGAAGGAGGAAAAGAGAAAGAGAGAGAGAGAAAGAAAGAGAGAGGAGGGGGGGAATGTGCAAGAAGGGGTGATAGAAAGCATAAGAGATGGGAGGAATAGAGGGGGAGAGAGGAGAAAGGAGAGGAAGGAGAAGGAGGGATTGAAGGAACCAGAGTGTTCAGAAGGGGGAAGGTGAGAAATTGGAGAAAGGAGGAGGGTTTATTTTCCATTGTCAGCCCTAGGTAAAAAAGCAACTTTAGACTTACAACTGGTTTAATTTGCATCTGCGTTGATGAAACTGCTATAATTCTTGGGAATACTTAGATTTAAAGAAGAAAATTAGTTTCTAGCTGAATTTGATTGTTGTATCAAACTGAATTTAATTGTTTTAAAAAAAAAATTACAAAAACAACATATTCAACTGCTGGGAAGATACAGAATCCAGGTGTTATATCGCACAAAAAGAAAAGCAGGTCATGAAGAAATGATAACCGTATAGAGATCTGTATTGGAGGGTGTTTTGATGTTGGATCATGAGGTCGGGGAGGGAGGGTTCTGTGCGGGGGGGGGGGGGGGTCTTGATGTTGTATTGGAGAGTTGAGAGAGGGAGGGCTCTGTGCAGGAAAGTGTTTTGATGTTGGATCAGGAGGTTGGGGAGGGAGGTTTCTGTGCGGGGGGGGGGGGGGTGTCTTGATGTTGGATTGGAGAGTTGAGGGAGGGAGGGCTCTGTGCAGGAAAGTGTTTTGATGTTGGATCAGGAGGTTGGGGAGGGAGGGTTCTGTGCGGGGGGGGGGGATGTCTTGATGTTGGATTGGAGAGTTGAGGGAGGGAGGGCTCTGTGCAGGAAAGTGTTTTGATGTTGGATCAGGAGGTCGGGGAGGAAGGGTTCTGTGCGGGGGGGGGGGGTCTTGATGTTGTATTGGAGAGTTGAGAGAGGGAGGGCTCTGTGCAGGAAAGTGTTTTGATGTTGGATCAGGAGGTCGGGAAGGGAGGGTTCTGTGCGGGGGGGGGGGTCTTGATGTTGTATTGGAGAGTTGAGAGAGGGAGGGCTCTGTGCAGGAAAGTGTTTTGATGTTGGATCAGGAGGTCGGGGAGGGAGGGTTCTGTGCGGGGGGGGGGGGGGGTCTTGATGTTGTATTGGAGAGTTGAGAGAGGGAGGGCTCTGTGCAGGAAAGTGTTTTGATGTTGGATCAGGAGGTCGGGGAGGGAGGGTTCTGTGCGGGGGGGGGGGGGGGTCTTGATGTTGTATTGGAGAGTTGAGAGAGGGAGGGCTCTGTGCAGGAAAGTGTTTTGATGTTGGATCAGGAGGTCGGGGAGGGAGGGTTCTGTGCGGGGGGGGGGTCTTGATGTTGTATTGGACAGTTGAGAGAGGGAGGGCTCTGTGCAGGAAAGTGTTTTGATGTTGGATCAGGAGGTCGGGGAGGGAGGGTTCTGTGCGGGGGGGGGTCTTGATGTTGTATTGGAGAGTTGAGAGAGGGAGGGCTCTGTGCAGGAAAGTGTTTTGATGTTGGATCATGAGGTCGGGGAGGGAGGGTTCTGTGCGGGGGGGGGGTCTTGATGTTGTATTGGAGAGTTGAGGGAGGGAGGGCTCTGTGCAGGAAGGTGTTTTGATGTTGGATCAGGAGGTCGGGGAGGGAGGGTTCTGTGCGGGGGGGGGTCTTGATGTTGTATTGGACAGTTGAGAGAGGGAGGGCTCTGTGCAGGAAAGTGTTTTGATGTTGGATCAGGAGGTCGGGGAGGGAAGGTTCTGTGCGGGGGGGGGGGGGTCTTGATGTTGTATTGGACAGTTGAGAGAGGGAGGGCTCTGTGCAGGAAAGTGTTTTGATGTTGGATCATGAGGTCGGGGAGGGAGGGTTCTGTGCGGGGGGGGGGGTCTTGATGTTGTATTGGAGAGTTGAGAGAGGGAGGGCTCTGTGCAGGAAAGTGTTTTGATGTTGGATCATGAGGTCGGGGAGGGAGGGTTCTGTGCGGGGGGGGGGCTTGATGTTGTATTGGAGAGTTGAGAGAGGGAGGGCTCTGTGCAGGAAAGTGTTTTGATGTTGGATCATGAGGTCGGGGAGGGAGGGTTCTGTGCGGGGGGGGGTCTTGATGTTGTATTGGAGAGTTGAGAGAGGGAGGGCTCTGTGCAGGAAAGTGTTTTGATGTTGGATCAGGAGGTCGGGGAGGGAGGGTTCTGTGCGGGGGGGGGGTCTTGATGTTGTATTGGAGAGTTGAGAGAGGGAGGGCTCTGTGCAGGAAAGTGTTTTGATGTTGGATCATGAGGTCGGGGAGGGAGGGTTCTGTGCGGGGGGGGGGGTCTTGATGTTGTATTGGAGAGTTGAGGGAGGGAGGGCTCTGTGCAGGAAAGTGTTTTGATGTTGGATCATGAGGTCGGGGAGGGAGGGTTCTGTGCGGGGGGGGGGGGGTCTTGATGTTGTATTGGAGAGTTGAGAGAGGGAGGGCTCTGTGCAGGAAAGTGTTTTGATATTGGACCAGGAGGTCGGGGAGGGAGGGTTCTGTGCGGGGGGGGGGGGGTCTTGATGTTGTATTGGAGAGTTGAGAGAGGGAGGGCTCTGTGCAGGAAAGTGTTTTGATGTTGGATCATGAGGTCGGGGAGGGAGGGTTCTGTGCGGGGGGGGGGGGGGTCTTGATGTTGTATTGGAGAGTTGAGAGAGGGAGGGCTCTGTGCAGGAAAGTGTTTTGATGTTGGATCAGGAGGTCGGGGAGGAAGGGTTCTGTGCGGGGGGGGGGGGGTCTTGATGTTGTATTGGACAGTTGAGAGAGGGAGGGCTCTGTGCAGGAAAGTGTTTTGATGTTGGATCATGAGGTCTGGGAGGGAGGGTTCTGTGCGGCGGGGGTCTTGATGTTGTATTGGAGAGTTGAGAGAGGGAGGGCTCTGTGCAGGAAAGTGTTTTGATGTTGGATCAGGAGGTCGGGGAGGGAGGGTTCTGTGGGGGGGGGGGGGGGGTCTTGATGTTGTATTGGAGAGTTGAGAGAGGGAGGGCTCTGTGCAGGAAAGTGTTTTGATGTTGGACCAGGAGGTCGTGGAGGGAGGGTTCTGTGCGGGGCGGGGGGGGGGGTCTTGATGTTGTGTTGGAGAGTTGAGAGAGGGAGGGCTCTGTGCAGGAAAGTGTTTTGATGTTGGATCATGAGGTCGGGGAGGGAGGGTTCTGTGCGGGGGGGGGTCTTGATGTTGTATTGGAGAGTTGAGAGAGGGAGGGCTCTGTGCAGGAAAGTGTTTTGATGTTGGATCATGAGGTCGGGGAGGGAGGGTTCTGTGCGGGGGGGGTCTTGATGTTGTATTGGAGAGTTGAGAGAGGGAGGGCTCTGTGCAGGAAAGTGTTTTGATGTTGGATCAGGAGGTCGGGGAGGGAGGGTTCTGTGCGGGGGGGGGGTCTTGATGTTGTATTGGAGAGTTGAGAGAGGGAGGGCTCTGTGCAGGAAAGTGTTTTGATGTTGGATCAGGAGGTCGGGGAGGGAGGGTTCTGTGCAGGAAAGTGTTTTGATGTTGGATCAGGAGGTTGGGGAGGGAGGGTTCTGTGCAGGAAAGTGTTTTGATGTTGGATCAGGAGGTTTATTTATTTATTTATTTGTTCCATTTGTATCCCACATTTTCCCAACTATCTCAGGGAGGGAAGGCTCTGTATGAAGGGAGAGTGTTTTGATGTTGGATTGCCGGGGGGGGGGGGGGGGGGGACAGAGAGAGACAGCTGAGATAGTGCAGGCACAAAGCTGGTGCATGCATTAATTAAAAATGTGACCTGAAGATCAGCATCGTGTTATAGACGTCAGGGGTTTTTATTAGTATTTTGACGTACCAATGTGATAGGTTAGTAGTCATACTTATTCATAGACATTTCACACACATAAAGGCATATATATATATATATATATATATATATATATATATATATATATATATATATATATATATATATATATATATATATATATATATACTCAAGATATAGTTATACTTCCACCTTAAACTGGTATTTTGTTTACATTTTTTCAGTGTACTAGAATTCCCTGAAACAATACTGTTTTCCACAGAACAGGAATATGAGCACCACAAAAATGTCATTCAACCAAGGGCTCTAGACTTTAAACAGTAATTTAATATTCCCCCTTGAGGTTCAGCTCTAATTAATCCCAAACTGAATTATTTGCTATAAACAAATCTGTTGCGAAAAGGTTCTACAGAGAAAACAGCAGATCTATTTTTACAGCAAATATAAGCATGCGTCTGTGAATAACTTTCTTTCAGACACCTCAGGACTGTGTATCCACAAGCTCTGTGATTACACATCGGGTAATCTGGATCGCTTTTCAGTCCCTGCGCACTTGACATGTTCATATTCTAAGATCAAGCTCTGAAGATGAAGCTTGTATCATTAGGGAGGCAATTTTCATTTTCAAAAGGAATCTATACAGTTTCCTCTATTTGCACCCTTTGAATTTTGGACCCTATCTTTTTATTATGATTATATGCTCCATTTAGGACCGAGTTGATAGGCTCATTTGTGTTGCATTTACCACCCCCCACCCCCCCAATCATTTTGAAAAGTTAGTTCCTAATGGGTCTACTGGGTGCCCCCAGAGACTCAAACTCTGATGGCAGAATAAGAGAGAGAAGGCCATGCTCAAATGAGGTACTGGGAATGGAGCAGAGTGCAAGAAAGAGAGAGGAGGAAAGAGTGAGTGCAAGGGCAAAGAGACTGCAAGGAGAGAGAGAGAGAGAGAGTGCAAGAAACAGACGGGAGAGTGAGTACAAGGACAAAGAGATTGCAAGGAGGGAGAGAGTGCAAGAAGGGGAGAGTGAGTGCAAGGACAAAGAGACTGTGAGGGAGAGAGTGCAAAAAAGAGAGGAGAGGGTGAGTGTAAGGAGAGGCTGCAAGGAAGGAGGGAGTGAAAGAGGAGGAGAAGGAAGGGTTAATGGAAGGACAAAGAGACTGCAAGGAGGTAGAGGGTGCAAGAAAGAGAGAGGAGGGTAAATGCAAGAACAAAGTGTGCAAGGAAGGAGAGAGTGCAAGGGGAGGAGAGGGAAGGCTGAGTCCAAGGACAAAGAGACTACAAGGAAGGAGAAAATGCAAGGGGAGGAGAGGGAAGGCTGAGTCCAAGAACAAAGAGACTACAAGGAAGGAGAAAATACAAGGAGAGGAGAAGGAAGGGTGAGTGCAAGAAGGGACAGAGTGCAAGGAGAAGGGGGAGAGGGAGAGGGAAAGGAAAGTGCAAGGAGGAATGAGTATAAGAGGGAGGGGGATGGGAAGGGAGACACTCAATTTTACACACGCACGCACAGACACACCCATTCCTATCTCCCTTCCCTTAAATCACATGCCTCCCCTCCACACAGCAGGAGTTAGTACATATACCCCATACAGCCCCCTGTCCCCACTCACTCGCACAGCCCCGATCAAGACACACTGCTGTATCTCTTCCCACTGAGTCCTGCATGCAGACCTGCCATTCACGTGCAATGGATGAAGCAAGGGGGAAAGTGCTGTTGGTTCACACACTCATGCACTTTCAACCAGTTCCTTTGTTCCTGCTCCTGCTTCAGAATTACATTGATGTAGTTAACACAAATGATTTTCATAAGAAAAAAGGGTTATCAAGATTCACACCATAGTTGCAGGCTTCATTAAATATAAACGATGATGCTAGAGAACATTTTCAACTAAATATAAACGAAAAATAGTGAAGACACAAATCCAATGCTCTGCTGTGGATCATGATCAGAGCAGGTAAAGGAACTAAACATTGATCATCAATCCAAAGCACATTTATTACTGTGCATACCTTCTCTATTAGGTTGGTTTATTTCATTAGAAAGTAATTGATAGATTTCCCTCTGCGTGTTTGTTACAATGCAGAGGGTTCATTAGACTATATTAGTATTGAGGAAATAGGTTCTGGGGAATTTTTGGTTTATTTTCTCCTTTTAAAAATGACGGTCTACTTTTGCAAATTCATTTCAGCCATTTCAGAAAGCTCACAATGAGGTTTAAAGAAGCCCAGCCATATTCATGATGCCAGTGGTTCCCAGGTTGATCTAATACTGGGCCTCCCCCTTTCCTTGCCTAGAGTTTTATTTATTTACATTACTTACTATCCTGCACAATCCAAAATGTTCTCGGTGACTTACTATAATTACATATATAATTAAATACATAATTAAAACATACAATGAAAAAATACTGACATCTTACTCACATTTCATCAAGCCTTTTTCCAGTGGTTCTCAAACCTGGTCCTGGAGGCACCCCAGCCAGTCAGGTTTTTAGGACACCCACAACGAATATGCATGAGACAGATTTGCATGCACTGCCTCCACTGTTTGCTAATATATCTCATGAATATTCATTGTGGATATGCTGAAAACCTGACTGGCTGGGGTGCCTCCAGGACTACGTTTGGAAACCACTGCCTAATTCAATAGTAACCCCTACGTAGTCAATCCTAGGCATACACTGAGTCACATCTGAGTTGCGTTCCCTA
The DNA here is from genome assembly GCF_901765095.1 of Microcaecilia unicolor. NCBI lineage: Eukaryota > Metazoa > Chordata > Amphibia > Gymnophiona > Siphonopidae > Microcaecilia > Microcaecilia unicolor. Next base: position 325,036,139 of record NC_044036.1, on the reverse strand, counting down.
AGAAAAGCAAGACCCGAAGTCCATGCATGTGATGAAGTCAATCCTGGCTTGGCTCCACCCCATCAGGTGAATCTGGAACCAGCTGACAACCCTAATGGTTGTTCATTGATGCAGTACCTAATGAGGCATGATGAAGTGCAATTCTTTTCAATTTTGATATCAGGACCAGGGCTTTTTTTTGAGGGGGTACTGAGTACCTGCACCTTTTCTATCATCTGCTAAAATTGACCGATGGTCCCCAAGTTTTAATGAAAGAGCTCAGGCTGTACACATCAATTCTGCCTTGTCATAGATTCTGTGACTGGTTGTAGGAGGGGCTAGCTATTGTGGGGTGGATCCCTCAATGATCACCCCACCCCTAAAGGGTGGCCTGGCATTTGAATACCAGCACCTTTTTGCTAGAAAAAGCGTACTGATCAGGACTAAAGGTTTGTATCTGTATAGATCAAATACGACCTCACCTTCAATCTTGAGACTCATGGGTTAGGATTATAGAAGCTTTGGCGACAATTCTCTAAAATAATAACTTAATTTAGGCGCCACAAAGGGGAACACTTAGGGCTAGATTCTATATATAGTGCCTGAAAATTCCGCATGGAAAAAAAACGTGTCTATGCGTATTCTGTATAGTACGCCTAAATTTTATAGACTAGGCTTAAATTTCCACGCGGTATATGGAATAACAATGAGCGCCTCTCCACATGACCAAATGTAGTCACAGCCATTTGCGTCATGTTTTACTTGGTGTAAATCCCGACACCTAAATTAGGCGCAGAGGGTGGATTCTATATGTAACGCCTAAAAAATCCGCACTGGAAACATTTTTGCCTAAGCATATTCCATAAGCGGCACCTAGATTTAGGCACAGTATATAGAATATGCTTAGTTGATATCCCAGTGCCTAAAACTATGCGCATCCATTTATACCAATGAAAACATGGCGTAAATCCCGGCACATAGATTTAGGTGCAGAGGGACATATTTTATTTATTTATTTATTTGTTACATTTGTATCCCACATTTTCCCACCCATTTGCAGGCTCAATGCAGCTTACATAGTACTGTCAAGGCGTTCGCCAATTCCGGTATGAACAAATACAGTAATGTTGTGGTAGAATAAGGTTCGTGTGTACAGACACATTAGGGAATCGTAGAGAGGAAGAGTTATTATATGTCCATTACGAGCTTTGGTTTCGTTGTGTTGCAGGGTACAGGCATTTAAGTTGGGTCGGTAGGGTATGCCTTTTTGAACAGGTTAGTTTTTAATGATTTCCGGAAGTTTAGGTGATCATAAGTTGTTTTCATGGCTTTTGGTAATGCGTTCCATAGTTGTGTGCTTATGTAGGAAAAGCTGGATGCATAGGTTGATTTGTATTTGAGTCCTTTGCAGCTTGGTTAGTGGAGATTTAGGTATGTTCGTGTTGATCCTGTTGTGTTTCTGGTTGGTAGGTCTATGAGGTCTGTCATGTATCCCGGGGCTTCGCCGTAGATAATTTTATGAACCAGGGTGCAGATTTTGAAAGCAATACGTTCTTTGATTGGGAGCTAGTGCAGTTTTCCTCGGAGGGGTTTGGCGCTTTCAAATTGCGTTTTTCCAAATATAAGCCTGGCTGCCTTGTTTTGAGCGGTCTGAAGTTACTTTATAATTTGTTCTTTGCATCACGCATAAATTCCGTTGCAGTAGTCTACATGGCTCAGTACCATTGATTGTATCAAGTTGCGAAATGTTTCCCTATAACTATGTGCACAAAATTCAGAATGGCCACAAAACTCCCATTTCCCTACCGATAACCACAGCCCTTTTTGTCTGCGCACATTAGGTGCTCTGTGTTACAGAATATGCTTAGCGAGTACTGCATGTAAATTTTAATTATTGTTAATTAGTGCTGTTATCAATGCTAATTAGCTTGTTAAGCCAATTAAGTTACAGGCATTGTTATAGAATATATCTGGATTTTTGCACGGATCTCTAGGCACACGACATAGAATCGGCGGAGAGCAGGTGTATTCTATAACAATGCCTAGATTTTAGAAATGTTTAGGCCCTTCCCGTGGCCACGCCCCCTCTTCAACTATGTGACTCAAAATGTATGCGCTTCACAATACAGAATATGCTTAGTGAGTTGTGCATATAAACCTTAATGCCAATTAGTGTTGATAATTGCTTAACATCCAATTAACAGCACTGATTAGCTAGATAAACAATTAAGTTACATGCATTGTTATAGAATACACTTCAATTTCCGTGTGGAAATTAAGGCGCCGTACATATAATCCTGGGGTTAGCGCCAAATCTATAGTAGTTTAAGGGTGTGCCTAAGTCATTATAGAATATTACTTCACAGCCAAAAGGTAGGCGCTCTTACTTATGACAGATCAACAACTGATGTAAGTGCTCCATGCAACACGCAGCTGATAATATTCTCTAAATTACGCACATCCCTTGATGACCCACCCATGTGTACGCACCCCTGGCACTGAACATTAAGCAATTTAGATGCACTGTTTATACATTTACATTTATATGTATTTATACTTATATACTGCTAGTCCCAAACGTTCAAAGCAGTTTACAATAAGAAATGCCAAAGACAGTCACTTGGGAAATACATTTAAGTAAAACAAAAGTCCCATTTAAAAAAAACCCTCAATTTCTATTGTAAACTAGGAATTTTTTAAAACGTAAGGTCTTTAACTTTTTCCTAAAAAGAGAGTAACTAAGATTATCTTTAAAACATGAAACCTATTCAGTGGGAGGTAGTTTGGGAACCTTTTATTTCACATTGTTCTTTTTGATTATAGTCTGCTGAAGTTTAAGGGGTAATTTGATGGGGGTTTATTTTATTTTTTTATCCTTTGGGTGGGTTGAGTTTTTAGTTTTCTTAAAATTGTTAAAAATTATGGAAGTTTCTCGGTTGTGTAATAATATATGCTTTTGGGACTTGTTCCCTCTTTGGGAATTTTGTTGCTGTTTGCTTCCTATTTTGTATTTTGCTGTATCTGTTACTTTCTTGGTTTTTTACGATGTCTCTAATTGTTTAATAAAGACTTCTTTAAATTTCAAAACATGAAACATATTCTCTCTAAAATTTAGGTGTCTGATAAGCAAGGATTTTGTCACAGAACTTAAGTCGCTTTATACCTTTAACAGAAGGAAAAGCCAAAGGTGAGTTAGTTTCTAGAAGAAACCAAAATCTCCAAGTGAAATAACAAATTTTCAGGGCAATGTCCATTTAAGACACGATACAGTACACAATCAAAATCCTGGCCTCCAACAGATGCCAATGAAGCTCTATATAACATTTAGAGATTTTATCATTTTTATGTAAAGAGAAAATTAATCTCACAGTCGTGTTCTGAATTGTCTGCTATCTTTGAATGACATGTCTAAGACCTCCGAGATATATCAGATTACAATAATCTAATTTAGACAATAATAGAGATTGAACAAGCAATCTAAATTGTTTAAATTCAAAATACTTTCTGATTCTTCTTAATTTTCTCAACAAGAAAAAAAAGCTTTTAATCAAGGCATGAACTTGTGGTCTGAGCGAAAGAGTTTGATCTAAATAAACTCCCAGAATTTTAATTACAGGAGAAAGTGAATACTTGATTTGATCTAGAAATATATGCAGGCTTATTTTCAAAAGAGAAGGGCGCCCATCTTTCGACACAAATCGGGAAATGGGTGTCCTTCTCTCAGGGTAGCCCAAATCGGCATAATCGAAAGCCGATTTTGGGCATCCCCAACTGCTTCCCATGGCGGGGACGACCAAATTTCCCAGGGGCATGTTGGAGGCATAGCAAAGGCGGGACTGGGGCGTGCCTAACAGATGGGCGTCCTTGAGTGGTAATGGAAAAAAGAAGGGCGTCCCTGACAAGCACTTGGACGTTTTCACCTGGACTTGTATTTTTCTAAGGTTGTAGAAAAGGTTGTATTTTTCTAAGGTTGTAGACGGGACGTGCATGCTCAGTTACAACAATAACTGAGCATGCTTGGAGAGTCTTGGACTTAGTGGCTAGTAGAGGCATGCCTTCAATTTCCTCTTTTCTGCAGCAGCATGAGGAAGAGAGGAGCAGCTTGAGCAGTGACCTTCTTTGGTCGCAGCACTGCCTTGATGGTGAGATGCTGCATCCTGGTAGGTTCTGGCTACGCCCCTGAGTAATGCAAATAATAATTTTACATACCATTGGCATTACAGTTACTATAGTTAATAAATTAACTACTTATTTAATTACTGCAAGAAGATAATTAACTACAGTAACTTGATACTGGTAACAAAAAATTAACACATTACCCCATTGCCTCACAATGGATGCAACACAACCACACCACAAGGTCAATGACACAACTCTTTTTTGACAGAACACACCACTGCTAATCCAAAATACTAAGGGGTCCTTTTACTAAGCTGCGGGAAAAGGGGCCCTTTTTGTAGCAGCGGGGACTGTTTTTCCTACGCGCCAGGGCTCTTTTTGGTGCAGCGGGTAAAAAGCTCCCCCCAAAATGGCCATGTGGTAAGATAACCCTTACCGCATGGCCTTGCGGCGGGGAGCACTTACCGCCATCCATTTGATGTGGCGATAAGAGTTCCTGCAGTAACCAGCAGGGCCGCCGAGAGGGGGAGACAGGGGGGGCATAATTCCCCGGGCCCGGGCCTCCAGGGGGGCCCGGCGCCGCCGCCACAGTCTGGCCCGCCCGCCCTCCGTCGCTCCCTGGCATTGAATTTAAGCGCCTCACCTTCGAAAGTGCAACAAGCAGTGGCAGACCACTCCTTCCTTCCATGTCCCGCCCTTGCCTGACGTAACTTCCACGAGGGTGGGACACGGAAGGAAGGAGTGGTCTGCCGCTGCTTGCTGCGCTTTCAAAGGTGAGGCGCTTAAGGTCAGTGCAGAGGGCCCGGGGGTGGCGGGGGGCCCGGAGACGGCCTTGTCCCAGGCCTGGCCCAGTCTCTCGGTGGCCCTGGTAACCGGGCAGTGCACGGCGATGCCCGATTACCGCCAGGTTAGCATCACGCTAGGGAAAATAATTTCACAGAGCGCCAGAAATGACGCACGCTCCAGTTGGAACTACCACTGGTGGGTGCGTTGGGCTGGTGGTAGTTTCAGATTTGCGAATGGTAAGCCCACGTTGGACTTACCGCCGCTTAGTAAAAGACTCCCTGAGTACCCTCTTCATGATCATTAAATGCTCGGATCCCCGTTAAAAACAAATTCCATCAGCCATCTCCACACAGAAATCTGTTTTCAAGAAATCCTAAGTTATTTATGTTTTGGAAGTTCCCTTGTAAAATGGTATTTTATTTTTCACTGCATTCCCAGTACAGTATGCACTGTGCTACATTCTGAACGCTGGATCCTTTTTATAATTTTTGACTAAATACATCTTTTGAGCAAGATCAATGAATCAAGAGGAGAAGTAAATACCGACTACTGCTACAGTCTAAGAAAGTAAACATGGGCTGTCCCTGCGGTGGTGCTGTGGCAGAAGACGGTGCCTGCCAACCAGGAAACCTTCGTTAAGGCCTTGCGTGGGCTTTCGAAACAAGGGCTGGCAAAGAGCAGGCATACCAAAGTGATTGCAGTCATTCAGAAAGAAGAATTACAGAGACTCTTCCTATTAGAGCACCTCTGGAATGCTGGCTATGGCAGCCATGTTTGAAGCAGTTCCAAAGGAATGTGTTGATGCTGTTACTTACCTGATTGCAGTTGTAATGCCTGCATGGTGCAATGAAATATTTGTCTTTTTCTAATAACAGGATGCAGGGCCGGATTAAGGCCAACTGATGCCCCCGGGCCCTTCCATTGCACAACTGGCAAGACATTAAGACTTAATAAGTACTGAGAAATATCATTATTTCACAAATGATTAGAAAAACACAGAAATTCATGTTAGATAATGGGTTTAGCAGATGACTGTAAAAGAGTTAAGTGCATGATAGCTGGGGCAGAGGCCTAGCCAGACTCGGTATTTTGGATGGGCCCAGAGGTAAATTGGATTGGCCCTTCCATGCTCACGTGCCGCCCACCCACCCCCAACACACACACACACACCAGGGGCGTAGCTATGTGGGGCCATGGGGACCTGTAAATGGAGGCGCTGAGATATCAACTAAGCATATTTTATATACCGCACCTAAATGTTGGCACCACTTATAGAATACACTTAGTTGATATTGATTTCCATGCCGATTTTTTTAGGTACCATATATAGAATCTCCCCCTATATTCCTATGGGCATCTCAGCGTTTAGGAGCAGATTCTATATATGGCACCTAAAAAATCCACGCAGAACTCAGTTTCACCTAAACATATTCTATAACATTTACGCGTGGTATATAGAATATGCTCAGTCAATATCATTATGCCTAAATTTGTGCGTGCCCATTTACACCATTGAAAACCTGGCATGTAGATTTAGGCGGACTGGGCCGTATTATATAATGACACGTGTAAATTTTGGAAGGCCCACGCAACACCCATAAACATGTTCATTATAGAATGCGCTTACTGAGCTGTGCGCTTAACTTGCAATTATTGTCAATCAGGGGCGTAGCTATCATGGGGCCCCGGGGGCATGGGCCCCCATAGATTTGGCCCTGGACCCCCTTGTCATGACCCTCTTGACCCCCCCCTTCCCACCGCAAACCCTCCCCCACCGCCGTCGCGTACCTTTGCTGGACAAGGGACCCCAACCCCTGCCAGCCGAAGTCCTCTTCTCACCGCGCGGCGTTGCTTGCTGAATGATCTGATCAAGTTTCTGTGTGTGCGTCTATGCCCTGCATGGCCGAGAAGAGGACTTCGTCTGGCGGGGGTTGGGGTCCCCCACCAGCAAAGCTACATGGCGGGAGAGGGTTGACGGCGGGAAGGGGGGGTCGAGAGGGTTGCGGCGGCCCTCACCTCGGGCTCTGGACCCCCCTCCCATCGAAGTCTGGTTACGCCCCTGTTGTCAATCAGTACTCATTATTTATTTATTTATTTGTTTGTTTATTGTATTTGTACCCCACATTTTCCCACCTTTTTGCAGGCTCAATGTGGCTTACAGAGTATGGAAATGAGAACGTCATTACATGATTTAAGAAAACAGTCGATCATAAGCTGAGGTGAAAGAGGAATTTAGGTAGAAAGATGTTATTGCTTGTTAAGTGCTGTTAAAAACGCTGATTGGCTTGTTGAGTCAATTAAGTTACACACGTAGTTGTAGAATGCACCTGGATTTTGACACGGAAATCTAGGCGCCATATATAGAATCTACTAGCGCACCTTAGTAAAAAAAAAAAAAAAACACCTCAGTTTGGTGGCCAAATTAGGCTGACAAAATAGCTGGAATATCTTTGGCCAGTTTAAACTTAACTGGCCAGTACTGAATATCAACTTTGCCAGTTAAATTTGCACCAGCCACAAAACACCAGGATATTTAATGCTGGTCACTGGAAACGGCCCAGCATTAAATATCCAGTTTTAACACCAACCATGGGAGGCAGTCTGGCTACTGTAGTTAGAAACAGAAGGGCTGATGCTTAAAGGCATTAACTCTTGGAGCTGGGACCAACTCGCACTTCATACCCCTGTCCCCGTAACCTTAAGCTCCTCATTTTCCAATACCCACCTTACCCCAATAAGGCAAGCCTCTCACACATCAAATAACTCAATAACACACTAATTGGGAATAACCATAGGCCGCAGCTTAGTTTATTAAACAGCTGCCTCTGAGGAGCAGGAACTGCCTTCCTCCCTCGCTACCCAATCACCCTGTCTGCAGGCTCACGGGCATTCCTCCTTATTCAAAAGCAACCAATTGCTTCTACCCGGAACCTGCCGGCACCACCTCTACTCTGACCACCAGCCAATGAGTGCACACCAGGCGAGTTGGCCCAGCCCACTGTTAATCTGAGCCTGTCGAGACAAGCTCTCAGGAGTTACTGTCTGACGACCGCGTACATCTTGCGATAATTTCATTTTTGCTGCACGTCCAATACGCGAGTCTGAAAAATATTTTTTATTTTCGGATGCACGTAATGGACGCGCGCCAAGTGGCATTTGATGCACATAGGTTATTACCGACCGAATTCTTTACCGCTAGGTCAATGGCTGGAGGTAAGGTGTCAGACCCAAAATGGACACATGGCAATTTTGATTTTGCTGTACGTCCAGTTTCGGCAAAAAAAAAAAAAAAAAAGAGAGGCCTTTTTCACAGGGGCACTGAAAAATTTCAAACCTTATTAGAAGCTCATTTCTTTGTATATGCTTTTGAGTCGTAGGTAAGAAAGGGGAGATGGTTCATGAGTCAATTGTCTTGTGTGTTTGTAAGTTTCTGGTATGGCTGTTTATTTATTTAGCAAAATTTATATCCCGCTCCATCCACAATTCTTAGTTTTGCATATTTCGAGAGAATATAGTTTGGTACAGTCAGTGCTTGCAGCCTTTGTGTAGTGAGGGAAAGACAAAAGTATGAAAATGTTTTATTACGTATTGTGTTGACGGTGCAAGCAGTATACTATGCCATACTTTGTATTATTATTTGAATATTTTTACTGCTGTAATTGTCTATTGCTTATGTTTGATTTATTCTTACTGTACACCGCCTTGAGTGAATTCCTTCAAAAAGGCAGTAAATAAATGAATTCACTCAGTTATGGGAAACCCAGTCCCTAAGGGGGTTAAGGGAGGAGCCCAGAATTGGGTCATGTGGGGGAGGGGGATGCCAGCAGGAGACGAGCAGCACAGAGGAGGGAAAGGATCACTGTGGCAGGGGAAAGTGCAAACAGGAAGAAAACGGTACAAGGAGAGGGGAGATACTGGTGCGGAGGAGGGGGAGGCTGTTAGCAGGGCCGGTCTTAGCAACAGCGGGGCCCTGTGCAGACCAGTTCAGTGCCCCCCTCCCCTCCCTCACCACCACCATAAGCCATAATTTATCAGAGTTTAGAAGGAGGTTTAGCGCCCTTGGAACCCCACCTCACCCCATACCTTGATGTGCATCCATCACATTTCAGTAGAGAGCGGAAGACAGTGGCAGCGATTTTCAAGGAGCCCAGAGAGCATCCTTGCTGCTGCATCCCGCCCTTGCGGAAGCAGGAAGTGACATCAAAAGGGGGCAGGATGCAGCAGCGAGGAGTGGGCTGAGTGGAAGAGGAAAAAGAAGGTTCTGTAGATTAAGCTTTCAAAACCAACAACAAATTCCATAAGATAAAAAAAATGGCTTTGTGCTCAGGGAAAAAGCGTCAAAGAGCTCCGAGACCAAAACTCGGTGTCACAGAGCTTAAATGGACCCAATGGTCCTCTCTTCATCATAGGCAAAAAACCCTGATGTCACAGATCTAACTAACTTTAATAGGGCTGTGGTAACTGTACTAAATACACATCCTGTTTTTTCATAAATACAGAGACAGTCTGTTAATCGTGCGTGGAACACTACTAGTGCTTAACACGCTGTCCGATTTACATATTTTACTTATCTTAGTCGAATAGTGTTCATCTGCTGTCCGCTATGCGGTCCTCCACTGCTGCCCTCAGCCGACGGTGGCCAGCGTTTCGCTGCTTCTTCAGGGTCTCAGGCTGCATCTACAGGCATGTGAGTTATATCTATATATATATATATCTGGTCCTTCCTACAACTGCACCATCTCAGTATACTCTCAACAAGCAGAGATACGGCACTGCCAGATCACCAGAACTTCAACACTCAAAGCAGCTGGCAAACCAAACTACATTTACAGCACGCAAGCAGATAAATTTTGTAGAACAACTGTAGCTATGAAGCATGAATTCATCAAGCTCAGGAAATCAATAGATTTTTATTGACCGGTGTTCTTCCCGCAACCCTCCTGCTGAAATAAAAAAAAGCTAATATTGTCGGCAGACAAAGCCATTTTGAAGCTAGCTGAACAAAACCAACAGAAATTTAAAAAATGATCCTGTTTAATACCGTAATTGAGACTCATTAACCAACTTTCAACCTGTTTAAGCTGCATGTCAAGTTGCTTTACACAAAATATTTGCATACGAGCAAGAATGCGGATTAGCTTTCAGCAGAGATTTCTACCATCTATTCCCACTGGAAAAATCCCAATGTCTTCTCATTGCATTCACTAGAATAAATGTAACGCTTACTCACTCCCTGTGCTATAAATTCAGTTGCTCTTGCGTACTTCCATGGCTTTGGAATGAGCTTGATGCTTGGTTAAGCTGCAGGTATGGGGGAAGGCTACCTTTTCCATTAATAGGCTTACTACATTTGAATAACATGACCTCAGAGGCAAGGACGTTTTCTGAGAAACACTGAAGGATTTTAAATGGAGGCTATCTGGAAGGTTTTAACCCGCTTACTGTTACAAAATAGTACTATTACTACTACTACTTAACATTTCTAAAGCGCTACTAGGGTTACGCAGCGCTGTACAGTTTAACAAAGAAGGACAGTCCCTGCTCAAAGGAGCTTACAATCTAATGGACAAAATGTGCAGACAATCAAATTGGGGCAGTCTAGATTTCCTGAATAGAGGTATAACGGTTAGGTGCCGAAGGCGACATTGAAGAGGTGGGCTTTGGGCAAGGATTTGAAGATGGGCAGGGAGGGGGCTTGGCGTATGGGCTCAGGAAGTTTATTCCAAGCATAGGGAGAGGCGAGGCAGAAAGGGCGGAGCCTGGAATTGCCGATGGTGGAGAAGGGTACAGAGAGGAGGGATTTGTCCTGTGAGCGGAGGTTTCGGGTAGGAGCGTAAGGGTAGATATATTAGTGCTCATGAAAGCAGGCTAATTGGGCAGACAATAAACCCAATGGGATGCAATGATATACACCTTACAGCATGGCGTCATGCCAAATCCCTGCCCTATGTATGGGTCCCTCTAGGTTCTACATAAGATCCCAGTTTTCACTTGCTCATAACTGTGGTGCAGTGGCATAGCCAGACTCGGTATTTTGGATGGGCTCCTTCCACGTGCACGTGCTGCACCCTCCCCCTCCCCACCACACCAGACCACAAATATCTTCCCGGAGATATATTTTTTTAAAAACACAGATATTTTTTTCACCTACCCCACATCTCCTCCCTCTCCTTCGCGGCGTCCCGGCATCTGCGCTCCTGTCTCTGAACCCCGTCTCTTCCCGGTGTTAGTACAGGCGTCTTTGGCGCCTGCAGCGATTCATTCTCGCTGCTTGCACTGGCCCCACAGACTTCCATCTGCCGTGTCCCGCCCTCGCTGACATCACTGCCTGTTTCCTGTCTGGTGAAACACAGCAGATGGAAGCCTGCGGGGCCAGTGCAAGCAGCGAGAATGAATCGCTGCAGGCGCTGAGGACGCCTGCACCAACACCGGGGAGGGAAAGGGTTCAGAGACAGGAGCACCGATGCCAGGATGCCGCAGAGGAGACGGGGAAGAGAGCAGTGTGGCACTGCCGCTGGGTAGGCCTGAACCAAAAATGGGTGGGCACAGGCCCACCTGTAGCTACGCCAGTGCTGTAGTAGAAAAAGTTAATTTCCAGCTAAAACTTGAAAACAGGTGTACTGTTTATGTCTGAACCTGAATTAAAAATTTGTTGGTGTCTTTTTTTTTTCAATTTATCAGGCATGAAAAAACATGTTAATGAAGTTCCAGTAATTTGGAAGAGAGGCACAGAACCATTCACCTTTTGCCTCAACTCTTGAAACATTAAAAGTGATTTTCAAAACCCCTATAAATGACTGTAGATCTGGGAAAAGGGGCCTTTTGAAACTTCCCTCTCTGTGGGGGTCTTTTACTAAGGCGCGCTCACGTTTTGGCGTATTTACAAAAAAAACTTATAATTCACTATTGTTGCAGATTCTGTAGTTGATTCTCCTGCTGTAATATTAATGTTTGGGACACTGTATATATTTTAGTTATATCTAAGTCCCCACATTTACTATCTTTTGGTCTATTAATGGGATTTTTCGTAGGAATGCATTGGCGTCTCTAACGTTTAGCGCACCTACAATTTTAGCACACCCTAAAAACGTGAGTTCGCCTTAGTAAAAGACACCCTGCATAAGGTGAAAACATATACGTTATGAACTTTTACCTGAATGTTCTGGAATTACGCCAGAGGGCAGGGCTGTTAAGATGGATTAGATTTTGTAAATGGTGTCTAGATTTGGATGCCAAAACAATGAGCGCCGAGCACTATTCTATAAACGGCACTCTGAGATCAACGCCGTTCATAGAATTGCGCATAGCACTGGGAAACTTTTGGCGCACGTAAATTAGACGCAGATCCCCTGAATTCCACAATGCTATATGCATCTTAAGTGAATGCTCCTGACCCACCCATGCTCTTCCTATAGCCACACCCCCTTTTCAGTCGTGCACTGAAAGATTTACGTGCATCTTTACAAAATAGCATTTAGTAAGACGCACCCATAAATCTAAATTGTTGCCCATTAACACTAATAATTGATTGTTAGCGCCCAATTATTGGTTCTAATTGGCCCATTACTCAATTAAATCGAGCACGCAAATCAGTCGCGTGCCCAAATTTGTGTGTGCAATTTTAAGCGTCACATACAGTGATGACTTCTAATCAAAGAGCACTAATAAAGTACATGTTTTTAAAAAATACAGAATGGTTATAATTTGTTTCTTCTGTTCAGCAAGTTCAGTTCCTCGTCACAGCAGTCCTACTGAAAGATGATAGACTGCAGGATCTGGTGCCATGCGACTGCCAGCACCACAGGGGAAGTGTCACAAGCAAAACAGATGGAGAATAGAAAGTGGTGCATGCTTCAATGATTTCACAGTCTGTTGTACAGTTTCTTCTTTGCTGAGAGGTGCAATCAGATGGTTTAGACACCTCAAGGGCACAGTCTCAAAACTGCCTCCAAACTCGTGGGAAACAGCAAACCTGGAGTTTTTTTTCTGCCTGCATGACAACGCCAGTCCAGTCTGCAAGCATGGATGGCTTTCTCATCAAGCTCCTCATTAAAAACGGAAACCGTGTCTGCTGGGGGTAAGGATCTACTTGTTATTAAGGATGGACTGTTGCTTTCGACAACTACTGTTTGCGCACTATGGGCCTGATTCTATATTTGGTGTCGGAAAAGTCAGTGCGGATGGAAAATGCGCAGTTAGGCGCAGTGCATAAAATATGCGTAGAGTCGTCCGCGTGATTACAATTTAGGTGCAGACATTTACACCAATGAAAAGCTGGTATAAATGCACAGACCTAGGCACGGAACGGGTTATTCTATAACACTGCGAGTAAATTTTAGGAATGCCCATGCTCCTCCTCTGGTCACGCTCACGTCTGAGATCCATGGGGTAGAATTTACGTGGACTACTTTTTAGAATATGCTTAGCGGGTAGCGCGTGTAAGTTCTAGTTAGTGCCAATAATTGTTCATTAACATCCAATAATCAGCACTGATTAGTTTGTTAAACAATCGAGTTGTGCACGCGAATCAGAATATGCCCAGATTTGCGCTCACAACTCTAGTCGCACTATATAGAATTTGCAGGTATGCGTACTTAGTATGCATTGTTCTGAAAATAGGTGCAAAGGTTTCTATATATGGTGCCTAGATTTCATGTGTACCAAAATTTAGGCGCACACCGGAGATACATGCACAAATCGATTGGCTAATGAGCCAATTAATGTCAATAATTGGGTGCTAACCAATTATTGACGTTAATTGGCACCCATTAAAATTTGCATGTGCATCCTACTGTGCACTATTCTATAGGACATGTTGGCTAACTGTAATACCCCATAACTGAAAAGGGGACGTGGCCATGGGAGGGGCATGAGCATGTCAGGTGCGTTCTGAAGACTTACGCGTCTTCTTACACAACATTGCCTCAGCATGCCTAACTTGGGCACCAGTGTTTACACCAAGTTTCAGCAGGCATGGGTGCCCAAAAGTAGGCGCGGGAATCAGCGCTAAGTGCGATTCTAGAAAAGGCACAAGCCCTTTATAGAATCGTGCTTAGAGCTGATTTTTTATGGCGCTGATATTTGAGCAGTACAGACAAAAAAGTGAGGCAGACTCGAAGAGGATATTAAAAATTTCAGAGTTTTATTGGTAAAAAGTCAAAAAACAACCCGACAGGGCTGTGTTTCGGCACAAAGGCCTACCTCAGGGGTCAAACAAATCTGCCAGAATGTCTTGAAATGGCTTGGCTTAGAGAAGATTGTGAAATCCTGGCTGTTAAAACGGCTATAACTTCCCAAATAAAGAGCCCCTCTGCAATGCAAGTACATCTTACCGTGAAGCTGGTGATGTAATAGAGCTCAGGCCGTAAATAGGAATGTGCTGGTTTCAATTTTACCACAAGCCCTTTTCCTCAGACGCAGTAAAAACTGACCAGGTGCACGCCAATAGCACACACCCACACTACCGCAGGCCACTTTCTGCCGCGGCTTAGTAAAAGAACCCCTCAGTGAGTACCGGCAAACAAGGTATAGCAAGTTACAGACTGAAATATTTGTATCTATCAAAAAGTGCTCAATCAATACTAATACCAAGTCCTTATTCAACCAAGGCCTTAACCCCTTCATCTATGCAGACGATATCACAACATACATTCCTTACAAATCTAAACTGACAGAAATCACTAACGAAATCAAGATCAGCTTGAACATCATGGTCTTTTGGGCAAATGCATTTCAACTAAACAAAGAAAAAACACACTGTCTTATCCTCTCATCCCAACACAGCGCAGACAACCCCACTATTATCAACACCCCAGATTACACTCTCTCAGACAGCCTGAAAATCCTTGGCGTTACATTGGACCGCAACCTAACACTAGAGAGCCAAGTGACATCCACAACAAAGAAAATGTTCCACTCAATATGGAAACTCAAACACGTGAAACAATTCTTCCCGAAGGAAACATTTTGCAACCTGATACAATCAATGGTACTAAGCCATTTAGACTACTGCAATGGAATTTATGTGGGATGCAAAGAACAAACATTAAAGAAACTTCAGACCGCTCAAAACATGGCAGCTAGACTTATCTTTGGAAAAACGTGATTTGAAAGCGCAAAACCTCTCCGCGAAAAACTACAATGGCTGGCTCCCAATCAAAGAACGCATTGCTTTCAAAATCTGCAGTCTGGTTCACAAAATTATCTACGGTGAAGCCCCGGAATACATGACAGACCTGATCGACCTACCAACTAGAAACACATCCGAATCAACACGAACGTACCTAAATCTGCACTACCCAAGCTGCAAAGGACTCAAATACAAATCAACTTACGCATCCAATTTCTCCTACATAAGCACATAACTGCAGAACGCATTACCAAAAACCTTGAAAACTACGTACGACTACCTAAACTTCCGAAAAAAACTAACCTGTTTAAAAAAGCATACCCTACCAATCCAACATAAATGCCTGATCTCTGCAACACTGTAATGGAAGATGTAAAAAGATTGCTTTTCAACCCTGCTTTGTTCGATAATGAACTCTGAAATCTTCTGTCTTTGACCAAAAGTAACTTTCCTTGTAAATACAAAAACAAGTTGGAAGATAAGAATTAATTTGGTATGCTTTTGACTTGTAACCACTTGTAACCACTCGCCTCCACCTACCCTCCTCTCTTCCTTCCCGTTCACATTAATTGATTTGATTTGCTTACTTTATTTTTTGTCTATTAGATTGTAAGCTCTTTGAGCAGGGACTGTCTTTCTTCTATGTTTGTGCAGCGCTGCGTATGCCTTGTAGCGCTATAGAAATGCTAAATAGTAGTAGTAGTATGCAAAGGGGAGGATGGTTCTTGTTTTTGGAAGTTCAGCTTGGCCACCTGGACTTGGAAAGCATGTGATCACGTTCCCACAGTATGGTTTGTTTACCTAAACAGAGAAGCATTCTGTAATTTTCCTTAGCTCTGAACATGAGTTCTGAGCCTAATAAAAAGGGGAGTTTCTTTCAGTGAAATCGGGGGTTCACTGTGAGTAACGTACGTACTGCGCAGATGATCTGTTCCTGGTCTAAAAAGCTCCTGGCTTTCGCTGTAACGCCACCCCCCCCCCCCCCCCCCAGCTGATGATAAGAGCCTGGATGATGTAAGGACCAGTGATGTTGTATATATATCGTGTATTATTGCTTCTTTTCCTGATCTAAGAACTCTTAGCATTGCTTAGATGTAGAGACCAGTGATGTAATGATTGTTTAGCTAATCATTGTGTGTATATAGCTAATCATTGTATATGTCTTAACCATTGTACATATATCTTAATCAATGTAGAATTTAGCACCTCAAATAAAAGGTCTAATAAAGGTCTAATGTGAATCCAAAAGAATCCACAGTAATTATTGAGTAGTCTGTGTCAGTGAGACAGGCTGTAAATCCATAGCAGTACAAACACAACAAAAGTAAAGTACGTAATGGACATAACACAACTCTTCCGTTGTACGATTCCCTAATGTGGCTGTGCCACATGAACTTTATCTTACCACAATATCACTTTGTATTTGTTTACACCGGAGTCTGCAAACGCCTCTTTGGTACTATGTAAGCCACATTGAGTCTACAAATAGGTGGGAAAATGTGGGATACAAATGTAACAAATAAATAAATAAAAAGACAAAAACCACTGACTTGCCTGGAAAGAACAATGGTAGCACTCTTATTGCTTAAAAAATTGATCTTGAAATATTGGTCAAAAAAGAACAAAGTAAAAAAAAAATTAATCCAGGACCAGCCTAGTGCTGCCAATTGCCATAAAGAGGGAACTGTGTTTAAATCCTGACTCAGATCTTCCACTTTCCAGATTGGCCAGGGCTGGGGATGCAACATTCACACTCCTTGGAATCTGAAGGAAAGGATCATGATCATCTCTTGCTGTGTCTTAGCAGATCAGCCTGCCAGTAGACTGTCTGTCGTCCCCTACTCATCACTAGGTGATCTCAGTGCTTTTTACAAAGCCAGAAAGGAAGCACAATTCTTCCATTAACAACTTCTGTTATATTTTGCAGATGATTGCAGAACAGCTATTAAAGCCCCATGCTGGCACATAACAATGAGTTTATAAATAATACATTTTAAAGAGGAAAATATTCCCCACACTCTTACACAGATAATATAAGAAAGTGTACTTGTCACAGACCATATTTGAATGGTAAATAAAGACAGGGGATCACAGCTCTAACTTCTGAGCTTTATGCTGCAAAATTCCAGCTAATGTACTGGTAATACCTCAAAGCACCTAGGGACCCTTTTACAAAGCTACGGGAAGGCTAATGCATGGGTAGCATGCGCCAATTTGGCACTATTTTCTTTGTTACATTTGTATCCCACCTATTTGTAGGCTCAATGTGGCTTACATAGTACCGGAGAGGCCTTTGCAGGCTCCGGTGTGAACAAATACAAGGTGATGTTGTGGTAAGATCAAGTTCATGTGGCACAGCCACATTAGGGAATCGGAGAACGGAAGAGTTGTGTTATGTCCATTACGTGCTTTAGTTTGGCTGTGTTGCAGAGATTAGGCATTTAAGTTGGATCGGTAGGGTATGCCTTTTTATACAGGTTGGTTTTTAGTGATTTCCAGAAGTTTAGGTGGTCGTACGTCGTTTTCAAGGCTTTTGGTAAAGCGTTCCACAGTTGTGTGCTTATGTAGGAAAAACTAGATGCGTAAGTTGTTTTGTATTTAAGTCCTTTGCAGCTTGGGTAGTGCAGATTTAGATAACATCGTGTTGATTCGGATGTATTTCTAATTGGTAAGTCGATCAAGTCTGTCATGTAACTTGGGGCTTCTCCGTAGATGATTTTGTGAACCATGGTGCAGATTTTGAAGGCGATGCGCTCTTTGATTGGGAGCCAGTGTAGTTTTTCGCGGAGGGGTTTTGTGCATGTGCCCAGTGGTAATTCCGAGTTTGGCACGCACCGAATCCCGCGGTAGAAAATATTTATCCATTTTCTACCACAGGAGGGGGGGGAGGGGCGGCATTCCTGGTGGTAATCGGCAGCATGGCCATGTTGGCGCGCTGCATGGTTGCCATGTGGGTAGCGCAATGAGCCATTACCACTAAGTCCATGGCTGGCGGTAAGGCCATAAATAGGCAGGCAACAGTTTTAATTTTTGCGCATTCCCATTTCCTGGCCTATTAAAAAATGGCCTTTTTCCCAGTCGCAGTAAAATGTGGCCCAGCGCGTGCCCAAAAGATGCACCCACGCTACCGCAGGCCACTTTATACCACAGCTTTGTAAAAGAACCCCCCACACTTATGTGCATACAGGGGCAATAAACCTTACTGCAAGCCCAGACTGGACTTCTGTACAAAACTGCTGGGAAAGGTTGAAGGTCAGCAAATGAGGAAGACCAGCAATGCCATGATGCCATGAACTAATGCAATAACAATGGCTTTGAACTGAACCTCATTCAGAGCAACTATCTACAGGGTCACCATGAGTTAACACCAACTTGACACTTAAAAAAGGAATTGAGACTTGATATAGCTAACTGTAGGGCCCTTTTACTAAGCCGTGTAGGCGTGTACGTCCATCTTACACACATCAATTTTGAACTATCACCCGACTACTGTGAGGCACTGGCAGTAATTTCATTTTTTATGTGCATCCACTAGGCGCGCCGGAAAACGTCCAGCGCACGGCGCTAACCAGGCGGTAATTGGCATTGTACACACGTAGACCATTACCGCCCGGTTAATGCGTGAGACTTTACTGCTAGGTCAATAGGTGATGGTAAGGTCTCAGGCCCAAAATGGACGAGCGTCAATTTTTATTTTGCTACACGTCCATTTTCGGCCCAAAAAAATGCGCCTTTTTTGCAGGTGCGCTGAAAAATGGACCTGCCCGCATCCAATACACGTGTCTACCCCAGCACAGGCCGTTTTTTGCGCACCTCAGTAAAAGGACCCCTGTGGGGTTTTTTGCAACTACATTCAAAGCACTTTACATAGTATGTACAAGTATTAATTTTGTACCTGGGGCAATGGAGGGTTAAGTGACTTGCCCAGAGTCAAAGGGAGCTGCAGTAGAAATCAAACCCAGTTACCCAGGTCCAAAGTCTGCTGCACTAACCACTAGGCTACTCCTCCACCCAGTGGCATAGGAAGGGCGGAGTGGTGGGGGCGGTCCGCCCTGGGTGCAAGCTGCTGGAGAGTGCAGAGAGCAGCTGCACGCCTGTCGGCTCCGCTGGTTCCCTGCTCTCTCTGCCCCGGAACAGGTTACTTCTTGTTCCAGGGCAAAGGGAGCAGGGAGCCAGTGGAGCCGACAGGCGTGCGGCTGCTCTCTGCACCCTCCAGCAGCCAAGAATGCACCCGGGGTGGGGGGGGCTTGATGCGCCGGGGAGGGGGGTGTCATTGCGCCGGGGGGGCTTGATGCATTGGGGGGGGGTGTCGTGCTGCACCCTGGATGGACGGACGCCGCTACACCCGGGGGGGGGGGGGGGTGCGCAGCGGCGATCCGCCCCGGGTGGCAGCCGACCTAGGATCACCACTGCCTCCACCCAACAACAGTAACAACAAAACCATTTACAACTCACTAAAATGAAAGCAAGCAAATAAAGTGAAAGTGGCATAATAGTGCCATTATTAGAAATTTAAAAAAATGAAAACAAACCTTTTATCATGCACATCTTTAATATCAAGAACCAGACCCTCCTGTCTTTATGAGACTTTCCCAGGCTTTTGTGCAAAATGCATTATTTTCCAATTGTTTTACTCCGGTTCCCACTGTGAAATAAATTATTTCACCAAGGTATAAATATGTATTTCATCAGGAGGTAAAATAGTTTTATCTGCAGAAATAGGCTTGTATAAAAATGTTCAAAGTTTTAGTTTACAGCTGCACTTAATTCCAGACTTGATATACTACCATATGGAAATATCGGTATAGTCTTTAAAATATACATTATAGGTAAAACAAAAGGTAGAGTAAAACAAGAAACAAATAAGCAGAAAGAAAGGAGAAAAGGTAACAATCCATTACTTTAATATCACAGAAAAACATAAAGGTCTACAGCTGGTCTCCTCAGATTCCACCTGCTACCAAACTCTCAGGGGCCCTTTTACTAAGGCGTGTGACAAGCACCTACGCAACGCCCAACACCCATCAGTTTGGAACTACTGCCCAGCTACTGTGTGCCCCGGGTGTAATTCCAATTTTTACACATGTCTGATACGCGCAGAGGAAAATATTTTTTATTTTCTACTGTGTGGCGCTAACCTGAAGGAAATCAGCAGTGTACACATGCTGACGAGTACCGCCTGGTTAATGCGTGAGACCTTGCTGCTAAGTTAATAGGTGGCAGTAAGGTCTCTGGCCCAAAATGGGCACATGCCAATTTTTGTTTTGCCGTTTTCGGCCAAAAGAAAAAAAAGGCCTTTTTTTGCAGGTGCGCTGAAAAATGGATCTGCACGCATCCAAAACACGCGCCTACACCAGCGCAGGCCATTTTTCGGCGTGCCTTAGTAGAAGGGCCCCTCAATTTAATTCAAACGCATGCGTGGGATAAACATAAGGAATCCTGTTCAGAAGGAATGGATCCTCAGGAACTTAACCGAGATTGGATAGCAGAGCCGGTAGTGGGAGGCGGGGCTGGAGGTTGGGAGGCGAGGATAGTGCGGGGCAGACTTTTACGGTCTGTGCCAGAGCCAGTGGTGGGAGGCGGGACTGGAGGTTGGGAGGCAGGGATAGTGCTGGGCAGACTTATACGTTCTGTGCCAGAGCCGGTGGTGGGAGGCGGGGCTGGTGGTTGGGAGGCGGGGATAGTGCTGGGCAGACTTATACGGTCTGTGCCCTGAAGAGCACAGGTACAAATCAAAGTAGGGTATACACAAAAAGTAGCACACATGAGTTGTCTTGTTGGGCAGACTGGATGAACCGTGCAGGTCTTTTTCTGCCGTCATCTACTATGTTACTATGTTACTATGCATCTTTAAACAAGAAGGCTTTAGTCCTTTCCTAAATGTTTGACAAGATGGTGATGGTTCCAACCTTAAGTACTGGGGGCCAGTGCTTACTATACAGATTTACAGATGAACGCCAGATAAATATGAAAAAATGGTACTGACAGCAAGTTTTAAGTAGATGAGCATAGAGGACGATAAATATGATATATGGAATCGAGACGGAGCAAGTGGTGAACCTGAACGACTGATTTAGCAACTGGAATCTAGGGTTCTTCTTTCAATAGAAGAGTAACACGACCCCATTTCCTTGCACCTGAAATCAGTTTTACTGCTATGTTTTGCAAGAGCTGAAGCTGTCAGAACCAGGCCGGTCAAACCCAGTAAGCGGGGTAAGCACCGCATGGGGGGTGCCTGCCTTCAAGGGCGCCGCTGCGGCGCCATACCACGCCGCCCTTGGGGGTTTAAATCTTTAATTTACCTTCGTCCCAGAAGCTGCGTCATTTGGAAGTCCTGCCTGTCTCTAGCCTTCCCTCCCTTCGTGAGTTCGTTCCGCAGAGTCCCGCCTTCTGACGTCATTTCCTTGAGGGCGAGACTCTGAGGGAACAAATTCATGAAGGGAGGGAAGGCTAGAGATAGGCAGGGCTTTGAAAAGATGCGGCTGCTGGGACGGAGGTAAATTAAAAAAGACTTAAACCACGCAGAGTGGCAAGAAGAAAAAGGGGGATGTTGGGGGGAGAAGAGGGCGGGCAGGTGGCCATAAATGGGAGGGGGATGGGTGTGAAGGAGAATCGCTGGACAGGGGCAGGGTGGTAGAAGAGAGAAAGGAGATGCTGGTGTGGGGGCGCCAACTCATAGTCTGCAGGTTGGCGCCAGAGACCCTAGGACCGGCCCTGGTCAGAACATATCCCTTTAAATAGAGAATTGCAGTAATCGATATCACTCATCACAATAGAAAGAATCAGTGAACTTAATGACCTGCCAGAAAGAACGATCTTACTGAATGGATCATATGTAGGTTGAAGAAGCGTTATATTGTAAACACTTCCCACGCCACTTGGCTGTGCTTCGACTTTCCCAGACCTAGGCCCAACTTCACACCAGGTTTACTAGGTAACTCTGGATACTTGACAGTTCAAATAATATCAAACCAGTCAGAAATTTCCTGTATTTAATTAAGAATAGTCTCTTCCCTGGGGCTTCATGCCTCCCCGGGCTTAGTACATAGCTCCAGCACTCTTATAGTTTCAACTCAGCAACGAAAAGGAAAAAAAAAAACAAGCTCTTTTCCAACAGGCATTAACCCAGCCCTGAGTCCCACAGTCCAAATCCTTCCCTTCCCGAGTTCATCAAGTCCACTAATCCTTGGACAAAAGTTCATTCAGCAAGAAGGTCCTGCTTCGCGCTTCCCACTCAAACCCAGCAAACTCTCCCCTCTGAGCAACCTGAGGAAAGGGGATACCCTCTCATTCATACCAGCCATTAACTCCTGGCATCCTCCCCAAGGGTCACACTTGAGCCCCAGGCCAGGTGGAAGCTACTTCTCCGGGGAACCAGCTCAGATACTTCTCTGGGCTTTTCTCTCAATGAATTGAATTAACTGGTTCATCAAGGTTGCTAACATGCCCTGAGATTGCCCCTTTTCCACCCGGGCTAAAGCAGAAATAATCATGGGCTCTACCTGCATCCCTTCACCAACCTCTTTAGCCTCGGTAATCACCTCCTCAGGCATCCACTCCATAGGCTCTATCTGTCTCTCCCCTCTCTCCAGCTGCTCCCAAATCTTTATCTTGAGCTCGCTCAAAGGCTTCCTGTTCCTGTCCCCTAGGAACCTGGGAGTTGTAGTCAGGTTCACCCTCTCTAAGGGAGTCTAGTAGCCTCCTCTGGGAGTTGGGCATTGCAACGCTGGTTAGCCTTTCTAGATTGTTCAGGTGATCCTTCCCAAGGATACTGGCATCAGTAGTCCCTCCATTGTTCCCACCCCCGCCTGCCTCTCCAGTGCCCCGGTCCGGAGTGCCGGTTCCTGGATCTGCCTACCCCCTCACAAGTGTCACTATATATATATATATATATATATATATATATATATATTGTGAGAAGGGAGAGGCTGTCCTACCCTGGTTAGGCCCCTAGAGGGCGCTGTTCCCCTAAAATGTCCAGGGAGAAGGGCTGGGTGAGTCGCTGAAGGGAGCCAGTAAGGGGAGGTATAGATGGAGGTCGCTAGGACCGGGGAGAGTCCTGGAGGTGGAAACAGGTGCAGCAGGTTATGGGCTGGGTCCTGTTTGGCCATTAAACACTTAATACCCCACCTGAGTGGTGAGGGGGAGAGGAGAGCTAGCAGCGGAAGAAGAGAGCTGGTAGCTGAAGCAGGAGGTCCCCATGTGAAGTACTGGCTGAGCCCTTTGGACTGGTGGTGAACTGTGTGCAAAGCAAGGAAGCTGGCTGGGGTAAGAAGGCCCTAGAGTGCCAGGTATAAGAACTGTGTGTTACAAGGATGGACTGGGTGTCCGGGTTACAAGGAAGGACTGGGGTGTTCATGTTACAAGGAAGGACTGTGTGTCCAGGTGTTTAAGCTGGAGGATTGAACTGAGTAGGAAGAAATGTTTAAGCTGGAAGAACTGTTTAAGCTTGTAAAAGTGTTTTAAGCTGGAAGAAGTGTGCCCCAGGAAGGGGGAATAAAAGATTTGTAAGAGAATATCCTGTTGGTGAGACCTGACTATGTTTGCCTTTCGAGAAGCAGGTCACCCTGATCAGAAAGGGGTAGTAGACTAATTTGCATAAAATCTGCATACTGAGAACCAGCTCACCCTGAGTGAAAGAGGGACCTGGAATCCTGAGGTGGGAGCTTCATCTTCACAATATATATATATATACTGTATATTTATAATGACATTTCTACCCCGCATTTTCCCAAGAAAGCTCAGCTTCAATGCGGCTTACATAACAAATTAAGAAGAAGAATTACAAGACAATTAATATTAATACAAGAATACACCTATTAAAAAACATTCTTTTCATATTAGCTCAACACAGATCTAAAGAATTGGGCTTTAAGTAAACTTCTAAGGGCCCTGTTTACTAAGCCGCGTTATAGGTGCGTTAGCATCTTTAATGCGCATTAAACATGTACGTGCATTAACCGTGAAGGCACCTATAATATCCCTATAGGTGCCTGCATGCGAACTGTAGGCAGGTTAAAAATGCTAACGTGCTTTAGTAAACAGGTCCCTAAATAATATATAATTGACTGAGCATCTGATATACTTGGGAAATGAGTTCCAGACTTTGGTACTCTGGTAAGAAAAATTAGCATTACGAATAGTTTTGTAAGTTAAGTTTTTACAACTTGGGAAATGCAATATGAGATAGAGAGGCATTTTCGAAAGAAACGTCCAAGTTGCGATTTGAACATCCTTGCAAAACAGCGAAATCCAGGGGCGGGAAACCCGTATTTTCAAAACAAGATGGACGTCCATCTTTTGTTTCTAAAATACCGTAAGAGACGTCCAAATTCTTAAATTTGGATGTCCCTAGATTTGGACGTCCCTAGACATGGACGTTTCTGACTTTTGGTGATTTTCGAAACCAAAGACATCCATGTCAAAAACATCCAAATGCAAGCCATTTGGGCGTAGGAGGAGCCAGCATTTGTAGTGCACTGGTCCCCCTGACATGCCAGGACACCAACCGGGCACCCTAGGTGACACTGCAGTGGAGTTCATAAAATGCTCCCAGGAACATAGCTCCCTTACCTTGTGTGCTGAGCCCCCCAACCCCCCCAAAACCCACTACCATAGCCCTTACGGGTGAAAGGGGGCACCTATATATGGGTACAATGGGTTTGTGGTGGGTTTTGGAGAGCTCACTGTTTCCTCCACAAACGTAACAGGTAGGGGGGGTATGTGCCTGGGTCCGCTGTCTGAAGTGCACTATAGTACCCACTAAAACTGCTCCTGGGACCTGCATGCGCTGTCATGGACCTGAGTATGAAATCTGAGGCTGGCATAGAGGCTGGCACAAAATATTTTTAAACATGTTTTTTGAGGGTGGGAGGGGGGTTAGTGACCACTGGGGGAGTAACGGGAGGTCATCCCCGATTCTCTCCGGTGGTCATCTGGTCATTTTAGGCACCTTTTTGTGCCTTATTTGTAATAAAAACACGACCAGGTGAAAACGTCCAAGTGTTCGTCAAGGACGTCCTTGTTTTTTCGATTATGGGTCAAAGACGTCCAAGTGTTAGCCACGTCCAAGTCCTGCCTTCGCTACGCCTCCGACACGCCCCCTTGAAATTTGGATGTCCTTGAGACGAACTGCAGTAGGAGACGTCCAAAATCGGGTTTCGATTATACCGATTTGGACATCTCTGGGAGAAGGACATCCATTTTCCGATTTGTGTCCAAAGATGAACATAAGTACATAAGTAATGCCATACTGGGAAAAGACCAAGGGTCCATCGAGCCCAGCATCCTGTCCACGACAGCGGCCAATCCAGGCCAAGGGCACCTGGCAAGCTTCCCAAACGTACAAACATTCTATACATGTTATTCCTGGAATTTTGGATTTTTCCAAGTCCGTTTAGTAGCGGTTTATGGACTTGTCCTTTAGGAAACCGTCCAACCCCTTTTTAAACTCTGCTAAGCTAACCGCCTTCACCACTTTCTCCGGCAACGAATTCCAGAGTTTAATTACACGTTGGGTGAAGAAAAATTTTCTCCGATTTGTTTTAAATTTACTACACTGTAGTTTCATCGCATGCCCCCTAGTCCTAGTATTTTTGGAAAGCGTGAACAGAAGCTTCACATCCACCTGTTCCACTCCACTCATTATTTTATATACCTCTATCATGTCTCCCCTCAGCCGTCTCTTCTCCAAGCTGTATAGCCCTAGCCTCCTTAGTCTTTCTTCATAGGGAAGTTGTCCCATCCCCGCTATCATTTTAGTCGCCCTTCGCTGCACCTTTTCCAATTCTACTATATCTTTCTTGAGATGCGGCGACCAGAATTGAACACAATACTGAAGGTGCGGTCGCACCATGGAGCGATACAACGGCATTATATCATTTCTGTGTCTACCTGCTCATCCTGGCGAGGCGGACGGTAGTACACTCCTATCACCATTTTTTTCCCTTTTATACATGGAATTTCAACCCTCAGTGATTCAAAGGTGTGATTTGTGTCCTGCTGAATTTGTAATCTATCTGAGTCAAGGCTCTCGTTAATATACAATGCTACCCCTCCACCAGTCCGGTCTACCCTATCATTACGATATACTTTCAAAAATGAGCCCGATAGTCTCTAGATGATGAGGTGGTATTTCGTGGTGATAACTTAATGAGATCTAGCATATAAGATAGATGAGACACAAGGACAATAAAATCATCTAATGCTATTCCCAAGGTTTTAAAAAATGATACCCATTTAATAAATGATTCTGGCATAAGGATAGGGAAAGCCAAGGTATTTGATTTCCGCTGAATCCATATCATTCCTTTAGTTTATTCTGGATTCAGTTTCATTCTATTCTGAGATAGCCAATTTGCGACTTTATCAAGCGTATTATCGACGGAGGTTACCCCCTATATATCCTGAGTAGCCAGGGTTGTCAAGATCTGAAAATCATCAGCATACGCAAAAGCTAACATTTCAAGTGTTTGCAATAGCTCTAACAGTGGGAACGTGAAGATGTTAAAGTGCTGGTGCCAACAGTGATGCTAAGTTGAAGGATCGGAAACAGAGAGTGGGGTTAAATGGGCAGTATTCACAATGGAGAAGGGTAGTTAGTGGGGTTCCTCAGGGGTCTGTGCTAGGACCGCTGCTTTTTAATATATTTATAAATGATTTAGAGATGGGAGTAACTAGCGAGGTAATTAAATTTGCTGATGACACAAAGTCGTTAAATCGCGACAGGATTGTGAAAAATTACAAGAGGACCTTACGAGACTGGGAGACTGGGCGGCTAAATGGCAGATGATGTTTAATGTGAGCAAGTGCAAGGTGATGCATGTGGGAAAAAAGAACCCGAATTATAGCTACGTCATGCAAGGTTCCACGTTAGGAGTTACGGACCAAGAAAGGGATCTGGGTGTCGTCGTCGATAACACACTGAAACCTTCTGCTCAGTGTGCTGCTGCGGCTAAGAAAGCGAATAGAATGTTGGGTATTATTAGGAAAGGTATGGAAAACAGGTGTGAGGATGTTATAATGCCGTTGTATCGCTCCATGGTGCGACCGCACCTTGAGTACTGTGTTCAATTCTGGTTGCCGCATCTCAAGAAAGATATAGTACAATTGGAAAAGGTGCAGCGAAGGGCGACTAAAATGATAGCGGGGATGGGACGACTTCCCTATGAAGAAAGACTAAGGAGGCTAGGGCTATTCAGCTTGGAGAAGAGACGGCTGAGGGGAGACATGATAGAGGTATATAAAATAATGAGTGGAGTGGAACAGGTGGATGTGAAGCGTCTGTTCACGCTTTCCAAAAATACTAGGACTAGGGGGCATGCGATTAAACTACAGTGTAGTAAATTTAAAACAAATCGGAGAAAAGTTTTCTTCACCCAACGTGTAATTAAACTCTGGAATTCATTGCCGGAAAATGTGGTGAAGGCGGTTAGCTTAGCAGAGTTTAAAAAGGGGTTGGACGGTTTCCTAAAGGACAAGTCCATAAACCGCTACTAAACGGACTTGGAAAAATCCAAAATCCCAGGAATAACATGTATAGAATGTTTGTACGTTTGGGAAGCTTGCCAGGTGCCCTTGGCCTGGATTGGCCGCTGTCGTGGACAGGATGCTGGGCTCGATGGACCCTTGGTCTTTTCCCAGTATGGCATTACTTATGTACTTATGTACTTAAGTGTGGTTGGAGTATGTATCTAAGGGGTCCTTTTACTAAGGTGCACTGAAAAATGGCTTGTGGTAGTGTAGGTGCAGGTTTTGGGCATGCACTGATCCATTTTTCAGCGCGCCTGCAAAAAATACCTTTTTTAAATTTTTGCCAAAAATGGACATGCGGCCAAATTTAAATTGCCATGCGTCCATTTTGGGTCTGAGACCTTACCACCAGCCATTGACTTAGCAGTAAGGTCTCTCGCGTTAACCATGTGGTAATCGCCTACACGTATCAAGTCCGAGTTACTGCCTGATTTTCGCCACGCTCCAGAAAATAAAATATATTTTTGAGCATGCATAAAAAATGAAATTACCGCATGGGCTGTGCAGTAGCTGGGTGGTAACTCTGAACTGGAATGCGTTGGGCGTGCATAGTAATAAGGAGTGATGAATGCTGGAGGAAAGCTGCTTTTCAACGGTGAGCTTGCTAAAGTGTCACTCACATGCACACACACACATTGCTTTCCAGGAACTTGCTAAATGCTTCTGAAAAAAAAAATTATAATTCCATTGCTGAAAAATGGAAAGCCTCTGCATGGAAAGAATTTAATACAGGCTTTGCCAGAGTTTCACAACTCTGTTCAATGTAATCCATAACTTAGTCGAATCAAATGTATTTCTATTATTCATGTCTTATTGTAAGCCACACTGAGCCCGCAAATAGGTGGGAAAATGTGGGATACAAATGCAATAAATAAATAAATAATAAAATTATCACATCAGTCTTATTCATACTTTAAAAATAAGTATCAGAAAACTTAGAATATCCAAATATGGTAGCCAATAAAAAAAAATACAGATAGAGTAGACTCTTGGTCTTAACTCCCAGGACTCGAGGGTCAGGTTTTCAGAGTATCCCTAATGACTATGCATGAGAGAGATTTGAATGCCTAATATCTCCAATGTATGCACTTTTCTCTCATGCATTGTCTTTAGGGAAGAAACCCTAGCCTATTGGTGGTCCCAGTTTTTCATCAAACTGCCTGTGAGGAGCATTCAGAGACGTTCTCTGCCACTGGAGTTCGTCATCTTCCCTAGATCTTGATACAAGGTGAAGAGGTCTAGTATCCATTGAATTGGCCACTATTGGAAGCAGGATACTGGGCTAGATGGACCTTTGGTCTGACCCATTATGGCAATGCTTAGGCTTCTTATGTTTCACCTGGGTCCTTATGAAAGATGGTTTCTGTGCAGGCCATGATGGGCAAAAGAATTATCAATGATCCACAACGACCAAAGGCTTTCAAGACCATGTAAATCCTGTACTCCGTTGTGAGGGAGTCTAAAGGAAATTACCATAGGCTTCTGCAGTAGCTGGATTTAAGTATTGCAGCCAACTGGGGTCTCACTCTTCCCCAGAGACCAATGTCAGCATTAATGGGACCGGCACCAACAATCTGAAAAATGTAGAGATCAAGAAGCTGAAAGGAAATGCAAAAGACACAGAAAGAAAAAGAGCCCAGAGAGCACATCTATCCATTAGTTGCCAGTTAGCAAGACATGTCCTTGGAAGGGTCCACTCATTCAGCTCTGATTAGTCACATTTAAGTAAACATTTATACACAGCGACAATGGAAAAACTATTCAAAGTTTTAAACCATCCATACATAATTGCAAATATACACTTACTAAACAAAACAGGAGCGGCCTAGTGGTTAGGGTGGTGGACTCTGGTCCTGGGGAACTGAGTTCGACTCCCACTTCAGGCACGGGCAGCTCCTTGTGACTCTGGGCAAGTCACTTAACCCTCAATTGCCCCAGGTACAAATAAGTACCTGTATATGTAAGCTGCATTGAGCCTGCCATGAGTGGGAAAGCGCGGCATACAAATAAAACAAAAAAAATATTCACATATTTGATATTACATAAAGGAAAGCAAAAGAGATCAACAATGGTTGGCACTCTGGATTATATCCTCCAGAACCTCTGCTATTCTGACTTTGTTCCTGATCCATGTTTGGTAGGGATGTGCACTGGCAAAAATTGTGGGTGGATTTTTCCCCATTTTGGGTAGGTTTTTTTCCATTTCATTTTTGACATTTGTTTAATAAAAATTTTCAACGCTCAAATCAAATTGAACAGGTGTTAATTCTTTGGTCAATGTGCATTAACTTGAGTTTGTGTGCACTAAATTTTTAAAGGTGTCCATCTTTTGTTTCGATAATACGGTCGGGGACGCCCAAATCAGCAAATTTAGGTCGACCTTAGAGATGGTCGTCCCCAGGACTTGGTCGTTTCTGATTTTCAGGACGCCCATCTCAGAAACGACCAAATCCAAGCCATTTGGTCATGGGAGCAGCCAGCATTCGTAGTGCACTGGTCCACCTGACATGCCTGGACACCAACTGGGCACCCTAGGGGGCACTGCAGTGGACTTCACAAATTGCTCCCAGGTACATAGCTCCCTTACCTTCAGCCAGATGCACTAACTGAACGGAAAAAGCCCTTCCCTTACCGATCCCTTAGCGATTCGGAAAGGAACGGGTATGCATGAAGGAAATCGCATGCAAATGAGCTGCTCGCTGTTAGCTCATTTGCACATAACTCCAGAGGGTAGGAGGGTGTCATGGCTATTGTTAAGGGCAACATCCGGTCACTGGATTTAGAGCCTATGATACTGGATTCCAAAAGGGCTCTGGTGCACGGTTCAGGACATTTCCTTACTAAATACATCCTTACTATATACACCCACAGGAATATCTCTTTTTTTCATCAGCTCAATGTACACACTGTGGAGCTCATGCAAATCTTTAGCTGAATTTGATTAAAGGCAATTTCTAGTTGAGTTCTTTTTCCTGTGTAAACATCTGTTTACCTGGGGAAATGCCTTTGAATGAAGTTATTTCAGGACACTCAGGGGGCAATGCCATAACTAGTCTGAGAACTGTTACAAGTTCTGTAGCTTGATTATTTTATTGTAATTTGCCTCGAGCTATATGGTGAAACGAGAGATCAAATCCTGTAGTTACTGGGCTTCCAATTAGGCCCTGGATAGCACCAGGTATGAGTCTATTAACAGAACATAGCCACTTACCCTCAGATTCTATACATTGATCTATTGATTTATTATCTTACTTATGCATACTCGTATCCCACAATTATCCAAAAATGAGGATCAGTTCAATGTGGCTTACATTTAACAGTTGTTAGAGATTCCATTGATTCAATTACATTTACGAGGTTGTATGATGCTGTGTTTTACAGTGGTTGGCAAGATAACTATTTGTGTATTTGGAATAGTCGTTGGGTTTCTTGAGTAGATATGTCTTAGTTAATTTCTTAAATGAAAACATGTGTTACAGTTAGAGGTTGTGTTGTGTATGGTTGTTCCCGAATGATTGGTGCATATTTTACTCATAGAATTTCCGGAAGAGGTAGGTCTTTAGGTCTTTTCTGAACTGGAGGTAGTTCGTGAGGCTTCTTATGACTGGGGGAATTGAGTTCCTCCATTTTGAGCACAGGTAGCCAGGTGCCCAAAGTTGCATGTACAAATTTGGCAATAAGGCCAAGTCACATGCTCAACTTAAATGGTTAATAAGCCAATCGGCGCCACTAAGGAGCAATTATCGGCATTAACTGGCACTAATTATATTCTGTAAGGATATTCTGTAAAGTAGTGCTTGTAAATTCGAATGTGTGGATCTGAAAAGGGGACGTGAACATGGGAGGCGCATGGGCGGGTCCTAAGCATTCCTAAAAATGACGCGCACTGATACAGAATATGCCTGATCTACACATAAGATAGGCGCGAGCATTTACACCAGGCTTTGGTTGGCATAAACGGTCACGCCTAAATTTTAGTCACGGGAACAGGTGCTACACATATTCTATAAACTGCACCTAACTTTCGGAGAGGTTTATAGAGTAGAACTAAACGTGGGGTTTTTTTGGTGCCTTAAAGATAGAATTCACCCAGTAGATTGTAAGCTCTTTGAGCAGGGACTGTCTTTCTTCTATGTTTGTGCAGCGCTGCGTATGCCTTGTAGCGCTATAGAAATGCTAAATAGTAGTAGTAGTAGTAGGGGATAATATTCAGCCTGCAGCGATA
This sequence comes from Microcaecilia unicolor, assembly GCF_901765095.1. NCBI lineage: Eukaryota > Metazoa > Chordata > Amphibia > Gymnophiona > Siphonopidae > Microcaecilia > Microcaecilia unicolor. The sequence continues at coordinate 325,004,370 of NC_044036.1, read as the reverse complement.
AGCGGCTTCCAGCGCAGACTATCAGTACTAGGGCACATGCAGCTCCTGGTATTGAATGTCTGGGTAGTTAACTGGGCACCAGGCCATATTCAAATGAGTGCCTGGTTAACTAGGTGGTTAACTAGGGCATGCTCAGTTTCACTTAAGGGAATATGCAGGACGTCAGGAGGAAAAAGAGCACAGGGCAGCGTTTCCACAATAATGTCAGAAAGATTGAATATTTGACACCATGAAGTTTGGAAATGTATGAGATTAATCTTGGTAGAAAATATGCCCGCCCTTCATCACCCTCTTTATTCCACTGGGAATGGGACAGATTGAAGGAAGTCGTTAGATTTAGGCTTTGTAGATCTTACTGGATTAATTCTGTGTCTGTGTTCTGAAAAAGAGGAAACATGCTGGTGGGGGGGGGGGGGGGCTCAGCGGCATGCCTCAGGTGCCAGCCAACCAAGGAACGTCACTGCAGTATACTAGGATAGCAGTAGCTGCTACTCAGATAAGTCCTTCCAAATAGCCAGCCCCAACCTTTCTGGGACTTCAGAATAATACATGTTCTGTGTTCTTTTTTATGAAACATGGCTTCTTGGAGAACCATATTATGTGAAATTCAACTACCTGCAAAAAATTGCAAGGGCTCTTTCAGAATCCATCTCACTTCCTAATTGTATCTGGATAGTTACCTGGTTCATGGCCCGAATATTGACACTAGGCGGATAATTTCCTGCTCCGGCCCTGGACTGGACCCAACACTCTCCAGATAGCCCTGGGGCAGTCGTGGTAATTTCCAGTGGCATTATCTAGAAGAGAATGAAAAGGAAGCCAGCATTGAATATAACAGTCCAAGGGCACCACGGACCCTGATGCAGGAGTTGAAACTCGGGCCGAAGTTGGGCCGTGGACGGTGATAAGAAGACTGAACAGCTGGAGAGATAAGTGATCCTCATAATACCATTAAACAAATAGAACTAAGTGATTTGGGGGTCACAGATTTAAAACCAAGGAGGTTTTTCAGCCAGTGATGATTGGATAGAGCTCCCTTAGGTTGAACAAGTAATCAACAAAGGAGTGCCTATCTGCAGTTCAGGCTTTTCCTCCTAACAACATGAGTACACCACATAAGACGTTTCTAAAATAGAGATCTACATAATTCCCCCAGTGTTGAAGAACGACGTGGCCCTGTAAGAGGCACTTATCCAAGCAGAAGCTACTCCTACTGGATAAGTGTTGCTATCAATCAATGGTACTAAGCCATGCAGACTATTGCAATGGAATTTACGCGGGATGCAAAGAACAACTCAAAAAAGAAACTTCAGACCGCTCAAAACACAGCAGCAAGGCTTATATTTGGAAAAACGAGATTCAAAAGCGCCAAACCCCTCTGGGAAAAACTACACTGGCTCCCAATCAAAGAACGCATTGCTTTCGAAATTTGCACCCTGGTCCACAGAATTATCTACGGCGAACCCCCGGGATACATGACAGACCTCATAGACCTACCATCCAGAAACACAACTGGATCAACACGAACATACTTAAATCTCCACTACCCAAGCTGCAAAGGTCTCAAATACAAATCAACTTATGCATCCAGCTTCTCCTACATAAGCACACAATTGTGGAATGCACTACCAAAAGCCGTGAAAACAACGTAAGACCATCTAAATTTCTGGAAATCACTAAAAACCAACTTGTTCAAAAAGGCATACCCCACCGATCCTACTTAAGTGCCTAAACCCTGCTACACAACGTAACCAAAGCTTGTAATGAGCATTGCATAACTCTTCCTATCCATGATTCCCCCAATGTGTCTATAACACATGAACCCTATTCGACCACAACATCACTATGTATTTGTTTCTTTACCGGAGATGGTGAACGCCATTACGGTACTATGTAAGCCACATTGAGCCTGCAAACAGGTGGGAAAATGTGGGATACACATGTAATAAATAAATAAATATGCTGAACTATGGAGGGATTAGGGAAGGAAAGGGGAGATGCTGAACTACGGAGGGATTAGGGAAGGGGAGATGCTGAACTATGGAGGCATTAGGGAAGGGGAGATGCTGAACTATGGAGGGATTAGGGAAGAGAAGGGGAGATGCTGAACTATGGATGGAATAGGTAAGGGAAGAGGAGATGCTGGACAATGAGGTGGGGGATTTAGGAGAGGAAAGGGAAGAAGAAAGAGAATGGGGGTATGGACTTCAGGTGCTCAAGGGGAGGGGGTGAATGACTGAAGGTTTGTCAATGGAATTAAGTACCCTTGGGCTGATCCTACATCTGGTTGGGTGTATGGGACGCTTGCACTGTGCTTGTTCCATAGTGAGGCAGTGTGTGTGTGGCAGTGTGTGGGTGTGTGTGTGTGTGTGGCTTGAACTCTGGCTGCTTGTGCTGTCCTTATTCTGTGGATAAAATGGCCCTTTCTAATGCTGCCAATCAGATATCCTTCACAAGCATTAAATTCACTCAAAGTATCAGCAAAAACCACAGCACAGAAACACATGTCCTGGTGTTCAAGGAGCAACCTGCTCAAGCTTGTTGCAGACAACTGATATGAGGAGATATTACCAAACTCTCCAGTAACTCCCAGCTGGCATTTCCCAGTCTGGTGGAGCTGGGGGAACTCACTAGTATGCAGGACTCATCAAAAGCGCAATGACTGTTCTACTGTCACCCCCCCCCCCCCCCCCCAGTCTAATTCAAGTCTAGACAGGCTGTAGTGTCCACAGGGCCAGTCACAGGGCTTTACATCCTCAAAAAAACACTAAATATGAGGCAAGAAACTATCTCAGACTACACCTCCCAAATTGCAAAAAAGTGATCTACAAAACTGTCCACTCTGCAGACTTCACTTACCTAGGAACCAAATGGTGGAACTCCTTACCACCCAAAAGAAAAAATATACAGGAATGTGCTAGATTCCGCAAAATCCTCAAATCGTTCCTATTCAAACAGACCCTCACAAAGAATGACCATATCTCAAACAATTAATTATTATCTATTTACCATTAACTTTCTTTTCGCTTCATATACAATTTCTCATTCATAATAGATTTTCTAAATGTTAAACATTATTATTATTAGTCATAGGAGCCAACTTTTCAAAATTATTGGGGGTGCTAAACCCAATGGAAATAATCCCTCCCTGGACACATACAAGGAATGTTCTCAATATTGGGGGTGCTCAAGCACCCATAGCACCCACAGAGTCGGCTCCAATGTTATTAGTTACATTTGTATCCCACATTTTCCCACCTCTCATCCATGTGCAGCTCTTGCCCCCTTCTCTCCCTCCCATCCATGTGCAGCATATCAAGTCTCTCCCCCTTTGTATCCATGTGCAGTGTGCCCCCTTTTCTCCCTCTGATCCACGTGCTGCCTATGAACCCCCCTACCCTCCCCTGGCCTACCTTACTGCCCTGGTTGTCTAAGGACATCTTTGGGGCAGAAAAGAACCCCACTCTTTCCTGCCTACTGCCGCCATTTCTGCCGAGATTTCAAGCGCTGTGGTAAAAATAACAAAAATATTTTCTGGCACGCCGGAAATGGCACACACTCGAGGCAGAACGGCCACCGGCAGCCGCATTGAGCCAGCAGTAGTTCCAAGTTGCCACACGACAAACCCATTGCCGCTCAGCAAAAGGGCCCCTCGATGCAAAAATATACACATGAGAGGGGCAAACTGCACGTTAACTATTGGGGGCATTCCAAGCATGATCCCGTGCTTGGGTGGCAGCACCAGTGGTTCGGAGGCGGGGCTAGTGCTGGGCAGACTTCTACGGTCTGTGCAATGAAAATAGCAGATACAAATCAAGGTCAGGTATGCATATAAACTAGCACACATGAGTTTATCTTGTTGGGCAGACTGGATGGACCATACAGGTCTTTTTCTGCCGTCACCTACCATGTTACTATCATGCTTATTTTCGAAAGGGAATCGCTGGCGATCTGCCGACACAAATCGGGAGATCGCCGGCCAAATCGGTATTATCAAAAGCCGATTTTGGCCGGCTTCAACTGCTGTTTCGTCGCGGCACCGGCCAACCTTCAAGTGGGCGTGTTGGTAGGGTAGTGAAGGCGGGACGGGGGTGGGGCGGGGCATGGGTACGAGGTGGCCGGCTTCGCCTTATAATGGAAAAAAAGAGACCGGCTCAAACGAGTATTTCGCCGGCTGGACTTGGTCCATTTATTTTTAGGACCAAGTTTGGAAAAAGTGCCCCAACTGACCAGATTACTACCGGAGGGAAGCGGGGATCACCTCCCCTTACTCCCCCAATGGTCACCAACCCCCTCCCACCCAAAAAATAAATAAATAAATAAATAAAAAGTTTTTTGCCAGCCTGAAATGTCATACCCAGCTCCTTGACAGCAGTATGCAGGTCCCTGGAGCAGTTTTTAGTGGGTGCAGTGCACTTCAGGCAGGTGGACCCAGGCCCATCCCCCCCTACCTGTTACACTTATGGTGGTAAATGTTGAGCCCTCCAAATCCCCCCAAAACCCACTGTACCCACATGTAGGTGCCCCCCCTTCACCCCTTAGGGCTTTGGTAATGGTGTAGAGTTGTGGGGAGTGGGTTTGGGGGGGATTTGGGGGGATAAGCACACAAGGTAAGGGTGCTATGCACCTGGAAACTATTTTTTTAAAAATTTGTTTAAAGTGCCCCCTAGGGTGCCCGGTTGGTGTCCTGGCATGTGAGGGGGGCCAGTGCACTACAAATGCTGGCTCCTCCCACAACCAAATGCCTTGCATTTCGCCGGGTTTGAGATGGCCGGGCCCGGTTTCCATTATGGCTGAAAAACGAAGCTGGCCATCTCATATAAACCTGGCAATCCTTCTCTAAACCCGGCGAGTGATTTGGCCAACGCCAAGCGTATTTCGAAAATACGCTTGGCTCCGCCCACTTACGGCGCCGGCCCTGAAGGTGGCCGGCCATCGATTTGGCCGGCGCCGTTCGATTATGCCTTTCCACGTGTAGTTGCCAAACAGAAATATAATTTGCCATGTGGTAAGTGTATAAACAGATAGCGCAGGTGCATTTACCATCTCTTATTTAGTAGCTGTAAGTACGTTCACGGGATCTGCAGCAGTGACAGGAGGTAGTAAAATATCACGCGCCAACTGTAATGCGCAGTCCATGCCCATTTCCCGATGCAATTAGCATAGAAATTAGCATGCATTATCATGACAGTATGGTAATGATTTTTGTAATTCATGCGCTAACTGGTTCATGCACTTCAGCGCAAGGGCCTCAAAAAGAGGTTACAAAAATAAGGTGAAAACAGGCTTCCTCGACATATCAAAATATGTATTTGCAGCAACCCACCAACGCTACCATCGATTGCTTTCTTATTCCTAATCAGTTTGTTCCATTTGTCCAGGGCTTAATTGGTTGCAGGCTCTCTCGACTCTCTTGCAATACTGTAGCAGCCTGTCCTAGCGCGTTCCATTTGGTCTACCTCACACGGCCTCCGTTTGAGCTGTTCTATCCCCGGCCCTTCACTTATCCTCAACTGCTGTTTAACTGTAGTCATAACCAGCCAAATTATATTAAAATCACCCTGATTTCAAACAAGCAGAAATTCCTCTACCCTACTGACAGGATGTTTAAAGAAAATCATTTTAAAGTCACTATTAATCAGTTTGATTCTAAAAGCAGCATGACACACTGAGGAAATTAGATTCATTTGCTAATTCGATCCATTGCACTGAGTTTTACACATGTCTGTAGTCACGTCTGCTTACTGTACAGCAATTGGAAAAATGCACCCCAGGTCTGTAGGATTATCTGACTGGGGAAAGAAAAACAAAAGCACACAATGGACTTTCAAGCTCTGTTTACGTAGCCAGCCAATATTCCGGCTGTGCAACCTTATAGCACTATACAAAGCTTGTAGAGGTGAAATATGCCTTCCATAATGTTGGACTTAGCAAATCATCACAAAGGTTTTCTTATCTCTCCTTATTAGCAGATTCAAACCAAACTATCAGAAAACCTTAGCGTGCAGAAGGGATGTGTCGTAAAATAGTCGTTAAGTGTGAGGGGACATGCAAGTGTATTATAACTCTTGTGCAGGTAGGGTCTTTGGCTTGGGGCGTCAAACTCAAGAATGGGGTCAGAGGTTAAAAGCATAGAATCGGGAGTTGTCCCTGATGCAGCAGTAGAAAAAACTTTCCAGAAAAGATTATAAGGGCAATTCTTGAACTCGATGGTGCTGCTGAAAATGACTGGTGCCAAACTCAAAACTGGCTAGTTTGGAGGCATTCCAGGGGCAGAACTGGCACTTGACCAATTAAGTGGGCAATGGCAGAGGGAAAGGTCATGTAAATATAAAAAAAAAAACCAAACTCACTAAGCACATGGAAAGCTATGTGCACAAATGCTCGTAGTCTAAGTAAAAAGGTTCAAGACTTCCAAGCCCTGATGTTTGAAGAAAACTTGGATATTGTTGCTATTACGGAGACGTGGGTCAATGATTCCCATGAATGGGCGCCGCTGACCCCCCCCCCCCCACGCCACCAACTTTGATCCCCCCTGCCATTGCCGAACCCCCCCCCCCCCCCCGCGACCAACTTTGACCCCCCCCCCTGCTGACGACCCTCTCGACCCCCCCTCCCGTCGCCAACCCGCCGTCGCCAACCTGCCATCACCTACTGCTGGTGGGGGACCCCAACCCCTGCCAGCCGAGCCGAGTTCCTCTTCTTCCCAATCCTGAACAAGGCTTCATTCTAGTCTAATGTCCTGCACGTTGTACGTGCAGGACGTCAGACTCACAAGGCTTCGTTCTGTTTCTGTGAGTCTGACGTCGGACGTCAGACTAGAACGAAGTCTCGTGCGGGATTGGGAAGAAGAGGACCTCGGCTCGACTGGCGGGGGTTGGGGTCCCCCGCCAGCAAAGGTAGGCAACGGCGGGTTGGCGATGGCGGGTTGGCGGCGGGAGGGGGGTCGAGAGGGTCATTGGCAGGGGGGGGGGGTCCAGGGGCAAATCTACGGGGGCCCAGGCCCCCGTGGCCCCATACCTGCTACGCCACTGATTCTATAAAACATGCTCAGTTAGGCGCAGTTTTTAGAGTGGCACTTACGCCCAGTAATTGCGCCTGACTTTAGGTGCAGCTATTTGCACCAACTAAAATGTGGTGCAGATACCCATGTGTAAATTTAAGCGCACGTGCCCTTATTCTCCAACTATGCATCTAACTTAAAGGAACACCCTGATCTGTCCATGAACCTCCACCTCCCATTTCCACATCCCATTTTTTGACTCTTACGTAAAATTTAGGTGCAGATCCCGTGCCTAAATTTACATGCACTCATTTCAATTTAATCTAATCAGTGCTAATAATTGCTTGTTGAAAAGCCAATGATCAGCACTAATTAGCTTGTTATTCCATTAAATTGTGTGCGTAAATTGGGCACCCGCCCAAATTTGTGTGTACAATTTTGAGCAACTTTTATAGAATTAGGGGGTTAGTGAGGCTAAATTTGCTCCTATTTTTAGTCAAACCTAGGTGCCAATGTGTTATCATAAAGTTGAACCAGAAAAGCTGAATAAATCATGGCTAAATAAAACCACTCCACGATACAAACTTCCGTCCCAAACCACAATATTTATGTAGTTGTACAGAGTAATATATCTGCAACCTCGGCGGTACAACTTGACAGCACTCAAACTTCAACGCTGCAAGGACCCACCTCCTCACTGGTTAACAGATGCAATTTATAGTATACTAGGAAAAAATGCCCGTTTCAGAACGCAATGAAACGGGCGCTAGCAAGGGGCCCCCTCCCTCCGTCCCTCCGAGGTACTTGCCTTGTTCGCCACAGTTTCCGTTTCGGCCCTCGAGTGTCATAGCTCCGCCCTCGACGTCATGACGTTTTGACGCGAGGGCGGTGCAGACACTCCAGGGCACACCGGATATCTCGGGCGCCTCAACTTCCGTGGAGGCTTCAGAACGTTGGGGTTGCCTTTTATATAGAGAGATCTTAAAAACCAAATGTCATATCATTTACAAAACACTTGAAAAGTGAAAGCCTTATTTTTTAACTTTATTCAGAATGAATTTGTTTCTTTGTTGCTTTTATTTATGTTTCTTACATGCCTAATACTATATTGTGTATTTGTATTTTACCGAACCAGAGCCTGCCTCTACGGTATTGTGTAAGCCACATTCAGCCTGCAACTATGTGGGAAAATGTGGGGTATAAATGTGTTAAATAAATAAAATAATAGAATATACTCATCATAGAGCTAAAGTTAGTATCACTCAGACAGGGGACCTATATCTGACTGACAGTAAATTCAGGGACCCTTTTACTAAAGGGTTGACGCGTGGCAACAGCCTTGCAGTGCAGCAGTCCGGCGCTACCACCAGGCTACCGCAGGAGCCCAGCAGTTAGCTCGCACCATTTCCGTACCTCTACAAAAATAGTTTCTATTTTTGTAGCGCCAGTACCTGGCAGTAATTGGGCAGCGCTGTCTAGTTACCGCCAGGTTAGCGCGGGAGCCCTTACTGCCAACTCAATGGGTGGGGGTGAGTGCTCCCCCCCAAAATGGCCATGTGGCAAGTGGTTCACTGACCACAATGGCCGTTTCTTATCCCCAGAAAAAGATAGCCTTTTACCCGCTGCGGTAAAAAGGGGCCTCAGCGCGCATCAAAAATACGCAATGATGCTAGTACAGGCCCCCTTTTGCCGCAGCTTAGTAAAAGGGCCCCTCAGTTTGTATTGTGGCTAGTCTACAGTCCCTTTGTAAACTAAGATATTTCCTTACAAGAGAGCTGTTCCGTACCCTTGTGCATTGGTTAGTCCTCTCCCACCTAGATTATTGCAGCGGGATTTATGCGGGCTGCAGGGTCTCTTTATTGAGAAAGTTCCAGACAGTCCAAAACACTGCCGCGAGACTGATCCTGGGAAAACAACGATTTGCACATGCTCAGCCTCTGCGCTACAACTTACATTGGCTACCTGTAAAGGAACGTATTATTTTTAAAATCTGCTCTTTAACCCACAAAGTCATCTATGGCCTTGCTCCGGACTATATGCTCAACTGGATTGATCTTCCACCGAGGAACACCACGCCTGCAGCACGGTCTTATCTCCAGCTACACTTCCCGAACTGCAAGGGCGTCAAATATAAGCTGATTTTCACCTCTTCCTTTCGCTACTGGAGTCCCAAATACTGGAATGCTCTTCCGCAGCACCTCAAAACGCAAATGGACCACATCCTCTTCAAACAGTTGCTAAAAACTTACTTCTTTGTTAAAACGTACTCCCCTAGTTACTCTGCTGATTGATACACCCTGCACCCCCCCCCACCCTGCTTAGTTCCCCATTGCTAGCTACTGCTCCCCATGTCTTTCCTTTGTCAACTTTCACTGTGTTTTCTTAATTTCTAATTTTCTGTAAGCCACATTGTGCCTGCATGTGTGGGAAAATGAACCATAAATAAATAAATAAATAAATAGTTTGACTTGAAGAATGTCGGTTAAACGAAACCACATGCATTTGCAGACGCTCAAGAACGGGTAGAAATGTTCATGCACAAAGGGATCCTTTTATTAAGCTGCGGCAAAAGGTGGCCTGCTGTAGTGCGAGCTCATCCTTTAGGCACGCGCCGGGCCAGTTTTTACCGTGCCTAGGAAAAAAGGACCTATTTTAAAGGGACGCAAAATGGACGTGCACTAAAATTGAAACTAGCGCGTGTCCATTTTCGGCCTGAGACTTTACCGTCACCCATTGACCTAGCGGGAAGGGCTCACATGCTACAAATGTGGTGACCGGTCGGCGTGTGCCAACTGGCGATTAACACCAGAAATGCCATGAGCGGTAGGAAATTTAAAATAATTTATCCAGGCATTATGGGTGCGTGCCAAATCTGATATTTCCGCCTGGGGGGTGCGCTAGCCTAGCAGTAGGCATTCTACACATTCATACAGCCTATCATGCCTTTGTAAAAGGGCCCCAAAGAATGCACAGAAAACATGATCCCAATTATATTCTACCAAAAATCTGCTTCTATAGATTCATATACAAGTACAATGTATGTTTTCTGTACTCCGCTTAAGGAGAAATGGAATGTAAATGGATAAAGGGAATGGGACTTATATACCATCTTTCTCTGTTTTTTTCCAACTACCTTCAAACTGATTTACATATTCTATACAGGTACTTATTTGTACCTGGGACAATGGAGGGTTAAGTGACTTGCCCAGAGTCACAAGGAGCTGCAGTGGGAATTGAACCCAGTTCCCCAGGATCAGAGTCCGCTGCACTAACCACTAGGCTACTCCTCCATTCATTCCACCAATAAGAGCCAACCTCATCAGTGATGTCACAATGGCTTGGCTCACTTCTGATATTGTGATGTCATAAGGGAAAGGGAACTGTGACTTGATGTACTGCCTTCCTGAGGTTTTTGCAACTACGTTCAAAGCGGTTTACATACATTCAGGTACTTATTTTGTACCAGGGGCAATGGAGGGTTAAGTGACTTCGCCAGAGTCACAAGGAGCTGCAGTGGGAATCCAACTCAGTTCCCCAGGATCAAAGTCCACTGCACTAACCACTAGGCTACTCCTCCACCAGCAACATTCCATGTAGAAGCCAGCCTGCCCTTGCAGATCAGCAATGCAGGACGTCAGACTCACAGAAACAGAAGCCTGTGCGGCCACATTGCAGATCTGCAAGGACAAGCTTCTACATGGAATGTTGCTAATGGAATAGCAACATTCCATGTAGAATCTCAAATAGGGAAAGAGAAATGGGACTTGATATACCAACTACATTCAAAGTGGTTTACATAGTACATTCAGGTACTTATTTTGTACCTGGGGCAATGGAGGGTTAAGTGACTTGCCCAAAGTTACAAGGAACTACAGTGGGAATTGAACCCAGTTCCCCAGGATCAGAGCCCACTGCACTAACCACTAGGCTACTCCTCCACTCCACTAAACTAAACTAAGACTCAAGTAAACTACTCATGTTTTTGTCAACTCACGCACTTGTAGGAACGGCGTAATCTTATGATGCAAAACACAAGGAGTGGGAACTGGATCAGGCTCTTCAAAAACAGACTGAGGAGGCCGAAGCAAAATAGGGATGTTTATTAAATCTGACTCGACACAGAACCATGTTTCGGCATATGCGTGCCTGCCTCAGGAGTCTTGATGCGTATGCTGATGTTCACAATTATCCTTGGTGATACGTCTTGTGAAATGGACTTAGAGCTAGTCTTTAAAAAGACCGCTGCTAAAAGAAACGTTGTATGATAGCAAGTAAAATGCCACCGTAGTGCTGGAAAGAGTGCTTTGGTCTCCTGAGTCTGTGTTTGAAGAGCTTGATCCAGTTCCCACTCCTTGTGTTTGACTGTATTCGCTTCGTGGGATCTCTGTGCTCTTTCCACTTCCTGTGGTTCCTTTGCACCTGTAATCTTATGAGCTGCATTTTATGCATATACTAGTAAAAGAGGCCCGTTTCCAACAGAAATGAAACGGGCACTAGCAAGGTTTCAGGGCCCGCCCGCTCCCTACCTCCCTCCCTCCCTCTCTCTCTCCTCCGAGTTCCAGCCCTCCTCCCCTCCAAGTTCCATGCCCCCCTACCTGCCTCCCTCCCTGTCCTCCGAGTTTCAGGCACCCCTCCCTGTCCTCTGAGTTCCAGGACCCCCCTCGCCTTCGAGTTCCAGTACTCCCTCCCCTTCGAGTTCCAGGACCCCCCTCCCCTTCCAGTTCCAGGACCCCCCTCCCGGTCGAGTTCCAGGACCCCCCCTCCCATTCCATTTCAAGGACCCTCTCCCCATCCCTCCCTCTCCTCCCCTGCCCTCCGAGATCTATGCACCCCCCGCGCCTCCCTCCCTCTCTCTCTCTGGCCTCCGAGTGGAAGCAGGACTTGTGCGGCTGCCCCTCCCATTCATAAGTGCCAGCTGTTCTTTAAAACTTTTTACCTCATGGTCCGCCGGCAACAGTGAAGTCGAGCAGGCACAGCACGGCGCTTCAGACTGCCTTCGCTTCTGTTTCAGCTGTGCCTCTGGTCCCGCCCCCATTTCCTGTTTGCAGAAGGGCAGGACCAGAGGCACAGCTGAAACAGAAGCGAAGGCAGTCTGAAGCGCCGTGCTGTGCCTGCTCGACTTCACTGTTGCTGGCGGACCAGGAGGTAAAACGTTTTAAAGAACAGCCGGCGCTTACGAAGGGGAGGGGCAGCCGCACACGTCCTGCTTCCACTCGGAGGCCACAGAGAGAGAGGGAGGGAGGCGCGGTGCAGTGTGGGATGGGAGTGGAAGGAGGGAGGGAGGTAGGGGGGCATGGAACTCGGGGTGGTGGAACTCAGAGGAGAGGGGGGAGCGTGGAACTCGGACGGGAGTGGAAGGAGGGAGAGAGGGAGGTAGGGGTCATGGAACTCGGCGGGGAGGGGGCTGGAACTCGGGGGGGGGGGGCGATTCTGTAGTCACCTTCGGTGGCTGGTGCTGGCTTCCCTTCCCATTAGTCCGCCCTGTGATGTCATCCCCAGGGCGGACCAATGGGAAGTGTGTTACGAACCCAGGCATCCAGACGGAGGTGCAAATTATTATATGGGATACCATCATCTATGCATGAAAATGCCCTTATTAAACTACCCTGATACAGGGCAATCTATAAAGGGATCTATAAAGGAACATAGACGTCTACTTTCTTTACAGAATAGTAGCATATTCGGGTCTATATGTCCATATTTGTTTAGGCATAAGTACATAAGTATTGCTATACTGGGACAGACCAAAGGTCCATCAAGCCCAGCATCCTGTTTCCAACAGTGGCCAATCCAGCTCACAAATACCTGGCAAGATCCCCAAAAAGTGCAATACATTTTATGCTGCTTATCCCAGAAATACCAGTGGATTTTCCCTAAGTCAATTTAATAATGGTCTATGGACTTTTCCTTTAGGAAGCCGTCCAAACCTTTTTTAACCTCTGCTAAGCTAACCGCCTTTACCACATTCTCCGGCAACGAATTCCAGAGTTTAATTACACGTTGAGTGAAGAAATATTTTCTCCGATTCGTTTTAAATTTACTACTTTGTAGCTTCATCGCATGCCCCCTAGTCCTAGTATATTTGGAAAGCATAAACAGACGCTTCACATCTACCCTTTCAACTCCACTCTTTATTTTATAGACCTCTATTATATCTCCCCTCATCCTGCTTTTCTCCAAGCTAAAGAGCCCTAGCCACTTTAGCCTTTCCTCATAAGGAAGTCGTCCCATCCCCTTTATCATTTTCGTCCATAGTGCCTACTTTTGCATCATTCCTGTGGGTAGAAAGTACGCCAAGAAGGACATGGATTGGCACTTATATGTGTACTTTACAAAATATTATGTTCATTTCATTTCTTTTCCTGTGTCATTTAGGGGAACGTTCATTGGGGGTCTCCCCCTTGTGTCATCATGGGAGATGACGCAATATGAAAATGTTCTGGTTCCCCCCCACAACCCGAGATTCAAGTGCCTCCCAAGTGACCTCCCATTCACCCACTCTATGATCCAAGCTCAAACTCATGCCGACCCCTATCACCATCCAAGCCCCCCCTCCCACGGCTTACCTGTCACAGTACTAGACTACAGAGAAAGGTCAAGGCTGTTATACTGAATGACCACGGGCAGGAAATAACACCCAACTTGAGGGACCATTTATACAGCTGCCAAGGAAATGTTCATCTGGCCCAGTATCCTGCTGCCAACAGTGGCCAAGGCAGGCTACAAGTATCGTACTTGGCAGAATCCACCAGTTGAATAAGTTTTCCCCAGAGACAAAATTTGGGCTGTCTTTTAGTAGCCCCAATGTTCCATATTTAGTAGTAACTAGATTGTATTCTATTTATTTCCCACTGGAAGAAACGCACATGAGCAGTCCTCATAGGCTGGTAAAGGGTTATCTATGAAACAAAATAGAATCCAGAAGTGCACTAGACAGTAGGCACTTGACATTAATGGAAAAGGCACTAGACATAATGAAAATTCCAAAACGATCAATCATGTAATAAATTATTTTTTCCAATTTGCTGTAGAGTGCTTTTGGTAGATTCAAGACCTCTTTCAGCTCGTCCTTTTCTCTGATACGTTCCAGTATTTGGTGAACACATCTGATTTACAATTAGGGTCAACATGTTCTAGCAGTAACCCAAGATCTTTCCTGACAGCAGTGATGGAAAATAGTCTGAGGATATGCAAAGAGCGTGATCGCATGGCAGTTTCTGTGCTATGTCAAGGAGGGATTCTTCCTGTAAAGGAACTGGGATTGAAAGCATATTACTATACCAATGACATTTTATTAATTCACTACACCGAAGCTCTCAATCCAAATATTTCTTCTCTTCAATCTAGTTTAGACAAAATCTCCTTTTGGCTTTTCCAAAAGAAACTAGTCCTCAGTTCTTCAAAGACTACCACTTGTTGGATCACAGCTAATAGGACCACCCCATTACTTTCCCCTTCACTGCAAGGCCCCCCATTGGAACTAATTAGTTTAGATGCCTGGCAATAACCATTGATAACGAGTTATGACTTGGTCTACAAGTCATAAGCCTTGCTAGATCCTGTTTCATCATTCTGAGAAAATTCCATGCTATCCGTTTCTTTCTTGATAAAAATTCCTAAATGACTCTTCTTTACGCTACACTTCTAGCTCATCTGGACTACTGCAACACCATTTACTCAGACACTCATTCATTGACTACAATCACTACAGAACACAGCTTTACGACTCTTTACCCATGCTAAGAAATTCGACCACATCACTCTTGTCTTCATCCAGCACCATTGGCTCCTTCTTCATTAAGCATAAAGTTCTTACATTAACCCATAAAATTCTGTCTTCAGGGATTCCCTCGTATTTATCATCGGCAATAACCCTATTTGCACTCACTTAGTCTTCTTACGTCCTTAAACGACCAGCATTTACACACCCCATCACCACATGCCTTAAGATTAGAGTCTACTAGACAATCTGCTTTCTACTATGTCACCCCATCCCTATAGAATTCCCTTCCATAAATACTCCATCATGAGTTGGCCTTCCCCAAGTTTAAGCCAGCCCTTAAAACTCTTCTCTTCAAATTGGTGTTTTGGCGAAAATTCGTAACCTCCTTCTTTCACCGAGTGGCGGAAAGCCATGTTCTGTTTGGGTTGTATGTGTAGTATTAGAAACCAACTGTTTTCTACAAGTTAATAGTGCTCTTTTTATTATGTCTATGTACGATTGCTGCTGTTCTCTCATTTCTCCTGTGCTATCGATTATTGGCATTCCTTTTCTTCTTCCTTAATTTGATTTTAATATAAATCACTATGCTGTAAATTACGAATGGTGGCATATCAAATAAAGCTTACTCATAACCATAACCATTCTAAGTATTTTCTGACTGGATGGGAAACAGGAAATTATTTGCACTGAAATGCTATTTTATTTATTTATTTATTTATTAGGATTTATTTACCACTTTTTTTTGAAAGAATTCACTCAAAGCGGTGTACAATAAGAATAAATCAAACATAAGCAATAGGCAATTACAGCAGTAAAAATATTCAAATAACAATACAAAGTATGGCATAGTATACTACTTACAATGTCAACACAATACACAGAACATCTTAATTACTACTACTACTTAACATTTCTAGAGCGCTACTAGGGTTACGCAGCGCTGTACAAATTAACAAAGAAGGATGGTCCATGCTCAAAGGAGCTTACAATCTAAAGAACGAAATGTCAAGTTGGGGCAGTCTAGATTTCCTGAGTAGAGGTGTAGTGGTTAGGTGCCGAAGGCGACATTGAAGAGGTAGGCTTTGAGCAATGATTTCAAGATGGACAGGGAGGGGGCCTGGCGTATGGGTTCAGGGAGTCCATTCCATGCATGGGGTGCTCTCTGCACCTCCTTCTCCATGCCGGCATCAACCTCCACGCCGCTGGCTTCTCTCCCCTGCTCTCCCCCCCCCCCCCCCCCTGGCCTCCAGCCATCCTGCCAGGTTGGGCCCTTCTCCTTGACAGAGTAGGGCAAGGTGCCTAATTTAAAGAAAGTTGCACATGGGGTAGGAGTGGATAAACATGTCTTGCTGTAGTACGTGCAGCCTGTGTCACTGTGTGTGTGCGTGTGTGTGTGTCTGTGTGTGTGTGAGCTGTCAGGAGGGGGGGGGCGAGTTTATGCACTCCCAGTTAACTGATTGGAGGCTGGGTGGGATTGCCTTTAAATCCTGATGGAGACTTTTAATTTTGTTGGCAAAGTATTAGACTGGTTCTGTTGTGGGGATTGCAGTAGGCTGTTTACTATACTGAACAACGGCCTGGATGAATTGGCAGCCTGTGCAGTACATTGACAGAAATATTGTTTTTTGGTTGCTGTTAAGGCTTGGCGATACTTTGTCGTGTGCTTCCTACAGTTTAGCCTGTCTTCATCCAGGCGAGATTTCTGCCATCTCCTTTCCAGTTTCTGTTCTTTGCGTTTAAGGATCTGAAGTTCCGGAGAAATCCAAGGTGAGCATTTTTGTGAGGGGGGCATAAGACCTTTTTTTAGTGGTGCCATTTTCTCTAAGGTCTTGGCTAAGTGTATATTCCAAATGTCAACCTGATCTGACACTGTAGTTGTCTTTTCATTCACATGTGGATAGTCCAAGGCCTCTAGGAAATTCTCGTCAGCTTTTTTTGACATCCTCCAGGAGCAACCTAGAATAACTTCATAAAAATCAGTGGTGAGACATCACATCTTTCATAAATAAGTCATTTGATTTCGTTTGAAGCCTGAGCTCATTTATTTAGGAGGACAGTTTAATTTTTTGTAGTTTCCCTTCCTTAACGCTCTCCTCCATCCTTTGATTTAAGTGTTGGTGAATCTAAAAATGGGGAGGCTATAGAACCAGAAAACACGAAATGAAGCTGCAAGGTGCAAAACTGAAAAGCAACATCAGGAGGTCCTTTTTTCACGGAGAAGGTGGTGGATGGCTGGAATGCTCTTCTACAAGAGGTGGTGGGGACAAAAAGAGTAATGGAATTTAAAAGGGCATGGGATAAACACTGGGCGACCCTGTGAGAAGGACGCCCATCTTGCGATTTGTGTTGAAAGATGGGCGCTCTTCTCTTTCGAAAATAAGCCTGATAGGATCCTCGTATAGAAAGAGGATGAAATACAGGTATTGAGCATTTCCACTCAAAACTTAACTGACTTTCACACTGAATCACCAGAGTCACTCGGCAGCAAATGCTAAATCCCTGGGATCAAGACCACTCCTCCACTGAAATGCTAAATCCCTGGGATCAAGACCAGTGCTCTAACTACTAGGCCACTCCTCCACTCAAATGCTAAATCCCTGAGATCAAGACCAGTGCTCTAACCATTAGGCCACTCTTCCACTCAAATGCTAAATCCCTGGGATCAAGACCAGTGCTCTAACCATTAGGCCACTCTTCTACTCAAATGCTAAATCCCTGGGATCAAGACCAGTGCTCTAACTACTAGGCCACTCCTCCACTCAAATGCTAAATCCCTGGGATCAAGACCAGTGCTCTAACTACTAGGCCACTCCTCCACTCAAATGCTAAATCCCTGGGATCAAGACCAGTGCTCTAACTACTAGGCCACTCCTCCACTCAAATGCTAAATCCCTGGGTTCAGAAGCCTTAAAAATACGATAGAAAACAACAGGCTTTGTTAAAGTGAGTTAAAATGAACAATATGTAAAAATGAGTTCTTCTGAGGTCTCTGGGAGAGAGAGAGAGAGAGAGCAGATGATGTTTTCCTCCTTAGAGCAACACGATGGGAGTTAAATCTTAGAACATCATGTCAGCAGCGTACTGTGCATTTTAGAAATGCTGCAGACCTATAATTCCAAAGTATCTCTCTTGCCCCTTGGGGGAGATTCTATCTAGGGAGCTAATGCAGCAGCTTGTTCATTCCTTGCAGACAGAGAAATTCCTTTTCTATGGGGCTGGCAAACGATGGTGCGGTGACTGAGGTTGGCGTGACAGAATCCTAGCCCTCTGCTTCCTGTTCGTGACTGAGCCTGGTTGGTGAGGGAGGTCCCAAAGTGAGGGGAATGTGGGGACTGTAAACAAAAGGTGCTATTTGGTTAATAAGATAACCTCCTTTTAGCTGACTGTCCATATTCTGGGATGCACAGTATGGCATAGGAACTAGCTCCGTGGGTGCCAGAATGCTGAGGACCCCCATTGTTGAACAGCTCCTTCATTGCGTCCAGGGAGGAGTAATTCGTATTATTTATTTCGGAATATTTGATATATATCATTGTATCATCAGAGATATCAAAGCACTTTACAATCAAATTAAAAGAGGAACACAGAATACAAAACAAGAACAAAGACAAAGGAGAAAACCAAAAACAATTGAAACAATAGGAAGAGGGGAAATGATGGAGCACTAAAAAAAAAAAAAAAATAAGATGCCAAACAAGCCAGCGTCTGTATGAAAATAAGTACTTTATCAGAAAAATGACCTTTATCAATAAAAGGGGGTCAGTGATTATTTTCTAGACTTCAGATTGTAGTACGACACCCAATGTGTTTCGGCATCATAAAGACCTGCATCAGGGGCAAAGCATAGAATCTTTAGGACATAAAGACCACACCTGGTACACAATCTTGAAAAGCCAAAAGGTCATCTACAATGACCTCCCAGAACTCAGGGGCCCTTTTACAAAGCTGCGGGAGGGCTAACGTGCAGGTAGCGTGCACCAGATCAACACTACTGCCAGGGTAGCATTGCACCTGGCAATAATTCTCAGTTTTGGCATGCACCGAATCCCACAATAGAAAATATGTTTTCTATTTTCTACTGCGAGGGGCATTCCCGGTAGCAGTGACGATCCTAGGTCGGCTGCCACCCGGGGCGGATCGCCGATGCGCACACCCCCCCCCCGGCGCATCAAGCCCCCCCCCCCACCCAGGTGCACGCACTGGAGGGGTGCAGAGAGCAGCCGTGCGCCTGTCGGCTCCGTTGGCTCCCTGCTCCCTCTGCCCCGGAACAGGAAGTAACCTGTTCCGGGGCAGAGGGAGCAGGTAACCAGCGGAGCCGACAGGCGCGCGGCCGCTTTCTGCACCCCTCCAGCGGCGTGCACCCGGGGCGGACCGCCCCCACCGCCCCGCCCTTGGTACGCCTCTGCCCGGTAGTAATCGGCAACACAGCCACATTGGCACACAGGTGCGTTGATGCGAACTGCATGGTTACCGCATGGGTAGCACAGGAGCCCTTACCGCTAAGTCAGTGGCTGGTGATAAGGGCTCAGGCCGTAAATAGGGGCACGCTAGTTTTAATTTTTGCGCACGCCCATTTCCCAGTCTATTAAAGAATGTCCTTTTCCCCAGCTGTTGTAAAAAGTGGCCCGGCGCACACCCAAAAGACATGCCCACACTTCCACAGCCCACTTTTTACAGTGGCTTTGTAAAAGGACCCCTCAAAAAGTTTTAAAAATTGCTGGAAATCACATTGAGCGCTGGAAGCTCCATTGTAGGCACCTTTTTGGCTTTTTAACATTGGGTACCTAGTGTGCTTTTTAAGTCGTAGAGATTAGTCAGCCCACGGTGGTATGTGGCGTCGGAGCCGCTCACAGCCTGCAAGCTGAATTGACCCTGGATAGTCAAACCCGGGGCATGCACGGCTCTCAGTATTGAATATCCAGGTATCAGTGGTCACCCAGAAGCAGGGGCGTAGCCAGACCTCACGGTGGGAGGGGTCCAGAACCCGAGGTTGGGGGCACATTTTGAGTGCCGCCACACCTCGCCTCCTCGCCTCCCCCCCGCCTCACCTCTTTGCCTCCTCGCCTCGCCACATTCCCTCACAAACAAATACCTTGTGAGCAAGAAGAAAGAAGAGCAGAGGGCAAGCAGCGAACGTGGTTGCACCAGGGACTGGCGCTGAAGAAGGCTTCGGCTGGCGGGGGCTGGGGACCCCCGCCAGCCAAACCAGGGGTCCGGATGAAATTTGCAAGGGTCCAGGCCCCCGTGGCCCCCCATAGCTATGCCCCTGCCCAGAAGTTAACTGGGCACCAGCTGATATTCAGACCAGTGCCCGGTTAATTTTAGTGCATAAATGTAGGACAGCCTTATTACTGTCCTGTGAGGCCCTTTTACAACACTGCAGTAGAGCCTGAAATACAAGTATGAATATTCACATCTGAGGGCAGCTTGTAAGAGAGATTCACTGAGGGGCCCTTTTACTAAGTCGCGTATGTGCATCCTACGCGCATCAATTTTAAACTACCGCCCGGCTACCGCATGGCCCGGGCTGTAATTTCATTTTTTACATGCATCTGCTACGCGCGCCGGAAACGTTTCCTGTGCATGGCACTAACTGGGCAGTAATCAACATTGTACATGCTCTGACAATTACCACCCGGTTAACATGTGAGACCTTACCGCTAAGTCAATGGGTGGCGGTAAGGTCTCTGGCCCAAAATGGATCAATTTTCATTTTGCCGCATGTCCATTTTCGCCCCCCCCCCCCAAAAAAAAGAGGCCTTTTTTTTGCAGGTGCACTGAAAAATGGACCTGCACGTCCAATACACACGTCTACACCAGCACAGGCCATTTTTCGGCGCACCTTAGTAAAAGGACCCCTGAGTGAGTTTTATTCTGTGTGCTGCAGTGCACTAACCAGACAGCGAAAGCATTGGTCGGCTCCTGATGGTTTTATTTTAAGCCCCTGATGCAGCCCTTGTGAGGGCGAAACATGGCCATGTTGGGCGGTGAGAGGAAAATTGTATGCTATTTTTATGGATCTGCATTGAATAAATATATATATATATATTTTTTAAGTCTTTATTTATAAGGTTTTAGAATATTACAAAAGTAACATATATGTTTATAAGAAATGAACAAGCACCATACAGTAAAACCAATAAATCAAACATTTTCAAAAACTAAAATAAATATTATTTTAAATTTCTACTTGGGTCTGCTCCTCTCTTTTGCAGTCCTTTTCATATGAAGGCCATTTGGTTAAAACAAAAGTTAGTGGTAAATTGGTTTTCCTTTCAAAAACTGTGCACAATGAGGTTGTTAAGCATGCTTTTAATATGTGTTCATCTGGGTTTTGTTTTGGGTTTTTTTCTAGCAAAAAAATTGTTTTTTATATATTGTACTTTGAGTGTATATTATTCTTGTGAACAGCATTGTAACTTCTTCTAGAGAGGTGGTTTAATGCTGCCAAATAAACAACTTAATAGACACATTAATAAATAATTAATGTATAATTCTGGACTAGGAATGTGTGCAGATCAGAAAATGTCATTTACATGACCTCTGACCTAAACACACCCGTGAAACTGCAGACTTTGTGGGCTTTTAGCCACATCGGGGAGTTCAATTTTCAAGGCAGCCTATTAAGGAAGGTAAAAAGCCTTTAGCTGCATATAGTGCCTTGAGAAAGTGTCCCCCTCCCCCCATGTCTGTGGGTTATAATAATATTATGCATTGCAAACTGAATACAGTCTGCCCAAACTCATCTTGGCCATATGATCTTTATCTGCCTTCAGTTTTCTCTATTTGTTTCTTAGAAAAGGGAACAAGCCTCATAACTGAAGTGAAATATGTCAGAAAAAAAAATCACAATTTGCAAAAGAATTATTATTTCAGGGAGGGCCGTTGAGAGGGGGGGATAGAATTCCCCGGGGACAGGCCTCAAAGGGAGGCCCGGCACCAGGGTCTCTCTCTCCTGCTCATAGGCGTCCGGTATAAGAGGCTTGGAGAGGCTAAGCCTCCCCCTGCTGCAGCAGAATGGATCAGCTATGAAGTCCAGCTGCTCTGAGGGGATTAAATTGTTGATTTACCTCCATCCTCACAGCAGGAGCTGCAGTGAAAGCCCTCTAGCAGTTGTAGAAATTGGTTTATGGTTTGTTTACCTTACTGCTGGGAAAGCAGGGGGGGTTGGCTGGAGGTGTCCTGGGTTGCTAGGGAGATATTTAAGGAGGATGACTTCCTGACCTGCACTGAGGACAGATAGCAGCAGAACAGATACTGGGCCAGCATGATCAGAAAAAGTCACCAGACAACAAAGGTAGAAAAGATCATTTTTTTTTTTTTTTTATAGTGTTTGGAATATGTCCACTTTGAGAATCAGGTGCTCAACATTAAAAGTTTATATTTATTTACTTACTTATGGCATTTTATCCCACATTAAACATGAATTAGGTTGTTTTGTGGCTCTACATGAGAATTGTGATATTATGATCCCTTGTTTCATATTGTTGACAGTCTGCATTTTCCGTATGGGTGGTATATTGGTGTATTAGGTTCTGCCCAGTGTCATATTTATGGTACAGTAAGGTTCTGAGTGTGTTTTTGGACAAAGTTGTGCATAGTGTTTTGCAGTTGAGCGATTGTGGTTAGAATATGCTTTGAGCAACCACTTTATTCTTTGACATATGATACATATCTAATATCTAAATTTAATAAAAGGTATTAATTGTGACTTTTATTTTTATTTATTTATTTTTTCTGCGTGTTATCAGACAATTATGGATTTAAGCTCCACCCCTGGCCCCACCCCTAACCCTACCCCCTTTAGCCTCCCCAAACAGTTGGGCCACCAACCGCCTATGCTCCTGCTCATGTCGGGACCCGAGCGATCGCATCTCAACAGGAGCAGGAGAGAAAAAACTCTGGCACGGCAGCCAGGCCCCTCTTGGAGGCTGGGGAGGACCTGGAAGAGCAACTCCAGCACTGCTTTTCTGCCCAGCTCAGCAGATGCTGTTCCTCTATGGCGTGCAAGCTCGATTTTGAAACCGAGCGTGCTCTGAGAGAAAAAGCAGCCGCAGGGGCAGGCAATCGGCAGAAGAGCAACGCTGGAGGAAGACCTCTTCTGCTGGCGGGGCCTCGGGATCCCCGCCAGCCAACAAGGTATTTTGCGGCAGCAATCTAGAGGGGGGCAGCAGTGATCTAGGGTGCAGCGGCTACGATTGTGGGGGGGGGGGGGGCCCTGTCCTGGGCCCGGTTCAGTCTCTCGACAGCCCTGATTTCAGATTTCGGGGTAATAAATAGAAATAAAACAAAATGTAGAATAGAAAATAAGATGATACCTTTTTTATAGCACTAGCAATACACTTTTTCATTATCTTTCAAAGGTAACACTTTCTTCTTCAGTTCAAAAATGACTTTGGGGGGAAATGTTCTGCCTCTCGTTTTCAAGTCTCTGCTAAATTCTACATTTCCATTGCAATAAAAAAAAGCAGGATATTTCTCATGAGATACTATGGATTTTGAATAATCTGCCATCAATAATTAAACTAGATTGGGTACACAGCTGAAGTCCTGTGGATATTATAAACTCGACGTTGCCCCATCAGTGTGTGAGACTATATGGTGAGAAGTCTTGTTTTCTTTCTTTATGTTATGTTACCATACTGCCATCTAGTGTACTCTAAAGGTATCCATATAAAACCATTAGTCCCCACTGGCATTGCTGAGAAAAGCTAGGGTTATTTGTGTGTAATAACACTGTATAAGTATGCTGAGGGGTGAGTGTGCTACTTTGGGGTGTTTGAGAACGGGTGTGTGTCAGTGAGGGTGTGAGTGCAAGTGGGGTATTCTATGTGATTGGGGTTGTTTTGCTGAGGGGTGTGAGTATGAATGGGATGTTTTGCTGAATGTTGTACTAGAATGGCTGAGTGTGAGTGGGGGGGGGGTGAATGACTGAGTGTGACTAGGGTATTTTACTGAGGGGTGTGTGAGAAAGGGTGACATTGACACCGAGTTTAATACTCCCTAGTGCCTGCCGTTTGGCTTTCACCGTTTTCCTGTCGAAAACACAGCCTTCTTTTCAAGGGCATATTGAAATTCCCGCCCTTTTCGAGGAGCGTTCCCCTGGTGAGATAGTGAACTAATGCGTGCACACACACTTCCCAGCCTGACCCCAATACTTTCTCCTTACCCTGTTCCCACCAGTCTCTGAACCTACCTTGTACTGAAATTGTTAGGGAAGAGGGTATTAGAGAATGAGAGAGGGACAACTGCACAGCTGCTGTCCCTGTTTCTCCCCACCGGTCTCTGAGCCCTCCCCCTGCCCAAGCAGTTTGTCGCTTAGCAACAGCAAAAAATAACTTTCCGACTGCAACCTATTAATTTAAGGACAGAGATATTGCTCCCCCTCCCCCGAGTGCTCACATGAATCGAAGGTAAGGTCTCCCGCGTTAACTGGGCAGTAATTGTCAGCATGCGTACATTGCTGATTATCACTCGCTTAGCGCCACACGGTAGAAAATAAAAAATGTTTTCGGACATACGTATCGGACGTGTGTAAAAAAATGGAATTACCGCCCGGGGCACTGCGGCCAAATTGCATATGCAAATTAATTAACAAACCAATAAGCACTAGGCGATAAGCAATTATTGGCACTAATTAGAATGTGTGATGTGTGCATCTTTTTAAGCATGTTCTGTAAATTGGTGCACGTAAATTCTAAAGCACAGATCTCAAAAGGGAGCGTGGCCATTGGAGGGGCATGGGCAGGTCGTGGGCATTCCTAAAAAATTATGTGCAGTGTTATAGAATGTGTCCGATCTGCGCCTAAGTTAGGCGCGGATATTACACCAGGTTTTACTTGGTGTAAATGGCCGCACTTAAATTTTAGTCATGGGGATGGATGTCCGCATATTCTATAGAATAGTACTAAGCGCGGTTTTTTTTTTCAGCGCCAATTTTTTTGCTGCCATAAATAAAATTCACCCCTGTTCCTAATGCAGAGTTAATGTGGGACCAGTGGTGTAGCAAGGGGAGGGAGGGTGCCGGTTGAATTGAGCATGCATGGTGGGGGCAGGGGGGTGCCAGCATTGGTGGCTGGAAATGTACTTCTGACTGGCCTGGGATAGAGACAGCTCAGGGTGCTCCAAAGAGGACACTTCAGCTGGCGGGGCTTAAGGATACCCACCAGCCAAAGTATTCATTTTTTACCACTTCGGGGATGGGGTGGGGGTGGGGGAGTTAGTGCCAAAATGTGAGGGCGTACAAGTGGGCGGAGCATAGGCAGGCCATGGGCAGGTCTCCCAGTTACACGCATAGCTTACAGAAAATTGTAAAGCTATGGGCTAAATTTTGCACTTAGGTGTCAACTGTTCCACCAGCTATAGACATAGAGGCATATTTTCAAAGCACTTAGCCTTCCAAAGTTCCATAGAAACCTATGGAACTTTGGAAGGCTAAGTGCTTTGAAAATATGCCTCATGGTGTAAAAGTTCATACTTGGAAAGTAGTCAATAAAGCTGAAATGAGTGAGAGCGTACAATTCAGAGAAGGTCTAATACCCCCTCAAGCAGTAGTTTGGCACTGCAAAATGGTGGCCAACATCGGTTAAACCTCAGCATTTGTTGAAGATAAACAGCTGGATGCATAGGAGCCAACTTTTCAAAATCATCGGGGGTGCTGAAATTTATTTTTTTTTACAGGTGGTGCATTCCCCCCTCTCTCTCGTTCCCCCTCTCCTGTCCCCCCCCCCCACCTCCCTCCGAGTTCCAGGCCCTCCTCCCTACCAGTTCCAGGCCCCCTCCCTCCCCTCTCTCTCCTTTCCCTCCCCCTTCCTCCGAGTTCCAAGGTCCCGCCCCCGAGTTCCAGGGTCCCCCCCTCCCGGTTCCAGGGTCGTCGTCCCTCCCTCCCTTCGAGTTCCAGGCCCCCTCCCTCTGAATTTTAAAAGTCATCTTGACTTACCTCGTCAGGGTTATGGCGGCCGGCAGCAGTGGTAAAAAGTGTGCAGGCTCAGCGCTTTCCCTTCTCTCTCTCTCAGCTCTGGTCCCGCCCTTGCAGAAACAGGAAATGAGGATGGGACCAGAGCTGAGAGAGAGAGAAGGGAAAACTGAAGTAAGCGCTGAGCCTGCACGCTTTTTACCGCTGCTGCCGGCCGCCATAACCCTGATGAGGTAAGTCAAGATAACTTTTAAAATTTGGAGGGAGGGGGCCTGGAACTCGGAGGGAGGGAGGAAGGGAGGGACAACGACCCTGGAACTTGGAGGGGACGACGACCCTGGAACTCGGAGGGAGGGAGGGAACGAACTTCCGGTAGGTGAAATATTGGGGGTGCTCGAGCACCCACAGCACCCACGGAGTCGGCACCTATGGCTGGATGTTAATACGTTTAGGCCAGTGCTGGGCAAGACTTCTACAGTCTATGCCTTGATCGTGGCTCAATAGATTTGGATGAGCTGCAGTGGAGCCTTTCAGGGACTTCAACAACTTCGGAAATGTAGAACAAGGACAGTGCCGGGCAGACTTCTATTGGCTGTGCTCTGAAAAGGGTGAAGACAAATCAAGATCAGGTATACATATGAAGTATCACATTATACATATGTAATGAGTTTATTTTGTAGTGCCGACTGGATGGACCGTGTTATCTGCCATCATCTACTATGTTACTACATTACTATGTAATACGAAAAGGAAAATTTATCCTACTATATAAATGAAGAGTGACCGACGTGCTGCGAATGCACGTCACGTCACAAATCTCTTCCGACGTTGACCGGCGAGCACCGGGCGGGCGGGGATCGTCCGACAGCAGCTCCGAGGCGCACTCCATCTCTGACAGGTACGATGAGCTGCTGACGCCACCGCTGCTGCTGTGACCCGGGCACTTTCCTCTGCCACCATCCCCCGGGGCGGCTTTCCTGGGCGGGGGCTCGGCTGCACCCGGCGTTGCTCCAACCGCTTTCTTGCCCGTTTTAATGGGTTCAACGGCTTGTATATATATATATATATAAAATAGAAGGTTTTTTGAGGCAGTGATTGATGAAAGCAGAGTTTTGCAAAAATATAGACCTGCATATTTCTGAAGCTTTTTCTTTCTAATAGAAAGATATTAATAAGTATTTCTTGCTGGTGGAGGATACTGAACATGACTTTAGTGAAGTACATATTTACAGTTATTTGTTTGACTTCATTCCTTTTTGGGTGATTTGTAACTATTCATGTCTACTTTTAAGAGCACCAATGCTGACATGCCAGTATTGTGTAACATAATTTATACAGTCAGTTAAGACTTCATTATGACTGTAAATATCTTCCAATGTACCAGAAGCTAGTGGACTCACTATCTTTCTACCCTCATCTCCCCTTACATTCCCGCCCGTAACCTCCGTTCACAGGATAAATTCCTCCTCTCAGTACCCTTCTCCACCACCGCCAACTCCAGGCTCCGCTCATTCTGCCTTGCCTCACCCTATGCTTGGAACAACCTTCCTGAACCCTTACGCCAAGCCCCCTCCCTGCCCGTCTTCAAGTCTTTGCTTAAAGCCCACCTCTTCAATGCTGCGTTCGGCACCTAACCCTTACCGTTCAGTGAATCCAGACTGCCCCAATTTGACTGCCCCTATCGGACCGACCGTTCATTTGTCTATTAGATTGTAAGCTCTTTGAGAAGGGACTGTCTCTCTTTGTTAAATTGTACAGCGCTGCGTAACCCTAGTAGCGCTCTAAAAATGTTAAGTAGTAGTAGTAGTGGACATTCATATTTTACTTGGATGGAGGCAGAATAAAAAGCAGGAACTTCCCTAATGATGCAATTTATACTGTATGGCTTCTTTTTCATGTTGCATCTAGTTTTTTAGAAGTGAAGTACAGTAAATATGGTTTGTTAAATTGTGAAGGCACCAAATTACATGAACATAGCATCTTAAAGGAAAAGGCATTATTTGAACCTCTTTATCAATCTATCTGAAACGTTTCTCTTTAAAACTGTATTTTTGGCAATTGTTGTTGCAATGCATTTACTTATAAGAACATAAGAGTAGCCATATTGGATCAGACCAGTGGTCCATCTAGCCCAGTATCCTGTTTTCCAAACAATGGCCAAGCCAGGTCACAAGTACCTGACAGAAACCCAAATCATGACAACGTTCCATGTAGAACCCCAAAGAATAGCAAGATTCTAGAATCCTAAAGAGTGACAAGATTCCATTCTGACCGACCTCACTGACCTACCAGCCAGAAACACTACAAGACCTACACGCACATACCTCAACCTCCATTACCCAAGCTGCAAAGGACTCAAATATAAATCAACGTATGCATCCAGCTTCTCCTTTATAAGCACGCAACTATGGAACACACTACCAAACCCCTTGAAAACAACCCACGACCTATCAAACTTTCGTAAAGCACTAAAAACTAATTTATTCAAAAAGGCATACCCTAACAACCTAACCTAAATGCCTCGATCCTGCAACACAACGAAACTAATACTCGATCTGATCGCACCTCAACCCTGCCTCCTTATTTCCTGATGTGTCTATCATTCATAAATCTTCTACAATGTCTCTATGTATCTGTTACACCGGACTTGGCGATCGCCATCACAGTTACTATGTAAGCCACACTGAGCCTGCAAATAGGTGGGAAAATGCGGGATACAAATGCAATAAATAAATTCAGAATCCCACAGAATAGTAAAATTCTGGAACTTAAAGAGTGAGAAGGTTCCATGCAGAATCTCAGAATAGCAACATTCCATACTACAAATCCCAGGGCAAGCAGTTGCTTCCCATGTCTGTCTCAACAGAAAACTATGGACTTTTCCTCCAGGAATTTGTCCAAACTTTTTTTAAAACCATATATGCTAACTGCTGTTACCACATCCTTTTGGCAAAGAGTTCCAGAGCTTAACTATTCGTTGAGTGAAAAAAATATTTCCTCCTATTTGTTTTTAAAGTATTTCCATGTAACTTCTTCAAGTGTCCCCTAGTCTTTGTACTTTTGGAATGAGTAAAAAATTATTTACTTCTACTCGTTCTACACCACTCAGGATTTTGTAAGACCTCTTGTCATAGTAACATAGTAGATGACGGCAGAAAAAGACCTGCATGGTCCATCCAGTCTGCCCAAGACAAACTCATATGTGTATACCTTACCTTGAATTGAATTTGTACCTGTCCTTTTCAGGGCACAGACCATATAAGTCTGCCCAGCAGTATTTCCCGCCTCCCAACCACCAGTCCCGCCTCCCATCACCGGCTCTGGTACAGACCGTATAAGTCTGCCCTCCCCTATCCTCGCCTCCCAACCACCACCCCCTCTTCCCCCCAACTGCTCCGCCACCCAATTTCAGCTAAGCTTCTGAGGATCCTCTTGTCCATAGATATTTAACTCAGAGTGGCTTCCTGTTATTTGATTATTCAGGCATCTCTCTGTGAAAACATGCTTGAAGTATTACTAACTAGATGGTCTGGCTTGCCTAGAGTTACCCACTCCTCACCAGCAATATGTAAAAATACTATTCCGTTTTGGATATGTCACTTAGTGCCTGAACTATTTCAGCTGTTTTCCTCAGTGACTCTAATAATGTCTGTTGAGATCTTGCTTTCGCAGGGAGCCCCAGGTGACCTTGCCTTACCTTCACTGACTCATCCCTCAGTTCACAGACAGCAGAGCAGCTGTGGCAGACGTTTCATGTTTCCACCCAGGGTGGCTGGCTGCTGTATAGAGATTACTCAGCAAGGATGCCTTCAGCTGGGATGGAGACTGGCAAATTTCAGCCCTGTGCTGCATCCTGCCTGCTTCATTCCAGGAACCATCCCAATTTCCCTCCTAACCTTGACTCACTACCGATTGCAAGATCCAGGCAAAGTCCTGCATAAACAATGAATTTCTGTCATCTGATCATTTTGGTGCCCTGAAAATATGCAGGTATTACGAACCTGGAGCTGGGTACCCAAGGTCATTTTTTCAAATTATGGGGTGAAATTTCAGGGGCCACAAACCCACACATAGGATCCAGCTGTGTGGGTGCTTGAGCACCCCTAATACTGAGCAAACTCTTTGACTGTTTCCACGGAGGGGTAATTTCTTGGGTGGATCACTTCATAAAGGTGGTTAATAAACCCCAATAAATAAATATACATAAATAAATAAGTGGGTTTAGCACCCCCAAATCACGCTGAAAAGTTGGCTCCTATGAATCTGGTGATTTGTATATCTTTAAGTGAATTCTGAGAGTCTGAGTGACCTCTCGCTTCATCTAGCTGCCACTGAAAATCGACAAGTAAAGAAACATGGATCTTATCTGCTATTTCAGTGGTCAGAATATATGGATAAAGTTAGGAACTGTCAGTTTGTTTGAGTTTTCCAAGCCCCGATACATAAACCGACCCCCCCCCCAATCAAGCACCCCAACCCCACCTACCCTCCCTGACCCTCCCAATCAAACACCCCAACCCCACCTCCCCACCCTGAGCCTGACTCACAAGCTGACCCATTAAGTGAAGCACCCCAACTCGCTGAAACAAAGTCCTGACCCTGACATAAATCTCTGCTCCGATACAAAAACCCACTCTCCCAGAGCCCTCCCCTCCCCCCACCATGAATTCCCCCCCTCAAAAAAAACATCCAGGGGTCCACATTAGTGGCACATTGGTCCTGGGTGGCAGTGATCCCCCTCTGCTACCACTCGGGTTGGCACTGCAATCCACAAATGTTGCCAATGCCCCCTAGTGGTAGTCTTGAGGTACCAACCTGTGTTCTAGCTGTCACAGTCAGCCACACAACTGCCTGCCCATGTCATGCCCATTTTCCGCCACTCCCGCATTAGGCAATATTGTGGGGTTTTAACTGTGAAGGTTGCACTACTGTCTACTGTGTGATAAAACCCTCATTAGCTGCTTAACACAGCCTAATATAAGAGTCCAAAACTTTCCAATGCATGCTAATTTGTAAGCTAACAAACATTAAACCAATTTAGCATGAACTAAATTTTTTTTAAAGTACTAATAAACTAAATATATACTAACAAATGCTCATCCCCCAGGACCAAGGTAGGGGAAGGTGATGTTGGAAGGTGAAGGTATTGACTCTGACCCATTGAGGTCTTTCTTGGTTGTAATATTTTGCACAGTTCCAACCTGCAATATAGAGCGCAAAGTGCATAAGCCATCAGGATCCCAGCAGCATTCTTAGCAACAGGTAATCTGTGCATAGACCCAGGCATCAAATAAAGGGAAAAACACACGATGTCTGGAAAAATGAGACCCCCCCCCCCCCATTTTTCCAAATAACCCAACAATGTCCAAATTCCAGACATTTCTGAGTACTTTATTTTTCGACAGGATGAAGCTCCAGTGCATTCAGCTCACAAAACAGTTGAGACCTTACTGCCACCCACTGACTTTGCGGTAAGGCCTCACGCGATAACTGTGCAGTAATCACCTACACGCGTAGAATGACGATTACCACCCGGTTTCTGCCATGCGCAGGAAAATAAAAATAGTTTTCCGGCGCGCTTAGCGGACGCGCGTAGAAAACAAAATTACCACATGGGCCACGCGGTAGCCTGGCGGTAACCTCAAATTGAAGTGCGCTGGGCGTGCGTAGGTGCCTACGTGGCTTAGTAAAAGGGCCCCCTAATGTAGGCGCGTACATTTGCGCTATGGTTTAGTTGGTGCAAATGGCCGTACCTAAAGTTAGACATGATTCTCAGGCATAAGTGCTATTCTATAAACCGCACCTAATGTTAAGTTCAGCTTATAGAATAGCGCTTTTTTCAGCGGCAATTTTTTGGTGCTATAGAATCTAGCTCTTAGTGTAAAGTTGCTTGCATAAGTTTATAAAATCAGGATAGTGGGTGACATTGAATATTCAGGTTTATCCTTAACAATCACAGCCAGTGTTTAAAGATTGACCGATGGGTATTAGGCTGAAAATACACATTTCATGTAGTCAGTCTTGTAAATGCAAGTTGAATAAGGTGGCTGGCGAATCGGCTCCTGATAAAATTAAAGTGGAAAAAAAGGAAGTAATTAAGTAAGAATCAGAAAACTTGCTGCTTGAATGGTTTCCCATAAATGAAACAACTGGCTCTAAGTCCTCAGATCACACTTTACATGGTTAAAAATTGTTTGTCCTGGTGCCATTTTTACTGTGGTTTATGTGGATGTGAATAACAGGTGCCTGGTGGTCTTGGCTCATGTTAATACAGGATCTCTTACCAGGAAATGAAAGTCAGACAGGGGAAGTTCATGTGGGGTTAAAAATCTGCACAGTGGCCAGTTTTAATGGCTCAGTGTCAGAGCTGTAAAATCTTTTTATCCTGAACTTGGAAACAATAACTAGTCATGACGGTGGCCAGAGGTTTAAATCAAATCATCAAGCTTTGCAAATCTTGTGTGGACAATAATAGGATTTACATTAAAGAAGGTGTATTAAATCACAGAAGTGCACATTAAAGGTGTACAAAATCCTGAGCAAAGTAGAACAAAGAAATATGAATCAAAAAGTACAAAGACTAGGGGACACTCAATGAAGTTAAATGGTAATAGGAGAAAATATTTTTTCACTCAACAGATAGTTGGGCTCTAGAACTTGTTGCCAGAGGAAGTTAGCGTATTTGGGTTTAAAAAAAAAGCTTTGGACATGTTCCTGGAGGAAAAGTCCATAATCTGCTATTAAGATAGAAATGGAAAAGCCATGGCATAACCCTGGGGTCAGTAAATACTCTTTGGTATTCTGCCAGATACTTGTGACCTGGATTGGCCACTGTTGGAAACAGGATACTGGGCTCGATGGACCTTTGGTCTGACCCAGGATGGATATTCTTATGTTCCAATATCATGTTTTATTTAACTGTCATGTCTGACAATTAGAGACTGATTGCAGCAGTTGAATATTGACCTGATTATTTCCAAATCTTTAGGAGGGCAATTTTCAAATGATTTGCTTTGAGCAACTAAGCAGTTATTTGGGTAAACGGGAAAGGTGAGTAAAGACTGCCCCTTTTCCACTACAAGCAAAAGTACATGCCAAAGAGAGGCAGGTGCAGATTAGGGGTCACAATGTCCTTACAAGCCCTGGGAAAATCCTGTTCATGTCTGCCAATAGTAACATAGTAACATAGTAGATGACGGCAGAAAAAGACCTGCACGGTCCATCCAGTCTGCCCAGCAAGATAATTCATATGTGCTGCTTTTTGTGTATATCCTACTTTGATTTGTACCTGTGCTCTTCAGGGTACAGACCGTATAAGTCTGCCCAGCACTATCCCCTTCTCCCAACCACCAGCCCCTCCTCCCACCACCGGCTCTGGCACAGACCGTACAAGTCTGTCCAGCACTATCCCCTTCTCCCAACCACCAGCCCCTCCTCCCACCACCGGCTCTGGCACAGACCGTACAAGTCTGTCCAGCACTATCCCCTTCTCCCAACCACCAGCCCCTCCTCCCACCACCGGCTCTGGCACAGACCGTATAAGTCTGCCCAGCACTATCCTCACCTCCCAACCACCAGCCCTGCCTCCCAACCACCGGCTCTGGCACAGACCGTACAAGTCTGTCCAGCACTATCCCC
The DNA here is from genome assembly GCF_901765095.1 of Microcaecilia unicolor. NCBI lineage: Eukaryota > Metazoa > Chordata > Amphibia > Gymnophiona > Siphonopidae > Microcaecilia > Microcaecilia unicolor. The sequence continues at coordinate 324,971,091 of NC_044036.1, read as the reverse complement.
GCCTCCCAACCACCAGTCCCGCTTCCCACTACCGGCTCTGTCACAGACCGTATAAGTCTGCCCAGCACTATCCCCGCCTCCCAACCACCAGCCCCACCTGTTACTATGTTACTTGTGGTCTCCCCACAGAGCTTAGATAGGATGCTGATGTCCTGCACTGTAACTGATCAAAAGTAACACCTCCCTGCCAATGGTTTAAAATTACCTGGTTGCCAGATGCTCTGCAGACTTTTCCAAAATCTCTGTAGCTTTAACTCAGAAGCTACAGCACCAGCTTTCCGCTGGTCAGTACCACAGTCTGTCTGTCCTTCTCTCTATTCTGTGTTGCCTGCACTAGGTCATGTTTTGATACAGCTCAACGTTAGGGGAGATAAAAGTTAAGCCACCCCTGAGGCACTCAACTAAGCACAACTGCAGCCATTAAGGATAGTGATCAAAGCATCAAACATAGGGTGTCAGAGCAGCTAAGCCTGTCCCAGCTTTACAGCACTGCATCCAAGGAGATGCATCCTTGGGGGGGGGGGGGGGGGGGCGGGGAATCTGCATGACATGTCCATGAAGCTATGATGTAAAATCAGGACTGGATCACTTTGCCTCCCCACCCACCCCCACTCTATGTTCATTGCTAATTATGCTTAGTTGGATGCTGCCAGAAGTCTGTTTAACCCTTTCAACAATTCTGAAAAGGAGACATAGGTTATACCATACTTCTGATGACGTGGAGGGGCATAATTGAACAAAAACGTCTATCTCCATGGGCGTTTATCTCCGAGAACGGGTCCGTGAAGGGGCGGACCGAACCGTATTTTCGAAAAAAATAGACGTCCATGTTTTATTCGACAATTTGTGAGCTGGGCGTTTTTGTTTTTCAGTGATAATGGAAAATGAAAGCGCCCAGCTCAAAAATGAATAAATCCAAGGTATTTGTTCGTGGGAGGGGCCAGGATTCATAGTGCACTGGTCCCCCTCACATGCCAGGACGCCAACCGGGCACCCTAGGGGGCACTTTTACAAAAACAAAAAAAAAGGTAAAAGAGCTCCCAGCTGCATAGCACCCTTCCCTTGGGTGTTGAGCCCCCCAAATCCCCCTCAAAACCCACTCCCCACAAGTCTACACCATTACTATAGCCCTAAGGGGTGAAGGGGGGCACCTACATGTGGGTACAGTGGGTTTGGGGGGCGGTTTGGAGGGCTCCCATTTACCAGCACAAGTGTAACAGGTGGGGGGGATGGGCCTGGGTCCACCTGCCTGAAGTCCACTGCACCCCCTAATAACTGCTCCAGTGACCTGCATACTGCTGCCAGGGAGGTGGGTATGACATTTGAGGGTGAAAATAAAAAGTTGTGAAACGGCATATTTTGTGGTGGGAGGGGGTTTGTGACCACTGGGGGAGTCAGGGGAGGTCATCCCTGATTCCCTCCAGTGGTCATCTGGTCATTTAGGGCACTTTTTGGGGCCTTATTCGTGGAAAAACAGGGTCCAGGAAAAGTGCCCTAAATTCTCGCTAAAAATGCATATTTTTCTTCCATTATCGGCGAAAGGCGCCCATCTCTGATCGCCCGATAACCACGCCCCAGTTCCGCCTTCACCACACCTTCGACACACCCCCATCAACTTTGTCCGCATCCGCGACAGAGTGCAGTTGAAAACATCCAAATTCAGCTTTCGATTATACCGCTTTATTCGTTTTTGTGAGATAAACGTCTATCTCCCGATTTGGGTCGCAATATAGGCGTTTTTCTTTTTCAATTATAAGCTGGATAGACAGTCCATACCTTACTGCAGGGCTCAACAAATCCCAGGTGCCAGGTCGCCATTGCATCTAGAAACTACACACTGGTGCCCAGGATTTAATGCTCCCTCCCCCCATCCAATTTTAATGTTGTGTGTGTTGTGTTTTGTTTTGTTTTGTTTTTTTGTAACACTACCCAGCATGTGTTATGCTTCTGCACCTCGATTTGGCTCTCTGTGTAAGCTTGAGCTGCATGGTGCAGGAAGCTTGGGAGTCTCACAGGACTTGAAACTGCTGTGAGACAGCCCGAACTTCCTGTACCATATGGCTCAAGTTTACATGACAGCTGAACAGCAAAGAGGGCTAGGAAGCATGCTGTTTCCTCTGCAAAGGCAGCTTGTGAGGTGAGGGGACTAGATAGCTGTGTTAGAGAGAGAGGGTGAAGGTTGAGTGTGTGTGTGTGTGTGGGGGGGGGGGGGTTGAAAGAGAGTGGGTGCAGGCTGGGGGGTTGAGAGAATAGGTGAAGGCTGAGGAGGGTTGAGAGAGTGACCGGGTGAAGGTTGAGGGCCGGGGGTTGAGAGACTGAGTGAAGACTAAGGGGGGAGAGAGAGAGACTGGCTGAAGGCCATGGGCGGGTATGTGCGAGTAAGAGGTGAAGGCTGGGGGTGGGTATGAGTGAGGGAGAGACAGGTTTTAGTGACATGTGAAACAAACAGGCAATTGCCTCATTGTTTTGCCTATCTAGAAGGTGCTCTCACATTGCTGACAGCATGCTATGGAAAGGGAGACTCAGTGGCATAGCTACGTGGGGCCTGGGGAGCCTGGGCCCTCGTAGATTTGGCCCTGGACCCCCCTGCCGATGACCCACCCAAGCCCCCCTTCCACCGCCAACCCGCCGTCGTCTGCCTTTGCTGGCGGGGGACCCCAACCCCCGCCAGCCGAGGTCCTCTTCTTCTCACAAAAGGCTTCCTTCTGTTTCTGGCTAAAATGTGCCCCCTCACCTCAGGCTCTGGACCCCCCTCCCGCCAAAGTCTGGCTAAGCCCCTGGGGAGACTACTGGCTTTTGCCAGTGATTTGCAGAGGCACTGTAAGAAACTGATTTACTAAAGTTTCTTTGCCCCCAGGCACAAAATAGGAAAAGAGCCCTTAGTAAGCCAGTTTGTAAAACAGCTATTGCTGTTCTGGAAGGGGATCCCCATCCCCACACACACACACACTTCACTGGGGAGCAAAACGCAAGAGAGGTGGCCTGCTGCTGGCTCCTAGATTTTGTGAAAAATTGTCGAGGCCTGCCTTACTGTCTGTGCTCATTACTTTCCCCTGTGCCAGTTCCATTGATTTCTCTTTCTCATAAGATAAGTACTACTACTTATCATTTCGGTCATCGTTATATCACAGTCCTTAGGAGTCACCACCAGTTCCCTGAGAAAAAGACCACCACATTTCAGGCTCCGTATTTAATCCCTGCCTCCCCGGCTTGTTACTGGTTCCAGTGATTGCAGATTTACAGTGGGGGAAATAAGTATTTGATCCCTTGCTGATTTTGTAAGTTTGCCCACTGACAAAGACATGAGCAGCCCATAATTGAAGGGTAGGTTATTGGTAACAGTGAGAGATAGCACATCACAAATTAAATCCGGAAAATCACATTGTGGAAAGTATATGAATTTATTTGCATTCTGCAGAGGGAAATAAGTATTTGATCCCCCACCAACCAGTAAGAGATCTGGCCCCTACAGACCAGGTAGATGCTCCAAATCAACTCGTTACCTGCATGACAGACAGCTGTCGGCAATGGTCACCTGTATGAAAGACACCTGTCCACAGACTCAGTGAATCAGTCAGACTCTAACCTCTACAAAATGGCCAAGAGCAAGGAGCTGTCTAAGGATGTCAGGGACAAGATCATACACCTGCACAAGGCTGGAATGGGCTACAAAACCATCAGTAAGACGCTGGGCGAGAAGGAGACAACTGTTGGTGCCATAGTAAGAAAATGGAAGAAGTACAAAATGACTGTCAATCGACAAAGATCTGGGGCTCCACGCAAAATCTCACCTCGTGGGGTATCCTTGATCATGAGGAAGGTTAGAAATCAGCCTACAACTACAAGGGGGGAACTTGTCAATGATCTCAAGGCAGCTGGGACCACTGTCACCACGAAAACCATTGGTAACACATTACGACATAACGGATTGCAATCCTGCAGTGCCCGCAAGGTCCCCCTGCTCAGGAAGGCACATGTGACGGCCCGTCTGAAGTTTGCCAGTGAACACCTGGATGATGCCGAGAGTGATTGGGAGAAGGTGCTGTGGTCAGATGAGACAAAAATTGAGCTCTTTGGCATGAACTCAACTCGCCGTGTTTGGAGGAAGAGAAATGCTGCCTATGACCCAAAGAACACCGTCCCCACTGTCAAGCATGGAGGTGGAAATGTTATGTTTTGGGGGTGTTTCTCTGCTAAGGGCACAGGACTACTTCACCGCATCAATGGGAGAATGGATGGGGCCATGTACCGTACAATTCTGAGTGACAACCTCCTTCCCTCCGCCAGGGCCTTAAAAATGGGTCGTGGCTGGGTCTTCCAGCACGACAATGACCCAAAACATACAGCCAAGGCAACAAAGGAGTGGCTCAGGAAGAAGCACATTAGGGTCATGGAGTGGCCTAGCCAGTCACCAGACCTTAATCCCATTGAAAACTTATGGAGGGAGCTGAAGCTGCGAGTTGCCAAGCGACAGCCCAGAACTCTTAATGATTTAGAGATGATCTGCAAAGAGGAGTGGACCAAAATTCCTCCTGACATGTGTGCAAACCTCATCATCAACTACAGAAGACGTCTGACCGCTGTGCTTGCCAACAAGGGTTTTGCCACCAAGTATTAGGTCTTGTTTGCCAGAGGGATTAAATACTTATTTCCCTCTGCAGAATGCAAATAAATTCATATACTTTCCACAATGTGATTTTCCGGATTTAATTTGTGATGTGCTATCTCTCACTGTTACCAATAACCTACCCTTCAATTATGGGCTGCTCATGTCTTTGTCAGTGGGCAAACTTACAAAATCAGCAAGGGATCAAATACTTATTTCCCCCACTGTACATACTTTTATCCCAAATCTCTTTTCAGATTCACACGCAGTATGAAAAAGCTACAACCTGGGGAGAGTGTATAGGTACTGTATATGTGTAGATATCCAAAGTCCTGTGATGATAAGCTTTAAACTATGCCTGGTCAGAATACATCTATATGATGCTGTGCAGGTCACTGGCTCTTTATAAGCCTTCAAAATGATGTAGGAGGAAAGGTATTTGGTGTTACTTAAATCAAATTCAAGAAATATCCTTGTTACAGCTTCTCCCAGGGAGTAATTTCATTGCTTCATCCTGCAAACCACGATTCCTGGTGTGTTACGGGATACAGACAGGATTGTGAAAGAAACAAAATGTGAGAACCACTGAACTATGAAAATCCACCTCACTCTGGGATCGATCCAGAAAGGTTTGCGGCAGAGCTGTGCGTGGATGTCTGAACACGTGGCATCTACTGCAAATCACAATACCACAGCATGCAAGAAGTGGAAAACATAAGAATAGCCATACTGGGTCAGACCAATGGTCCATCTAGCCCAGTATCCTGCAGCAAGTGTGAGAGAGTATGTCGGATATATGTGTACAAAGTTCAAAGTTTCGTGGTAAGCACAGCTTCTTATGCATGTCCTAACTAAAAATGATGTGCTTGTTTTTCTGCACCTAAATATAAGCCTTACGGCTTACACAAATTGTTTGCACTTGAAAATTTTGAGTCAACACCCAAGAAAAAGATCTAGGTGTCGTCGTAGACAATACGCTGAAATCTTCTGCCCAGTATGCAGCGGCAGCCAAAAAAGCAAACAGGATGCTAGGAATTATTAGGAGAGGGATGCAAAATAAGACCAAGACTATTATGATGCCTCTGTATCGCTCCATGGTGCGACCTCACCTTGAGTATTGCATTCAGTTCTGGTCGCCGTATCTCAAAAAAGATATAGCGGAATTAGAAAAGGTTCAAAGAAGAGAGACCAAAATGATAAAGGGGATGGAACTCCTCTTGTATGAGGAAAGGCTAAAGAGTTCAGGGCTCTTCAGCTTGGAAAAGAGACGGCAGAGGAGGATATGATTGAGGTCTATAATATCCTGAGTGGCATAGAATGGGTAAAAGTGAATTGACTTTTTACTCTATCAAAAAGTACAAAGACTAGGGGACACTCAATGAAGTTTCATGGAAATACTTTGAAAACAAATAGGAGGAAATATCTTTTCACTCAACGAACAGTTAAGCTTTGGAACTCATTGCTGGGGGATGTGGTAACAGTGGTTAGTGTATGTGGGTTTAAAAAAAGGTTTGGAGAAGTTCCTGAAGGAAAAGTCCATAGTCTGCTATCGAGATAGACATGGGGGAAGCACTGCTTGCCCTGTGATCGGAAAACATTGAATGTTGCTTCTATTTGGGATTCTGGAATCTTGCTAGTATTTGGGATTCTACCAGGTATTTGTGACCTGGATTGGCCTCTGTTGGAAGCAAGATACTGGACTAGATGGGCCGTTGGTCTGACCCAGTATGGCTATTCTTATGTTCTTATGTAACTAGATAATGCAGACTAATGCAGGAGTATTAGGAAGCAGTAAATGCTCCCGCATTAACGTTTTGCAGGTACCACACACTAACAGCAAAATTAGCACGCAGCCTAAAAAAAAAAAAGAAAATATATTTTTAAAAGTGCCATGTTGAATCTGGTCTTAGCGCACAGGAAAGTCCTGTATTAAGATGCATTAAGTCCAGATTCTAACGCTCTTTAGTAAAATGGCCCTACTTTTTCACAAATACACGTAAATGACTAGAATACCGCAGTGGCGTTCCTAGGTCGGCTGCAGCGGCATCTGTCTTCCCAGGGTGCAGCACGACACCCTCCCCCCCCCCCCCCCCCCGGTGCAATGACACCCCCTCCCCGGCATGCATTTTTGGCTGCTGGAGGGTGCAGAGAGCAGCCGCGCGCCTGTCGGCTCCCTGTGCCCCGGAACAGGAAGTAGTAACCTGTTCCGGGGCAGAGGGAGCAGGGAACCAGCGGAGCCGTCAGGCGCGCGGCTGCTCTCTGCACCCTCCAGCAGCGTGCACCCAGGGCGGACCGCCCCCACCGCCCCGCCCTTGCTACGCCACTGGAATACAGGCATTCATGCATGCTCTTCCCATTTAAAACTAGGTGGTTCCTTATGGAATTACCCCCTTCTTGTCTCCAGATTCAGAGGCCCTTTTACTAAGCTGCGTAAGTGTCTGGAGTTACCACCTGACTACCGCGTGCCTCTTGCAGTAATTTCAGTTTTGGCACGCGTCCGATACGCACATCCAAAAAATATTTTTTATTTTTGGACACGCGTAACAGACGTGTGCCCCAAGTGGCATTTGGTGCTTGTAGGTCATCACCGTCCAGTTACCACATGAGTCTTTACCATGAGGTCAATGGCTTGAAGTAAGGTCTCAGCCCCAAAATGGACGCGTGGCAATTTTCATTTTGCCGCACGTCCATTTTCGGCAAACATTTTAAAAAGGCATTTTTTTGCAGGCGCAATGAAAAATGGATTGGCGCACGCCCAAAACCCATGTCTACGCTACCACAAGTCATTTTTCAGCGCGCCTTTGCAAAAGGACCCCTCAGAGACCATAAGTACATAAGTACCGTCATACTGGGAAAAGACCAAGGGTCCATCAAGCCCAGCATCCTGTGTCCGACAGCGGCCAATCCGGGCTTCAAGAACCCGGCAACTCCCCCCCCCCCCCCCCCAAATTAATAATGTTCAATGAACTTTTCCCTCAGGAATCTGTCCAAACCCCCTTTAAACTCTGTAAGGCCAGCCGCTGTCACTACATTTTCCGGCAACGAGGTCCAGAGTCCAACTACACGCTGAATAAAGAAAAACTTTCTCCTATTTGTTTTAAATCTACCATATTCTAGCTTCATCTTGTGTCCCCTGGTTTTGTTGTTGTTTGAAAGTGTAAACAAATGCTTCACATCTGTCTGCTCTACTCCGCTCATTATTTTGTAGACTTCTATCATATCACCCCTCAGCCGCCTTTTCTCCAAGCTCAAGAGCCCTAACCTTCTCAGCCTTTCCTCATAGGGAAGTCGTTCCATTCCCTTTATCATTTTCGTCGCCCTTCTCTGCACCTTTTCTAATTCCTTTATATCTTTTTTGAGATGCGGCGATCAGAATTGGACACAATACTCCAGGTGCGGTCGCACCATGGAGCGATACAACGGCATTATAACATCCTCGTGTTTGTTTTCCATCCCTTTCCTAATAATACTCAACATTCTGTGCGCTTTCTTAGCCGCCGCAGCACACTGAGCAGAAGTTTTTAACGTCTTATCCACGATGACTCCCAGATCCCTTTCTAGGTCCGTAACTCCTAACGCGGAACCTTGCATGACATAGCTGTAATTCGGGTTCCTCTTACCCACATGCATCACTTTGCACTTGTCCAACATTGAACTTCATCTGCCACTTGCACGCCCAATCCCCCAGTCTCACGAGGTCCTCCTGTAATCTTTCACACTCCTCCTGCGACTTGACGACCCTGAATAATTTTGTGTCATCTGCGAATTTAATTACCTCACTAGTTACTCCCATCTCTAGGTCATGGCTGTAGGTTCTAAAGGAGCCCTGTTGTTTGGCCTCCACTGAAGATTATCACTGCAGTGTTTCAAACAAAGACAGATGGAAGAGAGATGTGGTGCTAGATCCTTGCACTGGATCTAACTGAGAAAGAAGCTCAAAAGAAAGAATGAAAGATCACAATGGTCCCTTTATCTCAGAAATAAAGCAGTTTATTCAGTTTCAAAATGATTGATTTTTGTTCATCGAGGGGCCCTTTTACTAAGCCGCGTGTCTAAGCACGCCAAAATGAAGTTACCGCCTGACTACCGCATGCCTCTTGCGATAATTTCATTTTTGGCACGCGTCCGAAAAATATTTTTTATTTTCGGGTGCGAGTTACGGACGTACGCCGTGGCATTTGGAGTGCGTAGGTCATTACCGCCCGGATTCTTTACTGCTAGGTCAATGGCTTGCAGTGAGGTCTCAGAACCAAAACGGACGCGTAGAAATTTTGATTTTGCTGCGCGTCCATTTTCGGCAAAAAAAAAAAAGGATCGGCGCGCGCCCAAAACTGGCGCCTACACTACTGCAAGTCATTTTTCAGCGCACCTTAGTAAAAGGACCCACAAGTCAAGTTGAAAAAAGCACCAGTGCTGTTAAAGCTGTTCTTAGACATTTACATTCAAACGACACCTCTTACACAAATGCTGGCGTTACTCATTCTGACGGGTGCGCTATACATTTATGGAAAATTTTTAATATCAAATAAAATATATCTGGAAAAGTTAGATAAGGGAAGGGCCAATAATTATGGGCATTAATTTTTTTTGAGGGAGTGCTAAAACATAGATAAGATTATCTAGATTGTAAGCTCTTTGAGCAGGGACTGTCTTTTTATGTATGGTGTACAGCGCTGCATATGCCTTGTACCACTATATAAATGATAAATAGTAGTAGTAGTAGACTGCCGTTATCATTCTTGCCCACAACCTAAGTCTCGTCCTGTAACATGATGTTATTGAAACATGACAACAGGTTTTATAAGATTCTTGGAAATCTTGGTGAAAAAATGGCAGTTACTAGAGATTTTGCCCTTTTTCGTCCCAATTCTTGTAAAACAGTTAGAAAATCCTACCTATGCACACACCTTATAAAGGGGCCCTTTTACTAAGCTGTGTAAGCCTCTACGAGCGCCCAACGCGTGGCAAAATGGAGTTACCACCCAGTTACTGCGCGGCTCTTGCGATAATTTCATTTTTGGTGCGCATACGATACGTGCGACTGAAAAATAGTTTTTATTATTGGACGCGCGTCAAGTGGCATTTGACACGCGTAAGTCATTACCGCCCGGTTACCGAGACTTTTTTTACAGGCGCGCTGAAAAATTAATCGGCCCGCGCCCAAAACCCGCATCTACACTACCACAAGCCAATTTTCAGCATATCTTAGTAAAATGACCCCAAAATTCTCTAAGTTGCGCTCACTACATGACAACTTAAAAGCGCCATAGACCTGAGAGGACGGAATGATGAAGTGAACTTTATAGGCTGTTTGTCTTTCCATTACATTTTCAGGAAAGTAATACCAGTCAGATTATCATTCTTAACATCATGCTTGCTGATTGCCATTTCTTTACATTAGAGAGAGTTGTCTCACATGTTCACTCTTACTCAGAAAATATACGGGAAAGAGTAAGGAACAGGCAATTTTTATAATGCCACTCCATTAATGACTATAACTTTGTTTCATCTTTTGTTTACATCCCTTAAAACAGGCATCTGCCGAAACACTGGCTGGAGGCAGGCTTACTATAATGCTGCGCAGTGAGGAGCCAATGGAGGAGAAGCTTATTGGACTATTTTACAGTCACATGAGATTTCATGACACAGAAAAGTAATTTTGTTTCATGGTTTTGTGAATCTCATTATAAAATTGTTTTAAGAAATGAATTTAGAAGAAGGAAATAACATCAGAGATGCTCCATGTTCACTCGCAACACATTTTTTTTCTAAAACTAGTGTAGTAGTTATAGAGAATAAATCATGTGTCACAATATAAATCTTAAGTCAATATCATAGTGATTTGGAGAGACTAATTACAGATCACACTGAAGCCCTTCTATTTCTGATGCTCTTGCATTATACGGGCATTTTTAAGTTCTGATTAGATTGTGAAGCTAAACCACCAGCCTGCAGGGGGATCAGCTTATGGGAAAGTGTTGCAGGGGTAAACTTACGATCTCTTTCCAGTTGGTGTCAGTGTGTGATTAACCTGGGAGGTTCGCCATGGTTGCTGTTTTCTGCAAGAAGCCATCTAGTTCCTGCCTGGATACCTATATAAACTTAGCCACTGCTTGGTTTCCTTAGTAGAGCTTGGTCTGCACTGCTTGGTGTCATCTTGTGCCCAGCCTCCTGCTTCTCACCAGATCCTATTTATTGTTGAATGCTTCTTGATTCTGCTCCATTCCCTGCTGGATGTGAGCTTTGCTCTGCCTTGCTCTGTGTCAGTGAGTGCTCAGCTCTTGTGTCTCCATTAGGGTTCCTCTGCTTTCTGGGTCTCTCCTCAAGCAGCAAAGATCTGGCAGCCACCAGCATCAGAAGGCTCAAGCTAAAGAAAACATGGTTGCTAGAGGTGGAAGACCCCACCCTATCGTCCTCTCCATGAGGAACTTGTCAGTAGACCCAGCCTGCTTACCACCCCTGGTTCTCCTCTACTGATGAGAATCATCATATAGACCAGTGGTCTTCATTAATTTTTAAATTGGAGCCACTTTGGATCCAAATGAGCTGAAAGAGAGCCTCCAAATATCTTCCCATGCAGGGCCGTGACGTTGTTGACCAACGTGGGTCAACGACATCCATCCCCACTTTCAAACTCTTCATTGGGGGTATCTCCTCAAGGAGGTGAGAATTTCCAAATGTATTTTCTTTATCTACTGAAAAATGACTTGTTCTTCAAGCATGTGGCTCTTCCCCCACCTAAGTCCCCTTTCCTGTTCTGAGCTTGATTAGAGAGGCTAATAGTAGCAGAGGGGAAAAAAACCGGAAAAAATGATGGGACTGCCTCAGAGGACTGCAGGGGCCGCCATTGGACCCCAGGCCTTGTATTGAAAAACACTGACATAGATTATGGCAGTGGCTGGGCTAAACTGAGTGGAGTGATTACAGAGTGTGGCACTTCTCTGTAGTTTAGAAGTCTTTTTTGCATGCCTATTTTGACCAAAATACCTCATTTTGCATTGCATCAGCTCATTAAGGCTAAATTTAAATAACCTTTTCCCTGTAGCATTCTACACAAAAAAAAAAGTTTACTGTTGAGAAGCTCACTTTTGAAAAGACACGTCCACAAAAGTGATTTTCACTCAGAAACACAAGCACAGAATAGTGACATTTTGGAGTTTTTGCACTTTCCATTCTAAGCTCACTTTTGGGAAATCACTTTGCACTTTAGTACATCAGTCTCAAAGAAGCAACGTTCACTTGCATAATTGTTGGGAGTCAAACTTATCAACTCCTTGCTGGAAAAAAAAGGGAAGACTTTTTTTGCAGATATGGCTCATTATAGTACAGAGAGTTCTGAGGTATGTTCCTTTAGGATACAGCAGACGTGATTAAGAACGCTAAGAAATAAATTTACTAAAGTGTGATACCAAGTTTATATGTTCTACCATGCACTAATGCACATTATTTACCACAGGTCCTATTTTATGGAATGGGACCCATTTACTAATAATGTAGATTGATGGCATTAGCACATGCTAATGAGGTAGCAAGTTTAGCCCCCCCCCCCCCCTCCTTGTCAATGCCAGTGGAACAATCCTAGCCACCAATTCAGCAGTACACATTCACCATAAGAGAAGCCCATGAGGAAGATACATCAGCTTGTCCAACCAGAGAGGGGAAGGTTCACCCTGAGAATCTGCAATCTACAGGATGTGTTCTTCATGCATTTGGAAGTTCCGAAAAGTACAGAGAATGTAGAGCATGAAAACGAAGATTCAAGAACCTGGCCAGCCATGATGACAGGTAGATCAGCTGGTTGGTTGTTTTCTTTCTCTACTGAGGGTACTTTTTACAGGCCTTCTGCATGTCTTGTAAGAAAGAGGGCACACCACTCTAAGAGAAAACAAAAAGGACAAACAAAGTTTTATGGCCATGGAATCATTTACAGAGCAATTTTTATAGTATTTTAGAAACTGCCCCATTAAAGAAGATTCAAATGCTGTACAAAGTCCTTGAGGTCTCATGCATCATTCTTTCCAATGTGTGCGTATCATTTCTGTGTGTGCACTGCATCTGTTGTAGCTGGGGTGGTGATACAGTTTATGGGGGATAGTTTTTGAGGTTGGAAAGGGAAAGGGGAAATGGGACTTGATATACTGCCTTTCTGAGGTTTTTGCAACTACATTCAAGCGCTTTACATATATTCAGGTACTTATTTTGTACCAGGGGCAATGGAGGGTCAAGTGACTTGCCCAGAGTCACAAGGAGCTAAAGTGGGAATTGAACTCAGTTCCCCAGGATCAAAGTCCACTGCACTAACAACTAGGCTACTCCTCCACCAGCAACATTCCATGTAGAAGCCTGCCCTTGCAGATCAGCAATGCGGCCGCACAGGCTTCTGTTTCTGTGAGTCTGACGTCCTGCACATACGTGCAGGACATCAGACTCACAGAAACAGAAGCCTGCGCGGCCGGCCGCACTGCTGAACTGCAAGGGCAGGCTTAGGCTTCTACATGGAATGCTGTTAGTGGAATAGCAATATTCCATGTAGAATCTCAAATAGTAGCAACATTCCATGTAGAATCTCAAATAGGGAAAGGGAAATGGGACTTGATATACCGTCTTTCTGAGGTTTTTGCAACTACATTCAAAGCGGTTTACATATATTCAGGTACTTATTTTGTACCAGGGGCAATAGAGGGTTAAGTGACTTGCCCAGAGTCACAAGGAGCTGCAGTGGGAATCGAACTCAGTTCCCCAGAATCAAAGTCCACTGCACTAACCACTAGACTACTCCTCCACTCCAGTTTGGACAGTTTGTGTGGTGGTGGGGCAACTGGAGAAGGGTATTTTTGAGGTAGGGCAATTTGCAAGGTTGAAAGGAGTAATTATTGTGAGTGGAGGCAGTTTGAGAGGGATTGGGGCATCAGGACAGAGAGGTAATTTAGGGGGGTAAGGCAGCTTGCAGGGTAGTGGGGAAGCTGTGGTGGTAGATTTTGGGGATTGCAGTAATTTGTGAGATGGTGGGGCAGTTGTGGAGCTAGGTTTTGGAACTGGGGCAACTTAAGGTGAGTCAGGTCAGTTTTTAAGGTGGGGCAGTTTGCAGGGGACAAGGGAGTCATGAACAGTAGTGTCAAAGGGCTGAGCAGTATTTTTGGAGGTGGTACAGTTTGGGGTGTTGGGAGAGTACAGAACAGGGAAAGGCAATTCAAAAGGAGGAACTTCCTAATAACTGTGTTACACTGTGTGTAAGTTTCTGTGCTACAGAAGCTGGAACCTCTTCTCCCATAGAAATGCACTGGGCAATTTTGCGGGGGAGGGCATATTTCTCTAGAACCCTCAACCCAATTTAGCTTATTTATGAACTCAAATTGTCATTTTACCACATGGCAAGTTTCATCCCATTCCATTAGACTTTCAGAGTTATCTTGCCCTCAGACCTGCTCCCATAGAAATGCTTTTTTTTTTTTTTTTTGGGGGGGGGGGGGAGGCTTATTTCACTGGAACTCCTGGTCCAATTTTGCCCATTTCTGAAATTGATGTGTCTTTTTACTGGTTTTTCCAATGTACCAAATTTCATCCCATTCTGGTACATTTTTGGAGAGTTATTTTGTCCCCAGACAGAGAAACAAACGAACAGACATTTTTGGCTTCTGTTGCATAATTATTTCCAACTTCCACTGGGTTGGAAAGAATAAAAAAGCCACTTCAATGTTCTCCCTTATCTTAATTTTCCATAAGTAGCTGGGTGAAAATTGACGTATCATTACTATTCTATGTATTTTGATATTAACATTTTATTTCTGGCAAGTGTTAACATCTTCTCTTTCTACTCTGTTATCAAAGAATGAACAAGTTCAGTTAATCTAATTCTGCTTTCCCTGACATCCGACAGCTTTGAAAAGAAAATCAGCAAGCATCATGTTTTAGGATTAAAGATGTAGCCAGCACAGAATGGCTTTGTCCAATAAATTACATTCACAGAGGGTAGTATTCAGCTAAGCCCCAAATGCATCACTTACAACACCTAAATTATCTGTTTAAATTATGTCTACATTTAGCTACCCTATACCTTTAGATAAAACAAGTGATTAATACATTAATAATCTGAAATGTATAAAACATATACCTCCCTCTTTACTAAGCCACATAGTGGCTGCCATGCGCTAATGCTGACCACTAATTCTAATGCTACACCAGTGGCGTAGGAAGGGGGGGCGGGGGGGCGGGGGGGCGGTCTGCCCCGGGTGCACGCTGCTGGGGGGTGTCGGCTCCGCGCTGGTGCACTGCCCTCTCTGCCCCGGAGCAGGTTACTTCCTACAGAGAGAGCAGTGAACCAGCGCGGAGCCGATACACCCCAGCAATGTGCAGTCGGGGTGGATCGGCCCTCCTGCCCGTCTCTCGCCGCAGGTATGCGCTCCGGGGGGGTGCGCTCCAGCGTGAGGGTGCGCCGTGTGCGCAGCGGCGACCCGCCCCGGGTGTCAGCTCCCCTCGCTACGGCTCTGTGCTACACCACTAAGCCACAGAAATATACTGTGTGGTATTTATAGTGGGAATATCTGAGGGTGCTCTTTAACAAAGAAGCTAATGAAGAATAATATGAGTAGTGGGCGAATGTTTTTCTGGTTTTGGTGAGAGTCAGTGTGGATACAATTAACAGAGATAAACGGATACATAGTAATTATACGATTCTGATAGTCCATTGTTGGCATTACTGTGAAGTAGTAAACTGGGGGGAGATAAAGTAACGTGGAGAGTGGGTAAGGATATGGTTCCATGTCAAACTGAGATACACTGAGGGGGCCTTTTACATAGGCACGCTGGCATTTTTAGAACGTGTTACAAATAGGGGCACACTAAATGCTAAAGACGCTAACGTATTCCTATGGGCGCTGAGTAAAGAAAAATAGGAGAAAGTTTTTCTTTACTCAGCGTGTAGTTCGACTCTGGAACTCGTTGCCGGAGAACGTAGTGACAGCAGCTGGCCTTACGGAGTTTAAGGGGGGGGTTTGGACAGATTCCTGAAGGAAAAGTCCATTGAGCATTATTTAAAAAAAAAAAAAAGGAGGGGAAGGGAAAAAATTATTATTTTTTTTTTTTTGCCGGGTTCTTGGGGCCTGGATTGGCCGCTGTCGGAGACAGGATGCTGGGCTTGATGGACCCTTGGTCTTTTCCCGGTATGGCAGTGTTTATGTGCTAACACGCTAAAAACATCAGCACATCTACATAAAAGACCCCTCCCCCCAGAGTCTGTCCTAGTTTTAATGCATTGTTTGCGGAGGCCTTTGATGAAGCTTTTTCCATGTATGAAACTTGTTTTACAAGAAGAAAATGGTTCTTATACCACTGAATGACTGCAGAAATGCCTAAAAGGCAGGTGAACGGAAAGAGTGAGCCCTACTGTTTCATAAACTGTGCACAGGCATAGTCTGGGTTGAGCAGAGGCAGAATTGCGATGTACATGCATATTTTATAAGCTATCATGAAAGGCTGGTGTTCATCAGCATAAAATACATTTAGATCAAGATGGTCTCAGTAGCGCGGCTTTCAGTATCATGTGTTCGTACCGAAAGACTTACAGCACGTCACTTGTCACTGACCAAAAGATCTATTTTCATACATTCACTCACAATAACGTTATAAGTACATAAGTATTGCCATACTGGGACAGACCAAAGGTCCATCAAGCCCAGCATCCTGTTTCCAACAGTGGCCAATCCAGGTCACAAATACCTGGCAAGATCCCCAAAGAGTAGCAACATTCCATGTAGAACCCCAAAGAGTAGCAAGATTCTGGAATCCTAAAGCGTGACAAGATTCCATGCAGAATCTCAGAGTAGCAACATTCCATGTAGAACCCCAAAGAGTAGCAAGATTCCATTCAGAATCCCAAGTACATAAGTATTGCCATACTGGGACAGACCAAAGGTCCATCAAGCCCAGCATCCTGTTTCCAACAGTGGCCAATCCAGGTCACAAATACCTGGCAAAATCCCCAAAAAGGTTCAACACATTTTATGCTGCTTATCCCAGAAATAAGCAGTGGATTTTCCCCAAGTCATTTTAATAATGGTCTATGGACTTTTCCTTTAGAAACGTGTCCAAACCTTTTTTAAACCCCGCTAAGCTAACCGCCTTTACTACATTCTCTGGCAACAAATTCCAGAGTTTAATTACACGTTGAGTGAAGAAATATTTTCTCTGATTTGTTTTAAATTTACTACTTTGTAGCTTCATCGCATGCCCCCTTAAAGTATTTCCAATATAATTAGATTGTAAGCTCTGTCGAGCAGGGACTGTCTCTTCATGTTCAAGTGTACAGCGCTGTGTATGTCTAGTAGTGCTATAGAAATGATAAGTAGTAGTAGTAGTATTCATCTGAATAATAGAGATTGTCGGGTCGGGGACTTAACCATCTGACATGTTTCGCTAAGCTGATAACATCCATTTTAAACATTATAAAATACACACACACACACACACACACACAGTACAAGCATGCATGTATGCCAACCAGAGAGGGCAAAAATTTGTGTGTCAGCATTTGTATTCTCTTGGGGCTGATTTAAAATCAGCTCCCCACACATACTAAGCAGGAACAAACTCCTACCCCCTTTCCCCATACTTGGGCTTTCTCTGAATTCATGTGAAACTGCTCCATAGTCTATTTCCTCAGAAAAATGGGGAAAAAATACAAAAACTAGGTCTGCTTGAGCCATTTGACATGGAGCGACAGGCCGTCCTGAAAAGATGGACGTGTGCAGCGTTGTCCTTAAGAGGTCAGCCCTGCTTGTGTCCTTCAGCCACTATAAGAGCTGTTCAAGATTCACAAAGAGCCTCCGGGAATAGTAAGTTTGACTGGAAATGCTTTCTGTCTTCTTACCTTGGCTGCCCAATTAATAAGCCACGAGGGGATCATCCCACCTGGATTATCAAAGTAGTACATGAAGACTTGTAAAAGAAAAGAAAGAAGAAAATGAGAGGAGGTGACACAAAACAGCTGCAGTCAAAGTAAAACAATAGTCCTGACAGCCGCAAAAAAAAAACTTTAATGAACGTCAGCCTGCTCTTCTATTCACAGGGAGTTTGCAAATACTCCACTGGTCCAGGTAAATGGCTTTTGGGAATGGCCCTCATTATGTATATACAAAATAAAGGTTAATATTTAAACATCTGATGTCCAATTATGCATTTTTACAAGATTGTTCAGGGAGGGATGGCACTGGGATTGGGTTTCTCAAAATCTCAGGGGAGTGCCTAGGAGTTTGGAAGTTAATTAAAGAGGTCACCAAGCTAAGGGCTGCTAATACTCTTGCAAGGGCCCTACTTGCCCCTTTCAATGAAGCAGATGAAATCAAGTGGCCTGTAATTTACATACAGTATGTTTCAAACTGAGAATAGCCGAAATGTTTCAGGACAGCAGTCACAGACTTCAGCACCGAGATGCTCTTCAAGTCACTTTACTAATCTTATAAATGCCTTGTACCCACCTGATCAGTAGGTAATTCACAGTATAAACGTAAACATCCATAGATATCCTAGTATGTTTATGACACTGTATTGTAAAATTGGATTCTTATAACAAATTACTTTCTTATGCATTATTCATTGTAAGCCACATTGAACTCATACTTGTTTGGGCTAATGTGGGATATAAATGTCACAAATAAATAAATAAATAAAATAAGTACACCGGACAATTAATAACATCTTTTAAACACACACTGCACCAACAGAAGCTGTTGGTGCAATGTGCGCAGATATTAAGGGGTCCTTTTACTAAGGTATGCTGAAAAATGTCCTGCGGTAGTGTAGACGCGTGTTTTGGGCACGGGCAGAATTATTTTTTAGCGCACCTAGAAAAAAATGTGCTTTTTTGCCAAAAATGGATGTGTGGCAAAATGAAAATTGCCGCACGTCCATTTTGGTTATGAGACCTTATCGCAAGCAATTGACCTAGCGGTAAGGTCTCACACAGTAACTGGGAAGTAATGGTCTACGCGTGTCAAATGCCACTTGACGCACGCAGCTGCCACGTGCCAGAAAATAAAAAATAATATTTTTCAGACGCGCATAGCAGACGTGCACCAAAATTGAAATTACAGCAAGGACCATGCGGTAACTGGGCGGTAACTCCAATTTGGCACGCATTGGGCACGCTTAGGCGCCTATCAGGCTTATTTTTGAAAGTGATCGCCGGGCATCTTCCGACATAAATCGGGAGATGGCCAGCGATCTCTCAAAAGCGGCGAAATCGGTATAATCGAAAGCGGCTTTTTTGACACCATCGCCGCTTTCCCATTGCCGAGCCGGTGAAAATTCAAGGGGGCGTGTCAGCGGCGTAGCGAAGGCGGGACATGGGCAGGCATGGGCGTGGCTACCACATGACCGGCTTTCGCAGATAATGGAAAAAAAAGTGACGTTAATCAGTATTTCGCCGGGTTTACTTGGTCCTTTTATTTTCATGACCAAGCCTCAAAAAGGTGCCCCAACTGACCAGATGACCACCGGATGGAATGGGGGATGACCTCCCCATACTCCCTGAGTGGTCACCAACCCCCTCCCACACTAAAAAAAATAAAAATAAAAACCTTTTTTGCCAGCCTGTATGCCAGCCTTAAATGTCATTCCCAGCTCCCTGACAGCAGTATGCAAGTCCCTGGAGCAGTTTTTAATGGGTGCAGTGCACTTCAGGCAGGCAGACCCAGGTCCATCCCTCCCCCCCCCTACCTGTTACACTTGTGGTGCTAAGTGTTGAGCCCTCCAAACCCCCCCCAAAACCCACTGTACCCACAAGTAGGTGCCCCCCTTCACCCATAAGGACTATGGTAGTGGTGTAAAGTTGTGGGGAGTGGGTTTTGGGGCGGGGGGATTTGGGGGGCTCAGCACCCAAGGTAAGGGAGCTATGCACCTGGGAGGTATTTGTATATTTTTTTTACATTTTTAGAAGTGCCCCCTAGGATGCCCGGTTGCTGTCCTGGCATGTCAGTGGGACCAGTGCACTACAAATGCTGGCTCCTCCCACGACCAAATGCCTTAGATTTTGCCGGGTTTGAGATCGCCGGCATTTTTTCCATTATCTCTGAAAAACAAAACCGGCCATCTCAAACCCAGCGAACTCTGGCATTTGGCCAGGCTAAACCATATTATGGAAAATAAAGATGGCCGGCCATCTTTTTCGAAAATACGGTTCTGGCCAGCTGTTGTGCCGCCACCAAAATAGATCGCCGGCGATCTATTTCGCTGGTGACGTTCGATTATGCCCCTCCACGTGGCTTAGTAAAAGGGCCTCTTAACTTTGTTTAAATCAGTAATGGCTAGCACATCCAAATATCTTTAACCAGACTTCCAAGGAATGCCATTTTTATTTTTATTTTATTGATTTATTACTTTATTGATTGATGGGCTATCAACCACCTTTATGAAGAGACTCACCCAAGGCAGTTATCCTGCTGGATTCGGATGTCCTGAGTACGGGACGATGCTAGAATCCACTATGTTTTACCAAATATTACAAGTAGCACCACTTAATTCATATCAGACAGAGAATGGAAAATATGGACCTTGGGTGGAAATTTGTGGAATATTTCCCACAGGTCATAGCAAATATGCAAACACTCTGAATCCATAAAAGAATGTAAAATCACATTCAAATGCTACATTACTTCAACCGTTCCTTCTTGACATGGAATATACAGTCAACGAAATTACATGGAAATTCTTTTAAAACAAATAGGAGGAAATAGCTAAGCTCTGGAACTCATTGCAGGAGGATGTGGTGACAGCGATTAGCGCATCTGGGTTTAAAAAAGGTTTACATAAGTACATACCATACTGGAAAAAAACCAAAGGTCCATTGAGCCCAGCATCCTGTCCCCGACAGCGGCCAATCCAGGTCAAGGGCACCTGGCAAGCTACCCAAACGTACAAACATTTTATACATGTTATTCCCGAAATTGTGGATTTTTCCCAAGTCCATTTAGTAGCGGTCTATGGACTTGTCCTTTAGGAAACCATCCAACCCCTTCTTAAACTCTGCCAAGCTAATTGCCTTCACTACATTCTTCGGCAACGAATTCCAGAGTTTAATTATGCGTTGGGTGAAGAAAAATTTTCTCCTATTTGTTTTAAATTTACTACACTATAGTTTGGACAAGTTCCTGAAGAAAAGGTCCATAGTCTGTTATTAAAATGGACATGGGGGAAGCCACAGCTTCATGGAATGTTGCTACTATTTGGGATTCTGAATGGAATCTTGCTACTCTTTGGGGTTCTAAATGGAATGTTGCTACTAATTGTGTTTTTGACAGGTACTTGTGACCTGGATTGGCCACTGTTCGAAGCAGGATACTGGGCTAGACCATTGGTTTGAACCAGTATGGCTATTCTTATGTTCTTATGCTTCTCTTACCCTTGGATCCATTTTTGCCATCACTCTTGATTGCTACGCTTTGTTTATAGCTGCCCACCCGGATAATACCAGGCTTCTCTGGACACTGAGGAATGGCAAAACTTTTGGCGAGAATCACCCAGACCTTCTGCCCAGCAACATCCAGGTCTCGACACTCCCGGACACACACATACTGAAGTTGTAGCTAAGGAAAGTACAATGGCTCCCTTGCTCTGATCATCAAAGCTGAGGTCTCCATAGCAAGTTCCACAGATGGGTATTGTTTTCAGAATTTTCATGCTAGATATGCCTGAGACAGAACGGCCTACAACAGTGGCAATGCATGCAAATTTATCAAGCATATTCAATGTGGAAATACTGAAAAGCATACCTGTTTGAAGCCCTCAAGGAATAGCTAGTGGTTAGTGCAGCGGGCTTTGATCTTGGGGAACTGGGTTTGATTCCCAGTGAAGCTTCTTGTGACTCTGGGCAAGTCACTTAACCCTCCACTGCCCCAAGTACAAAATAAAGTACCTGTATACTGTGTACCTGCAACCACAGAAAGGCGGTATATCAAGTCCCATCCACTTCCCTTTAGATTCTCAATATCCACATTTGCCCGTATACCACCCCAGCGCTATTTTGTAAATACGCGACTATCTTCCATTGCATGCATTCTTGGGGGAGGGGTATGCACATGGGCACAGCATGAGTGGGAACTAGACAGAGCTCCCACTAACTTTAACAATACTGTAAGTACATGCGTCCCTGAGTTAGGCTTCCACACTTACAGAAACTCTAAGGCTGGGTTAAATGCGGACACCTACATATTAAGTGTGCCAATACTAGGTTACTGTAATGCTATATAATAGTTCCTAGGTGCCCACCCTCGGAGCAAATAAATGGAGGTGCCCTGTTATAGATTTGCTCTCTATGTCCCGGATTCTATACATGGCACCCAAAATCGCTCGCAATTCTGAGATCTGTGCACAAATAAATTAGTTAACAATTCATTAACAATCAATAATTGGCTGTTAACAATCGATTGCTTTTAATTGGGTTTGCGCGCGATCCTATAAAGATCTGCACCTCTCACGCGTGCCTCAAAATGGGGCGTGGCTATGGGAGGGGCCTGTGAAGATCAGGATCATTTCAAAGAACGTTACAGAATTTGGGGGCTGCAAGCTCAAGTTGCGCACTACGATTTACACCAGGTTTCAGTTGATGTTAAGTTCTCAAACCCAAAGTTGGGCACCGGAATATGTGCTAAGCGCAAGTCTATAAAGAACACTCAGCCCGGAGCGCTCTTTACAAAATAGCGTTGTGCACAAATGTTTTCCTCCTGGCCTATCTTTCAGTGCCATTTACTGAATCTATCCTCTCTCGATCACCTGTCTCTACCTACCTACCCATCCATTTACTACCCATCCATCCTTCTATTATGTTATACTTAATTTCCTACTTTACATAACAAAATTCTGTGTTACCTATTACTATGTAAGCCGCATTGAGCCTGCTTTTAGTGGGAAAGTGCGGGATACAAATATAATAAATAAATAAATAAATATCCCAAGGAGGCAGTGCATACAAATGTATCTCATATTCAATGTGGATATCCTGAAACCCAGTGTTGCCAGGGCTGCGGGTTTCCCGCCCAATTGTGCTCCTTTCCACGACCCGCTGCGGCTTTTTCACGCCGCGTGCGGGTTGCGGGATTTTGGGCAGCTTTTTCTTGCCCTGCCGGAGGTTTTTTCGCCCACTGCATTTTTTTCCCACGGCCATCGGCCGTGGGTTGGCTCAGTTTTCCCGCGGCTGTGGCCAGTGGAGGCGGGCTTAATGATGTAATTTGTATGCAAATGGTCTCATTAATATTTATTAATGGTGTCATTCATATGCAAATTGACTTTGTGCGGTTTTGGGCGTGAACAATTTTTTCCATCTGGCAACACTGCCAATGGGCTAGGTGTGCCCCGAAGACTAAATTGAGAAGTACTGGCTTAACATATGGCCAAATGAACACAAGTCCAACAAAGGAAAAGACAAGCAGGCCCACAAAGTCACCAAGACCAAAACAAAAGAGTGTGAACGACCAGGGCGATGAGACAGGAAATACTGTTCAAATCTTTATTGCAGGCATCCACAAGCAACGACACATTCAGGATTTTAGACAACCCTGCTATATTTGGCATCGCTCGGCATTACAATTCTTAGACCCTGTGTTTGATTCACCCATGGCTATTTGCTGGCTTGAGTTGTTTGTCTGTACTCCTGATGAAGGTGAATGCCGAAACACGGACCGTGCGGAGGAGTTCTTGCATCAGTGAATGGTTATCTAAAATTCTGATTGTGTCACTCCTTGTGGATGCCTGCAGTAAAGATTTGAACAGTATTTCCTGTCTCATCACCCTGGTCATTCCCACCTTTTTATCCAGATGAAGGGGGGGGGGGGGGGGGGGGGAAGGGACTTGATATACCGCCTTTCTGTGGTTTTTTGCAACTACATTCACAGGCAGATGATCAAAAGCCCCGCACTGTTTCAAACAGCGCTCTAAAATAGCGCTGGAACAGCGCAGGGCGCTATTAGACCTATGATCAGAGATAATGCATGCAAATTTAAGCAGCGCAATTATCTCTGATCATGGGGTAGAAGTGCAGGAGAATTGTGCCTGAGCATGCGCTCAGCACAATCCTCCCACACTTGTTTGACAGGTCTGGGCTGGAGACCAATGAAAAGAGAAGGACGCCCATCTTTAAATCGGAAGATGGACGTCCTCAACTGCCCTGTTGCAGGGACGGCCAAACTTCAAGGAGGTGTCCGAGGTATAGCGACGGGGCAGTTGAGGACGTCCAAAATTTCGACGTTTCTGTGACGGGGCAGTTGAGGACATCCAAATTTTGGACGTTTCTGCAATGGGCAGTTAAGGACGTCCAAAATTGGATGTTTCTATGAGAAACGTCTTTCTCATAGAAACATTCAATTTATACATCCAATTTTGGATGTCCTTAATTGCCCATTGCAGAAACGTCCAAAATTTGGACGTCCTCAACTGCCCTGTTGCAGGGATGGCCAAACTTCAAGGAGGTGTCCGAGATATAGCGACGGGGCAGTTGAGGATGTCCAAATTTTGGACGTTTCTGCAATGGGCAGTTAAGGACGTCCAAAATTGGATGTTTCTATGAGAAACGTCTTTCTCATAGAAACATCCAATTTATACATCCAATTTTGGATGTCCTTAACTGCCCATTGCAGAAACATCCAAATTTTGGACGTCCTCAACTGCCCTGTTGCAGGGACAGCCAAACTTCAAGGAGGTGTCCGAGGTATAGCGACGGGGCAGTTGAGGACGTCCAAAATTTCGACGTTTCTGTGACGGGGCAGTTGAGGACATCCAAATTTTGGACGTTTCTGCAATGGGCAGTTAAGGACGTCCAAAATTGGATGTTTCTATGAGAAACGTCTTTCTCATAGAAACATTCAATTTATACATCCAATTTTGGACGTCCTTAATTGCCCATTGCAGAAACGTCCAAAATTTGGACGTCCTCAACTGCCCTGTTGCAGGGATGGCCAAACTTCAAGGAGGTGTCCGAGATATAGCGACGGGGCAGTTGAGGATGTCCAAATTTTGGACGTTTCTGCAATGGGCAGTTAAGGACGTCCAAAATTGGATGTTTCTATGAGAAACGTCTTTCTCATAGAAACATCCAATTTATACATCCAATTTTGGATGTCCTTAACTGCCCATTGCAGAAACATCCAAATTTTGGACGTCCTCAACTGCCCTCGCTGGCAGGTTTGTTGTAGGGGGGAATGGGGGCCTGCCAGCATGCAAATGCATGCTGGACAAGGCTCACCATTCCTCCCCAATGATCTGCAAACCCTAACGCCAGCGACCCAATCTTTGGCACGCTGGTCGTTGATCATTGGGGACGAATGCGTCAAGCGCTGTTTAGCATGCATTTGCATGCTACTTGCACTAAGAGCCCTCGAGCGCGTTGTTTCACGCACTCGAGGGCTCTGATCATGGGGCCGTAGCAAACGCCGGCGCTAGTATGGCGCTAACAGCCTCTAGCGCCGGCGTTTGCTTTTGATCATCTGCCTGTCAAAGCGGTTTACATGGTATATAAAGGTACTTATTTGTACCTGGTGCAATGGAGGGTTAAGTGACTTACTCAGAGTCGCAAGGAGCTGCAGTGGGAATCGAACACAAGCTCATCACTCTCTTGATCGATCCTGCCAATGCTCTACAGGTTACATAAAAGGATACATCCCGGTTTGAGAGGGGGAACGGATACTTCACTTCCCAGTAGATAACTTTTCCTTTCTCATATTCTTTCTCATAAAGCTCTAAAACACACACAAAAAAAAAAACAACACAAGGTCTCAAGTCAAAAGTGTACTAATATGCAGCTGAAATGCATCTTTGGTGGGAGAAGTCTGTTTCAGGCTGCCATCTCCAGGAAACCAGACCAAGTTGTTCCTATTTTTGTGTCTGCAGAAATCGAGACCAAACTATCATGGCCCAGGAAAGAAGCAATATGTTATTTTTCAGGATTAGTTGCCGTGTTCTCGCTATATCTGTACATTTCCCACCAGAGGTCTCTGCAGGCTCAATTTTCTTACCTCAGCTGCCTAGAGACACAATTTAAGAATGATTTTCTGTGAAGCAAAGAGAAGCAGGTTTGGTCTAAGCAGGTTTGGTCTTACTACCAATAAAACTCAGTTTTGTTATTTTTTAATTTTACACATTTTGGGCTCTGTTTACTAAGGTGCGCTCGCGTTTTTAACGCGTGCACAAAATTAGTGCGCTAACTGTGTAGGCGCCCATAGGAATATTGTGGGCGCCTACACAGCGCGTGCTAAAAGCACTAACGCACCTCTAGCGTGGCTTAGTAAATGGGGCCCTTTGAGTGGCAAATAGGCAAATGATTTTCAATCAGAATTAAATAATGCTCCCCAAAAAGTATGTAGAAAACATGTACGCATCGTAGAATGCCATAAGCTTTAGCTTTTGTGACTTCACTCTATTTATGTACCAGGAATTTTGAAAAGTGCTTATATAGCTGAAAAATCCACAACTATTTCAACATGTGGGCTGCTACGGTTTTCAAAGGGTAAAGATGGGCATTGTTTAGCGCACATTCAGTTTGTGAACCCCAAATCGCTTGTACCTGCATAAACCTACAAATGAACATATGTACAATCAATTTATGATTTTATTTATTATTATTAGCATTTGTTTAGCGCTACCAGACGCACGCAGAGCTGAACATCTGACACAAAGAGACAGTCCCTGCTCAAAAGAGCTTACAATCTAAATAATACAGACAGACAAGACAGATACGGGGGATGAAGAGTAATGGGTGAGAAGGAAGGAAGGGACAAGGGGAGGGCAATTGAGTAGTAGCTAGGAGTTAAAAGCAGCAGTGAAAAGGTGGGTTTTCAGCATAGATTTGAAAACAGGTAGAGATGGAGCTAGACGTATAGGTCCGGGAAGTCTATTCCAGGCATAAGGTGCCGCGAGAGAAAAGGAGCAAAGCCTGGAGTTAGCACTGGAGGAGAAGGGAGACGACAAGAGAGATTTGTCCAGTGAGCGGAGGTCACGGGGAGGAATGTAGGGAGAGATGAGAGTGGAGAGGTAATGGGGGGCTGCAGAGTGGATGCATTTAAAGGTCAGTAAGAGAAGTTTAAACTGTATGCAGAAGTGGACAGGGAGCCAGTGAAGTGACTTGAGGAGTGGGCTAGTGTGGGTATAACGATTCTGTCGGAAAATAAGTTGTGCCGCAGAATTTTGGACAGACTGGAGAGGAGAGAGGTGGCTGAGCGGAAGACCAGTGAGAAGTAAATTGCAATAGTCCAAGCGAGAGGCGACAAGGGTGTGGATAAGGGTTCTGGGAGCGTATTTTACAATGTTCTAACCCAAGTGCAAAAACAGTTATTAAAATGAACAGGTGAAATGAACAGAAAAATCCCAAAACAACCTACAAATATTTTGGTCACACACATTCCTATCAAAGAAAAAAGATGCAAAAATAGTTTCTCTTTGAAAACTGTCCCAGGAAACGGTGCCAGCCAAGATTAACATCTGTTTTTTTCTGCCGGTGTCTTATTTGGAAAATAAGCATAGATTTGTAAATAGACTCTTCTAGAAGTGCTATTTCTCTCCTCTGCCTAGCCATGACCTGGAACCACCTACTGCTTACCCAGGTAGAGCTCTGTACAGTTTTAATCCCCACACATCCTTTTATCGGGGTAAAGGATGGGCAATTTTCAGAAGACAAATGGCTTCTGAAAACTGCTCTCATGATATCTCTACTAAATTAAGTGCATGAGAAGGCTTCCAACACGTTTCATTTTTCTTTAAAGCACAGTGCTCTTAAAAGAGTCGTCACTAGACCTAACAATTTTCACAGCAAAAGCAAACACCTTGCTTTCTCATCTTTGCAGAAAAATGTAGACCAGGGGGGCTATAGCTAGAAAAGGCCTTTCTAGTGACCCCTGCTGCTGCCACTGTCCCTCTGGTGTACTGTATTTATTTATTTTTTGTTACATTTGTACCCTGCGCTTTCCCACTCATGGCAGGCTCAACATGGCTTACATGGGGCAATGGAGGGTTAAGTGACTTGCCCAGAGTCACAAGGAGCTGCCTGTGCCTGAAGTGGGAATTGAACTCAGTTCCCCAGGACCAAAGTCCACCACCCTAACCACTAGGCCACTCCTCCACTGTTGCTACTATTTGAGATTCTACATGGAATGTTGCTATTCCACTAGCAACATTCCATGTAGAAGTCGGCCCTTGCAGATCACCAATGTGGCCGCGCAGGCTTCTGCTTCTGTGAGTCTGACGTCCTGCACGTACGTGCAGGACGTCAGACTCACAGAAACAGGAGCCTGCGCAGCCTTCTACATGGAATGTTGCTAGTGGAATAGCAACATTCCATGTAGAATCTCCAATAGTAGCAACATTCCACGTAGAATCTCCAATAGAAGCAACAGAATCTCAATAGTAGCAACATTCCATGTAGAATCTCCAATAGTATCTATTTTATTTTTGTTACATTTGTACCCTGCGCTTTCCCACTCATGGCAGGCTCAACATGGCTTACATGGGGCAATGGAGGGTTAAGTGACTTGCCCAGAGTCACAAGGAGCTGCCTGTGCCTGAAGTGGGAATTGAACTCAGTTCCCCAGGACCAAAGTCCACCACCCTAACCACTAGGCCACTCCTCCACTGTTGCTACTATTGGAGATTCTACATGGAATGTTGCTATTCCACTAGCAACATTCCATGTAGAAGTCGGCCCTTGCAGATCACCAGTGTGGCCGCGCAGGCTTCTACATGGAATGTTGCTAGTGGAATAGCAACATTCCATGCAGGATCTCCAATAGTAACAACATTCCATGTAGAATCTCCAATAGTATCTATTTTATTTTTGTTACATTTGTACCCTGCGCTTTCCCACTCATGGCAGGCTCAACGCGGCTTACATGGGGCAATGGAGGGTTAAGTGACTTGCCCAGAGTCACAAGGAGCTGCCTGTGCCTGAAGTGGGAATTGAACTCAGTTCCTCAGTTCCCCAGGACCAAAGTCCACCACCCTAACCACTAGGCCACTCCTCCACATTTTACCTTGCCAACCATCAGTGATTGCACCAGTGAGCAAGGCAATGTATATCAAGTCCCAGTGAAGCAACCAGTGGTGTAGCTACGGGGGGCCTGAGCCCCCCCCAAACTGGATCTGTTCCCCTGGTTTGGCTGGTGGGGGTCCCCAGCCCTCACCAGTTGAAGCGCTTTTTCCAGCGCTGGTCTCCGGTGCTGCCGCATTTCCTGCCCTGCTCTCTCTTCCCCTCACTTCCGGCACGCTCTTTTTAGTGAAACTGACCATGCGCACATGGTCAATTTCATTAAAATTAGCATGCCGGGCATGATGTGAGCGGAAGAGACAGCAGGGCAGGAAATGCAGTGGTGCCGGAGACGAGTGCTGGAAAATGCGTTTCTGCTGACGGGGTCCCTCGCCAGCCAAGGCATGTGCAGCGGCGGTGCTTCAGGTGGCGGGGATTGAGGACCCCCAACAGCCAAGGTATGTGCAGCAGCGGCACTGGGGGGGGGGGGGGGCGGCAGACCAAAATGTGCTCCCTCACTTTGGGCTCTGACCCCCATCCCACCTCGAGGTCTGGCTACGCTCCTGGCAACAACAGAGGACCAGATAGAACAGGCCCTCCCCACTGGCTTCCGCTGCTGTCTCTCTGCTGTACTTCAATTTAGCACTTCTGAATGGCTTTTAAGCCATGTAGCAACCACGTGTGCCAAAAACCATTTTTAATCCTTGAGGTGAGATCATTGAGTAACTTCATGCAAGCAAGACAAAGATCTCAAGTCCATATGTCCTAGGAGGCATACTTTAAATAATAAGTCTTCTGATGATGCAGACATCACTGCAGAAACCCAGGCTAAAGTATCGGCCTGCTTAGCTGACATTGCGACCTGGATGTCCAACAGCCACTTGAAACTGAACATGGCCAAGAGCAAGACCGAGCTTATTGTCTTCCCTCCCAAACCCACTTCTCCTCTCCCTCCACTCTCTATCTCTGTTGATAACACCCTCATCGTCCCCGTCTCATCTGCCCGCAACCTCGGGGTCATCTTTGACTCCTCCCTCTCCTCTGCGCATATCCAGCAGATAGCCAAGACCTGTCGCTTCTTCCTCTATAACATCAGCAAAATTCGCCCCTTCCTGTCTGAGCACACCACCTGAACTCTCATCCATTCTCTCATTACATCTCACCTTGACTACTGCAACCTACTCCTCACTGGCCTCCCAATTTGCCACCTATCCCCCCTTCAGTCCATTCAAAACTCTGCTGCACGTCTTATCTTCCGCCTGAACCAGTACACTCATATCACCCCTCTCCTCAAGTCACTTCACTGGCTTCCGATCAGGTACCGCATACAGTTTAAGCTTCTCCTTTTAACCTACAAATGTACTCGATCTATGGCCCCTCCCTACCTCTCTACCCTCATCTCCCCTTACATTCCTACCCGTAACCTCCGTTCTCAAGACAAATCCCTCCTGTCAGTACCCTTCTCCACCACCGCCAACTCCAGGCTCCGCCCTTTCTGCCTCACCTCACCCTATGCCTGGAATAATCTCCCTGAGCCCATACGCCAGGCCCCCTCCCTGCCCATCTTCAAAGCCTTGCTCAAAACCCACCTCTTCAATGTCGCCTTCGGCACCTAACCATCATACCTCTATTCAGGAAACCTGGACTGCCCCTACTTGACATTTCGCCCTTTAGATTGTAAGCTCCTTTGGAGCAGGGACTGTCCTTTATGTCAATTTATGTTAATCTGTACAGTGCTGCGTAACCCTAGTAGCGCTCTAGAAATGTTAAGTAGTAGTAGTAGTAGTGATGACAACAAAGTACTGATGGACAGAGAGACCCTATCTTTTATCACAGCGACTACCTGGAAAGCCAATTCTATTAAAAGGTTTTCCCATTATGAGGGAAATTTTATAAACGATGCCTATGTGAAAAGTTCAAAAAGACACCTATTTTAAGCCTATTTTATAAAGATATCAGACTCCCATATACTTACTGTACCTGAATGTAACTCGCCTTGGAAAAAGACCTCAGGTAAATGTTTAAATTTGTCTCTCTTTTCTCTTTATTAAAAAAAAAGTGCCAATAGTGTACAAATGCCCATGCACAAATTTACATCTGCTCAATACGTTCTCATATTTTACAATATAAACACGCACATTGTAACTCCCTCAAACTATGGTCCTGGGAATGCCGACACCCAGTGCACAATCTTTTCCATGCCCATACTTATAAACAGGTATATGGACAGTTTTTAAAAGCCCTCTTCTGTATGTAAAACTGCACATGAAAAAATTTGGCCTGGCCTAGCCTTAGGAGGGAAGTTTCAATATAGGCTACAGTAAAGAGGGTTATTTTACTGTTAACCCCACTTATTAGTAACTAGGTCTCATTGCATAAAATGGAACATGTGCTAAAAAAAATAAAAGTACGAGTTAGTTGTAAAATAACACATTGTAATGCGTTGATAACTTCTCCCCTTGGTGTGAAGATTTTCAGTCTCTGGTAACCAGAGCCGATATTGTGATGTCATAATGCCTCATTCCACCAGTGCCTAAGAGCCAACCTCATTAGTGATGTCACAATGGCTTGATTGTCCTATACTTGGCTCACTTTTATTACATATAGCAGTGATTTAACCAGAGCTGATATTATGATGTCATAATACCTCATTCCACCAAAGCCTAAGAGCCAACCTCCTCAGTGATGTCACAATGGCTTGATTGCCCTGCTTGGCTCACTTATTACATCAAACCAAACAGTAATTTTGATTCCTAGATACAATTTTCTCTCTTTAAGGGGGAGGTTATAAACTTGGGCTACTGTTAAGAAGTCACTTCATTGGCTTCTGATCAGGTACCGCATTCAATTCAAGCTTCTGCTACTAACCTACAAATGTACTCGATCTGCAGCCCCTCCTTACCTCTCAACCCTCATCTCCCCTTACGTTTCTACCCGTAACCTCCACTCTCAAGACAAATCCCTCCTTTCAGTACCCTTCTCCACCACCGCCAACTCCAGGCTCCGCCCTTTCTGCCTCGCCTCACCCCACGCGTGGAACAAACTCCCCGAGCCCATACGTCAGGCCCCCTCCCTCCCCATCTTCAAATCTCTGCTTAAAGCCCACCTCTTCAATGTCGCCTTCGGCACCTAACCTCTACACCTCTACCCAGGAAATCTAGACTGCCCAACTTGACATTTCGTTCTTTAGATTGTAAGCTCATTTGAGCAGGGACCGTCCTTCTTTGTTTATTTTGTACAGCGCTGCGTAACCCTAGTAGCGCTCTAGAAATGTTAAGTAGTAGTAGTAGTAAGTTACTGTTAACTTCAGTTATTAGTAACTAGGTCTCACTGCATAAAATGGGACCTGGGCTAAAATAGCAAGAGTTGATGGTAAACTAATATGTTATAATGGTAACAAACATTGATAACTTCCCCCTGAATGTGTAAGACCTGCCAATGATCAGGAATGGGGTCTTGTCTAAATGATCTTTGCTCCATATCAAGCAGCAGCGAACATGCTTTGAAAAAGCGACCTGGGCATTAAAGGGAAGGGGGAAGGGAAATGGGACTTGATATACCGCCTTTCTGTGGTATTTTGCAACTACATTCAAAGCGGTTTACATATATACAGGTACTTATTTTGTACCTGGGGCAACGGAAGGTTAAGTGACTTGCCCACAGTCACAAGGAGCTGCAGTGGAAATTGAACCCAGTTCCCCAGGATCAAAGTCCACTGCACTAACCACTAGGCTACTCCTCCAGATACTGCAATCAGGTTGAAAATACAGGGGTCGATATACCTGTGTAAAGTCCCACCAAGACAGATAATCAGCAGCATTATCCAGACAGTGCTGTTGAATAGCTCTGCAGATCACTATGTGGATAGTGAAGAGACAGAGGGCCAGATGCACTAAGGTCCTCGGAAGAGCCCTTCCCTTACCGATTCCATAGCGAATCGGTAGGGAACGGCCATGCATCAAGGAAACAGAATGCAAATGAGCTGCTCATTGTAGCTCACTTGCATTCTCTATTCCCTCGGAAGCCAGTCGGCCGGTTGAGCATGCGCAGAGCAGCCAAGCGTTATGCTGGCTGCTCTGCGCATGCCAAGGACATCCTTTATGGACGTTCTTCACTAAAAAAAACAAACAAAAAAAAGGACGTCTCTGCCGAGGCACACCTTCTCTCCCTGTAAGGCATCCCGCAGGCGGCAAACTGCATCTGCAAGCCGGGGATCGGGGGGGGGGGGGGGGGGTCGGGGAACCGATCTTCAGTCTTCTACTTTCCTCCTTATCCGCAGTTCAGAACCTCTCTCTCAAGCCCCTCCTCACCGTGTCATCAAACTCATACCTGGCAGCTATCGGCGGCTTCTGCTCCGGCCGCCTTGCCCCGGGGTGTTAGCAGCACGTCCGATGCCCCTCCTCCAGGTCTCTCTCAGCCAATCACAGCGCGTTTAGCTCTGCTAAACGCGCTGTGATTGGCTGAGAAAGACCTGAAGATGGGGCATAATCGAAAGAGACGTCCAAATAGTTTTTTCATTTGGACGTCCTCGCACCCATCACAAAAAATCTGGAGGAAAAACGTCCAAGTGCTCGTCAGGGCCATCCTTAGTGAAGGACGACCATGTTAGGCACTTTAGAAGGATGGCCCTGACGAGCAATTGGACGCGGCTAGGCAAAGGTTTCCGGCTGGTTGTTTTGAGTGAAGACTGTCCATAAAGGACGTCCCTGATGAGCACTTGGACGGTTTCTTTCCCGCTTTTTTTTTTTTGTTGTTAAATTTATAGAAGTTTTTAGAGGCGACTAAATCCCGCGCAGCCCCGAGAGGTACAGACCTCCCGTTAGATTTTCCATGGTTAGGCAATCGGAAAACGGTAGTGCATCTCATTACAATATGATTTATACAGATTGGGGTACTAATTTGCTCATCTGCATTCCGTTTTCGTTAGCTGCTACCGTGATCGGAAAATGGCTCGGAGAAGCCTTTTGTGCATGCCACGGTTTACTACTTGCTCTTTAATGGCTCGTTAAGTTTAGTGCATCTGGCCCTCAGACCAGAGTTATCTGATAAAGGCAATTTTCAGTGTCAGTGTCCTAAATCTATCCAGAAATGGCTATCAGCAAAATATCATCACTCTCCGGATAGTGCTGGCACCTCATCGCTCTATCCAGATATTATGCAGCAGGCACTATTCAGCTGAAAATCCAGATATTTTAATGCCCATAGCAGCCAACATTTAACAAAATGTTGACCACCACGGGCTCAATATCAGGAGAGTCAGTTTCTAGGAACTGAATGGAAGAAATTTCTATATTTCAAATTGCCAAACTTACTGTTACTAAACTATAATGCTTTCAAAACTGCAGTAATTCATTTTCCAAATACTGTAATTATTTTGTACAATGACATTTTCAGTTCCTTTAATTCAACCTTCATCCTGACAGGTTAACACGTTAGCGATGGTCTTTTCCAAGTTGGCATCAGTCATAGGAAAAAGGCGAAATCACCTTCTGAATTTGAACACTAAACCACTGACGTCTGTAGAACAAATAATTAGCGGCAACCATGTTTTAATCTAAGTCCCATCTGCACTTCCCAAATCTGCAAACATGTTGGGACACAGCTGGTAATGTGCCGAGGCTGCTTTTCAATAATGCATCTGCTTCGTGGGGGAGGGGTGGAAAGGACAACAGAGCCACAGTATTGTCTGCTCTTTAAAATTTAAAGGGTGTAACTTCCAACTGCTTCCTTTCTGTTCCCTTTAGAAAAATTCATTAAAAAAACCATATTAATGTACTGGTCTTTCACGTAGGTTACTTTCTAGAAGCTTTCACTTGATCCTTCAAGTGAGACAATAAAATTCTCTCTCAAAATACCAATTAAAGAGATTAGATTCACCCTCCCTACCTCACATCCAACCAAAGTGGTCATTTTCTTAAACAATGAAGGTGTTTTACTAGGGGTGTGCAGGTAGAAAATGTCAATTTCATTTTCGTGTTTATTCATTCTAGGGCCCTTTTACTAAGGCGCATAGGCTCCTACACGTGCCCAATGTGCATCAATTTTGAGTTACTGCCCGGCTACCGCATGGCCCTTGCGATAATTTCATTTTTCATACACGTCTACTACGTGCACCAGAAAATATTTTTATTTTCTGGCGCGCGGGCGGTAATTGGGCGGTAATCGGCATTTTACGCGCATAGACCATTACCACCCGGTTACCGTGTGCGGAGAGATTCAATGAATTCTTTGCTTCGGTCTTCACCGAGGAAGATTTGGGAAAGATACCAGTGCCAGAAATGATATTGAAAGCTGACAAGTCAGAGAAAATGAATGAAATCTCTGCAAACCTGGAAGATGTAGTGGTGCAATTTGACAAACTGAAGAGTAGCAAATCACCTGGACCAGATGGTATTCATCCCAGAATACTGATAGAATTGAAAAAAATGAACTTGCAGAATTATTGTTAGTAATATGTAATTTATGTTTAAAATCAAGCATGGTACCAGAAGATTGGAGGGTGACCAATGTAATGCCGATTTTTAGAAAAGGTTCCAGAGGTGATCCATGAAATTATAGACTGGTGAGCCTGAAATAATCAATGCCGGGCAAAATGGTACAGACTATTATAAAGAACAAAATTACAGAGCATATTCAAAAGCATGGATTAATGAGACAAAGCCAATGTGGATTTAGTGAAGAGAAATCTTGCCTCATCAATCTACTACATTTCTTTGAAAATGGGTAAGCAAACGTGTATATTGGTAAGCCAATTGATATTGTGTATCTGGATTTTCAAAGGGCATTTGACAAAGTACTTCATGATAGACTCCAGAGGAAATTGGAGAGTCATGGGATGGGAGGTAGGGTGGATTAAAATTTGGTTAAAAGATAGAAAACAGAGAGTAGAGTTACATGGTCAGTATTCTCAATGGAGAAGGGTAGATAGTAGGGTTCCACAGGAGTCTGAGCTGGGACCACTGCTTTTTAGCATACTCAGAGCGTTTTTTCTAGCAAAAAAGGTGCCGGTACTCAAATGCTAGGCTACCCTTCAGGGGTGGGGTGATTGCTGAGGGACCCACCCCACAATAGCCAGGCCCCCTGCAACCAGTCGTAGAATATATGACAAAGCAGAAATAGTGTGTAGAGCTCACATGCTACACACATGTTGACAGGTCGGAGGATACCAACTGCCGATTAACGCCGGAAACACCGCACGCGGTAAGAAAAAAAATGATTTGTCCAGGCATTATGGCCAGCTAAGAAAGCAAATAGAATGTTAGCAAAGGAAATGAAAAACAAAAATGAGGACATTATAATGCACAATTCTGGTCACCGCACCTCAAAAAAGATATAGTGGAATTAGAAAAGGTAGAGAGAAGGGTGACGAAAAAGATAAAGGGGATGGGACAACTTCCCTATGCTGAAAGGCCAAAGCGGCTAGGGCTCTTCAGCATGGAGAAGACGACTGAGGGGAGATATGATAGAGGTCTATAAAATAATGAGGAGTGGAACGGGTAGACGTGAATCACTGGTTTACTCTTTCCAAAAATACTAGGACTACGGGGCACACAATGAAGCTACAAAGTAGTAAATTTAAAACAAATCAGAGAAAATATTTCTTCACTCAACATGTAATTAAACTCTGGAATTCGTTGCCAGATAATGTGGTAAAAGCGGTTAGCTTAGCAGGGTTTAAAAAAGGTTTGAATAATTTCCTAAAAGAAAAGTCCATAAGCCATTATTAAGATGGACTTGGAAAAATCCACTGCTTATTTCTAAGATAAGCAGCATAAAATGTATTGTATTGTTTTGGGATTTTAACAGGTTCTTGTGACCTGGATTGGTCCCTGTTGGAATCAGAATGTGGGGCTTGATGGACCTTCAGTCTGTCCCAGTATAGCAACACTTATGCTCTTATGTTCTTATTTTTAAGTTATACGAACCACTTTGATTCTCTATAGATTTCGGCAGGGTACAAATACTGGAATGGAATGGAACCTTGTGCTGGAAGATTTCTGCCTCTAGCTGGTGTCCCTGGCTGCTCTTTCTTTAGATTATTGTAATAATAGAGACCACTTTCTAGTAACAGTGCTCAGTATTTGATAACAGCACGTACTAAATGAGATAGTACACGCCATTACAAAGGAAACAATAGAAAATGTAGCAAAACAATAAGATCAGCAGTTGTTTTCAGATGTTAAAAACTGGGTAAAAATGGCAAAAATAAACATGAGAAATGGGATGAAAAATCATGATTTAAAAAACTAAGGGCCCCTTTTACAAAGTGGCGGTAAGCCCAACGCAGGCTTACCATTTGCCAAAAAGGAAGTACTGCTGGGCTACCCTTCAGGGGTGGGGTGATCGCAGCAGCCCGGCAGTATTTCCCACCCCCAGCATGCTGTCATACCGATGTGTACCCGGCGGTAATCAAAGATGGAAACGCAAACAAAACAGATCAGTAGAAGGAAACCATAAATTTATTGAACGAAAACCAAATAATGAAATCAGCCCGACACAGGCCGTGTTTCGCGCAGCAGAGCTGCGTCAGGGGCTACACAGTTTTCTTTTATTGTCAATGTTGAGTAAATATATTGGTGTAAAAAATGTATAGAAGTCTTCTAAAATATAATTAAAAAAAACAGCCAAATACTCAAAAAAGTGATGACATGAAATTCGTCAAACGCTCCAGCAACTCCGTTTCCTTCTACTGATCTGCTTTGTTTGTGTTTCCATCTTGGAGTCTGCAGATCTTCTGCCTTGCTGTTTTCTTGGACCCTGGCGGTACTCAGGCAGTGCAGTGCACTGCCTGGTTACCAGAGGGTTGGCGCGGGAGCCATTGCCGCTACCTCAATGGGTGGTAGTAAGGGCTCCCCCCCCGAAATGGCCACGTGGCAACCCTTTACATGTTGTAGTAAAAGGGGGCCTCGGCGTGCATCAAAAGCACGCGCCGATACCAGCGAGGGCCCTCTTTTGCCGCAGTTTGGTAAAAGGGGCCCCAAGGGACCTTTTTACGAAGATGAGCCATGAAACGTGCTTAGTGCGTCTTAATGTGGGACTATGCACATTTCTAGTGCATCCATAAAATAGGCCATTTTTTCTGTTGTTAGTAGCACACAGCAACTGCAAATATTTAATGCAGGAGCATTTACTGCTTGCTATTTAGGACGCACTAAGAACTCCTGCATTATCCAGTTTGCATGCAACAATGTGAACACACTACCTGAACAGTGCTTCCACACCCACCCTTCACCCCTGACATACCCCCTCAAAAAATAAAATTTAAAAAAATAACATGCAGTTAGTGCATGCAAAAGGGAAAATTGTAAATGCTTTTAGCATGACCTGTGGTAAGCATTTGTTGGCGCAGTAAACCACCTTAGAAACACAGAAACATGACGGCAGATAAGGGCCAAAAGGCCCATCCAGTCTGCCCTTCCTCAGCAACCACTAACTCCTCTTTTTCCTAAGGGATTCCCCCGTGCCTGACCCCCACTTTTTTGAATTCTGACACAGTCCTTGTTTCCACGACCTCCACCGGGAGGCCATTCCACGCTTCCACCACCCTTTCCGTGAAAGAGTATTTGCTTAGATTCCTCCTAAGCCTATTTCCTTCTATCTTCATCCTATGCCCTCTAATTCTAGAGTCTTCCTTCATTTGAAAGAGGGTCACCTCCTGTGCATTTACCACTGAGGCATTTAAACGTCTCTATCATATCCCCCCTCTCCTGCCTCTCTTACAGCACATATATGTTGAAATTCATAAGCCTGTCCCTAAACATTTTATGGCAGAGGCCTCTTACAATTTTGTAGCCGCCCTCTGGAACGACTCCATCCTGTTTATATCTTTCTGAAGGTGCGATCTCCAGAATTGCACGCAGTACTCCAGATGGGGTCTCACCAGAAACTTATACATGGGAACCATCACCCCTTTTTTCCTGCTGGTCATCCCTCTTTATACGCACCCAAGCATCCTTCTGGCTCTGACCGTCGCCTTTTCTACCTGTTTGGCCACCTTAAGGTCATCAGACACAATCACCCCCAAGAACCGCTCTTCTTTCGTACACAAAAGCACTTCATCCCCTATACTGTACCGTTCCCTTGGATTCTTGTAACCCAAATGCATGACCTTACACTTCTTAGCATTAAATCTTTGGTCCGAAAATTGGCAACTTTCTTCAAGCTTCGCTAGATCCTTCCTCATGCCATCCACACCCTCAGGAGTACCCACCCTATTACAGAGTTTGGTATCATCTGCAGAGAGACGAACCTTACCAGACAGCCCTTCTGCAATATCACTCACAGAGATGTTAAAAAGAGCCGGCCCAAGGACCAACCACTCACAGAGATCTTAAAAAGAGCTGGCCCGAGGACCGACCCCTGCGGTACACCACTGACAACATCCCTTTCCTCAGAGCAAGCTCCATTTACCACTACCCTCTGTCTCCATTTAACCAGTTTTTAAACCAGTCTGTAAAAGGGTCCCTCAACCCTAGAATAATCATGATCCACAAAAAAAAAAAAATATATGTCTCAGTAAATCATGGATAAAATTAAACCCTGGATGGAATTTGGGCTCCTTATTTATGTATTTATTTATTGCATTTGTATCCCACATTTTCCCACCTATTTGCAGGCTCAATGTGGCTTACAATATTCCGCCCAGGTTATTGCCATAGCAGAGTGAAGATATAGTAACATAGTAGATGACGGCAGAAAAAGACCTGCACGGTCCATCCAGTCTGCCCAACAAGATAAACTCACATGTGCTACTTTTTGAGTATACCTTACCTTGATTTGTACCTGTCCTTTTCAGGGCACAGACTGTATAAGTCTGCCCAGCACTATCCCCGCCTCCCAACCACCAGCCCCGCCTCCCACCACCGGTTCTGGCACAGACCGTATAAGTCTGCCCAGCACCATCTCCACCTCCCGCCACCGGTTCTGCCACCCAATCTCGGCTAAGCTCCTTAGGATCCATTCCTTCTGAACAGGATTCCTTTATGTTTATCCCACGCATGTTTGAATTCCGTTACCGTTTTCGTTTCCACCACCTCCCGCGGGAGGGCATTCCAAGCATCCACTACTCTCTCCGTGAAAAAATACTTCCTGACATTTTTCTTGAGTCTGCCCCCCTTCAATCTCATTTCATGTCCTCTCGTTCTACTGCCTTCGCATCTCCGGAAAAGGTTTGTTTGCAGATTAATACCTTTCAAATATTTGAACTTCTGTATCATATCACCCCTGTAGAATATATGTAACAAATGAGATAAAGAATTAGTTATAACAAGATCAATAATAAAATGACAGTTAAAGTTGTAATGCACAAAAGTTCATGTGATGGGTCATTGTGATATGTTCTATTGAAGAGATAAGTTTTTTCTCTTTCTTTCGACCAACAGTGTAAACTCAGGTTTCTAAAAAGAGTTATTGAGTACAGAGTTTACTAACCTTTCACATACTGATCCCATTGTTTCCTGTATTCCAAATCCATATAGACATCTACACACAGCTGTGGGGAACAGTCCGAGAAACCACCAAAGACTTTATATGCATAAAGCCCTGACTGCTGTGAAAAGAGAGCAGAGAAAAAACAAAAGTTCCTCATGAAAGGGTAAATCAGGAAAAGCAATGGTTTAACTCAAGGCAGAAAAACAAACCAAAGTATTTAATTCACACATGGGGTCCTTTTACTAAAATTTGCGAAAATCTGGGTTTAGTACGTTGTAATGCAGTATAGTTCATTGTTATTTGATACTCCACCTATAAAGTTTTTGTTGTTGTTACATTTGTACCCTGCGCTTTCCCACTCATGGCAGGCTCAATGCGGCTTACATGGGGCAATGGAGGGTTAAGTGACTTGCCCAGAGTCACAAGGAGCTGCCTGTGCCTGAAGTGGGAATTGAACTCAGTTCCACAGAACCAAAGTCCACCACCCTAACCACTAGGCCACTCCTCCACTGTTGCTACTATTGGAGATTCTACATGGAATGTTGCTATTCCACTAGCAACATTCCATGTAGAAGTCGGCCCTTGCAGATCACCAATGTGGCCGCGCAGGCTTCTGCTTCTGTGAGTCTGACGTCCTGCACTCAGACTCACAGAAACAGAAGCCTGCGCAGCCTTCTACATGGAATGTTGCTAGTGGAATAGCAACATTCCATGTAGAATCTCCAATAGTAGCAACATTCCATGTAGAATCTCCAATAGTATCTATTTTATTTTTGTTACATTTGTACCCTGCGCTTTCCCACTCATGGCAGGCTCAATGCGGCTTACATGGGGCAATGGAGGGTTAAGTGACTTGCCCAGAGTCACAAGGAGCTGCCTGTGCCTGAAGTGGGAATCGAACTCAGTTCCCCAGGACCAAAGTCCACCACTCCACTGTTGCTACTATTTGAGATTCTACATGGAATGTTGCTATTCCACTAGCAACATTCCATGTAGAAGTCGGCCCTTGCAGATCACCAATGTGGCCGCGCAGGCTTCTGCTTCTGTGAGTCTGACGTCCTCGTCAGACTCACAGAAACAGAAGCCTGCGCAGCCTTCTACATGGAATGTTGCTAGTGAAATAACAACATTCCATTTAGAATCTCCAATAGTAGCAACATTCCATGTAGAATCTCCAATAGGAGCAACATTCCATGTAGAATCTCCAATAGTATCTATTTTATTTTTGTTACATTTGTACCCCGCACTTTCCCACTCATGGCAGGCTCAATGCGGCTTACATGGGGCAATGGAGGGTTAAGTGACTTGCCCAGAGTCACAAGGAGCTGCCTGTGCCTGAAGTGGGAATCGAACTCAGTTCCTCAGGACCAAAGTCCACCACCTTAACCAGTAGGCCACTCCTCCACTGTACTACTGTACACTGCTTATCTAAGCAGTGTACAGTAGTATAATAAAAGGGCAGGAATTTATTGAAAATCATATTAGGAAGCTTAGGTTATAAAATTAATGAAAATTCAGTAGAGATTTTACTGTGCGTTAAGCCCAGATTTAGGGGTCCTTTTACAAAGGCATGCTGAAGAGTGGCTTGCGATAGTGTAGGCGCGGGTTTTGGGCGTGCGCCAATCCATTTTTCAGCGCGACTATAAAAAAGGCCTCTTTTTTTCCCCCTGAAAATGGATGTGCGGCAAAATCAAAAATTGCTGTGCGTCCATTTTGGGTCTCTGACCTTACCACCAGCCATAGACCTAGCGATAAAGAATTTGAGCAGTAATGACCTGCGAACGTCCTCTACGTGCACCAGAAAATAACAATTATTTTTCACACACACACGTATTGGACGCGCGCCAAAAATGAAATTACCGCAAGAGCCATGTGGTAGTCAGGTGGTAAGTCGATTTTAGTGTGCGTTGGGTGCGCATAGACGCTTACGCGGCTTTGTAAAAGGGGCCCTTAATGCGGCACTTTTTAGGGGCGTTCTCTCTAATATTTACTGCAGGTTGTGCATTAACATAACCATTAGTGCATAGTACCTGAAAGACGTTGACGCAGGACCGCTTACTGCCTCCTCTTTAGGAGACACTAAATAAAAATTGGCGCTGATATCAGTGCCGACTAAGCGTATTCTATAATCAGCACCCTAGATTTAGGCGCCGATTACAGAATATGCTTTAGTTACATTTCAGCACCAATATCTTCGTGCATCCATTTACCCAATGAAAACCTGGTGTAAATCTCAACGCGTAGATTTAGATGCACTGGGCCATGTACTATAACTAGACGCCTAAGTTTTGAAACGCCCATTTCCCTGCCCATAAGTACGCCCCTTTTTGCTTCCGCACATTAGAAGCTAGGCACACATCATTACAGAATACGCTTAGCGAGATGTGCCTAAATTCTAATCAGTGCCAATTAGTGCTCATTGTTGCTTGTCAAGTGCTGTTATCAGTGCTCATTAGCTTGTTAAGCCAATTAAGTTACGCACAGTGTTATAGAATCCACGCCGATTTCAGCATCTAAATCTAAGCACACTATACAGAATCCAGGGGTAAGTACTCCCATGTTAAGTCAGCATTAGCCAATTATCATGTGCTAGCTGGCTAATGCTTCCACGTCCACTGTCTGCCCATCCACGCCCCTCGGAGAAAAATGCAGTACCGTATAACAACTGGCAAACTACCACAAAACCCTTAACGAAGTTGTGCGGCAGCCTCTTCCCGTGTGCTGACCATGCATTAAGGGGCCCTTTTAATCTATGTAATCCCCTGTTGGGTTGGGGATTACTGAGAAAGTAAGTCCCTGAGGAGAGTCACTGGGTGGGGGGGGGGGGGGGGGAGTGACTGGGAATTCCCTGGGTGAGAGAGAGCTCAATTATAGAAAATGAAACTACAGTATTTGACTCATTTG
This sequence comes from Microcaecilia unicolor, assembly GCF_901765095.1. Taxonomy (NCBI): domain Eukaryota; kingdom Metazoa; phylum Chordata; class Amphibia; order Gymnophiona; family Siphonopidae; genus Microcaecilia; species Microcaecilia unicolor. The sequence continues at coordinate 324,928,156 of NC_044036.1, read as the reverse complement.
TGTAATAGGTTATGGAGACAACCTGCTTTGCTTATGGCATTCTTGGACTGGAATTTACACTACTGAAAAACCTAAAGAAAACTTTAACAACCTCACAGCACCAGTTCAAACCTTTGGGTCCAGATCGATTCAAGGATACAGCTTGGAAGATGCAATCTGATATGATTTGAGTGGAGGAGTGGCCTAGTGGTTAGGGTGGTGGAATTTGGTTCTGGGGAACTGGGTTCGAATCCCACTTCAGGCACAGGCAGCTCCTTGTGACTCTGGGCAAGCCAGGTAACCCTCCATTGCCCCAGGTACAAATAAATACCTGTATACAATATGTAAGCTGCATTGAGCCTGCCATGAGTGGGAAAGCGTGGGGTACAAATGTAATAAAAAATAAAAAAGTCTCTCAGTGGAAACCAGAGACCAGGTCAAAAACTTCAACTTGAGCTCTTCCTGAGTACTGGCCTGCGTTATAACACATCACAGGCTTATTTACGCCATTCATCTCTGGAGACAGCCAGGGAGTGAAATTTCAAGAGAAAAGTTGTTTCTCTTCCTTTAGTTGCTCATTAGAGATCAATTTCCTTTGCTTTAAACTTGTCATCTCTGTTTGGGTTCCCATTGTTTTATTTTTGTAAACATGATTCATATTTTCCCTGATAGAAACAATAAAAGTGATTCCCTTTCGTCTCGCTTAATAGTTTAATTCCAAACCTAAGGAGTGGTACTACTGATATCAGTGTTTTCTGCATTCTGTCCAGTTTTAGTTTCTTAAGAACACATACATAATAATTAATATATTTCCACTTCGGCATTATTCCTTTCATTGGGGGACATCCTTACAAGAACTAAGGGCCAATTAGGTCCTTCCTGATCATCCCCTTTTGCCAAACGAGTCCAGTATAATTGCGGTATAGTGATTATCTGATATAACAGTACCTACAGTCCCCTTTTCAACTATGCAACTAACGTGTATCAAGGTACAGAATATGCTTTGACAGTTGTGTGCGTAAATTCTAATTGAACCCATGGGACACAGTCAACATGGGTTCAGCCAAGGGAAGTCTTGCCTCACCAATTTGCTTTATTTCTTTGCACTAGACGAATAGGAATGCTCCAGAGAGGAGTTTGCTTTAATCAAACACTTCAGCTTGACTGTGCCAAGTTCTCTGTTAAGCAAAAGGTCTCAGTTAATACGCTTTAGAACACACACACACACACGAGCTTTCTCATGATGACCACTTTGTGTCCCTTTACGTGAAAAAGGTTGGAGACTACTGCTGTAGTATGTAAGCCAGTCTAGTGGAACAGGTGGAACAGGTAGATGTGAAGCGTCTGTTCACGCTTTCCAAAAATACTAGGACTAGGGGGCATGCGATTAAACTACAGTGTAGTAAATTTAAAACAAACCGGAGAAAATCTTTCTTCACCCAACGTGTAATTAAACTCTGGAATTTGTTGCCGGAGAACGTGGTGAAGGCGGTTAGATTAGCAGAGTTTAAAAAGGGGTTAGACGGTTTCCTAAAGGACAAGTCCATAGACCACTACTAAATGGACTTGGGAAAAATCCACAATTCCAAGAATAACAAGTATAGAATGTTTGTACGTTTGGGAAGCTCACCAGGTGCCCTTGGCCTGGATTGGCCGCTGGCGTGGACAGGATGCTGGGCTCGATGGACCTTTGGTCTTTTCCCAGTGTGGCATTACTTATGTACTTATGTCAAGTTTTACATGTCTATCATATTGTATGACACTGTATATTTAATACTACTGTTCAGGTAAATCTGTGCATTATTCTGTGCGACACTATGTTTATAATTATTATATGATTGTTTCCATGTTGCATGTATGCACATTGTATGATCCATTGTTTATGATGATCTATGATACCGTGGGTGTGCAAGCATTTCCTGGTAGATAGCTCAGCCCCTCTGCAGCGCCTCCTTTTCCCAATCCACGAACTGAAGTAGGCTACGGGCAGTACCTGGTCATAGAGGCGGTAGATAGTGAATCCCATGCATTCCGTGAAGAGCTCCCAGCCCCCGTCCAGCGCCGGCTCCTCCAGCTCCCCCCAGGCTTCCTGGAAGAGCTGCTCGGGGAAGCTCAGATTCAGTTGTTCCATGGCCCGGCACTTACCAACCTAGGGCGGGGCCAAGCTGCCCCTCAACCAATCCGCGTTCCCTATCATTCTCCCGCCTCCATTACAGCCAATCCAGACTCCCTACCGCTACCGATGTAGCCAATCCGTGTTCTTTCCGGCTTCCGGGATCAGGTTGGAGAGGGCGAGGCGCGTGGGGTTCATACGGGTTATCTGGGTGGTTGCTTGCAGGTAGGACTGACTTGGATCAGATGAGGGACAGGTTGCAGGACCTGTAATGGGCAGCTCTTAAAATTAATCTTCAAAATTAAATTGATGGGAAGTTTTAGATTATAATTTTTTAATTAGTTTCCAGTCTATCTTTCTAAAGATGCATACAAGGTTGCAGAAAATAAAAAGCAATCCCACAAATACTGAATCGAAAATGGAATTTAGTGTAGTGAAACTCAGTAACCTCCAGAGGGGGAGTTAATACAGAGATGTTGTAATCATGTATTTTGTCAATTCATCCGCACCGTTCTTGATTATCCATTTTAATCCTAGCAAAAATCCTGCTTTCTTTCCAGCTTTCCCCGGGGAATGCCTGCCACTCCCTGGACAATGTAACATAACACAGTAGATGATGGCAGAAAAAAAAAAGACTAATTAGTCTATTCTTTGGTCTTATTCCTGTCCTCTGCCAAGGCTATATCCTGTGTGCCAGTCATAGAGTCTGACTAAATGTAGAATATCACTGCTTATCCAATCTAAATATAATTTTGCAAAAAATAAGAGTCTTGTAAGAGATGAAAAAGACATTGAAATCTGACAAAGAATTGAAAGGTTACACACTTAGGGGCCTTGTACTAAGCTACGGTAAGCACTAACGCACTCAGGCATCCTGTGGTAACTTTTGCATGTGCTGTGCTTCCCAAACACTATTTTTTAGCACTGGGGGCAGGGTGGAGAGTAGGCGTGTTCTGCGCTAATCGATTAGCACAGTTACATTGCCAAACGCTAACCGATTAGCACATGGGTAGCTTGTGAGTCCTGTGTCTACAATATAGGTGTAGTTAAGTACTCAAATGCTAATGGGAAAATTAGCGCATGACCATCAATGCTGGAAATATAAAGATCAGCATTTTACCCAAGCAATAAAAACGGGCTTAGCATGTGGGATAAAACCAAGTTGCTTCAGCTGGCACTTAAGGGTAGTATTGTACCTGAGTCTCTTTCTCTTTCTAAGGATTTTCCCTTAAAATTGAATCAACTTCTAAAATTTTAGGGGTTATCTTGATTCCTCTCTTTCTTTAGAACCTGAGGTGACTCATCTATCTACTACTACTACTTATCATTTCTATAGCGCTACTAGGCGTACACAGCACTGTACACTTGAACATGAAGAGACAGTCCCTGCTCGACAGAGCTTACAATCTAATCAAGACAGACAAACAAGATAAACAAGGGATAAGGACAAAGAGTAGCAAGATTCCAGAATCCCAGAGTAGCAAGATTCTGGAATCCCAGAGTAGCAAGATTCCGGAATCCCAAAGACCACTACTACTTATCATTTCTATATCACTACTAGACGTACGCAGCGCTGTACACTTGAATATGAAGAGACAGTCCCTGCTCGACAGAGCTTACAATCTAATTAGGACAAACAAACAGGACAAACAAAAGTTAAGGGAATATTAAAGTGAGGAAACTGTTTTCTTTGGATTACGTCAACTATGTTGTATTCAAAAGTATTTTGATAAATATAATTTTACTATCCTACTAAAAGCATGTATTTTAAGTCATTTAGATTATTGTAATGCTTTGTACGCTTCTCTCACGCCAAAACTTTGTTTTAAATTACAACTGCTACAGAATATAGCAACCAAACTTATCTTGGGTCTGAAAAGACCTGACTGCTCAAAAGCAGCCTTACTTAGCTGCTTTGCATTGGCTTCCGATTCGTTCCAGAGTCTTGTTCAAGTTGGCATGCTTAGGGCCCTTTGTACCAAGCTGTGGCAAAATGGGGACAGGTGCTGACGTCGACACATGTTTTACACGTGCGCCGAGGCCCCCTTTTACTGCAGCTGGTAAAAGGGAAGTCTCGCCTTCCTGCAGGAAATGGCCATGCAGCAAATAAATGTTTGTAGCGCCAGAAATGACCACGCTAGGGGTGGGAAGTACTGCTGGGCTACTGCGGTAGCCTGGCGGTACTTCCTGTGTAGCGAGCGGTAAGCCCGCATTGGGCTTACTGCCGCTTAGTAAAAGGAGCCCTTCATTTTTAAAATGTCTGACGGCTCTGCACCAGAATATTTTTTTCAAAGTTAATCTCTTTTCCTTGTGCTCATGGACAATCAAAAGCCAGGGATCTGTTTCACCTGTTATTGCCTTCCTGCACTGATATCAGATTTAAACAGATTTTAGAATCGTCTTTTTGTTTTCAGGCACCTCAATTTTAGCTTTCTCTACCCCAGGTGTTATGTTATTTTTCTTTCAGGAAACAGTTAAAGACATATCTGTTTAAACAATTTATGTCCTAATTCTTTTTTTTTTTGTTTGTTCCTTTTCTTTCCCCCGTTTTTTCTTTTTTAGTTAAACCGCTCGGAACCTACTACTACTACTTATCATTTCTATAGCGCTGCTAGACGTACGCAGCGCTGTACACTTGAACATGAAGAGACAGTCCCTGTTTGACAGAGCTTACAATCTAATTAGGACAGACAAACAGGACAATTAAGGAATAAGAGTAGGAAGATTCTGTGTGGAATCCTAAAGAGTAGCAAAATTCCAGAATCCCAAAGAGTAACAAGATTCCGGAATCCCAAAGAGTATCAAGATTCTGTGCAGAATCCCAAAGAGTAACAAGATTCCGGAATCCCAAAGACTACTACTACTTATCATTTCTATAGCGCTACTAGACGTACGCAGCGCTGTACACTTGAACATGAGGAGACAGTCCCTGCTCGACAGAGCTTACAATCTAATTAGGACAAACAGGACAAATAAGGAATAAGAGTAGGAAGATTCTGTGTGGAATCCTAAAGAGTAGCAAAATTCCAGAATCCCAAAGAGTAACAAGATTCCGGAATCCCAAAGACTACTATTACTACTACTTATCATTTCTATAGCGCTACTAGATGTACGCAGTGCTGTACACTTGAACATGAGGAGACAGTCCCTGCTCGACAGAGCTTACAATCTAATTAGGACAGACAAACAGGACAAACAAGAGATAAGGGAATATTAAAGTGAGGATGATAAAATAAGGGTTCTGAACAAGTGAATAAGGGTTAGGAGTTAAAAGCAGCACCAAAAAGGTGGGCTTTTGTTCAGAACCTCTATTCAGAGAGAGTTAGCGGAATACAAGTAACATATCACATCACATCACATCACATGACAGGTGTAACCACGTGCTAAGATGACTTTTTACTGTGGCTTAGTTAAAGGGCTCCTTAGAAAGCACATACAAATGGCTTAAACAAACGATATCTGAGAGTTTGTGTATTTAAATTGGCCTTGATAACTAATGCACTTCAAAGTAAAGTAAAATGGGGCCCTTTTACTAAGGCGCGCCGAAAAATGGCCTGCGTTGGTGTAGGCATGTGCATTGAACGCACACAGTTCCATTTTTCAGCACACCTGCAAAAAAGGCCTTTTTTTTGCCAAAAATGGACAAGCGGTAAAATAAAAATCTGCAGCACTCGATTCGAAGGCATTATAGTATTTTTGGTCTTATTCACCATCCCTTTCCTAATAATTCCTACCATCCTGTTTGCTTTTTTGGCTGCAGTCATAGACTGAGCAGAAGATTTCAGCGTATGATCTACAATGATGTTTATTTAGGAGGACATTTCTTATGACACTGATCTGTCTGTAATTGCTTTGCTTTTTCTTAATAAAAAATATTTAAACATAAATGTGACTACATAATACAGTTAAAAGCTTTCTTATGTACATAGGTCTGGATTCTTTAAATGGCACCCAAAAACGGGTGCTGAAAAAAATCAGCACTAAGTGCCAATTCCCATGCCCTAACTTTGGGTGCCAGACTTACGCCTGCTGAAACCTGGTGTATATGCTGGTGCCCAAGCTGAGTGCTGACTCAGTATTCCAAAACTGCACACATAACCTTTTGCAACGCCCCTGACACGCCCATGCCCCTCCCATGGTGCACCCCCTTTTCAGATACACTATACAGGAGTTGGGCACCCTGCTTTATAGAATGCAGCCAGAAGCGTGCACAGATTGAATGGATGCCAATCAGTGGCCTAGCTAGGTGGGATGCCAGGGGAGCGGCCGATCCCCCCAAACGGAGTTCTGCTGGCACTGGCGCCTATTTTTTCTCATTGTGTTGCACTGAAAATGTGCACCAGCGGAAGTCTGCTCTCGCTCCCCCCCCCCCCCCCCCCGTGCCATCAACCTGGTTCCGCTGGTGCCAATTAACATTAATAATTGGTTGCTAGTACTCAATTATTGATGGTTTAGAGGGTAAGTGGAGGTGGATCATAGAGACAGATTAGACGGAGAAACTGAATAGTGATTGAGGACTGGTTCTCTGTTCCAGCTTTCCCTTAGTACAAATTCAGCAGCCGATTTGGTTCTGGTGTTTGCTTGTCTACTCTTTTCTCCTCCGGGTGTAGTGGCTGTGGTAGCCAGAGACTCTGTTCCCTTAGGGCTTCTTCCTTTTACCAAGCTGCAGTAATAGGGGCCCTGCGGTGCCATTGGCGCGTGGATTTGCTGTGCGCCATTTTACTGCGGCGAGTAAAAAGCCAAAAAAATAGCTGTGCGGTAAGTAAATACTTGCCACGTGGCCATTTCCAGGTGGAGCCCTTTCTGTAGTAGCTCCTGCACTAACCCAGCAGTAACCCCCCTGAAGTAGAAAAAAATTCTGGTCAAACCGGGAATGGCACGTGCTGGGGCAGCTGTACCGCCGGCTCCTGCGTTAGGCTGGTGGTAGTTCTAGATTAGCATGTGACAAAGCGACAGTAACTCTACTGCTGCTTTGTAAAATGGCCCCTTAAATAGTTATAATTTCGTTAGGGAGGCAAATGCCAAGGGCTAGATTCTGTAAATGGTGCCCAAAAATAGCCACCCAAATGATGTGTGCTAAGCTGGTATTCTTCAAAGGGTGCTCTGCGGGGAACTACTTTTCAGAATACTATTGCGCCTTAAGTTCCAAGCAGAAGTCGACGTGTATTCTATAACAATGTGCGTAACTTAATTGTTTAAGTAGTTAATCAGTGCTGTTAATTAGATGTTATCAAGCAATTATCAGCACTGGTTGGCATAAATTAAGATTTATATGCACAATTCACTAAGCATATCTTGTAACGTGGTGCACATAAACTCTAAGTCACATAATTAAAAAGGGGGCGTGGCATCAGTGTTTCTAAAATCTATGCGCATTTTTATAGAATACACCCGCTCTGCCCCTAATTTAGGCGTCACAATTTACACCATGGCGTAAATGTCCACGACTACATATGGTCTTCACGGAGAGGCACTCTATAAAATTTAGGCGTACTTTAGAGAATACATCTAGGCATATTTTTTTTCCACGTGGAATTTTCAGGCGCCATATGTAGAATCTAGCCCTTACGCCTGCCAAAAGTTGGTGTAAATGCTCGGGCCCAACTGGTGCAGGTGTTCTATAACATCATGTCTAAATTCTGAGACACACCCCCTGACCCGCCCATGCTTCTCCCATAGCCACTCCCCCTTTGGATCCACAATAACTCCTCATTACTGTCAGTTAAGTGCTTACTAACACCAGTTCGTGATTGTTAGCACATAATTAGCTAATGAGTTTATGAGCAGATCTGCAATCCTCATCCAAATTTGTGAGCCCAACTTTGAGCAACCTATATTGAATTTGGCGGGAAGCCTTTTCCCCTTGCAGTAGCAACACAGTGGTCATGAAGCAGGAGATAAAGGTACCTCTGGACTTTTCTATTTATACCAACACAATTTCGCTCCAAACGTTGTCTCCTTTCGGTGTTGTCAGACACAGTCAGGATAGCCGCCCCCTGTTCCGGAAGCTGTGAGAGTATTCTAAGACAAACTATCACTCTCTTAATATCGGTAGAGTCATTAGACGTCTCTGCTGAGTATGTTATAGAAGGAGAACCTGAGAGCCTCTACAAAAATAATAATGATTTATGCAACGTTTGAAAATGATTATTTTGGCCTAAATCATGCAAAATTTCAGTCATGTAAATGACTGAATATCTGGTGATTTTCTGCTGGAAACAATTATGTTTGGCCAGTTTTTATTGCTCAGCAAAGATTTACACCTATCTTCTGTGTGTATATATATATATATATATATTTTTTTTTTTTTTTTTTTTTTTAATGTTAAGAATCTTACAGGCTAGAGGCCCTTAGGAGTTTACTTGACCTGATGGTAGCTCAATTTCCTGCTGTCATGGTGCATCAGTTTTTCAGCCTGCTGATGGCGATTTTTCTGCAAGGTCTCATTCATCAAAATCAGTGTCTACGATGGAAGAGAGCAGAATAATATTGGATGGAAGTAGTTTATCATTCAAAAAGAAAGGCTGCCAGCAAAGACAGAAGTAAATGTGAAATATTACTGTAAAGATAAACCTCTTTCACCAAGATGGATTCTTAAGTACATTTGTTGGGTGGAAGATTTTTGTCTCATGTATATCAAAATTTGTGTATCTTTTCTGGTTGGGTTACAAACTCTGGGGTCCTTGTACTAAGCTGTGGTAAAAAGTGGCCTGCGGTAGTGTAGGTGCGTGTTTTGGTTGCTGGGCCAGTTTTTAACATGTCTGCAAAAAAGGGCTTTTTTTAATGGGATGGGAAGAGGGCACGCGGAAAAACTGAAACTAACGCACATCTAAAACCGTCCTGAGCCCTTACACCACCCATTGATCTAGTGGTAAGGTCTCACGTGCTATACGCACAGTGACCGGTCGGCGCACGCCAACTGCTGATTACCACCAGAAACACCGCATATGGAAGGAAATCCTATATAATAATTCTCACCTCCAATGTTCTGACTTGCCTGGGACCGTGGCTCATACCGAGTTGGTCTGCTAAGCTCCGTAGATCAGGCTGACATCACTGTAGCCATTATGATGTCAACTTCAGAACCCGGGGGGGGAAATAACATGCCTCACAACTGATCCATATCCAGAGGAGGGTCGCTGGACATGGGTGGCTGCAGGGGGGGCAGGGGGTCACTGGACATGGGTGGCTGCAGGGGGGGCTGGGGAGAGAGGAGGGTCGCTGGACATGTGTGGCTGCAGGAGGGGCAGGGGAGAGAGGAGGTTCGCTGGACATGGGTGGCTGCAGTGGGTGCAGGGGGAGAGGAGGGTCGCTAGACATGGGTGGCTGCAGGGGGAGAGGAGGGTCACTGGACATGGGTGGCTGCAGGGGAGCCGAGGAAAACCTTGCTAGCGCCCGTTTCATTTGTGTCAGAAACGGGCCTTTTTTACTAGTAAATAAATCATCCAGGTGTTATGCGTGCACGGCAAATCTGAAATTATCGCCACAGGGCACGGTAACCTTGCAGTAGTCTCATTCTGGCACACACTGCACATGCGTACAGCCTAACGCACCTTTGCAAAAGGGCCCCTCTATGAGAAGTTGCCAGGTGTCCAAATTATCATTGTAAACCCAACAGGTGGCAAAAGATTTTGGTTGAGTTTTGGATCTTATATATTTCTATCTGGCTTTTGGTGAGGGGAGGTTCATTTGAAACATTCATTTTGAGCCTTTCCCAGGGCCGCCGAGGGGGGGGGGGGGCAGAGGGGACAAAATTCCCCGGGCCGGCGCCAGGGTCAGGCTGCCGGCGCTGCAGTGCCCAGTCTCACCTGACTGCCTCCTCGGCTCCGGCCCCACTGCATTCAAATCGGCAGTCACAGATCGCCTCCCTTCGGGCCTTCCCTCCCTGTGTCCTGCCCTCGCGGAAACCAGAAGTTACATCAGACAAGGGCGGGACACAGGGAGGGAAGGCCAGAAGAGAGGTGATCTGCAACTGCCGCCTTGAATGCAGGGGGCCTGGAGCCGTGGAGGCAGGCAGGTGAGACCGCGGACTGCAGCGGCGGCCGCGGGTGGAGTGAAAGGGGGCAGCAGCGGCAGGGGAAGCGACGGAGGGTGGCAGCGGCTGGGGGCGGAGGCGGGGCAGCCTTGCCCCTTGCCTGGCCTAGTCTCTCGGCGGCCCTGGCCTCTCCTCCTAAATAGGAGGCACGAAGTTCCTTTGTGCTAATTGACAAAAGTGTACACATGCTAATTAACTTTTCAGTGCAATTGTAGTGTGTATTAGAACTTTTATTAACATTTACAGATTGATTGTGCACATGCTAATTTGTAGGTTAAAATGTCTTAGATTGGTTTTGTGCACACCAATGGGTCTTTCGACTAAGCTGCATTAGACGCTAATGCACGCTTAACACAGCTTAAAATGGCATACTGTGGGATACACTCAGATATTCCGTGGTAACTGTCAAATGTGCACATGATAATCGTGTACTAACATTTTTCTTTCAGGGGGCATGTCAGGTGGTAGAGAGTGGGCTTTCCTGGTTACTGACTGGTTAATGCAGGAATACCTCCTGAGCCCTTACCACCTATGATGAAAGAGGAGCAAATGGTCAATGCAGCCAGGGGCGTAGCCAGACTTTGGCAGGAAGGGGGTCCAGAGCCCGAGGTGAGGGGGCACATTTTAGCCCCCCCCCCCAGTGCCGCCATCCCCCCTGCCATTGCCGACCCCACCCCGTTGTATGTGCAGGACGTCAGACTCACAGAAACAGAATGAAGACTTGCGCCAGAAAAAGAGGACCTCAGCTGGCAGGGGTTGGGGTCCCCCGCTAGCAAAGGTAGCCGACGGCGACGGTAGAGGAGGGTTGGCGGCGGGAGGGGGGTCGAGAGGGTCATCGGCAGGGGGGGGTCCAGGGACAAATCTACGGGGGCCCAGGCCCCCGTGGCCCCACGCAGCTATGCCACTGAATGCAGCAACTCAAGAAGCAGGGGAAGCAGGTTTGATTCCCACTGCAGCTCCTTGTGACTCTGGGTAAATCACTTAACCCTCCAATACCCCAGGTAAAAATAAATAATAAGTACCTGTATGTAATATGCAAACTGCTTTGATTGTAACCACAAAAAGATGATATATCAAATCCCATCCCCTTTCCCAAAATGGATGGGAGTAATTTTTAAAAAATGGCCGCACGCTAATGGCAACAGCGCAGAACCTTTAGTACAAAAACTAGAATATTGGACATTTTGGGCTGGATTCTACATATGGCACCAGAAAAATCCGTGTGGAATAAATAAGCACTGCTGGGTCAGACCAGTGGTCCGTTGAACCATCTTATCTGTAATAGTGGCCTGTCTGAGGGGTCCTTTTACTAAGGTGCACCAAGAAATGGCCTGCGCTGGTGTAGATGTGTGTGCGCAGTACCTCAAAAAAAAAGGCCTATTTTTGGCTGAAAATGAACGTGTAGCAAAATAAAAATTGGCGCGCATCCATTTGGGGCCTGAAACCTTACTGCCACCCATTGACCTAGCGGTAAGTTCTCACACTTTAACCGGGCGGTAACGGTCTACACGCATACAATGCCGATTACTGCTCGGTTAAAGCCGTGCGCCGGAAAATTTCCAGCGTGTTTAGTGGATGCGCGTAAAAAATGAAATTACCACCCGAGCCATGCGGTAGCCATGTGGTAGTTCAAAATTGATGCACGTAGGATGCACATATGCACCTAGGATGCGCGTATGTGCCTATGCAGCTTAGTAAAAGGGCCCCTGAATCACTTGCAAGAACCCATCAGATCCCAAAAAGAACATAGTAACATAGTAGGTGACAGCAGAAAAAGACCTGTATAGTCCATCCAGTCTGCCCAACAAGATAAACTCATATGTGCTACTTTATATGTATACCTGACCTTGACTTGTATCTACTATTTTCAGGGCACAGACCCTAGAAGTCTGCCCAGTACTAGCCCAAACAATACAAAACACACTAGGACACGTAATCTCCCTCCCTTTTCTCTTCCAGATCATTTGCTCACCCCCCCCCCCCCCCCCAAACATTACCTTGTACACATCCTTTTCCCCTTCCAGACATGAAGTTTGAATATGGAGGGGGGGCAATGCCCCCCATACAACCCCAAACTAGGTTTCAACCTAATTCAAATGTCCTCAAAAGCTTTTTCAGGTAACGTTATTCATTTCCTTAATGGGATACTAGAACAAAATATCAACTGTCAGCCCTGGGGTTTGGTATTGGGTTGGGACAAAATCTGAGAGTGGTGGGAAAAAATCATAGCTTAATGGTTCAAAAATCTAGTAGTTGCTTTCAAATGTATTCTTAAAAATTGGACACAACCTATTCTGCCTGCCTTTTTGGAATGAAGGAATAGAAGTTCAATCAAACACAGATAGTGAAGCCAAGGGATGAATGGCCTACATAAGCATCATAAATTTTTTTGGATATTTGGGGAGGGAGGAGTAGCCTAGTGGCCAGTGCCATGGACCTTGGTCCTGGGGAACTGAGTTCAATTCCCACTGCAGCTCCTTGTGACTCTGGGCAAGTCACTTAACCCTCTTTCTTCTCATTCCCAGAAGTGGAGACACCAAAAAGCTATCCCCTAGATTCTATATGGCATGATGAAATTATGCATGCAAATCTGGATTTGCGCACACAGTTTAATTACTTAACAAGCCAATCAGTGCCGATAACTGCCATTTAACAAGCAATTATCGATACTAATTGGCATTAATTAGAATTCCACGTGTAACTTGTTAGGCGTATTCTGTAAAGTGGCGTGCATAAATTCTAATGCATACTGCCAAAAAGGGGGCATGGCCATGGGTGTGGAATGGGCAGACTGTGGGCGTTCTGAAAATCTATGTGCACGGTTATAGACTACACCTGCTCTGAACCAGTATTTACACCAAGTTTTATTTGCTGTAAATGGACGCGAATAGAGGTGGATGCAGGCATGGCCACTAGGTGTATTCTATAAACCCGATAGGTATAATTCTATAAAATGTGCCTGGAGGAGTGGCTTAATGGTTAGTACGGCAGAAAAACAGAAGAATAGAAACCCTTGTAAACACACAGACGAAACAGTCAGAACAAGGGTAACAAAGGAAAGGGCAGCAGATGATGTCCAAAGCAACACCTTTTATTGAAATATCCAAAGACTCGACACGAGTCGTGTTTCAGCCCGAAGGCCTTCTTCAGGAGTCTTGAGTTGGATGTATGGCGATATAAAGCTACCTCTAAAATGATACTGGACATTATTTAACAGTGCCGTAGCGAGGGTGCCTGACACCCGGGGCGGGTTGCCGCTGCGCACTCCCCCCCTGAAGTGCACCCCCCTGAAACGCACCCTCCCCCCCCCCCGAAACACACCCTTACCTTGCAGCGGAGGGCAGGCGGGATGGCCGATCAGCCCCCAGTGCATGTCACTGGGAGCTGCGTCGGCTCTGCTGCTTCCTTGCTTTCTCTGCCCCGGAACAGGAAGTAACCTGTTCCCGGGCAGAAAGAGCAGGGAACCAGCGAGCCGACACCCCCCCAGCGGCGTGCACCCGGGGCGGACCGCCCCACTGCCCCTCCCCCTTCCTACGCCACTGTTATTTAACCTTCCCTCCCTTTGACCCTCATTATGTCTGAATCAATTGCCTTTGGTACTATGTAAGCCACATTGAGCCTGCAAATAGTTGGGAAAATGTGGGATACAAATGTAACAAATAAATACTGATGATATTTGATATCTTGCTGCTTTCTTCTAAAAAACGCTTCGTAGGTCGTATGGACTCACAGGAGTTCAAATTTTAGAGGTAGCTTTATATCGCCATACATCCAACTAGAGACACCTGAAGAAGGCCTTCGGGCCGAAACACGACTCGTGTCGAGTCTTTGGATATTTCAATAAAAGGTGTTACTTTGGACATCATCTACTGCCCTTTCCTTTGTTACCCTTGTTCTGACTGTTCCGTCTAATGGTTAGTACAGCAGGCTTTGATCTTAGCAACCTAGGTTCAATTCCCACTGCAGCTCCTTGTGACCTTGGGCAAGTCACTTAACCCTCCATTGCCCCAGGTAGAAAAAACTTAGATTGTGAGCCCTTTAGGGACAGAGAAAGTACCTGCATATACTGCATACATCTAGTAATGCTAATACAAAAGATTAGTAATAGTACATCTAGGCATAAATATTTCCAGGTGTCACATATAGAATCCTGCCCTAGATGGCTAACTAATGAATGGTTTTCCAGAAACATATTTATTTATTTATTTATTACATTTCTACCCCGCGCTTTTCCACACATGGCAGGCTCAATGCGGCTTACATAATAACAATATAAATAATTACAAAGTCATAAGAAGAATATACAGTTTGTGTTAAACGCAAAACTAATGGGGTTGACGGAAAGTAAGTTAAACATAGGAGGAATTGGGTTCAGAAGGAAATGAGCGTTGGAGGGTAGGCGTAGAAAGATGAAAAGGAATGGATATGGGGTAGCAGAAAGGATAATGGGGAACATGGTCAGAATATAACTATTGTCAAGAATTGTATGGGTAAGTTTTGGTTAGGTTGGATCGTTAAGGTAGGCTATCTTGAAGAGATGGGTCTTCAGTGCTTTTCTGAAGGGCATAAGGCTGTTGATGGTACGGATAGATCTTGGTAAAGCATTCCAAAGCTGGCTACCTAAGAAGGAAAAATTGGATGTGTGGAAGGATTTGTACTTAATACCTTTGCAGTTGGGGAGGTGTAGATTGGGGTAAGTACGGGAAGACGTCAAACTGTTCCTGGTTGGGAGGTCAATAAGGTGATTCCCCAAGCCTCTTATACGGGGCGCTATGACTGTCTTCCCATTCCATCCATGTCCATCAATTCTCCCCTGCCCTCCCCTTCCCTTCCTCCCTCTCTCCCTCCCCTCGATGTCCCATGATTCTCTCCTCCTGACATCATCTCGCCTCCAGCGTTCCCTTCCCTCTCATTGTTCCACCCTCTGATGTCATTACATTTTGACGCGAGGGCGGGGCAATGAGTGAGAATGGATGTTACGAACCCAGGCATCCAGACGTAGAATGTTGGAGGTGCAAATTATTATATAGGATTTCTGCTCCTAAAGCAGCATTTTAAACACTAACATCTTTTATAAAAATTACCTCTATAGATTCCAGAAAAAATAAATAGAGGTCCTTCTCTTTTCAAAAGCTCAGTACAGTATAATTTTTTTTAGATTAGTCTAACGAATGGTTTCATAACCACTAAGATTCCAGTCACAATTACAGAAATATACAGCTCAGACGAAGCTGTCCACCCTAGGAAGGCAAATTCCACTAGTGTACACACAAGACTTAAAAATTCACCAACAAATTATCTGGTTTCTTATAATCCTCTTTCATTAAGCCTTTCTACTCGTAACAATATGCCCGGGCATTAGGGAAAACAGTCCCAGGCTTCCAAGAAAAAAACAAAAAACAAACTGTGGTTTCGTTTTTTTTCCCCCAGTCCCTTAATTGTTTCCAAGCTCTGACTGGTACTTTGCTCACGATCCCTAGAGCCGCCCGCTTTGCATCCCTCTCATGTTTGAGCCCTGCAAGGTCTGCCTTTAGTTCCATTCTGGCAGGGGAGAGGTAAGGATTGAGCTCTCTCTTCGTGGGTCTTTGGAAGGGCATTTACACCGCAGTCTTGTTTTGGGTTCTTTTGGACCATTTCATGCTGTCTCTAGTAGCACTGAGCAATTCTTACCTACAGAACTTTTCAGCTCAGTTTTCCATGTTCAAATTCCTGCTATTTTTGTAAAAGAAAATCAAGAGGGAGACAAGACATTTTTTTTGCTCAGTGTTACCAGGTCGCTGTTGCTTAGATTTTCTACAGGTACAGTTTATGGTTTGTTTGTTTTTTTTTTGTTTGTTTTTTTAATATTGATTGAAAAATATTAGGCAGAGTGACAAATGGCTTAGGCTAACTTGGATTTAGGGTTTAAGGGTGCTTATTTCCCCGTGGTTGCAAGAAATGCATCTTTCCTAAATCTCCAACAATACGTATTTTGCATATTCTAATGCTCTATTAGTGTACTGATTCTGCGACATATGTTCTTATAAACTGGTAAGATTAGAAAGAGTAAAAATATAAAGATTAAAATACAACTGAATTAAATGTGATAAAATGCCTATTTTCCTCTCCAACAGTCCTAAACAGAGCAAATTCCGGTACAGTGTCTTACACTGCCATAAAGGAAGATTTGTGTTAATTCTGCTTGCCCGTTCGTTAGCGATTGATTTTGTGTTATACCTATTACGATCTTGCTATTTCTATTCTGGCTGACAAGGGGTCGAAATCAGGGGCCCACCGGCTGGACTCTGTAATCATTAAAGCCACGAGGTGGTAAACTCTCGCCTTCCCCCTTGATAGGTCAGACTTTCTTTCTTACATGAAACCTTTTATCAGATAAACCACTTTCACTTCTTCCAAGTTAATGTAAGGACGGCTTGGAATTTGTAGGAAGCTCTCCTTTCCACACACAGGGGCCCTTTTACTAAGCCGCGTAAGCGTCTACGTGCGTCCAATGCTCGCAAAAATGGAGTTACTACTGCGTGGCTCTTGCAGTAATTTCATTTTTTGGCATGCGTCCGATATGCATGTCTGAAAAATATTTTTTATTTTCGGGCGCGCGTAACAGACGCACGCCAAGTGGCATTTGGCGCGCATAGGTCATTACCGCCCGGTTACCGTGTGAGTCTTTACTGTTAGGTCAATGGCCGGCGGTAAGGTCTCAGATCCAAAATGGACACGCGGCAATTTTGATTTTGCCGCACGTCCATTTTTGGCAAAAAAAGAGGCCTTTTTACAGGCGCGCTAAAAAAATGGATCAGTGCACGCTCAAAACCCGCGCCTACACTACCGCAAGCTATTTTTCAGCGGGCCTTTGCAAAAAGACCCCACGCACCCCACAAGTTAAGCATGCCAGAGAGTTGTCTTCATCGCCAAGCACTGTCTGAACCATAAGGTTACTGACCTTTGCTGACCAGAGGACAATCACCCTGTTGCCTAACGGCAGTGCAGGTGAAGGTTGCCAGCGCCCCAGTCTCCAGCATGCCTCGTGCATAATATTTAATCCTGCTTTTTTCCTAACGGAGCAGATGAAAATGCTGCCCCAGTGTGTTTTTCCGAGGTGACATCTGAGGACAAGGCTTTCACAATGTTCATTTAAATGAACCGATTGATTTGATAAGGCTTCGAAGAGATTATGAATGTTCCCGAACAAAGTCCAATGCCACCCCTACCCTTCTGCTCTGGCTGCATATTTATTATTTAAGATATTAAATTCTTTTACATATTGAATTTTCCGCCCCGCTCTACAGCTGGTAACATTTCCACAGATGCTGTCATAAATCTGGAAAATAAAAAGAGGAAAAAAAAAGATTAAAGGAGTCAGCGGGAAGCTAAGTTCACAATGAATACACACAGAGGTTTCTTCAACAGTTTTAGCATTTGTGGGTTTCAGAAGTTTCCACTGATAGGACTTTACAGCTTCTTGGTTTGGTGCTACATGTAAAAGATACACTTCTCTTCTCACTGGTCCACTGCTGGGCACACTGTAGATTTATTTGGTTATCACCCGTACCGTATTAACTGAAGATTTCATCATATTTTTCAGCCAGTCTGGTTTGCTGCAGGGCATAATTTTCAGAAGTGTGGGGGGGGATTTGTTCATATGTAATTCTTGCATGATGTGTTTGGTTTTTATCATATTTATTTAATGGGAGTTATTAACCGCCTTTATGAAAAGATTCACCCAACAGGTTCAGTTTAACGTAAAACTTACAATTTTGTTGACAACTTAAGAATACAAACTAACGCATGCGTCAAACTTCGCTTACCTGAGCACACAGTTATGGAACGCATTGCCGCACAGCTTAAAAACTACTTATGAACTAACTAACTTTCGCAAATCCCTGAAGACCCACCTATTCAACAAGGCATACCAATAAGAGCAGCAATTATAAATGTAGTACATTACAACCTTACCTACTATCAGGAATGTTTTTGCTTATATCTGCTTGTTTGAATTTCGATTACGTTACCTTCTATAACACCCCCACCTTACCTAATATCAGTGCTGTTTTCTACTTATACTTACTTGTTCAAATTTCGATTATGCTATTCTTTATGTAACACTAACTGTTATCTCCTAATCTACTATCTACCAATAACAACACATTGTAAGCCACATTGAGCCTGCAAAGAGGTGGGAAAATGTGGGATACAAATGCAATAAATAAATAAATACATAGTAAATAACCAAGAATAAACAAAAGTACAATAAATGAAAACGGTAAATTGAAACCTAATAACAGAACTACCATGAAACAGTATCAAAAACATACACATTTAACAGCACTGGAATCCAAATACCAGAGATATAATACAATGTTAGCATAATACTGATACACCTAATAAACATCATTAGAACATTCAACTAACATAGATATGATGCTAAAGATTTTCTATAATACGGCTTTACCATATAGCCGAGGGACCATGTATTGTAATAATGTACGTTATTTATTTTATTTTTTAAATGTATTTATAATACCTTTGTATACTCTCTTCTTGGCTATGCCATTCAAGATGGTGTCCAGTTGTTACAGTTTGAGGTTGTACATTGTTGTGGGCATGTAGTGATTTATAAAATTGAAGATAATAAATAAATAAGTCATTTATTTATTATGCTTGGTTTGCTTACCATAATTAATGAAGTAGAATGGAGCAGCTTCTGTACAGGCTTTCCAAGGTTTCAGACTGGAGCTGCTGATTTTGAGGGAAACCCAGAGCTGTGATGAATTCCTATATGCTAAGAATGTTGAAAGCAGGGCAGGATTAAGGTATAGGCAAACTAGGCACATGCCTAGGGCCCACATGTTTAGGAGTGGCTCCCAAGGCAGGTTTTTACCCTGGCACACCAGTTTCTGGCAGAAGAGTGTGGGAGGCGGGCAGGGGGGGAACAACAGAGGAACAGAGCCTTTGCTTGCTGTGCAGGAGTCTTTTTTCCCCCACCCCCATGCATTGTTTTTCCATTTAGTAAGAGGAATGGTCAGGCAGCACTTCTTACCTGCTGCTTCCTCCTCAGCTGTAGTCAGAATTACATATAGCCCATTTGTGGGAGCTTTAAAATGTATTTAAATAGTGATGGGGGAGGGGGAGGCGATGAGATGGATTGCCTGGAGTCCACCTGCTCTGGTTGAAAGTGTACAGGTCTATAATTATATCAGTTGTAGCATGTTTTTGTAGGGTTCCTTGTTCAGAAACAGCCACCAAACCAAAGCGAGGGATAAGCGCAGAGGATCCATAGTGACAACGACGTGAAAGGAAAGGTAGAGATCACCTCGGGTTTATGGCTCTGTACTAGGAAAGAACTGGGCAGACCAGGTGGGATTAATGAGTCTTGTCTGCACTAGGAGTAGCCTAGTAGTGCAGTGGACTTTGATCCTGTGGGGAATTGAGTTCGATTCCCTCTGCAGCTCCTTGTGACTCTGGGCAAGTCACTTAACCCTCCATTGCCCCTGGTACAAAATAAGTACCTGAATATATGTAAACCGCTTTGAATGTAGTTGCAAAAAAACCACAGAAAGGCAGTATGTCAAGTCCCAGTTCCCTTTCCCTATTTATAGATTCCACATGGAATGTTGCTACTATTTGAGATTCTGTTGCTACTATTTGAGATTCTGCATGGAATGTTTCTATTCCACTAGCAACATTCCATGTAGAAGCCTGCCCTTGCAGATCAGCAATGCGGCCGCGCAGGCTTCTGTTTCTGTGAGTCTGACGTCCTGCACGCAAAGGTGTAGGCAATGAAGCAGTCAGGTTGGTGCCAGCATGCTACTAGATCACTGCTATAGAGTTGGTGACTGGGTACTATCCTCCCGAGGCCACAGGGCTCTCAGGAAGCTGGATGTTTGGGAGAAACCTCCTTAGTTTTGGTGGTTGTTATAGCTTATTACAAAACTTGTTGTTAAGGGCATATTTTAGGTGGTGTGGAAGTAAGGTTCCGATATCAACGCATGCACTGCTCTTTTTGGAGCATGGGATTCTGGGTCTGGTATCCTATTTTAAAAAGGCACATAGACACATATGTTGGATCCCTTACATTGTTGGAAAAAGAGAGGGTCCAAAGCAGACCTATCAAACAGGACAAAACAAAAAGCACAGACAGACCTTCAGGAGCAGGACAATTGGAGAAGCCCCAATTTGTTATTAGAAGGACCCGACATGGGCCATGTTTCGGCGACTGTTCACCTGCATCAGGGGTCGCTTATGGTTGCAGAGTAAGTGTCATCAAAACCGCCACTAACAGGGCTTAGTTGTGAAAAATGACACGCTGCCATAGGAGCCGACTTTTAAAAATTATTGGGGGTGCTAAGCCCAGTGGAAATAACCCCTCTCCAGACACATACAAAGAATTTTCTTAATATTGGGGGTGCTCAAGCACCCACAGAGTTGGCTCTTATGCACGCTGCAAATACAATCCTGATAACAAAATATACACTTGCACCGGGGGATGATCAGAAGCAAACGCCGGCGCTAGAGGCTGTTAGCGCCATACTAGCTCCGGCGTTTGCTACCACCCCATGATCAGAGCCCTCAAGCGAGTGAAACAACTTGCGGGCTCTGAACATAACTAGCATGCAGATGCATGCTAAACAGGGCTAAACATATTCATCCCCAATGATCAGCGACCAGCGCGCCAAAGATTGGGTCGCTGGCCGCGGCAAACACTACACCAGCTCTGAGCTGGCATTAGAGTTTGCAGATCACTGGGGAGGAATGGTGAGCCCAGTCCCCCCGATGACCCCCCCCCCCCCAGGTTCATGGAGGGCTGGAGATCCGGTGGGTCTCCAGCCCCCCCTAACTCCTGTCAACATGTGCAACCAGTCCCTGGTGGCCCAGTGGGTGACCAACCCCCCCCCCCAGCAATAGGGGGGCTAGAGGTCTGCTGGACCACTGGTCCCCCCCCTCCTAGGTTCAGGGAGGGCTGGAGATCCATTGGGTCTCCAGCCCCCCCAACACCCCAGCAAAAGGTCCCTGGTGGTCCAGTGATCAATCCGCCCTACCCCCCCTACCTTGTGGGTCGGAGGAGGGAGGTAGCCTGCCTCCCTCCTCTTCCTTCGACGCTGCAAAATGGCGGCGTCCGGCCCTGCCCAGTGTATCCTGGGATGCGCTGGGTGGGGCTACATACCATATAAATTTGCATGCAATTATCTCTGATCATCGGTGCGGTAAAGAGCCGCGCTGTTCCAGCGCTATTTTAGAGCACTGTTTGGAATAGCGCGGGGCTTTTGATCATCTGCTTGTCAGTGCGTACAGATAAGATAAATATCTTAGTCCAGTGGACGCTGAAAACGCTGTCAAAAGATCGACTAAGATATTTATCTTACCTTTACACACTGAAAACGTATATTTTGCTACCAGGATTGTATTTGCAGCCTGTCATTTTTTCACAACTAAGCCCTGTTAGTGGCAGTTTTGCTACCACTTTAAGAGAACTCTGCAATCTTATGCGACCCCTGATACAGGCGAACAGTAGGTAGTTTACAGTTTGTGGAAGGCTCAGAATTATTTAAAATAAAATAGTTGAAGTGGGATTTGAACCTGGGCCCTTGAGTCACAGCCCACTGCACTAACCACAAAGCTACTCCTTTCACCTACTTGCTGCTTTGCTCAGAAGAATCATAATACCTGCAGCTGACATAGAGACTGGTTTTCCTTTCAGAGGAGAGGGAAGGGGACAGCAACCACAGGGGGGGGGGAGATTAACCAGGGGTCATGTCTTAATCCCTCCAGTGGTCAGCAGTGGCGTAGCTGGCCCTGGACCCCCCTGCCGATGACCCTGTTGACCCCCCTCCCGCCACCAACCCTCCGTCGCCGTCACCGTCGGCTACCTTTGCTGGCCGGGGACCCCAACCCCCGCCAGCCGAGGTCCTCTTCTTCCGGCGCAAGGCTTCGTTTTGTTTCTGTGAGTCTGACATCCTGCACGTACAACAGAAACAGAACGAAGCCTTACAGATCAGCCAGCGGCCGCGTGCAGGACATCAGACTCACAGAAACAGAACAAAGCCTTGCGCCAGAAGAAGAGGACCTCGGCTGACGGGGGTTGGGGTCCCCCACCAGCAAAGGTAGGCAACGGCAGCGCCAGGGGAGGGTTGGCTGCGGGAGAGGGTTTCGAGAAGGTCGTCGACAGGGTGGGGGGGGCTAAAATGTGCCCCCTCACCTCGGACTTTTTTGTAATTTGGACATGACTGATGGGTGTAGATAAAAACGTTCTTCCTATTTAAAAATCCTTGTTGGGCATCCTAGTTTTGTGGGCCCCCCCTCCCCTAGTCCTGCCCAAAATACACCCACAACACGCTCCTTTGCTGTTTGGATGAACTGCAGTGTGAAACGTCCAGATTCTGACTTTCCAAAATCAGGATTTGGACGTATTTAGCAGATGGAAGACGTCCATCTGCTTTGAAAATGAGCACCTAAATGTGTGCTCATGTGGTTTAGTAAAGGGGCCCCTTAAGGCTAGATTGTATAAATCACGCTTTAAAAATTGGCGCCATAATGAAATACGCCTAGGTATATTCTTTAAAGTACGCCTAAATGTAGGCATACTTTATAGAATAAGCTTAAAGTTCCCTGTGGGTTATAGAATATAACCCATCCGCGTGACCAAGTCTAGTCGTGGGCAGTTACGCCAAGTAAAACTTGGTGTAAGTGCCGACGACTAAATTAGGCATGGACCGGGTGTATTCTATAACAACACACATAGATTTTAGAAACGCTTATGACCCGCCCATTCCACACCCATGGCCAAACTCCCTTTTCAACTATGCGACTTAGAATTTGGCACGCATCACATTATAGAACACGCTTAGACAGTTCTGCACATAAATTCTAATTAATGCCAATTAGTGTCGATAATTGATCGGCTTGTTAAGTTACATGGGCAAATCCAGAATGCAACTGGATTTGTGCGTGCAATTTAATTATTTGTTTGTTGCATTTGTACCCCACATTTTCCCACCTATTTGCAGGCTCAATGTGGCTTACATAGTACTGTCAAAGGCGTTTGCCCAGTTGGTGGATAACATATACAAAGTTGTATAGTGATTGTATAAGTGGAGGGTCGAAATGGATGAAGATTGCATGTTGTCCTGTGCGATCATAGTCATGCTTTGTTGGTAGGTGTAGAGGGTTACATGGGGTTGTTGGGGTAGGCCTTTTTGAAGAGGTTGGTTTTTAGTGATTTCCTGAAGTTCAAGTGGTCGTGGATTGTTTTCACAGCTTTTGGGAGCCCATTCCATAGTTGTGCGCTTATGTAGGAGAAGCCGGCTGCGTAAGTTGTTTTGCATTTCAGTCCTTTGCAATTTGGGTAGTGTAGGTTTAAGTAGGATCTTGACGAAAAGTTGCTCTTGGGAAGAAAGGTTTTAATCGTTTGAGCTTCCACATTGAATAGAACATTTTCTTTGTTACAGAGTGTACTTGGCTCTCGAGGGTAAGGTTGCGATCCATCGAGTGTGACACCAGTATTTTCAAACTGTCCAAGGTAGGGAGGGTATGTCCTGGAGTATTTATGGTTGTGGGTTTGTATTTGTTATATGGAGAGGAGAGGATGAGGCAATGTGTTTTTTCGGTGTTCATTTTCAGTTGGAATGAGTTTGCCCAGGAGGCCATGATGTTCAGACTATCGTTGATTTTGTTGGTTATTTCTGTCAGATCATGTCTGAAGGGGATGTATATTGTAACATCATCTGCGTAAGTCACGCTATATAGAATCCAGGGGATAATATCTAGAAACAGAGAAATATGACGGCAGATAAAGGCCAAATGGCCCATCCAGTCTGTCCATCCTCTGTAAACCCTAACTCTTCCTTTTCCTAAGCGATCCCACGGGCTTATCCCATGCCTTTTTAAATTCAGACACAGTCCTGGACTCCACAAGTTCCACCGGGAGGCCATTCCACGCCTCCACCACCCTTTCTGTGAAATAATACTTCCTTAGATTACTCCTAAGCTTATTCCCTCTTAGCTTCATCGTATGCTGGAAATCAATCAAACGTATCCTAATTTAAAACATGATTAAGTGGTTCTGTCTGTTTAGCACATTCAGCCCCTATCTGGAATATTTCTTATCATTTCCTTGACGGATTAGGATAAGAAATGTTTCTGTGATTGAACTGCCTTGCTAGGCAGGGTTTTAAGTTGTCATGAACATTGTCAGTTCGCAAGTCAGAGAAGATTTTACAGAGCTATCAAATGATTTTCATTGACCCCCCGAAATGTTCTGCTGTGAAATCAATTTTTAACCATGAGCTAACTGGTTGGGGGAGGGGGAGGGAGAGGGGGAGGGGCAGGAATCTTGAATGAGATTAGCAACAAAAGTCCTGGATGCTTGACAGGGTTAACTTCTGCATGCAGCTTCACAGCTGTTCTGAGCTAGATTTAAAAGCCCCCAGCACTGTGCTTCCCCTTTGACTGCTCAGCGCTGACTCAAGGGTCTAAGGATCATTCTGGGCAAGATGTAAATTCACAAACCCTTCAAGACAGTTTGGAAATAATAAAATAAACATCTTTTAGCAAAGAATTATATTTTCTAGGACATATACACATGAGGTTTTCTTCAAGCAAACTCATTTGTACAGGGCTCGGTGAGATCTGCTTGAAAGGGTCTCCATTACCCCATATGTCTTGCAGAAGGTACAGGGTGAGGCCAAAAAAAAAAGTAACCCCCTGGAGTTTTTTTGCTATTTTCTCAGCAACCGCTTTGAATTTCAACAAGAAATTTTACACACTTATTTAGTCATCATACTTACATATTACCAGGGGCATAGCTAGGTGGGGCCACGGAGGCATGGGCCCCCACAGATTTAGTCCTGGCCCCCTCCACCTTCAACCCCCCCCCATGCTGACCCTCCCCCACCACTTTTGACCCCCACCTGCTGCCTCCGCCGCCGCTGCAAGGTACCTTTGCTGGCGGGGGTCCACAACCCTTGCCAGCCTTAGTCTTCTTCAGCGCCGGTCTCTGGCACATTCGGTGATCTGTGCTGTGAGTCCTGACGTCCAGCACGTCCTGCACGTTCCTTTAAGTGAAACTGAAGCTGCTCAGTTTCACTTAAAGGAACGTGCAGGACGTCAGGACTCACAGAACAGATCAGCGAACGCGCCGGAGATCAGCGATGAAGAAGACTTTGGCTGGCGGGGGTTGCAGTGAGGGGGGTCAAAAGTGGCGGGGCAGGGTCGATGGTGGCGGCAGTGTGGGGGGGGGTCAAAAGTGATGGGGAGGGTCAGCGGCTGGGGGAGGCGGGCTAAAATGTGTCCCCCCACCTTGGACTCTAGACCCCTCTCCCACCAAGGTCTGGTTATGCCCTTGCATATTACTATTAAACAAACATTTAAGGCACCTTCTATAAAGCAAGCCAATCTGTTCGTGCCCCCAATGCATTTCTGGCGTATTGGATTTTAAAAAAACATTTCGTGTCAGGGGCTTATTCGGTGGTAATTGGGCAGCGCCACATGCTGCCCACTTACTGCTGGGGTAGCGCGGTGGTGGTAAGGGCTTCCTCGGGAAATGCCCGCATGGCAAGTGTTTCATTTACTGCACGGCCATTTCCATCCCCCAATCAGAATTTCCTTTTTCTGGGTGGCAGTAAAAGGTGGCCTCGGTGTGTGGCAAACCCACGCACCAACACCACCACGGAGTCTGTTTTACCGCTGCTTGGTTAAAGGGACCCTTAATTATCTTAAGCAATGTTGACGTTACTGACAATTTAACGTTATTACCTAGCAATCTGTGCGTGTTAAAAATGTTCGACCTAAACCGCAGTAAAATGATGACATTCAGGTGATGCAATTAACAGTGTGAAGGCTCAACGTGTCCACCCCCAGCTTTAACACAGGCCTTCAGTCCCTTTGGGAAGTTCTTAACAGCCTTGTCTATCAGTCCCTGTGGAAGGCTGTCCCAGATCATCTGCAGCGCTTCCTTGAGTTTGGCAATTGCTTGCGGCTTAGGGTGGAACTTGTGATAGGCCTCCAACATTGCCCCCCCCCCAAAACAAACGTCTACTTCACTGTGACATTATTAACAGTAAGCTGGTACCCTGTGGGTTTTTTTTTTCCTCAAATAATGGAGTTCTACTGTGCAAACATTTTTAAATGCAAGAAAATTGCTGGGTGGTCACACTAAAAAGTCTTTAACTTTGCAGTGTTTAAAGATAATCACATTCCACTCTGCATATAAACATAGATAGTAGCATCAAATAAAGCTATAACATTTCTCACTGAAATTCCCAGCAGTTGCTGAAAAAAGAGGGAAAAAAAAAACCCTCTAGAGGTTACTTTTTTTTGCCTCTCTCTTTATTTGCTAACCCCCCTCCCCCACTTCAAGTTAAACCCTTGGCCCAAGCTGTGGTATTCCAAGGCTGTGCAATAATATGAGGGCTGTTTATTCCCTTTTTGGCCAAACTATTAGGGTTGATTCACTATGGCTTTTCTCTAGGGATTCTGAAGGGTCCTTTTACTAAGGTGCGCTGAAAAATGGCCTGCGGTAGTGTAGACGCTTGATTTTGGCGTGCGCAGAATCATTTTTAGCGCACCTACAAAAATGCCTTTTTAAAATTTTTGCTGAACTCTACACGTGCGTCAAGTGGAATTTGACGCGCGTAGACCATTACCGCCCGGTGACCGCTTGAGACCTTACCGCTAGGTCAATGGCTTGCGGTAAGGTCTCAGACCCAAAAATGAAAATTGCCGTGCGTCCATTTTGGGTCCGCAACCTTACCGCAAGCCAGTGGCCTAGCGGTAAGGTCTCACATGGTAACCAGGCGGTAATGATTTACGTGCGTCAAATTCCACTTGACGCATTTAGCTGTTGTGCGTCAGAAAATAAAAATATATCTTTTGGATGTGCGCAGCGGACGTGCATCAAAAATTGAAATTACCACAAGGGCCACACGGTAACTGGGCAGTAACTCCAATTTGGCGCGTGTTGGGCATGCGTAGGCGCCTACGCGGCTTAGTAAAAGGGCCCCTGAGGATCTTCATTAGAAACTCAGAGGGTCTTTTCTAAAGCGTCGGTAAACCCAATGCAGGCTTACTGAATGCTAAATCTGGACTACCACTGGCCCAACACAGCTGCCAATGGTACTTCCATCCTGAACACATGCCATGTCCGGGGGAAAAAAGAAAACCCCTATGAATGGCTTGCATGGCGGTAACCTAGCAGTAATCGTGAATCATACGAGCTGCTTGGTTACCAGCAGGTTTCCGCGGGAGCCTTTATCGCCACCTCATTGAGTGGCGGTAAGGGCTCCCCACCATATGGCCATGTGGCAGGGGTGTAGCCAGACTTCAGTGGGAGGGGGTCCAGAGCCCGAGGTGAGGGGGGCACATTTTAGCCCCCGCCTCCGGTGCCACCGACACCCCCCGACACCATTGCCGACCCCCCTGCCGCAGCCACCGCTGCCAACTTTGACAACCCCTGCCGACGACCCTCTCGACCCCCCCCTCCCACCGTCAACCCTTCCCCGCCGTCGCCGTGGGCTCTTTGTTGGCGGGGGACCCCAGTCCCTGCCAGCCGAGGTCCTCTTCTTCCCGCGAAGGCTTCGTTCTGTTTCTGACGTCCTGCACGTTGTACCTCAGCTGGCGGGGATTGGGGTCCCCCGCCAGCAAAGGTAGCCCACGGCAACAGCGGGGGAGGGTTGGCGGGAGGGGGGTCGAGAGGGTCATCGGCAGGGGGGTCCAGGGCCAAATCTACGGGGGCCCAGGCCCCCGTGGCCCCACGTAGTTACACCACTGCCATGTGGTAAGAGCAGTGACGTAGGAAGGGGGGGGCGGTGGGGCGGTCCGCCCCGGGTGCACGCCGCTGGGGGGGTGTCGGCGCCTCGCTGGTTCCTTGCTCTCTCTGCCCCAGAACAAGTTACTTCCTGTTCCGGGGCAGAGAGAGCAAGGAACCAGCGAGGCGCTGACACCCCCCCCAGCGGCGTGCTCTCGGCGGATTGGCCCTCCCACCCGCCCCTCACCGCCTTCCAGGTATGTTCTCGTGGGCGGGGCGGGGGGGGTGTTGCGCTATGGAGGGGGGAGGGTGCGTCGCGCTGCACCCGGGGGGGGCTGCGCAGCGGCGACCCGCCCCGGGTGTCAGCTGCCCTCGCGACGCCACTGGGTAAGAGTTCTCTTACCGCATGGCCATGTTTGTCTGGGGGCTTTTTACCTGCTGCGGTAAAAAAAAAGGCCCTGGCACATGGGAAAAACAGCCCCCACCTCAAGCACAGGGCCTTCTTCCCCACAGCTTGGTAAAAGGACCCCTCAAAGACCAGCCACAAAATTATCTGTGCTAAATTAGTCATTAGTAGGGAAATATGCTGGTTTTGTTCACATCAGCTTTGCATGAATTGGGGTGCACTCAGTGGTGTGCTGGAGCAGGCTCTCACAGGCTCGCAAGAGCCAGTTGTTAAGTTTTTAAGAATTTTGGGAGCCGGTTGTTAAAGTAGGGTCCTCCATGGCTACTTTAACAACTGGCTCCCAAAATGTGGGCTTGGGCCCCCTGCTGAATTCTCTTTTACTTTGTTGGTGGGGATGCTGAGCCCTGCCAGCCAAGTCAATAGACTACTGCTGCTCCCCGCTGCTTGTTTCCAGCTCTGGGCAGCAGGCTGGGACTTCTCGAGCATGTGAGAGAAGTTCCAGCATGCTGCTCAGAGCAAGACGTTGGAAGCTGCCAGCAAAGGTATGCCTAGCGTGCCCGCACGAAGGGAGGGAGGAGAGAGGCAAGTGTTGCTCCCCCCCCCCCCCCCCCCCGGCCACCCCTGGCCCTTCCAACTGCAGAGCTGGCTACGATCGATCGGCGAAAGAGCCTGTTGTTAAAAATTTACCAGCACACCCCTGGGTGCACTGAAAGGGTGGGGGGGGGGGGGAGGAGGGAAGCAGCTTTTCACTGGACCATCATCATCTGGACAGAAATTTAGCAAAGGTTACAAACCAGCAGGAAGTTGCTGAAACTGTGGTGCTGACGAAGAGATAACTGTCCTGGATTTATTCCTGCTTCTTCAGCTTTCTCCTGGAGTTCGAGAACAGAAAAGAACTTGGGCTGACAGAATGCTTATTGCTAGATTTCATACATTATTTTCTTATTCATGTTTTGTATTTTATTGCCACAGGAAACCTCTGCACCGAGATGCGCTTCTAGTTCAGCATCAACCTACAGCTTTTCCTCCAAATCCCTTACAATAAAAGACTTCCTGGGCAAATAAAGATTTCTATTAATCTTCAGGGTGATGGATTTTAAAGACGTGGTAAGATGTTAAAAGGCATATGTGGCCCTTCATTCTTCATGCTTCTCTTTTTGTGTTTGTTCTTTCATCTTACAAAGTAGACTCGCAGTGCGTGTTATTCGAAAATGCGTTGTTCGTATTCATTGCATAAAGATAGACAAATAAGGGGTCCCTTTAATAAGTCGTATTAGGTACTAACGCACACCTAATTAATCTTAAAATGGCGTACCACAGGACGTGCTCAGGCATGCTATGGTAACTGCCAAATGAGAAGAAGTAGCAGGAAACAGAGAGTGGGCATTCCTTCGTTAACCAAGTAGTGCAGCTGTATTACCATGTGCTAAGGGGGGGATTTTATATATGGCACCAGGGGCGTGGCCAGACCTCACGGTGGGAGGGGGCCATAGTCCAAGTTGGGAGGCACCTTTTAGTCTGCTGCTCTGCCGCCACCCCTCCCCCCTGCTGCCTCACCGCTCCCCACCCACTGCTGCAGCAAATACCTTGGCTGACCCCGCCAACTGAAGCCTTCTCTAGAGCCGGTCTCCGGTGCCACTGCATTGCCTGCCCTGCTTTCTCCAGGGCTGCCGAGAGGAGGGGGCAGGGGGGACAAAATTTCCCAGGCTCGGGCCTCCGAGGGTGGCCCGGCGCCACAGTCCCATCTGCCCTCCGTCGTCGACCGTCCACCCCCGGGGGCCCAGCCCCGCTGCCGCCCCCTCTGAAGTTGCTGCTCCCCCCTCCGTCCGCCCCCCCTCCGTCCGCCCCCCCCCTCCGTCCGCCCCCCCTCCGTCCACCACCGGGCAGGGCCCCCTGCATTGATTCACAGCGCCTCTCACCTCCGTGTGAAAGCGCTGCAGGCAACAGATCGCCTCCTTTCAGTCCTCCTTCCCTCTCTGCGTCCCACCCTCATCTGACGTAACTTCCGCAAGGGCGGGACACAGGGAGGGAAGACGGCCCGAAGGGAGGTGGTCTGCTGCCTGCAGCGCTTTCACATGGAGGTGAGAGGTGCTGTGAAAATGAAGGGGGCCCGGCCCCATGGGCGACGGAGGGGGGGGGAGCGGTGACCTCGAGGGGCGGGGCGGCATCAGGGGTGGGGCCCTGGGGCGGCCTTGCCACTGGCCCGGCCCAGTCTCTTGGCAGCCATGGCTCTCTCTTCCCCCTCACGTCCTGTACACTCCTTTTAGTGAAACTGAGCATGCTCAATTTCACTTAAAGGAGCGTGCAAGATGTGAGGGGAAGAGAGAGCAGGGCCGGCAATGCAGCGGCAAGACTTCAACTGGCAGTGGTTGTGGACTCCTGCCAGCAAAATCAGGGGCCTAGAGGAAATTTGAGGGGTCCCAGGCCCATGTGGCCCCACATACCTACACCACTGTATGGCGCCTCAAAAATCCACGTGGAAAACATTTACACCTAAGCGTATTCTACAATCGGTGGCTAGATTTAGAATATGCTTAGGTGACAATCATGGCACCGAAATCTTTGCACCTCCATTTACACCAATGAAAACATGGCATAGATTCCAGCAAGTAAATTTAGGCAGAAAGGGCCATATTCCATAACTACACACATAAATTTCGGAACACCCATTTCCCCACCTTTAACCATGCCCCTTTTTGTCTGCATACATTAGAAGTTAGTTGCAGTGCGCTACAGAATATGCTTGGCGAGTTGTGCGCATAAATTATAATTATTGCCAATTAGTGCTCATTATTGCTTGTTAAGTGCTTTTATCAATGCTTAAGCCAATTAAGTTACACACGCTGTTATAAAACATGGAAAAGAAAATAAGATGATACCTTTTTTATTGGACATAACTTAATACATTTCTTGATTAGCTTTCGAAGGTTGCCCTTCTTCCTCAGATTGGAAATAAGCAAATGTGCTAGCTGACAGTGTATATAAGTGAAAACATTCAAGCATTACTATGACAGTCTGACAGGGTGGGAGGAGGGGGGTGGGTAGGAAGTATGCATGGGGACATCAAAGCATATCATTGATATTCTAACAGGATGGGTGTGGATAGGTGAGGGGAGGCTGATCAACAGAGACATACAGCTTTATGGTTTATAAAGGGCTAGGAACCCCAGATCCTTGTTAAGTCCTTTCTGTTGGGTGTTAAAATATTCAATCATTCTGACTTCAAAGGTCTTAGGTTCTTGTATGGTTTTAAAGTTACCTTTCAGGATTCTCACTGTGAAGTCACTGGTACAGTGTCCTGGTCCTGTAAAATGTTGACCAACAGGCGTGGGAACCTTGCTGGCACCAGTATTGTTCATATGATGTCTACGTAAATTGAATTTTGTCTTAAGCATCTGGCCTGTTTCTCCAATATAGCATCCTTCGTTACATTTTTTACACTGAATGATATATACCACATTGGAAGATGAGCAAGTGAAAGATCCCTTTATGTTGAATATCTTTCCTTTGTGGATGACTTTGGGGTCCTGTGAAATATTTTGGCATAGTTTGCAACTGCTTTTTTCATTGTACTTGAAATATAGTAAATTTTATTCAATGGAGGAAAAACTTCTTGGGGAAAATTCAAAGTTTCTTTCAAAAATCTGCAAAACATATCATTTGGGGAGATCCCCAGCAATCTAGGAAAATTTAATATACGGAGATTTAATCTCCTATTATAGTTCTCCATTTGTTCTATCTTCTTTCTTATCTCAATGTTACCATTAATCACTGCCACGTTAAATTCTTCCATTTGCTTAGATTCTATCTGCAAGGCCTCAATTTTTGTGGAAAATTCTTGTTTAGCAATATCCATAGAGTTCTTCACTTCCTGCACATTCAGATTTAATGTCTTCACCTCTTCAGAAGATTGTCTCAGGGTTTTTTACCACAACATCACTTTGTATTTGTTTACACCGGAGTCTGCAAATGCCTCTGCGGTACTATGTAAGCCACATTGAGCCTACAAATAGGTGGGAAAATGTGGGATACAAATGTAACCAATAAATAAATAAACTGCTTAGCACAGTTTAGTAAAAGGGCCTCATAGTTTTATCATGACAAATCAGTATGTGGATGCACAGGTATATTGAAATTTGTTGCAAGCATGGCTTCGTATTTTCTGTAGCGTTTTATGACAGTGGTTATCAATTTAAATGAAGAATAATGGCGTGTACAATGTTGGAATGCTCATCAGTCGAATATTTGTATATTTTCAACACAGCTTGCCAGATTTTGGTGCCGAAGAAATCTTGTCTAAGGATTCTGGGAGCCACTCCAGGGTGTGGCTTCAAGATGACAGAGGAGCCCATCAAGGAGGTCCTAGGGGATCCAAAGTATTCAGAGCCCGTACTGACGGAAAAGGCCAACAACAACGACTGCACAGTTGTTGCTGCACCGCGGCTCGGTGAATCCCAGCTGTCTGCTGCGACGGGGGGTGCGGAGCTGTCCTGTTACCGCTGCACCATCCCCTTCGGTGTGGTCGTCCTTATAATGGGAGTGGTCGTCACAGCGGTGGCGTACAGCTTCAATTCCCACGGATCCATCATTTCTGTCTTCGGACTGGTCGTCTTGTCATGCGGACTTCTGTTGGTGTTGTCCAGTGCTTTTTGCTGGAAAATCAGACAGAGAAGCAAGAGAGCTAAGAGGCGAGAGAGTCAGACCGCACTGGTAGCCAACCAGAGAAGCTTGTTTGCCTAAAGCTGCATTGAAATTGCTAGAAACTATGTATAGAGTTGTTGACCCTTCCCACCTCCAACATACCATTTATTTACAGACAGAGCTGCAGATGTTTAAACATCGACTGGGGTGGATGACAGAGGGCATTGACCAAAAGCCTGCATTACAATAATGGTAATGCTTGTAAGTCTACGCTATCAGAAACTAAGATATGATGATATTTCCTTCAAAGCCAATCCCTCTTCCCAAGAAGAAAGCATTTCGTTAAGTTTGACACTTGTAAAAGTAATAACCTTAAGAGCGATTCAGGTCACTTGTCAGCACTCAGAGAACTGGCAAGAGGAGCTAAGGCAAGAGTGTGATCATACTGAAAGGAAGTGGATTAAGACATATTAATACCCAAAAATGAGGAGAATGCGGTAAAACGTTTTAGCATCTAAAACACAACAGCGATAAATTGTTTGTTTTATTTCTCTGTTTTCTAAAATGAATTATCTGGTTTATGAATGTCATTGTATTGGTTCACATGAATGACTTTTCTGTGGTACTTTATTTTTGTTATTAATATTACTATTGTTATTGTTATTAATATTAAAGAGTAATATTACCTGATTGATTAGATCTAGGCAGCTAGTTGTAAATCCCTATGTCCAATCAAGCAACCCAAGGTATGACTATAGCTAAAATGCAACTTTTTTTTGTAAATTATCATCATAGTTTTCAACCAGCACTTTGTGGCCATTTTTTTTATATAAAATTTTTAAAAATGTACATTTCCTATAAAATAATAAGTATTCAGTGCTGCTATTGAAGTTTTGTTATTTTTCGCTAGCTTTGGGGTCTTATTGTATGCAGGTGGCTATGATTTGCCCGTTGAATGCTGCTTTTCAACATTGTCCGTCATGGAGATGATTAAATCAGGGCCCTGTTTACTAAGGTGCGCTAGCGTTTTTAGCGTGCGCTAAAATTAGCATGCGTGAAACACTAGAGGCAGCCATATATTCTTATGGGTGTCTCTAGCGTTAGCATGCGCTAATTTTTATCGTGCGCTAAAAACGCTAGGGTGGCTTAGTAAACAGGGCCCTAAGTCTGATCAGATGTCTGTTATCAAAGGGTTCAATATTCAGCTGGTGGTAATCAGCATTTTGCTGACCCACCGCTGGCATTAAACCTGGAAATTCAACGCCGGGTTTTGTCTGAGCACCAGCATTGAATTTTCTGGTTTCTGAAGCTGGTAAACACATAGCTGATTAAGTGCAATATTCAGCAATTAGGGGCCCTTTTACTAATGCGTACCAGGAAATGGCCTGCACTGGCGTAGGCGCGTGTATTGGACGCACGCAGGTCCACTTTTAGTGCGCTTGCAAAAAAGGCCTTTTTTTCTTTTTTTGCTGAAAATGGACTCACGGCAAAATAAAAATCAGCACGCGTCCATTTTGGCCCTGAGACCTTACCGCCACCCACTGACTTAGTGGTAAGGTCTCACGCGTTAACCGGGTCCGATACAGTCTCAGACCCAAAATGGACGCGTGGCAATTTTCATTTGGCCGCATGTCCATTTTTGGCCCCCCCCCCCCACCCCACCCCAAAAAAGGCATTTTTTTACAACTACCCTAAAAAATGATCCTGCGCACGGCCAAAACAAGCGCCTACACTACCGCAAGCCATTTTTCAGCGCAACTTAGTAAAAGGACCCCTTTGTTAGTAAGTGACTTCCCCCCCCCCCCCCCCTTTATGAGATGAAACTGTTATATTTTTTCTGCTTCATTGAGATCATTGCTTCAGCTGTTCATGCTGGTTTGATTATGTATATTGCATACTGCTTTCCATGAAGCTGCTCCAAAGGGCTTAGAAAAATAAAGAATCTCTTTTGTTTTACATTAAAGTACAGCTGTGTTTTACCAGCAGGTTTTACCCTTGGAATCAGAACAAAAACCACGGGATGAGTTTGAGATGTGAGCCAGGGATAGATTGCAACCAAAAATCAGCATAGGAGTGGGGATCCTGCCCCCAGCCCCTCCTCTCCTCTCAGTCTCCCTGGCCTTCCTCTGCCCCACCTCCTCCATCTAACCTTAATGCTGCAGGCCTGTGCTGCTTCTCCCCTACCTCAACTGATATTAATAAAAATTCCAGCAGCAAAATTCCCCCCCCCCCCCCAAGTTTCCTCTCTTTAAAGGCACAGGAGCTCATGAATTGGTAGAGTTTCCTATATTGGTGGCTTACAAACTACTGTAAGAGAAAAGGCTGAGAGCGAGGGGGGCACGCTGCTTATATCAGGGGGCCCAGCAGGGTTTGCCTCTAATAGGGCAGCCTATCCCTGATGTGAGCTCTTTTAAAAATGGTTAAATCCCCAGTTCTTTCTGCATGAGGCAGCAAATCTTTCTGTTTGAATGGGTCAGAGATAACCACAGAAAACTAAAGCATTTTCGAAGACAAAATAGTCAGAATCATTGAAACTAAAAGGAAGGACTTAAAAAGAGAACTGGGTTTTCTAACGTATTATAAAATCCTACCGCCTGCCACTTTCTGATCAGACATCCATCTCCCCCCTCTCATCTACATTTCCCCTTTCAAACTATCACTGGAATAGTCTAGTATTGTCATTTTGGGACTCTTTTACTAATCCTGCGCTGGACGATGTTTTTTTATTTTCCAGCGTGGGAGGCATGTCTGGTGGCAGAGAGTAGGTACGCCTGTGCTAATCGGATTTTTTTAGATTGTAAGCTCTTTTGAGCAGGGACTGTCTCTATGTTGGATGTTCAGCGCTGCGTGCGTCTGGTAGCGCTATACAAATGTTAATAATAATAATAACATGGGCACATTACCACACTCTACTTGATTAGCGCAGGAATGGCGGTAATGGCCACGTGCTAATGGGGAAATTAGCATGTGGCCATTTTTTTTTTTAAAGACAACTGCTGCCAATTTAATCCATGCTAAAAAGAGGCTGGAGCACACAGGAAACCCATGCACTGGCCACTTTCTAGCATGCATTGGTAAAAGGACCTCGTTATGTTTTTAGGGGCCTTTTTATTAAGTAGCAGTAAGCCCACCACAGGCTTATTACGTGCCAATCTGGAGTTACTGCCGGCCCAATGCGGGCACCAGCGGTAGTTCTACCCCCAGCGTGCGGCATTTCAGCCACTAGCAGAAATATTTAAAAAATATTTCTGTAGGGGTTTACCCAGTGGTACTCGAGCAGCGTCACATGCTACCCGGTTACCACCGGGTTAGCATGGGAGCCCTTACTGCCACTTTAATGAGTGGCAATAAGTGCTCCTCCTCCCCCCCCCCCCCTCCCCAGTTGTCCATGTGGTAAGAGCAATCTTACCTCATGGCCATGGAATTAGAAAAGGTTCAAAGAAGAGCGACCAAAGTGATAAAGGGGATGGAACGCCTCTCATATGAGGAAAGGCTAAAGAGGTTAAGGCTTTTCAGCTTGGAAAAGAGAAGGATGAGGGGAGATATGATTGAGGTGTTCAAAATCCTGAGTCGTGTAAAACGAGTAGAAGTAAATCAATTTTTCGGTCGTTCCAAAAGTATAAAGATTAGGGAACACTCAAGGAAGTTACATGGAAATACTTTTAAAGCAAATAGGAGGAAATATTTTTTCACTCAACGAATAGTTAATCTCTGCAACTCTTTGCTGGAGGATGTGGTTTAAAAAAAAGGTTTGGACAAATTCCTGGAGGAAAAGCCCATAGTCTGCTATTGAGACAGACATGGGAAGCAACTGCTTGCCCTGCGATTTATAGTATAGAATGTTGCTACACTTTGAGATTCTGCATGGAATCTTGTCACTCTTTAGGATTCCAGAATCTTGCTATTCTTTGGGGTTCTACATAGAATGTTGCTACTCTGAAATTCTGCATGGAATCTTGTCGCTCTTTAGGATTCCAGAATCTTGCTATTCTTTGGGGTTCTACGTGGAATGTTGTCACGATTTGGGTTTCTGCCAGGTACCTGTGACCTGGCTTGGCCACTGTTTGGAAAACAGGATACTGAGCTAGATGGACCATTGATCTGACCCAGTATATGGCTACTCGTATGTTCTTTTTTTCAGCCTTTTTACCCACTGCGGTAAAAAGATCCTCAGCACACTGCAGAAATGGCCCCTGCTGCTAGTGCAGGCCCTCCCTTTTTTTTTACCACAGCTTAGTAAAAGGGCCTCTTATTGCCCTGAACTGAGAAAAGGGCCTTCAGCTCCTGAAAACTACTCAACAATAAAAAGATATTGTTTTATTGTCTTTTTTTAATTCATATTTATTTCTCTACTATCATGAACACTCCACTTCTTTATCCAAGGGGCTAAACGTCAGTCGTGAAGCTGGTTGTCTTTTTATTATTCCAACAGCATGGACAAAAAGGAAAATATTCGCTATGGGAAACGTGGGGAAAGGGTAGGGAATGGGGCGAGGAAAGCGCACATGAAAAGGACACGGCACATCCTCCAGTTTCTAAATAGAGCAGGCTACACATGTTGGCGGAGAAGGATATTTAAAGTCAGCATTTGCGTTACTAGACTCCTCTGTTGCCAGACACTGTAATAAATTGCTGGCAGCAGAGGGAAGCTGACAACACATTTGATCGCTGTCAGAGCCCTAAACTAATGATGACAGGAAACTTCCCCGCAGCTGGGAGTACGTGTTGCGTCATCAGAACATCTGACCCTGGGATCTAGTGTCAATCTCTTCCCTTAAGGCCAGGCCATTAAAAATATTAGGGTGTCCTCTTACAACATAAAACTCTGTGCACGAATGCAGACTATGCTAAAGAGTTTGAGGGAATGGATCCAGTTAATGGTTTTTCTTCTTCAATACCAGAAGGAGGATTGCTTCCGACAGATCAGCGCCTTTTGGGTGACACTATCTGCTATGCTCACATTGGGTGTTTTTTTTTTTTTTTAGATTATTATTATTTATGCTAAGGAAATATACTGTCACTGCATGTGACGGATAAAGGTATTCACCGGCATCCTTGCCAAAGAATTTGGAGATATGCAACAATTTGTGCAAAGAAGGAAATTGCCCTAAGACAGAGGTGAATATACCCTGAGCTACACCTCCCCCCCCCCTACATAAAGGTGGGTTTATTTCCCCGCTTGTTTGGAAAATCAGGGGCCCTTTTACTAAGACATGTAGGTGCCTATGCACAACCAACACACATTAATTTGGGATTACCGCCCGGCTATCGCGTGCCCTGGTTGGTAATTCCATTTTTTACGCGCGTCCAATATGTGTGTCAGAAAATATCTTTTGTTTTCTACCATGCAACGCTAACTGAGCGGTAATCGGCAGTGTATGCGTGCTGACGATTACTGCCCGGCTAGCACGCGAGACCGTACCGCTATGTCAATGGGTGGCAGTAAGGTCTCAGGTCCAAAATGGCCGCATGCCAATTTTTATTTTGCCGCACGTCCATTTTTGGCCAAAAAAGGCCTTTTTTACAGGTGCACTGGAAAATGGACCTGCGCATGTCCAAAACACGTGCCTACAGGCCATTTCTCGGCACACCTTAGTAAAGAGACCCTTAAGTGATGAGACTTTCCCACTCAGCATTTTGAAATGCTTCCATCACATTTAGTGGTGTCTGCATAATTGACCATTAATTCCAAAGTTGCCAATTCCGTGGTTCAGCCACAGAATTGGGGGGGGGTTCACGTGAACGCTGTGGTTTTCTTTGAAAGCCGCAGGTCGTGGGATATTGGGCGGCTTTTTTAAGCCGCAGCTGTGGGTTGGCTATATTTTGCTGCGGACCAATAGGCAGGCTGCAGGCTACTATTGGTCCAATTGGACTGCAGGCTTCTTTTAAATGCCTGAGTGCACCTGCGTGGCGGCAGGAAGCCTTTCAGAGTCTCACACAGAGTAACTCTGTACCTCTTCAGTCTGCCATGTGTGGTGAGTTCAGTAAGTTCTTTTCTTCGTAGCGGGGGGACCATTTATGATTTTGGTTACTTTATTAATATTTATTTATAATATGTTTTTTATAATATAATTAATATAATATTTATATTGACCTTATTATTTATATTGCCCCGTTAATATTTATATTGACCTTATTATTTATATTGACCCATTAATATTTATATTGGCCTCATTAATATTCATGTTTACCTTATTAATATTTATATGAATATTGGGCTGGAAAACATTTTGCCATTTGGCAATACTGATTAATCCATGAAGTAACAATATCGGGAATCATACTGAGCTTCCACAGTAAAAGTCCCATAACAGGGGTGGAACCTACAAGCTAAATAGATTTTCAAATCTGGAATTGTCAGTAGCTTACTGTAGATCAGAGAAGTCCTCTTGAGAAAGGCTCTTGAGGTTTCATGCAAACCACCCCCATTTTAAAGTAAAGTGCTTAGGGGGTCTTTTACTGAAGCTTAGCTTGAGTTATCTGAAGCAGGGCCCCTGGGAATAAAATGGGCCCTGCTGCAGATAACTCGAGCTAAGCTTTTGTAAAAGGCCCCCCTTAATTTGGAATTCATTGAACTCAGTACTTCTCTGGACTCCCAGCACATGACTACAGCAGGTTTGCTATTTAAAGTTTCAGTCCACATGTGGCCAGGGCATTTCTCAACTGACAGAAGCTGACCTTCATGAAGCATAGAAGGCTACCATGCAAGGTGGGTGGGGGAAGGGAGTTCTTTTTCTAGAAGTTATATTTCACCTTTATAGCAAATTGACCACATCACTTAAAAACAATGAAATAACAACCAATAGCATTATCATAAACACGTAATAGAACATGACACTATTCCATTAGTACATTTTCCATATACACCACAACCTTTAAGCAAAAGAATATCTCACATGCTATTAGCCCATGAGCTCAGAAACCATCACCGCAGAAGCATGAGAGTAATTTACACACCAAGGAGAGAATCCAGTATAAGGCACAGTCATAATCTGGATTTGTGCATGCAAATTAATTAGCTAGCAAGCCAAGCAATGCCAATAATTGCCAATTAAGAAGCAATTATTGACACTAATTGGCATTAATTACAATTTACGTGCACAACTGTGTAAGTGTATTCTGAAAAGTAATGCATGTAAATTCTAAGGTGCATAGTTGAAAAGGGGAGTGGCCATAGACATGGAATGGGCGGGTTGTGCGCATTGTTATAGAAGACACCCAGTCCATGTCTAATTTAAGCATAGGTATTTACACCAAGTTTTACTTGGCATGACTGCCCGTGATTAAATGTAGACAAGCAGATAGGCGATAACCCCCAAATTCTATACATGGCGCCTTAAAAATCGGTGCCGTAAAGCCACGTGGTTAGCGCTATTCTATAAACTATGCCTAAAGTTAGGCGCAATTCACATAAAATGTTGGCGCACCCATTTAGGCCACCTAAAACCAAGCTTAAATACCTGCACCTAAGGTAAGTGCAGATCGGGTGTATTCTATCATAGTGCACATAGTTTTTTGAAATGCCCATGACCTGCCCATTCTATGCAAAAAAAAAAGACCACAAAAAGTGGAAAGAACACAAAAGTTCCACAGGATAGACAAAGCCAAAAAACACGGAGTGAGAACTACTACTACTACTACTACTAAATAGCATTTCTAAAGCGCTACTAGGGTTACGCAGCGCTGTACAATTTAAACATAGAAGGACAGTCCCTGCTCAAAGAGCTTACAATCTAAAAGACAAGAGAACAATCTAAAGACAAGAGAACAATCTAAAAGACAAGAGAACAATCTAAAAGACAAGTGAACAATCTAAAGACAAGAGAACAATCTAAAGACAAGTGAACAATCTAGAGGACGAGTGAACAGTTAATCTGATAGGATGGATAGATTGGGGCATTCTATATATCTCGAGCGGTTAGGCGCCGAAGGCAGCATTGAAGAGGTGAGTTTTAAGCAGAGATTTGAAGATGGGTAGGGAGGGGGCATGGCGTATGGGTAAAGGAAGATTGTTCCAGGCATAGGGTGAGGCAAGACAGAATGAGCGGAGCCTGGAGTTGGCAGTGGTGGAGAAGGGTACTGAGAGGAGGGCTTTGTCTGGATCAGGACTCTTTGAAATCAGACTCAGGACTCCCAATGTGAAACTAAAGATGTTTATTTAAGATGACGTCTTGTAAAATAAAAATAAACTGGTCTTTAAAGAGACCGTTGACGACAGAAAAAGTATTGATGGCACTATGGCTGCATTTTATATGCCATCAATACTTTTTCTTTCATCAACGGTCTTTTTAAAGACCAAGTTATTTTTATTTTACAAGACGTATTGCCAAGGATAGTCGTGGTTATCAAGTAAACGCATCAAGACTCCTGAGGCAGGCGCGCGTGAGCCGAAACATGGTACCGTGTTGAGTCATCTTAAACAAACATCTTTAATTTCACATTCAGTTCCCACTCCTTGTTTCTTGGCTCCGCCCATTCTATGTCCATGGCCACGCCCCCTTTTGACTGTATGCATTAGAATTTACGTGCACCGCATTATAGAATACACCTAGAAAGTTGTGCACATAAATTCTAATTAAATCCAATTAGTGCCGCTAATTGGTTGTTAAGTACCAATTATTTGCACTGATTAGCTTGTCAATCAACTGTGCACAATTTGGCCGTGCACAACTTAAGGCATCATATTCAGGATTTGGAGGTAAGTGTATTCTATAAACCGTGCCTAAATTTAGGCGTACTTTATAGAATATGCCTAGGCGTACTTTTTTTTAGCGTGGTATACAGAATTTAGCCCTTTATTTGCGCATGCATCTTGGAAGCGTGCCCAATGCTGTGTGCATGACTTTGGGTGCTATATATAGAATCCAGGGACAACCACATATCCTGTTATGGCATGAGAACTGGGTGGGGAACGAGGCTGGGACTGTACATTGCACCCTTATACTTGGTGCACGGTACTTTACAGCTCTAAGGGGCCTTTTTAGAAACGGCCTTAAGCCCTCATCTACATTTAGTATGCGAGAAAAGGCTTACCACAAAAATAATAGGACTAGAGGGCATGAGTTGAAGCTACAGTGTGGTAAATTTAAAACGAATCGGAGAAAATTTTTCTTCACCCAATGTGTAATTAGACTCTGGAATTCGTTGCCGGAGAACGTGGTACGGGCGGTTAGCTTGACGGAGTTTAAAAAGGGGTTAGATAGATAAAAAATCAGCATTAAGTAAATTAAGGGGAAGCCTTGATACAGCTTGGTGAAACATGAGTCGGCACAACAACCCCCTACAACGAAAAAGGAGACTGAGCAATACAGTGCACAGAATCTCCATTTACCTACCGTAAGATAAGTACAGCATTCTAAGTAAGCTTAGTCCTTAGGGTTCCTAATACCCCCTTCTCCCCCTTCCCCCCATGTACCTTCTGTTGGGACACTCACCCAGTTTTAAAGATGTCAGGAGGCTGCCGAATGTCTGTGGGGAAGGGCAGCGGCGGCTCGACTTCAGCCTTTCCCTTCAATGTCCCGCCCTCGCGGAAACAGGAAATACCTCATCAGAGGAAGGCGGGACACTGACGGGAGAGACTGGACTCAAGCTGCCGCAGTGACTTAAAATAACAGCTGAGCTTTAAACACAGGGCGGAGTGTCCGGAACGGAATGGAAGGTAATATGTTGGGGAGTTGATGGCAGGCTCAGCCGGGGGGGGGGGGCGGGAGGCAGAAGATACAATTTGGAGCTAGGTCTTACTTTCGGGGGAGGCCTTATATTTAGCAATTCAGCAAAACCTCTACTAGGTCTTATTTTCGGGGAAACAGGGTGGTTTTCTTTAAGACGTAAGTACAATTGAGAAAGTTCTGGACCCT
Organism: Microcaecilia unicolor; assembly: GCF_901765095.1. Taxonomy (NCBI): domain Eukaryota; kingdom Metazoa; phylum Chordata; class Amphibia; order Gymnophiona; family Siphonopidae; genus Microcaecilia; species Microcaecilia unicolor. Next base: position 324,885,388 of record NC_044036.1, on the reverse strand, counting down.
TCTAGAAGCAGGAGCCCAAAAGGGAATGGAGAAGCTATTAGCAGCCCATAAAAAGGTATTTCTCAGGAGCAAGACTTCCCTTTTACCAGCTACAGTAAAAGGGGGCCTCGGCGTGCCAAAGCTTGGTAAAAGAGGCCTCCAGTCCATATTCTTCCTGGTTCATGAAACCATTTAGACAGCAGTTAAAGTGGCCAAAATGACTACAGATAACAAAATGCTAGATGTTGGTCTTTCCCACCTGCTGTTGCTCAGCCACAATTTGAAGTCCTTCTAGGACTCTATTGGGGCTGTTTAAGTGCAATTAACTGTTAAAACTGAGTTAGGGAGGACAGTGGGATTGGGGACACTTTAGATTTATTTCCACTCCTGATTTCCTTTATGATAAAACTTATTTTAACTGGCTGGAAAGCCAACGCAGTGTTAGATTTTAAGATGTGGTGGAATACTTTTGTGTGTCATGCATAAGTCTGAAATAGCAGCTGAGGAGAAAGTTTTGGGAAAAGGAAGATCGCTCAGATTTGGCAGCCCCATGATCGATTGGTTCCAATGACTGATTTCTGTGGTCTTAGCTGCTCTATACATGGAGGCATTGTAAGTTTTCACAAAGTTGTTATTCTCTTTTTCTTGCTCTATTTCCTTAATTTTCCAATAAAAAAGGTGACAAACAAACAAAAAGTGGAGGAGTGGCCTAGTGGTTAGGGTGGTGGCCTTTGGTTCTGGGGAACTGAGGAACTGAGTTTGATTCCCACTTCAGGCACAGGCAGCTCCTTGTGACTCTGGGCAAGTCACTTAACCCTCCATTGCCCCATGTAAGCCGCATTGAGCCTGCCATGAGTGGGAAAGCTCGGGGTGCAAATGTAACAAAAATAAAATAGATACTATTGGAGATTCTACATGGAATGTTGCTACTATTGGAGATTCTACATGGAATGTTGCTATTCCACTAGCAACATTCCATGTAGAAGGCTGCGCAGGCTTCTGTTTCTGTGAGTCTGACGTCAGACTCACAGAAGCAGAAGCCTGCGCGGCCACATTGGTGATCTGCAAGGGCCGACTTCTACATGGAATGTTGGAATAGCAATATTCCATGTAGAATCTCAAATAGTAGCAACAGTGGAGGAGTGGCCTAGTGGTTAGGGTGGTGGACTTTGGTCCTGAGGAACTGAGTTGGATTCCCACTTCAGGCACAGGCAGCTCCTTGTGACTCTGGGCAAGTCACTTAACCCTCCGTTGCCCCATGTAAGCCGCATTGAGCCTGCCATGAGTGGGAAAGCGCTGGGTACAAATATAACAAAAAAAAAAGGAAAGAAAAAAATCCTGTAGGAAAGTTAAAGGACCTGATTAGCATAGAGGATTCTAGAATATCCATCCTATATAATAAAACTCACCTCCAATGTTCTAAAGTGCTTGGGACCGTGGCTCCTTCAGCACGGAGGTGGTCTGCTAGGCAGCATGGAACTCAATGACGTCAACAAACAAAGCTGAAGGCAGGAACTGGCCCTCGGTCCCGCACTAACCAAAAAAAAAAAAAAAAAAGGGAACACACATGCTCCTGGCACCTCAGCAGGGGATGTGGACTACAAAGCAAGCTGCATAAAGCTTAGCAGACGGACCAACTTTCCTAACAGCAGCTACAGGGCAGGAAAAAAAGAGCACAATCGCAAGATTAAAAAAAAAAAAGAAAAGGAACTGAAAAACCAAACACGGAGGGGGGGGGGGGGGGGGGGGGGGACGACCCTGCACCTCAGACAGAAGGAAGGGGTCATACACACACACACACAACACAACACATGGAGAGGGGGGGAGAGAACAGAACCGGAGGGAAAGGGGAGAGGACAAATGTTAAACAAGGATGGATGGAGGGCATGGGCAAAAGAACACAATCACAGAATTAAAACAAGGGAAAGTTACTGAAAATCCAAACACATGGGCGGGAGGGGTTGACCCTGCAACTCGGACAGAAGGAAGGGGTCATGCACACACAAAAACACACAGACAGACAGACACACTCTCTCTCTCTCTCTCACACACACACACACAGTCTTTCACTCTTTGTGTGTCTCTGTGACACACTCCATCAAACTCACACACTCTGTCTGTCAGACACACACTTTCACACACACATACTCGCACTCTCTCAAACATACACTGCACCTGGAAAGGCAGTGGCTTCACATGATAGTACAACACAGCAACAGATGATTTACAAATGTAACAATTATTCCTTCTCATTATATTGTAAAACTTTACTAACAACTCTACAGTTACAAAAAAAAAAAAAACCATTGCTAGCGCCCGTTTCCTTACAAACAGAAACGGGCCTTTTTTACTAGTATAAGATAAATTGCCATCAGAATATGCATAGAACCCTGACAAAATTATCTGAAATCATTCAAGAATGTAATTATGTTTATCAACAATGCAAATGCCCGCCCACCCACTCAAAGCGACAGTCTCCCCTGTAATATTCCCCTTCGGCCCATCAGGGCCTTCGTTTTTGAATACAAAAGTTAGCAGCTTTCCTGGAAAACCGACTCCTGACATTATTTCCTTGTGAACTTCATCCACCTGTCATGTTCGGGGGTTTGGGCTTGGGGGGATGCCAGGATGTGCAGGAAGCAATAGGCAGCAGGATGCCTGTGTGTGTCAATAGACCTGACCCTCCCATTCCTGAACATGAATAAGTTGAAAGCTCTCAAGTCGTCAGAGCTGCAGCTTTTCAACCCACAGACATGTTTGGGTGGGATGCAGAAGCATTAAAACAACATCCAGCCAGGGGTATGAACGAAACATTGAAGTATGCGAAAAAACCAGGTCCTGGGCACTCCGCCAGCCATTACTGCTTTTTAACACACTTTGCCCTGCAACACAGAGATGGAGTTCAAACACAGTTAGTTAAAGAGACCTTTTTCCAACCCTCTCCTTTTTTATTTATTTATTCATTACAGAATGATGTAGGGTGCTGCTAGACTTTGGGGCTGTAATTCTAGAAGATGCCATGCTTTTAAAAGTGATTTCAATTCTCTTTCTTCTTTCCCTAGTTTCACAGCAGGGCCGCCGAGAGATTGAGCCGGGCCTGGGACAGGGCCGCCGCTGCCACCGGGCCCAGGGCAGGGCCGCTGCCCCCTCAGGTTCGCCACCGCTGCCACCCCCCAGATTGCCACCTCTGCAACTGCAATGCAAATAAATATCTTGGCTGGTGGGATCCCAAGACCCCGTCAGCAGAAGAGGTCTTCCACCAGCGCTGCTCTTCACTCTGCCCATTGCCTGCCCTGTGGCTGCTTTTTCTCACAGTCAAACCGAGCATGAGTTTATCTTGTTGGGCAGACTGGATGGACCATGCAGGTCTTTTTCTGCCGTCATCTACTATGTTACTATGTATGTACAGTCTGAGAGGAAAATCAGCCACTTGGCAAGCAATGGGCAGAGTGAAGAGCAGCGCTGAAGGAAGACCTGCAGTGTCTGCTCCTCCGCCCCCCCCCCCCCAGCCTCCAAGGGGGGCCCGGCGCCAGATACAAATGCAACAAATAAATAAGTACATTTTCCCTCTCCTGCTCCTGTCGGGACATGATCAGCCAGGTGCCATCACAAGCGGAAGAGAGAGAGAGAGACCCTGGCGCCAGGCCCCCCTTGGAGGCCCGGGCCCAGGGAATTTTTCCTCCCCCACCCCTCTCTCTCTCTCTCTCTGTGGTCCTGTTTCTTACTCAGCAATGCGAAAGATGGGGAAAATTGTACAGACAGATCACAGAATGCACAATTCGAATTAGCTGGAACACTTGGGTGCTGATCTCCTAAAATAACTCTTCGGAATGTTCATGTAGATGCTTCCAACATCATCAAAAGCCTTTAAACACTTATCAGAACAATCATCCCCTTTTGGCTTCCTGCTTTCAGCTCCTTCAGGCAGGGCATTAACTGCCAATTAATGATCCCTCCAGAGGAGATGATGACTCAAGGAGAGGAAGTAATGATGTGTATGAGATTGCAACTCAACCCATCTTATTTCCACCAGAAGAATTCTTTGGGGTTGATTTGAGTCAGGCTCTTAAATTGGCCTCCATGGATCTTTGAAGTTGGCACTAATGATCAGCACCAGTCACTTAAATTAGACTCATAAATTGAGGCAAAAGAATGAAAAGGCTAAGTGTAGGCCAGTGGCATAGCCAGACCCAGTATTTTGGATGCCCCCCCCCCCCCCCCCCCGGCCCCGAGATACTTAAAAAATTATAGATTTTTTTCACCTACCCCACTATCATCAACATTTCTCCTCTCCGGCGTCCCGGTATCTGACCGTCCGTCACTGAACCCCCGTCCCTCCCTGGTGCACCTTACAAGCGTCCCTGGCGCCCGCAGTGATTCAATTATAGCTGCCTGTGCCGGCTCCGCAGGCTTCCATCAGCCGGGTCCCACCAGACAGGAAATTATGAAAACCTGCAAGGCCGGCACAGGCAGCTATAACTGAATCACTGCAGGCGCCGGGGATGCCTGTAAGACAAACCAGGAAAGGACGGGGTTCAGCGACGGGCAGGCAGATGCCAGGATGCCGCGGAGGAGGAGAGATGTTGATGTGGGATGCTGCCGCTGGGTGGGCCTGAGTCAAGAATAGGTGGGCCTGTGCCCACCCGTAGCTACGCCACTGATGTAGGTGCGTACTGCCAGATTCTATATAGCATGCCTCCATAACAACACATGTAAGTTAGTTGGCTTAACAAGCTAATCAGCGTTGATCTCAGCACTTCACAAGCAATAATAAGCACTAAGTGGCAATAATTAGAATTTACGCGCACAACTCGCTAAGCGTATTCTGTAATGAACTGCGCCTAAATTCTAATGCGTGCAGTTCAAAATGGACATGGCTATGGGCAGAGAAATTGGCATTTCGTGGTTGTTCCAAAATTTAAGTAAGTAGTTATAGAATATGGCCCAGTGCATGTAAATCTACGCGCAGGTATTTTACGCCACATTTTTTGGTGTAAATAGAGGCGCATAGTTTTTAGGTGCTGGGATATCAACTAAGTGTATTCTATATACCACTAGTAAAAAAGGCCCGTTTCGGAAAGAAATGAAACGGGCGCTAGCCAGGTTTTCCTCGTAGTGTGTATGTTAGAGTGAGTGTGTGTGTGAGAGTGACTGTGTGTGAGAGAGAGAGAGATTGAGTGCTTGTGTATCTGTGTTTGAGTGTGTGTGTTTCAGAATGACTGTGTGCGAGTGCGTATGTTGGACACAGTGAGTGACAGAGACAGAGTTTTCCGAGAGCTACAGTGTGTTTGACAGAGCGTCTGGTTACTTACCCCCCCATTCGTACTTTTCCCTTTTGTTGGGCCCCCTCCATTTCCTCCCTCTTTTCCCCTCTCTTGCCTTCCCCCTCCCCATCTCTACTGAGTGAGTGTGTGCCCCTCCCTCCCCACCTGCTTTTCCTTCTGTTAAGCAGTTCTGTCTTCCTTCCCTAATGTCCTCCTCCTCCATGCCAGCATACCCTCCCAGGCAGAGTTGACCCTGTTGCTATGAGATTAGGTTGTGTGTGTTGATGTCGGTTACCGAGGGTGGCTCCGGGATCTCGGTGCAAGTTGTGTTTGTGTGATGCTCTCTTTACCGCCCCGCCGTCGACGTCATCGCTTACCGAGGGGGGCTCGGGATCTCCGTCCAAGTTGTGTATGTGCGACGCTGTTTGTTCCGCCCTGCCATCCACGTAATCGCGTGGTGATGTGAGGGCGGAGCTACACGTCCCTCTTCGTCGTTCCGCCCTCTCTCCTGCTTTCGGCTACTGATTGGCTCCTTGAATGTGCTCCGCCCTCAACGTCATTACGTTTGACGCGAGGGCGGGGCCCACAGACTGTGTTTCTGCTGCTTCAGAGCTTCGAACAAACGAACTGGCTTCATTGACGTCAGTGGTCAATGGAACATTGAGAGTGCTTTTTATGTCCAGATGGGGCGTGGCCTAGGGCGCAGGTGGGCGTGGCTGAGTGCGGGAGTCCGAATAGCCTAGGTCAGGAGCCACAGTTGGAGTGAGGTGAGCTTCAGAACGTCTGAGGGGGATTCAGAACGTCTGAGGGGGATTCAGAATGTCTGAGGGGGATTTTATTTATATAGATGCCTGAATCTAGGTGCCACTTATAGAATATGCTTAGCCGGAAATGTTTACCGCAATGGATTTTTTAGGCACCTTATATAGAATCTGGCCCATAACCTTTAAGCTCGTAAATTTTGGTAAATTTTCAGCAGAAAATGTAGGCGTCTATTTTGACTGAAAAAAGAAAGGGACATATAGGGCCTTTTCCCTAAGCTGTGTTATTTATTTATTTATTTATTTATTTATTTATTGCATTTGTATCCCACATTTTCCCACCTTTTTGCGGGCTCAGTGCTAACATGCGCCTAATGCAGCAAACATGGCCTAACGCAGGACGCACTAAAGCACCCTGTGTTACTTTTGACATTTGTGCATGCTAAGCTTTTTGTAACTTTTTTCGAGGGGGCATGCGAGCAGTGAAGAATGCAAAGAGAGTGGGAATGGAAGCGGTAACCCAGTTCATGTGTGTATATTGGCGTGCACTAACTGGTTATCGCAGGGTTAATGCAGGAACCGAAATAGGAGGTGGTAAAGGCTCCTGCATTAATTTCTTTTAAATGGCCATGTTCTAACGGTAACATTACTGCATGCTGTCCACAAAACCTAATCTGTTCAAAAAACTTTAACTGGGAATCAAGAGCTCCCCTTATATGGAAAAAAAAAGACTTCAGCAGAATCATTCTGAACCCCTTTGGTACACTGCAGACATCACGGGTCAGAACATTGTACATTGAAACATTAGTGTATGGGCATGGCCATAAATGAAACAGAAACAAAAAAGCTTTTTTCACGGCTGTGCAATAAATCAGCTTAGCATGCATGAAAGACCCGTTAAGGGCATGCTAAGTACATTTCTTAGCACAGCTTAGTAAAAGACTGCCTAAGAGTCTAATTTTAGGAGATCAGTCTTTTGTTTTTTTGTTTGTTTGTTTTTTGTTTTTTTTTTTGAATATTGGACCCTTTTTTGTTGTTGTTGTTTTTTTTTTTTACTTTGCATTGAAAATTAATAAAATTGGGAGAAAAATCTAAGGGGTTCCTTTTACTAAGGCGTGCCGAAAAGTGGCCTGCGCTGGTGTAGATGCATGTATTGGATGCACGCAGGTCCATTTTTCAGCGCACCTGCAAAAAAGTCCTCTTTTTTTAGCTGAAAATGGCGCATCCATTTTAGGCCTGAGACCTTTCTGTCACCCATTGACCTAGTGGTAAAGTCTCGCGTGTTAACCGGACGGTAATCATCAGCGTGTATGCAATGCTGATTACTGCCCGGTTAGCGCCGTGCACCAGAAATTTTCAGGGGTGCGTAGTGGGCACACGCAGAAAATGAAATTACCACCTGGGCCACACGGTAGGACAGGAAGGTGAAATGGAAGGGGAGATGTTTCTTTTTTTAATTATCTTTGGGGTCCTTTTCAAAAGCTGTGGTAAAAAGTGGCCTTACGCTGGTCTTTCCCACACACTAAGGCCATTTTTACTGCAGCTGTAAAAACCCTGATTTTCTATTTTTTCCACTATGGTCATACACTAATGTTGCCCTTAGCTCACAGCCTTTTTTAAAGATTACTAAGGGAGCACTTGCCGACACCTATTTTGTAACCAGTAAGGGTAGCGTTACCATATTTTGTCCCCCCAAAAGGAAGACACATGCCCCGCCCCCACAACACACCCCACCCGCCCCCTTTCATGCCCTCGCTCCGCCCCCTGTCACATTTTCCCCTCTCCCCTGTCACACACCCCGTCACCCCCTCCCTTACCTTACTACTGCCCTGGTGGTCTAGTGACCTCTTCAGGGCAGGAAAAAGCCCCCTCTTTCATGCCCGGAGCACTGCCCTGCATGCATCCTTCCTGTTGGCGATCTCGGTGCCAATTCAAAATGGCCGCCAAGAGTTGAAATCTCACAAGGTCACTTCAACTCTCGGTGGCCATTTTGAATCGGCGCCGAGATCAGCAACAGGAAGGTTGCATGCAGGGCAGGAAAGAGGGGGCTCTTTCCTGCCCCAAAGGTGGAAGAGATCACTAGACCACCAGGGCAGTAGTAACTAAGGGGAGAGGAGGCTAGGAATCTGCCTGTTTGTCCGGATTTCTGGACAAACGGGCAGGCTGGTGGACGGGCCGTCCAGAAATCCGGACAAACGGGCAGATTGGCAAAACCCGCCCGGTTGCCCGGACATGTCCTCAAAAAGAGGACATGTCCGGGTAAATCTGGACATATGGTAACCCTAAGTAAGGGCTCTCGCATTATCTATTAACATAGATGCACTAACTGGCTAGTGCAGGACTGCCCACTCTCCACCCTGACACGCCCCCTTGAAAATTTTTTTTAACATATTTACTGTGCTATTACTATGCAAACATTCCAAAATTAATGCATGAAGTTTTAGTGCATCCCATGTTAGGCCATTTTTTGATACGTCAGGCACACACTAATGCCTAAACAGCTTTGTAGAAGGACCCTTTTGTTATTCTTGATGAACTAGTAGATCCTAAAGCCAGGGCCAACCCTGCTATTAAGCAAACTAGATATCTGCCTAGGATGACAGAATTTGGGAGCAGCAGCACAGCAAAAGAGAGCCTATTCCATCCCCCTCCTGTGATACCACCACCACCACCCTACCTCTGTCCAGTCACCTTGAAACCCTGTAAAATTGTATGGCTCTTGTGTGGTCTCTAAGTACAGGTGCATGGTCAAATCTGCAGGGTCCTGCTCCCTCTGACGTCCTTCCAGAAGGGGTAGGACTGAGCAGAGCTTGAGCATGTGCCTTTCGCTCAGAGGTCCCATGTCATGCTTGCTGTTTTACAGTGCTTCATGGTGTTTGGGCAGAGATAGGGAGGTGGGGTTGTGGGGTGGTGATGGTGGTGTCAGAAGGAGTAAAGGACTGGGACAATGTGGGAGAGAATTTGGACTAAAGAGGAGGGGCAAAAAGAAAAGAGAGGTACTAGCCATGGTGGGATCAAGAGAAAGGAAGATGTTGGTGACCTTGAGGAGGGGGGTTCTAGGGAAGGAAAGTGGACATAGATGTCAACTTTTCAAAATGTTTGGGGATGCTAAACACAACATAGATTAGAAAATGAAGGAGGTTGCTTAATACTGGAGGTGTTCTGCACTCACGTAGCTGGCACCTATGTAAGGGAAGATCCTTGGTGGTGGGGGGTAAGGGAGGGTAAGAGGAGATGCTGGATTACATGGGGGTGTACTGCTCAAGGTTCTCCTAGGGTGTTAGATACAATTTGGGCTAACCCTACCCAAAGCCTAACATTCTTGGTAGCATACCCCATAGCTAAAGTGATACTCTTTTAGGATGGGCATTCATTAGTGTACATTAACCACCAGATACTATAAAGGTCACCAAATTTGGGTGTGATCCTGAGATACACATGCAACTTAATTGGTTAACGAGCCATTAATAAGCAATAATTGGATGCTAACATTCAATTATTGATGTTGACACAATATTCTATAACACTGAGCACCCAAATCCCATTAGTGTGCAACCCGATGGGAGCATGGCCATGGGAGGGGCACAGGCAGGCCGGGGCATTCCGAAATTTTGCACGCAGTGTTATAGAACACTGGGGATGCATGTCCAGCTTGCACATCATGATTTGCATAAATCCTCATGCCCAAAGCTATGCGTTATTCTATAAAGGGCGCTCAGCTGGGACAGTCCTTTCTAGAATAGCTCTGAATGCCGATTTCTTTTCTGACATTGATTTTTGAGTGCCTTTTACTGAATCTAACCCTGTGTTCATTTGGGTGCCTTAAAAAATGTTAGTGCATACAAAAGAAATTGCACACATGTAAACCTATGAATTAATGTGCACACAATTGATTTCCATGCGTTAAAAAGTTCTAGGGAAAGGGGATGGGATTTGATATACCGCCTTTCTGTGGTTACAGTCAAAGTGCTTTACATATTATATACAGGTACTTATTTTATACTTGGGGCAATGGAGGGTTAAGTGACGTCCAGAGTCACAAGGAGCTGCAGTGGGAATTGAACTCAGTTCCCCAGGATCAAAGTCCTCTGCAGTGGCGTACCAAGGGGGGGGCGGTGGGGGCGGTCCGCCCCGGGTGCACGCCGCTGGGGGGGTGCCGCACGCCTGTCGGCTCTTCGTTTTCATGCTCCCTTTGCCCCGGAACAGGTTACTTCCTGTTCCGGGGCAGAGGGAGCATGAAAACAAAGAGCCGGCAGGCGCGTGGCACCCCCCCCCCCCCAGCAGCGTGCACCCGGGGGGGGGGTTCTTTCGCCGGGGGATCAGGGGTTCTTTCACCGGGGGGGGCGTCACGCTGTTCCAGGGGGCGCTGCACCCGGGGGGGCGGGCGCATCGGCGATCCGCCCCGGGTGTCAGCCCCCCTAGGAACGCCACTGGTCCTCTGCATTAGACACTAGGCTACTCCTCCACTAGCAACATTCCATGTAGAAGCCTGCCCTTGGAGATCAGCAATGCGGCCGCAAAGGCTTCTGTTTCTGTGAGTCTGACGCCAGACTCACAGAAACAGAAGCCTGCGCGGCCGCATTGCTGATCTGCAAGGGCAGGCTTCTACATGGAATGTTGCTAGTGGAATAGCAACATTCCATGTAGAATCAACAAATAGTTTCAACATTCCAAGTAGAATCTCAAATAGGGAAAGGGAACTGGGACTTGACATACTGCTTTTCTGAGGTATTTGCAACTACATTCAAAGCAGTTTACATATATTCAGGTACTTATTTTGTACCAGGGGCAATGGAGGGTTAAGTGACTTGCCCAGAGTCACAAGTAGCTGCAGTGGGAATCGAACTCAGTTCCCCAGGATCAAAGTCCATTGCACTAACCACTAGGCTACTCCTCCACTCCTTGGGATTCCGGAATCTTGCTATTCATTGGGGTTCTAAATGGATTGTTGCTACTCTTTGAGATTGTGCATGGAATCTTGTTAATGAGACTTGATATACTGCCTTTCTGTGGTTTTAGCAACTACATTCAAGGTGGTTTACATAGTATATACAGGTACTTAGGGTTAAGTGACGTCCAGAGTCACAAGGAGCTGCAGTGGGAATGGATCCAGTTCCCTTGGTTCTCAGGCCATTGCACTCTAAGCCCTCACATAAAATGTTATTAAAACAAATGTGAGTAATGAACCAAAAACAAAAAAAAACCAAACAAACCAAAAAATGGACTAGAAAGGTTTGGGCCGTACACATCCCTAACATACTCACTTCAAAAGTTAAATCTTCGGATTGTAATTAATGATTCCGAGGTCTTTTCTGTATGCTTCAGAAATCTCTCTTTCTCTTTCACCTATAACAGTATTGTATTGTGCGTGTTATGTGATAAATGAAATTTAAAGTACATTACAAGAAAGGAAGCATTATTTATGGAGTGAGGCATGAGTCAGGTGATGCTAAGATGCTATTCTTGGTTTGTAATCCTCCCGGGTCATACGCTGTTCTAAAAAGAAACTGCAGGCAACCAAAAGCCCAAAGGTTGTGTAGCTAAAAGAAGCCATGTCATCCCTCTTTATACTTTTATTTCTGTTCTCCATCTTTCTCTCCACTACTGGAGCGATCTCTAACTTTGTGCTCCTCTGGGACCATTAGGCTGAAAATTCTAGGACTGTTTGCAAATTGTGATACCTTTGAATGAACTAACTTTCAGTTTCATTCCGTGAAAAAGAGGTCTCATTTTTGGACACGAAGGTGTCAAAGGACAAAATAGCCTTATCTCCACAGTCTGTCGAAAGGCCACGGACGTAAACAATTATTTGCAATATTCTATTTGCCATCCACGTCAGTTGAAGAGAGTGGTCCCCACAGGTCATTTCCTACGACTCGGGAGAATTTGTAGCTCTTTGAAAGGGGGGATGTTACTTCCTGTTCTGGGACAGAGGGAGCAGGGAACTGGTGGAGCCGACAGCCGCACAGCTGCTCCCAGCACCCCAGGAGGTAAGAGCAATGCATGGGGGGGGGGGGTTGGAGGTGATGCACCGGGGGGGGGGGGGGTGACACTGTATCAGAGGGAGGTGACAGCACCCGGGGAAGATGGCGCTGCATCCGTGGGGGTGCGCAGCGGCAATCCGCCCCGGGTGACAGCCGACCAAGGAACACCACTGCTTCCACATCAAATCGCACATTGCACATTGATCCAAATGTTAATGCAATATCTGCAATGAAAAATAACTGTGGGAACCCCCTCTTCTTCAGGTAGCATTAGTTTTGGGCTTGCCATGCGTTAAAATTCAGGGGCCCTTTTACTCAGTGACAGTAAGCCCAACGCGGGCTTACGGAACACGTTTCCGGGCCTACCGCCAGCCCAGTGTAGGTGCCAACATGCAACATCCAGTGCTAGTGGAAATATTCGAAAAATATTTCTGCAGGGGGTTACCCAGCGCTGTCCTCAATGGGTAGCGGTAAGTTCTCCCCCCACATGGCCATGAGGTAAGTTTTCTTTTTTCGGCCTTTTTAGCCGCTGTGGGAAAAAGGGCCTTAGCGAACGGCAAAAAGAACCCCTCGCCGCTAGCTCAGGGCCCTTTTACCGCAGCTTAGTAAAAGGGCCCCTTAGCCCACAGGAACACGATTTAGTAAAAGGATCCTAAGTAACATATATTATTTTCCATACAAATTTTTTAAAAAAAGCGTACAAATATGTGTGCAAATATCTCCTGGTAGTTTGTACCCCATGGCATGTTTCAAAGCAAAAGCACACACATTCTTTCTCTTTGAAAGTGCAATGGAAAAAAAAAAAAACATTCCCATGGTTTTGCTTCAATTTAGGCTGAAAATGACCCTTTAGATCTTAATTCAGCAGTCAGATAAAGATTCATTTCAGTTTCCTAATGTTATGTTTTATAAAAAAACTAGTAAAAAAGCCCCGTTTCTGATGCAAATGAAACGGGGGCTAGCAATGTTTTGTTCTGTGTGCATGTGGGAGTGTGTGTGTCCCTGCCCTCTGGCCTCTCTCCCCTCCCCCCTCTGAGTCCTTCACTGTTACAGAGCCAGCGATTTGATTTCGTGCTCTGCTGTTTTCCTTCACTGACTGTGTTACAGAGAGGGCGGGGCAGACACTCATAGGGAAACCGGATATCTCGCCCCCCTTCTCACTTCCGGATGGAGGCTTCATAGAACGTTGGTGTTGCTTTTTATATAGAGAGATGACTTAGATGGATATTTATTTATTTATTTATTTGCAGCATTTGTATCCCACATTTTCCCCACACACAAGCAGGCTCAAAGTGGCTTACAAGTCAATAAGAAATAGGGTCAGGTAAGGGAGGGGTACATGTGTAAAATAAGGTACAAAATAATAAGGAATAAAATGGTCCTTTGAGGCAATATAATGTAGAGTCTATTGAGTAGCATCAGTAGGGTAGGCCTTACAAACAGATAGGTCTTTAAAGAGCGCCTAAAGTCTTGATGCTCATGCAGCATTTTCACACAGTTCGGTAATGCATTCCACATCTGCGTTCCTAAGTAGGAGAAATTAGACGCGTTGGTGGTTTTGCATTTAAGACCAATGCAACTGGGATAATGAAGATTCATATAATTATGAGATGATCTGTTTCTGTTCCTCGCCGGAAGATCAAGTAAATCAATCATATAATCCGGGGCTTCACCATAGATGATTAAGATTAGATTATTGATTTTAATGTAATTCCATCCAGTTGCTCTGCGATTCGCTTTGAATCGCAAGCTAAAAGTGGAATGAATAGAACTCGCAGAGTAGAAGTTCTTTCTGCTGCTTTGTGGAAGGAGGGAGGGAGGGAATTGGTTTCTTTTATTTTTGCAGGGTATCTCAGGGAATGTTTTAAAGCATCTGATATGAAGGATTGCAGAACTTGCCTCCTGGCATGTGGATCTTCAGCCATAGAACGATCTGTATGATTGCTGATTTAACGAGTGGAGTGCTACATTTCCTGTGCAGGAAGTTTAAAGAGAAGGATTTCAACTGTTATAGTTTCGCTGTCCAAACAGCTGCATCGTATAACTAAGAGCAAATCTCTATATGGCAAAATTTTAATGACCCTCAGATCTTTGTGGGAAAGGAAGTGGATCAAATTTCAAGCATTTATTTAGAGTTGCTTAATGTGCATAAACATGTCACTCCCTTCACCTAGCTGGGTTGCAACTCTTTTACTAAGCAGAATAAATGACTCAGATGGCTATTTAGACCAGTACCACATGAAGGAAAGGATTCTATAAATCGCCCCTAGTTTCCTGCACCGAAATCCAGGCATATTCTAAAACACGCGTAACTTAATTGGCTTAACAAGCTAATCAGCGTTGATAACAGGTCTTAACAAGCATAGTAACATAGAGGGGCATAATCGAACGTCGCCGGCCAAATAGATCGCCGGCGATCTATGTTGGCGGCGGCGCTACAGCTGGTCGGAACTGTATTATCGAAAAAGATGGCCGGCCATCTCTTTTTTCAATAATACGGTTTAGCCCGGCCAAATGCCGTGGAGTTCGCCGGGTTTGAGATGACCGGGTTTGTTTTTTAGCGATAATGGAAAGTTATGTCGGCCATCTCAAACCCCGGCCAAATTCAAGGCATTTGGCCGTGGAAGGAGCCAGCATTTTTAGTGCACTGGCCCCCCTGACATGCCAGGACACCAACCAGCCACCCCAGGGGTCATTGCGCTGGACTTCAGAAAAGCTCCCATGTGCATAGCTCCCTTACTTTGGGAGCTGAGCCCCCCAACCCCCCCCCCCCCCCAAACCCACTACCCACAAATGTACTGCACCTACTAAAATTGCTCCAGGGACCTGCATACAGCCTATAGGACTTATTGCTGCTGTATAACTTTGGCACATCAGTTCACACCTGAAGACTAATCTCTCTGAAAAAAGTCCTTTCTTGAAATAACCACTTTTACTCACAGTTAACTGCAGATCAGAGGTTGTGCCCCACTGGCAAAGAGTCCCCTGGTACTAAGATTAGCAGTAGGTCAGAGCTGGCACAATGATGTACAATGCCCTCTTTCAGCACCATTCAAGGTAAGAACTAGATTCTCTAATGTGGGTAACACAGGAAAGGGAACTAAAACTGGCTTACAAAAATGGCCACTACCGCATGGACTACAACAGGAAACAAAACAGGGCACACTCTGACCCAGTTAGCAGGGGGGAAAAGCACCATGGGAGTACAGCCCAGTACCCTACACCCACCACAATGCATTGCTAATGTGACTCTGCAGGGCACCTAACAGAAAAGGTGTCACACTCACCCGAGAGCCACATCGCAACCAGGGAAAGGCTGTCGGAGGATACAACACATTCTGCTGTCATGGAGGTGGGTACGGCATTTGAGGCTGGCATACAGGCTGGCAAAAAAGGTTTTTAGTTTTATTTTTTAGTTTGGAAGGGGATTGGTGACCACTGGGGGAGTATGGGGAGGTCATCCCCCAATCCCTCCAGTGGTCATCTGGTCAGTTGGGGCACCTTTTTGAGGCTTGGTCGTGAAAATAAAAGGACCAAGTAAAGCCGGCGAAATACTGCTTAACGCCGCTTTTTTTTTTCCATTATCGGCGAAAGCCGGCCATCTGGTAGCCACGCCCATGTCCCGCCTTCGCTAATCTACCGACACGCCCCCTTGAACTTTCGACGGTGAAGCGACGGGAAAGCGGTGATGTAGTCAAAAATGCCGCTTTCAATTATATCGATTTCGCCGCTTTTAAAAAATCGCCAGCCATCTCCCGATTTGTGTCGGAAGATGGCCGGCGATCACTTTCGATTATAAGCTGGATAGTAACATAGTAGATGACGGCAGAAAAAGACCTGCATGGTCCATCCAGTCTGCCCAACAAGATAAACTCATATGTGCTACTTTTTTGTGTATACCTTACCTTGATTTGTATCTGCAATAATGAGCATTAATTCACTAATTGGTCACAATTAGAATTTACACACGCAACTCACTAAGTTCTGTAATGCACTGTGCCTAAATTCTAATATGCGCAGGCAAAAAGGAGCATGGTTATGGGTGGGGAAATATGGCCCTTTGCGCCTAAATGTATGTGCTGGGATTTACACCATGTTTTTGTTGGTGTAAATGGGGGCATGTATTTATTTAGATTTTCCTCACACCTTTTTCAGTAGTAGCTCAAGGTGAGTTACATTCAGGTACTCTGGATATTTCTCTGTCCCAGAAGGGCTCACAATCTAAGTTTGTACCTGAGGCAATGGAGGGTTAAGTGACTTGCCCAAGATCACAAGGAGCAGCAGTGGGATTTGAACTGGCCACCTCTGGATTGCACGACCGGTGCTCTAACCACTAGGCCAGTCCTCCACTAGCAAAATTCCATGTAGAAGCCTGCCCTTGCAGATCAGCAACGCGGCCGCGCAGTCTTCTGTTTCTGTGAGTCTGACGTCCTGACGTCAGACTCACAGAAACAGAAGCCTGCGCAGCTGCGTTGCTGATCTACAAGGATAGGCTTCTACATGGAATGTTGCTAGTGGAATAGCAACATTGACATTCCATGTAGAATCTCAAATAGTACCAACATTCCTTGTAGAATCTCAAATATTAGCAACATTCCAGAATCTCAAAAAGTAGCAACATTCCATGTAGAATCTTCAATAGTAGCAACATTCCATATATTTATATTTTGCTCACACCTTTTTCAGTAGTAGCTCAAGGTGAGTTACATTCAGGTACTCTGGATATTTCTCTGTCCCAGGAGGGCTCACAATCTAAGTTTGTACCTGAGGCAATGGAGGGTTAAGTGACTTGCCCAAGATCACAAGGAGCAGCAGTGGGATTTGAACTGGCCAGCTCTGGATTGCAAGACTGGTGCTCTAACCACTAGGCCACTCCTCTACTCCATGTAGCTTTAGGTGCTGAGATATCAATTAAGCGTATTGTATATCCTGTGCCTAAATCTAGGTGCTGCTTAATGAATATGCTTAGGATGGAAAGCAGTTGGTGCTGGCCAAAATCGGCTTTCGATTATACCGATTTGGCCAGGTTCAGGAGATCACCGGCCATCTCCTGATTTGTGTCGGAAGATGGCCGGCAATCTCCTTCGAAAGTAAACAGGTTTGTGATCTAGTATCTTTCTGTAATCTGCTTTGAACTATGCACATGGAATTAGTGGACTATAAGAAAAATAACTGTAACTGTTCCTGATTTGCATGTGCAATTTAATTGAATAACGAGCCAATTAGTGCCACATTAACAAGCAATTATTGGCACCACTTAAATTTAATTGGGACCAACACATGTAAAGTTAGGCACAGGATCCACAGCTAAAATTTATGTGTGTTCCAAAAACGAGGCCCAGAAATGGGAGGGTCATGGGCATTTCGGGGTGGAATGGGGGATGTGTCTTTGAGCAATTACAGAATAATGGTGCTCTGCGCATAAATGTAGGTGCAGCTATTTTCACCACATTTTCGTTGGTGCAAATGGCCATGCCTATATTTACGCACGACTCACCGCTTAAGCGTATATTCTATAAACTGCTCTGAACTTTAGGTACGGCTTATAGAATACTACTTAAACCTTTTTTTAGCGCCAATTTTTTAGGCGCCATTTACAGAATTTACCCCACCCAGCTCATTTTCGAAAGTGATCGCCGGCCATCTTCCAACACAAATTGGGATATGGCCGGCGAGCTCCTGAACCTGGCGAAATCGGTATAATCGAAAACCGATTTTGGCCGGATTCAAAAGCTTTCCGTCACGGAGCCGGCGAAACATCAAGGGGGTGTGCCAGTAGGATAGTGAAGGCGGGACGGAGGTGGGACAGGAGCGTGCTCATGAGATGGCCGACTTTGCTTGATAATGAAAAAAAAAAAGCCAGGCTTGATGAGCATTTCGCCTGCTTTCCTTGGTCCCCTTTTTTTTCACGACCAAGCTTCAAAAAGGGGCCCCAACTGACCAAATGACCACCAGAGGGAATCAGGGATGACCTCCCCTTACTCCCCCAGTGGTCACCAATCCAATCCCACCCTAAAAAAAACTTTTTTGCCAGCCTCTATGCCAGCTTCAAATGTCATACCCAGCTCTCTGACAGCAGTATGCAAGTCCCTGGAGCAGTTTTTAGTGGGTGCAGTGCACTTCAGACAGGTGGAACCAGGCCCATCCCCCCCTACCTGTTCTACTTGTGGTGGTAAATGGGAGCCCTCCAAAACCCGCCCAAAACCCACTGTACCCACATGTAGGTGCCCCCGGAGATGGCTGGCCAGCTATTTGGCCGGCGCCTTTCGATTATGCCCCTCCATAGCACTTAAGCACTACTTTACAGGACAGCACCTAGTGCACTTATGCACAAACTGGCAATAAGCCAGAGAGTAGGAGGGGTTGATACCAATCGTATTTGATAGTGGGAGGCGGGGCTGGAGGTTGGGAGGCGGGGATAGTGCGGGGCAGACTTATACGGTCTGTGCCAGAGCCAGTGGTGGGAGGCGGGACTGGAGGTTGGGAGGCAGGGATAGCGCTGGGCAGACTTATACGGTCTGTGCCAGAGCCGGTGGTGGGAGGCGGGGATAGTGCTGGGCAGACTTATACGGTCTATGCCAGAGCCGGTGGTTGGGAGGCGGGGCTAGTGCTGGGCAGACTTATACGGTCTGTGCCCTGAAGAGCACAGGTACAAATCAAAGTAGGGTATACACAAAAGTAGCACAAATGAGTTGTCTTGTTGGGCAGACTGGATGGACCGTGCAGGTCTTTTTCTGCCGTCATCTACTATGTTACTATGTTACTATGTAAATGATGAAAGCTTAATCTCAGCACAGGCTGGTTGTAGTCCTCTGCTATCTGCGTATAGAACAAGATTCTATATATCACACCTAAAAAATATGCATGAAAAAAAATACTTGTATTACATTTTCTATTTTCAGAAAACGATAAACTACTGTTTGACTTCTTGGTCTCAGTTGCATTGAAACTGATCATATCGCATTGGAAAGACAATTCTCAAGTTATCGTGGTTGTTTGGTGGAACTGGATTCTACTATACAAAATATATGAGCAGTCCACATTAAATTCTACTCATGGCCATAAAACCAGTCTTCGAAAATGGAGAACTTTAGACCTTTTTCTTTCATCTACCGATTAACTTTTCGATTTGAACTCAGCTTTGCGTATTTTATTCTGTTGTACTATAGTACATGTTGTTGTTGTTTTGTTTGATGTATCTTTAAAATCTAATTAAAATATTTTTTTTTTAAATACGACTAGGCATATTCTATAAAGTACACCTAGATTTAGGGGTACTTTCTAGAAAACATCTAAATTTTGGCACTGTTTATAGAATACGTTGAGCGGCCATCCACCTTGTTAAACTACACAAAGAACTTGCCTTGATTTTAGCTAACCATCAAATTATCCCAACTGACTCTGCACCATGCATCTTGTTCCTATCATATATCTGCTCTTGGTCCCTCAGCTATATGGTAAGCCGTATTGTGGAAAATCTCTAGCATCATATCTTTTTTTTGTTGTTGTTGTTGTTACATTTGTACCCCACGCTTTCCCACTCATGGCAGGCTCAATGCGGCTTACATGGGGCAATGGAGGGTTAAGTGACTTGCCCAGAGTCACAAGGAGCTGCCTGTGCCAGGAATTGAACTCAGTTCCAAAGTCCACCACCCTAACCACTAGGCCACTCCTCCTCCACTGTTGCTACTATTGGAGATTCTACATGGAATGTTGCTATTCCACTAGCAACATTCCATGTAGAAGTCGGCCCTTGCAGATCACCAATGTGGCCTTGCAGGCTTCTGCTTCTGTGAGTCTGACGTCCTGCACATACGTGCAGGACGTCAGACTCACAGAAACAGAAGCCTGCACAGCCTTCTACATGGAATGTTGCTAGTGGAATAGCAACATTCCATGTAGAATCTCCAATAGTAGCAACATTCCACGTAGAATCTCCAATAGTATCTATTTTATTTTTGTTACATTTGTACCCCGCAGTTTCCCATTCATGGCAGGCTCAATGCGGCTTACATGGGGCAATGGAGGGTTAAGTGACTTGCCCAGAGTCACAAGGAGCTGCCTGTGCCTGAAGTGGGAATTGAACTCAGTTCCTCAGTTCCCCAGGACCAAAGTCCACCACCCTAACCACTAGGCCACTCCTCCACTCCATCTATGTTAGTTGAATGTTGTAATGATACTTATTAGGTGGATCATTAGTATTATGCTGCTATTTGAATTCCAGTGCTGTTAAATGTGTATACTTTTGATACTGTTTCACGGTACTTGTATTATTAGGTTTCAATTTACCGTTCTCAAGTCTACCTTATTTATTGTATTTATGTTTATTCTTGGTTATTTTACTATTGTTATGCTGTTAACAAAATTGTAAGTTTTATGTTAAACTGTACCTGCTGTACACCTGGATATAAGAAAAGGCTGCTGCATTTTAAAGCAACACTAACCTTGGGTGAATCTCTTCATAAAGGCGGTTAATAAATCCCAAGAAATAAATACATTTAGTCGCGGGCACTTACACCAAGTAAAACTTGGTGTAAATGCCTGAGACTGCATTAGGTGCAGACCGGGTGTATTCCATAACTGTGCGCATAGATTTTAGTAACACCCACAACCCACCTATTCCATGCCCGTGGTCACGCCCCCTTTTCAGCTATGCCGTTTTTACGCATAAATTTAGTCAGCCATCTAGATCCCTTTGAAACGTTTTCTCTCCTTTCGATTAAATTGCACACAGTAATTCTGAATCAACAACATTAAAGAATGGAGGTCAGGTTTCACCATCGATATGGAATTTAGAACCGGTGGAACTACTTTTTCATTGCAGGAGTCGTTTTTTTGTGTGTGTTTGAATTTTGTATGATCCCAAACTAGAGCAGTAAGATTCACCTCTGAGTCCTGGATCCAAATGTTTTGTGGAAGATCTTGGGCTTACCTTCATAGATGCCAGCTCAGTGGGTGCTTGAACACCCCTAATATTGAATGAACTCCTTCACTGTGTCCAGAAGGGAGGTGTCATTTTGTGTTGATTTCATCACCCTGTATTTGAAAAGTTGGCTCCTATGCTTGCATTAATTCATTCTTAGCTGTTTTTAAAAACATACCCCATCGCCCACCCCATCAAGAAAACATGGAAAAGTGGCAGTGTTTCTAAGCAAACAATCTACTTTTTGAGCAGAAATCCCTATCAGTCCTAATGCTTGGCATACTGTAATCTAATCACACCACACGTTGAGCAGCATTGCAGAAGGATTCAGCTTGTCAATGCTGCCTAAAAGACATCTGCAAAACGTCACTGTCAACAACAGGAAAACTAACTTCCATTCTGTTGAGGAGCCCAGCACTGGGAAATCTGCTCAAAATCCCAGGCAAACTTCCTTTCTGATAATTGTTCACAAAACAGCTCAATGTGAAGAACCCTCAACGCTTTACATCCATTACTTTTGAAATCCATCATGTGAAAAGGTGAACTCCTTTGAGGCTCACTTGGTACAGTATCCGCCAGATTCTATATAGCATGCTAATCCGGTCGTATTCTAGATTTGTGCGTGCAGCTTAATTAGCTAACAAGCCAATCAGCACTGATAGTTGCCAATTAACAACCAATTGACCCTAATTGACATTAATTAGAATTTACACGCACAACTGTCTAAGCGTATTCTGTAATGTAATGAGCATAAATTCTAATGCGCATAGCTGAAAGGGGGACATGGCCATGGGCATGGAATGGGCAGGTCACGGATGTTTTTTTTTCTATGATTCAGTTAGCGGTGTCTAGCAACCACATTTTCAACAGCGCACTAAGGGTCTTTTTCAAGACCAATACATGATTCATCAGAGACTCTATTCCAGTATAAGTCTTGTCAACTTACTCTCTGACACAAAGTACCAAGACTCCTGAAGAAGGCACTTTACGTGCTGAAACAGGGTACCCTGTAGAGTCGTTCCTCAATAAACTTCATATTTGAAACATTGGACGTCTTCGGTCTGTTTTTTGAAGAGCCTGGTTTCGTTCCCACTCCTTCCTTTCTCCAGGTCATGGATGTTGACATAAAATCTATGTGCATTGTTATAAACTATACCCAGTCCATGTCTAATTTAGTCATCGACAATTACACCAAATTTTACTTGGCATAACTGTCTACAACTAAATTTAGTCACGTGGACGGGTGCTTGGTGTATTCTATAAACCGCACTGAAATGTAGGCGTATTCAATACACCTTCGCATATTTCTTTTCAGCACCACTTTTTTAGGCATGATATGTTGAATCTAGTCCAAAATGTCTGATGTATTAATATGTGCTATTTAATTATCCATGTTTTATTGTTTCTTTTTAATTGTGCGATTATTTTTTCTACATGTTAATTCCAGGCCAACCAGCTGACAAATAAGTACATAAGTATTGCCATACTGGGACAGACTGAAAGTTCATCAAGCCCAGCATTCTGTTTCCAACAGTGGCCAATCCAGTTACAAGTACCTGGCATGATCCCAAAACAGTACAGTACATTTTATGCGCTTATCATACAAATA
This sequence comes from Microcaecilia unicolor, assembly GCF_901765095.1. Taxonomy (NCBI): domain Eukaryota; kingdom Metazoa; phylum Chordata; class Amphibia; order Gymnophiona; family Siphonopidae; genus Microcaecilia; species Microcaecilia unicolor. The sequence goes on along the minus strand of NC_044036.1, from coordinate 324,862,868 downwards.
AGCAGTGGATTTTCCCCAAGTCCATTTTCTGGGATAAGTAGCATAAAATGTATTGAACTTTTTCGGGATCTTGCCAGGTATTTGTGACCTGGATTGGCCACTGTTGTAAACAGGATGCTGGGCTTGATGGACCTTTGGTCTGTCCCAGTGTGGCAATACTTTTGTATTTATGTAAGATATCCAAACCTTTTTAAAACCCTGCTAAGCTAACTACTTTTACTACATTCTCTGGCAAACAAATTCCAGAGTTTAATTATGCGTTGAGTGAAGAAATATTTTCTCTGATTTCGTTTTAAATTTATTACTTTGTAGCTTCATTTGTGGGCCCCCCCCCCCCCAGTCCTAGTATTTTTGGAAAGAGTAGACAAGTGAGTCACTCATTATTTTATAGACCTCTATCATATCTCCCCTCAGCCATCTTTTCTCCAAGCTGAAGAGCCCTAGTCACTTTACCTTTTCCTCATAGGGAAGTCATCCCATCCCCTTTATCATTTTCATCGCCCTTCTCTGTACCTTTTCTAATTCCACTATAACTTTTTTGAGATGCGGTGACCAGAATTGCACACAATATTCGAGGTGTGGTCGCACCATGGAGAGAAACAAAGGCATTATAATGTCCTCATTTTTGTTTTCCATTCCTTTCCTAATAATGCCTAACATTCTATTTGCTTTCTTACCTGCCGCCGCACACTGAGCAGAGGGTTTCAATGTATCATCAACAATGATGCCTAGATCCCTGTCCTGGTTGGTGACTCCTAATCTGTAACCTTTCATTACCTAGCTATAGTTCGGGTTCCTCATTCCCACATGTATCACTTTGCACTTGCTCACATTAAACGTAATTGAAATGGCCAGTAGGTGCTAGCTTGCTATCCGATGACTCTTCCAACAGAAAACCAAGGAGCCGTAGGATGCAAATCTATTAAAAGTTTATTAGATAGGGAACACTATGAAAAATCGACGCAGTGCCATGTTTCGGTGTGGCCGCCTACATCAGGAGTCTAGAAAGTATAATCTTGAATTGATTTGCACTTTTCTGACCACTGACACTTATGACCCATGAACTACATAGCTAAAGGCTCAAAACTTGACATGCCTGAGAGCTGCATTTTTTCTATACTCTCTGCTAAGAGCTGTGAATTCGAGGTCATGCTGATTCAGCAAGGAGCACTCTTCCCCTCCCTGACAGGGTTGACTGACTCAGACAAGGACAAGACTATGTAAACAGTTTGAAAGCGAAGATGTGTGGAGGGTATTAGACAAAACAATGACAAAGTCCTGGGTCTTGGAAAGATTCCTGTAGCAAAATGGCGACTATAATCTCCTGTGAAAGAAACCTTGGACTTCTGTTTTTCATAAACATGTAGATATTGTGTTCTGTATTCCATAACATTCAGATAGTGTTTTTCCATTTTATGTAAACAATAAAGTAAGACAGAGATTAGCTGATGTAACACAGAAAATAGCTGAAATTGCAAGGTTGTATGATTTGGGAGGGAATTTCCATTGTGCAAAAGAGCATATAAGTGGCTGCTGTGTGGTATTTAGACAGAGGCTGAGATGATCAACTGAGTGACTCTTTAACAACAAAGCAATCAGTCAGTAAAAAATAACAATTTGTTTTGAGAGGTAGAGAGACCACTGTGGTAAAGAGTCACTCAGTTGAGTCTTTACCACAGTAAGTAATAAATTAATTTGGTAAGTAATAAAGACTTTCCCCTTCGAAGGAACATAGTCTCTGTCTTCTCTGTCGTCTCTGTTTCCTCTGTCCACTGTATCTTGGGGTGGGTGTAAGGAGGCAGAAACCCTATTTGCCCCACAGGTCCAAATGGTATATTTCCTATGGTAAGTAGAAATATATCAGAGAAGGATCTCCCATATATTATAGCCCTTCCCTGAGACAAGGTAGTTATCAGAGGGGACCTTGGACTCCACTATAAACAACCTCTAGTATATCTGAGCAACCAAATGCAGAGCTCAAATGGTTCTTATTGAAAGGAACAGAAGAGGTCCCTATGAAAGGGTTGCTTTTTTTTTTTTTTTTTTTTTTGTTACATTTGTACCCCGCACTTTCCCACTCATGGCAGGCTCAATGCGGCTTACATGGGGCAATGGAGGGTTAAGTGACTTGCCCAGAGTCACAAGGAGCTGTGCCTGAAGTGGGAATCGAACTCAGTTCCCCAGGACCAGAGTCCACCACCCTAACCACTAGGCCACTCCTCCACTGTTGCTACTATTTGAGATTCTATGTTGCTATTCCCTAGCAGCATTCCATGTAGAAGTCGACCTTTGCAGATCACCAATGTGGCCATGCAGGCTTCTGCTTCTGTGAGTCTGACCCAGAAACAGAAGCCTACACAGCCTTCTACATGGAATGTTGCTAGTGGAATAGCAACATTCCATGTAGAATCTCCAATAGTATCTATTTTATTTTTGTTACATTTGTACCCTGCGCTTTCCCACTCATGGCAGGCTCATCATGGCAGGCTCAATGCGGCTTACACAGGGCAATGGAGGGTTAAGTGACTTGCCCAGAGTCACAAGGAGCTGCCTGTGCCTGAAGTGGGAATCGAACTCAGTTCCTCAGTTCCCCAGGACCAAAGTCCACCACCCTAACCACTAGGCCACTCCTCCACTCCATTCACAAAAGCAGAACATGGTGTAGTATCTTCTCTGCCCTGTGACTCTACGTAGTGGTGTCTTTGTTCCTCTACCTTGGTGGTTCTCCTCAGTGGCGTGGACACCTAGTCTTTCAGAGGCAGAATAAGAACAAACTGCTTTCAGATATAAGTAGCTTTGGCTCCTCAGTTATTACTGTCTGTGGTCTTCTCAAAGATCCTAATCAATCTCTGTTACTAATGGATTATTGGTTTGATAACGATTTGATAATGGTGACTATTGGGCAGACTAGATGAACCATACAGGTCTTTATCTGCCATCATTTACTAAGTTACTAGCCAGCTTATTTTCGAAAGAGAAAAACGCCTATAGTGTGACCTAAATCGGGAGATAGACGTTTGTCTCGCAAAGGTGCCCAAATCGGTATAATCGAAAGCCGATTTTGGGCGTTTCCAACTGCACTCCATCGCGGAAATGAATAAAGTTGACGGGGGCGTGTCGGAGGCGAGGTGGAGGCTGAACTAGGGTGTGGTTATCAGCCAAGGAGAGATGGGCGTCTTTAGTTGATAATCAAAAAAAAAAGGTGTTTTTACCGCGATTTTGGGTCACTTTTTTTGGACCCTTTTTTTTCACGAACAAGTCCCAAAAAAGTGCTCCAACTGCCCAGATGACCACTGGAGGGAATCAGGGATGACCTCTCTGGACTCCCCCAGTGGTCACTAACCCCCTCCCACCAAAAAAAAACCCACTTTATAAACTTTTTTTCCAGCCTGTATGCCAGCCTCAAATGCCGTACTCACCTCCATGACAGCAGAATGTGTTCGATCCTGTCACAGCCTTTCCTTGGGTCAGATGTGGCTCTTGGGTGCACTACAGGGTCACATCAGAATTGCATTGTGGTGGGTGTAAGGTATTGGGCTCCGTGATTTCATTAGCTTGTGTTACAGTCTCACCATGTTGGTAGTTGGTAGGCTCTTCTCCCATGGTGCTTTTCCCCCTGCCTACTGGGTCAGAGTGTGCCCTGTTGTGTTTCCTGTTGTAGTCCATGCGGTTGTGGCCATTTTTGTAAGCCAGTTTTAGTTCCCTTTCCTGTGTTAGCCACGTTACAGAACTTAGTTCTTCCCTTGAATGTGGCTGAAAGAGGGCATTGTACAGCATTCTGCCAGCTCTGACCTACTGCTCATCTCAGTACCAGGGAGACTCGTTGCCAGTGGGGCACAACCTCTGATCTGCAGTTAACTGTGAGTAAAGGCGGTTATTCCAATAAAGGACGTTTTGGAGAGATTAGTCTTCAGGTGTCAACTGGTGTGCCAATGTTATATAACAGCAACCAGTCCTAGAGGCCTGCGTGTATGCAGGTCCCTGGAGTACTTTTAGTGGGTACCGCAGTGCACTTCAGCCAGGTGGCCCCAGGCCCATCCCCCCCCCACCTGTAACACTTGTGCTGGTAAATGGGAGGCCTCCAAAACCCACTTTACCCACATGTAGGTGCCCCCTTCACCCCTAAGAGCTATGGTAGTGTTGTACATTTGTGGGTAGTGGGTTTTGGGGGAGGGGGGTTGGGTGTTCATCACCCTTGGTAAGGGAGCTATGCATGTGGGAGCTTTTTCTGAAGTCCACCGCACTGACCTAGGGTGCCCAGTTGGTGTCCTGGCATATCAGGGGGGCCAGTGTACTACCAATCCTGGCCCCTCCCACGACCAAATGGCTCGGATTAGGACGTTTTTGAGCTGGGCGTTTTTAGTTTCCATTATCGCTAAAAAAAACAAACGCCCAGCTCAAAAACGTCCATTTTTTTGAAAATACGGTTCGGCCCACCCCTTCACGTACCCGTTCTCAGAGATAAACGCCCATGGAGATAGGCGTTTCCATTTGATTATGCCCCTCCACGTCCTTCACCGTTATTATTGTCTTGTACATCTCTCTGAAACATAGTTGGAATTGGATTTGAATTTCCAATGTAATCATTTTACCTTTCGAAATCTGAACTATGGTCACTCTGCAGCAGTCAATCTGGATCCTATTTACTAAGCCATGTTAACTCCACATATAGGGCAAAAGAAAGCCAGTGGTCAGCTGGTTTCTTTGGTTAACCCTTTAGTGTCCAATATTCCCTTAAGGAACGAATTGCATTCAAGATCTGCACGTTTGTACACAAAATCATTCACGCAGACGCCCCAATCTACATGCTAAACCTCGTGGACCTACCTCCCAGAAACGCCACAAGATCATCCCGCAAATTTCTCAACCTGCACTTCCCCAGTTTGTAAAGGACTAAAATGCAAGCTGATGCATGCCACCACCTTCTCTTGCATGAGCACACAGTTATGGAATGCACTACCTACAGACCTGAAAACAATCAACGAAATAACCATCTTTCGCAAAGCCCTGAAGACATACCTCTTCAACAAAGCCTACAACGAGAACCGATAACCTCACTAATCCACCTCACCAACCTACTCAGTTATGAAAACCCACCTTCTATAACTACCCTAATCACTCCCTTCTTCTTCTCTCTTCCCTACTTAATCTCGGCACAATACTAACTGTATCTGATACCCTAGAATGACAATGTTATTAAAACTATGTAAGCCACATTGAGCCTGCAAATAGGTGGGAAAATGTGGGATACAAATGCAATAAATAACAAGCCATATGGGAACAGATTGATGGGAACATTGGACACTAAAGGGTTTTAACCTGGGTAGGATCCAGGAGGTGCAAGGGAAGGGGAATCTTTAGGAGATGTAGTAGATGAGGTCTTTTACAGAATATTGGATGGGAGCAGGGTTTAGAGGAAGAAGTGGATCTTCACTGAGGTACTATTGATGTGCAAGAGAGGGGGGCCAAGGGGCATTTATTTTTTTTCATCAGACAAATGGCTCAGGGGAATGATTTCCTTTTTTTCCTTTTAACATTATGGCCCTGAGAACAGTGATCGACGCATCATACATGGAAAAGTAGCCTAGCGGTTAGAGCAATGGGCTCAGAACCAGGAGAACTGGGTTGAGTTCCCACTGTGACTCCTTGTGACCCTGGGTAAATCACTTAACCTTCCATTGCCCCAGGTACAAAAATTAGATTGTGATCCCACTAGAGTCAGAGAAAGTATGTAAACTGCTTTGGTTGTAGCACTGAAAGGTAGTGTATCAGATATATAACCCTTACATGCCTGTGTCTTCTGGTAATGATTTGATGCTAACATTCAGGGACTGTAAATCCATCCAGTGTTTATTCTTGTAGTATTTGAGATTACATAATTATTTCTACAGCATGACATCACAAGCACATGTGAATGCATTCCTTTGACTTAGAGCACAACCTTAAAAAAAAAAAAAAAAGATTTCCCCTGCAATTTTCTTCTTTCCATCCTGCTCTCCATTTCTCTGTTCTCTGTTCCACCTTATCTCTCTCCTCTTCTCACTCTTGTGCAGTTCAAAGTGGATAACAGGAAACCAGAACAATCCTCTGGGAGGACAGTTAAAAAAAATCAGCAATTAAAATTATGGTTAAAAATCTTTTTGTAGTAACAATTTCTGAAAAAGCAGGGTCTTAATATTCTTCCTAAATGACAGATAAAGAGTGAGATAACCAAAATGTCCCTGCAAACTCTTTCCAAAGACTAGCGGCTTGAAATGCCAGTTGGACAATTCAGCCTTCTGTCTCTTAAAGAGACAGTGAATTAGAAATGGGAATATAAATACTTTGGAGCCAGTCAATGTAATGTCATATATTTAAAAAACAGCCCAATTTCAAAAGAACTCTAGCTTCAATGGGCAACCAATGAAATTTAACGTAAAATAAACAAATTCTGTTGTACACATTGGTCTAGAACCCAGGCTGTCTGGTACTAGGAAAAGGATGTTTTTAGTGGTTGGTCCTAATTTATAGAATTCCTTGCTACTATATATGATGAGTGAGGAAGACTGTTATTTTCTAGGAACAAATGTATTGGTTTAGCATCTTCCAGTATGAGAGCTGTTTGATTGGGTTGCTGCTTTTGACATTTGGGATTAGAGGCTGTAGCAGGGTTCTTCTTTGGAGGGATGGTTTTGGAGAGGGGATTGGGACAGTTTGCCTATGGAATTCATTGCCAGAGAATGTGGCAAAAGCAGTTAGCTTAGCAGGGTTTAAACAAGTTGCTAAAAGAAAAATCCATAAACCACTATTGAGATGGACTTGGGAAAATCCACTGCTTATTTACAAGATAAGCAGCATAAAAACCATTTACTCTTTTGGGATCCTGCCAGGTTCTTGTGTCCTGAATTGGCCACTGTTGGAAACAGGATACTGGGCTTGATGGGCCTTCAGTCTGTCACACTGTGGCAATGCTTATATTTTTATATTAAGAACACTAGTAAAAAAAGGCCCGTTTCCGAAACCAATGAAACGGCCGCTAGCATGTGGCTTTTTTTGTGTATGTGTGTATGTGTCACAGAGTTATTTTGTGTGTGTGTGTGAGTGAGTGAGTGTTTCTCCCCCCCCCCCCCCCCCCCCCGGTCTATTTTTGCACATACCCACAGCAGGAATATTCTTCTCTCGTTCCAGCGGTGGTTCTGTGCTCTCCGTGCTGCACAGATAATGAGCCATTCTGCTGGGGAATGCTCCTCCCTTATTGTCACGTAGTTTCCTCTGATTGGTCCGTCTTACGTTGCCTAGTGTTGCCTGGGAACGGTGTTGTGATGGTCCTTTGTGTTTCAGAATGTTGAGGGTGTTTTTTCTGATTGGTCTGTCATGCGAGGGCGGGGCAGAGAGACATGGTCAGTGTTGTGGCTTCACCACCATGAATCCATGAACCCTTCAGGGAGTGACTGAGTGACTTCAGAACGTTGTCTTCAGAACATTGAGGGTGAGTTTTATTATAGTAGATAAGAATACCCATACTGGGTCAGATCAATGGTCCATCTAGCCCAGTATCCTGCTTCCAAAAGTGGCCAATCCAGGTCACAAGTACCTAGCAGAACCCCAACTAGTAGCAACATTCCATGTAGAACCCCACTGGGGGAGTAAGAGGAGGTCATCCCTGATTCCCTCCAGTGGTCATCTGGTAATTTAGGGCACCTTTTTGTGCCTTATTCATTATAAAAACATGTCTAGCTCAAAACGTCTTAGTTTTAGTCCTGGACGGTTTTGTTTTGTTCCATTATGGCTGAAAAACGCCCAAGTATTAGGAATGCCCAGATACCGCCCCTGACACACCCCCTTGTGATTTGAATGCACTTCTGACAGACTTCATAGAAAAGTCTAAAAATTGGTTTTGAAAATACCAATTTGGACATTTTTGTGAGAAAAACATCAAAATGCAAATTTATGCCACTTTTTGGACGTTTTTCTCTTTTGCAAATGAGCTCCATGACAAGTCATTTCAAACTAAAGCACATCCCTGGTAAACATGCCTCTTGGTCTCTGAATCAAATTAATTTCCATACCTGCAAAAAACTGTTCTGTTTGGGACCACAGGAACCAGCTCCGTCAGTTATGACTTCAAGCCAAAATAAGGACCCTGTAATCTAAACACCAGAGTCAACCATTAAGCAGGGCCTCAGCAGTGTTCCAGAAAATAAATCAAAATGTTTAGCATTACAACATATGAACAAGTGGTTTTGTTTATTCAAAGCTCCATTTTCAAGCAAGTATTGGCAGAAGTTGCCTTCAAATGAAAACCAGAATGTGCAAAGGAGCTGTCTGTGGGGTCTGAAGTGCAGACCTCCACTGTAAACGCACTCGGTCTGTTGTGCTCTACGGAGGGAGCTTGGTGTTGGTCTCATCAGTAAGATCTCTGGCCTGTGAACTTTTACTGTGTAATTAAAATGTAAAAAAGAAAGGCAGAAATTGGTTACATGTGCTAAGTTCCATGGAGATCGGTACCATCTTTTCAAAATCCATTCACGGTCCTAGTCAAAGCTGTTCTCCTTCAGTTAAAGCAAATTGAGGGGTCCTTTTACTAAGGTTAGGGTTCAACCTAATAAAGGAGTTTGAGAAATAGTAGTTAGTTACTAAATTATGGTGAGGACTCCAACACGGAAATCCTAAAGATCCAAATAATCAAAACAGAACCTTAGAACTCCTCATAAGGAAAATACAAAAATGTATAAGCAATATCCCTATGCTTTAAGGAGTCAATTATTATCACTGGTTCCCATAAGGAGGAATAAGAGAAAAAAAAACGCAGACGTAAAAAACTCATTAAGAATGAGAAAAAAAACGAATGAGGTGAAAAACTCTTTACCTCCTTATCAATAACCCATAAGAAGACACCAAACTCAAACTAACTGACCCCAGCCCATATGTGTAGTAAACTACCATGGAAAAATCTCTATTCAAAAAGAGCAGTCCAAAAATAAATGATGGGACTTGTAAAAGACTGAAAAAAGTCCTAAACTGTTGAAAAAAATCCAAACAGTCCCCCTACCACTTGCTGTTACATACAGAGGACAAAAAATCCATCACAACTTATAGGTAGTTAATACAGCTCCACATCAAGTCAAATCCTGGAACTTTTGATGAAAATCTACTTATCTGTCCCATTAGAATTTGCTGCTCCACGCTAGAAGCTTAATCGGCAATTGATGTCAACCCTTCAACAAGAGCGCCTTGTTTCGCCAACCTTGTGGCTGCATCAGGAAGGGCGCTTCGATAGCACATTTGATTACCCAAACATAACGACTTCTAAAGCTTAGAACTCCGTCGTAAACAAAACAAAGATGGATACTAAGGTTAGGGTTACCATATGTCCGGATTTACCCGGACATGTTCTCTTTCTTGCCTCTCCCAATTCTGTATTTTACCCAATCCTTGGTCAACATGTGGCAGTCACTACTGCAGTGGCACGACAGGAGTGGCAGGGGATCACTCCTACCCCCATTCCAGTAACTGATGGGGTAAGGAACAGTAGTAGTGCTGGAGGGAAGTGGAGTGGTGGGTGGCTTGATTTAGCTTTTTATACAAGAAAAATAAGGAGCTGTGTGAACTTTGCATGATGTCTGTTTCCCTTCTTTGGCACATGGTTATACTACTACTACTTAACATTTCTAGAGCGCTACTAGGGTTACGCAGCGCTGTACAGTTTAACAAAAAAGGACAGTCCCTGCTCAAAGGAGCTTACAATCTAAAGGACGAAATGTCAAGTTGGGGCAGTCGAGATTTCCTGAATAGAGGTAAAGTGGTTAGGTGACGAAGGCGACATTGAAGAGGTGGGCTTTGAGCAAGGATTTGAAGATGGGCAGGGAGGGGGCTTGGCGTTTGGGCTCAGGGAGTTTATTCCAAGCATGGGGTGAGGCGAGGCAGAAAGGGCGGAACCTGGAGTTGGCTGTGGTGGAGAAGGGTACTGAAAGGAGGGATTTGTCTTGAGAGCAGAGGTTACGGGTAGGAACTTAAGGGGAGATGACTACAAAGCAATGGCAGACCAGTTTTCAAAAGCACAAACCGCCGGCGCTACGATAAGGTAGATTACATACAGTGAGCTCCTTTGGTGCGCTCATTTTTGTATTTTGGAAGAATGCTTTAATCAAGTGAGACAGTTGGTATTGACTCCTGAGGCAGTCTTTGCGGCCGAAACACAGCTTGTGTTGAGTCACTGATACCTACAATGATTATTGATACTTAAAATAAATTATTGCACCACACCATTTGCTTTGGGACTCTTTGTGTCACCTTTGCTGTTTGAGTGCTTTTGTTTTGTTTCTGCAAAAGCTAGTTCGTCTCCTTTTTTCGCTAGACTAGTTTTCAAAACACTGATGTCAACCAAGGGCAGGGCAAGTTCAAGATGCGCTCTGACGTCCCTGAGAGTTCAGCTGAGGGATCCCCTGAACTGGCTTTGTTTTCCGATAGGAAAGAAACTCTTAAGTGCTGATGCATCAAGGGAACATGAAATGCGTGAATCTGCGGCATAAATTTGAATGACATTAGATGAACAATTTTATCTGCTGGAAGCAGAGGGAGAGACAGACAGACATGAAAATCTTATAGGACTGATCAGATTCCTTGTAGGATCATTCTGTCAGTCTTTAAAAATGGAGTCAAACGAGGCAGCTCTAGAAATGATGCCTTTGCGTGCCCAAGTGGACCCCTATACGGGCAGTTATGCAACCTAATGCACTATGCACTGTTCCGTAAGGTAGTGCGTAAGTCCCTTAACACAGACCTGCACAGGGTGTATACACATGGGCAGGGTGTGGGCGGGCCAAGGGCATCTCCACCTTCAACGTGTGCATCTCACAGAATACTACTACTACTATTTAGCATTTCTATAGCGCTACAAGGCATACGCAGCGCTGCACAAACATAGAAGAAAGACAGTCCCTGCTCAAAGAGCTTACAATCTAATAGCAGTATCAGATGTGCACATTGAGTGGTGCATTTAGACCCGCCCACTTATGCCTGCTATTGACTTAGCATGAACGGACGTGCCTTCCTTTTTGGGCACACTGATGCGGGTTTCCCCTAGTACGCCATAACGCAATTGGGCTGCTCTGATTCTGTTATAGAATTGACAACCCCCACACTGCACCGGGGCATTCAAAAGAAGGCTGAGAATCGTAGTAATAAATCTTAAGTCCCAAAAAGAGCATAACATGTTAACAAAGCTTTGAAGACTAGACGTTCAAAGGATGCATTGGAATGATCATTTAACAGCAGGTCACTGTTAGACTTGATTTCTTTTGATCCAAAACATTTTTAGAAGTAATCTTTCTTTTTAACTTCATTTTTCATTTGTGGTGTTGGGAGCTTAGATACATAGGGAGCCTCCTACAGAAATGCAAGATTCACACACTTGGCGAGAGGAAAGGCATATCTGATTGCCTGATTGTCTCGTTATAATTGATACCTATCCATCCTTCTATTATGTTATACTTAATTTCCTACTTTACATAACAAAAGTCTATAATACCTATTACTGTGTAAGCCGCATTGAGCCTGCTTTTAGTGGGAAAGTGCGGGATACAAATATAATAAATAAATAAATATTACAATACACGGAGATGTTATGCATCTTTTATCCTAATGTTCTTTGATGAGCACGGCCTTTCTCAGAAGTAGCCCACTGCCAACTAAACACAGAGGATCCCTGAGGGAGAGAAAGGGATTGTAGACCTGAGCAGCTGGTGGCGATGAGCAGACTAGACTGACCATATGGTCTTTATCTGCTATCGTGTTCTATGTTTCTAAGTTCAAACCCTGCACCTGCTCTGCCCCCAGGAATTCCTCATCTCATCATGGGCCACAGTATACTCGAAATGGCATTAGACTCATACTTCTGCTGATATACACCCTGAACACTTTTATAGCAAGCCATTGGCATGCAGAAATTTCTATTTTATGTGTGTAAATAGCATTTAAAATTACCCACGAACAAGGGGGGCAATCCTGCAACCTAGGGGCGAACATTTGTGCCCATGTTGCATGCACGTATGTTTGAAAACTTAAGTGGCTGATGTCTTGCTAATGAGGATACTCAACATATAGAAAATAGCAAGGTCAACTGATTTTACTTAATGGTATTTGCCAATAATCCTAAAATCTAATTTTTTTTAGAGGAAGGAGAAGACCTCAGAAGCTCGGCCTGTTGTAATTAATTTAGCAACAAAATGCCGTGTGAACATCCTCACCGGTCTGAAAATCCTCCTCAACCTTTCTGTTGTAATTACGTACTTGCTTTACTAGTTTTGTCATTATTTCACATTTTTTTCACATTATTTCATTGCTTCACATTGTTTCAGCGACTAGGAATCCTAGGAAAAAACTAGTAAAGCAAGTACGCAATTATTAAGAATAAAATTGCAGAGCATATACAAAAACATGGACTGATGAGACAAAGTCAGCACGGATTTAGTGAAGGGAAGTCTTGCCTCACCAATCTAATGCATTTTTTTGAGGGGGTAAGCAAACATGTGGACAATGGGGAGCCGGTTGATATTGTATATCTGGATTTTCAGAAGGCGTTTGACAAAGTGCCGCACGAAAGACTCCTGAAGAAATTGCAGAGTCATGGAATCGGAGGTAGGGTATTATTATGGATTAAGAACTGGTTGAAAGATAGGAAGCAGAGAGCAGGATTGCGTGGCCAGTATTCTCAGTGGAGGAGGGTAGTTAGTGGGGTCCCGCAGGGGTCTGTGCTGGGTCCGTTGCTTTTTAATGTATTTATAAATGACCTAGAGATGGGAATAACTAGTGAGGTAATTAAATTCGCCGATGACACAAAATTATTCAGGGTCGTCAAGTCGCAGGAGGAATGTGAACGATTACAGGAGGACCTTGCGAGACTGGGAGAATGGGCGTGCAAGTGGCAGATGAAGTTCAATGTTGACAAGTGCAAAGTGATGCATGTGGGTAAGAGGAACCCGAATTATAGCTACGTCTTGCAAGGTTCCGCGTTAGGAGTTACGGATCAAGAAAGGGATCTGGGTCGTCGTCGATGATACGCTGAAACCTTCTGCTCAGTGTGCTGCTGCGGCTAGGAAAGCGAATAGAATGTTGGGTGTTATTAGGAAGGGTATGGAGTCCAGGTGTGCGGATGTTATAATGCCGTTGTATCGCTCCATGGTGCGACCGCACCTGGAGTATTGTGTTCAGTACTGGTCTCCGTATCTCAAAAAAGATATAGTAGAATTGGAAAAGGTACAGCGAAGGGCGACGAAAATGATAGTGGGGATGGGACGACTTTCCTATGAAGAGAGGCTGAGAAGGCTAGGGCTTTTCAGCTTGGAGAAGAGACGGCTGAGGGGAGATATGATAGAAGTGTATAAAATAATGAGTGGAATGGATCGGGTGGATGTGAAGCGACTGTTCACGCTATCCAAAAATACTAGGACTAGAGGGCATGAGTTGAAGCTACAGTGTGGTAAATTTAAAACGAATCGGAGAAAATTTTTCTTCACCCAACGTGTAATTAGACTCTGGAATTCGTTGCCGGAGAACGTGGTACGGGCGGTTAGCTTGACGGAGTTTAAAAAGGGGTTAGATAGATTCCTAAAGGACAAGTCCATAGACCGCTATTAAATGGACTTGGAAAAATTCCGCATTTTTAGGTATAACTTGTCTGGAATGTTTTTACGTTTGGGGAGTGTGCCAGGTGCCCTTGACCTGGATTGGCCACTGTCGGTGACAGGATGCTGGGCTAGATGGACCTTTGGTCTTTCCCAGTATGGCACTACTTATGTACTTATGTACTTAAAACAGAGAAAACTTTGAATAGGTTTTTCAGACCGGTGAGGACATTCGCACGGCATTTTGTTGCTAAATTAATTACAACAAGCCAAGCTTCTGAGATCTTTTTCTTCCTCTAAAAAAATTAGATTTTAGGATTATTGGCAAATACCATTAAGTAAAATCAGTAGAACATGTATATATGTTTTCAACATTAGCATATACGCATGCATGTGTGCACTTTTCTCTCAACCCCTCTCAATCCTTAGTTCTTTCACCTGCCACAGTCTCACTTTGGGGAGATGGTTGTAGGTACTGTAGCGCAAAGGCTGCTGTGGCTTAGAGCATAGGAGCAGACTCTGTGAGTGCTGTGGGTGCTTAAGCACCCCCAATATTGAGAACATTCCTTGTATGTGTCCTAACCCTCAATAATTTTGAACGGTTGGCTCCTATGGCTTAGAGGGCTGATCAGAAGAGCCTGGTCCACCTTGCCTCGCCTCGAGTCATGCCTGGCCTTCCCATTGGAGGTTGGGGAAAACCAGACACTGATGACTCACACTACTCAGGGCAGACTCAGGGGTGAGGCGAAGTTGACTGAAGGGGGGTAATATTCATCCTGAAGAGTCATCTAATGTTTCTCAGGGTAGAGAAGAAACATTTATTCAAGACTCTACTGTCATGCATGAGAGACTTGAAGCACTCGAAAACTGGTAAAACTGAATCCCGGTAAAACATGGGCATTACTTTTTTCAAGGTATGATTATTGTTCTCATATCTGGAAATATTGTTCTGTCTAATTCAACTATTCTTCTTTTCATCTCAGTTTAGATACTGGAAGTCACCTTAGATCCCAGTCTTAGCTATCATCTTCATATCTCTTCATTTCTGAGTAAATGCCGCTTCAAATGAATGATCCATTCTGTTAGCAAACTGTTAGATACAAAGGCCTTAAGAGCCATAGTTCACACTCCTGTCCTGTCAAATCTAGATCACTTGCCAGACAGCAAACAAAGAATGGGTCCAAAAGTACATGGAGTAAAGCAGCACAAAAAAGCACAAAAGGGCCTCCAGCACTGGAACAATGGTACAATCTTTAATAAAGTGAACCCAACATGAGCCATGTTTCGGCGCTCAACAGCGCCTGCCTCAGGGGTCAACCGCAATTAGTCTTTGCATGTTTTAGAGCAGATTGTACCAAGCACCTTGTAATCGCTGTCTTCTTTTGGCGTTTTTTCAGAATCTGGGCAACAGCGATTGCAAGGTGCTTGGTACAATCACTCTAAAACCTGCAAAGACTAATTGCAGTTCAGCCCTGAGGCAGGCGCTGTTGAGCGCCGAAACACAGCCCGTGTCGGGCCCACTTTATTAAAGATTGTACCATTGTTCCAGTGCTGGAGGTCCTTTTGTGCTTTTCTGTGCTGCAAATCTAGATTACTATCGTGCTTTATTTCAAGATAGTCACGTGCTTGAAATCAAATGCTTCCGATTCATTCAACATGTTACAGTGAAATTGCTCTCTGGCGCTCAAAAGTTCTGCCATGTGACTCTGTTGCTGAAAGCTGACCATTGGTTACCAATAGCTTAGAGAATTCAATGCAAAGTAGTGATGACCGCTCACTTTCACTCGAACAACACGTTAACGCCACCACAAAGAAGATGTTCTTCTCGCTGTGGAAACTAAAAAGAATAAAACCATTTTTCCCTCGAGAGGTCTTTCGCAACCTCATACAGTCCGTCGTACTATGCCATCTGGATTACTGTAACGGAGTGTATGCTGGATGTAAACAGCAACTAATTAAGAAACTGCAGACGGCCCAAAATACAGCGGCCAGATTGGTTTGTGGAAAGACCAAGTTTGACAGTGCCACGCCCCTACTACTACTACTACTATTTAGCATTTCTATAGCGCTACAAGGCGTACGCAGCGCTGCACAAACATAGAAGAAAGACAGTCCTTGCTCAGAGAGCTTACAATCTAATAGACAAAAAATAAATAAAGTAAGCAAATCAAATCAATTAATGTGAACGGGAAGGAAGAGAGGAGGGTAGGTGGAGGCAAGTGGTTACAAGTGGTTACGAGTCAAAAGCAATGTTAAAGAGGTGGGCTTTCAGTCTAGATTTAAAGGTGGCCAAGGATGGGGCAAGACGTAGGGGCTCACGAAGTTTATTCCAGGCGTAGGGTGCAGCGAGACAGAAGGCGCGAAGTCTGGAGTTGGCAGTAGTGGAGAAGGGAACAGATAAGAAGGATTTATCCATGGAGCGGAGTGCACGGGAAGGGGTGTAGGGAAGGACGAGTGTGGAGAGATACTGGGGAGCAGCAGAGTGAGTACATTTATAGGTTAGTAGAAGAAGTTTGAACAGGATGCGAAAACGGATAGGGAGCCAGTGAAGGGTCTTGAGGAGAGGGGTAGTATGAGTAAAGAAACTACATTGGCTTCCTGTCAAAGATCGTATCACCTTTAAACTCTGCTCTCTAGTTCACCAAATCCTATATGGTGAAGTACCTGGCTATATGATAGATCTCATCATCCTACCGCTTCGGAATACGTTCCGACTCTCCAGTTCATATCTTACCCTTCATTATCCAAACTGCAACGGCATCAAGTACAAGTCCACGTACGCTACCTCCTTCTCTTTCATTAGCACTCAGCTTTGCAATTCTTTGCCAAGGACCATCAAACCCATCACAGATCATCTAACTTTCAGGAAATCTCTGAAGACCATGTTATTCAGAAGTGCTTATCCCACGGCCTCTTCCAGTGTCTCCACTGCTGGAAGCGCATCGATCTAGAGACATTTGGACACATCCCCCTTCCCTTTTCCCTCACAGTATCCCTTCTCCTTCCATCCATTCCTACTCTTCCCCAGGTTTTCTGCTATATTAGCTTCATTTTACTGCATTGGCGTCTGCCTTTGTGGTGCATTGTAAGCCATATTGAGCCTGACACTGTTGGGAAACTGTGGGGTACAAATGAGATAATAAATAAATAAAGTACTGTACTTTGATGAGACACTTTTTCTGTTTTTAATTTTTTATTTATGCAGCGTTATCCCCCCTGTTTATTAAGTCGTACTAGTGGCTGCCGTGCGCTAATGCCAACACAGCCCATTCACTTTGAATGGACTGTGATGGGAGGGTTGCACGGCAGCCGCTAGGCATAGTAAATGGGGGGAGGGGGTATGTGATTACATTTTAAGCACAAACTTATGAATGATAATGGAAACAACAAAATAGATACAAACAACACTTTAAACAAATAAAGAGGTAAATAACCCTTAAACTTAGAACACCAAAAATTGAGATTAAAAAGGAGAAGGGAGAAAAAGTCCAGTTAAACTAAACGGACTTGAGGATAGAACTCGCAGCCAGTCTTACAGCATTTTCATCAAGCAGGACAGTCCAGGGCTGTATGTCCCTTTTCCTCCTTAGCAATTACAAATTCTTACAATTTGGGAGTCAAAGAAAGCATAATTAACTGCATTTAAAGACACCATACATCTACAAGAACAAAAGAAGCTCCGGGAGCCAAGAGACTAGACCTTAAGGCTAAGAATTCCTGTCTTCTCTGACTGTCTCTAGCTAGATCAGGAAACACTTGTATAGCTGACCCCAAAAGCTTTGCTTTCATATAATGGAAAAATAGGCGAAATATGTTATTTCTGTCTGGTCCCAGGGCAAAAGTTATCATCAGAGTAGTTTGTTCAGCTACGAGTTCCAGTGAGCTTTCCAAGAACTCTTTAAGGTTTAAGTCAGACTGAGGTTGAGCAGTAGAACTGTTCAAAATACCAGACAGATACTGAGCTCTGACTACGGATGGAAAGCCATCAGCCGGAACCCCCAATATCTCAAGAAAATATTTTTGTCAACATATCCATCTCAGGGATTAATGGAGATTTTGGAAAATTAAGAAATCTCAAATTGTTCCTGCTGACAAAGTTATCCAAATATTCAAACTTACGAGCTCCTCTTTAAGACCTTCAGAAGAAAAGCTCTGTAATTTCTTTACCTCCCCTTCCAACGAACCATTTCTTGGTCCCTGTTGCCCCAAACCCCTGAGCAGAGGGTTTCAAAGTATCATCAACAATGACACCTAGATCCTTTTCCTGGTTGGTGACTCCTAATGTGGAACCTTGCATCACTTAGCTATAGTTTGGGTTCCTCTTTCCCACATGCATCACTTTGTACTTGCTCACATTAAATGTCATCTGCCATTTGGATGCCCAGTCTCCCAGTCTCTTAAGGTCCTCTTGTAATTTTTCACAGTCTCTTGAACAACTTTGAATAACTTTGTGTCATCAGAGCATTTAATTACCCCACTAGTTACTCCCATCTCTAGATCATTTATAAATTTGTTAAAAAGCAGTAGTCCCAGCACAGACCCATTGAGAACCCCATTATCTACCCTTCTCAATTGAGAATACTGACCATTTAACCCTACTCTCTGTTTTCTTTCTTTTAACTAGTTTTTAATCCACAATAGGACATTACCTCCTATCCCATGACTCTCTAATTTCCTCAGAACTCTTTCATGAGGTACTTTGTCAAATGCCTTCTGAAAATCCAGATACACAATATCAACCGGCTCACATTTATCCACGTTTGTTCACCCCTTCAAAGAAATGTAGTAGATTGGTGAGGCAAGATTTCCCTTCACTAAATCCATGTGGCTTTGTCTCATTAATCCATGCTTAGGTATATGCTCTGTAATTTTGTTCTTTATAATAGTCTCTGCCATTTTGCCCAGCACCGATGTCAGGCTCACCAGTCTATAACACAGCAAAACCAAAGCTCGTAATGGACACTATATATAACCTTACCCCTACTCAACCCCCATTCTACTTGAAACACATGTACCTTATCCGACAACAATATCACCCTGTATTTGTTTCTCTACCGGACTTGGTGAATTTCCCAGAACATTGCTGGAACCCTTTTTAAAAATTGGCGTTATATTGGTCACCTTCCAATCTTCAGGTACCATGCTTGATTTTAAAGATAAATTACATATTACTAACAATAGTTCTGCCAGTTCATTTTTCAATTCTACCAGTACTCTGGGATGAATACCATCCAGTCCAGGCAATTTGCTACTCTTCAGTTTGTCAAATTGCCCCATTGCATCTTCCAGGTTTACAGAGATTTGATACAGTTTCTCTGACTCATAGCACTTAATACCATTTCTGGCATTGGTATCTCTCCCACGTCTTCTTGGTGAAGACTGAAGCAAAGAATTCATTTAATCTCTCTGCTATGGCCTTGACTTCTTCGAGTGCCCCTTTTACCCTTCTATCTAGTGGTCCAACTGATTCTTGAGATGTGCAGATAGAAACCTATCACCCTCCCCACTGACAGTTTGAACTTCGTGGGTGTGGCTTGGATCTCTTTCAGGGAGAGAAAACTAACAACTTATAGCAGCAGCTTCAGAGAGCATTTTCCATCTCACAGATAGGCTGCAGAGAATACCTTCTCCTGCTTTAGACTTAGCCTGGCCTCAGAATGACATCCTATAGTATATCTCCTATCACCTTCTCCCACTACTCCAACCAGAGTTACACCTAATCACACTGACCACCCTTCAACATCTTCTGTCCTTCTGTGACTGTTCTCTTGTGCTTGACTGCTTAAATATTTTAAATTTAAATGCTTTACTTTTTGTCTATTAGATTGTAAGCTCTTTGAGCAGGGACTGTCTTTCTTCTGTGTTTGTACAGCGCTGCGTACACTTTGTAGCGCTCTAGAAATGTTAAATAGTAGTAGTAGTAGTAGTATTATTATTATACTGTGATTCTCTCCTATCATTGGTTGCAATTTCTTTCTGATACACATTTAAACTTATTTTATTTTGTATTTTCTTTCTTTATGTATATTTTAACATTTTTTGTAAACTGCCTAGATAGTTAGCTAATGGTCAGTATATCCAATTAAATTGGAACTTGAACTCTTTGAATAGAAGAATTCTATATTTGTTTTTGTATTTTCCAAGGATCCCAAATGTGTCACCATCACAAATGTTGAAAAGATATGTGACATCTGTGTTAAAAGTTCCTCTAGAATCTGTCCCATGGCTGGCAAGCAGTAGCATTGGCGCAGAGAGCACAACTTACTATGGAAAGCCTTGAGCTTACTGAATTCTCGAGACTTCTAATTCTGCTCATGTTTCTTCTGCTACTTACTAATAGCATGTGCCTTGGATCCAGATTAGAGACTGGTTGCTGAAATTGTACTTTCCAGTCAAGGACTCCCTGTCTATGGATCAAAGGGTCAGGAGTTTTCCAGATTTGGCTACAGGCACTCAGCAGAGGAGAAACAGTTTCTCTTGCTCCATCCAGGTGTTTTACAGGTGGGAGGAGGTATCGTTTGTAAGTTTAATTAAGTACCAGGAATGTATTATGTCTTTTATGAGCCTCAAGAATTGTCTTCCTTTTTAAATTCTAGCCCCAACCACTGCTACAACCCCAGTTTTGTCAAGGTAGGATGTTGGGCTTGATGGACCTTTGGTCTGTCCCAGTGTGGCAATACTTATGTGCTTGGGATTCTGAATGGAATCTTGCTACTCTTTGGGGTTCTACATGGAATGTTGCTACACTCTGAAATTCTGCATGGAATCTTGCTATTCTTTAGAATTCTAGAATCTTGCTACTTTTGGGGGTTCTACGTGGAATGTTGCTACTATTTGGGTTCTGGCAGGTGTTTGTGGCTTGGATTGGCCACTGTTGGAGGCGGGGTGCTGGGCTTGATGGACATTTGGTCTGTCCAGGTGTGGCAATATTTGTGTACTTGGGATTCTGAATGGAATCTTGCTACTCTTTGGGGTTCTAAACGGAATGTTGCTACACTTTGAAATTCTGCATGGAATCTTGTTTTTCTTTAGAATTCTAGAATCTTGCTACTCTTTGGGGTTCTACGTGGAATGTTGCTACTATTTGGGTTCTGCCAGGTACTTGTGACCTGGATTGGCCACTGTTGGAAACAGGATGCTGGGCTTGATGGACCTTTGGTCTGTCCCAGTATGGCAATATTTATGTTCTTATGTACTTATTTATATAAGGTCCATGGTGCCATTTTAGGAATAAGCATTTGTATTGACAATGTCTACCGCAGCACTTAACCTAAATGCATTTGAGATATTTGCTTTTGAATTGTGATATTGGATTCTCAGGTAGGAGATTTCATTATTGATTATTTTCCTTTATGTTATGGTATTAATTATATCTATTTTCTGTAGCAAAATTGCTTATGATATTAATAATTTGTAAATCTGGAAATATGAAATAGGATATTGTCAAGAAAAAAAAATGTGTGTTGGCAGAAATCCACAGCTTTCACAATATATTTCACTATTGTTCATTGCATTTAGTTTTACGAGGTTGCTTCATTTTTTTAGACATCACCTAACCTTATTTCAAGCTTGTCCTTATTTGAGTTTTAAAAACATGCCTTTTATTTAGTATCAACACAAAAAATTATCTCTGTGAGCCTGGACAAAGAAGAAAGGACTGCAGAAGAATGAAATGGTGGATTGTGAAATGTACAGTACATGATGTTTTGAATCTCTTCTCATAGTTGAGTTTTCAAGGCTGTTTCTCCGTTCCCAAGGGAGTCAAGGAGACACAGTTTCCTGGCACAACATTTTCCTTTGATAGATAAGGCTAGCATCTCCCAATGTGGCTTCGGGCCACCTTGGCTTGAAAGTGTCATATGAACGAGTTGATTAGTCGACACATTCTATGAGCCCACCGGGACCCCTTTGGGCATGGGAGTAACTCAGAAACGGCATGCTATACGAAGACATGCCATGTAATAAGAAAAACTTTGGCTTCCAAGGTTGACTGCAAGGTCTCATTTCAGCTGCCAGCGGCAGCCCTGGGAAATGCATCCTCTTTCAACAATTAATGAGAAAAGTTTTCAAAGCTTTTTTTGCCATAAAATTTATCTTTTGTTGCCTGTGCCAGGAACTATAAATCTCTAAATCATGTTCCTAATCCTTAAGGAAGTAAAATAAAAACCTTCCACTGTGTAGACTCTCAAGAGCAGGAGATGAATTGCTCATGTGTCTTCATTAAAGATGTAAGACCATTTCTCCAGGCCAAAAACACACTGCAGGGCTCAGCATGGAGCCACTTACAGAAGAGCCCAATAACTAAACACAGTTATGTGATGGGCAGTGGGTGCTGGCTGCATAGCTGCTTCTTGAAAAAGATTCCAGCACTCATACACATAGGGGTAAATTCTCAAAAGGTCTCCAAAGTTTAGGTGCCAGTATGATGCTTGTTAAGCATGAATTCTACAATAGCACAACTGTTACTATTTATTTAGATTTTGCTCACACCTTTTTCAGTAGTAGCTCAAGGTGAGTTACATTCAGATACTCTGGATATTTCTCTGTCCCAGGAGGGCTCACAATCCAAGTTTCTACCTGAGGCAATGGAGGGTTAAGTGACTTGCCCAAGATCACAAGGAGCAGCAGTGGGATTTGAATTGGCCACTTCTGGATTGCACAACCGGTGCTCTAACCACTAGGCCAGTCCTCCACTAGCAACATTCCATGTAGAAGCCTGCCCTTGCAGATCAGCAACGCGGCCGCGCAGTCTTCTGTTTCTGTGAGTCTGACGTCCTGCACATACGTGCAGGACGTCAGACTCACAGAAACAGAAGCCTGCGCAGCTGCGTTGCTGATCTACAAGGATAGGCTTCTACATGGAATGTTGCTAGTGGAATAGCAACATTAACATTTCATGTAGAATCTCAAATAGTAGCAACAGAATCTCAAATAGTACCAACATTCCTTGTAGAATCTCAAATATTAGCAACATTCCAGAATCTCAAAAAGTAGCAACATTCCATGTAGAATCTTCAATAGTAGCAACATTCCATATATTTATATTTTGCTCACACCTTTTTCAGTAGTAGCTCAAGGTGAGTTACATTCAGGTACTCTGGATATTTCTCTGTCCCAGGAGGGCTCACATTAAGTGATTTGCCCAAGATCGCAAGGAGCAGCAGTGGGATTTGAACCAGCCACCTTTGGATTGCAAGACCAGGGCTCTAACCACTAGGCCACTCCTCCATGGAATCGTCATGTAAGTCTGCATTTACACTTCTAACATTAGGGCACAAGCACTTACATCAGCGCAATGGCTGGCGTAAATGTAGACAGTTAGGGCCTCTTTCACCAAGCTGCGGCAAAAAGGGGGCCTGTGCTGGTGTCGGTGCATGTTTTTCATGCATGCTGAGGCCCTCTTTTACCACAAGGGAAGTCTCACTTTCCTACAGGAAACGGCCGTGCGACAAGTAAATCACTTGCCGTGTGGCCATTTCGGGGGGGGGGGGAACCCTTACCGCCACCCATTGAGGTGACAGTAAGGGCTCGCGTGCTAGCCCAGTGGTAACTGAGCGGTGCGCAGCACTGCCCGATTACCGTCGGGTACACTCTGCTATGAATACGCTATGGAAATGATGGCGCACTAGGGGTGGGAGGTACCATTGGGCTTACCGCCGCTTAATCTGCACCCTGGTCCACAAGATTATCTATGGCGATGCCCTGAGTTATATGGCTGATCTCATAGACCTACCAACCAGAAACACAATCAGAACATCACGAACATACCTAAATCTTCACCACCCTAGCTGCAAGGGACTCAAGTACAAATCAATTTACGGATCCAGCTTCTCCTATATAAGCACGCAGCTATGGAACGCATTACCGAAAGCCATAAAGACAACGCAGGATCACCTCAATTTCCGGAAATCACTAAAGACCGATCTGTTCGAAAAGGCATACCCTACTGATCCAACTTAAGTAACTGAACTCAGCAACACAACGAAGCCATAACCTGCAATGAACAATATATCCCTCTTCTTCTCTTGATTATCTAATGTTCTGTAACAACATCACTCTGTATTTGTTTCATCACCGGAGGTGGCTAACACCTCACGGTACTATGTAAGCCACATTGAGCCTGCAAAGAGGTGGGAAAATGTGGGGTACAAATGCAATAAATAAATAAATAATAAAAGGAGCCCTTAGATACGTAAATGCTAGTATTTTTTTAACCTGCGTGTAAGTGCCTGACATGCCCATGTTCCTCCCAGGTCCAGGCCTCCCTTGAAGTTGCATACTCTGGAATTTGGACATGCAACTTAATAGAATAGCGACTAAAGCAGTTATGCATGTAACAGCTAAGTGGTCCTCAGTGGTACTCAGAAATGCATGCCCTTTAGAGAACAGTGCTTAGTATCAATTCCCATACCCTAATTTTGGGTACTAGACTTACACCTGCTGAAACCTGGTCCAAATTAAATTGTGGTGAGCCAGTGTTTTCTAACTATGCACACAACTTTTTGGACTGCCCTAACATGCCTGTTCCCCTCCCCCCTCTGAGAGGTTTATTTGGATTTTGCTCATACCTTTTTCAGTAGTAGCTGAAGGTGAGTTACATTCAGGCACACTGGGCATTTCCCTGTCCCTGGAGGGTTCACAATCTAATTTTGTACCTGAAGGGATGGAGGGTTAAGTGGCTTGCCCAAGATCACAAGGAGTAGCAGCAGGATTTGAACCAGCCACCTCTGGATTGCAAGCCTGGTGCTCTAACCTCTTGGCTACTCCTCCAATCCATGCTACTGGATGTAGGCATGCTGTCTTATAGAATAGTGTCAGTGGCGTACCAAGGGGAGGGGGGCGGTGAGGGCGGTCCGCCCCGGATGCACGCCGCTGGGGGGGTGCCGCGGGCCTGTCAGCTCTTTGTTTTCATGCTCCCTCTGCCCCGGAACAGGTTACTTCCTGTTCCGGGGCAGAGGGAGCATGAAAACGAAGAGCCGACAGGCACGCGGCACCACCCCCCCCCCCCCACAGCGGCGTGCACCCGGGGGGGGTTCTTTCGCCGGGGGGTCGCGCTGCACCCGGGGGGGGGTATTTCACCAGGGGGGGTCGCATTGTTCCGGGGGGGGGGGCACTGCACCCGGGGGGAGGGGCGCGTCGGCGATCCGCCCCGGGTGTCAGCGCCCCTAGGAACGCCACTGAATAGTGTGCAGCCAGATGTGTGTGTACATTTTAATGGGTGCTAATTAACAGCAGTAATTGATTGTTAGCACCCAATTCTTGATGTTTTTGAACTCGTTATTCAATTAATTTGTGTTTACATCTCAGGTGTGTGCAGAAATTTGGGTGTGTAAATCATAGAATCCGGGGGAGTGTGCCTGAAGGATGAAGGGCACCTCTTCCCTCACCTCTGCAGCCATGTAGAAATGGTGGGGAGGTAAGTGCATCTACCCACAAGTACTGCAGGTTTTATAGAAATGTGACAGCAGATAAGAGCCAAATGGTCCATTCAGTCTGCCCATCCACAACAACCACTATCTCCTCCTTTCCCTAGGAGATCCCATGTGCCTAAATTCAGACACAGTCCTCGTCTCTACCACCTCCACCAGGAGAGGATTCCACGCATCCACCACCTTTTCTGTGAAAAAGTATTTCCTTAGATGACTCCTGAGCCTATGACCTCTTACCTTCATCCTAAGCCTTCTCATTCCAGAGTTTTCCTTCATTTGAAAGAGGCTCACCACAGAGGTATTTAAATGTCTCTATCATATCCCTTCTTTCCCGCCTTTCTTCCAAAGTTTACATATTGAGAGCCTTAAGTCTGTCCCCATATGTTTTATGACAGAGACACAACTGACCAGTTCTGTAGCCACCCTCTGGGCCGACTCCATCCTGTTTATATCTTTCCGTAGGTGCGGTCTCCAGAATTGTACACAGTATTCTAAATGGGGCCTGACCAGAGACTTATACAAGGGCACTATCACCTCTTTTTTCCTGCTGGCCACTCCTCACTCTGTGCACCCGAGCATCCTTCTGGCTTTGACCGTTGCCTTTTCTGTTTGTTTGGCCTCCTTGAGATCATCATCAGACTCAATCACCCCCAAGTCTCGCTCTTCTTTCATGCACGGAAGTAGTTCACCCCCTATACTATACCTTTCATTTGGATTTTTGCAACCTAAGTGCAATTTTTAGCACTAAATCTGAGTTGTCAATTATTGGACCATTCTTCAAACTTCGCCAGAGTCCTCCGAATGCTATCCACACCCTCAGGGGTGTCTACCCTATTACAAAGTTTGACATCGTCTGCAAAGAGACAAACCTTACCAGACAGTCCTTCTGTAATATTACTCACAAAAATGTTAAAGAACCGGCCCAAGTACCAATTACTACTACTACTACTTATCATTTCTATAGCGCTACTAGACGTACGCAGTGCTGTACACTTGAACATGAAGAGACAGTCCCTGCTCGACAAAGCTTACAATCTAATTAGGATAAACAGGACAAACAAGAGATAAGGGAATATTAAAGTGAGGATGATAAAATAAGGGTTCTGAACAAGTGAACAAGGGTTAGGAGTTAAAAGCAGCATCAAAAAGGTGGGCTTTTAGCTTAGATTTGAAGACAGCCAGAGATGGAGCTTGACGTACCGGCTCAGGAAGTCTATTCCAGGCATATGGTGCAGTAAGATAAAAGGAACGGAGTCTGGAGTTAGTGGTGGAGGAGAAGGGTGCAGATAAGAGAGATTTACCCAGTGAACGGAGTTCCCGGGGAGGAATGTGGGGAGAGATGAGAGTGGAGAGGTACTGAGGAGCTGCAGAGTGAATGCACTTAAAGGTCAATAAGAGGAGTTTGAACTGTATGCGGAAATGGATAGGAAGCCAGTGAAGTAACTTGAGGAGAGGGCTAAAATGAGCATAACGACCCTGGCAGAATATTAGTCGTGCAGCAGAATTTTGAACAGATTGAAGAGGAGAGAGATGGCTAAGTGGGAGACCTGTGAGAAGCAAGTTGCAGTAGTCCAAGCGAGAGGTGATGAGAGTGTAGATGAGGGTTCTGGTGGTGTGCTCAGAAAGGAAAGGGCGAATTTTGCTGATTTTATAGAGAAAGAAACGACAGGTTTTAGCAGTCTGCTGAATATGTGCAGAGAAGGAGAGGGAGGAGTCGAAGATGATCCCAAGGTTACGAGATGATGAGACAGGAAGGATGAGAGTGTTATCCACAGAAATAGAGAATGGGGGAGGAGGAGAGGTTGGTTTAGGGGGAAAGATAAGAAGCTCAGTCTTGGTCACCACTGTGATACACCACTGATAACATCCTTTTTCTTGGCGCAAGCTCCATTTACCACTATCCTCTATCTCCTTCCACTTAACCAGCTTTTAACTCAGTCAATCACTTTATGTCCCATACCAAGGGCCCTCAGTTTATTTATCAGTCGCCTGTGCGGAACCGTGTCAAAGGCTTTGCTAAAATCCAAGTACACCTCATCTAGTGTCCCTCACATATGCAACTGTTTAGTCACCCAGTTAAAGAAATCAATCAGATTTATCTGACAAGACCTGCCTCTCCTGAAGCCATTCTATCTCGTATTCTGCAGTTCCTTCGATTTGAGAAACCTCACAATCCTCCACTTTAGAAGCGTTTCTGTTAGTTTACTCACCACTGAGGTCAGACTAACAGGTCTGTAATTCCCAACCTTCTCCTTACTTCCACTCTTGTACAGAGGGACCACATCCGTCCTTCTCTAGTCCTCCGTGGACCACTCTGGGGTCCTAAACGTGTCTATATAAAAGAGGCCCCCACCTGCCTTCTCCAGCTAGCAAACCTTTAATAAAATTACCCTGATAAGGGCAATTTCTATAAGCTGTTTACCTACCTGTTGGGTTTTGGAGCTTCTTGTAAATAAGCCCCCTCCCCAAAAGTCCAGGATTCCAAAACTTTATCTCTAACTTTATCTCTGCTAGGTCCTGACTTCTGTTTGCAGGAATACATATCATGATGCAGCTCTCTTCTTCTTAGGGATAAGAGGTTTTTCAGGTTCAATAACAAAAAGTACAATTAAAGTTCACTCTGGCTCATTTCTAAGTCAGATCCGCAAGGCCGAAAGATACAGTTTCAAGCAGGGTCACAGATAACCTGGTTCAGGCTACAGGCTTATGGCTTACAGCCCTCCACTTGCTGGAAACATACTGCTCTCAGCAATCCCCTTTCAAATTCCTGAGGACCACTCAGATCCTCAGACACGTGGTGCAAGACTGTGCTAGGAAGAGTCCAAAGGACCGATCCAGCTTATCTCTGCAAGGTTCGTAGATCCAGGTTTAAGACTGTGTGCGAACTCTTCCTGCTTACTGAGCCTTATATTGGTATAGCCATCCCAGTGGCTCAGAGGCAGAACTCCAACCCCTCACTTCCTGGTTCAAAGTCAGCCAGCTTTTTCTAAGCCCTGACAAGAGTAGACAGGGCCCTGATTCACGAAGGCATCCTTAAGTACATAAGTACATAAGTACTGCCATACTGGGAACAGTGGCGATCCTAGGGGGGCTGACACCCGGAGCGGATCGCTGATGCGCCCCGTCCCCCAGGTGCAGCGCCCCCCCCCGGATGCATCGCGGACCCCCCCAGTGAAAGGACACCCCCGCGAAGGAACCCCCCCCCGGGTGCACGCCGCTGGGGATGGGTGCCGCGCCTGCCTGTCCTCCGTTGTTCCATGCTTCTTCTCTGCCCTGGAACAAGAAGTAACCTATTCCAGGGCAAAGAAGAAGCATGGAACAACGGAGAACAGGCGCGCGGCACCCCCCCTCCAGCAGCATGCACCCGGGGTGGACCGCACCTACCGCCCCCCCCTAGGAATGCCACTGACTGGGAAAGACCAAAGGTCCATCGAGCCCAGCATTCTGTTTCCAAAAGTGGCCAATCCAGGTCACAAATACCTGGCAAGATCCCCAAAATGTACAAAACATTTTATACTGCTTATCCCAGAAATAGTGGATTTTCCCCAAGTCCACTTAATAACGGTCTATGGACTTTTCCTTTAGGAAGCCAGCCAAACCTTTTTTAAACTCCGCTAAGCTAACCGCATTTACCACATTCTCTGGCAACGAATTCCACGTTGAGTGAAGAAACATTTTCTACGATTCGTTTTAAAATTTACTACATTGTAGATTCATCGCATGCCCCCTAGTCTTAGTATTTTTGGAAAGCGCGAGCAAACGCTTCACATCTACCCGTTCAACTCCACTCATTATTTCATAGACCTCTATCATATCTCCCCTCAGCCGCCTTTTCTCCAAGCTGAAGAGCCCTAGCCGCTTTAGCCTTTCCTCATAGGGAAGTCGTCCCATCCCCTTTATCATTTTCGTCGCCCTTCTCTGCCTACTACCGTCATTTTGGGGTACTGATTTCATATTGACTAAAGGGAAAAAGTGCCCCTAATGAGTCATCAACATTTGTTTGATATTTTTATTTTGCTTTAATTTCTTATATATTGCCTGCAAGCCTGAAAGTTATCGCATCACTTCTTGGCAGTGTGTTTTTTTTCTAGCGAAAAGGTGCTGGTACTCAAATGCCAGGCCACCCTTCAGGAATGGGGTGATCACTGAGAGACCCACCCCACAATAGCCAGGCCCACTGCAACCAGTCCCAGAACCTATGACAAGGCAGAATTGGTGTGTAGAGCCTGAGATCTTTCATTAAAATTTGGGGCAATGGGTCAGCTTTAGCAGACAAAGGAAAAGGTGCCGGTACTCAGTATCCCCATGTACCCCCTCAAAAAAAGCCCTGCTTCTTGGACTGCCCAGTGTTCCCTTGAAGCCTCCTGTGCAAGTGTCAACTGTCTATGAAGCTGCTTAGTTTCTGAGAAATCACAATGTCAGATCCCAAAGTTGTATAGCTGCAGTTTTAGTGCTCAAATTCCTCTTATCAGGAGAAAATGCCATAACCCACTAGGGAACTATACAATTGTTGAAAACAGTTTCACCTTGCTACTTCCTACTACTGAACATACAGCACACGTTATCCCTGCAAATGCAAAATAAACAGTGCCCTTGCCAAAGATAATGTTGAGAAATGTCATTGCCAGTGGGACCAATGTATAATCACTTTATCTTCCTTCCCTGTCACTTGTATCCTTTACTATAGAAATACAGAACGATTCGCACACCATTCACTCTTTTCCTCTGCAAATGAAGCACAAGCCCTTAACCCTATCTTTACCTGTTCAGTTCTCCATTTTCCCTACTCTGCCATCTCTCTAAAATGATTGCTTAGCTCAGGGGTTCTCTCAACCCAGTCCGGTTTTCAAGATAGCCACAATGAATATGCATGAGATAGATTTGCATGCACCGCCTTCATTGTTTACAGATCTACTTCATGCATATTCATTGCGGGTATCCATGCAAGGCGCAGTGCCCCGCAGGGTGCACGGAGCCAAAGATAACATGGCGCTGTGCCCCTGACGGGCATACGCACCCAAGCCCAGCGGGGGGCGAGCGAGGCGAGGGAGGGTCAAGCCCCATTGCCTGGGCTCCCCGCTGGGAGGAGCCCGCGCAAATAGCTGGGTCGACCTCTTCCGGTCGCCACGGCAAGCGGACTTTGTCTAGTTCTACTGGAAGAAGGGCAGCTGGCAAGCAGACCAGCGAGACCTGAAGTGGTCCACAACCTTGTGAACTGACCATCTGAAGAAAGTACCTGTTGGTTCAGCTGTACCGGCCAGAGTGACTGTAATCCTGCATGCTGCAAGGAGCCTGTGCTGTTTCCTAAGACGGGGACTCGCTGTGGAAGACAGCTGGAGTCCGAAAGGAAAACCGGTGTCCACTTCATCTGAGCGACCACCCAGGGTCAGCTAGGTGAGGATTACAGAGGTTTATTTCCTAATAGTCGGGGATTAGCTAGTAGGTTCTTGCCTCAGCAAAGGCAGGTTAGTCAGAACTGTGATCAGGAAGATGTGCTGCTAACTGTATTACTTCATGACCTAGTCAGTATTGCTAATCAGGATTGTGTAATAACCTAGTAACCAGTGATATCAGTGTTTTAGTTAGACAATACATTCTATAGTTGCTTATCCGCATAAGGGAGCTACATTTGTACAGCTAAGCCGTAGTGTAGGGGGCATTATTTATATTTTCTTACCTATATAATAAATTAATATATTTCAGCAGTGACTTTGCTTTATTCCAGTTCTCTCTAACAGAAGAAAAGTTCTGGTGTAGGCCCAGAACAGCCAGGTTCCTTTATAATAACCACCCCTGGACAGAGAGCTAGGAAGTTGTTTTAGCCAGACTTTTGTAAACGGAATCTGGGAATTACTCATTGGGTAGCTTTGCCCAGAAGAGTTATTCACCTATAAATGCTTACACCGCCTTCATTGTTTACAGATCTACTTCATGCATATTCATTGCGGGTATCCTGAAAACCTGACCAGCTGGGTGTCTTCAGAAGACGGAGTTGAGAACTCCTGGCTTAGCTGATATATCTCTCTTTCTAGGTTACCAGGCTGGCAGGGAAACCTCCTCCAAGGCTGAATTCTTCAGTCTTGCTCATACTGTATATATACAAGAGATATACAAGAACATACCAGATTGCGCAAAATCCTCAAATCGTTCCTATTCAAAGAAACCCTCACAAAGAACAACCATATCTCAAACAACTAATTATTGCCTGAATTGGTTATTACTCTAGTTACCATTAAACTTCTCTTTGCTTCATGTACAATTTCTCATTCATAATATATTTTCTAAATGTTAAACATCCATAGTTATCCCAGTAGGTTTATGATACTGTATTGTAAAACTGGATTCTTACAACAAAGTTACTTTCTTACGCATTATTCTTTGTTATGTATCCTATACTGTTTATTGTAATCCACATTGAACTCAAACTTGTTTGTGATAATGTGGGCTATAAATATCACAAATAAATACATAAATACATCTGGAAAATCTTTCCTGTAATGCCTCTCATTCTTTCCTCATCCAGACTCCGGGAATGTAATTATGTTTCCATATAAATGCACAGTTCCCCTAATTCTATATGGTATGCCACAAGTTATGTGCAAATTAGGTGCCTAATTTTCAAGGTTCAAGGTTGCATTTATTCGATTGATCACCTAGGGCAATACCATCAAAGCAATTTACGTATATTAAGGTCTCTGACTTACAACAGAGTACAATCCCTCCCCAATATTCAGCTGGGGATAAATTTAGGCGGACTGGACGATATTCAGCTGGGGCCACATAACTTTTATTTTAAAACCCCCAAGCTCCCTCTCACCAATGTCCCCTCTTTCCCTCCCCTTCCCAGCCTGCATTAAGACTCTCCCTGGAAATCTCCCCCAGCTGTGCAGGCAGGCCCTCCCCCAGGCCTACCTGTATCACTGGTGGTCCAGTGTGGTCATTGGGGCAGGAGTGCTCCTTCCTCCAATGGCCCCGCTGGACTACCAGTGATACAGGTAGGCCTGAGGAGGGCCTGATTGCATGGCTGGAGGGGGTCTTCCAGGCAGAGGGTCTTGACACAGGCTGGGAGAGGGAGGGAGGGAAAGAGGGGACATTGGCGAGGGGGCAGGAGTGAGCTCAGAGTTGGGTTTTTTTAATATAAAAAAACGTTATGCGGGTGCCGGCCCGATATTCAGAGCTGGCACCTTCATAGCTAAGCGGACTTATTTAGGACAGCTCTTGAGGATTCTGGGACCTCATTATCCAGCATACTCAATAGTGGTATCTGATATCCTGCTGAGGTTTTGTTTGTAGCAAAGACAGAGTCCTATTCACCTTGCAAAACATCATTAAGGCCATGAGGAAACTGAATCAGTACAGGATCCTTGCCAGTGTCCATTAAAACCTCCAACATTAAGTTCCCCTAACTCCATCCTGATTTCTCCCTGTCCTGCTGCAACTCCTTTAGAGGAATCTGACACTGGGCAAAATTCCATCAAGCATTTAGCCTCTGACTGAAAACAGCTTGTGACTTTAAGGTGGCTGTCTTCTTTTTTAGTAAACTAAGGTTTGTCTTCCAGGACACCAAAATGCCAAAAATAAAACAAAAGATGTGGAATTTCCCAAAATGCCTTCTTGATGGAGCATAACAGCTAAAAGAAATGTATTCTTTGCAGTATAAACAATATTATTTGTAACCCTGAAGGGGAGGGTCTATGCAGTGGCGTACCAAGGGGGGGGGCGGGAGGGCGGTCTGCCCCGGGTGCATGCCGCTGGGGGGTGCCGCAGCACGCGCCTGCTGCGAGAGTTTGCTAACTTCGCTCATTCGCTGCAGCTCCCTCTGCCCCGGAACAGGTTACTTCCTGTTCCGGGGCAGAGGGAGCTGCAGCGAACGAGCAAAGTTAGTAAACTCGCAGCAGGCGTGCGCTGCGGCACCCCCCCCCAGCGGCATGCATCCGGGGGGGCTCTTTCGCCAGGGGGGCTCTTTCGCCAGGGGGGGGTCCGCGCTGCATCGGGGGGGGGGGGCGCTGCACCCGGGTGTCCGCCCCCTAGGAACGCCACTGGGTCTATGTTATTTGAACGTTATTCCATGCTGTCTATTATGGTATTGATTGTATCGTACTGACATTTATCATGTTTCTGTTATGGTTGTTCTGAAGTGCTGTTAAATGTGGATAGTTTTGATACTGTTTCCTGGTAGTCCAACTACTAGATTTAAATCTGCTGTTTCCAAGTTCACCTCATTTATTGAATTTTTGTTTATATTTAGTCCTTTTATTATTGCTATACTGTGAACAAAATTGTAAGTTTTATCAGGGCCGCCGAGAGGGGGGGAAAGGGGGGACAAAAGTCCCCGGGCCCGGCGCCACCGCAGTCAGGCCCGCCCGCCGTCGCTCCCGAATTAACTAACCTTAAACGCCTCCTTCCTTTCCTTTCACCACCTTCGCGGCAAGCAGCAGCAGGGCAGGCCACTCCTTCCTTCCGTGTCCCGCCCTCTCCTGACGTAACGTCCGCGAGGGCGGAGCACGGAAGGAAGGAGAGGTCTGCCCTGCTGCTGCTTACCGCGAAGGTAGTGAAAGGAAAGGAAGGAGGCGTTTAAGGTTAGTTCAGGGCCCGGTAGCAGGTGGAGGGGGGGGCCCGGCGCCGACGACGATGACCTCGGGTGGGGTGGGTGGGTGGGGGGGGCCCGGGGGCGGCCTTGTCCCGGGCCCGGCTCTGGCTCTCAGCGGCCCTGAGTTTTATGTTAAACTGTACCTGCTGTACACCACCTTGGGTGAATCTCTTCATAAAGGTGGTTAATAAATCTCAATGAATAAAAATGTTTTCAAAAGGGGTCATTTCAAGGGACAAATGCAGGAGAACAGCCTCCAGTGAACAGAAATAGCGAATGAGAACCTATATGGAGACTGACCTCGAAACAGCCATGGGCGAAACGTGAATTCATGCCGGTTTTTGATGTGTCTCCTATTATGATTTTATCTGTACTCCAAAACGAAAAACTTAAGAAGAAATAAAGATAACTACTTTTTTCAAATTTTTCTCTGAGAAGAGATTCAAAAAATGCGTAGCTGAAGGATCGATGAAGATTACTCATTCACCCTATAGATACGCCTGGCTCGAACAATAAGTACATAAGTAATGCCATACTGGGAAAAGACCAAGGGTCCATCGAGCCCAGCATCCTGTCCACGACAGCGGCCAATCCAGGCCAAGGGCACCTGGCGAGCTTCCCAAACGTACAAACATTCTATACAATCAAGCCATTGTGACATCACTAATGAGGTTGGCTCTTATTGGTGGAATGAGCCACTATGACATCACAATAGGTTAAATCACTGCTCTATGTAATAAAAGTGAGCCAAGTAGAGGACATAAGTACATAAGTAATGCCACACTGGGAAAAGACCAAGGGTCCATCGAGCCCAGCATCTTGTCCATGACAGTGGCCAATCCAGGCCAAGGGCACCTGGCAAGCTTCCCAAACGTACAAACATCCTATACATGTTATTCCTGGGATTTTGGATTTTTCCAATATAGCCTAACGGTTGAAGCATGCATATCTGATAGATCCAGCAATACCTTTATAATTGTTCTACAAAGTGAAATTTTTGAATACATACAGGAGTTAGGCTTGATGTTTCTGTGATATTTTTTTGCCTCCTCCTTCATTGAAGAGTTATTTGAGCTTCTTTTACAAGGCCGCGCTAGCAATTCCCATGCGGCAAATGAGAGGAAGCCCATAGGCATTGAACGGGCTTCCTCTCATTTGCCGCACTGAGTAATACGGCTTTGTAAAAGAAGCTCTTGGTGCTGTGGTGACTCATTACTTCATTGGCAGCACTTACATAAGGGGTCCTTTTACTAAGACGCGCTGCAAAATGGCCTGCGGCAGTGTAAGTGTGTGTTTTTGGCGCGTGCGGATTCATTTTTCAGCGCGCCTGCAAAAAATTTCTTTTTTTTAAGTTTTTTGCCGAAAATAGACGTGCGGCAAAATCAAAATTGGCGTGCATCCATTTCGAGTCTGAGACCTTACCAGCAGCCATTGACCTGGTGGTAAAGTCTCATGCGGTAACCAGGTAATAATGATCTACGCGCATCGAATGCCACTTGGTGCGCGTAGCGGACGTGCGCCAGAAAAGAAATTACCGCAAGAACCACGTGGCAGCTGGGTGGTAACTCCATTCTGGTGCACATTGGGTGCACGTAGACACTTACGCAGCTTAGTAAAAGAGCCCCTAGGCTTGTAAAATGGCAAAGTTGCGCAGGCTAATGGCGATACAAGGTTATGGGGGTCTTTTACAAAGGCGTGTTAGCATTTTTAGTGCACGCTAAACACTAGAGACAGCCATAGGAATATATGGGCATCCCTAGCATTTAGCAAATGCTTATTTTTAGCGTGCATTAAAATCGCTAGCGTGCCTTTGTAAAAGGGGCCCTATCTTTGTAAAATGACTGCTCCCGCTGAATGTTTCAGCAGAACCTTTTCTAAAATACCACCGGAATTGAGCAAGAAATTTTTTGCAGGAGCACTGAAAAATGAATCCGCATGCGCCAAAACCACACACTTACACTGCCGTAGGCCATTTTTCAGACTGAGCTTCTCATCTTTCCCCCTAAACCAACCTCTCCTCTTCCCCCATTCTCTATTTCTGTGGATAACCAAACACTCTCATCCTTCCTGTCTCATCAGCTCCTAACCTTGGGGTCATCTTCGACTCCTCCCTCTCCTTCTCTGCACATATTCAGCAGACTGCTAAAACCTGTCGTTTCTTTCTCTATAATATCACCAAAATTCGCCCTTTCCTTTCTGAGCACACTACCAGAACCCTCATCCACACTCTTATCACCTCTCGCTTAGACTATTGCAACTTGCTTCTCACAGGTCTCCCACTTAGTCATCTCTCTCCTCTTCAATCTGCTCAATATTCCGCCAGTGTCGTTATGCTCATATTAGCCCTCTCCTCAAGTCACTTCACTGGCTTCCTATCCATTTCCGCATACAGTTCAAACTCCTCTTATTGACCTATAAGTGCATTCACTCTGCAGCTCCTCAGTACCTCTCCACTCTCATCTCTCCCTACATTCCTCCCCGGGAACTCCGTTCACTGGGTAAATCTCTCTTATCTGCACCCTTCTCCTCCACCGCTAACTCCAGACTCCGTTCCTTTTATCTTGCTGCACCATATGCCTGGAATAGACTTCCTGAGCCGGTACATCAAGCTCCATCTTCAAATCTAAGCTAAAAGCCCACCTTTTTGATGCGGCTTTTAACTCCTAACCCTTATTCACTTGTTCAGAACCCTTATTTTATCATCCTCACTTTAATATTCCCTTATCTCTTGTTTGTTCTGTTTGTCTGTCCTAATTAGATTGTAAGCTCTGTCGAGCAGGGACTGTCTCTTCATGTTCAAGTGTACAGCGCTGCGTACGTCTAGTAGCGCTAGAGAAATGATAAGTAGTAGTAGCCTGTAGGATTCTGGAATCTTTGCTAGTGTTTGAGATTCTGCACGGAATCTTGCTACTCTTTGGGATTCCGGAATCTTGCTATTGTTGGGATTCTGTGCGGAATCTTGCTACTCTTTGCCCTTATCCCTTATTTGTCCTGTTTGTCTGTCCTAATTAGATTGTAAACTCTGTCGAGCAGGGACTGTCTCTTCATGTTCAAGTGTACAGCGCTGCGTACGTCTAGTAGCGATTTAGAAATGATAAGTATTAATAGTAATAGTAAGTCCTGACCTGGACATCTCAATTCTGGTCTCTACTTTCTATGTAAAATGAGACTCCACTGTGGCCACATGATTTATTTATTCATGACATTTATTCCCCACATTAGCCCGAAATAAACTCAAGTTCAATGTGGCTTACAAACAAACAGTAAAGGGCCCCTTTTACTAAGCCGCGTAAGGCTCTACGCGCGCCCAATGTGCGACAAAATGAACTTACCGCCCGACTTCACGTGCCTCTTGCAGTAACTTCATTTTTGGTGCGTGTCAGCTACGCGCATCTGAAAAATATTTTTTTTATTTTCTACCACGCGTAGCGGACGCTCGCCAAGTGGCATTTGATGCACGTAGGTCGTTACTGCGCAGATTCCTTACCACTAGGTCTATAGCTGTTTTAAGGTCAGACACCCAAAATGGATGCATGGCAGTATGTCCATTTTCGGGGAAAATTTTAAAACCGGCATTTTTGGTATGTGCGCTGAAAAATATTTCAGCGTTCGCCCAGAACCCACGCCTGGGCGCACGCTGAAATATTTTTGCAGCGCACGTACCAAAAATGCCGTTTTTAAAATTTTTTACCACGGCTTAGTAAACGGACCCCAAAGTGAATAATGAAGTTATTAAAATTCATAAATGGTGATTGATGTGATACAGAAGCATTAATTATGGATTTCTTTTAACACCGGTGTGTTCAGAGACCAGCTTTCAATGAGATGTACAGTAGTTATCGTTTTTCTGTCCGAGCCATAGCAAAGTTTCTCTGGAGCTTCTTTGCGTCTCTAGCATTTAAGCCTTTCTGTATAACTTGTTTGGAAAAGTTTATTTTAAAACTTGTCTTGCTGTCGAATGCAAATCTGAGCTGGAATTACCGTGTGAATCAGCCTGCCATACAGTTTGATTTACACAGTTCAGTCCAGTCATACATAACTCACAGTATTACAACACTGGTTCCTTTTCGTAGCCAGTGCCAAGAAATATGTTGTCAAATGGCTGAAGATGTAATAGTCTGTAATGCATCAATATTTTCCTAAAGGTAAAATATAATTTTTTGGAAATATTAAGGTGTGTCTGATACAGCTGGAAGAGGTCATGCAATGGATAGCAATCACGTCATGGGTAAGGGGTCACTGGATCTCCAAATGAAAACTACTTAATGGGAAGTTCTGCATTTAGCAAAAGGTTATTGGGGGCTGGCTTCATAAGCTTTTCTGTTGACATGTAGGAAACAGTCACTGAACACCCACTGACCATTTTGGAATAAGAAACTCTGAAACCTCAACCTGGGAAAAGGGCAACTAAACAAGTTATGGGAGACAACATTAACGTTTTACAAATCTGAACCCAAAGCCAGAAGGACAGGACAGGGTGGGGTGGCTCAGGCTTTAATGAGGGGGAGGGGCCACTGGGAGAAGAGAGCGGAATACAGTGCATGTGCCTTTAGCATGTGATAAAGCAAGAGTTTTGCAGTCTTTCAAGTTTTTCAGACTGTACATCTTATTTGTTGCTCCTTATTTCTACAGTGACATTAAATTGCAAACATATCAACTAAAAAAAATTAGATTTTTTTTTTTTTTGCAGTATTAACAAAATAACGAAATGATCTGGTTGCAATTCAGCACATAAGGAGCCCCATTTTCCAAAGTGTAGTGAGATTTTTGCCTAAATTAGGGATCCTTTTACTAAGGTGCGCTGAAAAATGGTTTGCGGTAGTGGAGGCATGGGTTTCGGGTGCGCGCCAATCCATTTTTTGCGCGCCTGTAAAAAAAAGGCCTCTTTAAAATTTTAGCCAAAAATGGACGCGCAGCAAAACGAAAATTGGCGCGCGTCCATTTTGGGTCTGAGAGCTTACCATCAGTCATTGACCTAGTGGTAAAGTCTCATGGATGGTAATGACCTATGTATGTCAAATGGCACTTGGCGCGCATCCGATACGCGCGTCCAAAAATAAAAAATATTTTTCGGTCACGCGTATCGGACGTGCGCCAAAAATGAAATTACCGCAAGACCCACGGAGCAGCCAGACAGTAACTCCATTTTGGCATATGTTGGGCACCAGTGGCCTAGCCAAGGGTGGGCCTGGGTGGGCCCAGGCCCACCCACTTTGGGTTCAGGCCCATCCAGTAGCAGCACACCTATGATGTGGCTGGCAGGGATCCCGAAGTCCCACCAGATGAAAACTCCAAACAACTGTCCTTCCTGCATACCTTGTAAATAGATGATCTTCGCCTGCAGCGACTGATGCTGTTCACACCGGCCCCCACAGCCTTCCCTCTGATGTATTCCCACCTATGTGAAAACAGGAAGTTGCATCAGAGGGAAGGCTGTGGGGCCAACATGAGCAGTGTGTATTAGTTGCTGTTCGTTACCTGTGAAAATCTGCTATTTAAAAGGTATGCAGGGAAGAGGAGATGTTTGAGAGACCATAGGGCATGCAGGCAAGAGAGGGAGAGACCAGATCACTTTAGGGACAGGGTGGAGTTCTTCTGCCCACCTATCTTGGGCCAGGCTCACTGAAAATTGGGTGTCTGGCTACGCCCCTGTTGGGCACACGTAGACGCTTACGCCAGTGGCGTAGCCAAAGGTGGGCCTGAGTGGGCCGGGGCCCACCCACTTAGGGTTCAGGCCCACCCAACAGTAGCACATGTTTAGTGGTAGCTGGTAGGGATCCCAAGCTCTGCCAGCTGAAGACTTCTCCCTGATGGTAACGAAAACACTACTTTTCAAGATACCGGCACCTGCGCATGCTCAGTTTTCAGCGCATGCCTGCTGCAGACTATCAAGGTAGAGAGAAGCATTTTCCCACCAGCTGAGATATTGTTTTGGTGCCCACCCACTTCTTGCGTAGACCCACCCAAAATCTGCTGTCTGGTTACGCCCTTGGCTTACGCGGTTTAGAAAAAGGACCCCTTAAATGCATGGTAACTGCAAAACCTCCATAAAGCAAGTCTCAGCGTTTTCCACCAGCTGCTTTTTACCGTAAGCTACAAATGCTAGCGCAGTTTTGTAAAAGACCCCCTTTAGAATCTCTAAGCACTTAGGGGTCCTTTTACAAAGGCGCGCTGAAAAACGGCTTGCGGTAGTGTAGGCGTGGTTTTGGGCATGCGCAGAATCATTTTTTCAGCGCACCTGTAAAAAAGGCCTCTTTTTTTTCCCCCGAAAATGGACGTGCGGCAAAATCAAAATTGCTGCGCGTCCATTTTTGGTTCTCAGACCTTACCGCCAGCCATAGACCTAGCGGTAAAGAATTTGGGCAGTAATGACCTGCGCAGGTCAGATGCCACTTGGTGCGTGCCAGAAAATTAAAAATATTTTTCAGATGCGCGTATCAGATGCGAGCCAAAAATGAAATTACAGCAAGAGCCACACGGTAGTCAGGCGGTAAGTCCATTTCAGCACACGTTGGGTGCACGTACACGTTTACACGGCTTACTAAAAGGGGCCCTTAATGCAGGGATAGCACGTAAGAACAGGCAATACAAAACACGATAAAGTATTTTATGGTATTTTGCTTGTTAGCTTGTGGTAACCCACATGTTACTTTTTTTTTTTAATATTTTGTGGAGGGGGTGTGTCATGGCTAGAAATTGTGCATTCCCATGTTATCCAGCTAGCGTGTTAAGATTAGCGTGTGCTAACTGGAAAATGCAGGGTTAACAAAGGAGCACTCAGCACCTTTAAATAGAAGGTGGTAAATGCTCCCATGTTAACTGTATGCAGGAGGAGTGGAGGAGTGGTAAGGGTGGTGGACTTTGGTCCTGAGGAACTGAGTTCAATTCCCACTTCAGGCAGAGGCAGCTCCTTGTGACTCTGGGCAAGTCACTTAACCCTCCATTGCCCCATGTAAGCCGCATTGAGCCTGCCATGAGTGGGAAAGCGCAGGGTACAAATGTAACAATAAATAAAAGACAGAAAGAAGGAATGTCCCTCATGCAAACGTGAGTATGGTTACCATATGTCCGGATTTACAAGGACATGTCTTCTTTTTGAGGACATGTCCGAGCAACCGGGCGGGTTTTGCCAGCCTGCCCGTTTGTCCAGAAATCCGGACAAACGAGCAGATTGCTAGCCTCCCCTTCCCTTAGTTACTACTGCCCGGGTGGTCTAGTGACCTCTTCCACCTTTGGGCGAAGGAAAGAGCCCCCTCTTTCCTGCTCGGAGCGCTGCCCTGCATGCATCCTTCCTGTTGGTGATCTCGGCACTGATTCAAAATGGCTGCTCTTGGAGGCCATTTTGAATCAGCTCCGAGATCACGAACAGGAAGGATGCATGCAGGGCAGCGCTCTGGGCAGGAAAGAGGGGGCTCTTTCCTGCCCCGAAGAGGTCACTAGACCACCAGGGCAGTAGTAAGGTAAGGGAAGGGGGGTGACGGGGAGGGGGGGTGACGGGGTGTGTGACAGGGGGAGGGGAATTGTGACGGGGCGGAGCGAGGACATGAAAGGGGGTAGGGTGGGGTGTGAAAGGGGCGGGGCAGGGTGTGTGGTGGGGCGGGGCATGTGTCCTCCTTTTTGGGGGACGAAATATGGTAACTCTAAACGTGAGCATCAAAACAAAAAAGTGAGGCAAGTCTAAGGAGGATATCAAAATGTAAAAATCTTTATTCTAAAAGGCGTAAAACCGATCCCCTGCAAAACTCAACCTGTCTAAAGTTGCATGTGTACAAGATATAACTTGCATAACTTTCCATGCATATGCAGTGGGCCATTTTATAAAATCTGATTTCTGACTTTTAAGTTATCTTCTCATTTATGTGCCTTCAAAAGAAACAAAGCACATTTGTACAGAAATGGAGCATAAATGACAAATTTGTCCACGAAACTCGGTATTTTTGTACCACCTTTATTTATTGAGAATACAGGATTAAAACAGGGACTTTTTCCTCGGCCTATCTTTCCCACCCTCTGACCCCCTAGTGGTTAAACTCCTGGACAAGCAGACTGCCAGGCACTGGCAGTCACTGGCTCAAAATCTGCCAGCTAGGTCAGTCAGGGCTTTTGTTAAGACAGACGCAGGAAACCCTTTTTGGAACACAAATATTTTCAGTTGGTAGTTAGCCCGGGAGATCAGAGTACAGCTCATTTCAGGCACCATGAATGGCCTTTTGTTCAAACCCTGGATTTTCATGTTTACCTCAGCCTTAAAGTTCCCCTTTCATCTTGTTTGGCAACAGAGGATGTGCAAGTCTCTGAATAATTTTGTACAATAATATGGGGCACTGTTCCTTAGAAGTAGTACGTCGTGATCTTTCAGATAAAATAAAGAGCAAGAGGGAGCATGAATCTGGATGAAAAGAATTGAGCCAAAGACAGCAATTAATCACAGCTAATCACAGGGCCGTGCCTAGGGTCTCTGGCGCCCCCCTGCAGACTATCAGTTGGCGCCCCTACCCCCCGTGAAAATGATCGCTCACCACTTGCCACACTGACAGGAATTGTCAGCAATATTCTTAGAAACAAATTGCTATACATTGCAAAATAAGATAGCAGATGTAAATTCTCAAAGTGGACATATTCCAAACGCTATTTAGACAAAAATTAAACTGAACCCCCAAGATGCCAGACTCTGCATACAATGCAACACCACAGAAACAGAAAATGTCCCCTAGTACTGTGCAAAATATAAAGACTGCAGATGTAAATTTGAAAAAAAAACTAACAAGAACCAATCACCACTTTACAAATTAACAAATAGAAATAAAACAAATATAGAAAATAAAATAATACCATTTTATTGGACTAATACATTTAGCTTTCAGAGGCCAAAACATCCTTCCTCAGGTCAATACAGTATAGTGCTGTTACAGTATCCTATCCTGACTGAGGAAGGGGGTTTTGTTCTCCGAAAGTTAGTCAAAATGTATTAAAATTAGTCCAATAAAAAGATTACCTATTATAAACATTTATTAACACAGCTACAATACTACTGTATCCTAAAGCAAAAAAATAAAAGTAAATATTTTATTTACAGTTTGTTGTCTCTGGTTTCTGCTTTCCTCATCTTCTTTTCACTGTCTTCCTTCCTTCCATCCAGCATCTGTCTTTGTTCTCTCTCTGCCATCTAGTGTCTGCCCTCTCTGCTGTCCCCTTCATCCAATGTCTGCCCTCTCTCCCTGCTCCTTCCATCTACATCTGCCCTCTATCTCTGCCCCCTTCCATCCACCATCTGCCCCTGTCTGCCCTCTCTCTCTCCCCCTTCCATTCACTGTCTGCCCTTTCTATCGCTTACATCCACTGTCTGCCCTTTCTCTCTGTCCGCTCAATCCACCATTTGCCCTCCCTCTCCCATCCATCAAGGTCCCTCTCACTCCCCCTTCCATCTAGGATCTGTCCCCTCTCTCTGCCCCTTTTTTTCAGCCCCCAGTTCCAGCCCCACTATCCCACCAGTCCCCAGTTTCAGCCCTAGCCCTTTTCTCCCACCAGTCTTGAGCTTCGGCCCCCAGCCACTTCTCCCTGTCCCCTTTTCAGCCCCCAGTTTCAAACGCAGCCCTTTTCTCTCACTAGTCCCGAGCTTCAGCCCCAGCCACTTCTCCCTGTCTTCTTTTCAGCCCCCAGTCCCCACAGTTTCAGCTCTTGTCCCTTTTCAGCCCCCAGTCCCAGTACTAGCCCCCTTATCCCACCTACCCTCCTTTTCAGCCCCCAGTTCCAGCTCCCTTCATCCACATGCCTTGCATTATGGCCTCCCCTTTCAGCCCCAGACCCCATCTGGGCTCCCCTCCCCATCCCCTTCTGCCATCTGGGCTCCCCACCCCATCCCCTTCTGCCATCTGGGCACCCCACCCCATCCCCTTCTGCCATCTGGGCTCCCCTCCCCATCCCCTTCTGCCATCTGGGCACCCCACCCCATCCCCTTCTGCCATCTGGGCTCCCCTCCCCATCCCCTTCTGTCATCTGGGCTCCCCTCCCCATCCCCTTCTGTCATCTGGGCACCCCATCCCCTTCTGTCATCTGGGCACCCCACCCCACCCCATCCCCTTCTGTCATCTGGGCACCCCTCCCCATCCCCTTCTGTCATCTGGGCTCCCCTCCTGTCATCTGGGCTCCCCTCCCCATCCCCTTCTGCCAT
Source organism: Microcaecilia unicolor (assembly GCF_901765095.1). Classification (NCBI taxonomy): domain Eukaryota; kingdom Metazoa; phylum Chordata; class Amphibia; order Gymnophiona; family Siphonopidae; genus Microcaecilia; species Microcaecilia unicolor. Next base: position 324,819,074 of record NC_044036.1, on the reverse strand, counting down.
CTGGGCACCCCACCCCATCCCCTTCTGTCATCTGGGCACCCCTCCCCATCCCCTTCTGTCATCTGGGCTCCCCTCCCCATCCCCTTCTGTCATCTGGGCTCCCATCCCCTTCTGTCATCTGGGCTTCTGTCATCTGGGCTCCCCTCCCCATCCCCATCCCCTTCTGCCATCTGGGCACCCCTGATCCGACCCCACTACCAGCTCTGTCGAGATGACAGCGGGTGGGGGGGGGGTGCTCCGCTCCCGCTGCTCCCACCCTACCTTCTTAAAAAAAAAATCAGTAAAGCGGCGTGGCAGGCAGCGCAGCTTCGCGTCTGCCCTGCTTGTAAAACAAGTAGATCTCCTCGTCGGGCCTTTGCTCACTGGGTCCCGCCCTCCTCTGAGGTAACTTCCTATTTCCTCGAGGGCGGGACCCAGTGAGCGAAGGCCCGACGAGGAGATCTACTTGTTTTACAAGCAGGGCAGACGCGAAGCTGCGCTGCCTGCCACGCCGCTTTACTGATTTTTTTTTTTTTTTAAGAAGGTAGGGTGGGAGCAGCGGGAGCGGAGCACCTCCCACCCGCTGACACCCGGGGCGGACCGCCCCCACCGCGCTCTTGGTTCCCTCAGTGTCCGCCTTCTTCTGACGTCAGAAGAAGGCGGGACACTGAGGGAACCAATGAGTGCAAGGGAAGGGAGACGTCGGCAGGGCTTTCACCGACGCTGCTGCAGCCTGCGACCAAGGTAATTTAAAGTCCTCGGCGGCGCGGGGCGAGGGTAAGCACCGCGGCGGCGCCCTCCAGAGGTGGGCGCCCCCCTGCGGCGCTTACCTCGCTTACCGCATCGGCACGGCCCTGGCTAATCATAAGCTTCAAGCATAGCCTAAAGACGATAGACAAAACGGAAAGCAACACAGTGCAGCCGCAAACACCCATGGATGGGATGCTAGGAGGTGAAGGGGGAGTACGGAAAGAGAGCATAGTAGACCAGTCCTTCCACTGCATGTAAATCTCTCTCATGAATATTCATTGTGGATATCCTGAAAACCTGACTGGCTGGGGTGCCTCCAGAAGCAGGTTTGGGAACCACTGCAGTAGACAAAGAACCTACCCATGCATTGCCTTCTGCTACCTGTTTAAAGTCTAGCTTAGAGAGAAGACCTTCTACAAGGAGTCACCTGGTTTGAAGTAGTAAAAGGATATATAAATGTCACTTTGCTAGTCATTTGCATGCATAAATGACAACTTACGTAACTAAGAGGGGCATAAGCGAACGGGGACGACCATCTCTAAGGGCACCCATCTCTAAGGACGTCCCAGCAAAGGGGCGGGGAAACTGCCATTATCGAAACAAGATGGGCGTCCATCTTTCGTTTCGATAATATGGTTGGGGACGCTCAAATCTCAACATTTAGGTCGACCTTAGAGATGGTCGTCCCCGGTTTTCAGCGATAATGGAAACCGAGGACGCCCATCTCAAAAACCACCAAATCCAAGGCATTTGGTCGTGGGAGGAGCCAGCATTCGTAGTGCACTGGTCCCCCTCATATGCCAGGACACCAACCGGGCACCCTAGGGGGCACTGCAGTGGACTTCACAAATTGCTCCCAGGTGCATAGCTCCCTTTCCTTTGGTGCTGAGCCCCCCAACACCCCCAAAACCCATTCTCCACAACTGTACACCACTACCATAGCCCTAAGGGGTGAAGGGGGGCACCTACATGTGGGTACAGTGGGTTTCAGGTGGGTTTTGAAGGGCTCACATTTACCAGCTCAAGTGTAACAGGTAGGGGGGATGGGCCTGGGTCCGCCTGCCTGAAATACACTGCACCCACTAAAACTGCTCCAGGGACCTGCATACTGCTGCCATGGAGCTGGGTATGATATTTGAGGCTGGCATAGAGGCTGGCAAAAATTTTTTTAACAAAATTGGCTTTCGATAATGCCGATTTGGGTGACCCTGAGAGAAGGACGCCCATCTCCCGATTTGTGTCGGAAGATGGGCGCCCTTCTCTTTCGAAAATGCCCCTATAAATGACCCCTTATAGCATAAGGACTAGCACTCAAGTGCGCACCAATTTCTTGATGGTGTATGATTCGCCAGAGGGCATCCGCACGGATGGAGTGCACACAGTGGTGTACTGGAGCCGGCTCGCACCGGCTCGCAAGAGCTGGTTGTTAAATTTTCTTCCGGCTTGCGAGCCAGTTGTTCAAAAATTGCGAGCCGGCTCTGGCTCTCCTCCCTCCCTCCAGATCCGCCTCACCGCCCGCTTATTTTTTGAATTCTTCGGGGCAGGCAGTCTTGCCTGCCCGCTTCCAGAGCTGACTGTCCTCCCCTGCCGGTTTGCGCTTTAAAAATGGCCGCCGAGACTTCCAGAGGTGGCCTCGCGAGACTTCTACTGAAGTCTCAGCAGCCATTTTGAAGCGCGAATCGGTAGTGAGGGACAGTCAGCACTGGAAGCAGGCAGGCAAGACTGCCTGCCCCGAAGAATTCAAAGAACAAGCGGGCGGTGAGGGACCAGATCGGGAGGGAGGAGAAGAATTCGCTAAACAACTCGGGAGGGGGTGGCAGGGGGGAAAAGAGAGTCGCTGCTGGGCATGGGTGGATGGAGGGGGTCGCTGGGTATGGGTACATGCAGGGCAGGGGAGAGGAGGGTCACTGCTGGACATGGGTGCAGGGCAGGGCAGAGGAGGGTCGCTGGGTATGGGTGCATGCAGGGGAGAGGAGGGTCACTGCTGGACATGGGTGCATGCAGGGCAGGGGAGAGGAGGGGAGAGAGAAGAAATGCTGGACATGGATGGAGGGGAGAGAAGAGTGAGGAAGGAGATGAGATGAGGGGAAAGGAAGAGAGGAGAAAAACTGCACATGGATGAAGAAAATAGGCAGAAGCTGAGGACCAGAAATGAAGAAGAAAGGAGGAAAGGAAAGAAATAAATGGAAAGGAAGCCCTGGAAATGCAGTTAAGAGGACATATAGCAGCAGAGTCGGATACTGGGCCAGCATGATCAGAAAAACAGTCACCAGACAACAAAGGTAGAAAAAATCATTTTATTTTCATTATAGTGTTTGGAATATGTCCACTTTGAGAATCAGGTGCTCAACATTAAAAGTTTATATTTATTTACTTATGGCATTTTATCCCACATTAAACATGAATTAGATTGGAACCTGGGATCATTTAATTTTTTTTCCTGGAGAGACTAATGCCTTGCCCCCTCCCTCCCCCCCCCCCCCCCCCCCACCCCGGCTATAGCCAACTCTGCAATTTTGGGGGGGCGCAGTGGTGGACCGGGGAGAGAGCCTGTTGTTAAAAATTTACCAGCACACCACTGAGTGCACAGGTACTGTGTAAATGACATGCATTCTCGCATACCCCTTGGCACAGGCATGTACATCAGTTTTAAGGCTGGTGTAAGTGATTATGCCTTCAACACAGTTGCATAGCTATGGGCGGCCAAGGGGGCCTGGTCCCCCAAATTGGCTCTAGGGCCCTACCAAGGAAAACAGAGGAGGGGTGTGGAAGACAGGCTCTTTCCGAACAATGGCGAAGACATATGATTGTACGTAAAAAGTAATGTTTATTACAACAACTTGACTCAACACAGCCGTGTTTCGGCACCGTAGCGCCTTCTTCAGGAGTCTATAAAAACAAACATAAAACATGAATAATACAAACAAAAAGCAATCAATAAACTAAGGGCGATCAATAATTAATATATAAAAAACATTTTGTGAAGCATATCAAGATCATAAAAACATGAATAATACAAATACAAAGCAATCTTAAGAATAAAAACATGAATAATGCAAAAGACAATCAATAATAGACATATGAAGCAAACAAAAGACAATCAATAGTAAATATATAAAAAAAACATTTTGTAAAACATATCAAAGATGCAAAAACAAGATCATAAGAATTAAAATACACTTAAAAAACACATGGTATTTAGACACTGTAAAATGGTGTTGCAAAGGAAAAAACAAACATAAAAGGCATAAGAGATATATTGTATGATGTCATGTATAGTAATCATGAATATAAAATAGCAGTACAGATATTGTTTAATAATATATAACAACTAGGATTGCCTTTTGTATTATTCATGTGTTTATTCATGTGTTGAGTCAAGTTGTTGTAATAAACATTACTTTTTGCATACAATCATACGTCTTCGCCATTGTTCGGAAAGAGCCTGTCTTCCCCACCCCTCCTTTGTTGTCCTTGACTTTGTTTTGTGGGGATTAAGTGCACCTCCACACTTTGAGTGGTACCTCCTCACCTAATGCGGTACCTTTTTGAATTCTAGGGCCCTACCCCAGTTAAAGCATTTGTCCCACGCTGGTCTCAAATTGCCTGGCGCCTGCCCCTGTCCTGTTTCAGTCACTGTGCAATCTCATTTTAATGAAACTGCCTATTGCTCATGTTTGATCTATTCTTACTGTACACCGCCTTGAGTGAATTCCTTCAAAAAGGCAGTAAATAAATCCTAATAAATAAATAAAATGTAATAAACCATTTCTCGTTTTTTATTGTGATCTGCTTTGTTTGTGTATACCATCAAGCCGGTGTAAGAGATTATCAGGCTTATTTTCGAAAGAGAAGGACGCCCATCTTTTGACACAAATCGCAAGATGGGCGTCCTTCTCACAGGGTCGCCCAAATCGGCATAATCGAAAGCCGATTTTGGGCGTCCCCAACTGCTTTCCGTCACGGGGATGATCAAAGTTCCCGGGGGCGTGTCGGAGGCGTAGTGAAAGCGGGACTTGGGCGTGCCTAGCACATGGGCATCCTCGACCCATAATGGAAAAAAAGGTGTCCCTGATGAACACTTGGACAACTTTTACCTGGTCCTGTTTTTCTTCAGACCAAGCCACAAAAAGGTGCCTGAACTGACCAGATGACCACCAGAGGGAATCGGGGATGACCTCCCCTTACTCCCCCAGTGGTCACTAACCCCCTCCCACCCTCAAAAAAAATTAAAAAAATATTTTTTGCCAGCCTCAGATATCATACCCAGCTCCATGACAGCAGTATGCAGGTCCCTGGAGCAGTTTTAGTGGGTGCAGTGCACTTCAGGCAGGCGGACCCAGGCCCATCCCCCACTACCACTTGTGGTAGTAAATGAGAGCCCTTCAAAACTCACCAGAAACCCACTGTACCCACATCTAGGTGCCTCCCTTCACCCATAAGGGCTATGGTAGTGGTGTACAGTTGTGAGGAGTGGGATTTGGGGGGGGGGGTGAGGGGGCTCAGCACACAAGGTAGGGGTTAAATGGTTAAATGGTCAGTTATTCTCAATTGAGAAGGGTAGTTAGTGGGTTCCCCAGGGCTCTGTGCAGGGACCACTGCTTTTTAACATATTTATAAATGACCTAGAGATGGGAGTAACTAGTGAGGTAATTAAATTTGCTGATGACACAAAGTTATTCAAAGTCGTTAAATCGCGGGAGGATTGTGAAAAATTACAAGAGGACCTTACGAGACTGGGAGACTGGGTGTCTAAATGGCAGATGACATTTAATGTGAGCAAGTGCAAAGTGATGCATGTGGGAAAGAGGAACCCGAATTATAGCTACGTCATGCAAGGTTCCACGTTAGGAGTCACGGACCAAGAAAGGGATCTAGGTGTCGTCGTTGATGATATGTTGAAACCTTCTGCTCAGTGTGCTGCTGCGGCTAAGAAAGCAAATAGAATGTTAGGTATTATTAGGAAAGGAATGGAAAACAAAAATGAGGATGTTATAATGCCTTTGTATCACTCCATGGTGCCACCGCACCTCGAATATTGTGTTCAATTCTGGTCGCCGCATCTCAAAAAAGATATAGTGGAATTAGAAAAGGTGCAGAGAAGGGCGACGAAAATGATAAAGAGGATGGGACGACTTCCCTATGAGGAAAGGCTAAAGCGGCTAGGGCTCTTCAGCTTGGAGAAAAGGCGGCTGAGAGCAGATATGATAGAGGTCTATAAAATAATGAGCGGAATTGAACGGGTAGATGTGAAGCGTCTGTTTACGCTTTCCAAAAATACTAGGACTAGGGGGCATATGATGAAGCTACAATGTAGTAAATTTAAAACAAATCAGAGAAAATGTTTCTTCACTCAACATGTAATTAAACTCTGGAATTCGTTACCAGAGATTGTGGTAAAGGCGGTTAGCTTAGCAGAGTTTTCAAAAGGTTTGGATGACTTCCTAAAGGAAAGGTCCATAGACCATTATTAAATGGACTTTGGGAAAATCCACTATTTCTGGGATAAGCAGTATAAAATGTTTTGTACTTTTTGGGGATCTTGCCAGGTATTTGTGACCTGGATTGGCCACTGTTGGAAAAAGGATGCTGGGCTTGATGGACCTTTGGTCTTTCCCAGTATGGCAATACTTATGTACTTATGAGCTATGTACCTGGGAGCTTTTTCTGAAGTCCACTGCAGTGCCCCCTAGGGTGCCCGGTTGGTGTCCTGGCATGTCAGAGGGACCAGTGCACTACGAATGCTGGCTCCTCCCACGACCAAAGGACTTGCATTTGGTCGTTTCTGAGATGGGCATCCTTAGTTTCCATTATCGCTGAAAATCAGAAACGACCAAGAATAAGGACGACCATGTCTAGGGATGATCTAAATGTCAAGATTTGGCCGTCCCCGACCGTATTATCGAAATGAAAGATGGACGCCCATCTTGTTTCAATAATATGGGTTTCCCCGCTCCTTAGCCGGGACGTCCTGCGAGGATGTCCTCAGGAAAACTTGGGTGCCCCTTTCGATTATGCCCCTCCCAGCCTTCAATGTAAATGATTTTTTGGCCACAAAGCAATTTACAGTGAGTTTAAACGTATTGATGTACTGAAAGGAAATTACAAAGTCAAAAGAGAGAAGTTAGACAAAGAATTTGTAGGGAGAGAGAAAGTTAGAGAGTGGGATAGAAGAAGGGAAAGCATACGTCACAGACAATCTGCAAGGTAGCCAGAGATTGCAACAGTTGTCTGTTGAAGCAGACCTGGAATGTAGTGCTGTAGGGGATTTGCCTTTCGACATCACCATATTTCGCTTGGCAAGGTTTGATTACTACTTAAGAATTGTGGGGGGGGGGGGGGGGAACAAATTTTCCACAGTGATGAGCTAGATGCCAAGATTTGCAAGGAAAAGTGGGTGATTTGCTGAGGAGCACTTAATGGTCTATGAGCTAACCCGTGTTCAAAGAGGCAGTGTAACGTCCATTATCTATTTCTTTAACTTGGCCAGTACATGGTGCTTTAATGCCCTGCACTGCATGTCTGCACTGAAGTTAGTGTGGTTATGATAACGCTGACACCTTGAGCAGTTCAGATTTCTCCACTCTATCTGGCTCAGTATGAGAAAGATGGCTATGCAGAATCTCCTCTACCAAAAGATGAAAACAGGCCTCCCAACTCTATTCACTCACTCCTTTGAAAACCCCAAGGGAAAGGAAATTTTTTATATACTGCCTTTCTGAAACTACATTCAAAACAGGTATATACAGGCAGCAGCGTACCAATGGCGGGACGGTGGGGGCCGTCCGCCCCGGGTGCACCCCGCTGGAGGGGTGCAGAGAGCAGCCGCGTGCCTGTTGGCTCTGCTGGTTCCCTGTTCCCTCGGAACAGGTTGCTTCCTGTTCCGGGGCAGAGGGAGCAGGGAGCCAGCGGAGGCCGATAGGCACGCGGCTGTTCCTAGCAGCCAAGAATGCACCCGGGAGGGGGGGGTTGATGCGCTGGGGGTGGTGTCATTGCGCGGTAGGGGGAGGGTATTGTACTGCACCCGGGGGGGGGGGGGTGTGCATCGGTGATCTACCCCGGGTGGCAGCCGACCTAGGATCGTCACTGTATACAGATACTTTGTGTACCTGGGGCAGTGGAGAGTAAGTGACTTGCCCAGAGTCACAAGGAGCTGCAGTGGGAATTGAACTACTACTACTACTACTTAGCATTTCTATAGCGCTGCTAGGGTTACGCAGCACTGTACCCAGTTCCCTATGATCAAAGTCCACTGCACTAACCACTAGGCTACTCCTCCCCTAGCAACATTCCATCTAGAACCTCCAATAGTAGCAACATTCCATGTTCCACTGTACTAACCACTAGGCTACTCCTCCATTAGCAACATTCTATGTAGAATCTCAGTTAGTAGCAACAGAATCTCAATAGTAGCAACAATCCATGTAGAATCTCAAATAGGGAAAGGGAAATGGGACTTGATATACTGCCTTGCTGTGGTTTTTGCAACTACATTTAAAGCAGTTTACGTATTATATCCAAAAAATATTGGGGGGGAACCAGAAATAATATTAACAGTTATGAACCCTCTGTGTTAAAACTAGCAGCACAAGAATATTAGAAGTCTAGGTGTTAGGTGTTATTCTGCAGACATTTGGTAGATTTCTGTTATATGATTGTTTTACAGTGCTGTTAAATGTGTTTATTTCTGATACTGTTTCATGTTAGTCCTATTTGCTATTTCCAAGTTTAATTCATTGATTGTTTTTATGCTTATATTTGGTCATTTTACTATTCACAAAATTATACATTTTATGTCAAACTGTACCTGCTGTACACTGCCTTGGATGAATGTCTTCATAAAGGTGGTTCATGAAGCCCAATAAATAAATCTAATAAGAAGCACATGACAAAGCACTGCCAAGCCTTAACAGCAGCCAAAAAAACAATCCAGTTAATATTCAGCTGACAGCGATCTGTGTTTTCTTAAGCGCTGGCTGTGACCAGTTAAATTAGACCTGGATATTCAATTCCAGGCCACATCCAGGCACTGGCATTGAATATCCAAGACTACCTGGGCATATGATGGACACCCGCTCCTACGCTAGAGGTCACAGCCACCATTTTACAGCGAGGGGCTGCAGCAAATGGGGATTGCTTCTGCCTCAATGATCCACTGGACCATCAGGGATAGTCAGTAGGCACATGGGGGCCTACTGGGATATGGGGGGGCTTGTCATGTTGGGGGACTAGGAGGGAGTTTGGAACTTTTTTTTTTTGTTACATTTGTACCCCGCGCTTTCCCACTCATGGCAGGCTCAATGCGGCTTACATGGGGCAATGGAGGGTTAAGTGACTTGCCCAGAGTCACAAGGAGCTGCCTGTGCCTGAAGTGGGAATTGAACTCAGTTCCCCAGGACCAAAGTCCACCACCCTAACCACTAGGCCACTCCTCCACTGTTGCTACTATTTGAGATTCTACATGGAATGTTGCTACTGTCTTTGGAGTTCTACATGGAATGTTGCTACTCTCTTCAGTGGCGTAGCAAGGAGGGCTGCCACCCGGGGCGGTTCGCCGTTGCACCCCCCCCTGGGTACAGCACGATGACACCCCCCCTCGGTGCATCAACACCCCCCCCCCCCCGATCCAGTGCCTACCCTCCTCAGCTCCCTCCAACCAGCTCCCGCACTCTACCTTTAAAGAAATTTCGGAAGCCGTGGAGAGGTGAGGTGCAGTGCCTCGTGCCTGCATGTAACAAAAGCATGCGGAAATAGGAAGTTGCGTCAGCAGAGGGCGGGACAGACAGCATGAGGGAAGGCCCGATGATGATCCACGCTTTTTTTACATGCAGGCACTAGGCGCTGCGCCTCACCTCTCCACGCCTTCCAAAATTTCTTTAAAGGTAGGGTGCGGGAGCTGGTTGGAGGAAGCTGAAGAGGGTAGGCACTGGGTTGGGGGGGGTCATCATGCTGCACCCAGGGGGGGAGCCTGCAGGGAGCACCCCCCCCCCCCGAGCTGACACCTGGGGCGGACCGCCCCTCCCGCCCCCCCTTGCTACGCCACTGACTCTCTTTGGATTTCTGTCAGGTACTTGTGGCCTCACTTGGCCACTCCAGGAAACAGGATACTGGGCTAGATGGACCATTGGTCTGACCCAGCATGGCTATTCTTATGTTCTTATATTCTTATGAGTCAGGAAGGAGGGAAGCAAGGGTGAGAGATTCAGGCCACTACATGGAGTTCTTTTGTGTGATCCTATTTTGTCACGTAGTTATGCAGGCACTGACACTGAATATTGCCCACATGCGCATAACTCCCAGCTCCTCCCCAAATCCACCCCCAATTGCCCCCTCCTGTGTGGACTTGAAATGGCCAGTCATTGCTAGTTCTTCATATCTTATTTAACTGTACCTATAATTTGCTTTCAATTAAGACACCCGTCTATTTATCCCAGGACTATTTATTTATTTATTTATCCCGCACTGCTTCTGTGTCTACATGTCTTAACTGCAATTGTCCTCTCAGCTGCCTATTAAGACATTTTATTGTATCTTACTTTGACCAATGTCCCAAACAATGAAAAGAAGCACAAGAAGCCTTCAAGATATGCCGCGTCTCAACTGTACTTTATTAATCAGACCCAACACAGTCCATGTTTCAGCTAGAAACGCCTGCGTCAGGGGTCTAATGTGGTATTGATATCCAAAAGAAACAGTCATCCAGTGGAGGAAAACACCTTTTGCCTTGAAAAAGACAAATCTATTGGGAGAAAATCACCAAAACACAAGACGCAGGAACTAAACAAAACTTTGAAAAGATTCCCACGTTGAGAGATGCCGTGTACCGGCTAACAATCGCTGGACCAGTACCCATATTAAGGGTATTAGTGAATGTGATGTTGGTACAAGTATTTTGGATAGATTCACTATTTGGAGATATCCGGTGCTACTATCGCTGCTACCATAGCTTGGTGTTGAGCCACTTTTTGTCCTAAACAAATTACAGCAATGGTGTTTGTTGTCTACTGGAATTCAGTTTAATTTGTTTATGAACAAATTTGTAGCCTAGTGATTAGAGCACTGGTCTTGACATCCAGAAGAATCCACTTCAAATCCCACTGCGGCTCCTTGTGATCTTGGGCAAATCACTTAACCCTCCATTGCCTCAGGTACAAACTTTGATTGCGAGCCCTCCAGAAAGAGGGAATCACCTCAAGTACCTGAACGTAACTCACTTTGAGCTAATAGTGAAAAAGTGTGAGCAATATCCGAAATAAAAGATGACTTGTATATTCACAATACTTTTTGAGTTATATGGGTTATCTATTATGCTAACAGTTTACACAATCTCCCCCCGGCCTCCCCCAATTCCCCAACCTATTCCATGTCATACAGTTAATCTGGAAATTCTCACATCAAGTGTCAAGCTGCCATGTTAACGGTTAACAGGGGTGTGTGCAGCTAGCGCACGCTAATTCCCACGTCAGTTGCTTGATATGCTTTGGGTAAAAGGAGCCATGCCCTACAAAGTACTGTCCAAGCTACAAACATTTCCAGCTGTCTAGATCAGCATTTGCACCTGGAGTAAAAGAGCTCCAGCACATTGGAAGGGAATCTGCGACTGTTTCCTGGCAGAGACAGCATTAGACATCAGACCTGTCTGGCTGATATCATTTCTGATGTCATCCCACAGGGACTATAGAAACCCTTAGCCCATTATACAAAGAAACAATGGAACCAGCGTAGGAGAGACTAGCTCCAAGCGAAATCCCTCATGACCTACTTGTTGTCAGAATCTCACAGGCAGTTTGAATGCACAATATGCACAGGGTGAAGAAAGTTTAACTCCTGGGACTCTGACATTATTACACCAACTAGGGATAGAATTCTGTACTAATGAGCCTCTGCTTACTTCAGCTTTTGAAATATCTTACAATCTCACTTGCGATTCCTCCGTGTGCAAGGTGCGCTTATTCAGCTTCCATCTCTTGCCCTCCCCCGCCCCACCAGCTAGGGACGTACATTTGTTGGCAGAAATTTAGTTCATTAGTTCACCTTAAATATTTTAATGTGGGTTCATCTACAATTTAATGTGTATTCGTTTCTGAAAATTCCAAAAACGAAATGAAAATATTTTTCCTGTACGCCCCTGCCGTCCACACAATGATGGTCACCTGTGGATTAACCATGGTGCCTGATGGCTAATGTATCTTTTCTTCTGTTGCAAAACCACTCTTGGCATCCTTAGAAAGACTGTTTCTCAGGCTCGTTTGTGAAAACACTGTTGTCTTTCAGTTCTTAAGAATAAGCTGAGTACGTGCTGAATGGAAAATAAAATACCACATACAGACATTTAAATGGGTTTCTTATGACTTGTTATACATAGAAACACCTCTAAAAGCATGCTTTTAGTGAATGAGCTACATGGTACCTTCCCATGAGATTTGAAACAGAGAAACTGAGAAAATAACAGCGATAAGAAGAATCTATTTCCTGTCCAGGTTGCTCATCCATACCTGCTGCTCAGATACCTGTGTACTTTTTCCAATGCTGTCTTGAAATCAGATACTGTCCTTGTCTCCACCATTTCTGCTGTTCCACGGGCTTGTCCCACGCATCCACCAGCATTTCTGTAAAGAAATATTTCCTTAGATTATTACCGAGTCTATCCCTATTTACCTTTATCCAGTGACCCCCTCATTCTTAGAGCTTAATTTCCTTTGAAAGAGGCCCACTTCCTCTGTAGGAGGGGGGGAATAATATACTTGAGAGGCATATTTTCAAAGCACTTAGCCTCCCAAAGTTCCATAGAAACCTAAGGAACTTAGCCTCCCAAAGTGCTTTGAAAATATGCCTCTGAGTCAGTGATATATAAATGATGTCTTATAATGGCATCTATAATAAATATAAGTACATATGCACCGCCATACTGGGAAAAGACCAAGGGTCCATCAAGCCCAGCATCCTGTCTCTGACAATGGCGAATCCAGGCTTCAAGAACCCGGCAACCCCCCCCCCCCCCCCAAACCCCCCCCCCCCCCTTAATTCTTAATAATGTTCAATGGACTTTTCCCTCAGAAATCTGTCCACTCCAAACCCCCTTTAAATTCCTTAAGGCCAGCTGCTGTCACTACATTTTCTGGCAACGAGTTCCAGAGTCCGACTACACGCTGAGTAAAGAAAAACTTTTAAATCTACCATATTCTAGCTTCATCTTGTGTCCCCTGGTTCTATTGTTGTTTGAAAGTGTAAACAAACACTTCACATCTGTCCGCTCTACTCCGCTCATTATTTTGTAGACTTCTATCATATCACCCCTCAGCCGCCTTTTCTCCAAGCTGAAGAGCCCTAACCTTCTCAGCCTTTCCTCATAGGGAAGTCGTTCCATCCCCTTTATCATTTTCGTCGCCCTTCTCTGCACCTTCTCTAATTCCTTTATATCTTTTTTGAGATGCGGCGACCAGAATTGAGTATCACCTGTTCACTTTTGATGTGAGTAATGATACTTTTGTATAACAGACTGCCAGAAGCATACAATTATACATTTTGTATGTGCAATCGATTTATCACAATTTACTTTTTCTTTGTTTTATCCCAATGTTTTTATTTACAGTTTGCAGTTCATTAAAATTCGATACACTGCCCAGCCTTAATGGATCAAGGCAGGTTACAATAAAAACAAGCATATTTATAGAAAAGTACTCCAAAACCAGTAAAGGACAACCCTAATACATAAGTAGAGGAAAGAAAAAATGATGAAAAAGAAAGAGTTAACTGCTGACATACATACAGATTAAATTGTGTTTTCCACTTCCATCAGTATATCTTTCTCTCCCCATCAGGATGAATATCAAATGTAAATGTAAAGAAAAGTGTCTTTAAAGATTCCAGAGGACAGGAACCAGTCAGAAAAATGTGCAGGAATGTCTAGACTCCCAGCGGGCTCTAGAAATGAGAGGTATCACAGTTCTGTAGTCCTGCAGAGATCTTAGAGTTTTTGCCGGGGAATAAGGGATAATGAAATTACTCAGATAAGATGGTAATCGCTCATAATAGGCTTTGGTGCTCATTTTCAAAGAACATAGGGGTCCTTTTACAATGGCGCACTGAAAAGTGGCTTGCGGTAGTGTAGGTGCAAGTTTTGGGCGCTCGCTGATCCATTTTTTAGCGCATCTGTAAAAAAGGCCTTTTTTCTTTTTGCTGAAATGGGCGTGCGGCAAAATGAAAATTGCCACGCATCCATTAGTACACGGTTAGTGCGGGAGCCCTTACCACCTAGAAATAGGTGTCAATAAGTGGTCCCACACTAATGGCCACACACTAATTGAAAAATTAGCCCGTGGCCATTAATTGAGGAAACTGAAAATGTGTCCATTTTACAGTTGCGTTAGATGTGGCCTCAGCACGCAGGACACCCACGCACTAGTGGGACGACTTCCCTATGAGGAAAGACTAAAGCAGCTAGGGCTCTTCAGCTTAGAGAAAAGGCAGCTGAGGGGAGATATGATACAGGTCTATAAAATAATGAGTGGAGTTGAACGGGTAGATGTGAAGCGTCTGTTCACGCTTTCCAAAAATACTAGGACTAGGGGGCATGCGGTGAAGCTACAATGTAGTAAATTTAAAACGAATCGGAGAAAATTTTTCTTCACTCAATGTGTAACTAAACTCTGGAATTCGTTGCCAGAGAATGTGGTAAAGGTGGTTAGCTTAGCGGAGTTTTAAAAAGGTTTGGACGGCTTCCTAAAGGAAAAATCCATAGACTGTTATTAAATGGACTTGGGGAAAATCCACTATTTCTGGGATAAGCAGTATAAAATGTTTTGTACTTTTTTGGGATCCTGCCAGGTATTTGTGACCTGGATTGGCCACTGTTGGAAACAGGATGCTGGGCTTGATGGACCTTTGGTCTTTCCCAGTATGGCAATACTTATGCACTTACGTACTAGTTATAGTGCAGGCCACTTTCAGCACAGCTTAGTAAAAGGGCCCCTAAAATTTGTTGAACTGAGATACAGGGAGATGAAATTACATGGCCAAAGTGATGTACAGAGTCATCGGTAGACAGGACATAACCGTTGTCCTGACTCATAGCTGAAAACGTTAGCTGACTCCTGACAGCCTCCTGATGCTCCAAGGACACGATCATTTTATTGAATTTAACTTACGGCTTTTGAAATATTGGCTTTTTAGATCATTTGCTAATATTTGCAGCAAGTTAGTAGCCCACCGCAGTATCCGACCTACTGCACCGAATATCCTCGTGACATCCTGAGACTGCTACGAATGAGATAAATCTTACATACCAGTCTCGTTAGAGATATTTGCTTGCCTGGCAACAATTTTAATTTCATTGGCTGTGGTATAATTCATTAGAGAAACAAACTAGAACATGATAAGATAAGTCTGCTTATTTAAAGAATATTAAAGAAAAAGGAGCCAGAATAAATACAGTTGGCCTGTTTTTTTTAGCAATGGAGGCTGTGGTACTTTAGTAGTTATAGTCAGTGGTGTAGGGACGTGACATCCTTTGAAATGACAATTTCCATGTTGTCAGGCTGACAGGAAAAAAAGAAAAGAACCCTTTATGGAGGACTAGCCTAATGGTTAATGCAGTGGGCTCTTTGTGACCCTGGGCAAGCCACTTAACCCTCCATTGCCCCAGTTAGAAAACTTAGATTGTGAGCCCACTAGGGACAGACAAAATAAATTCCACTTTTGGTTGTACAACAGAAAGGCAGTATATGAAATCCATGAGTCTTACCCTATGTCATTGCACAACAGTGCACCCTATCTGTCACTAGTGTGCACTGTTTGAGCAGTAGGACATACCATTGATGACTCCCACCACCTAAAAAAAAAAAAAACCTCATTAAAATGAGAAACCCTGTAAATCAGTGTTTCCCAAGTCTGGTCCTGGAGTACCTCTTGCCAGTCAGGTTTTCAGGATATCCACAATGAATATGTATGAAAGAGATATGCATATTATGGTGGCCAGTGTATGCAAATCAAATTCATGCATATTCATTGTGGACAGTGCTTTTTTTGTGCCGGTACAGCGTACCGGCACCTTTTTTGTGAGGTCCGATGGTGTGCTGGAGCCGGCTCGCACCGGCTCACAAAAGCCGGTTGTTCTTCAGGGCGAGCCGGCTCTCCTCCCTCCCTCCCCCGAGCTACAGGGTCCCAGTCATACCTGAAGAAGGCAACCACCCTGGTTGTCCAGTGGATTCTTTGGGACAGGCAGGAAAGATCCCCAGTCTTGCCTGCCCACCTCTGGCGCTGACCCTCCCCTGCTGCCGGATCACTCTTTAAAAATGGCCGCCGAGACTTCCAGCGGCGGCCTCAAGAGACTTCTGCTGAAGTCTTGGAGGCTGCCCTTGTAAGTCTCAGTGGCCATTTTGAAGAGCGATACAGTAGCGCCGGCAGTGGGCAGGAAAGACAGGGGATCTTTCCTGCCTGCCCCAAAGAATCCACTGGACAACCTGGGTGGCTGGAGGAGGGGGGCAGGGGAGCAAGGAGAATCACTGGGTAGGAGGAACTGGAGGGAGAGCAGGAGGGCGAGGAGAATCGCTGGGTAGGGGGGCTAGAGGGGGGCAAGGGAGAGAGGAGAATCACTGGGTATGGGGGTCTGGAGGTGGGGCAGGGGAGAGAGGAGAGTCGCTGGACATGGGTGGCTGGAGGGGGGCAGGGGAGATAAGAGAATTGATGAGTATGGATGCATGGAGGAGGGCAGGGGAGAGAAGAGAATTGCTGGATATGGATGGATGGAGGGAGGGCAGGGGAGAGGGGAGGAGAGTTGCTGGACATGGGTGGATGGAGGGGAGGGCAGGGGGGAGAGGAGAGTTGCTGGACATGGGTGGATGGAGGGGAGGGCAGGGGGAGAGGAGGGCTGCTGGACATGGGTGGATGGAGGAGAGGGAAGGGAGAGAGAAGAAATGCTGGACATGGATGCAGGGGCATAGCCAGAGAGCCAATTTTGGGTGGGCCTGAGTCCAAGGTGGGTGGGCATGGAATTTCTGCCCTCCCCCGTCCCTAGCCCCCCCCCCCTGCTCTGCTCTTCATCCCTCCCTCCACCTGCAAGGCCACAATATTAAATACCTGAGCAGGAGAGGGGATCTACAAACCCTGCCAGCTGAAGATTTCCTCCTGCTCAGACAGCACTCTTCCAAACAAGCAGGCTGTGCATGCATGAAAACTAAGCATGTGAAGAGGGGCTGGTGTTGGTTTCAGCTCTAGGCAAGTGCTGCCAGCTGCCGTTTGAAAGAGCATTGGCTGCCTGAGAAGGAGGAAATCTTCAGCTGACGGGGTTTGAGGACCTCTGCCAGCCATAGCAAGGGTGCACAATTTTGGGTGGGCCGGAGACCAAATAAGGTGGGCCCTGGCCCACCCAGGCCCACCCATGGCTACACCACTACATGGATGGAGGGGAGGGAAGAGTGAGGAAGGAGATGAGATGAGGGAAAAAGAAAAGAGGAGAAAATCTGCACATGGATGAAGAAAATAGGCAGAAGCTGGATCCACTGGACAGTCAAGTCTGCGGAGAACCCAGCTTTTACTTACTGATGTAGGGCAAGAAATGAAGAAGAAAGGCGGAAAGTAAAGAAATAAATGGAAAGGAAGCCCTGGAAACGGAGTTAAGAGGACAGAAAGCAGCAGAATCAGATACTGGGCCAGCATGATCAGAAAAACAAAGTCACCAGACAACAAAGGTAGAAAAAAATCATTTTATTTTCATTTTAGAGTCTGGAATATGTCCAATTTGAGAATTTACATCTGCTGTCTTACTTTGCACTGGGTATACAGCACCTGTAACAGCTTACAGAAATTATTTATAATGAAAAAAAAATCACTTTTTTTTTCTCCTATACTAGTATAATATTTTCAATGATGTCTGTTTATATGAGCCATGGCTGGTATAAGGGGTGTGGTTAAAGTGGGTGTGTCTATAATAGGGGTGGAGTCATATGTGGTGACCCCGCCCACAATGAGTACCGACACCTTTTTTTCTACAAAAAAAAGCACTGATTGTGTATATCCTGAAAACCTAAATGGCAAGGGGTACTCCAGGACCAGACTTGGGAAACACTACTGTAAACAACATGAGAAACTAAACAAAAGAGTATTGTTTGGCCTCCACACCCCTCATGGGGTAATTCTCTACAGGTTTCCTAAAGGTGAGCGCTTTGATCAAATCAATACCACTAATTTCCCCTTGCTAGGGTTCAGTGTGGTTTATATCAATTAGCTACATGAAAATATGAAGTGACTACTTGGATGATAAGAAGTAGGTTAACATAGGAAGGTGGGGCTGCAGCGTAAGCATGTTCATTACAGAGATGGTAAGTCATGTATTGGTCTTTGGCAATAGGAGAGTTTTTAGCCTCTTCCTGAAATTGAGGTAGATATTATCAGACCTTATAGTGATAGGAAGGGAGTTCAAAAGCAAGGAGTAGTGAGTTAAAGGTCTTCTGAAATCTGATGCCCTTTCTAGACCGAGATGATAGGAATAGTTGGTAACATAACATAGTAAATGACGGTACAGTCCATCCAGTCTGCCCATCAAGATAAACTCATTTTACATGGTATGTGATACTTTATATTATACCCAAGTTTGATTTGTCCTTGCCATTCTCAGGGCACAGTCCATAGAAGTCTGCCTAGCACTCTTCTTGTACTAAAAGTTTGGAAGCTAACGTCAAAGCCCCTTACAATTTACACTCTAGCCCATCTATACCTGCTCAGTAGCGATCAGGGTATAGCCCGTAGAAGTCCGCCCTGTACTGGTTTTGCTTCCCAATTACCGGTGTTGCCACCCTATCTCCATATAGATTCCGTGGATCCATTCCTTCTACACAGGATTCCTTTGTGTTTATCCCACGCATGTTTGAATTCCATTACCGTTTTCAACTCCACCACCTCCCGCAGGAGGTCATTCCATGTATCCACCACCCTATCTGTGGAAAAAAATACTTCCTGACATTACTCCTGAGTCTGCCCCTCTTCAACCTCAATTCATGTCCTCTAGTTCTACCTCCTTCCCATCTCCAGAAAAAGTTTGTTTGCAGATTAATACTTCTCAAAAATTTGGATGTCTGTATCATGTCACCCCTGTTTCTCCTTTCCTCCAAGGTATACATGTTCAGGTCGGCAAGTCTCTCCTCGTACGGTTTGCAACACAAGTCCCATACCATTTTTATAATCTTTCTTTGCACCGCTTCCAGTCTTTTTACATCTTTAGCAAGATACAACCTCCAAAACAGAACACAATACTCCAAGTGGGGCCTCACCAAAGACTTGTAGAGGGGCATCAACACCTCCTTTCTTCTGCTGGTTATACCCCTCTCTATGCAGCCTAGCATCATTGTGGCCACGGCCGTTGCCTTGTCACATTGTCTCTTCACCTTCAGATCCTCAGACACCAACACCCTAAGTTCTCTCTCCTGAGACGAGCTTACTAATCTCTGCCCTTTTATTTGGTATCTCTCTTTTTGGTTTCTGCATCACTCTGCACTTCTTGGCATTAAATTTTAAGTATTAAAACAAAGAATTGGGGATAACTAAAGAAAAAACTGGAGTATGTATACATCAAAAATATTCAAATACAAATACTCCAGACAATTTTGAACAATATCAAAATATTTATTAATACTCTCACAATCACTCAGTCTCATTCATACCACACAAGCATGATAGTAACAGCTTGATCCAATGGAAGTACCAAGTACAAATTTCCTTCAGATGAAAATGCAACCAGATAGAACTATTGTCCAAGAAAAAAACCTTTTGAGGAAAAAGTGTGTTGCTTAACCCCACTCTGTCCACCAAACTGTAGGAGAACAACACAACGGTAGAGGGCTGGCATATAAAGAATCATCAGTCAAACAATGAGTTAACGCTCCACAATGTTGGTATTGTCATTCATCAACCCTGTAGATATGCAACAAATCCTCCAGTTGGACTCAAATTGTTCACACTCATCAAGGCGGGCGAATAATACTTCATCAATGCAGCAAACCTTAGGCTGCCATCAGGTCAGCTGCTAAATGCAAAACAGAGCAGAGGAACAATTAAGTTTTGCATTTAACAGCTGACCTAATGGCAGCCAAAGGAAATTGGAAAGTCATGGGATAGGAGGTAGTGTTCTATTGTGAATTAAAAATTGGTTAAATGATAGAAAACAGAGAGTAGGGTTAAATGGCTAGTATTCACAATGGAGAAGGGTAGATAGGGGGGTTCCACAGGGTTCTGTGTTGGGACCGCTGCTTTTTAACATAGTTATAAATTATCTAGATATGGGAATAACTAGTGAGGTAATTAAATTTGCCGACGACACAAAGTTATTCAAAGTTGTTAAATCGAAAGAGGATTGTGAAAAATTGCAAGACGACCTTATGAGACTGGGAGACTGGGCATCCAGATGGCAGATGATGTTTAACGTGAGCAAGTGCAAAGTGATGCATGTGGGAAAGAGGAACCTGAACTATAGCTACGTCATGCAAGGTTCCGTTTTAGGAGTCATCGTTGACGATGCTTTGAAACCATCTGCTCAGTGTGCTGTGGCGGCAAAGAAAGCAAATAGAATGTTAGGCATTATTAGGAAAGGAATGGAAAATAGAACTGAGAATGTTTAATGCCTTTGTATCACTCCATGGTGTGACCGCACCTTGAATACTGTGTGCAATTCTGGTCACCGCATCTCAAAAAAGATATAGTAGAATTAGAAAAGGTAAAGAAAAGGGCAATGAAAATGATAAAGGGGATGTGTTTCGAGTATATTAGTTTGTATTTAACATTCAGCTCCGCCTCCTGTGTAGATTGCTTAATAGTCTGCCCAAATAAAATTTAGTAGAATTAGATTCAGATTTTACTTCTGAAGGAAGGTTCCAGATGGCTGACTGATGCTGCACATGCTTTAAACTGATGGGCAGCAGGTACCCTTAGACCGACCACCACCCTGCAATCTCAAAATCCACGAAGGAACATATTGCTCCAAATAAAAGAACACATTTTTGTGCAAATGTATTTTATTTATTGTTACATTTGTACCCCACACTTTCCCACTCATGGCAGGCTAAATGCAGCTTACATGGGGCAATGGAGGGTTAAGTGACTTGCCCAGAGTCACAAGGAGCTGCCTGTGCCTGAAGTGGGAATCAAACGCAGTTCCTCAGGACCAAAGTCCACCACCCTAACCACTAGGCCACTCCTCCACTGTTGCTACTATTGGAGATTCTACATGGAATGTTGCTATTCCACTAGCAACATTCCATGCAGAAGTCGGCCCTTGCAGATCACCAATGTGGCCGCGCAGGCTTCTGCTTCTGTGAGACTGACGTCCTGCACATACGTGCAGGACTTCAGACTCACAGAAACAGAAGCCTGCACAGCCTTCTACATGGAATGTTGCTAGTGGAATAGCAACATTCCATGTAGAATCTCCAATAGTAGCAACATTCCATGTAGAATCTCCAATAGTATCTATTTTATTTTTGTTACATTTGAACCCTGCGCTTTCCTGCGCTTTCCCACTCATGGCAGGCTAAATGCGGCTTACATGGGGCAATGGAGGGTTAAGTGACTTGCCCAGAGTCACAAGGAGCTGCCTGTGCGTGCCTGAAGTGGGAATTGAACTCAGTTCCTTTCTGTGTAAGTCAGACGTGTAGACTTCGCCCCTTAAACCTGGCAATAGCTGTTTGGTTGGGGAATTTATGGGCCGAACCAGCCCCTATTGCATGTTACAATTTGTAAATCCAGAAACAGGGCAGGATGTTAAAAAAAAAAGAATACCAATTTGCCTGATGCAATAATGTTGCTGTAAAACAAACAAATACTAAACAAAAAAGGCCACGAGAAATGCAGCTCACTTGTTTTGCTTTCATATCCCACAACTACGCACAACTGTTGACCCAGTCGTGGGCGCGTATCAGTCTTTGACAGTACAATTGAAGGCGTTTAGCCATGCGATTGTCTTCAGATTTACCAAGGAAATTGGGAGTTCGCTCAGCAATTGTAAATATCCTCTGGGTAATTCAAGTTGTTTATGTTGTAACGTGGTCCCCAGCAGTCCGTGAGCCTATGGGACACCCTGGCACCAAGTCTTTGGTGGGAAAACGATCCGCTGCAGAGATAAGGGCAGGAGAAACTCCACCTTCAGACACACCACAAAGCCATCTGATTTATCCATTAATGGCACTAGAGAGGGTGGTGAAGCCGAACACAACAATGCAAAGTGACAATAAAATGTCCCATTGACAGGAAAAGGGTTTTCCCTTTTCTTCAAGCATATAATGGGTTGGTTTTTTTCCCCTTGGATCACTGAATGTTGACACGTACACCCTGTTACAGTTTGCAAAAGAAGGGATAATCCACTGTATGATTCCATTTCGATTGTTCTGTGCTTTGACTGATTGTTACATTGTGTCAGCCCAAGCTCCAAACTGAAATATATAAGAACTGAACTCAGTGAAGAAGCAATGGCTGCAAAATAGAAGGGGGAAAAGAGGTGATTGGTTTAATTAAAATACATATTAATTTTACAATGACCAAGTAATGTATATGTGTAAGTCGGAATGAGAGGAATTTATTTATTTATTTATTTATTGCATTTGTATCCCACATGTTATTTATTTTTATTTATTTTATTTGTTGCATTTGTATCCCACATTTCCCCACCTCTTTGCAGGCTCAATGTGGCTTACAATACATCATGAATAGTGGAAGCTTATAAGAAGATATACATTTAGCATTATAGAAGGATCTTGGGTAACATGATAATGATAAAACATAATAGTTTAACAAGCAAACATGATAATGATAAAACATAATAGTAGTTTAGCAAGCAGATATTGTAAGGCAGTTCTGAATATTTGTATTGGAGTTCATATTTGTTGGTCTTCTTGCTTCTTGCTGGCCTCTCCCACTTAGTCACCTCTCCCCTCTCCAGTCGGTTCAAAACTCTGCTGCCCGTCTCGTCTTCCGCCAGGGTCGCTTTACTCATACTACCCCTCTCCTCAAGACCCTTCACTGGCTCCCTATCCGTTTTCACATCCTGTTCAAACTTCTTCTACTAACCTATAAACGTACTCACTCTGCTGCTCCCCAGTATCTCTCCACACTCGTCCTTCCCTACACCCCTTCCCGTGCACTCCGCTCCATGGATAAATCCTTCTTATCTGTTCCCTTCTCCACTACTGCCAACTCCAGACTTCACGCCTTCTGTCTCGCTGCACCCTACGCCTGGAATAAACTTCCTGAGCCCCTACGTCTTGCCCCATCCTTGGCCACCTTTAAATCTAGACTGAAAGCCCACCTCTTTAACATTGCTTTTGACTCGTAACCACTCGCCTCCACCTACCCTCCTCTCCTCCTTCCTGTACACATTAATTGATTTGATTTGCTTACTTTATTTTTTGTCTATTAGATTGTAAGCTCTCTGAGCAGGGACTGTCTTTCTTCTATGTTTGTGCAGCGCTGCGTACGCCTTGTAGCGCTATAGAAATGCTAAATAGTAGTAGTAGTAGTAGTTTGTGGTATGCCTTGTTAAAGAGATGGGTCTTCAGTGTTTTGCAGAAGTTTCCCAGTTTCCCAGGACCAATATGGCTACTGGTGCTTCTCCCTGTTTCAAAACCATGTTAGGATGGGATTAGAAGGGTCAAACACTTTTGTAAATAGGGTGCTTTGGGTTTTATTTATTTATTTGTTACATTTGTATCCCACATTTTCCCACCTATTTGCAGGCTCAATGTGGCTTACATAGTACCCTAAAGGCGATCGCAAATTCCGGTATGAACAGATACAAAGTGATGTTATGGTAGAATAGGGTTCATGTGGAACAAACAAACATATTAGGGATATGAAATTTCACCTTAGAACGGCACCAAGGAAGGTCATAGAAAATTATCCACCTTCACCATAACATTTTCATTTTTCATAGTTAATTTTTTTTTTTTTTTTTTAATGAACACAAATGTATGAAACGGACTGGAAAAATCAATTGAAATTTGGGAAATGCCCAAAATGAACCGAAAATAAAATTAAAACTTTTGCAGTGCAAATCCCTACTCACACTTGTCAGCTGTCTTCTTAGAAAGTGAAGAGGTTTACATTTTTAAATATGCTGCCTTATAACAATTTCTATTTCATTTTTACCTAATGTTCTCCTTTTTCCATTTTTTTTTTCGCTCAACCTGAATCTGTACTTGGACTGTGGTGCCCTGAGGCTTCATTCACAATAACCTGGAGATTTTTCTCCTGGTTTAATAGTCCTTTCCCTTCACTCTTCTCAGTCTGGTCATTGCAGCAATGGTCCTGAGGCTGGAAGCTATACACCAAGACTCCTTCTGGAACCCTGAATTGTGGCCTCAAAATCTATCCACAGGTGACACTCTTAAGGATGATCATCAGGCTTATTTTTGAAAGAGAAGGACGCCCATCTTTCAACACAAATCGGAAGATGGGTGTCCTTCTCACAGGGTCACCCAAATCGGCATAATCAAAAGCCGATTTTGGGCGTCCCCAACTGCTTTCCATCACGGGGATGACCAAAGTTCCTGGGGGCATGTCAGAGGCATAGCAAAGGCGGGACTTGGCCGCGCCTAACACATGGGCGTCCTCGACCCATAATGGGAAAAAAAGGGCGTCCCTGACGAGCATTTGGATGACTTTACCTGGTCCAGTTTTTGTTATGACCAAGGCACAAAAAGGTGCCCAAACTGACCAGATGACCACCAGAGGGAATCGGGGATGAGCTCCTCTTACTCCCCCAGTGGTCACTAACCCCCTCCCACCCTCAAAAAAGAACTTTAAAAATATTTTGTGCCAGCCTCAAATGTCATACTCAGGTCCATCGCAGCAGTATGCAGGTCCCTGGAGCAGTTTTAGTGGGTGCAGTGCATTTCAGGCAGGCGGACCCAGGCCCATCCCCCACTACCTGTTACACTTGTGGTGGTAAATGTGAGCCCTCCAAAACTCATCAGAAACCCACTGTACCCACATCTAGGTGCCCCCCCCCTTCACCCGTAAGGGCTATGGTAGTGGTGTACAGTTGTGGGTAGTGGTGTTTTGGGGGCTCAGAAGGTAAGGGAGGTATGTACCTGGGAGCTTTTTCTGAAGTCCACTGCAGTGCCCCCTAGGGTGCCCGGTTGGTGTCCTGGCATGTCAGGGGGACTAGAGCACTATGAATGCTGGCTTCTCCCATGACCAAAGGGCTTGCATTTGGTCATTTCTGAGATGGGCGTCCTTAGTTTCGATTATCGCCAAAAATCAGAAACTACCAAGTCTAAGGACGACCATCTCTAGGGATGACCTAAATGTCAAGATTTGGGCATCCCGACCGTATTATCAAAACAAAAGATGGACGCCCATCTTGTTTCGATAATACGTGTTTCCACGCCCCTTCACCGGGATGTCCTGCAAGGATGTCCTCAGGAAAACTTGGGCGCCCCTTTCGATTATGCCCTTCCATGCCTCTCTCATCCTACAGGGATTATGAATGCTTGTCTCCTCAGTATCCCTAGTCCCAGTTAATGCAGGAAGCAGAAGACCTGACTTGGAAGCCAACCCAGGGGCATTTCCTATGGCTGTCACTGGGCCAACCCCTGCGTGTTCTTGTAACTGTAATTTTGAACCCACACTAAGGCCAACTGATGCCCTAACTGCAGCCCATCAGTGGTACCCCTTGGCTCTTCCATTGCTCAACTGACAAGACATTAAAACTCAGTAAGTGCTGAAAAGTATCATTATTGTACAAAACGAAGCATTGTATATATTTATAATAATTAGAACAACACTGAAATTCATGTTGGATAATGGGTGTGGCAGATGGCATTGAAAGAGTTAAAGTCATGATAGCTAGAGTGCCCTCCTTTCCCTTGGTGGCCCTAAGAATGGTCTAACTCAGTGATAGCGCTGTGTAATACTGGTCCCTGGCTTGACTTCTGGCTGAGGTCCTCCATTCCTTGTGATGCCTGGAGTTAGGGATACTGGGAAGGGAGTGTACACAGTTCCTGGGACTTATAACTAGTTATCCCATGGTGACACCTAAGGGTCAAAGTTAGGGGCCATATTTTCAGGGCTTTGGAAGGAGCCCTAGCACATGACCTTCTAGAGGTAGACTGTCACTGCAGTGACCAGACTAAGCACTTGGGTGGTTATGGGGAAGAAGAAAAAAAAAATCCCCAATTTCTTGGTGCCAAAATCCCAGTCTTGGTTCCGAATGAGCAGGAGGAGGCAGGCGGAAATCATGTGTTCAGGAAAAGAAAGAGAGAGGTATATTCTGCCCAGTTTTATTTCCTCAAATGTCCTTATTGCACTGGACTTCGTAATGCTGCCACAAAAACATAAGCAAGAATGAAGATAGCTTGGGTTTTCATTTGATAGGGCCACTGGAAAGAACTACTACTACTACTTAACATTTCTAGAGTGCTACTAGGGTTACGCAGCGCTGTACAATTTAACAAAGAGAGACAGTCCCTGCTCAAAGAGCTTACAATCTAATAGATAAGAGTGAGACAAATATAGGACAATCAAGCCATTGTGACATCACTGATGAGGTTGGCTCTTAGGCATTGGTGGAATGAGGCATTATGACATCACAATCTCAGCTCTGGTTAAATCACTGCTATATGTAATACTACTACTACTACTACTACTACTACTTAACATTTCTAGAGCGCTACTAGGGTTACACAGCACTGTACAGTTTAACAAAGAAGGACAGTCCCTGCTCAAAGAGCTTACAATCTAATAGATAAGAGTGAGACAAATATAGGACAATCAAGCCATTGTGACATCACTGATGAGGTTGGCTCTTAGGCATTGGTGGAATGAGGCATTATGACATCACAATCTCAGCTCTGGTTAAATCACTGCTATATGTAATACTACTACTACTACTACTACTACTTAACATTTCTAGAGCGCTACTAGGGTTACACAGCACTGTACAGTTTAACAAAGAAGGACAGTCCCTGCTCAAAGAGCTTACAATCTAATAGATAAGAGTGAGACAAATATAGGACAATCAAGCCATTGTGACATCACTGATGAGGTTGGCTCTTAGGCATTGGTGGAATGAGGCATTATGACATCACAATCTCAGCTCTGGTTAAATCACTGCTATATGTAATACTACTACTACTACTACTACTACTTAACATTTCTAGAGCGCTACTAGGGTTACACAGCACTGTACAGTTTAACAAAGAAGGACAGTCCCTGCTCAAAGAGCTTACAATCTAATAGATAAGAGTGAGACAAATATAGGACAATCAAGCCATTGTGACATCACTGATGAGGTTGGCTCTTAGGCATTGGTGGAATGAGGCATTATGACATCACAATCTCAGCTCTGGTTAAATCACTGCTATATGTAATACTACTACTACTACTACTACTTAACATTTCTAGAGCGCTACTAGGGTTACGCAGCGCTGTACAATTTAACAAAGAGAGACAGCCCCTGCTCAAAGAGCTTACAATCTAATAGACAAGTGAACGGTCGGTCCGATAGGGGCAGTCAAATTGGGGCAGTCTGGATTATGTTTCCATGACTGCCTGTCCCGTGTGGAAACCCTAAATCCAGTGTGACTCCACAATTCATGACAGAACCAGGCCACAGAGCTCATTAGTTCATTATTCCTTGAAGCTAGAAGAAGAGCTGAAATTTGTCCAAATAGGGGTCATATGTGAAATATAAATTAAAGAGAGGAGAGACAGAGGGTTGAGTCTCCTAGGATTTCAATAGCAAATTAAAGAAATTGCTGCTCCTTTTGGTTCCAAATTGCTTCAGCTGAGGCCCCTCTCTGCTCTTGGATGTACTTTGAGTATGATATCACTCCCATCTGCAATACTAAGTAGCAGTGACTCTGGCGCAAGGCCTAGGATGAACAATCTAGGTGGGTTTAGTTACTCATTAACTCGATTCACCCCCAAACTACTTTAGCCTCCTACAGCTCAGTGATTTTGCTGAATAACAGCCATCGTAAAAGAAGAAGAACCCCAGATATTCAGCATCAAAGAGCCAGAAAATCTTTGGAATGGCCAGAAGAAACACATACTATAGGGTGCCCTTGGACTTAGGACACAATTGGTTCTTGAAACTATGTCTTATTCATTTATTCATTTATTTGGATGTAGCTCACACCTTTTCAGTAGTAGCTCAGGTTGAATTACATTTAGGTACTCTAGGTATTTCTCTGTCCTCAGAGAGCTCACAGTCTAACCCCTCTCTTTACTGATAGCCAAACTAGCGGCTTTCGGTGCATTAATGCCGACATAGCCCATTCACTTTGAATGGGCTATCTTGGCATTGCCGCACGGCAGTCGCTAGTTTGTACTTGAGGCGAAGGAGGGTTAAGTGACTTGCCCGAGATCACAAAGAGGCAGTGGGATTTGAATTGGTTTGAAACATAATAATGTACCTACAGCTCGTCACCTCTTTCCCTCACCATAGCTCTCACTTCTTCTGATTCCTCGGTCTTTCATTAATTCTATTCACCTCCCCTTCCATCCAATATCTGCCCTTTTTCTTTATCCCCCTTCTATCCGTCATGTGCCCTCTTTCTCTTCCTTCTTCCAGTATCTGCTCTCTCTCTCTCTCTCTCTCTCTCTCTCTCTCTCTCTCCCTCCCTTCTTCCTTCCAGTGGCTGCTCCATTCTCTCCCTCTTCCATCCATTATCCAGGGCCCTTGAGAGGGGGGGAGGGGCCCGGTGCAGGCAAGGTTTCGAGAGAACACTAGAAGCTTCTCCCTACCTGCCTGCTTCCAGATCTGTCTCTTTCCCTGTTCCTGATTGCCGGGACCCAGATGATTATATTAATGCGATAACCTGGGTGACCTTCACATAAAGGGACCCAGGTCCGAATCCCAGCTAAACCTCTTCATGTTGTATGGTGAGCCATCCAGTAACTGAGAAAGCGTACTCTACCTAAAGGTCCACCATTACAATAGCCCTCAGGCTTGCAGGTCACTTATATATTTAGGTACAGGAGGTATCTCTGTGTTCCAGGAGGGCTGACATATTTGTAGTGAAATGAAAGAGTTAAAATGGAAATTGAACCTGGGGTCCTATTATTCACTGTCCACTGCACTGGCCACTAGGCTACTCCAGCTACTTGCTTGTTGCTTTCTTAGGAATGGCCATAAGATCTGGACATATCATACAGCTTGGTTTCTACTGTCACTGTCACATCTTTTGTGTGTGTGTGGGGGTGGGGGGTGGGGTGTCAGTGACCACTGGGGATTAATGGAGGCCAGGGCTGCCGAGAGGGGGGGACAGGGGGGACAAAATTCCCTGGGCCCGGGCCTCCAAGGGGGCCCGGCACCGAAGTCCCACCTGCCACCACCACCGGGCCCCTTCCACTCAAACTCCCGCCAGCAGAAGTGCTGTCTCCTATTCTGACTCCGGCGTGCGCGGCCCACACAGACGCGCTCCTCTCAGCTGATCTTCGCTGTACTCTGCAGGGCTTCTGTGCATCGTCTGACATGCAGGACGTCAGATGCACAGAAGCCCTGCAGAGTACAGTGAAGATCAGCTGAAAGGAGCGCGTCTGTGTGGGCCGCGCACGCCGGAGTCAGAACAGGAGACAGCACTTCTGCTGGCGGGGGTTTGAGTGGAAGGGGCCCGGTGGTGGTGGCGGGTGGGACTGTGGCGCCGGGCCCCCCTGGGGGGGGCAACGACAACCTGGGGGGGTGGCAGTGGGGGCAGGGCCCAGGGGGCGGGGGCCCAGGAGCGGCCTTGTCCCAGGCCCGGCCCAGTCTCTCGGCGGCCCTGATGGAGGCATCATGTCTTCAGGGCAGGGGCGTATCTGCGTGGGGCCACAGGGGCCTGGGCCCCCGCAGATTTCACCCTGGACCCCTCCCGCCACCAGCCCTCCCCCGCTGCCGTTTCTTACATTTGCGTCCGCTTCCTCCTACGCCTTTAAAAATATTTCTTCAGCTGGCGGGGGACCCCAACCCCCGTCAGCCAACCCGAGATGACAACTTGCAAGTTCTTCCTCCGCCGTGGCCAACATGCTGGAGTTGAAAGCGTCTGAATCCAGTACGGAGTCTGACGTCACGCTCAACTCCAGCATGTTGGCCACGGCGGAGGAAGAACTTGCAAGTTGTCACCTCGGGTTGGCTGGCAGGGGTTGGGGTCCCCCACCAGCTGAAGAAATATTTTTAAAGGCGCAGGAGGAAGCGGACGCAAAAGTAAGTAACGGCAGCGGGGGAGGGCTGGCGGCGGGAGGGAGGGTGGAGAGAGTCGTTGGTGGCGGTGGGGGGGGGTCTGGTAATGGCGGAGGGGGGGTAAAATGTGTCCCCTCCCTCTGGCTCTGGCCCCCCCTACCGCCGGAGGCCAGATACGCCCCTGCTTCAGGGCACCTTTTTCTGATTTAGTTGTGACTGCAACAGGTCTAGATAAAAAGATACTTCTTTTCTGCCCGGAACCTTTTTTTTCTGTTCCACTATTGCAACTTTTTTCTTGTCACATGGTGGTTTGCTGATGGGTTGGCTGTTCTTTTGTTCTCTCTGTGGATTAACTTGCATACATAAAGGAAGTATTCAAGCCTATCAGCTTCTTCTCATAGAAAGTTGATTGTGACCCCTGAGGCAGGCGCTTTGGCGCCGAAACACGGACTGTGTCGGGTCCTTGATATGAATATTCGGAATAAACTGGGGTTTTTTTTTATATTATCTCCCTATCGGCTTGCGCATTTGTCAGCCTCTACTTTTGCTGTTTTGCTTCCACTATTGTGGAAAAACATCCAGATTGTAAACCTGCCCAAGTCCCACCCAACACGCTTGAACTCAGTGAAAAACACCAGCGGATTCGTGGAATGACCTCCCGGTGGAGGTCATGGAGATGAAGACTGTGTCGGAGTTTAAGAAAGGCGTTGGACAGACACGTGTGATCTCTTAGGAAAAGGGGGAGTTACTGGTTACTAAGGATGATGGGCAGACTGGATGGGCCATTTGGCCCTTATCTGTCATCATGTTTCTATCCCAATTCTGCCTTTTTGAAAATCATGATTTAGATATTTTGGCAAGAAAAACGTCCATCTGCCACTTTTGAGACATTTTTTTTTCTCTTTTGGAAAATGAGCCCTTTAGTAAAAGGGAGACTTGCCCGTGACCATAAGGATGTGAACTGGGCTCCCCTGGCTCTCAGCCTGGCTGCTATAACCATGAGGTGACTCCTCCGATGTTGCAAAGTAGCCAGAATGTATCTTTCAGAATCCAACAAGTAACAGACTCCAGTTAACTAACTCTCCAGTCTGCAGCAGCTGGTATTAAAGTCAAAGGTACAATTTTCAAAGAAGAAACTGAATTGATTATGAAAGGAGACTGCTGATGTAGACATAGCTTAAGCCATACAGCCGAAAGGTCAGATCATGCATTATGTTCTGCATTGCTGCACATTTCTTCCCCATATTTCATAATAAACCCAAACCCTGTCCCAGCTGTGAAACACATGCTGCAAGCGGAGGAAATAAAACAACAGGGATTCTTTTTTTCTTTTCTTTTCTTTTTCAGCTTAAGAGCCTGAACCTTCCCAGGATAAATATTCCAAACAGCGGACCAAAAAAACCTTTTATTCTCATCCCCGTGACTCCAAACTGAAAAGAAATGCAACGTTCCAAAATAGGCCCCATACACTGATGGTTGTCCAGCACGAAGAAAACTGAGCACAAAATATCGTGGCACCTTTGAAGCGCTCCCTTGACAAAGCATTTGAGAGAAACGGGACCCCGTTGAGAATCAGCAGATCAGTGCCATGTTGTTTGAATACATACATGATCAATATAACATAGTAAAGGATGGCAGATAAAGGCCTGAACGGTCCATCCAGTCTGCCCAACAAGATAAACTCATTTTACATGGTATGTGATACTTTATATGTATACCTGAGTTTGATTTGTCCTTGCCTTTCTCAGGGCACAGACCGTAGAAGTCTGCCCAGCACTGTTCTTGTACTAAAAGCTCTGAAGATTCTGGAATCCTAAAGAGTTACAAGATTCTGGAATCCCAATTAGTAGCAACATTCCATGTAGAACCCCAAAGAGTAACAAAGTAACATAGTAAATGACTGCAGATAAAGACCTGAACAGTCCATCCAGTCTGCCCAACAAGATAAACTCATTTTACATGGTATGTGATACTTTATATGTATACCTGAGTTTGATTTGTCCTTGCCTTTCTCAGGGCACAGACTGTAGAAGTCTGCCCAGCACTGTTCTTGTACTAAAAGCTCTGAAGATTCTGGAATCCTAAAGAGTTACAAGATTCTGGAATCCCAATTAGTAGCAACATTCCATGTAGAACCCCAAAGAGTAACAAAGTAACATAGTAAATGACTGCAGATAAAGACCTGAACAGTCCATCCAGTCTGCCCAACAAGATAAACTCATTTTACATGGTATGTGATACTTTATATGTATACCTGAGTTTGATTTGTCCTTGCCTTTCTCAGGGCACAGACCGTAGAAGTCTGCCCAGCACTCTTCTTGTACTAAAAGTTTGTAAGCTAACATCGAAGTCTCTTAAATTTACACTCCAGCCCATCCATATCTATTCAGTTACAATCAGGGCTAGACCGTAAAAGTCTGCCCAACACTGGTTTTGCTTCCCAATTATCGGCGTTCTCACCCAATCTCCGCTAAGATTCCGTAGATCCATTCTTTCTAAACAGGATTCCTTTGTGTTTATCCCAGGCATGTTTGAATTCTGTTACCGTTTTCATCTCCACTACCTCCCACAGTAGGGCATTCCATGTATCTATCCAACACCCTCTCTATAAAAAAATACTTCCTAACATTACTCCTGAGTTTGCCCCCTCTTCAACTTCAATTCATGTCCTACCACCTTCCCGTCTCCGGAAAAGGTTTGTTTGTGAATTAATACCTTTCAAATATTTGAACGTCTGTATCATGTCACCCCTGTGTGTAATATGCTGTGATTTGGAAAAAGTTTGAAAATATTGATAAATAATTGTTGAAAAAAAGTGGTATTTGTTGCTTGGGGGATTTTCAGGCCAATGATAAATGATATGTCTGTGACAGTACTTGGAAGTCTTGACATTGGTCAGTGAATACGACAGACCTTTGAGGCCTTTTTCCTCCATATTTAATTTTGCTAGGTTGAAAAAATGTCTTTTGTGGTTAGCAAGCAAAAATAAAAGAAATGTATTCCACAGTATAGATTGGTGGAGTGTTCTTTTGATCTGTGGAATAATCCTATTGTGTTGACATGACCCATACACTGATTGTACATAATATACTACTACTACTACTACTACTACTACTACTTATCATTTCTATAGCGCTACTGGACGTACACAGCACTGTACACTTGAACATAAAGAGACAGTCCCTGCTCGACAGAGCTTACAATCTAATTAGGACAGACAAACAGGACAAACAAGAGATAAGGGAATATTAAAGTGAGGATGATAAAATAAGGGTTCTGAACAAGTGAATAAGGGTTAGGAGTTAAAAGCAGCATCAAAAAGGTGGGCTTTTAGCTTAGATTTGAAGACGGCCAGAGATGGAGCTTGATGTACTGGCTCAGGAAGTCTATTCCAGGCATATGGTGCAGCAAGATAAAATGAACGGAGTCTGGAGTGAGCAGTGGAAGAGAAGGGAGCATATAAGAGAGATTTACTCAGTGAACGGAGTTCCTGGGGAAGAATGTAGGGAGAGATGAGAGTGTAGAGGTACAGAGGAGCTGCAGAGTGAATGCACTTATAGGTCAATAAGAGGAGTTTGAACTGTATGCGGAAACGGATAGGAAGCCAGTGAAGTGACTTGAGGAGAGGGCTAATATGAGCATAACGACACTGGCGGAATATTAGTCGTGCAGCAGAATTTTGAGCAGATTGAAGAGGAGAGAGATGGCTAAGTGGGAGACCTGTGAGAAGCAAGTTGCAATAGTCTAAGCAAGAGGTGATAAGAGTGTGGATGAGGGTTCTGGTAGTGTGCTCAGAAAGGAAAGGGCAAATTTTGGTGATATTATAGAGAAAGAAACAACAGGTTTTATCAGTCTG
Organism: Microcaecilia unicolor; assembly: GCF_901765095.1. Lineage (NCBI taxonomy): Eukaryota > Metazoa > Chordata > Amphibia > Gymnophiona > Siphonopidae > Microcaecilia > Microcaecilia unicolor. The sequence goes on along the minus strand of NC_044036.1, from coordinate 324,785,346 downwards.
CTGAATATGTGCAGAGAAGGAGAGGGAGGAGTCGAAGATGACCCCAAGGTTACGAGCTGATGAGACAGGAAGGATGAGAGTGTTATCCAGAGAAATAGAGAATGGGGGAGGAGGAGAGGTTGGTTTAGGGGGAAAGATAAGAAGCTCAGTCTTGGTCATGTTTCGTTTCAGATGGCGCTGAGACATCCAGGCAGCAATGTCAGACAGGCAGGCTGATACTTTGGCCTGGATTTCGGCTGAGATTTCTGGTGTGGAGAGGCAAATCTTGGAGTCTAGTCTAGTGTGGAGGTGGCAGTAGGGACAATACAGAAATTGAACTCAAAGGTCACAACTGAAAACATGCTTCATTAAAGAACCTTTTACAGCAGTAGTTCGCATCCTTTCTTCTGTTGTGACACACCTGACAGACAACATTCATGTATGTGACACACCGAACACAGAAGTTCACAGCTGAAGAAATTACGCCTAAATATTTGTTTGATTGTAAGTTTAGTATGAATTTGCCTACTTCATATCAAAAGCCTTGCTCAAAGCCCACCTCTTCAATGTCGCCTTCGGCACCTAACCACCATACCTCTATTCAGGAAACCTAGACTGCCCCCACTTGACACTTGACATTTTGCCCATTAGATTGTAAGCTCTTTTGAGCAGGAACTGTCCTTTTTTGTTAAACTGTACAGTGCTGCGTAACCCTAGTAGCGCTCTAGAAATGTTAAGTAGTAGTAGTAGTAGTGAATGCAACACATCAGTCCTGGATTTCTCACTTATACAAAAAAATAAATATATATTCAAATTCTGGTGCCACCTCAGTAACAGCAACACAAAATCCCTCCACTTACAGATACTGTGAAGCAACGCAAAAACCTGCAAATATGCTACTCAGAAACTATGTAGCAAACAGAACCTATGGAATGCGGACCTGCAACATTTTCAGTTAGGGCTGGCAGTTTTTAATGGGGGTAGTGGGGAAGCAGAAATAGGGACCAGTTACGGGAATTTTAAGAACCTGACTCTCAAGATGACTGGTGTCCCCAGCTTGCAGGTACTGAAGATTGTAAAGGAAACACAGGTTTGCTGTCTATACCAAATATTTTGTGACATACCTCCCACCTCTTAAGGACACACTGGTTGAGAACCACTGTTTTACATAATCCATGCTTTTCTGAGGCCATACTGTGTGTTTTTCCAGTGCAATATTAGGAACCTCAACATGTATACGCTGGAAGAGAGGCGAGAGAGAAAGGGGATATGATAGAGAGGTTTAAATACCTCAGTGGCATCAATATACAGGAGGTGAGCCTTTTTCAAATGAAGGAAAACTCTGGAATGAGGGGGCGTAGGTTGAAGATAGGAGGAAACAGACTTAGGAGGAATCTAAGAAAATACTCTTTCACCGAAAGGGTGATGGATGCGTGGAATGGCTAGGGTTACCATATCTCCGGATTTACCCGGACATGTCCTCTTTTTGAGGACATGTCCGGGCAACCGGGAGGGTTTTGCCAATCTGCCCGTTTGTCCAGATTTCTGGACAAACGGGCAGGCTGGCTGTCCTATAGGACGGCCCGCCCACCAGCCTGCCCGTTTGTCCAGAAATCCGGACAAACGGGCAGACTGCTAGCCTCCCCTCCCCTTAGTTACTACTGCCCTGGTGGTCTAGTGACCTCGTCCGCCTTCGGGGCAGGAAAGAGCCCCCTCTTTCCTGCCCGGAGCACTGCCTTGCATGCATCCTTCATATTGGTGAGCTCGGCGCCGATTCAAAATGGCCACCGAGAGTTGAAGTGGCCTCGCGAGACAGGAAGGATACATGCAGTGCAGAGCTCCAGGCAGGAAAGAGGGGGCTCTTTCCTGCCCCGAAGAAGTCACTAGACCACCAGGGCAGTAGTAAGGTAAGGGGAGGGGGTGACAGAGAGGGGGGTGACAGGGTGTGTGACAGGGGTGAGGGGAAAATGTGACAGGGGACTGAGCGAGGGTGTGAAAGGGGGCGGGGTGTGGTGGGGCGGGGCAAGTGTCCTCCTTTTTGGGGACAAAATATGGTAACCCTAGGAATGGCCTCCCAGTGGAGGTTGTGGAGATGAGGACTGTGTCAGAATTTAAGAAAGCATGAGACAGGCATGTGGGATCCCTTAGGAAAGGACGTTAGTGGTTACTAAGGATGAGCAGACTGGATGGGCCATTTGGCCCTTATTTATTTATTTATTTATTTGTTACATTTCTACCCCACATTTTCCCACCTATTTGCAGGCTCAATGTGGCTTACATAGTACCGTAAAGGCGTTCGCCAAGTCCGGTAGAGAACAAATACAAGGTTATATTGTGGTCGAATAAGGTTGGTGTGTTTCAGGCACCATGAGGGTCGAAGGGAGGGAAGGTTGTATGTTGTCCAGTACGATTATTGGTTTTGCTGTGTTGCCGGGTGTGGGGATTTACGATGGATCGGTAGGGTAAGCCTTTTTGAACAAGTTGGTTTTAAGTGATTTCCTGAAGTTTAGGTGGTCATGGATTGTTTTCACAGCTTTTGGGATTGCGTTCCATAGTTGTGCGCTTATATGCACAACTAGAAGCTAGATGCGTAGGTTGTTTTGTATTTGAGTCCTTTGCAATTTGGGTAATGGAGGTTTAGGTATGTCCGCGATGATCCGGTTCTGTTTCTGGTTGGTAGGTCTATAAGGTCTGTCATGTATCCTGGGACAACGCCGTAGATAATTTTGTGGACCAAGGTGCAGATTTTGAAGATGATCCGTTCTTTGATTGGGAGCCAGTGCAGCTTTTCTCGGAGGGGGTTTATCTGCCATCCTGTTTATAAACAGCTAAACCAATCCAGCATTCATAGAGGAGACTCAAATTCATAAAGGGCAATTTTGTAACCTGGTGTCCTATGTTAGATGCACATTGATTATAGAATACCTCACACTTACCTGGCACTAATAACTGGCAATTACACGTGTAATTACTAGATGCTGTTCTATAAAGTACATGCCAAAATCACTTAGGTGCCCTTTTTACTGCAGCGGGTAAAAAAGCCCCCAGCACACATGGCCATGTGATAAGAGAACTCTTACCGCATGGCCATGCACTGGGGAGCCCTTACCGCCTCCCATTGAGATGGCATAAGGGCTCCTACGCTAACCCGGCAGTAACCTGGCAGCACACAGCAATGCCCGGTTACCGCCGGGTTACTGCCATGTAAGCCATTTCAGGGGGTTTTCTTTTTCCCCCAGAAATGGCGCATGCTTGGGGTGGGACTGTTGCTGGCAGCTGCGTTGGGTCGGCAGCACTCCCAAAAGAGCAAGTTGTAAGCGCTTACGGTAGCTCAACGGCTGATGAAAAATGCTTGTGCCTAAGTGCTGGATTTCTGCAATCTGCACACATAAGTACCAGGCATTTCACACTTGGTGTTTCAGGTACTGGACTTTCCCCTGGATTCTATGCATGGTTCTCAGATTTGCATGCCCAAGATGTGTGCGTAAAGGGGCGTAGCCAGACTTCGACGGGAGGGGGGTCCAGAGCCCGAGTTGGAATAGCAATATTCCATGTAGAATCTCCAATAGTAGCAACATTCCATGTAGAATCTCCAATAGTATCTATTTTATTTTTGTTACATTTGTACCCCGCGCTTTCCCACTCATGGCAGGCTCAATGCGGTTTACATGGGGCAATGGAGGGTTAAGTGACTTGCCCAGAGTCACAAGGAGCTGCCTGTGCATGAAGTGGGAATCGAACTCAGTTCCTCAGGACCAAAGTCCACCACCCTAACCACTAGGCCACTCCTCCACTCCCAAAGTCATAACACAGGGGCCCCATTGCTCCTCATTAGTTTAGACACAGAGAAAGCACATGATCAAGTGCGCTGGTATTACCTCTTTCAAGTGTTACCTTATGTGGGTTTTACTGGCTGGTTTTTTCAGGCCACTCGGGCGCTATATTCTGAGCCCAAAGCTTCTCTTTTGGTTAATGTTGTGAAGACTTCAATGTTTCCAGTCTGTAGAGACACCCGCCAAGGTTGCATGTTATCTCCTTTATTGTCTCTTCTATACTTGGAACCCTTTCTTCATACTATCCAACTTGATCCAGATATTACCGGTTTTACTGTCTTCTCTCTTTAGGTAAGGCCTTGAAGGCTTCAGAGATAATGTACAATCTTGATAGAGGGTGAGCACCGCAGTGCTTAATGTTTACCTCAGAGCCATTGCAGCGTAGTCAGAGGATGAAACTTACTTTGGAAACATTCCAATAATAAAACGTTTTGTTTTGAAAATCAGTTTCCTGAAAAGCAGAAAGTTTACCCCTAGTTGAATTATATTTTTATTCTCACCTCTTGGGTATCACAATGCTATTTATTTTCTATATACATACTACCGTGATCTGGCCTGAGGTTGTTTCATTTGTTTTCATTCATAATTTTATAGAATGTTTTTTGATAGTACCTCTTGCTTCACCAGTTACGTCATTTTGTATCGGAACGATCGTGTTTACACAAATGGCTCAACGCTGACATTAGGAAAGGATTTTTTTGTAAGAACAAGGGAAGAAGAATGTTTGTTTTGTTTACCTTTTTTTGCAGAAGAACACAAAGGATCAGAAGAGAAATTCCTGTGGGCAAGAACAGAAAAGTCCATCAGAAAGAGGAAATCATTTTCCTGTTCTTGGATCTACAAAATGTGGACTAAATTTAAAGTTTTTTTTCCCTCTTTCAATAATGTATCTTTGTATACTTTTTGTGATATGTGGATTTATGTTTATTGCATAAATGTACGATTGAATAATTATAAATAAAAAAAAAATGAAAGAGGAAATCCACAAAAACATTCCACCAGAAGGAAGGTCACCAGAAGAGAAAGTCCATAAGAAAGAGAAAAGTTCGCCAGATCAAAGCCACCAGAGAAAGTCGACAAGAAAGAGAAAATTCCACCAGATGGAAGGCCATCAGAAAGAGAAAGTTCAAAGGCCATCAGACGGAAAGTCACTAGAAGCAGAAAATCCACAAGAAAGAGAAACGTCTACCAGAGTCACAGATCCAATAAAAGCATAGGCAGTGCCCCTTCAAATTTTCTAAGCTAGTCTCCACATCTCAAAAAAGATATAGCTGGATTGGAAAAGGTACAGAGAAGGGCAACCAAAATGATAAAGGATATAGAACGACTCCCCTATGAGGAAAAGCTAAAGAGTTTAGGGACCTTCAGCTTAGAGAAGAAGCGGCTGAAAGGAGCCATGACAGAGGTCTAAAAAAATAATGAGTGGAGTGGAACGGGTAGAAATGAATCACTTGTATAGTCTTTCCAAAAGTCCAAAGACTAAGGCACCACAATGAAGTTAAGAATATTTAAAACAAATTAGAGAAAATATTTCTTCAATTTGTTTATAAATAAGCTCTGGAATTCATTGCTAGATAATATGTAATAACTGTTAGCATACGAGGATTAAAAAAAAAGTTTGTACAAGTTCCTGGAAGAAAAGTCCATAAGCCATTATTAGGCTGAACTTGGGGAAAATCCACTGCTTATTCCTGGGCTAAGCAGCTTGGAACCTATTTTCCTCTTTTGAGATCCTGCCAGGTATTTGTTTCCTGATTGAACACTGTTGGAAACAGGATACTGGGCATGATGGAGCTTCATCTGTCTCAGTTTGACAATGCTTATGTATTTATGCTAAGTAGCTGTCTGATCTAGAGATGCAGTACGTTAGCATTCTGGAAGACCCTTTGACTATATATTGGCAGGGGAACACGATAAAAGAAAGAGAGAGACAGTGTACAGCAGTTAAACTGTGTTGGCTCTCAGACTTCCATCTAGTCCCACTGATGTTTTGTAGTCCAGAAGAGGCCAGTAATTACGCCAGACTGACCACTCCCTGTAACCCAGGCTGGCTTGTTGGAGACTACACAGAGAATAAGGCCAAAGTAGCTGGAACTGATTTACTGGTGTTAACAATGAGTCAACAATAAATCAGGAGTGAACCAAGCCTCCTTACAACTCCTCCACTGTTTAATTCTGATCTAGCCAAGAAAAATTGATGACTGCGGTCTCATAGGAATTTATACTTCTCTAGTATGTTTCTCATAACTTAGAACATTTGTTCCTCAGATCCAAGGAGTTATCTGTTACACTTACACAATGAAACAACTTTATTACATCTGGGAGACACACCTGAAACCCTAGTCCCACACCAATGACAGCTTTAACCCTGCTCTATTCAGTATGAATAGAAGATCTTGACACAATGAGCCCTTGGATGACAGATCAAACAAAGCTTTAAGGCCACAAATTTGCAATGTTGCTATTTTTCCAGGGAGTTCATTAGTGCCATTCATAGCATGAACCTGGATCAGATAACAAAATGTCACATAACAAGGTGACTTCTAGATAGTTAAGATGTGGTAGCATGGAAGAGTTATGACATCTACTAAAATAACAAAAGATTATTTGCAGTACTTTATTAGAAATTCCCTCCCCCACACTAGAACTTGTAAGATGAAGGGACCCAGCAATGAAAGAAGTTGCTGGTCTTTGAAGCAGGAGGGGGTGCATCTCAGCTAATAGCCTTCAGATAAGCTTGGTGAAATTTTAGGAGACCTTTGATTGGACACACGATACTTCACATACGTGCATCATTTAAATGTGATCGTTGTATTGACTAAAGTCGATGCTAACCTTATCTGACTTCCGTAATGTTGTACAAAGTTAGGTTCTATCGAAGGTAGACTACTGCAATTCTCTATATATTGAGAGTGTCTGCTGCTAGGGTCAAAGCACTGCAGGTAATACATAATGCTGCCTTGAGGATGGGTTTGGATGCTTCGAAGTGGGATCATATTACTCAAGCTTTCATACACAAGTACGCAACTGTGGAACGCTCTGCCCAAAACCTTGAGATCTATTCATAACCATCTCAACTTCAGGAAATTACTGAAAACCAACCTGTTTAAGAAGGCCTATCCCCCTGACCCAAATTAACTTTCTACTTCCTGCGACACAGAAAAACTATGGACCATATTGGACTTCTATCACCACCCCCTCTTTATTTCTTTGTTACTCTATACTTATGTTTCTTTCAAGTTGTTTAATATATTGTGTATTTGTATTTTATCGAACCGGAACCTGACTCTCCGGTATTGAGTAAGCCACATTGAGCCTGCATCTAAGTGGGAAAATGTGGGATATAAATGTGTTAAATAAATAAATAAAAATACTACGTTGGTTGCCTGTGAAATTTAGAATTCATTTTAAAGTTGTGTTCCTTCTGCATCAGACTGTTTCTGGGAGGGTTCTGTTGTATTTGCATTCTGTTGTTAAGTCAGGGGCGTAGCCAGAAACCCAATTTTGGATGGGCCTCGGCCCAAGATGGGTGGGCAGAAGAACCCCACCCCATCCCACAGGTGATTTGGTCTCTCCTTCTCTCACCTGCATGCCATATGGTCTCTCAAATATCCCCCTTCTCCTGCACACCTTTTAAATAGCAGATTTTCACCAGCAGTAAGCTGCAACTAATACACAGTACTCATGTTGGCCCCACATCTTTCCCACTGATGCAGCTTCCTGTTTCTGCATAGGCAGGAATAAGTCAGAGGGGAAGGCTTTTGGGCCGGTTTGAGCAGTATGTATCAGTCGCTGCTTCCTGCAGGCGAAGATCTGCTATTTATAAGGTATGCAGGAGGGACAGTTGTTGGGAGTTTTCAGCTTGGGAATCTCTGCCGGCCACATCATAGGTGCGCTGCTACTGGTGGGCCTGAGCTCAAAGTAGGTGGGCCTGGGCCCACCCAAGCCCACCCTTGGCTACGCCACCTCAAGAAGCCAAGAGAAATAGCTCTTTTGAATTTCTGAAATGGTGTTAGACCCCAGAGGGAAGCACAATTGAGTCCTCAATCACTTGTGGAGACCCAGGTCCAAATGCCTGCCTGACAGCATGTCTGCCTAGAGCATTGTAAACGGTAAATACATACATGCTAGAACATGTCCCCCTTCAAATCTGTGAATCCCACGGCCTTTACACATGCAAATAATGGCACTTAAAAATGTAGAAGCCACATAAACCTTCTGAAAGGACTTCAAGCGATATAACCGGACAGGAGAGGTTCCTGCCCAGCTAACTCACTTGTGTTTATGTCTCTGTTTATTAATAGCTTACTATACTGCATATCCCAAACAAGAGGACCTAGGCGGTTTACAACCTAAAACACAAAAATTGGAAAAGGAACTCCATTCAAAACAGGAAAGCAAGACAATCATTCACACAGACCTAGTCAACTTAATTACATAGTGAAATGCCAACAGGCACCAAAGGCCAGACTACCGATGGAAACTTCCTCGGATCCATCCCGAAATGCTAAAGAACAATAATAAGTCTTCAGAAGAGACTTTAACATTGAGGAAAAGAGGGTTCAGAGCGAATGTGAGTAGGGAGAGAAGTCCAAAGAGCAGGAGCAATAAAATAAAAGTCAACTCCAACAGAAGGTAACCTCTCCACTGAAGATCGATGCCAAGCGAAAAAGGTGGAGAAAAACAACCTCTTCCACATGGTGTTCTCAGCAATTTCTTTATTCAAAATCAGTAAGCAAAAAAGCAACCCAACATGAGTAAAGGCATACAACCTATCTCCCCATCAGGGAATTGAACCCCAGTCTCCTGCATGACAGGTAGGGAAACTTGCCACTATACTAACAAGGAGCTGAAGTATCTGTTTTTATGTACCAATATATATATATATATATATGTATTTTTTTATGTCCACATAGATATACACACAACATAGGAGTTTGGCTGCAATTTAACTGCTCTAGGAAAGTATACTGCTTCACAAAATTCCTAGGTATGGTTTTACAGTTATCTGTTTTTTAATTATTGATTTTTTATTTTTATTGATTTTTGTTTATTTTTACAATTTTTGATTGTACATTTATGATTTGTGGTAATGTTTTTATGTTTAACAATTTTTAAATTATGTATTTGTTCATAGACCCCTGACGCAGGCCGGTAGGGCCGAAACACGACTCGTGTTGGGTCGCTTTTTTGATTACTGTTTTTGAATAAAGAAATTGCTGAGAACACCATCTGAGAGAGGTTGTTTTTCTCCACCTTTTTCGCTTGGCAGTAAAATAAAAGGCAGAGTGTCATGTAGGTTCCAGATGTGCCCAGGAAGAAGGACTATCCACTGATATTCAGTGGCATGTAACTGGTTAGAACCACTGAATATCAGCACAAACTGCTAAAACCATAGCCACCAATTTTGTGGATGGTCCGGGCAGGGGCGGCCTGACCATTAGGCCACCTGAGGCGGGGGCCTCAGGTGGCACTCTTCAGGGGCAGCATCTCTCCACTCTTCGGGAAGTGACCACCCCATTCATGGCATTTACCTGTTTTGTCATGTTCCAAACCCAGCAGCGGCAGTGATTCCCATACTTTTAGCTACATAAGTGCCTACTCTGCCCCAGGAACCAGTACCGGCCCAAGCAAGATGCCACCTGAGGCGGAGCTAAGATGCCGCTCCCCCATGCCAAGATGCTTCCCCACCCCACCCCCGTTCATGGCATTTACCTATTTCATCACGTTCCAAACCCGGCAGCAGCAGTAATTTCCATACGCTGTTCTGCCACTGGCACCCGCCTCTTCCCTTTACTGCAGCCGCCTCTCTGATGTAACTTTCTATTTCATCTGTTACGTCTGTGCTCACCTCGCCCTTTGGTGGCCAGAACCGGTGGCTGCTATGAACTGCTGTAGACTGTCTTGCTGTTCCTACCCGTTCCAGATTTCAGCCCAGTCCGATCCGGATCTTCCAGACTGCCAGACCTGCTTGTTTTGTTTGAACCTGCACAGCACCCTTAGTTGCCTGGTGATTGTTGCAGCTGAGCTCCAGGTGCTGCTGGGCTTATTAGCCGTTTGGAACCTCTCTGCCTTTGCCTTTGCATTGCGTCTAAGTCCTTTTGCACTTCAGCCTGTGTTTGTTTCTTGCTCTAGTTCTTGCCTGAAGTCTTGCCTGTTCTAGTTAGTCTATGTTTAGTTTAGGGTATTGCTTGTTTACTGTATTGCTTGTTTCCCAGTCTTGTGTCTTGTTTGTATGTCTTTGCCTAGTTCTGGGTTTATCTGTGTTTGTTCCCTGCTTCAGTGGCTGCTTGCAGCTTTCAGTTCAGTCTCCTGTCTAGCTGTGTTTGTTCCCTGTTTCAGTGACTGGTCGCAGCTTTCAGTCCTGTCCTTCAGCCTATCCTTTCCCTGCCTTGCTGTCCCTGTGCTGCCTAGCTGTTAGCCAGTCCTGCCCTGTCCAGTAAGTCCTGCCGGCCACCTGAAGCCTTGAGCTCAACTCTTGGTGGAAAGTGGCCAGGTGCAGGTGAAGCCTAACTGTTTGTCAGAGATCTGCCCTATCTCTAGCGTGGGGTGGTTTTGCCTGCCACTGCCGCTCCTCGGCAGTGGTCCAAGGGCTCACAAACCCAGTTTCCAGCTTTGAAAACGTGACATCGTCAGAGGCTCAGGCAGCGAAGGGGAAATGGTAAAACTAGAGGACATGAGCTGAGGTTGCGGGGTGGTAGACTTCAGAGTAATGTCAGGAAATTCTTTTTCACGGAGACGGTGGTCGATGCCTGGAATGCCCTCCTGAGGGAAGTGGTAGAGACAAAAACAGTGACAGAAATCAAAAAGACGTGGGATGAACACGGAGGAACCCTATTTAGAAAATAGATGGTAGAAAACAAAAATAAATTAAAAAAAAAAAACCTTAAATGGCTGCAGGGGGGTGGATGTATGAGTGACACTTGAAGAGCTACTCCAGCTGTGAAGAACTAAGGCTGGTACCAGGCAGACTTTGTAGATCTCTGTCTGTATATGGCAAATCCGGTTTAGCATAAGCTCAAAAGGGCTTCAGTGGCAACTTCAGTAGCTGGAACTGAGGACAGTGCTGGGCAGACTTTTACGGTCTGGTCCCACAAATGATAACATGGATTTGGTAGGCTGGAGTGAGCTTTGATGGCAACTCCAGTAGATGAAACATAAGGACAGAGCCGGGGCGGACTTCTGTGATCTATGTCCCAGGAATGCCAAAGAAAGACTCGTGATATACAATATCATATTCACGCTGTTGATTTAATCATGAATTGATAATGAGCGTGCCTGTTGGGCAGACTGGATGGACCGTTCAGTTCTTTATCTGCCGTCGTTTACTAAGTTACTACGTTACCGTGATTCGGATCGCATAAAACTCAGTCTTTTTCCAGATTCACTTAGATGGTTAAGTTCTGAATATCGCACTTAAGCGGATAAGGGATAGCTGGCTGTACACATCTGGATATTCAATGATGGTGGCTTGACATGATCCAGCATTGAATATCAAAAAATAGCACTGTTGGCAGCCAAAAAATATATATTTCCCCCATGCTTTTATGCTACTATGGGGACATTTTACTGAGGCTTGTAGAGCTATTAATATGTGAATTACCATGGTATCTGCGACTGCAAAAGTGCACCAGCTGTTAGTGAAGTGTCCTGCTGGTTAGGATGCACAAATTTGTGAGTTAACCACATGTTGTTATCATGGAGAGGGGGGGGGGGACTAAGTGGAGACTGGGCAGGGATGACATATCATAGCTAGTGTGGAGTAGAGGAGTAGCCTCATGGTTAATGTAGCAGACTAAGAACCAGGGGAACCCCCGTTCCAGTCCCACTGCAGCTGCTTGTGACTCTGGACAAGTCACTTAACTCTCAATTGCCCAAGCGACAAGATAAATGCATATATATAATTTATCAAATTTATATTCCGCTCTACCCTGGGCGTGTTACAAGAAAACATACACAATAATAATAATAAAAAAAAAGAAAAAAGAAAACATTGCATACATTAAATATGATAATATTCCTGAAAATAGGATGATCCTCCACACACCGCCAAGGACACCAAGATCCTCCCAAGGACTTTCACTAACCACATCCTCTCCAAAAGACATTACAGGATGTGATACCCGCAAGCAAGCCTTCTCCGGAGTAGCCCCCACACTCTGGAATGCATTGCCTGAAAGGCTCCGCTTAACACAAGACCACCTCTACTTCAGGAAGCAGGTGAAAGCTCGGCTCTTCAACCAGGCCTTTAATGGAAGAAGTAACTAACTTGTTAGTCTCACTCACACACACAAGGAGTACTCAGGCTGCATATACTGCAGCGGGACATGTTTATCCACTCCTACCCTTGCTGAGATAACATCTAACCATTTCTCTGACCTCATTGTCAACTTTCTTTAAATCAATCACTTTTTCTTCCTACTTTCATACCTTTCTATATGTTACATCTTTGCTTTACCCTTCGCTATCACTTATAATGTTCTACTACATATTGTGTTGACATTGCAAATAGTATACCATGCCACATTTTGTATTGTTTTTGAATATTTTTACTGCTGTAATGGTCTATTGCTCATGGTTGATCTTTTCTTACTGTACACCGCCTTGAGTGAGTTCCTTCAATAAGGCGGTAAAAAAATCCTAATAAATAAATAAATAATATTCTGTGTTACGTACTGGACTCCTACAAATCTAAATTTTGTAACCGCCTTTTTGGCAATATGTAAGCCACATTGAACCTGCCGTACAGTGGGAGAATGTGGGATACAAATGCAATGATAAATAAATAATAAAACGTAGAAATTTTAGACAAAAACTGATATCAAAAGTAAAATATCATGCTAATTATAGTAAACATAACAGTTATTAAATATATTATGTAAACCACTCTGATTAAGTCCCATCCCTTTTCTCACTGTCATTTTTGCTAATGGTGTGAGTAGACCAGTGGCGTAGCCACAGGTGGGCCTGGGTGGGCCAGGGCCCACCCACTAAGGGCTCAGGCCCACCCAACAGTAGCACATGCTTAGCCGTAGCTGGTGGGGATCCCAAGCTCCGCCAGCTGAAGACTTCCCCCTGATGGTAATGAAAACACTACTCTCCACGATACCGGCACCTGTGCATGCTCAGTTTTCTGTCATGCCTGCTTCAGATTGCCAAGGTGGAAAGAAGCGTTTTCCCGCCAGCTGAGAGATTTTTTTTTTTTGGGGGGGGAGAACACTTGGAGGGGCATAATTGAATGAAAACGTCTATCTCCATGGGCGTTTATCTCCGAGAATGGGTCCGTGAAGGGGCGGACCGAACCGTATTTTCGAAAAAAATAGATGTCCATGTTTTATTCGACAATTTGTGAGCTGGGCGTTTTTGTTTTTCAGTGATAATGGAAAATGAAAGCGCCCAGCTCAAAAACGAATAAATCCAAGGCATTTGTTCGTGGGAGGGGCCAGGATTCGTAGTGCACTGGTCCCCCTCACATGCCAGGACACCAACCGGGCACCCTAGGGGGCACTTCTACAAAAAAAAAAAAAAAAAAGATAAAAGAGCTCCCAGGTGCATAGCACCCTTCCCTTGTGTGTTGAGCCCCCCAAATCCCCCTCAAAACCCACTGCCCACAAGTCTACACCATTACTATAGCCCTAAGGGGTGAAGGGGGGCACCTACATGTGGGTACAGTGGGTTTGGGGGGGTTGGACGACTAAGCATTAAGCAGCACAATTGTAACAGGTAGGGGGGGATGGGCCTGGGTCCACCTGCCTGAAGTCCACTGCACCCCCTAACAACTGCTCCAGGGACCTGCATACTGCTGCCAGGGAGGTGGGTATGACATTTGAGGGTGAAAATAAAAAGTTGTGAAACATCATTTTTTGTGGTGGGAGGGGGTTAGTGACCACTGGGGGAGTCAGGGGAGGTCATCCCCGATTCCCTCTGGTGGTAATCTGGTCATTTAGGGCACTTTTTGGGGCCTTATTCGTGGAAAAACAGGGTCCAGGAAAAGTGCCCTAAATTCTAGCTACAAACGCATATTTTTTTTCCATTATCGGCGAAAGGCGCCCATCTCTCCTCGGCCGATAACCACGCCCCAGTTCCACCTTCGCCACGCCTCTGACACGCCCCCCTCAACTTTGTACGCTTCCGTGATGGAGTGCAGTTGAAAACGTCCAAAATCAGCTTTCCATTATACCGATTTATTCGTTTTTGTGAGATAAACGTCTATCTCCCGATTTGGGTCAAAATCTAGGCGTTTTTCTCTTTCAATTATAAGGTGGTTGGTGGCCACCCACTTCTTGCCTAGGCCCACTCAAAGGAGTAGACTCATGCTAATAATAGAGGATTTGCCTAGTGGTTAGAGCACCAATTTTGACATCCGGAGGTGGACTGTTCAAACCCCACTGCTGCTTCTTGTGATCTTGGGCAAGTCACTTAACCCTCCATTGCCTCAGGTACAAAATTAAATTGTGAGCCCTCTAGGAACAGGGAAATACCCAGTGTACCTGAATATAACTCACCTTGAGCTACTACTGAAATGGTGTGAGCAAAATCTTAATAAATAATTACAACCAGGTTAAGGTACGCTAATGAAAGTTTTAGTGATGTAATAGCAGAGGACATGCTTGGTACCTTGCTACAATTCAAACTATTGTATAGAAAGTTTTTACATTAATAATAACATCGTTATTAAATGTAATACAAATTTATTCATTTCAGAAATTGTTTTCAACAATAGTAAATTTATTTATTTGTTACATTTGTATCTCACATTTTCTCACCTATTTGTAGGCTCAATGTGGCTTACATAGTACCGGAGAGGCCTTTGCAGGCTCCGGTGTGAACAAATACAGGGTGATGTTGTGGTAAGATCAAGTTCATGTGGCACAGCCACATTAGGGAATCGGAGAACAGATGAGTTGTGCTAAAAAAGTTGTGTTAAAGAGTTGTGTTAAAAAAAGCACAGTCATCTTATCAAAGATATATAAAACATAACACTCATTCCCCACATATATATCATTTTTAAGAAAACATTATTTTGAAAAACGTCTTCAGGAGTCAATCCATGGTGAGGCTGCTGACATAAACTGACCAGCACACTGCAAATGTTCAAATCAGTCCAGATCGGTCAGTTTTTTCCCATTAGTTTGAAACAAAGAATCGCCACACATGGATATACTCCTCAGTCCATTAGTTTTCCATAAAGGTAGGCAATATGGTATATTCTTTTATTCCACTCTTCCAGTGATCTTCCAGCCCGACACAAAATTTGCGTTTTGCCCCTTAGGCGTCATCAGGAGCTGTCTGCCTGTGCATACAAAGTTATTTCATTTAACCATACTGTTATTAATCCTATATAATAAAACTCACCCTCAATGTTCTGAAGACACTGACGTCAGTGAAGCCAAGCCACTGACGTCACTTCCTTCAACACAGGTTCAAAGGGTTCGTGGTGGTGAAGCCACCGAAATCGCCAAGTCGCCGGGCCCCGCCCTCGCATCAAACGTGATGACGTCGAGGGCGGAGCAATGGCGTCACACACCGAGGGCGGAGCAGTGGCGTACGGTGCGTGGAGCAATGGCGTCTGAATGACCAAGGGGTCGGTAGGGAGGGAGGGAGAAGGGGGGGGAGGTATTGGGGAGGAAAACCTTGCTAGCGCCCGTTTCATTTGGTCCAGAAACGGGCCTCTTTTACTAGTGTACAATAAAACAATTACAAATCCAAACACACTCACCAAGTATCGAACAATTCCCATTCTTAGTACGACATAGCTGAAAAGCAAAACCCGTCTAATGTTCTAGTGCTTCAAAGAGCACCTTTGCACAAGCCTATTTCAAAACAAATAACATCCCTATCTTATACAGATCCAAGCTCAGGTATAGCCAATCACATTAACAACGTCCCTCTTCAATCTATTACAGGGGCATGTCAAACAATTACCCTGCAACAATTACCACGCCACATTTGCACTTAGAGTGTTTTAATCTTTGCTTTTAAGGAGCACTAAGGGCAAGATGCACAAAAGTCCTCGTTAGAGCCGTTCCGTACCGAATTCCATAACGAATTGGTACGGAACGGCTATGCACGAAGGAAAGGGAATGCAAATGAGCTGCTCGTTGCAGCTCACTTGCATTCTCTAACCCTTCATTAAAACCGTCGATAATCGGCCCATAAAGCATGTGCAGAGCAGCCAAGCGTTATGCTGGCTGCTCTGCGCATGCCAAAAATGTAAAAAAAAAAATCAAACAAAAACAAACACGTCCTTTATGGATGGCCTTGCCCCCCCCCCCCCCGCCCCGCCCGAGGTTGCCACTGCTCCCCGCTCCCCCTGCATTAAAATTGTGACTTTCTTAGGCAGCCCCGGCCCCCCTCCCTCCCTCCCTTCCTCTCCTTCTCCTTTTTTAGAAAAAAAAGCTCCCACCATCCTCTGCCCCCGTGCTCTGCCCCGCCGCCCCCCCTGAGGTCATCGCCGCCACTCCCCCCCCTCCACCGGGCCCCCCTCCGTCTGAAACCGTGCCCGTGCAGCGCCTCTCACCTCTGTCTGATGTAAGTAGGTTACTTACGTCAGACGAGGGCGGGCCCAGGAGGAACGGAGGGACGTCGGAAGAGGCGATCAGCTGTTCTTGCCCATGCAGCGCCTTCACACAGAGGTGAGAGGCGCTGCACGGGCCCAGTTTCAGACGGAATGGGGCCCAGTGGAGGGGGGGAGCGGTGGCGACGACCTCAGGGGGGGCAACGGGGGCGGAGGATGACAGAAGCTGTTTTTTCTAAAAAAGGAGAAAGGGAGGGAGGGGGGCTGTGGCTGCATAAAAAAGTCACGAATTTTAATACAGGGGGGGCGGGGAGCAGCGGTGACCTCAGGCGGGGCGGTACGGGGGGGCAAGGCCGTCCATAAAGGATGCTCTCGATGAGCGTTTTTGCCCTCTCCCGATTTTTTTTCTTCACATTGTTTTGGAAGCCGGGCAGCCCCAACGAGAGGTACAGACCTCTCGTTAGCTTTCCCGGAGTTTTCCAGCGTTAGGGCAAGCGGAAAACCTTAGTGCATCTCATTTCAATAGGGTTTCTACACAATTTGCTCATCTGCATTCCGTTTTCGTTTGCTGCTACCGTCGTCAGAAATTGGGCTTTAGTGCATGCCAGGGTTAAAAACTTGTTTGTTAAAGGGTTTGTTAAAGGCTTGTTTAGTTTAGTGCATCTTGCCCTAAGTCATTAGTAAAAGACCTCCTGTATATTGGTTTCTTCTGTTCTGGGCTTTTGAAGCAAAACATTCCGAAACGAGAGCTCCTGAATGCTGAAAACGTTGACGTGGCTCTAGAAAATATATTTTTTAAAAACAACCTCTTTAGATGGCTGAAAGCACGGTGCATAGGTCCTTAGAATGAAAACATGTAAATGACCGCAGGAGATACCTTGTCATTGACAACTCCAGGAAGCCCAAGGCAGCTCCTATCACCATGCCTGTTTTCATTGGATGGCATCATATCTAACAAAAGGCAAAGAGTTAAGAAGGATCTCACGTGAAAGTATGGGACTTTTCATTTCACAAGTTCACAGGGGAAAGTGGTAAACAGGCTTTCCTAATTTCCGTATTGACTTAAAGGAGTTTCACCAACATAGCAGAAATGAGTTATTCCCAAGGTGGGTATTCTTGGCGCTCCATTGTTTGGGAACAGCCATTATCAAACAACAAAGGCTAAAAGCCCTCAGTAGAAGTGGTCGGCTGTATCTGTGTTATAGAATCTGTTGTGGTCTAACTAATTGAGCGGATGGAGCAAAAAGGCACTGTTATTCTTTGCTTGGTGTTGGTATGGGGGTTTCCTAGCCTCACATTGGAGACAATGAGGTAAGTATTCAGCAGTCTGATGAGCAAACAGATAGGGATATTTTGTCCATATGTTTTTATACTTATGTTAAGCCAAGCTTTCTGTTTAAAATGTGCTTTAAGGGAATAAATTCATGAGTTTTGCCCAGTAATGCCATTATTTGCCCCTAACATGTATTAGTCTACCGCAATGCAATCATGTAAATGCATGCAGAACATATGCAACCTAAATTGTGTTTAAGCTCAAAAGCTGCGTTATTTGTAGAAAGATAACCCCAGTCACGGGCTAACATGAGGCCTAATGCTTCTGGGGAGCTTCTTAAAGGGACTATACAAAAAAAAAATCAACCAAACCCTGACCATGCACAACATGAGAGGAAAAGCAGTCACAGGGCAGGCAATGCGACGGAGAACAGTGTGGGAGGAAGGCTTCTGCTGGCTGGGCTTGGAGACAGTGGCGTACCAAGGGGGGCGGTGGGGGCGGTCCGCCCCGGGTGCACGCCGCTGGGGGGGTGCCGTGCGCCTGTTGGCCGAGTCCGCTCGTTCCCTCCCTGCTGCTCCCTCTGCGCGGAACAGGTTACTTCCTGTTCCGGGGCAGAGGGAGCAGCAGGGAACAAACGGAGCCGACAGGCGCGCGGCACACCCTCCCAGCAGGTAAAAATGCACCCGGGGGGGGTTGCACTGCACCTGGGGGGGTGTAATTTCGCCGGGCGAGGTCGCGCTGCACCCGGGGGGTATAATTTCACCAGGGGGGGGCCCGCGCTGCACCCGGGGAGGGGGCGCATCAGCGATCCGCCCCGGGTGTCAGCCAGATACAGATCCAAACTAAAAATGTTTATATGTTGCTCATGTAATAGTTTGGTGATCAAAACTTTGAAGTGATTTAACACTTTTTGTTGTTGTTAAGGAGGATGTAATGTATCTAAAAATTGCAGGGATTTATTTCCATTTGTTTTTGCTACTAGTGGAGAATAGTAATAAACATTTAGAAAGCAGGCTATTAACATACATTATTCTGTTCAGTGAGGGAAGGGATAAAGTTAATGGCCCAGTGAGACTAAATTCTACTTTGTGTCAATCACAGCTTTCTGCAAATGAGCCATCGAAACAAGCTCCATTTTAAGAAATTGAAATTGCTGAACATCTGGTTAAGGTTAGGGTCAAATGTGCAAAAGGGGGTTGGGATGCATGACATTTCATTAAAACACTCTAGCAGTGACGTCAATGGCTTGTGAAACTGAACTGGTGAAGCCCTCCTACACTGCAGTAAAGGAACCATTAACACTATCCAGTTGATGCAGTGTTTATATGGAAAATATGAAGCCAGGAAGCTGCCTCTGATTATGATGCTAGTAAGACTATCAAGTAGTTCCTTCTGTGTTTGCTTTTCAATTTTGTACCATCTCTGTAACATAGGCTTGACTTGCTAACTATTGTCCCAACAGCCCGAAGCATCTACAAGAGACGCCAATGCCTCTCCTGTTTTTGATCAGACTACTGATCCTAACTTCATTCCTATAGCATTTTGCAGTAAGTTCTAATGTATTCTCATCAGGGCCGCAGAGAGACAGAGCCCGGCCTGGGGCAGGGTCACCGCAGCTGCCACTCCACCCCCACCCCCACACTCGGGCCGCTGCCATCGCTGCACTCCCCCAATCAGGCTACCACTGTTGCCCCCGTCCTTACCTTCCTGTGTCTGCTCCTCCCTCGGTCTGTCACTCTCCTTGATCCTGTGTGCCAAGACCTGGGTTATCGTATCAACACAATCACCCGGGTCCCGACACACAAAATCAGACCAAGGGAGCAGAACCTTCTGGCACTGGGCCCCCCTTGGAGGCTGAGCCCGGGGAATCTTGCCCCCCCTGCCCCCCTCTCTCGGTGGCCCTGATTCTCATAACTTCTAAAAGCACGTGTGCTAGACATATGCTTTCAATTAAAACAGTGACATTACTTATGTTGTCTCATTTCTCCTTGATAGGAAAATCTTATTTATTCATTTATTTGCACTATCTTAAAATTTCTTGGTGGATTCCAGTTAAAATGTACAAAGGGGCTGATTTTCAAAGCGCTTAGACTTACAAAGTTCCATAGGTTACACACAACTTTGTAAGTCTAAGTGCTTTGAAAATATGCCTCAAAGTATAAAATCAAAATTAAAATATAAAATATAAAACCTACAACAATAAAAAAAAACTATAAACAGAAACAACTCTCATACTCAATTCTCACAATCAAAATGATAGAATATCATGGGAAGCCTTCCGATACAGAAAGGCCTTCAAAGATTTTCTAAAAGTTAAGTAACTAGGTATCGACCTCAATTCAGTTGGAAAAGAATTCGACAAGGTAAGTCCGACAATATAAAAATAGAGGACTGGGGACTCTTCAAGTGTAGTTTGCTTAAAAGTTCGTACTTCAATTAAACTTCTCTGTGCAGACCGTAATGAGTTGGTTGGACAAAATCTCAATGTAGTAGTAAGAGAGGCTAGTAACGTGTCATGATGAGATTCCCCTGTATCTTCCATCTTCAAGAAACATTCACTGGAAACTTCACTGTGTTCAAGCTATCGTTCCACTTGTAATAAATCCTACCTGGCTATTCTGTAAGTCCACGCATATCTTTGATAGCATGTTCTTCAGAACATATACGTGATAGTAGATGACGGCAGAAAAAGACCTGCACGGTCCATCCAGTCTGCCCAACAAGATAAACTCACATGTGCTACTTTTTGTGTATACCTTACCTTGATTTGTACCTGTCCATTTCAGGGCACAGACCGTGTAAGTTTGCCCAGCACTATCCCCGCCTCCCAACCACCAGCCCCGCCTCCCACCACTGGTTCTGGCATAGACCGTATAAGTCTGCCCAGCACTATCCTCGCCTCCCAACCACCAGCCCCGCCTCCCACCACTGGTTCTGGCACAGACCGTATAAGTCTGCCCAGCACTATCCCCGCCTCCAAACCACCAGTCCCGCCTCCCACCACCGGTTCTGGCACAGACTGTATGCCCAGCACTATCCCCGCCTCCAAACCACCAGTCCCGCCTCCCACCACTGGTTCTGGCACAGACCGTATAAGTCTGCCCAGCACTATCCTCGCCTCCCAACCACCAGCCCCGCCTCCCACCACTGGTTCTGGCACAGACCGTATAAGTCTGCCCAGCACTATCCCCGCCTCCAAACCACCAGTCCCGCCTCCCACCACCGGTTCTGGCACAGACCGTATGCCCAGCACTATCCCCGCCTCCAAACCACCAGTCCCGCCTCCCACCACCGGCTCTGGCACAGACCGTATAAGTCTGCCCAGCACCATCTCCGTCTCCCGCCACCAGCTTTGCCACCCAATCTCGTCTAAGCTCTTTAGGATCCATTCCTTCTGAGCTGGATTCCTTTATGTTTATCCCACGCATGTTTGAATTCCGTTAACGTTTTCGTTTCCACCACCTCCCGCAGGAGGGCATTCCAAGCATCCACTACTCTCTCCATGAAAAAATACTTCCTGACATTTTTCTTGAGTCCGTCCCCCTTCAATCTCATTTCATGTCCTCTCGTTTCAGATTACTACCTTTCAAATATTTGAACGTCTGTATCATATCACCCCTGTTTCTCCTTTCCTCCAGAGTATACATGTTCAGGTCCTATGAATAGCCATGCTGGGACAAACCAATGGTCCATCTAGCCTAGAATCCTGTTTCCAGCAGTTTCCAATTCAGGTCACAAGTACCTGGCAGAAACGCAAATAGTAGCAACATTCTATGTAGAACTCCAAAGAGTAGCAAGATTCTGGAATCCTAAAGAATAACAAGATTCCATTCAGAATCCCAAACAGTAGCAACATTCCACGCTACCAATCCCAGGGCAAGCAGTGGCTTTCCCCGTATCTATCTCAATAGCGGACTATGGACTTTTCCTCCAGGAACTTGTCCAAACCTTTTTTAAACCCAGATATGCTAACCGCTGTTACCACATCGGGAGGTGTTCAGATGGTAAAGTCTGGGTGAAGTGTGCAAAACTCCAAATCTTACCTAAACTGCTTACTGTTTATTAAGAATTTTCTGTATCACCTAATTTGGGAACCAAGTCAAAGCAGGGTACAAACTTAAATAAAAAGAAAAAGGAAGTGAACTACAATTCATTGATAGGAAAGCCACACACAATCCAGATCATAACCAGAAACTACCATATTTTCACAAATATAACCCACAGGTTATACAAGATTTTACTTACTATGACTACACACCACGGGTTAAACAATGGTGTGGGTTATACAAGTCATTACATTTAAAGGTCGCTGCAGAGGAGGCATTCTTTATATGGAAAACAAAAACACTTAGAATAACACTTAGATCCAATTTCCACGCCAGACTAGCTTAGTGCATCGTGAGCCTAACTTTGGGCATAAGCACTGTGCCTGCTGAAACCTGGTGTAAATGCTAGCAGTAGAGTGCAGAAACGACCAGATTCTGTAATATTGCCCCTCGTTTCTGGGAACATCCCTGATCCTCCCATGCCCCTCCCATGCACAGTCAACTTCGGTTGACCTATATAGGATCCGCATAGAGTGCTATTCAATAAATGGTGCGTATCTCAGAGCACCATTTACAGAATAGAACTCTCTGCGGATTTTTTTGACATTGTTTTTTTGGTGGCATTAACTGAATCTAGTCGTTAATGATCATAGATCGAGTCTTCCTGGTCCATGCACACTGAGGATCAACCTTTAATAATGCCTTTTTTTTTCTTGCATCTTATCTCTAGAATAATTTGCCTCCATTGCTTCATTTAGAAGTATCCTATATATATGTATAAGAGTTATTGAGAACAAAGGATAACACTGCATATTTTAAAGTTGATAAAGATATTATATCCGATCATAGGGGATAGCAGGATGATAGTGAATAGTTTTGTGTTTTGGATGAGCTATATATGAAATGAGCTCTAAGGAATTTGTTCTATTATTTTTATTATAGGTTTATAAATAAAAGTATTTAAGAAGGGGAATTCCATCACCCCTTGTTTTTTAGGTATGTACATATATTTTGATCATTCACCTCCTTTCGCCATATGTTTTTTTGACAATTATGTTTTTATTATGCATGTCTTGATGAATTTTTTATATGTGATTGATTTTATATGTTACTAGTAAAAAAGGCCCGTTTCCGAAACCAATGAAACGGGCGCTAGCTTGTGGTTTTTTTGTGTGTGTGTGTGTATGTGTCACAGAGTTATTTTGTGTGTGTGTGTGTGTGAGTGAGGGTGCGGTGTGTGTGCAGGTTGTTGATGTGTGTCTTTTTTTGTTTTGTTTTGTTTTTTGCTTGGGGGTTGGGGGATGTGCTGTGCTGTCCTTGGTCGCTGTTTGCTGCTGGCTGGGTCGCGGGTAATCCTTCCAGCTGGGCCGCAGCTTGTCCTGTTCGCCCACGTCCCAGATGGTGACGGGCACGTTGTTTTCCGGCTCCTCTGACTCCATGTCAAGCGATCCCAAATATAGTCTGTGCTATAGGCCCTCTGGCACTCTTCAGTACTGGCATTAGGCATTTAAAAATTTCTCCCCCCCCTCCCCCGGTCTATTTTTGCACATACCCACAGCAGGAATATTCTTCTCTCGTTCCAGTGATAGTTCTGTGCTCTCCGTGCTGCACAGATAATGAGCCATTCTGCTGGGGAATGCTCCTCCCTTATTGTCATGTAGTTTCCTCTGATTGGTCCGTCTTACGTTGCCTAGTGTTGCCTGGGAACGGTGTTGTGATGGTCCTTTGTGTTTCAGAATGTTGAGGGTGTTTTTTCTGATTGGTCCGTCATGCGAGGGCGGGGCAGAGAGACATGGTCAGTGATGTGGCTTCACCACCATGAATCCATGAACCCTTCAGTGAGTGACTGAGTGACTTCAGAACGTTGTCTTCAGAACGTTGAGGGTGAGTTTTATTATAGTAGATAACATGATGAATCTCAAGGTTTTTTTAACTTTTTTAACTTAGTTGAATATTTATGTATATTTTGATATCAGTTTATTTATATTGTTTTTTTAATTATTTATTGTCATGTATTTTTGAGCTAATTTTTGCAATAATTTATGACATACATGAATGTTTATCATGATTGACACATATGAGTTTTTATATAATTGTTTGATATTCATGGTTGACTGTATATCTATATTGATGTTTGTTATTATTTGAAATTATTTTGAAAATATAATGTGACACATATGAATGTTTTATAAGGAAAGCTGATATATATGAAGTATGTTTGATGATTTGATATCTATGTTTTTATTTCTTAGTTTTGACCCCTGACGCAGCCTGAGGGTGAAACGTGGCCACGTCGGGTTTGTTTTTTGATTTACACCAATAAATTATTTCATGTGTTAATGTTTTCTATCAGTCTACCTTTTTTATTATTATTCTACCATAGTAAGGAGACTGTTGCCTTTTTTGTTTGTTTTTCTTTTAGAAGTATCCTTCTAAAGTCAGTTTAAAACTAATTTATTTAATATAGTATTTAATACGCAGGTAGATTAATGCACTGGAAGATGAAAGGCAATTGCAAGGAGATCACTGCTAGCTTGGACCATATTTTCACGTATATAACCCACACACAGGTTTAACCTGCACCCGTGCACATTATGAAATTAGCGCATGGCCATTAATACAGAAAATGGGAAATGTGACCATTTTACAGCCGCGTTGAAAATGGCCTCAGCGAGCAAAAAGCCCTCGCCTTACTGATCCCACAAGCACTTTATAGTGCAGCTTAGTGAAAAGGCCTCTTTATTTCTTCAGCTTTTTCTGTTTGTCAAAATGCTGTGTCAAATATTTGAAAATGCCTATCTATGGGGCCCTTTTACTAAAGGGTTGGTCACCAGCGTTAGTTCCACCTCCAGCGTGCGCCATTTCCAGCGCTGTTGGGATTTTTTTGAAAAATATACCACAGGGGATTACCGCTGGGATAGCCCTTACCGCCTCCTCAATGGGTAGTGATAAGTGCTTCCTCCCTCCCCCCCCCCCCCCCAATGGCCACATGGATAGTGCAAACTTACCTGATAGCAATGTGCTTTTGGGGGCTTTTACCCACTGCTGTAAAAAGGGCCCTGGTGGGCAGCAAAAATGGCAGCTGGATAAAAGGACCCCTTTGTGTTTAATATGTTTTCTTTAAAATAACATAAAGGAAACATATTTCTGATTGAGTTCACGTTTATAAGACTGCTCTTGTTCCAGTGCTTTTTTTGGTTTGACTCTAGAGAGCTCATTTTTGTCCTGTCTGTAGTGAACCTACACCAGCTCAAAGACTCCTCTGCAAAAAAAAAGAAAAAAAAAAGCTTATAATCAGTAGCAAAACAGTAAAATGCAACCATTCTTTTTTCCCACTTAAACTCAATTTCTCTTTGACTTCAGATTTTGTATTCACCTATGCGGCATGGTTGCAATTCTAAGAGCAAAGAACAGAAGCGGTGATGGCCAATGATAGAGATGATAAACGACTCAGGAATGCACCAGATATAAAGATTGATTACAGGTCCCCATTTAATTCATGATGTTCTGCGAAGACACATGAAGTCACTTGGTTGATGAAAGAACCATCAAGATTGTAAGCTCTCTTGAGCAGGGACTGTCCTTCCCCATGTTTAAACTTGTACAGCGCTGCATAACCCTGGCAGCGCTATAGAAATGCTAAGTAGTAGTAGTAGTAGTAGAAGTAAGGGCTCAGGCTATAAATAGGGTGCACTAGTTTTAATATTAGCACTGGCCCATTTCCCGACCCATTAAAAAAATAGCCTTTTCCCAGCTGCAGTAAAAAATGGCCCCGTGCATGCCTAAAAGACCTGCCCACGCTACTACAGGCCACATTTTACTGTGGCTTTGTAAAAGGACCCCTGAGTCCTTTGCGACATCATAATCATACCGGAATCTCTCCTTGTGCTTTGCCAGCAGCATTTGTTGTATTCCTTTGTTTATTCAGTCCTTTATGACATCATAATCATACCGGAATCTCTCCTTGTGCATTGCACGCTCAACAGTGTGTTTATTTTATTCTCGATGATGTGTGTTAATATTTCCCTTTCCACATCCTGAAAAACTTTGTACCGAATACTCCAGGATTTTTCTGCTTCATATGCACTCATTTTTACATTATTTGTTATGGTATATATCTATATCTATAGATATCATATTTATGCAACTTAAAATTATACAACCAAGAAACACTTTTGTTATGGCAGGGAGGGAGTTGCAACAATGATAGTTCATAACTTAAATAAAAGTAAACTAGCACCCTGAGAAGCTGAAGAATGCTGTAGAATTTATTTTTACTGTAATCCAGTAATAAAGTCTTATATTATTCACGTTTATTGTATACTGCCAAATCTGGCCAGAGTAATTCAAGGCAGTTTGCAATCAAGTGCAAAATAAAACATATCTTGGACTGGACAAGTCAAAGTCCTGACCTGAACACGTAATAAAAATGCTTTGGCAAGACCCGGTGTGAGCTGTCCATGTGTGACAACCCTCAAATGTCTCAGAGTTGAGACAGTTTATATGGAAGAATGGGCCAAAATTCCTCAAAGGGGATGAACAATAGTTACAGGAAACATTAAGCCGGAGTTACTGCTGCTCAAGGAGGTGTTACTGAAAGAAAAGTTAACATGAATTTTCACAGGAGGGTATTTACTGATGAATCTTCCCACTGAGCAATCAAAAAACATCCTGTTTGTCAGTTACCCATTCCATAGGGTCATCTCCCTCCCCCCCCCTTCTCTCTCTGTCTTTCTTGACAGAGTTTTGATTAGGATCCAATCATGCACTGAGCACAAATGGCTCCAAAATATAGACCATCCTATGGGGTTCTCAAACTCTTTCTTAGCAGTGGCGTAGCCAGACCTGACATTTTGGCTGGGCCCAGAGCTAATATGGGTGGGCACTATATATGTATATATATAGAGAGAGAGACATACACACACACAATGATGTTAAAATTATGATGTAAAAAAAGCATTAAAAATTGTATTACCTGCTGTGCTAGTGGGCTGGGCTGGCAGCTGCTTGGCAGTAAAGTTGCACCACGGTTCGGTACCGACGAGACTAAAACTCGATTCTCGAAGAACCTTTCCCACGTTTCCACAGCCAGGCTCACACTAGTTCAATGCTCAGCAGCTCAACCCTGCGTGCAGCTAATTTTTTAGCCTTCCCTGATGGCCACGAGCGAGCGGATGGAGCGGAACGAGGCTGAGCACGCCGCCGCGCACAGCCACATCATACGGTCGGGTCATACCGCGTAGGATGGAACAACGAGCTGCGACACGACCTGCATTTCAGTGCCGCCTGCCGACTCCGCCTCTGCAAGCCTGAAAGGTAGGTGGACTGAACTCGCTGGAGCCTGGAGGTCAGCTGAGCGGGTGCCGTCTGCCGTGGTACGCTATGTGATTACTCACGTCACACAGTAGAAAACATGTGATAAAAGGCTACTGCAGTGTGTGCACTTGGGGGGGGTTGGCGGGCCAGAGCCAAAATTGGATGGGCCTGGGCCCACCCAAGCCCACCCGTAGCTACGCCCCTGTTTCTTAGTATTGTATATCCATACGTGCTCAAAATCGAAGGCTGAATAAGAAATACCACCCAGATCTGAAAGCCTACTTTCAGGGATGTGCATATATGTTTGCCCATGGTCCATACCTGTGCGTGAATCCAGAAAAATATCCCTGTCAGAGTCCTCATGTTGTTCTTCCCAACACACACACACACCACCCTGACATATGCACTACCACTTTATTTCTCATGCCGGAAATGAACTTTTCTATACTTGACTGCCTAACTTACTCTATAATTCACCCCATCATTTATTTATTTTATTTATTTATAACATTTGTATCCCACATTTTCTCACCTATTTGCAGGCTCAATGTGAACTTTAATATGAACTTTAATGCAATTACCACTTTGTATTTCTCATTCCGGAAATGGCGATCGCCATTACGACATAATGTAAGCCGCATTGAGCCTGCAAATAGGTGGGAAAATGTGGGATACAAATGCAACAAATAAATAAATATGTGGTGAAAACAGCCCTCCTCAGATGAATCAAAAAATGTGCGCCAGATTCCAAAGTGAGCGCAGTTTTAACAGTTGGATAAAGAGGCATTTCACTGATCATGTTTAGGTCGGGGGAGATATAGACTGCATGTACATCAGATTTTCAAATACATGCTTGCTAGATTGCTCTCCCCCTAGCTCTTCCCCCCCCCCCCCCCCCCCCACACACACACATAACTCCTCCACCCCATCTCCACTTCTCACACAACTAATGAGTGGAAAATATGTGGAAGCCTTTAGTGTGTACACTTTACAAATACATGGATTATTTAAAAACTGTCCCAACAATTATATTCTATATCTGCTGTTCCTAGAGTTTAGAGTTGAAGAGATCTCTTGTTTTCTTTGCTTTTAGCAGGATCTGACTTGACCTAAATTGTAGAATTTTGAATGCCTGTGATCTTGTGCTGCCATCTACTGGCAAGACATGAGGTAGTGTAAAATTTCTTTCTGCAGACCACTATCAGCATTCCTCCTGTCTGCTAACAGCACAGTGAAGTAGTGTTTTTACTGCCTGTTTTCTGTGACATACTGTGTGCTCTGTGGGATCCATTGTGCCCTGTTCAGATTTAGCTCACAAGTATTTTTTTTTTTCAAAAATAACAAAGCAGGAATTATCTGGATTGGATGTATTCACCTTTTCTAAATCTGAGCTCAGGGAACGTTACAATTCAGGTACTGTTCCAGGGTTTAAAGTCTAGAGGCTCCATTACTACTACTACTATTTAGCATTTCTATAGTGCTACAAGGCATACGCAGCGCTGCACAAACATAGAAGAAAGACAGTCCCTGCTCAAAGAGCTTACAATCTAATAGACAAAAAATAAATAAAGTAAGCAAATCAAATCAATTAATGTGAACGGGAAGGAAGAGAGGAGGGAAGGTGGAGGCGAGTGGTTACAAGTGGTTACGAGTCAAAAGCAATGTTAAAGAGGTGGGCTTTCAGTCTAGATTTAAAGGTGGCCAAGGATGGGGCAATTCGTAGGGGCTCAGGAAGTTTATTCCAGGCGTAGGGTGCAGCGAGACAGAAGGCGCGAAGTCTGGAGTTGGCAGTAGTGGAGAAGGGAACAGATAAGAAGGATTTATCCATGGAGCGGAGTGCACGGGAAGGGGTGTAGGGAAGGACGAGTTCACTAATCTGCATTATGCCAATAAGGCACCTTGATGCAAACAAATGAAAAAAAAGCCCAACACATGTTAAATAAAAATGAGCTCCAAAGCATGGAAATTCATGCAAATTGACTCATTATTATTCAAACGGAACTGCAAAGTTAGTATTATTTATTTTATTTATTTATTGCATTTGTATCCCACATTTTCCCACCTATTTGCAGGCTCAATGTGGCTTACAAAGACCTGTTATGGCATCACCATTCCAGGGTAAAAAGATACAATTGGTGTTACAAAGAGATCAAGGATGACAAAAAAGAGTTAAGCAAACATAGAACGAAGGCATTCAGAATAGGGATGGAGTGGTGATGTGTTATAGTTAAGCTATGGATTCTCGTGGTAGGCCTTGTTGAAGAGATAGGTTTTCAGAGATTTGCGAAAGTTGGTTATTTCAACTTTAAACTTCACAAGCTGTGGGGCCCACGCTCAAAGGCTCACAGTGGAATCTTCACTCTACCGCAAAATTATCAGCGCAACAATGCCGTAGCATGATCCATGATTACTGAGCATGCAAATTATTGCTATGTTAAAATCACAGCAGTAATCCACAGCTCATCACTAAATGTCAACTTTCATGCCAGTGCTGGAGCAGTGATTGGCTCAGGTACTGACAGGAAGGGTTGACATTGTAAAAAAAACCCCACAAACATGTCATGGCATGCTTCAGCCCCCTTATCCCCTACCCCCCAAACTAACACCTCATCCTGTCACACCCCGAACATATCCTCGGTGTCTAACGACATCCACCCTGTCACCACATGACTGACCCCCTTTCCCTTAATATTAAAAAAAGATGTACTGGTGGTCTATTCCCCCCAGCCCCCTCCCTCTCTCCCACACAAAGTTTCCCTGATAGTCTAGTAGTCCTCTCCCTCCCCCCCCCCAAAGAAAATCCCTGGTAGTCTAGTGGGCCCCACCTATTCAACAACTCCAAGTCAAGGCCCCCTGAGCCTGTACCCCGAAAGAGGTAGGAGTAACACCCACTCACTCCTGCCTCAGTTGAAGTCATTTATTTATTTAATTTTATTTTTAAAACTTATACCCCTCCTAAAATTAAGCAGCTTCCAATAAAACATATATAGAATGATAGCGCCCTCCCCCATGTGGTGCATTCTGGGATGCACTGGCTAGGGCCAGTTTACCATATAAGAGAGAAACTTTTAACCTTTTAACCCCCCCCCCCAAAAAAAAAAAATAATAATAATTTGCTTTGACCACAATGTCATCCTCTCCTCCCCCACTCCCAATCTATTTTTAAAACAAAGATCCCTGGTTCCCTCCCCTCTGACTCATAAACAGATTTTAAACTAAAGGCAACCCTCCTGATGCCCCCAGCACACATCACTTCTTAGCGGGTAATTTCTGGCCAAGTGGCTCCCTCTTTCAAAATGGTTCCACCTGAGCCCCTAGTGGTAGTGTCAGTGAACTACTGCTAGGGGTAAGGAAACCAAATGAGTGTTCCCTTGTCTGACAGCTTGTCACCCAGCAGCAGTACCACAAGGCTGTCGGTAAGAGCTAAGGGCACCATTTTGGAAGAGGAAGCCGCTTGAACATGAGCGACCAGGAATAGCTTCTGGCCCCTCCCCCTTCGAAGATGACCTCAGGAACAAGTAATGCATGTTAGTTGAGTGCCAGGGTATTCAGAGTGGTTTCCTCTTGATTTAAAAATGATTTAGGTGAAACAGAGTCAGGACTGGGGCTACTTTTTTATAGGACGAGGAAATTCTATATTTAAAAATGTATTAATGGTGGGGAATCGGGAACGGAGCACTTTTTTTTTGAAAGGGATCAGGAACTGGGGTGTCTGTGGAGGGATACTCATTCTTAAAAGGGACAGGGAGCAGCTCTATTGCTAAACATTCACCCATCTCTTTATACTCACATCTTTTTATTGTTAAATACATTATTTTCTTTTAGTTTCTTTTCTTTTTTTTTTCTACTTAATAGCTTTGTGGTTTATATTTCTGGTTGAGATAGATACTTGTATTTAAGTTTGTGTAATGAATAAAAATAACATAAAATTTTTAAAAAAGACAACAGCTGGCACATAATATTTTTGTTACATAACAACCAATTTTTCCAAATAGAATAGTATGATTTTTTTTTCTCCCCTGAACTCTCTCCTTCAACTCAATCACTCACCCTTAGATTCCATAAGGATACTGCAGATTCAGAGATGCCAAGAGTGAATCATCCCAAAGAGTGAGCTCTATCATCTCAAACACTGAGCGCTATCATCCCAAAGAGTGAGCTCTATCATCCCAAAGAGTGAGATTTTTCAGAAGATGTATCAAGAGAATACATCTAGAATAACTTAAGTGTAGTATTGTTCAGGTTTCTCTTCCTACTGGTGGGCTCACTTCTCTTAGGTTTCCCACTTCTGTCACTGAGGGTCTGATGAGTGACAGAAGAAGCTCATTGAGGGTAAGAGCTAGAGAGCCTTCAGAAGCGTGACACACTCCTACCAAGTAAGAGAAGAGACTCATAGAGAGTGAAAGAGCTACAAACAAGTGTGACACATTCCTAATTTCTTTATTTTTTTTTTATTTCTTTATTAGGATTTATTTACCACCTTTTAGAAGGAATTCACTCAAGGTGGTGCACAGCAAGAATAAGTCAAAGATAAGCAGTAGATAAATATAGCAGTAAAAATATTCAAGTAACAATATAAAGTATGGCATAGAGGGGCATAATCGAACGCAAACACCCATCTCCATGGGCGCCTATCTCCGAGGACGGGTACGCGAAGGGGCGGGACAGACCGTATTTTCAAAAAAGATGGGCGTCCATCTTTTGTTTTGATCATACGGTTTGTGCCGGGCAAATGCATCGCATTTGGGCGGATTTGAGGTGGGCGTTATCGGTTTTCAGCGATAATGGAAACCAAAGGCGCCCAGCTCAAAAACGAACAAATCCAAGGCATTTGGTCGTGGGAGGGGCCAGGATTCGTAGTGCACTGGTCCCCCTCACATGCCAGGACACCAACCGGGCACCCTAAGGGGCACTTGTAAAAAGTAAAAAAAAATAAATTAAAATACCTCCCAAGTCCATAGCTCCCTTCCCTTGGGTGCTGAGCCCCCCAAATCCCCCCACAAAACCCACTGCCCACAACTCTACACCATTACCATAGCACTTATGGCTGAAGGGGGGCACCTAGATGTGGGAACAGTGGGTTTTGGGGGCGGTTTGGAGCGCTCCCATTTAGCAGCACAAGTGTAACAAGTAGGGGGGATGGGCCTGGGTCCACCTGCTTGAAGTCCACTGCACCCACTGCTCCAGGGACCTGCATGCTGCTGTGATGGAGCTGGGTATGACATTATAGGCTGGCATACAGGCTGGGGAAAAAAGTTTTTAAAGTTCTTTATTTTTGGTGGGAGGGGGTTAGTGACCACTTGGGGAGTCAGGGGAAGTCATCCCCGATTCCCTCTGGTGGTCATCTGGGCAGTTGGGGCACTTTTGGGGGACTTGTTCGTGACAAAAAAGGGTCAAAAAAAGTGACCCAAATTTTCGCTTCTGGTGCCCTTTTTTTCCCCATTATCGGCCAAGCACGCCCATCTCTCCTGGGCCGATAAACACGCCCCAGTCCCGCCTTCACCACATCTCCGACACGCCCCCATCAACTTTGTTCATTCCCGCAACAGACTGGAGTTGGAGGCGCCCAAAATCGGCTTTCGATTATACCGATTTGGGCGCCCATGAGAGAAAGGCGCCCATCTCCCGATTTGGGTCGAAATATGGGCGTCTTTCTCTTTCGAAAATAAGCTGGATAGTATACTACATGACTATTGATACACTCAAGCTTACCAATAATTAATTTGAAACTCCAAAACCACAGCTTCACACTCACTGTGTATAACAATGGATTTAGGAACCAGTATCACTCCGAATTGAGTAAGAAACAATCAACATGTAAAGTGGAGAAAAAAGGGAATTCAGTAACGCCACCCAGCCAGCCCAAGATCATCGGACTATAAGGCATGGGACCGACGCAGCATCATATGGCCCAAAAAAACTCCACACTTAGTTGAATGTCCAAAAACATCAAAGTTAAACCAATGCCTATATCCAAAATAATGAGATCACAGAATCAATCGATCTCTCAAAATATATCTCTATTGTGTGTTTTACTATTCACACGTTACAAGTTAGTGCTCTAATGACGCTACCAATCACTTATCTTAATCCCACCACACTGGTGTTGCACTCTCGGTCTGTAGCTTCAGTCATAACCCAACAGGGAGTCCCCGTTTCGATGTTGCTGCCTCAGGGGTTTCACTCGCTTGTAAAATTGTAATTCCAATAGTCTCGTCTGCTGCCGTTACAAGACCTCTACATATTTCTGTGTCTCGTTTGCTGCACTCCAAATACTACATTACAATTCAACACAACACACAATAAAAGATTTTAATAATGATCCACTTGTTGCGTACTGAAAGAACAAGATTGGGAGCTCGAAGGCCGCAGATTATGAAAACATTCTGGCATTGCTGGACTCCTTTCTGGCTGACTTTGACACCCCAAGCCAGAGGGCAGATAATGAACATGTGATGGGGAGGTGGAAGCTAAGCACTCACAGCGTGGGGATGCGGACTATAACTGAGATAGGGAAGAAGGGAAGGGAGGGGAGGGGGGTAAAGGGAGGGAGGGAGGGAAGGAGGGGGAGAAAATTGTAAAAAGTTGTTGGAAAGCGAGTAGTAATGCAGATCAGGGTGAACAATGACCTAGATGCTAGAGTGTATGTGTTAGATATGTAATCTGTTCAAATCCTATTGGAAATGTTGTGCTGAGGTTTTTCAACAATAAAAATCATTGACTCATAAAAGATTTTAATAGACAGCACATAGGCTGTAAGCAAAGATGGAGCATAGAGTAACAGGAGTAAGAAAATAAGGGAACTAATTTAAAGAAAGTTGCACATGAGGTCAGAAAGGTGCTTGAATGTTATCTTAGCAAGGGTAGGAGTGGATCAACATGTC
Source organism: Microcaecilia unicolor (assembly GCF_901765095.1). Classification (NCBI taxonomy): domain Eukaryota; kingdom Metazoa; phylum Chordata; class Amphibia; order Gymnophiona; family Siphonopidae; genus Microcaecilia; species Microcaecilia unicolor. Next base: position 324,751,498 of record NC_044036.1, on the reverse strand, counting down.
CTGCTGCAGTATGTGCAGCCAGTGTCGCTCCGTGTGTGTGTGTGACTAGCAAGTTAGTTACTTCTTCCATTAAAGGCCTGGTTGAAGAGCCAAGCTTATATCTGTGTCCTGAAGTTGAGATAGTCTTGTGTTAAGCAAAGCATTTTTGGAAGTGCCTTCCAGAGTATGGGGGCTACTCCAGAGAAGGCTCTCAGGTGGGTGATGTCCTTTGGAGAGGGTGTGGTTAGGGAAACTCTTTGGAAGGACCAGAGTGACCTCGGAGGTGTGTAGAGGGAGATCCTGTTCTTCAACTACTCAGGGCCATTTCTTTTAAGGGCTTTGAAGGTCAAACATAAGAGGTTTAAATTTGGCCCTGTACTGTGCTGGTAGCCAGTGAAGTTTTTGCAAACAGTGTGTGTGTGTGGTCACATTGCTTACAACCTTCTATTAATCTTGCTGCTGCATTCTGAGTCAACTGGAGCTGGTGCAGACCCTTTGTAGTCAGACCAGCGTGGAGTGCATTACAATAATCCAGTCTTGATATTATCATGGCATGAACCACTGTGACAAGACTTGTCTTCTCAATGTAAGGAGAGAGGCAGCGTAGTTGTCAGAAATGATAAAAGCAGTTCTTGAAGGTTGCTTGAATTTGGGGGATCAGAGTAAGTGTTGAATCTAGCTGTATTCCCAGGTGGCTGACTGGTGTTTTGAGAATGAGTTTGTATTTCCCAAGAGAGATTTTGATGTCAGATACCTCCCTGCTTGTGTTAGAGGCCCATAGGAGCTGGATTTTACTTGAGTTCAGGCAACATTCCCCCCCCCCCCCCCCGATATTCAAAGTTATTTAACCAGCCAGACATGGCCGCTGACCAGTTAAATAGCATATCAATGCCGAACCACAGATATTCAGTGGGCGATATCCGGTTACCTCCAACTAAAATACCCACAGTTAGTGGCTAGCCAATAATCAGCTATATCGCTTGACACAGCCGGTTAAGCACGGATACTCAGCGCTTAACCGGCTATGCTCAGCGGTTAAAATAGGCTGCATAAATAGCAGACTTTTCTTTAACTGCTAAAAAGTTAGTGCATGTCTTGTTGCGTATTTGTATTTTCTTTGAGTTTGTTTCCATGCATTAAGCGTTTGTGCATCTTTTGCTTTTTTCCATGCTCGCTCGAGTTTCATGGATTGAGTTTTTAGTTTTTTCAGTTCTTCATTGTACCATGGTATCGAGTTGTGTCTATCCAGTTTATGTTCAAAAGAGAAAGACACCCATATTTCGACCCAAATCGGGAGATGGGCGCCTTTCTCTCATGGGTGCCCAAATCGGTATAATCGAAAGCCGATTTTGGGCATCTCCAACTGCAGTCTGTCGCGGGAACGGACAAAGTTGACGGGGGGGGGGCGTGTCGGAGGCATGGTGAAGGCGGGATTGGGGCGTGTTTATCGGCCGAGGAGAGATGGGCAAGTTCAGCCGATAATGGAAAAAAAGAAGGGCGGCTGTAGCGAGAATTTGGGCTGCTTTTTTTGGACCCTTTTTTTTCACGAACAAGTCCCCAAAAAGTGCCCCAACTGCCCAGATAACCACCGGAGGGAATCGGGGATGACCTCCCCTGACTCCCCCGGTGGTCACTAACCCCCTCCCACCAAAAAAAAAGAACTTTAAAAACTTTTTTTTTCCAGCCTCAAATGCCATACCCAGCTCCATCACAGCAGTATGCAGGTCCCTGGAGCAGTTGTTAGTGGGTGCAGTGGACTTCAGGCAGGTGGACCCAGGCCCAACCCCCCCTTACCTGTTACACTTGTGGTGGTAAATGGGAGCCCTCCAAACCACCCCCAAAACCCACTGTACCCACATCTAGGTGCCCCCTTTCACCCATAAGTGCTATGGTAATGGCGTAGAGTTGTGGGGAGTGGCCTCTTGTGCTGTAAGTTGTGCGTTCTTTTGGATGGTGTGAGCCCTTTTTTCTCCATAGTAGGGATAGGTTTAGTTTATAGTGGTCTGACCATGGTGTGTTTGTCCATTTGATCTCTGATATTATTAGATTCTGGTCTGAGGATAGTTTGTGGGAGATAAGGTCTAGTGTGTGCCCTTTGATATGGGTTGCCTGAGTGTGTGGGCATTTGAGGTCCCGTTGATGGAGGAATTCCTTGCATTCACGTGCGTTGGTAGAGGTTGGGTCTTCTAGGTGGAGGTTGATGTCTCCCAGTACTGGGATGGGCAACACAGGTATTTGATATGAAGTCCATGAAGTGTGATTGGCATTCGTTCCAGTTGCCTGGTGGTATGTAAAACAAGACACAGTTTAGGTGGTCCTGCAGGGTAGTGTGGTTGATTCTATTGGAGGCAATTTCAAGTTGTGGTGATATGGACTCGGCAGTGGTTTCGGTAGCGAAGTGTGATTGGTGGATCATTGCTATGCCTCCGCCTCTCTTTTCCTTTCTGGTCCAGTGAGTGATTTTGTAACCCGGGGGGCAAAAGTCTAGAATTATAGGGTCCTTTTGGTCATGGATCCAGGTTTCATTGATGAAAAGCAGGTTGAGATTTTCTGACCCATCTATATGTTACAACTTTGCCTTACCCTTCACTACCAATTATAATGTTCTATTACGTATTGTGTTGACATTGCTAGTATACCATGCCATACTGCAGAGAATACCTTCTCCTGCTTCCACCCACCCTACCCCTCTACCCACCCACCCCTAGAGTGACATGTCTTATATAACCTCCCTATCAACCCACTCATTACTTTACCTCACCCATTTCTATTCTTCTATCACCTTCTCCCACTACTCCAACCAGAGTTACACCTAATCACACTGACCACCCTTCAACATCTTCTGTCCTTCTGTGACTGTTCTCTTGTGCTTGACTGCTTAAATATTTTAAATTTAAATGCTTTACTTTTTGTCTATTAGATTGTAAGCTCTTTGAGCAGGGACTGTCTTTCTTCTGTGTTTGTACAGCGCTGCGTACACTTTGTAGCGCTCTAGAAATGTTAAATAGTAGTAGTAGTAGTAGTACTTTGTATTGTTTTCAAATATTTTTACTGCTGTAATTGCTTATTGCTCATGTTTGATCTATTCTTACTGTACACCGCCTTGAGTGAACTCCTTCAAAAAGGTGGCAAATAAATCCTAATAATAAATGATAATAAATAATAAATATTTAACTATACTATCACCTTGTAATTGTTTACACCGGAGTCTGTAATCACCTCTCTGGAACTATGTGAGCCTACAAATAGGTGGGAAAATGTGGGATACAAATGTAATAAATAAATAAATAAATAAATAAATATGCATGAACAGAGCATGGAGGGGGGGGGGGGGGGTGCTAGCTTCAGCAGCTGGAAGCACACCGCCATCTTCCCCTTTGTTCAGACTGCCCGGGGGCTCTGCAAAGGATGTCTTCAGCTGGCAAGATTTTGGAATCCCCACCAACCTAGGTATGTATTTTAAATGCAGTTGGGGGGGGGGGGGGAATGCATGGGCACACCTACAGGCTTATTTTCGAAAGAGAAGGACGCCCATCTTTTGACACAAATCGGAAGATGGGCGTCCTTCTCACAGGGTCATCCAAATCGGCATAATCGAAAGCCAATTTTGAGCGTCCCCAACTGCTTTCCATTGCGGAGATGACCAAAGTTCCCATGGGCATGTCGGAGGCGTAGCGAAGGCAGGACTTGGGCGTGTCTAACACATGTGCATCCTCGACCCATAATGGAAAAAAAGGGCATCCCTGACGAGCATTTCGACGACTTTACCTGGTCCAGTTTTTGCTCCGACCAAGGCACAAAAAGGTGCCAGAACTGACCAGATGACCACCAGAGGGAATCGGGGATGACCTCCTCTTACTTCCCCAGTGGTCACTAACCCCCCTCCCACCCTCAAAAAACATCTTTAAAAATATTTTGTGCCAGCCTCTATGTCAGCCTCAAATGTCATACTCAGGTCCATCGCAGCAGTATGCAGGTCCCTGGAGCAGTTTTAGTGGGTGCAGTGCACTTCAGGCAGGCGGACCCAGGCCCATCCCCCCCCCTACCTTTTACACTTGTGCTGGTAAATGTGAGCCCTCCAAAACCCACCAGAAACCCACTGTACCCACATGTAGGTGCCCCCCTTCACCCGCAAGGGCTATGGTAGTGGTGTACAGTTGTGGGTAGTGGGTTTTGGGGGGCTCAGCACACAAGGTAAGGGAGCTATGTACCTGGGAGCCTTTTCTGAAGTCCACTGCAGTGCTCCCTAGGGTGCCCGGTTGGTGTCCTGGCATGTCAGGGGGACTAGTGCACTACAAATACTGGCTCCTCCCATGACAAAGGGCTTGCATTTGGTTGTTTCTGAGATGGGCGTCCTTAGTTTCCATTATCGCCAAAAATCAGAAACAACCAAGTCTAAGGACGACCATCTCTAGGGATGACCTAAACTCAGACTAAATATTCTTCGGAGTCTTGTTGGTTTGGGTTTTCGGTAGTTTTACAATTTTCCACCAGGTGGCATAAGAGTAAACCAAGAGGCCCATTTAGACAGGCTTGGAGAGAAAAGTGCTTTAGAAACACTATCAAAATGCATAAATAATGTTTGAACTGAACTTAAGGGTCCGATATTCAAAGTGATTTAGCCAGCTGCTGACCGGTTAGATCTCTTGATCAGGGCTAGCTGCTAATATTCAGCAGCACTTAACCGCCTAAGTGTCGCTAAATATCGCAGTTGGCACCGAATACAAAGTCAGCTATGTTGGGGGTGATTTGGGGGCGGAGTCAGCACAATACTTGGCCACTTTAGTACTGATTTTCAGCCCTTAACCTCCAGATTCTATATAGCGCACCTAGTATTCCATGCCAAAAGATGGCTGAGGGGAGATATAATAGAGGTATATAAAATACTGAGTGGTGTGGAACGGGTAGACGTGAATCGCCTGTTTACTCTTTCCACAAATACTAGAACTAGGGGGCACGCGATGAAGCTCCAAAGTAGTAAATTTAAAACAAATCGGAGAAAATATTTCTTCACTCAATGTGTAATTAAACTCTGGAATTCGTTGCCAGAGAATGTGGTAAAAGCAATTAGCTTAGCGGGGTTTTAAAAAAGGTTTGAATAGCTTCCTAAAAGAAAAGTCCATAAGCCAGTATTAAAATGGACTTGGGAAAATCCACTGCTTATTTCTGGCATAAGCAGCATAAAATGTATTGTACTATTTTGGGATCTTGTCAAGTACTTCAGACCTGGAATGGCGACTTTTGAAAACAGGATACTGTGCTTGATGGACCTTTGGTGTGTCCCAGTATGGCAACACTTATGTACTTATGAACACGCATAATTTTATTTATTTATTTATTTATTTATTTATTGCATTTGTATCCCACATTTTCCCACCTATTTGCAGGCTCAATGTGGCTTACAATGTTCCGCCATAGCAATCGCCACTCCAGAGTAAAAGATACAATTGGTATTATATAAAGAACATGGATAATATAATAGAATTAAGCAATCAGGTATAGAGAGATCATATTCGGAATATCAGGTAAGCGGTGCTGTGTTACAGTTCCTATGATGGTTCATTGTGGTATGCCTTGTTGAAGAGGTAAGTCTTCAGTGATTTCCGAAAGTTGATTAGGCTATACATTGTTTCACGACAAATGGCAAAGCATTCCACAGTTGTGTACTCACGTAGGAAAAGCTGGATGCATGTGTTAATCTGTATTTTAGTCCTTTACAGTTAACAAGCCAATCAGCACTGTTAACAGCACTTAAGCGATAATGAGCACTAATTGACAATAATTAACATTTGCACGTGCAGATTGCTACATGTATTCTGTAACGCACAGCGTCTACATTTTAATGCGTGCAGGCAAAAAGGGGCGTGGTTATAGGCAGGGAAATGGGCATTTTGTGGGCATTCCAAAATTTACAGGCAGTGTTAAGGAATATGGCCCTCTCGCCGAAATCTATGTGCCAGGATTTACACCATATTTTCATGTTTTCATGTTTTAGGTGCTAGGATATCAATTAAGCATCTTCTATATACCATGCCTAAATCTAGGTGCTGCTTATAGAATATGCTTAGGTGAAAATGTTTCCCACGTGGATTTTTTAGGCACCATATATAGAATTCCCCCTAAGTGGCCAGGTTTATTGTATAAACTGGACCATATAAAAGTCTGTCCTGTTTTTATGTAGTATCCCATGGATATCAACTTAATCAATATGTGTTAGTCGACTTGAATTTCCAGGAGTAACACTGTCATAAGAACATAAGAACATAAGCACCGCCATACTGGGAAAAGACCAAGGGTCCATCAAGCCCAGCATCCTGTCTCCGACAGTGGCCAATCCAAGCTTCAAGAACCCAGCAAAACCCATTAAAAAATTTTAATTTTTAATAATGTTTAATGGACTTTTCCCTCAGGAATCTGTCCAAACCCCCTTTAAACTCCGTAAGGGCCAGCTGCTGTCACTACATTGTCCGGCAACGAGTTCCAGAGTCCAACTACACACTGAGTAAAGAAAAACGTTCTCCTCTTTGTTTTAAATCTGCCATATTCTAGCTTCATCTTGTGTCCCCTGGTTCTATTGTTGTTTGAAAGTGTAAACAAACGCTTCACGTCTGTCCGCTCTACTCCGCTCATTATCTTGTAGACTTCTATCATATCACCCCTCAGCCGCCTTTTCTCCAAGCTGAAGAGCCCTAACCTTCTCAGCCTTTCCTCATAGGGAAGTCGTTCCATCCCTTTTTATAATTTTCATCGCCCTTCTCTGCACCTTCTCCAATTCCTTTATATCTTTTTTGAGATGTGGCGACCAGAATTGGACACAATATTCGAGGTGCAGTCGCACCATGGAGCGATACAACAGCATTATAACATCCTTGTGTTTGTTTTCCATCCCTTTCCTAATAATACCCAACATTCTGTGCGCTTTCTTAGCCGCTGCAGCACACTGAGCAGAACTTTTTAATGTCTTATTAACGATGACTCCCAGATCCCTTTCTAGGTGTGTGACTCACCACTGGCGGCTGAATATTGAGCCCTAAATAGCAATGAATTACTCAACCTTGAGCCTCTGGGGTGAAAATGCTGCCCTTCAGTTTCTGAGTGTTTTCAGCAGTGTCCTAACTTTATGCAAATAATTATCTGTAGAGGTTTGAATATCACCACTAATCAGATAACCTATCACCCTAGAGCTATTTCGGTAGATATGTTTCTAACTTCTGTTATTATTTCTATATGGGAATTATTGATTTATTTATATATGGGTTTTAGCTATGTTGTTTATATTATATATGTATTCATTTCTCATTATCATTTGTAGACTCCTGACACAGCCCTCGTCACCGAAACACGGTCCATGTCAAGTCATTTAGGAACTGCTTAGTAAAGACATTCTGCCATTCTCGTCAGCACCACTGTCTGTTTGTTGCTTGTTTTTTGTGTGTGGAGTATGGACTGTTGATTGCGTTATCTAAGGGAGTCTTTTATTTAAACGCATTGGCGTTTTTAGTGCACATTAAAAACAGGCACGTGCTAAACGCTAAAGATGCCCATAGGAATACATTATCTTCAAATTCATCCCAAGCACAAAACCACTTTTAAGGCAACAAGACTGCTTAACACACAGTTTTCTGGCAGCCACTTGCAAATCGTCATTGATCCTGTGATGTATATTTTTTTTGTTGTATTTTTTAAGTTGTCTAATTTTTTGGTGCACTACTCTTCAAACATTTCCTGTTTTAATTCCCAACCCATTTCTTAATTGCAACGATAGCAGATTTGTTTACTTAACTGGCAGCAAAGCAAAAAGCGTCAGGAACTTCTACCGACTTGGCCAGGTTCCGCAACTTCGTCAGAGCGGAGGTTCTCTGCAAATACCAATGGTCGAGTTACTTACAGTTTAAATTGTGCACAACTCAAAAACCATCTTATAAGTCATTTCCTTCACAACGTACTTCTTTCTCTTCCACTTCGATCTTCTTAATAAGAAAAATGGCTGTGGTGTCTTACTGACACGCTAACCTGGCATCTTTAGCGTTTAGCGTGTGCCTATTTTTAACACATGCTAAAAACACCAGTGTGCCTAAGTAAAAGACCCCCTAACTTTAGAAGCCACTATTTTTATAAGTATATAAGTACATAAGTGTTGCCATACTGGGACAGACCAAAGGTCCATCAAGCCCAGCATCCTGTTTCCAACAGTGGCCAATCCAGGTCACAAATACCTGGCAGAAATGCAAATAGTAGCAACATTCCATGTAGAACCCCAAAGAATAGCAAGATTATTAATATTATTATTATTAACATTTGTATAGCGCTACCAGATGCACGCAGCACTGAACACCTGACACAGAGAGACAGTCCCTGCTCGATAGAGCTTACAATCTAAAAATATACAGACAGACAAGACAATTAAGGGCGAGGAAAGTACTGGGTGAGAAGGAACAAGGATAGGGGAATTGAGTAGTGGTTAGGAGCCAAAAGCAGTGGTGAAAAGGTGGGTTTTCAGCATAGATTTGAAAACAGGTAGTGATGGAGCTAGGCGTACAGGCTCAGGAAGTCCATTCCAGGCATAAGGTCGGCACCTTATGGGAAAAGGGAAAAGGAACGAAGCCTGGAATTAGCAGTGGAGGAGAAGGGGGACGACAAGAGAGATTTGTCCAGCGAGCGGAGATTACAGGGAGGAATGTACGGAGAGATGAGAGAGGAGAGGAAATGGGGGGCTGCAGAATAGATGCATTTAGAGGTCAGTAAGAGAAGTTTGAACTGTACGCGGAAGCGGACAGGGAGCCAGTGAAGTGACTTGAGGAGTGGGCTAGTGTGGGTAAAACGATTTTGGCAGAAAATAAGTCGTGCCGCAGAATTATGGACAGACTGGAGATGGCTGAGCGGAAGACCAGTGAGAAGCAAATTGCAATAATCCAAGCGAGAGGTGACAAGGATTTGGATAAGAGTTCTGGTAGCGTATTCAGAGAGGAAGGGGCGAATTTTGCTAATGTTGTAGATAAAGAAGCACTCATACAAATCGGCAAATCTTCTTTTCTAAAGATCTTTTGGATACAAGCTACTAATCCAAATACTTATGTTGTATCCCACTATAAACCTTAATAGACACCTCAATTCATACAGCAAGAAATTTTTTGAATTTTTTTAAATTTCTTAATTTTTATGGCCTCAGCAATGTCCATTGCCATCCAAAATTATCATAATGGCAATGCTACACGACATCCATCATCTTCATAAGCCCACTTAAGTTGCTCTTTATTTATTAATTCAAAAACTATTATTAATATAATGTCAACTTAGCTTCTTTGTCTTAGAAGTTCATCTAACTCAGGGGGGAATGCCCGACATATGTTTCGCCCGAGACCGAGCTGTCTCAAGGACCACCCCTATAAATATAGAACCTCTTATTATTCAAAGAACCCAAGCATCTTCTTGTTAAAACATTTTTATCCATTGCAAACATCCCGACTCCTACTTTAATAGGACATAAACATGGAACATAAACTTTTAAAACTGACTTACCCTAAGAATTTTTAGCGCCAGCTCTGCCCTGAATTAGTTTGAACAAAGATGGCGACAGCGTCTTTTCTCCAAATTTAAATACCCTCCATTGACGTATATAGCCCCTCCCCCTCAGCTCCGATTGGACAGAGCCTAAATCAGCGATGTCCAATCAAGCTCCGCATTTAATCCTGCCGGAAAAACAGGCTTTAGAGAAAAAATATACCACTGTTCTCTAAAATTTAAAACCCTATCGATGGTTCCCCCCTCTTTCCTCTCCTCAATATGCCACCGGGCCCCCTGCATTAAAATCGGCAGCAACTCAGCTGAGCTTCGTTTGGAAAGGCAGATCGCCTCCCTTTGGGCCCTCCCTCACAGTGTCCCGCCCTCGTCTGATGTAACTTCCAGTTTCTGCGAGGGCGGGACACAGGGAGAGCCCGAAGGGAGGCGATCTGCCTTTCCAAACAGAGCTCAACTGAGGCGCTGCCAATTTTAATGCAGGGGCTCGGTGGCGGATGGAGCCGAGGGCAGGCAGGTGAGACCGGGGACTGCAGCAGCAGTGGCGAGGGCGACGGCAGGGGGACAAGGCGGGCGGCCTTGTCCCAGGCCCGGCTTAGTCTCTCAGCGGCCCTGGGGCACACACCCAAATTTCAGTGCGTAGTTTTAGACACTATATATAGAATCCAGGGGATTGGGGTATTTCTCTCTAGGTTGTCTAAAATTAGGTGCTGGAATTCTATCATGGTAATTGCACACAGAATTGCTGTCATGGGTGGCCCAAGACAATCTGCCGCCCAAGGCAAGGATGAGAAATGCCGCCCCCACCCCTGCCCAGCATGGTCTCGCATCTCCCCCCCTTCCCTCATCAGCTCTCCCCGTTTACCTTATTTTTTTTCATTTACAAAAGGCGGCAGTAGCAGCGACAGCGATTCCCATAGGCTGCCCTGCCGCCAGCACCAGCCTCTTTGCTCTACTGCATCCCGCCTCTGAGGAAACAGGAAAATATGGGCACTGAAAAAAATCATCACCCAGTGCTATTCTCCAGGATGAGCGCACTTTATAGAACAGCATTGGGTCCCTAATTGTACGCCCAACTTTGCGTACGAGGACTTAAACCAACTGAAACCAGGTGTCAATCCTGGCATGCAAGTTAGGCACATATCTGCGGTATTGTATAATACTGGGTGCAATTTTCTGGAATTCCCCTGGCCCGCTTATGCCCCTCCCAGATGCATAGCCAGTCCTCAATGTTTGGTAGGTCTGGAGCCCAAAGTGGGGGGCATAGTAGCAACATTCCATGTAGAACCCCAAAGAGTAGCAAGGTTCCATTCAGAATCCCAAATAGTAGCAACATTCCATGCTAGCAATCCCAGGGCAAGCAGTGGCTTTCCCCATGTCTATCTCAATAGCAGACTATGGACTTTTCCTCCAAGAACTTGTACAAACCTTTTTTAAGCCCAGATACACTAACTGCGTTATCACATCCTCCTCATTTTTGGTTTCTGGAGACTTTAGCTACCTTTGTCCAGAGATGGTCACATTTTGCCAACAGCACACACTGAAATGTTTGAGCGCAACAGAAACAATAATTCATTAGTTTGCTTTTTTTTTGCTTCATTTTGAACAAAGTAGCGTGGTAGGTCATGTGAGTCCACTTTAAAGGTAATAAATAGAATTTTTAAAAAGCAAGATAAGATGATAGCTTTCTGTTGGACTAACAATACACTTTTTAACAAGTTTTAAAAGGCAGATCCCTCTTCATTCGGTCGGTTAGGAAGAAGGTTCTGCTTTTAAAAGCTTGTCAAAAAAATGTGCAAAATTAGTCCAATTAAAAAAAAAGAGGTATCACGTTGTTTTCCTTTGTTTTATTTCTGTTTATTGCCTCACTTTGGAAAGGAGACATCACAAAATGAAACTAAAAAATATCTCCCTTGTTTCAAGTTCCTATCAAATGACAGCACGTCCCCTGCACCAGCTGTAGTGGGGTCATGGAAACAATCTGCTTACATAGGATCTGGTAATAGATCTTCCCAGGAAGAGCTTTAGCTAATTTTTCAATGAAAGTTACTAATCCCAGTTTAAGTAGGGCAGAAGGCAGTGGTACTATAAATAGGGTAAACCCAGGTCACATGCTGAATAGCAGACCTCTGACACAGAGTCAGGAAAATGCAAAGAGAAAAGCCGGGCAGCCCTCAGTTTTACAATATTCTTTTCACAATTAAGAGCCAGGCAAAATTAACATACTGGTCCCAATATTCAGAAAACGCTGAGCTCTTAAATTTATGCTCCTAAATTTGGCTGAAAATAGCGTTGTTATAGTATTGTCTCCAGATGTATAGCACAAGCTCCCCCTCTATATTTTGAAAACAGGAAAACATGTTGCTTGTTAAACAGCCAACGGCAACCATGTTATCCGGTTTTCATGGTGAAATACATCTTCTGTATTTTAATAAATCATTCCAGTGTAGCTGCTGCTTTAGCAACTCGGTATAAAATGAAAATGCTTAAGTTATTATCCTGATCAGCTTCAATCATGCAGATCAGAGACATCCACTGGTAAATAGAGGATTAAAGGTATTTTTTTACCAGACAGCTGTTCCCATCAGCTGGCCAGTTCTCAGTGCTTTTCCTAAGAATGCAATAAACTTGGTCTCTACCGTTCAGCTAAATGGGACCAGATGGAGTTGTATTTGGAAATCGATCCTGTGACATTGAACCTGATCATTCTTATTGCCAGTTACGTTATACTGCTCCTGGTTTTCCTCGTTTCTTGTGCATTGTATGACCGCAGAGGGAAAGACCCCAGTAAGGAGGACGTCCCTGAGGTTACTGAGGTCACCAGGGTGGGGCATTTTTGAAAGAAATGTCTGTCGGAATTTGGACGTTTTACAAAGACGTCCAAATTCAGAGGCGGGGAGAAGGTCGTTTTCGAGAAAAGATGGGGCTGTGACAGGGGGCGGGGCAGGCAGGGATGTGCTGGGGCAGGGTGGCGTGTGACGGGTGTGGGCAAGGTGTGACAGGGGGCAGAGCAGGTAATATTTTGTGTCCTCATTTTTCTTATGGCAAATATGGTAACCCTAAGCAAACTACCCACTGATATTCACCCAGAGGAGACAGGGAACATGTCTACAGGTGCAGCCAAGGCACTAAATCTTAGGTACTGAAGGAAACCTTTATTAGATAAGGAACCTTACCATTATGCCAGGGACAGACCTCTCGACACCCATGTGAAAAACACAACCAAAAAGATACATCTTCCGTACCCTGGTACAGTCAATGGTAATAAGTCATCTGGACTACTGCAATGCACTGTACGCCAGGTGCAAAGAACAGACAATCAACAAACTCCAAACTGCCCAGAATATGGCCGCCAGACTCATATTTGGAAAAACTAAATATGAAAGTGCAAAACCACTGAGAGAGAAACTTCACTGGCTTCCACTGAAGGAACGCATCGCGTTCAAGATCTGCACAATTGTACACAAAATCATTCATGCAGACGCCCCAATCTACATGGTAAACCTCGTGGACCTACCGGCCAGAAACGCCACAAGATCATCTCACATATTTCTTAACTTGCACTACCCCAGCTGCAAAGGACTGAAGTACAAACTGATGCATGCCACTACCTTCTCGTACATGAGCACGCTGTTATGGAATGCATTACCCACAGACTTGAAAGCAATCAACGAAACAACTATCTTTCAAAAACTGCTGAAAACATTCCTCTTCAATAGGGCCTACAATGAGCACCCACAACCTCATTAACTCTACTACTACTACTACTACTACTTAACATTTCTAAAGTGCTACTAGGGTTGCGCAACGCTGTACAATTTAACATGGAAGGACAGTCCCTGCTCAAGGAGCTTACAATCTAAAAGACAAATGTAGAGTCAATTTGATAGGTCAGACAGATTGGGGCAGTCACCAACCCTCTCAACTATGAAAGCTTACCTTATACAGCTATCCTATTCACTCGCTCCCTTCTTCCCTCTTCCCTTTCTTGATCGCTATGCACTACTAACTGTATCTGATATCCTGATATGACAATGTCAACAAATCTATGTAAGCCACATTGAGCCTGCAAATAGGTGGGGGGAATGTGAGATACAAATGCAATAAATAAATAAATACCAGAAAAGAACAGAGGAGACCCCAAGTGAGGGAACATAAATGAACAGACTTTAATTTTAGTTTGCATCATGGATGTAACTGGATATTTGCAAGAAAGAAATGAACACAGTGCCAAATTATTCCTGCTGATGAAGTACTTAATTAAAGTTGTGCATGCCAACACCGCTTCTGAGTATTGACTATTTACTGGTATACAATTAGAAGAGACGAATTGTCCAGAAGGTTAATTCTACGCACCAATAGAGAATGTACAAGAGGGAGCAGAGAAAAGAGTCAAGGATTCAGTCCTGGTACTGAGTATAAGAAGCTCCTCACCTTAAGGACAAGCACAGGGACGGGTTTCATATTCATTTATATTGTATATTATATAACCAGTTCATCCATCAACTCATCTAGCAGCCCTTGTCATCTGACTCCTGTTCCATCTTGTCTTGTTTTTACTTTCCCAGTAATAACTCTAAAAACAAGAGCCGAAGAATTCAAGCCAGCACGTAAAGGGAGCTTGAAAAGATGCCAGGCAGTGAATTACATAGGAAATGAAGAAAGCCTCTCTGTGCTAATGCATAACCCTGTAGCAAACGGGCTAAATCTGAAGTGGACTGCCATGTTTGGCATAATGTGAAGGAGACGCTTTTAGCAGCCATCCCAAGGGTTAGGTGAGGTTCCCTTGAGAGAGCTGGCAGCGAGGCTCTCACATGCCTTGTAAAAGTCCAAGAGAGTTTCTGAGGTCACTGAAAGCAAAGACAACAGATTGTTCCCAGGTGGATCTTGATGGGTCTTGGCTCGGTAGCTCTTGCTGAGTGCTTGTCAGAAGTCAGAGCACTATATTGAGCATCAGCCTTTCTGTAAAACTGTTCCAGTCCTTTAATGATGGCACACGGCTAGAGTTTTCTTTTTAAGAGGTGAAAGCAGAAGAACATTCTAGAAACCCTGTTGGGTTTTTTTTTAACACAATACAAGGGCACTTCTATAACCGGCCCACATTTATTCGCCTCTTTCACGTGTAAATGTACGTAGTACTACCACTTCCATGTAGAAATGTTCATTTGCATGTGAAAGTGCTATACTGTAACAGCCTGAATAAAAGGCAGAGGGGGAATGCAATAAATAGCCCCCCAAAGTTAGGCAGTGGAATTCTGCAAAGGGTCCTCAACGGCCCTCGCTGGCAGGTTTGCTGTAGGGGGGAATGGGGGCCTCCCCAGCATTCAAATGCATGCTGGACAGGGCTCACCATTCCTCCCCAGTGATCTGCAAACCCTAACGCCAGCTCAGAGCTGGCATAGGGTTTGTCGTGGCCAGCAACCCAATCTTTGGCACGCTGGTTGCTGATCATTGAGGATGAATGCGTCAAGCACTGATTAGCATGCATTTGCATGCTACTTGCGCTAAGAGCCCTCGAGTGCATTGTTTCACGCGCTTGAGGGCTCTGATCTTGGGGTGGTAGCAAACGCCGGCGCTAATATGGCGCTAACAGCCTCTAGCGCCTGTGTTTGCTTTTGATCATCTGCCTGAGAATGACCTTTACAGAATACTAGCTTAGCATGCATTTCGCACCTAACTTTGGGCTCAAGTATTTACGTCTGCCAAAAGCTGGTACCGGTGTGCAAATACAGCTATTCTATAACATCACACCTAAGTTCTGGGTACACTCCTGACCTGACCATGCCCCTCCCCTCCTTTGCAGCTTCGCACTATGAAATTTAGTGCACACATGTTACATAGAATGGGGCAGATCCTACTGTTCCTCATCATTTCTATAGTGTTACTAGATGTACACAGCACTGTACACTTTATATGCAGGTACTTTCTCTGTCCCTAGAGGGCTCCCAATCTAAGTTTTTGTACATAGGGCAATGGAGGGTTAAGTGATTTGCCCAAGCTCACAAGGAGCTGCAGTGGGAATTGAACCCAAGTCACCAGGATCAAAGTCCACTGCACCTAGCATTAGGCTACTCCTCCAATACTACCAATCAAATGTTTGCTAACATCTACTACTACTACTTATCATTTCTCTAGTGCTACTAGACTTATGCAGCGCTGTACACTTGAACATGAAGAGACAGTCCCTGCTCAACAGAGCTTACAATCTATTTAGGACAGACAAACAGGACAAACAAGAGATAAGGGAATATTAAAGTGAGGATGATAAAATAAGGGTTCCGAACAAGTGAATAAGGGCTAGGAGTTAAAAGTAGCATCAAAAAGGTGGGCTTTTAGCTTAGATTTGAAGACGGCCAGAGATGGAGCTTGACGTACCGGCTCAGGAAGTCTATTCCAGGCATATGGTGCAGCAAGATAAAAGGAACAGAGTCTGGAGTTAGCAGTGGAGGAGAAGGGTGCAAATAAGAGAGATTTACCCAGTGAACAGAGTTCCTGGGGAGGAATGTAGGGAGAGACAAGAGTGGAGAGGTACTGAGGAGCTGCAGAGTGAATGCACTTATAGGTCAATAAGAGGAGTTTGAACTGTATGCGGAAACGGATAGGAAGCCAGTGAAGTGACTTGAGGAGAGGGCTAATATGAGCATAACGTCACTGGCAGAATATTAGTCGTGCAGCAGAATTTTGAACAGATTGAAGAGGAGAGAGATGGCTAAGTGGGGGACCTGTGAGAAGCAAGTTGCAATAGTCTAAGCGAGAGGTGATAAGAGTGTGGTTCAGGGTTCTAGTAGTGCGCTCAGAAAGGAAAGGGCAAATTTTGGTGATATTATAGAGAAAGAAACGACAGGTTTTAGCAGTCTGCTGAATATGTGCAGAGAAGGAGAGGGAGGAGTTGAAGATGACCCCAAGGTTATGAGCTGATGAGACAGGAAGGATGAGAGTGTTATCCAGAGAAATAGAGAATGGGGGAAGAGGAGAGGTTGGCTTAATTCTCACCTAATTAGCTAATTAGTTTACATGTGGATCTGCAATCTATGCCCAACCTTGCATGCCCAGCCTTGGGTGACCTATACAGAATCCAGCAGATATCGTATAAATGCAAGAGTGGCACACACATAGAAGGAGCAAAGGTGTGGGGGGGAGGGGGGAACGGATTCACAGTTACACACGTAATTTACAGATTGTCAGTTGGCTGGTGCCTGTCAGTTACGCCAGGTTTATTCATGTAGGTGCAATACTGGGTTATTCTAATATTCTTTTTTTTTCTTTTAAATTCTTTTTATTGTTTTATCATGAAGTTTAACAGATCAGTACAAAACTTAGTAACATAACAGCTGCAATAACGGGGCTACTGTGGGTATGCATAGCCATAAATTAAGAAACCTTTGAAGATAAAAAAAAAAGAGTCCAAAGTATTCCATTTTTTAAATTCTGGCTGGTAGATCATTTTGATGAAATTAAAGAGCTTGTTCATATTTTTTTTTTTACATAAAAGAGTCCAGTTCCACCAAATATAGATGTTGAGTATTGTCTTTCCAATGGGAAATGATCAGTTTCAGAACTATGGTGATTAAGAAGTCAAAAAGTTATCTGTCTTCATCTGATAGCGTAAAGGGAATGGATATAGATTTCCATGTTACATGCTTGGGTAATAATGGCGACGGAAACTGAAAAATATCCTGTAGTTTAGAGCAGACATCTTGCCAAAAAATGAAAGTATTAGGACATTCATAAAGTAAATGCATCAAAGTTCCTTTCTGTGATTTACATGACCAACATAAGTCTGAGTTTGATGGATCAATTGCTTTACATAAAGCTCTTTAGACTGTAAGCTCCTTTGACATTTCGTCCTTTAGATTGTAAGCTCCTTTGAGCAGGGACTGTCCTTCTTTGTTAAACTGTACAGCGCTGCGTAACCCTAGTAGCGCTCTAGAAATGTCAAGTAGTAGTAGTAGATACAGAAAAAACATAGATTGAGTAATAGCAGCTGATAATGAGGCTCTAGGACCCTTAGACCGTATCTGAGACCATTGAGCATATGACAGTGAGACATCAAGATCTTTCTCCCATATCTGCTGAATACTTTCAGAAATATTTATTAGAAGTTTGAAATGTTTTATAAAAGAAAGAGGCACCATGAGGCAATGTACATGGACCTTCAATAAATGAAGCCACATTGGAAATTGGATTTACAGTGATACCTCGGTTTTCGTCGATAATCTGTCCGAAAACAATTGGCAAAGTCCGAAACCGACGAAAACCGAGGCAATTATTTCCATATGGAATTGTTTGGCTAGACGCGCAGGGTGATGCTCACACAACGAGAAACAACGCCACACTGAGCAGGAGAACGCGTGGGTCACCCTTTGTTTTCGCAAAATTAGCAGCGAGGTCATGTGGGCATGCTGACGAAATCCAAGACAAATCTTTTACGGAAAAAATCGATGAAAACCGAAACCGACGATAACCAAAGTCAACGAAAACCGAGGTATTACTGTATATATGAAAACTCCCAATTGTTTGATTTAATGAGACCTTTGTAACTGGTACCAGTGTAAAAATTGAGAATCAGGAATGACATGATCCAGTTTCAGTTGTGCAAATGATTTCAATTTGCCGTTTGATAGCAATTGACTTAAAAAGCAAATTTTACAATTTTGTCAAATTGGCCAATTAAGTGTTTGATTGTATTGTCTTAGTTTATTCTACAATAGAATCTGGACACCCAAATGTAGGTATATAATAGCCCATCACCTCACACTATTGGGGCATTTCAATGGAGCCGTCCACTTATAGAATCTCCCTTCACATGACCAAGGACATAAAGGGCCATGTTCCGTAAATGAGGCTCAAATTTAGGCACCGGGAAAAAACTCTGCGCTAAGCACTGTTCCATAAAGGATGTTCTGGGCTAAATAGCACTTAGGACAGATTCCTGTGCCCAGCTTTGGGTGCGAGGATTTACGCCTGTTGAAACCTGATGTAAATCCTGGCATGCAAGTTGGGCACATAACCCCGTATTCTGTAACACTGTACCTAAATTCTGGGAACGCTCTTGACCTGCCCATGCCTCTCCAATGACCCAGCCCCTTTTTGGTTGTATTGTATGCCAAACAATTTAGATGTGTGGTGATATAGAAAGTGCCAAATAACATCAGTGGTTGATTGTTGACACTTCGTTAACTCATTAATTTGTGCACCTACCCTTGGGCGACCTATATAGCATCCACTGGAAAATGTCCTAATAAATCAGTGCATCGCTTCAATTATTTGCTCACTGGTGGAATCATGTGTTTTTCCGCTGCAGGAATTTCACTTCCCATAGTAGCTGTATAGCACATATTACAGAGGAGTGAGTATTCAAGGGGAAATTGTCTTTTTCCTCTTTTTTTGCCACTTCGAAGTAAACAGGAAGCAGCAGCCTGCAGTCTGGGGCCTTGTGAGGGCTGGGCTCTGAAGCAGTAAACATGCCTAGAGAAAAAAGAGGAGCATTGATCTGTTTTCTGCCTGTTTTTCCAGAAAGGCTGGGTCTTGGGTTCTTGTCTAGTCCCTGTGATTCTAAGGGGCAGATGCTCAGAACCAACCAAACCCCGGTGCTAGAGGCAATTAGCACAAAACTAGCACCTGCATTAATGAGCACAGAATGTCCAGAGGCTCTAGCAGGGCCAGGGAGACAATGTTTGTGCCATCGATTAACGATTAACGCAAATACCATGCTAACATAGTCAAACGGATGTTAATTAGGTCATTTCCTATTCCCTCTGAATGCTCAGAGACCAGCACACCAAAAAAAGCAGCCTTACCGCTGAAAAAATAACACCAGAGTGTTTGAAGAGAGGATTTCTCATGATTCTTTCTTTCAAATCTGCCAATTTTTATTTAATTAGGAAGCAGAAGAAAGTCCGTGCAAGCCCCTAAGTACCGGTAGTGAGAGACGAATGAGTGCGAGTCAGAGCAAACCCAAAAGTGAAAGCACAGGTTGGCTACTGTTTCCTGCAACACCCCCACCCTGCTAGACTGTCATTGTAATGCTTGAATGTTTTCACTTATATACACTGTCAGCTAGCACATTTGCTTATTTCCGATCTGAGGAAGAAGGGCAACCTTCGAAAGCCAATCAAGAAATGTATTAAGTTATGTCCAATAAAAAAGGTATCATCTTATTTTCTTTTCCATGTTTTATTTTGTTTGATTTCTATAGATTCTACATGGAATGTTGCTATTCCACTAGCAACATTCCATGTAGAAGTCGGCCCTTGTAGATCACCATTGTGGCCGCGCAGGTTTCTGCTTCTGTGAGTCTGACGTCCTGCACGTACGTGCAGGACGTCAGACTCACAGAAACAGAAGCCTGCACAGCCTTCTACATGGAATGTTGCTAGTGGAATAGCAACATTCCATGTAGAATCTCCAATAGTAGCAACATTCCATGTAGAATCTCCAATGGTATCTATTTTACTGTCATAGTAATGCTTGAATGTTTTCACTTATATACACTGTCAGCTAGCACATTTGCTTATTTCCGATCTGACGAAGAAGGGCAACCTTCGAAAGCCAATCAAGAAATGTATTAAGTTATGTCCAATAAAAAAGGTATCATCTTATTTTCTTTTCCATGTTTTATTTTGTTTGATTTCTATTGATAAAAAAATGGAAACACTTATATTTAAAGGCGCAGAAAACAGAAGCCAACGTGTGCGTCACTTTCGTGTTTGCCTGGCGCATGCACACAAGAGCTGAGCTTCTGCACATGCGCCAATCACGTTCCTCCCTTGCTTTCGCTTTACAGCGTGCATATCATTTGAATACCATTTCCTTTGAGCACTGGTGAGCTAGATTTCTGCGCAGTTCCAGCAGTATGGTTTCTGCACTTACCGCGGGAGTTCTGAGCCTCGGCCCGTGGGAGTTCTGAACATCATCGGCCCATAAGAAAGGTATCTGTCTGTTTAATTTTATTATGACATCCATGTGTTTGTATGTAACACCAATTGCTATCCTCTAATCTGGAATGGCGAATGCCATAACGGTACATTGTAAGCCACATTGAGCCTGCAAATAGGTGGGAAAATGTGGGATACAAATGCAACAAATAAATAAGAATGCAGAGCTGCAGGCCTTGAAAGACTGGGCCCTGGAAACTGACCTGGTTGGGGTCAACAAAAAAAAAGAGAGAGAAGAGAACTCCTTCATCTGTGGTGCTGAGGTCTAGAGGGAAGAATCACAGGCATTAGGAAGTCAAAATTAATAGAAAAAAAGGAACATAAGAATTAAAAAAAAAAATAGCCATATTGAATCAAACCAATGGTCCATCTAGCCCAGTATCCTGCTTCCAAAAGTGGCCAATCCAGGTCACAAGTACCTGGCAGATACCCAAATACTAGCAACATTCCAAACAGAACCCCAAAGAGTAGCAAGATTCCCTTCAGAATCTCAAAAAGTAGCAACATTCCATGTAGAACCCCAAAGAGTAGCAAGATTCCATTCAGAATCTCAAATAGTAGCAACATTCCATGTAGAACCCCAAAGAGAAGCAAGACTCCATTCAGAATCTCAAAAAGTAGCAACATTCCATGTAGAACCCCAAAGAGTAGCAAGATTCCATTCAGAATCCCAAATAGCAGCAACATTTTTTAAAACCCAGGTACACTAACCACTGTTACCAGAGCTTATTCGTTGAGTGAAAAAAATATTTCCTCCTATTTGTTTTAAAAATATTCCCATGTAATTTCATTGAGTGTCCCCTAGCCTTTGTAATTTTTAAAAGAGTACAAAATTGATTCACTTCTACTCGTTCTACACCCCTGCTGCACACAAGGAAGTCCCGTATATGCCATGCTGATTTCCTAGCGCTCTTCAGTAGGCATACCTCTAAGTTTGTACCTGAAGCAATGGAGGATTAAGTGACTTGCCCAAGGTCACAAGCAGGATTTGAACCCTGGCTTCCCTAGTTCTTAGCCTACTGCTCTAACTACTAGGATACTCTTCCACTCCATGTACAATGTAAATACGCTCATGTCAACACATATACTTCACTCATGCATTCACCTATGCATTTTTGTAAAAGCCATTTACCTAGGGTAAAACATGCTTGTGAAACATATGTAAAGCGCTGTATAAAAGGAAGCCCATTGTGTATTATGTTTTTTTTTTATATATTTATATTTATTAGTTAAACAATATATACAAGAAACATCTTGTGTTGGAAAAGTGTATTATGTTTTAAGTCCTCATGGACACAAATAGAATTGGTTGTATTTTCCTTAACCCCTGTTCATTTATCAGGATTTCGTGTATCATGCGAAAACTGATGAATAATTAAAAAAATGAAATTGTAAGGTTGCATGCTGTACTCTGGGAGATGATTTAAGAACACTTTGTCCTTTCAGAAAGATCGCCTTGCCAAGATTTGGATCTTTCAAGATGGATGATCCATTAGCACAATTAAAAAATTTCTAAATTAAGTACCAACCACAGCCCTGATTTTCCTCATGAGCTGTTCATTTTGCTGGTGGATGTTTATTTATTTCAACATTTTGTTTTTTGTACCCCAAGTACCCATTAAAAAAATTGCAAACATAATGAATCCCCTCCCTAGAGTACTCAAAAGCCAAGTGAGCATCTAAAGCATTGGAAGATAAATGGCTGCCATATTAAAGGGTTTTTCCAATTGGAGAAGAATTATCAAGCTGCATTATGACTGTAATGCACCATATTTACCCTTTATGTGACTTAAAGGGCACTAATGCAGGTTATGTAGCCATAACAGAGTGAAATTTAAGTCACCGTGGGTACATGTTAATGAGATGCAAGACATGCAAATGCATGTAAAACAGCTCATTAGTATGTAGAAACCAGAACACCACATGCTGTGTTATGCCAGCAAAGAGCTGGGGTTAGTTTTCCATCCCAGAAGCAGAAACGACAGCAAGGGGTTGTCAGTGGCATTTAAACCTGGTGCCAGGAAAGACAGGGATTCACTCCCCTGCCAGGACCCCACTAGACCACCAGAAATGTTAGAGTAGTCCTGAGGAGAGTCCTGGGGGCCTTCCAGGGGGGACCATCACATTTCGGGGTATTTCTGGGTAGTAAGGTGCAAGAAAAGCCCAACTGCAAACGAGGAGTTCATGTGACAGGGACATGGGAAGGTCACCAAGCAATGTGCGCAACTTACAGAATCCTGTCAGTTGTGCATGCAGGATAGCATTTATAGGTGCATCACGTGTGTGCATTTACGATTGCTATTGACATAGTGAAAGTGGTTGTGCCTAAATACTGGTGCATAGCTGCCAACTTACACTAGTAGTGTATAACAAATTTAGCGTGTAAATTTGCCATTATAGAATATTAGCTTTAATGCTCAGATTTTGGCACCTATATTTTAGCGCCCTTTATAGAATTGTACTCTGTTCCCCGAATTCTCTATATGGTGCCCAGATTTGGGCATCCAAGATATGCACACTCGTTAATTGAGTAAAGAGCACTTAACTACCAGTAATTGACTGCTATCAATTTTTGAGGTTAATTGTCCGCAGTTAGGATTTGCACACATCTGGCAGCGTGTTATTCTAGAAGACATGGTGCTTAACTCTACTAGTGTGTAACTCAAGAGGGGGCGTGGCCAAGAGCGTGTCAGGGACATTCTGAAAAGCATGTAGTTAAAGAATACTGCCTCAGTGTGCTTAACTTGGGTGCCAGCACTTACAGCAGGTTTCAGCAGGCATAAGTCTGGCACCTACAGTTAGGCAGTGGCATTCCTAGGTCGACTGCCACCTGGGGTGGATTGTGCACCCCCCCCCCCCCCCCCCCGGGTGCATCATCCTGTCTCCCAGTGATTCAACCCCCTGGCACATCACCCTCCCCGGTGCATCACCTTCCCCCCCCCCTAGCGCATCACCTCCACCCCCACCGGTGCATCATCTCCACCCCTCCCGGAGCATCATCATCCACTCCCCCCCCCCATGCGCATCGGGGTCAGGGGGTGCAGGGAGCAGGAAGTAACATCAGAGGGAGCAGGGAACCGGCGAAATGTCATTACCAGCCTGAAATGTCATACCCAGCTCCTTGACAGCAGTATGCAGGTCCCTGGAGCAGTTTTTAGTGGGTGCAGTGCACTTCAGGCAGGTGGACCCAGGCCCATCCCCCCCTATCTGTTCCACTTGTGGTGGTTAATGTAGAACCCTCCAAAAAAACCCAAACCCTCTGTACCCACATGTAGGTGCCCTCCTTCACCCCATAGCTGTCAAGGAGCTGGGTATGACATTTCAGGCTGGCATACAGGCTGGCAAAAAAAGTTTTATTTTTTATTTTTTGGGTGGGAGGGGGTTGGTGACCACTGGGGGAGTAAGGGGAGGTGATCCCCGCTTCCCTCCGGTGGTCATCTGGTCAGTTGAAGCACTTTTTCCAAACTGGCCTCTTTTTTTCCATTATAAGGTGAAGCCGGCCATCTCGTACCCACACCCCCGTCCCCATCCCGCCTTCTCTGCCCTACCAACACGCCCCCTTGAAGGTTGGCTGGCGTTGCGACGAAACAGCAGTTAAAGCCGGCCAAAATCTGCTTTCGATAATACCGATTTGGCCGGGATCGGGAGATCGCCGGTGATCTCCCGATTTGTGTCGGAAGATCGCTGGCGATCCCTTTCGAAAATAAGCCTGTATGTTACTATATGCAAGCCTATCTCATGCATATTCATTGTGGTAATCTGAAAACCCAACTGGCTAGGGTTGAGAAGCAGTGTTGTAACATACAGTAACTGAACAGGTTCCGATGAGTAACGATATAATATTAACATCTTCCTGGAATACCTCATGAAACCTTTAGAAGCTGGTAGATAAGATAAGGAGCCATTCATGTTTAATCTAGACCTTAACCACAGTCCACAAGTGCACTGTAGGAGAATGTGTACTGTTCCGTTCTACAGAATTGCTTATTTATTTTAAGAACAATCTCACTGATTATTTGACAGGCTGATCTATGACCTGATACACAGCTGACAGTTAGCCATGTGAAACTTTCAGTTGTTAGGGATGTTTCTCATAACAGAGCCAGACAACCTGAATTCAAAGCCATCTTCTCGTACAAGAAAACAGTGCAGGAGGGGCAGAAGACTCTAAGAATCGTTCCTGCTCATGAAAACCTACAGACAGGATCTGGGAAGGGAAGGGGTTGTCATAAGACTGGGTGGCTTTTTTGAAAATTGAGAATACCCTGTTTATTTCTTTTGTTCTTGTTTTTTTCAGTCAGGAGGGGCCCGTACCTAACAGTTTGTTTTTCTTTTATTTTCCATTTTGTTTTTCATTTTAAATAAATGAAACTAACAAGATACAGTATGTAATTCACAAAAAATAAAATGAAAAACAAACAAAACAAAAAAAAAATCGGTTCATTAGTCGGCGGTGTGTTCTACAGTACAATGTTCTGGTACCTGCATTAGTCTTGGAGAAAAGAGACGGGCTGATACTGAGCCCATGGAAGTCAGTATTTACAAAAGCACTGACAGCTGCAGGCAGAAAATGACCCGGATATTCAAACCAGACCTGGGCAAGTTCCTGGAGGAAAACTCCATATTGAGACAGGCATGGGGAAGCCACTGCTTGCCCTGGGGTCATTAGCATGGAATGTTGCTGCTAATTGGGTGTCTGCCAGGCAGAGGCATAGCTAGGTGGGGCCACGGGGGCCTGGGCCCCCACAGATTTAGTCCAGGCCCCTGGTTTTGCTGGCAGGAGTCCCCAACCCTGGCCAGCCGAATCCTTCTTCAGCGCCGGTATCCAGCGCGCTGCGCACCGCACTCGCTGATCTGTGCTTTCTTGAGTCCTGACGTCCTGCACATTCTTTCCTTTAAGTGAAACTGAGCATGCTCAGTTTCACTTAAAGGGACGTGCAGGCCCGCCGCGTTTGCTGATCTGTGCTTTCTTGCTCCTGACGTCCTGACTGAGTTTCACTTAAAGGAACGTGCAGGACGTCAGGAGGAAGAAAGCACAGATCAGCGAACGCGGAGCGCCTGCACGTTCCTTTAAGTATGGCACTACTTATGTACTTATGTACTACACTCTATTCTGTATAAGGCGCACACCCTTAATAGAAATAAACCTGGTTAAAGACTTAACAACTTTAACCAGACTGCACCAATTTCATTATCCAGGGCAACCAGATAAATTCTTGTTGTGCGGGCAAACTTTAACTGGTCTTTGGGGGAGAGAGTATGGAATTTCCAAAATCAAGCACATTGTTTGAAAATTGGCCTCTAAGACATCACATTTCAGCATTGTCTTAGAGACTGATATTTCAACATCGTCTTAGCGATCGTTATCAATGCCACGCTCTGACATAATTACAAAGATTACGATAACAGACAGATGCACTAACCATCAGATGAACGATGATGGTGCAGAAGTTCCCCTTTCTTGCAGAATGAAACCTGCATATGCACCAACTAATAAGGATTTCCTTTTTGGCAAAAGACAGGTTTGAAGTTTACGAGAGCATTAGTGTTTCAGATTTGTGGAGCTAGGCAATCCTATAATCTAATTACAGTAATCTCTCTGCTGCTAAAAAGATGTTGACATTCTCTAGACTTTGAACCCAACATGTGGCACTAGCGGCTTTGAAACTTATTTTTCATTGACCTCATGCAGCACAGGAAACAGAGGACTCGACTGATGCAAAGCACTGAACTGTTTGCTCTGTAAGATAAGAGACAGTGTCAGTGATAGGGATAACATCTCACAAAAAAAATTTTCTGGTATCCAGTCAGTATATTTCTACACTTATTCTCAACAAGTATGCATACGTCTACATTTTCTCAACAATCTCTTCAACGAGTGCATAAATATAAGAGCATTGACCTCCGTGACCTCTTTACTGAGGAAATATTCTGTAGAGCTGGTGCTAATAAGATTATGGGGGGGGGGGGGGGGGGGGGTAGGTCCTTGAGACAGCTCGCTGGGTCAAGCGAAACATGCATGTCGGACAGTAATACCCCCCGAGTCCGACATAATAAGCAAGATAATTAATTAGTCTAAAGATAAAAATTAATTAAAAAATGTTTAAAAGTTTATAAAAGTAACAGTGTACCTAGGAAGAGGTTGATGTTTGTATAGACTGCTACATAAAACCTGCAAGGGTGGTGGGCGGTGAACATCACTGAGGTCACTGTAGAAGAATATATGAATGCTCTTATATTTATGCACTCGTTGAAGAGATTGTTGAGAATAAGTGTAGAAATATACTGACTTGCTATTGATTGAGTGATAGGGATAAAAAAAATACTCATCTGCATATGCCCCTAGTCTTCACTCTCAGTTAGAGAGCTGCACGGAGGCAGTTCATGCGGGGTTCCCGCGGGGATGGAAGCAGTTCTGCGGGGTTCCTGCGGGGACGGAGGCAGTTCATGCAGGGTTCCCACGGGGATGGAAGCAGTTCTGCGGGGTTCCCACGGGGACGGAGGCAGTTCATGTGGGGTTCCCGCGGGGATGGAAGCAGTTCTGCGGGGTTCCCGCGGGGACGGAGGCAGTTCATGCGGGGTTCCCGCGGGGATGGAAGCAGTTCTGCGGGGTTCCTGCGGGGACGGAGGCAGTTCATGCGGGGTTCCCACGGGGATGGAAGCAGTTCTGCGGGGTTCCCACGGGGACGGAGGCAGTTCATGTGGGGTTCCCGCGGGGATGGAAGCAGTTCTGCGGGGTTCCCGCGGGGACGGAGGCAGTTCATACTGACTTGCTATTGATTGAGTGATAGGGATAAAAAAAATACTCATCTGCATATGCCCCTAGTCTTCACTCTCAGTTAGAGAGCTGCACGGAGGCAGTTCATGCGGGGTTCCCACGGGGATGGAAGCAGTTCTGCGGGGTTCCTGCGGGGACGGAGGCAGTTCATGCGGGGTTCCCACGGGGATGGAAGCAGTTCTGCGGGGTTCCCACGGGGACGGAGGCAGTTCATGTGGGGTTCCCGCGGGGATGGAAGCAGTTCTGCGGGGTTCCCGCGGGGACGGAGGCAGTTCATGCGGGGTTCCCGCGGGGATGGAAGCAGTTCTGCGGGGTTCCTGCGGGGACGGAGGCAGTTCATGCGGGGTTCCCACGGGGATGGAAGCAGTTCTGCGGGGTTCCTGCGGGGACGGAGGCAGTTCATGCGGGGTTCCCGCGGGGATGGAAGCAGTTCTGCGGGGTTCCTGCGGGGACGGAGGCAGTTCATGCGGGGGTTCCCACGGGGATGGAAGCAGTTCTGCGGGGTTCCCACGGGGACGGAGGCAGTTCATGTGGGGTTCCCGCGGGGATGGAAGCAGTTCTGCGGGGTTCCCGCGGGGACGGAGGCAGTTCATACTGACTTGCTATTGATTGAGTGATAGGGATAAAAAAAATACTCATCTGCATATGCCCCTAGTCTTCATTCTCAGTTAGAGAGCTGCACGGAGGCAGTTCATGCGGGGTTCCCGCGGGGATGGAAGCAGTTCTGCGGGGTTCCTGCGGGGACGGAGGCAGTTCATGCGGGGTTCCCACGGGGATGGAAGCAGTTCTGCGGGGTTCCCACGGGGACGGAGGCAGTTCATGTGGGGTTCCCGCGGGATGGAAGCAGTTCTGCGGGGTTCCCGCGGGGACGGAGGCAGTTCATACTGACTTGCTATTGATTGAGTGATAGGGATAAAAAAAATACTCATCTGCATATGCCCCTAGTCTTCACTCTCAGTTAGAGAGCTGCACGGAGGCAGTTCATGCGGGGTTCCCGCGGGGATGGAAGCAGTTCTGCGGGGTTCCTGCGGGGACGGAGGCAGTTCATGCGGGGTTCCCACGGGGATGGAAGCAGTTCTGCGGGGTTCCCACGGGGGCGGAGGCAGTTCATGTGGGGTTCCCGCGGGGATGGAAGCAGTTCTGCGGGGTTCCCGCGGGGACGGAGGCAGTTCATGCGGGGTTCCCGCGGGGATGGAAGCAGTTCTGCGGGGTTCCTGCGGGGACGGAGGCAGTTCATGCGGGGTTCCCACGGGGATGGAAGCAGTTCTGCAGGGTTCCCGCGGGGACGGAGGCAGTTCATGTGGGGTTCCTGCGGGGATGGAAGCAGTTCTGCGGGGTTCCCACGGGGATGGAGGCAGTTCATGCGGGGTTCCCGCGGGGACGGAAGCAGTTCTGCGGGGTTCCCACGGGGATGGAAGCAGTTCTGCGGGGTTCCCACGGGGACGGAGGCAGTTCATGCGGGGTTCCCGCGGGGATGGAAGCAGTTCTGCGGGGTTCCCGCGGGGATGGAAGCAGTTCTGCGGGGTTCCCGCGGGGACGGAGGCAGTTCGTGCGGGGTTCCCGCGGGGATGGAAGCAGTTCTGCGGGGTTCCCACGGGGATGGAAGCAGTTCTGCAGGGTTCCCACATGGACGGAGGCAGTTCATGCGGGGTTCCCGCGGGGATGGAAGCAGTTCTGCGGGGTTCCCGCGGGGATGGAAGCAGTTCTGCGGGGTTCCCGCGGGGACGGAGGCAGTTCATGCGGGGTTCCCGCGGGGATGGAAGCAGTTCTGTGGGCTTCCCGTGGAAGTGTAAGCTGCACCTGCACCAGCCTCTCATCTACCGAATACCAATTTATTTGAGTGCTGTCTCCTCCTCCTCTTCTTCCTTGCTTTAACAGCATAAATGTGGAAAGTCTTCCATTAAGGAGGTGGTAGAGTCACAAATGATGACGGAATTCAAAAAGGAGTGGGATGAACACAGAGGATCTCTAATTAGAAAATGGAAGTTATATAAAAGCTAACCTTAAATGGCTGCATGTGTGTGGATGTGTCAAGTGACGCTTAGATGGCGACTCTGGCTGTGATGAACTAGAGCTGATACCTGGCAGACTTGTATGTTCTGTGTCTCATACATGGCAATCTGGTGTAGGATGGGCTGGAAAGGGCTTAGACAGCAACTTCAGTGGCTGGAACATGAGGACAGTGCTGGACAGACTTTTACAGTCTGTGTCCCACAAATGAGAACATGAATAGGCTGGAGTGGGCTTCGATGGCAACTCCAGCAGTTAGAACATAAGGATGGGGCCAGATAGACTCCTGTGGTCTTTGTTCCAGAAACACGAAAGAAAGACCATAATCAAGTATATAATATCACACTCGTTGATTTAATGATGAATTGATCATGAGTGTGACTATTGGGCAGAGTGAATGGACCATTCAGGTCTATTTGCCGTCACTTACTTTGTTACTATTAATCCTCTTTGCTCCCAGGCTGGTGCACAGACCTCAGCTCTGACACAGGCACGAGAATCAGATGTCACCTGACCTACTGGCGCGTGCATGTGGCGGCCTCTCAGCACACAATCCCAGTGAATCAGAGACAAATCTTACATGTGCGCACCAGAGTGTTCCAAGTTCCAACTTCCGGTCCGTCCTTGCCTACAGTGCTGTGGCTCAAATCCAGAAAGGGAGCTGACTGGAACTTTCTTTTATGTACTATTAAATTCTTACGGGGATGGGTGGGGATGGATTAAATTCTTGCGGGGACGGGTGGGGACGGGTTGGGATGGTTTAAATTTTTGCGGGGATGGGTGGGTACGGGTAAGATTCCAGCGGGGATGGGTGGGGACGGGTAAGATTCCAGCAGGGACGGGCGGGGATGGGTAGGATTTCTGTCCCCGTGCAACTCTCTACTCTCAGTCTTTAACAGCCACCAATGAATCGGGTTTTCAGGATAGTCCTCATGAATATGCATGAGAGAGCTCTCTTAAACCTCCGCGGCTGCCATTATGTTGCGGACCACGGTGAAAAGCCAATGATGGTTGTCTAGGGGAGGGGTAACCTGGTCATAACAATGAGTGTGAGTGAGAACGTGTGTAGAAGTATTCTGTACTGTCTGCATTTAATTAAGTGAAGAAGCAGGAAGGCATGAATAAATGATGTTAGAACAGTGGCGTAGCTAGGTGGGGCCACAGGGGCCTGCCCCCCCCCTCCCCAAATTTGCTCTGGGCCCCTGGTTGAGCATGCAATTTCACTAAAAGGAGCATGCCTGACGTGAGGGGGAAAGAGAGCAGGGCAGGCAATGCGGCGGTGCCGGAGAGCAGTGCTGGACGAAGTCTTCAGCTGGCGGGCGTTGGGGACCCCAACCACCCAAGATGTACAGTGGCAGCAGTGGGTGGTGGAGGGGGGACGGCAAGGCGGCAGAGAGGGGCGGCGGCGTGGCAGTGACCAAAATGTGCCCCCCCCCCCACCCACCTCGGGCTCTGGCTCCCTCCCACCTCGAGGTCTGGCTACGTAATGAAGGCACAATGTCACAAGGACACAAGGAAGAGTAGCACAAGCTGTGTCATCGATGGAATGGTGGAAGAGAGAAGAAGCAGGATCATACAATTGAGGATATATGGGAGTGAAATGAAAGCTGTGGATCTAATGACACTCCAAGGCATTTCATGGGTTCTCAAACCTGATCGGCTGGAGTTTGAGGTGGGTAGTTTCCTCAGGAAGGAAGGAGATTGAGGCAGGAAAGTCTGTTGGTCACAGATTTGAATTTTGGAGGGAAAGGTTGTTGGTCTGAATTTTAAATTCTGGCGGGAATGTGGCTGGAAATTCATTGGGACGGTCTGCCTCTGAACCTATAGAAATTCCCCTCTCCACTCACCCCTGCAGAAGCAGACCGTCCCAATGAATTTTCAGCCTCATTCCTGCCAGAATTTAAAATGATGACAAATGCCAGGAGGATTTCCGTGGTCTGTGTCCCAAAATGACAAAGACAAAATCATGATCAAGTATGTGTGTGGTTTGATCATGAATTTATTTATTTATTTAATACATTTATACCCCACATTTTCCCACTAGTTGTAGGCTCAATGTGGCTTACACATAACCGTAGGGTAGGCTACAGTTCAGAAAGTATAAATGAACAATGCAATAGTAGGTTATTGAGCGTTTAGGTATCATATAAAACAACAGAGATAACAAAAGATAGTACAGGGTAATACAAGATAATAAGGTCCATGGATTTTGCTGATAACAGGAAAAATTAAGATTAGGTTGAGTCTGGAAGGTATGCCTTTTTGAACATGGTGATCGTCAATAATTTTCTGAAATTTAAATAATTCTGAGTTGATTTTAAGGTTCTGGGTAGTGCATTCCATAGTTGTGTGCCTATGAAGGAGAAGTTGGATGCGTAGGTAGATTTGTATTTAAGGCCACTGCAATCTGGATAATGTAAATTTAGGTTGGATCAGGAGAAACTGGAACTGTTTCTGGATGGTAGATCCACCAGATCTAACATGTATTCGGGAATTAATAATGAGTGTGACTGTTGGGCAGACTGAATAGGCATTTAGGTCTTTATCTGATATCATCTACTGTTTTACTATGGCACTTATATTTTAAGCATCATTTCTCAAAAGGACGTCCATGTGCTTGAAACATCCAAATCCCGATGCTGTAAAAGCAGAATATGAGCATTCAACAGTGCAGTACGTCCAAGTAGCAAGGGGGGTATGTACAAGTTTTGAATTTTCATGAAGCCAACAGGAGTGGCCTGCTGGTTAGAGCACCGGTCTTGCAATCCAGAGGTGGCCGGGTTTTTTTTTTGTTTTTGTTACATTTGTACCCCGTGCTTTCCCACTCATGGCAGGCTCAATGCGGCTTACATGGGGCAATGGAGGGTTAAGTGACTTGCCCTGAGTCACAAGGAGCTGCCTGTGCCTGAAGTGGGAATCCAACTCAGTTCCTCAGGACCAAAGTCCACACCACCCTAACCACTAGGCCACTCCTCCACTGTTGCTACTATTTGAGATTCTACATGGAATGTTGCTATTCCACTAGCAACATTCCATGTAGAAGTCGGCCCTTGCAGATCACCAATGTGGCCGCGCAGGCTTCTGCTTCTGTGAGTCTGACGTCCTGCACATACGTGCAGGACGTCAGACTCACAGAAACAGAAGCCTGCGCAGCCTTCTACATGGAATGTTGCTAGTGGAATAGCAACATTCCATGTAGAATCTCCAATAGTAGCAACATTCCATGTAGAATCTCCAATAGTATCTATTTTATTTTTGTTACATTTGTACCCTGCGCTTTCCCACTCATGGAAGGCTCAATGCGGCTTACATGGGGCAATGGAGGGTTAAGTGACTTGCCCAGAGTCACAAGGAGCTGCCTGTGCCTGAGGTGGGAATCAAACTCAGTTCCTCAGTTCCCCAGGACCAAAGTCCACCACCCTAACCACTAGGCCACTCCTCCCACTGCTGCTCCTTGTGATCTTGGGCAAGTCACTTAACCCTCCATTGCCTCAGGTACAAACTTAGATTGTGAGCCCTCCCGGGGCAGAGAAATATCCAGAGTACCTGAATGAAACTCACCTTAAGCTACTACTGAAAAAGGTGTGAGCAAAATATAAATAAAGAAGAATGTTGTTATGAAGTTTTAACATAAGTATTATTGCTGGATAGCTCAGAAACATCAATACTGGTGTTTCAGTGATCAAGAGATAAAGGGCTTATTATTTTCAGATGTGGCTGCCAGTCTAGAGAGATACTGCGGTGTTTTGTTTGGATCCCTGCCATTGAGTCCATTAGACAAGTCATTTTAAAAAATATTTTTATTAAGTATAATTTTTATATTTGTTATGTCACAATCTGAAATATAATAATGTCATGCTTTTTATTATTTTACTACTTTTCTTCACACAAATGTTACCGCATGAGCCAATATTAAAGCAACCACAGTAATGGACTTGTTTCTATCAAGTATAACAAATCAATTTTCTGTGCACTGAACGTTCCCACCAAGTATAACAAATCAATTTTGTGTGCACTAAACCCCGGATTCTATAAAGGTCGCCAAATTGGGCAAGATCCTGATTGCGCACAACTAAATTAGTTAATGAGCCGTTGACATGCAGTAACTGGCTGCTAACAATCAATTATTATATACCTCTAAATACTCAGCTTCATAGGTAATACATCAGTAGCGTTTTAACAGGATCGTCAGATCAGCGTGCCTACCTCTATAATGGCTGATGATTGTATGAGCCAAGCATATTTAAGAGACAGTACCGCAATCCTCACTGATCCCAATTTTGATTTTTACTTAGATTCTCATTTTTCTTAAGTTTTCCGTATTTATTATTATATTTAAATTCCAGAGTAATACTTAGCTTTCCAGCCTCAGCAAGCAGTATATAATGGAGACCCAATGTCACCGACATAGATCCATGTTTCGCAATATGCTGTTTCAAGGTAGTCTCCAAACCTATTTTTTTAACGCGGTTTTCTGACAAAATAATAGCAATTGGAGATTTCACACAGGGATTCAGGATTGCGAATCCATAAAATTAAACAATTAATTTATTGTTACCAAGGGTTCCAGAATACCTACCCCAGAATTTGCAGGCACAATGAAAGGCACAAGAAAGGTATTTGAAGAAGGAGAAAAGTAGTCAATTGATTTCATCAGAAAAAAATAATCCAGGGAGGGCTTCCCATGGGGCTCAAGACCAGACAGGAAAACTTTGGTATGCAAACTGCGTGTGGATTAGCAGTCAGGCATCCAGGATTGCTAGCTGTGCAGAGAGAAAGGGAGAAAATGAAAACCCCAGGCAGCTTGAACACCGTACCCTTTTAAGACAGAGCTTCCAAGTTACTTAGTTCTGAGATGAAGGTTCCAGGCCAGTCCTGGATTTTTCACAGCCTCATCAAGTTTATCAAGAAGCAAGGCAAAATGGGAAACACATACAGGGCCTCAAGGCACAACAGAACCGGTGGTGGGAAGCGGGGCTGGTGGTTGGGAGGCGGGGATAGTGCTGGGCAGACTTACACGGTCTGTGCCCTGAAAAGGACAGGTACAAATCAAGGTAAGGTATACACAAAAAGTAGCACATATATCTTGTTGGGCAGACTGGATGGACCATACAGGTCCTTTTCTGCCGTCATCTACTATGTTACTATGTTATGTCAAGGCACAAGACAGCAGGACAGGAACACTGAACCAGTATAGAAGAACCCCCGTGGGACAGGCTGGGGAGGGGGGATAGACTACCAAAGCCTGCCTTGGGTCAATCAGAAAAGAGGAACTGTGATTACTATCACACTTCCATGTTCAGCTAAATCACACATGGTGTTCCTACTTTCATGTAACTGCCCTCATTTTTTGAACCATCTCCGCACTGATATTTGTCTAGAAACTTCCTTCACAACATTTAAAGCTATGCTACAGACATACTATTTTGTCCAGGCTTTTCCTACCCTACTTTTCCTGTAGTGTTCCCTAACCTGTCCTTTGCCCAGTTCCAGTGGAACCTACTAGCGGCACGCGGCTGCCCTCCATCCCAAACTCTTGTCTGTATTCACATCCTCCCTTCCTCCTGTACCTTATTAACATAATTATTGATTGCACTCAATAATCTACCTCTTGTCTCTCTTTTATATTTTCTTACTCCAAATATTTATTATAAACCATTTAGATATTCAGTCAAGATAGGCGGTATACGAAATAAAGTTGAATTATGAACTACGACCAGGAAATTGCACTTTGGGTCTCAACCTTACACAAACTTTTTACAGCAGGAATTTACAGTAAACCCTGAGTAGCTGATCGAAGGTTATGCATAGGATTATGTAGGGCTAATGTTGCTTAAAAATGTGGTGGTGGCCAGTCCATATAAAACTACTACTACTACTACTACTTATCATTTCTATATTTTCTTGAACTCTGCTCTGCAACCAATGGGTGTCCAGAGGTGTGTCAATAAATTAATTAATTAGCAAACAAATTAATTAATATCATTCTTTTAACTTTTATCCTAATCAGTATTTCTTTTGTTCTTATGTTTTAAAAATGCACTGCCGGATGAAAGGACCCAGATTTGATTCCTAAGTCAGGTTGGGTTAGTCAAGGCTGGCTATGCCACAGAGGAAGAATTGAGGCTCTTGAAGGTAGGAATCATAACCAAGACCCAATGGCAACACCTACCAGTTACATTTTGGACCTAAATTTTTAGGGCTCTGGAAGGATATAAAATATGGGGGGGGGGGGGGGGGGAGAAATCCCTTATAGTTAAAAGTTAAGACTCCTAGCACCTGGCCCAAACCTTGGTTCCAACTGCACTGGAGATCCAGAAGAGCAGAAGGAAACTGGTTGATTACAACTGCTTCTTTGTTATCCATCAATGAGCAATGTTAGGTAGACTTTTGTAAGTAAACATGCGTCAGAGTCTGCTAGTTGGGCCTCAGGCACTCTAGGTGAGCTATTTTTTGAATATCCTGAGCCTGAAGGACCAGTCCCCTGTGTGCTATTTTCTATCCTTGTGTATGCATTCACACAGCATCAACACTATAATTGTGGCTGGTAATTAACTTAGAGGGAGTCTTGAGATATGTGCGTGTGTGTGTGTGTGCGTGTGTGTATGAGATCAGTCAGCTGGCATACCTCCGCTCTATTTCATGTATTTATTTATTTTTCTAAACTCTCGTCTACTGGTTCATCAGTGGTGGATCCTGTTGTTGCCTTGTAATCTTACAGATTCAAACTTGAGGTTCAAATGTACACAATAGTTCAATCAGTAGGAAACGGAATGCAATAATTCTACTAGCTCTTCTGATAATTATTCTCCAATTGGCAATAGATAAGAAAATCAAATCAATACCAGTTTGCTATTGTTTCTTGGAGAAGCATTTTCCGATAATGGTTTGTTGCATAACACTGATGGAAGCTGATGTGTTTTTCATCCTATACTGCCTTGTGCTCCTGTGAGCCGAGTGTGCACTGGGAATTCACCTTAGTAAAACTTTTTTTAAAACCGGAGGGGCCCTTTTACAAAGGCATGCTGGAAAATGGCCTGCGGTAGTGTAGACGCGTGTTTTGGGTGTGCACAGAATCGTTTTTCAGCGCACTTGTAAAAAATGCCTTTTTTTCAGTTTTGCCGAAAATGGATGTTTTTATTGCACAATAAATATGTATTTATTTTCCCGCTATGAAAATAAAACTGACACAGAAGAAAATAATAATTTATATAGAAGCTGCTGCAGGAGCAGACTTTCCTTACAGGCTGTGGTACCTTTTATGGTAGAATATGCTCATCTCCGTCATTAATACGATTAGGAAAAACTTGCTGCAATACAGTTATTTCCACAATACCAGACTTTATCAGCGTCACTGGATAAACTGTGGCATTCAGTCTGCACCAATAAGTAAATCATTTTTATCTTGTGTACACACAGATTAATAGGCAAACAAAAACAGCTGAAGTGCAGTGGAAAGACTGGAGCTGAGTCTTTTCCTCCTCATCACGATGTCCAGTACTCTGTATACAGAGCAGTCAGCTGTGACAGAAGCTGATGGATTCCTTGCAATCATGACTCGCTGTAAACAAACAACTTATGTATCACTAACACGCAAGATCAGGTAATTTGATATCCCGAAAGGCAACTCCAGAAGCGAAAAAAAATCAACCTCTTGTTCTGCAAGATTCCTGAGCTGTAGAAACACGTGAATACCTGAAGCTCGGCAATTTTTCCCATGTACTTGTGGAAAAGATATTCGGGCTCGTTAGTGATTGAGGTCAGGGATATGGAGGAAGCAGAAATAATTTGGATTTGCCCTACTGACTTTTAGAGCCTGAAGCACAAAGCTTACTGTGCTAACAAGGTGTGATTTACACTGGTTCTAGGCAGCTTTTAGCATTCATGTTTTTCAGCGAGTAATGCACAAAGGGATCCTGCCTCGATCTTACCATTCGCAGTAGCAGCCAATGATAATCCTATGCAAATTTATTACAAAGAGCTGATTAGTATAAAAATGAGCATTCAGCCATTTCCGAACGATGCACTGAAAGGAGCGCCTACCTTTAAAGTGCAAAATTTTCCGGGAGGTCTGGAACTGTCGTAGCATAATGGCAACGTCTCAACAAAGCAGCCTGCTGTCATATTTTAATAGTATTTGCCCGTGTGTGTTAAATATGCCATGTGCATATGTCCTGCACATAACAGCACTCTGAAAATGTTGTCATAGAACACAAAAAAAAAACAAACTGAAGCACATTGTGGAGGTATGTGCACGGTACCAGCAGCTGGAAAAAAAGCTACATACAGCTTTCATGCATGCATATATAAAAAATACCCCCCCCCCCCCTCCACCCCAGGGGTGTGAAAGTTCTCGTGGAACCCTACAAAAAGAAACTGTAAAAAAGTTGTCATGGAACTAAAAAAGGCTGAAACACGTTGTGGAGGCATATACACGGCACACACACTGTAGTTTTTTTTTCTTGGGTGTGCATATAGCATCAATGCTTAGCGAGTGACTGTTCTACACATTCGCTAGACGCTTTCCCTACCGAGCTGCTTGCTGAAATTGCATACAGCTCATTTGCATGCAATTTCCATTAAGCATTGCTCGCTATTTTGAAATCAATCCCATCTAGGGACAGAAAAGTACCTGCAAATACCCCCAAATTCTATATATAGCACCTTAACTTCTGTGTGGAAATCAAAGCATATCCTATATAATAAAACTCACCCTCAACGTTCTGAGGACACTGACGTCACTGTCAGGTCCTCCGGGCACTTCCTTCCGGTTCGAAGCCTTCGTGGTGGTGAAGCCACCGAAAACACTGTGTTGGGGCCCCACCCTCGCGTCAAACGTGATGACGTCGAGGGCGGAGCAATGGCATCAGTGGCTTCACAACCAACGAATCAGCCGATTGAAGGTGGCGTGCCAAGGTCCGCAACAATGGCGGACAGTGCCTTCAGGACGCCGATGGGGTGAGTAGGGAGGGGGGGAGGTTCGGAAGGAAACCGTGCTAGCACCCGTTTCATTTGCGTAAGAAACGGGCATGTTTTACTAGTTGTATAATAATGCACATAACTTAATTGGTAAACTAGCCAATTGGATGTTAATAAGCAATTATCAGCACTAATTGACATTAATTACAATTTATGCACACAGTTCGCTAAGTGTATTCTGTAATGTGGTGCATATACATTCAAAATCACACAGTTGATAGGGGACATGGAATGGGCATTTCTAAAGTCTATGCATATTTTATGGGGTGTCAGGATTTATAGCCAAGCACAATCCAAAGGGTTGTGTAGGATGATCATAAAGAAATGAAATGAAGAGAGTGGGAAATACCCTCAGAAACCAAGGCTCCCGCCGAGGTCTGATCAACAAGACACTTATATCTACAAGAACTTTTGTGTCCGTGACCTAGTCTCTTTCATGGGGGTAAACTTTCCCTACATTCTTCAATCACAACTGCCCATATTAGAGCACAGATTTCAAGAATAACTGATAGAAATCAAACAAAATAAAACATGGAAAAGAAAATAAGATGATACCTTTTTTATTGGACATAACTTAATACATTTCTTGATTGGCTTTCGAAGGTTGCCCTTCTTCCTCAGATCGGAAATAAGCAAATGTGGTAGCTGACAGTGTATATAAGTGAAAACATTCAAGCATTACTATGACAGTAAAATAGATACCATTGGAGATTCTACATGGAATGTTGCTATTCCACTAGCAACATTCCATGTAGAAGGCTGCGCAGGCTTCTGTTTCTGTGAGTCTGACGTCCTGCACATACGTGCAGGACGTCAGACTCACAGAAGCAGAAGCCTGCGCGGCCACATTGGTGATCTACAAGGGCCGACTTCTACATGGAATGTTGCTAGTGGAATAGCAACATTCCATATAGAATCTATAGAAATCAAACAAAATAAAACATGGAAAAGAAAATAAGATGATACCTTTTTTATTGGACATAACTTAATACATTTCTTGATTGGCTTTCGAAGGTTGCCCTTCTTCCTCAGATTGGAAATAAGCAAATGTGCTAGCTGACAGTGTATATAAGTGAAAACATTCAAGCATTACTATGACAGTAAAATAGATACCATTGGAGATTCTACATTGAATGTTGCTACTATTGGAGATTCTACATGGAATGTTGCTATTCCACTAGCAACATTCCATGTAGAAGGCTGTGCAGGCTTCTGTTTCTGTGAGTCTGACGTCCTGCACGTACATGCAGGACGTCAGACTCACAGAAGCAGAAGCCTGCGCGGCCACATTGGTGATCTACAAGGGCCGACTTCTACATGGAATGTTGCTAGTGGAATAGCAACATTCCATGTAGAATCTATAGAAATCAAACAAAATAAACATGGAAAAGAAAATAAGATGATACCTTTTTTATTGGACATAACTTAATACATTTCTTGATTAGCTTTCGAAGGTTGCCCTTCTTCCTTTCCAATCTGAGGAAGAAGGGCAACCTTCGAAAGCTAATCAAGAAATGTATTAAGTTATGTCCAATAAAAAAGGTATCATCTTATTTTCTTTTCCATGTTTTATTTTGTTTGATTTCTATTGATAACCTTAAGAGTGGACTAACACGGCTACCACACTCCTCTACTTAAGAATAACTGAGTAACAAGAAACTTTTCCAAGCCACAGCGTAGCATATATGAACTTAGCTTAATAAATGCTGGCTTGACAACCCCACATCTCAACTGCAGATTTTCAATGGGGCCCGATACGTTTCACCCACTACAGGGCTTCATCAGGAACCATTCAGTTGTATCATGGCACCAGGGGTATCGGTTACAAAGTAGCTGAACTTCTCTTGAATCCGACGAGCTAAATTCATATATGCTATGCTGTAGCTTGGAAAATTGAATTTTTGAAGCTTGGTCATGAAAAAATGAGACCAAGTACAGCCAGCGAAATGCTCTACAAACCTGGCTTTTTTTTTTTCATTATTGGGCGAAGCCGGCCATTTCGTGGGCACGCCCCTGTCCCGCCTTCACTACCCTACTGACACGCCCCCTTGATGTTTCGCCGGCTCCGTGACGGAAAGCAGTTGAACCCAGCCAAAATTGGCTTTCGATTATACCTATTTGGCCAGGTTCAGGAGATCGCCGGCCATTGATAACTTTCGAAATGAGCTGGATTGAGCCTACAAATAGGTGGAAAAATGTGGGATACAAATGCAGCAAAATAAATAAATATATATATATATATATATATATATATATATATATATATATATATATATATATAAATCTCTATATATAATTTGCTCCTGCAAAGTTCCAATGTGTCTACCTGCCTTCGTAACCATCTACTGACGTCAGCCAGCCTCCAGCATTCCATTCCCCCTCACTGCCCCGCCCTTGCGTCAAAACGTAATGACGTCAGAGGGCGGAACAGTGAGAGGAAAGGGAACGCTGGAGGCTGGCTGACGTGAGGAGATGTTATGAACAGAACATTACAGAAGCCAGCCAGAGGGCGGGACTCTGAGGGAACGAACTCAAAGGGAAGGCTGGAGACGGGTAGGGCTTTCAATGATGCGGCCGCTTCGACGGAGGTAATCAGAGAAGCGAGGAGAATCGCTGGGTGACTGGAGGGGGGGCAGGGGAGCGAGTAGAATCGCTGGGTGGCTGGAGGGGGGGCAGGGGACAGAGGAGAATCACTGGGTGGCTGGAGGGGGGCAGGGGAGACAGGAGAATCGCTGGGTGGCTGGAGGGGGGCAGGGGAGACAGGAGAATCGCTGGGTGGCTGGAGGGGGTACAGGGGAGAGAGGAGAATCACTGGGTGGCTGGAGGGGGGGCAGGGGACAGAGGAGAATCCCTGGGTGGCTTCAGGGGGGACAGGGGAGAGAGGAGAATCTCTGGGTGGCTGGAGGGGGGCAGTGGAGAGAGGAGAATCACTGGGTGGCTACAGGGGTAGCAGGGGAGAGAGGAGAATCACACACACTGTCTCTCTCACAGACACACTCGCACCCAATCTCACTCTCTGTCACACACTCACTCGCACACACACACTCTCAAACATACACACTCCAAGGAAAACCTTGCCAGCGCCCGTTTCATTTGTGTCAGAAACGGGCCTTTTTTACTAGTAAATAAATAAAAGGTGGTCAGAATTAGAACTTATCTGGATGGTAGCAATATTCAGTCTGCTATCCAGATACCTTAAGCTAGGAGTTTATCTTGTTGGGACGACTGAATAGACCGTACAGGTCCTTATCTGCCATCATCTACTATGTTACTATGTCATAAAGCGTATGGGGATAGACTTAAAGATTTCAATATGTATAGTGGTTAGGGTGGTGGACTTTGGTCCTGGGGAACTGAGGAACTGAGTTCGATTCCCGGCACAGGCAGCTCCTTGTGACTCTGGGCAAGTCACTTAACCCTCCATTGCCCGCCGCATTGAGCCTGCCATGAGTGGGAAAGCGCGGGGTACAAATGTAACAAAAATAAATAAATAAATAAAGACAGAAGATGGGAGATATGATAACGACATTTAAATACCTTGTAAAGGGGGTTCGCTTCCTCCTCTGGGGTGGGCCAGCCGGCTAACGGGGCTCTTCGGAGCCCGAGACAGAATACTGTGGATACGGGAACTCAGGGCCAAAATCCTTTTATTATCCCGGCAATTTCCCAGCCAAAATCATAACATCTTCTTCAAAACAAAAGGTACAGCCTGCCTAACATAGTCTTCCAAAGGAATAAAGATACAGTCCTTAAACGATCATCTACACAAGGAAAGAAAAGAAAAAGGTACAATCCAGGTTCCAAAATCCCATTAGCACCCGCTCAGTTCCCCCTCCTTCCGAAGGGTTAGTCAGAATCCAGTATACTTTTACTATAGCCCAATAAAGCAGAAACTCTTCATTTAC
Organism: Microcaecilia unicolor; assembly: GCF_901765095.1. Taxonomy (NCBI): domain Eukaryota; kingdom Metazoa; phylum Chordata; class Amphibia; order Gymnophiona; family Siphonopidae; genus Microcaecilia; species Microcaecilia unicolor. Next base: position 324,709,394 of record NC_044036.1, on the reverse strand, counting down.
AGTCTTTGCATAGCCCCCAATATCACCTATCACCTGCCTTTTACAGTCCTGAGGAAACCCTGCGAGGCACAGGGTTGGCAGTTTCTGTGGCCTCCTCCACTGCCTTCTTGGGCTGGGCAGGGCAACCTTTGAATTCTCCCACTCCATGATAGCTGATTCCTCTCCCTTGAGCTGCTCTAGTGGCAGGCTCCTTCCTTCCTCCACATATTCCATGGAATCTCCCTCTATCCTCGTATCCCCTCTCTCCTGGGGACTGAGAGCCTCCAGGAACTCAGCTTCCCCCTTCCCACAGCTGGGGGGAATTATATACTGATGGCGATAAGCCAGGGAAACTGAGCCTCAACCTTGCCTCTCCCCCTAGTGGGGAAGAGAGTAACAGGCTCACTCTGCCTCAAGCCTTGGCTCCCCCCACTGGGGCTGGGAATCCATTCCTTCTTTTGCAAGGACTTATGGGATCCGTAGTTCTGGGCTCAACTGCTTCACGGGGTGATCTCTGGGGCTTGCCTTGTCACAACCTACATGGCATAAATGCAGAGGAAGTGAGTCTCTTTCAACTGAAAGGAAGCTCTGGAATGAGGGGGCATAGCATGAAGCAGTGGCATAGCTACGGGGGCCATGGGGGCCTGGGCCCCCCAAACTGGCTCCATGGCCCCCGGTTTAGCTGGAAGGGGGTCCCCAACCCCCACCAGCTAAGGCGTTTGTCCCGCACTGGTCTTACATTGCCTGACACTCTGTCCTGTTTTTCAGCGCCATGCATGCTCGTTTTAATGAAACTGAGCACGCATGCTCAGTTTCATTAAAACGAGCGTGCTTTGCACTGAAAACAGGACAGGGCACCAGGCAATGTAAGAGCAGCGCGGGAACCCCGCCAACCAAGGTACCTTCCAGCAGCGGCGGTGGTGTGGGGCAGTGGTACTTTCCAGCAACGGCGGGGGAAACAGCGGCGGGGGCGGGGCAGAAGTGGTGACGGGAGGGCGGCAGCGGGGAGGCGGGCAAAAATGTGCCCCTCAACTTGGGTTCTGGCTTCCCCTCCCATCGAGGTCTGGCTACTCTTCTGGGATGAAGGTGCAAGAGGACAGGAGTCACCTGAGGAAATACTTCTTCACGGAAAGGGTGGTGAATTCGTGGAACGGCCTCCTGGTGGATGTGGTGGAGACAAAAACAGTATCTGAATTCAAGAGAGCTTAGGACAAGTGTTAGGATCTCTAAGGGAGTGATAGGAAGAGTAGATGGAACGGACGGCCAGACTGAATAGGCTATATGGTCTTTATCTACCTTCTCTGTTTCTATGTTTTTCTATGTTTAGGATGACAATGGGGTGGCTGTAGTTGCTTGCCATTCATCACTCAATGAGGCTATGAGTACGCATATGCATTTTTATAATGCCCAGTGCCACTGCTGGGGTGGCATCTCTGAGCCATTTAAAGGGACCACCTCTCTGCTCCCTTGGCATAGCTGAAAGATGTCCTTTAACTCTTGTAAGCTCTGTCAAGCAGGGACTGTCTCTTCATGTTCAAGTGTACAGCGCTGCGTACGTCTAGTAGCGCTATAGAAATGATAAGTAGTAGTAGTAGTAGTCTTTGGGATTCCAGAATGTTGCTACACTTTAGGATTCTACACAGAATCATGCTACTCTTTGGGATTCCGGAATCTTGCTACACTTTGTCCTTATCTCTTGTTTGTCCTTTGTGTCTGTCCTAATTAGATTGTAAGCTCTGTCGAGCAGGGACTGTCTGTTCATGTTCAAGTGTACAGCGCTGCGTACGTCTAGTAGCGCTATAGAAATGATAAGTAGAAGTAGTAGTTTTCTGACAATGAGCAGCCATTTTAATGAAAGGAACATAGACAGACAATAGCTACACCCAGCCTTCTGGGTCCAGAATTTTGCTTCAGATTAGCTAAACTCACCCACTTGTATTTTGAATTAACTGTGCCAATGCAAGAAAGGAAAAGCGGGATCCAGACTACATACAGAGACCTATACAGATATAATTAAGATCCATGACCACTTTATTTGGCACGCATTTAAATCGCTGTACTGCAAATGTTTATCCAGTATTACATCATCCTCACACATGATCAGTCATTGGGGTTTTATTGTGTTAGTCTTGGGCTTGATTCAGTTGGATTGACTGAGACAATACGCAGGTGAGTCAGAATTTCTAATCCTTCAACAACAACAACAAAAGATTGTCTTCTAGTGAACTATTAAGTCAACACGCTGTCTTCAAGCAGGTAGTTTCCTCTCCATCATAAACCAGTCCAACCCAGTCTGACTGCCTGCAAAACACACATGTAATGTGGCCTAGTGGTTAGGGTGGTGGACTTTGGTCCCGGGGAACTGAGGAACTGAGTTCGATTCTCCACTTCAGGCACAGGCAGCTCCTTGTGACTTTGGGCAAGTCACTTAACCCTCCATTGCCCCATGTAAGCCGCATTGAGCCTGCCATGAGTGGGAAAGCGCGGGGTACAAATGTAACAAAAATAAAATAGATACTATTGGAGATTCTACATGGAATGTTGCTATTCCACTAATTTACCACGAACACAGATAGATAGTAGAGATATAAATACCTTTGTTATTCAGTTTTTTAAAGGAGGAGATGGAATGAGGAACATTATTAAACACAATTGGTCTATGATGCAATCACATCCAATTTTGCACGACCAACAGATTAGAATTGCTTTCTCTAGGACTCGCAATCTGAAAGAGATTGTGAGCCCAGCCAATCTACCGACTTTAATTCAACATAATGTATCGGGGAGACATAAGAAATGTCAACAATGTAAAACATGCAACATCACACAAGAAGTAACAGAGTTTAGAAATCCAGTAGATGGCAGAGTGTATCAATTACAGTTTCAGACTGATTGTCAATCGACATTTGTTGTATACATTTTGGTTGCCCCTGTCAAAAAATATATGTAGGAAAGACTAAACGTCGACTACATCAATGTATGACTGAACATCGTTCATGTATTAAATTGAACAAGATAGGAGCTCCGATTGTAGCACATTGCCAGGAGCAAGGACATACATTTGATTCTTTTAAATGTTTGGCGATAGACCAAATTCCTAGTAACATTCGAGGAGGTGATAGGGACAAAATGCTAATTCGAAGAGAACAGAAGTGGATCTATACATTACAAACCCTAGAACCCAGAGGGCTAAATTCAGTAATTGAATGGGCTGCCTTTCTTTGAGTTCCCTTGATTGAATTTAATCCAGTTAGAGCTTGATTTAGAGCTGATTACATCTGATTGAGAGTATAAATAAGAATGGTTCCTTCCGGTTAGTGCTTTTCACTACCGGAGTCATAGGAGCAGAGATGCCATGCTATAAGGTCAGTGGTTTAATGGCTCGTGATTTTATTTTTATATATATATATTTATATTAAAGAATGATCATTCACATTAAGGTTTATATGGTATCATTTTGTTTGATTACAGATATCGTGATCAGCCAAAAAGTTGCTTGGCCCCCTGAAGAAGCTTATTATATATAGCGAAACGGAGAGCCCCGTAGGGCAAGATTAAAGCTAAGTAACATAAAGTATTGTTTCTAACATTCGATATAGAAGAAAGAAAGATCATGATTGATCATCATTGATTATAATATTCACTATTTACTATATAGGAGCAGAGTTTTTTAAGACCGAGGATTAAAACGGAGTCCAAAGAACGCTGGCGTTTGAGCACACTAAGCGCAGTAACGCCAAGCTAGGACTGATGAGGTCTTTTTCTCTGCTTTGAGTGTATTATAGATAAAAGGAGAAAAAAGAAAAAAGAAAAATATTTTTAAATATAAAAGATACCGTTCAATACTTTGATTAGAAATTCAAAAACATTCAAAACATTCAGCTCATCTTTGCTATTACGGTGAAAGTTTTTTGCTGAAATTGTGTCCAATTAGATCTTTTTGCTATTCCACTAGCAACATTACATGTAGAAGGCTGCGCAGGCTTCTGTTTCTGTGAGTCTGACGTCCTGCACGTACGTGCAGGATGTCAGACTCACAGAAGCAGAGGCCTGCGCGGCCACATTGGTGATCTGCAAGGGCCGACTTCTACATGGAATGTTGCTAGTGGAATAGCAACATTCCATGTAGAATCTCAAATAGTAGCAACGGTGGAGGAGTGGCCTAGTGGTTAGGGTGGTGGACTTTGGTCCTGAGGAACTGAGTTGGATTCCCACTTCAGGCACAGGCAGCTCCTTGTGACTCTGGGCAAGTCACTTAACCCTCCATTGCCCCATGTTAGCCGCATTGAGCCTGCCATGAGTGGGAAAGTGCTGGGTACAAATGTAACAAAAATAAAATAGATACTATTGGAGATTCTACATGGAATGTTGCTACTATTGGAGATTCTACATGGAAGCCTGCGTGGCTACATTGGTGATCTGCAAGGGCCGACTTCTACATGGAATGTGTTGCTAGTGGAATAGCAACATTCCATGTAGAATCTCAAATAGTAGCAACAGTGGAGGAGTGGCCTAGTGGTTAGGGTGGTGGACTTTGGTCCTGGGGAACTGAGGAACTGAGTTTGATTCCCACTTCAGGCACAGGCAGCTCCTTGTGATTCTGGGCAAGTCACTTAACCCTCCATTGCCCCATGTAAGCCGCATTGAGCCTGCCATGAGTGGGAAAGCACGGGGTACAAATGTAACAAAAATAAACACAGGAGATGATTTTAAAGCAGGTCCCATTTTTACATGTAAATGGACATACACATAAAAGTAGCAATTGTTACCTACATACATATGTCGGCAGCACTAAAATATTCAGAAACAGTGTTGGGGGGGTGGCTGTAAACAGGGCTTAGTTGATATCCCAGCGCCTAAAACTTTGAGCATCCATTTACACCAACGAAAATGTGGCATAAATCCCTGCATGTAGATTTATGCGGACTGGGCCCATATTCTATAACAATGCACGTAAATTTGGGAATGCCCATGAAACGCCTATTTCTCCGTCCATAGCCACGCCCCTTTTGAACTGTGCACTTTACAATTTAGGCGCAGTTCATTACAGCATGCGCTTAGTGAGTTATGCATGTAAATTCTAATTATTGCCAATTAGTGTTCATTATTGCTTATTAAGTGCTGTTATCAATGCTCATTAGATTGTTAAACTTGTTAAGTTATGCGCGTTATTATAGAATTCACTTGGGTTTTGGCACGGATCTCAAGACACACTATATAGAATCTGGAGGAAAGTGCATGGCTATCATACTTTTTTTTTTTTACTTTGTTTTATTCATAGGTAGTACCTGATCCCCCTTTGGCAGCAAATGGGTATTTATATTATATTATATTATGTTGTTATCCACTTACCCACTTCTTAATCAACATAATTTTCGTATGAACCTTAATAGCAATAATTCTGAAATTCTTCTCCGTTAATATGATTGCCATAATATTCTTATGCACCTTATCTGTTATATATACTCTGATTCTCTATTCCATCAATGTGATTGTAGTTGTATTATATTGTAAGCCACATTGAGCCTGCAAATAGGTGGGGAAATGTGGGATACAAATGCAATAAATAAATAAATAAATGCATAAGCATCGCCATGCCGGGACAGACCAAGGGTCCACTGAGCCCAGCACCCTGTCTCCAACAGCGACCAAAAGAACAATTTGTCCCGCCCATCCCAGAAATAGTGGATTATTCCCACGTCCATTCAATAACATTCTATGGCCTTTTCCTCCAAGAAGTCGTCCAAACCTTTTTCAAAGTCTGCTAAGTCAACCGCCTTAACCACTTTTCCCGGCAACGAATTCCAGAGTCTAACTACACGTTGAGTGAAGAAACATTTCCTCAGATTCGTTTTAAATTTACTACACTGCAGCTTCATCGCATGATAGTGCTTACTGCAGATTTGTAAAAGACCCCCAAATGCGCTCATTTTCAAAAGAAAAAAAAATGACTGAAAAGTGGCATGAAGAGCCAGATGGACATTTTTCATAGGTAAATGTCCAAGTTGCAATTTTTAAGTCTCAGATTTGAGATGGTTTATCTAAATCGCATGTGAGTGTGTTTTTTCCTGGACAGTGGAACAAGGTATAAACATCTAGGGCAAAAATTGGGACATTTTTATCTGGACCTGTTTCAATCATAAATAAGTAAAAAAAAAGATACCCTAACTGACCAGCTAACCACTGGAGGGGTTAAGGCATGACCACCCTTAATCCCTCAGTGGTCACTGACCCGCTCCCACCCTCCAAAGATGTGACAGTGCATTCCAGGCTCTGTAACAGCTTCAGATATTATAGCCATTCCTATTAGAGCAGCAAGCTGGTCCCAGAAGTAGGCTAGTGGTCAGTGAAGTGGACTGTAGAGAAAGGACCCAGGCCTATATCCCACTTTAGCTAGTACACTTATGGTGGAAATCATGAGTCTTCTAAAATCCAGAAAATACCAACTGGACCTAGAGATAGGAAACATCTGCAGACCTGAGGGCTTTTGTAGTGGTGTACAGTTAGGTACATCAGACGATGATCAAACCAATGTTCGTTATTATGATATCCAAGACTCAACACGAATCATGTTTCGGTCTAAAAGGCCTTCCTCAGGAGTCTTCTGTTGTTATATCTTGATACTTAGCTTGGCTTAAAATGGAATGCAAATGATGTCTGATATCTGGATCCTCTCGGTAGAAAACTTGTCCGAGCACCTGAACTCTCTAGAGAACAAACAAGGAGAAAAAAAACCCCAAAACAACTCTAGAGAGTTCGAGCGCTCAGAAAAGTTTTCTACCAAGAGGATCCAGATATCAGACATCATTTGCATTCCATTTTAAGCCCAGCTAAGTATCAACATATAACAACAGAATCTCAAAGAGTAGCAACATTCCATGCTACCAATCCAAGCAAGTAATGGCTCCCCCCCCCCCATGACTGTCTCATTAGCAGACTATGGAGTTTTCCTCCAGGAACTTGTCCAATCCTTTTTTTAAACCCAGATACGCTAACCGCTGTTACTACATCCTCTGGCAGCAAGTTCCAGAACTTAACTATTCTTTGAGTGAAAAAACATTTCTTCCTGTTTGTTTTGAAAATATTTTCGGGTCCCCTAGTCTTTTTATTGGACTAAATTAATACATAAAACCTCTACGAACATAAGGACATAAGAAAAACCATACTGGGTCACAAGTGCCTGGCAGATTACTGACTTCTCTCCCCTGCTGACTATGTGCAGTTTGCTGAGTGATGCACTTTCAGATTATGGGTTTGTTTGTTGATAAAGTTTACAATAAAAAAATTGAACTAAAAAAAAGAAGATATTATAGTGCCTGAGCTTTGAGACTAATCAGATGAAAAAGTAAAATGTATTTAGACAAAGGTTAACAGAGTGAGATTGAAACACAATAAACCCCAGAATGGGATATTTTTCTAACTTAATCAAATCTACCACAAAGGTGATGTTACCTAATCCTTCACTTAAATTGCACACATTTCTGTTAAGAATCAAAATCATTTTCATGGTTTCAATTAGAGCTTCTTGCTTTGAGCAGTGCCAGCTGTCACATTTATACAGTGTGATACCAGGAACACAGTAATCTCGCTGAACCATGAAGTGTATATTTAGTCTGTAAGACCAGTCACGTAAGCAGGAAATATTACACTCTGCTTGGGAAGCAGGTCCCTTCCTTTGAAGTTTGGCTGATCTAGATAGAGCTGAGTAGAAACACTATTACTTATATTTTTCTTGTTTATTTCTAGAAATCTTTGCACTGTACAAAAGAATTATAGGTAACTGTACATCCAAAAGCCCTGGACACAGTGGTAAAAATATTACAAGAACTCAAGATTACTTCATATCCTTCCTGGTCAAAACTTTAAGGCGATCTAACATATCTCCACGTATACTGCCCTGATAAGCCAGAACACAGTAACTCAAATTTTTGTCAAAACTAAGCTAACTCACCAGATGTCCTGTAGGTACTGTGTATTTCTTAATATGGAAGCCATTTAAAATGTGGATGCATTTTCAAACCTGTAGCAAAAGTCCAAAACACAGTATTTCTTAATAAATGGGAGATAGGTTAAAAATCAGAACACAGTTCTGTATTTGCTTTGGTCAAGAATTACATCATGGGGATTATTCAAAGAAATCACTTTTTTGGACTTTCCGTGTATTTACATTCTCAACAGTTACTATGCTTTGGCTTTTCAGGGTACAATAAACTAGAGAATGACACAGGGACAAAGTTTGTCCCTATTCCCTCCCCCCTTCCCCGTGGGTTCTGTTTCCATCCCCACCCCATCCCCGCAGGTTCTGTCCCCCTCTCCGCCCTGTCCCCATGGGCTCTGTCCTCATCTGCTGACGCTTCGAACAATTATAATTTTATATTTATATCTTTTTATTAATGTATAAAAAAGGAACAATATGCTGTGCAACTATCTACTATAATAAAACTCACCCTCAACGTTCTGAAGACAACGTTCTGAAGTCACTCAGTCACTCCCTGAAGGGTTCATGGATTCATGGTGGTGAAGCCACAACACTGATCATGTCTCTCTGCCCCGCCCTTGCATGACAGACCAATCAGAAAAAACACCCTCAACATTCTGAAACACAAAGGACCATCACAACACCGTTCCCAGGCAACACTAGGCAACGTAAGACGGACCAAGCAGAGGAAACTACATGACAATAAGGGAGGAGCATTCCCCAGCAGAATGGCTCATTATCTGTGCAGCACGGAGAGCACAGAACCACCGCTGGAACGAGAGAAGAATATTCCTGCTGTGGGTATGTGCAAAAATAGACCGGGGGAGGGGGGGAGAAATTTTTAAATGCCTAATGCCAGTACTGAAGAGTGCCAGAGGGCCTATAGCACAGACTATATTTGGGATTGCTTGACATGGAGTCAGAGGAGCTGGAAAACAACGTGCCCGTCACCATCTGGGACGTGGGCGAACAGGACAAGCTGCGGCCCAGCTGGAAGGATTACCCGCGACCCAGCCAGCCGGCCTGAAATGGACCAAACATACCGGATCACCCCCCGACAGCCCGAGACCGTGCTCTTCTCCCTTCCGCCAACTTAAAACAACCATCCCCGTCCTCAGGCAAGCCGTCACCCACCTCCTGGATGCCCAGAACCCCAGCCCAATGGAAAAAGATGGCGCTGCTTCCAACAGCACATTTCTCTTCCAGCATTCCCCTACAGCAGCCCTGAAACGGCCAAAAAATACCGACAAAGAACGTGCTCCTCTACCTTCCGCCCATCTAAAACAACACTTGTGCCTCAGCACAACACAAAAAAAAAAAAAAAAAACAACAACACTCAACAAAGGCTGACCCCCTACAACCACATTTATATTTCACCAACAGAAAGACCCCCCTTCACAAACCTCCTTGACAGACAAAACCACACACACACAATACAACCCACTTTGCCAGCACAGCACAGCACATCCCCCAACCCCCAAGCAAAAAACAAAACAAAACAAAAAAAGACACACATCAACAACCTGCACACACACCACACCCTCACACCCTCACACACACACACAAAATAACTCTGTGACACACACACACACACACACACACACACACACAAAAACCACATGCTAGTGCCCGTTTCATTGGTTTCGGAAACAGGCCTTTTTTACTAGTTGTGTATAAATTACAAATAGAAAACAATAATAACAATGAGCAGGTATAATAACCCTCCTCGCCACCACCCTTTACCCTTCCAACCCCAACAATAGCTGATTTCTACTACCCCAAGGAATCCTAATCCACCCTGTTAAAATGTTTAGGGGTACAAAATACAACCCGTTCTATAAGCCCTGTGAAGCACTGTTATGGTTTTTTAATCTGTGGATGAATAAGAAGTCATCAACAATCTCAGGATTCAGTCTAGCTCTCCTGTCTTCCACAGTCCTTTCTGCAATAGAAGATGTCTTCTTAGTAGATGTGCTGGTAGCAGGATGTACAGCATCCCCCATGCAAATTTCACTAGTTGTGGCCAGCATGTTTGCTTGTTTTTTCAAAAAAATCTAAATACTGTTGTCTGCATCACTGAAACATAAATAACAGTCCAGTTCATTAACAGGTTTCAAAGTAGAAAACGAGACGGGGACAAAGTTTGTCCCCATCCCCGTGGGCTCTGTTCCCATCCCCGCCCCATCCCCGTGGGATCTGTCCCCATTCCCACCCCGTCCCCATGGGATCTTTCTCCACCCCGTCCCCACAAGCTCTGTCCCCATCCCCATCCCCGTAGTTACTGCGGGTCCCCGTGTCATTCTCTACTACAAAGCTACAAACTCACTTCCCCATCTAACAACAATCTTTCTAACTGTTCTGGCTCCCCCCCAACCCCCCCCCCCCCCCCCACATAGCTAGCATCAGGAATTGTAGGTAAACATTGGGAGGGAAATTTTAGAAAAATAAACGTTACACAAAGGGCCAAAACCCTTGTCTTAAATTGAAGAAACTGCTTCAGTTGCCCCAGAAACATCAGGAATCACTTGAAGTTTCTCTCCACAAAACAGGAAATCTTTCTTCCTAAAATAAGCTTTCAGGATATTATCTTATACTTCTGAAGAGGTGTAGCCAGAAGAGTGGCACATGATAATATACCGTCCTGACCAATTTCTACAAATTCTGTCAAATTTAAAGATTAATTTACTCTACATGTTAGGCCAAATCATCCTGACTTCTTTACACCAGCTGTACAGGTAAATAATAACACCTGGAACTAATTATTCAGATAGAACTTTCTTTGGGAGGCGGGGCTGGTGGTTGGGAGGCAGGGATAGTGCTGAGCAGACTTATACGGTCTGTGCCAGAGCCGGTGGTGGGAGGCGGGGATAGTGCTAGGCAGACTTATACGGTCTGTGCCAGAGCCGGTGGTTGGGAGGTGGGGCTGGTGGTTGGGAGGCGGGGCTGGTGGTTGGGAGGCAGGGATAGTGCTGAGCAGACTTATACGGTCTGTGCCAGAGCCGGTGGTGGGAGGCGGGGATAGTGCTAGGCAGACTTATATGGTCTGTGCCAGAGCCGGTGGTTGGGAGGTGGGGCTGGTGGTTGGGAGGTGGGGCTGGTGGTTGGGAGGCGGGGATAGTGCTGGGCAGACTTATACGGTCTGTGCCGGGGCTGGTGGTTGGGAGGTGGGGATAATGGTGGGCAGACTTATACGATCTGTGCCAGAGCCGGTGGTGGGAGGCAGGGCTGGTGGTTGAGAGGCAGGGATAGTGCTGGGCAGACTTATACAGTCTGTGCCCTAAAGAGCACAGGTACAAATCAAAGTAGGGTATACACAAAAAGTAGCACATATGAGTTATCTTGTTGGGCAGACTGGATGGACCATGCAGGTCTTTTTCTGCCGTCATCTACTATGGTACTATGTTACTATGTTTAAATATTTTCTTAACAGTATTTTTTTCAGATAGTAATGGGTAGACAGGAAAATTCAAAAGTCTCAGATTGGTGGCTCTAATCTGATGTTCTAAAGATTCTAGTTGTCTATGCAGGATAAGGCTGTCCTTAATCCCAGATGTTGGCACTTGTTCTAGGGTCCCAATGTGAGATTCAGTCTTTAATCCAATTGAGTCAATTTACTGTCCATATCATCCACTGTGGAGACTACTTGATGTGAAAAGTCACAAAGTTGTACCAGTCCCTGCCACATTGTATCAGTTTGTGAAAATTTGTGAGGAATCACCCTCAAAAAACTGGCACTTCATTGGGAAAATTAACTGACTTCAAATAAATTTGTGATGATCTCTGTTGCAAACCCTCCATAGGGGAAACACCGACTTGGGATAAACCCTTTTGAAGAAGGGGAAAGGAAGTGGTAGGCGGATTAGGGATATGCCTTTCCCCTGAACTTATGGAGACAACTGAGTCAATTCCAGCAGTTAGAAGGACAGGATCATCCTTATTCAAAGGAACTAGATGTTTCTTTATTGGGTCTGGAGCTAAAAGAGTGCTAATAATTGTACGTTTTACTGTCACTTGGCTTTCCCCCATAATAAATATAAAAAGTAAAAGAGTACCTGACATGAGGAGCATGTTCCAAGATAATTTCTCAGAGTATCTAGGTCTACCATGGCTTCACCAGAGTTTACAAGGGGTCTGATGTGCCCCTTAGGGCATGCCCCTTTGGCTACGTAGGCCTTGTGGCTGCACCACAGGGGCTTACTGGATGTTATTCCTAGTGCCGGCCCACATTGATGATGTAAAAAGGCCGATTTGCCGTTCTGGAGTGCCACCTCTGCTCATTCTTGCAGGTACCTCTACGTTTCACCAGACTCACAAACTCCTCCCCCTCCTAGTCCTTTCTTTTCTGTCTAACTCCTGTTACTCTTTCTCTTTTTCTGTATCTTGCACCTCCACTTACACACTCTCATGCTGTCTATTTTTTTTTTAATGTGTAGTGTGTTGACATTGTCAGCAGCCTACTATTAAAAGAGTGGCCTAGTGGTTAGAACACTGCACTTGACATCCAAAGGTGGCCAGTTCAAATCCCACTACTGCTCCTTGTGCTCTTGGGCAAGTTATCTGATCCTCTGTTGTCTCAGGTACAAACTTAGATCATGGGCCCTCCAGGGACAGAGAAATACCCAGTGTACCTAAATGTAACTCACCTTGAGCTACTACTGAAAAAGGTGTGAGCAAAATCTAAATAAATTCATTACAATTGGCTTATATCTTGTTAAAGTCATTACATTCACAAAGTACTACGATTCAATTTCACCAGACTAGTCTTCTACTGATAGAAGGAAAACACTTCAGAAGCTCACAGAACAAATATTTATTGTTTGAGCAAACCCCAATTAGAGGGATTGGCAGTGTCGCTAAGCTCCCATTGAAGCACTCTGTAGAGCCAGCGTTCATTATTTATTTATTTGTTACATTTGTATCCCACATTTCCCCACCTATTTGCAGGCTCAATGTGGCTTACATAGTACCGTAAAGGCATTCGCCAAGCCTGGTAGGGGACAAGTACAAAATATGTTATGGTGGAATAGGGAAGATAAGATTCAGGCGCATGAGGTTAAAGGTAAGGAGGGTTTGATAATGTCCAATACGACCTTTGGTAGTGAAGTGTTGCAGAGTTGAGGCATTTAAGTTGGGTCAGTTGGGTATGCCTTTCCGAATAGATGAGTCTTTAATGATTTTCTGAATTTTAGGTGATCGTAGATTGTTTTCACAGCTTGTGGCAGTGCATTCCACAGTCGTGTGCTTATGTAAGAGAAGTTAGACGCATGGGTTGTCTTGTACTTAAGTCCTTCGTAATTTGGGTGGTGGAGATTCAGGTAAGTCCGTGATGAACTGGTACTATTTCTGGTTGGGAGCAGGGCCTCCGAGAGGGGGGACAAAATTCCCCAGGCCCGGGCCTCCGGGGGGGGCCCGGCGCCGCTGCCGCAGTCCAGCCCGCTCGCCCTCCGTCGCTCTCTGTCATTGAACTTAAGCGCCTCACCTTCGAAAGCGCAGCAAGCAGCGGCAGACCACTCCTTCCTTCCGTGTCCCGCCCTCGCCTGACGTAACTTCCGCGAGGGCAGGACACAGAACAAAGGAGTGGTCTGCCACTGCTTGCTGCATTTTCGAAGGTGAGGTGCCTAAGGTCAGTGCAGGGGGCCTGGCCCGGTGGCTGGTGGGGGGGCCCCGGGGGCGGCCTTGTCCCAGGCCTGGCCCAGTCTCTCAGCGGCCCTGGTTGGGAGATTAAACAGGTCAATCATGTAACCTGGGACTTCACCGTAGATAATCTTATGGACCAGGGTGCAGGTTTTGAAAGTGATGCGTTCTCTGATTGGAAGCCAGTGCAGTTTTTTACAGAGTGGTGTGGCGCTTTGGAATCGTGTTTTACCAAATATCAACCTGGCTGCTATGTTTTGGGCTGTCTGGAGTTTCTTTGTGAGTTGTTCTTTACATCCCGCATATATTCCAATGCAGTAATCAACGTGACTTAGTACCATTGATTGAATTAAATTACGGAAAATTTCCCTTGGGAAGAAAGGTTTTATGCGCACAAGGTTTCCACATTGAATGAAACATTTTCTTTATGGTGGAGTTGACTTGGGTCTCAAGTGTAAGATTGCGATCAACAGTAACACCTAGTATTTTAGACTATCGGAAATGGGGAGGGAATGATCTGAAGTGGTTAAGGTTGTGGGTTTGTAATTGATGTGCTGGGATGAGAGGATAAGGCAATGTGTTTTATCAGTGTTCAGCTTCAGTTGAAATGAGTTTGCCCATGAGTGCATGGTGTTCAAACCACGCTTGATGTCATTGGAAATTTCAGATAAATCGTGTCTAAAAGGGATGTAGATTGTAACATCATCAGCATAGATGAATGGATGGAGACCTTGATTTGATAGGGACTTGGCCAATGGAATCATTAGTATATTGAAGAGTATTGGTGATAATGGTGAACCTTGAGGAACTCCACAGTCTGATTTCCACATTGGTGATATGTTTGTGTTAGATTTTACTTGGTATGACCTGGTGGTTAGAATCAAGAGTTTTCTAACCACCAGGTCATACCAAGTAAAATCTAACACAAACATATCACCAATGTGGAAATCAGACTGTGGAGTTCCTCAAGGTTCACCATTATCACCAATACTCTTCAATATTTCCACCAATTCTGAAGTGTTCTAGAAGTCGAAGAAGTATATTATGGTTAACCATATCGAATGCACTCGACATGTCGAATTGGAGAAGTATGCTATTACCTAAGGCTATTTCACTCTTGAATTTGGCCAGGAGAGTGACCAGCAGTTTCGGTACTGTGGGATGGGCGGAATCCAGATTGAGATTCATGCAGTAAAGAGAACTTATCCAAATAGTCAGAGAGCTGTTTGGTCACCATGCTCTCCATCAGTTTAACTATATGTGGGATAGATGCGACTGGGCAGTAATTGGTGAGGTCATTTGTTTTTTTCTTTGTGTCCTTCGGTATATTACAAGCTAAGCTGCCTGGTCTAAATGAATTTAAGAGATTAGAACTGAAAGCTACAAATGGGGAGAATGAGAATGTTATGATCTAAAGACAGACCCCCCCCCCCCCCCCTGCCAGAACAGCTGCTGACTGGTTAAATAGCGCTTAACCGGTTATCCTCCATTGAATATCCTCAGTTAGCTGCTAGCAGATAGCTGGTTATATTGCCCGATATAACCGTCTACCTAAGTTTAAACCCAGTTTAGCGGCTATATTTGGCCGTGTGAAAAAGTGGGATATCTCTGACCGGTTTAAAGATAACCAGCAAAGTCTGAATATCGACATAGCCGGCTATCTTTAAACCAGCCAAAAATAAACCGGATATTCAATATCTGGGCTCAGCGCCGACCATGAGAGTTAGCCAGTCTAAGTCCCGTGGTCTAAATATCAGCCCCAGAGAGTGTTATCGACTGGGAATTTAAGGTTTGTTTGTTTTTTTAATGTGGAGGTTTTTGAGACTAATGATGAAGCCGCTCAGAAGGAAAGCAGCTCTAATTGGGGTTTGCCTCATACAACAAATGTCTGTTCTCTGAGCTTCTGAAGTCTTTTCCTCCTATTAATAGATTAGTCTGATGAAATTGAACGAATTGAATATCTTGAACTATGCCACAATGTGTTATTTTAATATTTTCGTTTGCTGTAATTGTCTATGGCCTATGTCAGGATTATTCTTGCTGTACACTCTCTTAGGTGAATTTCTTCAAAAAGGCAGCATCCTGGGGCACCGACTAGCTCTCGGGATTGGACACCCCTGACCTGGGTCACAAAACAAAAATCTCTCAGTCACACTCACTCAGTTCAGACTGACTTATTCAAGCTTGGGTGTAGGCTGGGGCCGGGCTTACTCCAGTAGGCCGTAGGATGTTAAGCTGGGCTTTACACGAGTACTCTTGATTAGTCCGGGACCAAGCACTTCACTCCCACTTCCAAGAATACTCTTCACACCAAGGATTAAAAGTTTATGCAACTGAACTTTACTAACTGCTGCAACAGGCAGTTCAAATCTTCTTTGGAGCAAACAGTCAATTGATAATCCAACTTGACATCAGTTGTAAATTATAAATCCAGAGCCAATTTAGGAACAGGGCAGTGGCATAGCTAGATGGGGCACCAGGGGAGCGGCTGCTCCCCCAAATGGAGTTCTGCTGGCGCCTATTTTTTTCTCATCGTGTTGCACTGAAAATCTGCGCCGGTGCTGGCGGAAATCCGCTCTCGCTCCCCCCGCACTGTCAACCTGACTCCGCTTCTAGAACAGGGGCGTAGCTAGGTGGGGGCATGGGCCCCCACAGATTTAGTCCTGCCCCTTCTACTTTTGACTCCCCCCACAACTTCAGTTTTGGAGGCCGTACCTTGCGAAGGATGTTTAAAAAATGGAAGCGGTACAAAGAAAAGCTACGAGGATGGTATGGGAGTTGCGTTCCAAGACATATGAAGAGAGACTTGCTGACCTGAACATGTATACTCTGGAGGAAAGGAGGAACAGGGGTGATATGATACAGACGTTCAAATATTTGAAAGGTATTAATCCGCAAACGAATCTTTTCCGGAGATGGGAAGGCGGTAGAACGAGAGGACATGAAATGAGATTGAAGGGGGGCAGACTCAGGAAAGATGTCAGGAAGTATTTCTTCACGGAGAGGGTGGTGAATGCTTGGAATGCCCTCCCGCAGGAGGTGGTGGAGATGAAAACGGTAACGGAATTCAAGCATGCGTGGGACAGGCATAAAGGAATCCTGTGCAGAAGGAATGGATCCACAGAAGCTTAGCTGAAATTGGGTGGCAGGGGGAAGAGGGGTTGGTGGTTGAGAGGCTAGGATGGGGGAGGGCAGATTTTTATACGGGGTCTGTGCCGGAGCCGGTGATGGGAGGCGGGACTGGTGGTTGGGAGGCGGGAAATACTGCTGCACAGATTTATACGGTCTGTGCCTGAAAAAGACAGGTACAAATCAAGGTAAGGTATACACATATGAGTTTATCGTGGGCAGACTAGATGGACCGTGCAGGTCTTTTTCTGCCGTCATCTACTATGTTACTATGTAACTCTCCCCCGCCACTTTTGACCCCCCGCCGCCGCCGCTGCAAAGTACCTTTGCTGGCAGGGGCCCCCAACCTCCGCCAGCCTTAGTCTTCTTCAGCGCCGGTCTCCGGCAAGTTCACTGATCTGTGCTGTGAGTCCTGACATCCAGCACATTCCTTTAAGTGAAACTGAGCATGGAAATACTTTTATAACAAATAGGAGGAAATGTTTTTTCACTCAATGAATAGTTACGCTCTGGAACTCTTTGCCGGAGGATGTGGTAACAGCGGTTAGCAAATCGGAGTTTAAAAAAGGTTTGGACAAATTCCTGGAGGAAAATTCCACAGTCTGCTGGCAGACATGGGAAGCAACTGCTTGCCCTGGGAGTTGTAGTATGGAGTGTTGCCACGATTTAGGCTTCTGCTGGGTACTTGTGACCTGGCTTGGCCACTGTTTGGAAAACAGGATACTGGGCTAGATGGACCATTGGTCTGACCCGGTATGGCTACTCTTATGTTCTTATGTATCCTTTGCTACCCACAACTCAGAACCTTCCCCTCAGTACATCTGGAGAATTCTCTCATGATCTTTAGTAATCCCCATTATAATGGGGAATGAGAAAAACAATATAAATGTACTTACAAATCAAAAATGCAAACCACACTCCATATCAATGGGTCAATTGTGCTGAAAATTACTATCATCAGGCCATAAAATTCAGGCCTGGATAAAAACAGGAGTAAACCGTCAGTGCTTTAATATGGCCCTGGAGAGGTCAGGTGCTATACAAGAAATGATAAATGAACCATCTTACTCTCTAATTCTATTTGCAAAACCAGGGTGTGTAGGACCGTTTTATTTGATACCGCTGTGGACACTTTTATAACTTGCCTGGGCTTGACCTGTAATGATCTACCTGAGCTAACTAGGGATCAGAGCTGTTGTTTGTTGAGATTGCCATGGTAGCCATTCTAGTTAAGCTTTTTCACCTCTTCGGTATTGTTGTCTTATTGTAGAACTATAAATTAAAAAAAAAACACTAGCTAGTGCTGTATTCAACAATTGTTTATTGATATGTCGATATATGAGAACATACAAGTCTTAATGGCAGACAAGGTACTACTATTTAGCATTTCTATAGCGCTACAAGGCGTACGCAGCGCTGCACAAACATAGAAGAAAGACAGTCCCTGCTCAAAGAGCTTACAATCTAATAGACAAAAAATAAATAAAGTAAGCAAATCAAATCAATTAATGTGAACGGGAGAAAAAGAGAGGAGGGTAGGTGGAGGCGAGTGGTTACGAGTCAAAAGCAATGTTAAAGAGGTGGGCTTTCAGTCTAGATTTAAAGGTGGCCAAGGATGGGGCAAGACGTAGGGGCTCAGGAAGTTTATTCCAGGCATAGGGTGCAGCGAGACAGAAGGCGCGAAGTCTGGAGTTGGCAGTAGTGGAGAAGGGAACAGATAAGAAGGATTTATCCATGGAGCGGAGTGCACGGGAAGGGGTGTAGGGAAGGACGAGTGTGGAGAGATACTGGGGAGCAGCAGAGTGAGTACATTTATAGGTTAGTAGAAGAAGTTTGAACAGGTACAGTGGGGGAAATAAGTATTTGATCCCTTGCTGATTTTGTAAGTTTGCCCACTGACAAAGACATGAGCAGCCCATAATTGAAGGGTAGGTTATTGGTAACAGTGAGAGATAGCACATCACAAATTAAATCCGGAAAATCACATTGTGGAAAGTATATGAATTTATTTGCATTCTGCAGAGGGAAATAAGTATTTGATCCCTCTGGCAAACAAGACCTAATACTTGGTGGCAAAACCCTTGTTGGCAAGCACAGCGGTCAGACGTCTTCTGTAGTTGATGATGAGGTTTGCACACATGTCAGGAGGAATTTTGGTCCACTCCTCTTTGCAGATCATCTCTAAATCATTAAGAGTTCTGGGCTGTCGCTTGGCAACTCGCAGCTTCAGCTCCCTCCATAAGTTTTCAATGGGATTAAGGTCTGGTGACTGGCTAGGCCACTCCATGACCCTAATGTGCTTCTTCCTGAGCCACTCCTTTGTTGCCTTGGCTGTATGTTTTGGGTCATTGTCGTGCTGGAAGACCCAGCCACGACCCATTTTTAAGGCCCTGGCGGAGGGAAGGAGGTTGTCACTCAGAATTGTACGGTACATGGCCCCATCCATTCTCCCATTGATGCGGTGAAGTAGTCCTGTGCCCTTAGCAGAGAAACACCCCCAAAACATAACATTTCCACCTTCATGCTTGACAGTGGGGACGGTGTTCTTTGGGTCATAGGCAGCATTTCTCTTCCTCCAAACACGGCGAGTTGAGTTCATGCCAAAGAGCTCAATTTTTGTCTCATCTGACCACAGCACCTTCTCCCAATCACTCTTGGCATCATCCAGGTGTTCACTGGCAAACTTCAGACGGGCCGTCACATGTGCCTTCCGGAGCAGGGGGACCTTGCGGGCACTGCAGGATTGCAATCCGTTATGTCGTAATGTGTTACCAATGGTTTTCGTGGTGACAGTGGTCCCAGCTGCCTTGAGATCATTGACAAGTTCCCCCCTTGTAGTTGTAGGCTGATTTCTAACCTTCCTCATGATCAAGGATACCCCACGAGGTGAGATTTTGCGTGGAGCCCCAGATCTTTGTCGATTGACAGTCATTTTGTACTTCTTCCATTTTCTTACTATGGCACCAACAGTTGTCTCCTTCTCGCCCAGCGTCTTACTGATGGTTTTGTAGCCCATTCCAGCCTTGTGCAGGTGTATGATCTTGTCCCTGACATCCTTAGACAGCTCCTTGCTCTTGGCCATTTTGTAGAGGTTAGAGTCTGACTGATTCACTGAGTCTGTGGACAGGTGTCTTTCATACAGGTGACCATTGCCGACAGCTGTCTGTCATGCAGGTAACGAGTTGATTTGGAGCATCTACCTGGTCTGTAGGGGCCAGATCTCTTACTGGTTGGTGGGGGATCAAATACTTATTTCCCTCTGCAGAATGCAAATAAATTCATATACTTTCCACAATGTGATTTTCCGGATTTAATTTGTGATGTGCTATCTCTCACTGTTACCAATAACCTACCCTTCAATTATGGGCTGCTCATGTCTTTGTCAGTGGGCAAACTTACAAAATCAGCAAGGGATCAAATACTTATTTCCCCCACTGTATGTTCTAAATGTTCTAAATTCCTTTATGGGGAACTAGCCGTTAAGCCCGTTAAAACGGGCGAGATTTCCAGCTACCCTTCTCGCCGCCGCTCCCTCCCCCCTCCGTGCCAGGCCCCCCTGCACTGACCTGACAGCGCCTCTCACCGCCCGATATGGAGGGGGCGGGAGCAGCGGCGGGGATGGGGGGGTGGAGGTTGGTGCGCGCGATGTTCGTTTCCAGGCTCTAGGCTGCAGCGGCAGCGTCCAACTCCGTTTCACTCTCTGTTCCACCCTCTGACATCATCACGTCTTGACGCGAGGGCGGAGCAGAGAGGGAAGTCTCTACTGCGCATTTGCAGGTGAGTCGGTCACTTGCCATTTATATGTTTGATTTGGCATCTTGAACACAAAAGGATCAAAAGAATAACTAAAAGAAAGATTCATCATTACAGGAGCATAAGTTAGTTTACTAATGAGTATATACACAGATACTTTATAGCTTCTGTGATAGACTCTTTCACCCCTTGACCATCAGAATATACATTATATATTGGAATCATAAATTGCTCCCTAAGTTAAGATACAAATAATTTACAATGTTTTTCCATTCCTAAATATCTTTTAGTCATCTAACAGCTTACCCTGCTCTTCATAGTTAAACAGTGAAGTGGTCATACTGACAAAACTCCAACCTACTATTAAAATATAATGGCGTAGCTACGGGGGGCCACGGGGGCCTGGGCCCCCCAACTTTGCTCTGGACTCCTGGTTTGGCTGGTGGGGGTCCTCAACCCCCGCCAGCTGAAACCTTTATCCAGCGCTGGTCTCCGACGCTGCCACTTTGCCTGTCCGGCTCTCTCTTTCCCTCACTGTCCGGTGCACGCACATGGTCAATTTCATTAAAAACAAGTGTGCCAGATGTGAGGGGAAGAGAGAGCAGGGCACACAATGCGGCTGTGACGGAGACCAGCGCTAGGCGAAGGCTTCAGCTGGAGGGGGTTGGGGACCCCCGCCAGCCAAGGTATTTGTGGCGGCGATGCTTCAGCTGGCGGGGGTTGGGGACCCCTGCCAGCCAAGATATGTACAGCAGCGGCAGTGGGTGGGGAGCAGCAGGGTGGCAGTGGGGCGGCAGAGGGGCAGTGGACCAGTGTGCCCCCCCCCACCTTGGGCTCTGGCCCCCTCCCACCTCGAGGTCTGGCTATGCCCCTGCCTAGAAGACTAAAAAATTGATGTCTCTTGGCATTTGAGGTCTTTTTTCCTCCTTTGATTATTTGACTCAATAAGATGTTGTGTGTGATTATAATTTTTTATGTGTTCAAGAGTGTTTTCCATGCACCGATTTGAGATATTTTTGAGCGTACAGTCTATCCAATGGTCTCTAATGTTTCTCAGACCTCGCACTAACACTATTTGTTTTTGTCTCACCTAGAATGTAAACCGCACTGAACCCTGGAAAGGGGATATTAGCGGTATACAAGAATTAATTTGAACTGAATATTGTGTGTTATTTTTGCCGACCTCCTTTTATGCTTCTTCATAACTTTCCTTCTACAGTTTTGTTGTTTGCTAAGTTTCTGTTTCCTGACTACAGTTTTCATTTTGGGCAGATAATAGTAGAATTCATCTATTGCTATCATAGCTTCCTAACGCTGAAGAGGCAGAATACCGAGCGACCTCCCTCATGCCTCATCCAAAGCTCCAAATATGGAGGAAAGTCATTACTATACGTGTGTTCCAACAACAACAAAAGCCTCCTCTGTCCATGTGTTTGGTCTCCAGCCAGCGCTGACAAGATCCAAACAAAGCACTCGACTCCTTCAGGCATCTCCTAAACATTGTTCAAAGCTGTTTTTAAACATTACAAGATAGTTTATAAGCAGCAGAAAAACTCCTAAGTAAATGTCCTTATTTTTCATTTTAAAATATTCCTCACTGATTCTCGATATCAAGACGGGGCAGGCATTGTCACTTCCCTTCTCGCTTTGTTGTGGTGTTCTTGTGAATTCCGTGTTCTTTGAATTTATAACGGCACGCATTATGCAACTCTGACAATGCAAAACAGACAGAAGACTTTGTCGAAGCAGTGCAGCTGTTACCAAGCCTGGTACTTATTTGGCTGCAGCTAGGTTCCCCTTCATTTGGGTATTAGAGGCATTTTGCTTCTCTCAAACACAGCTGGGTGTAAAGTCTAAGCTTAACATTTTTCCAGCATTAACACATTTTTCATTAGCACAAGCGAGCTATATATCTCGTTATCTTTGTACACAGGCAGTTAACATTTTTTTTTAATGCATGTGCCAAAACGTTAGGCGCTGAGTTTTTAACAGGGATCCAGAAGAAAACTCCAAGAGCCAACAAGGAAAAAAGTAGGGATGGACTAGTGGGCTCCAACCAAGGATCAAATGTAGCCTTGAGTTAAAAGTGTGGATTAAAACTCTGTTTATTAAATTCATAGGTTCAATACAATAAAACAGACTCAACACGGAGCCGTGTTTCGGCAATTAAATGGCTGCTTCAGGAGTCGTTATTTCTGTTTTCAGTTTTCAGTTCTCTATCTCCACCTGCTGCTTGATGGACACAACTACCCCACAGATTCTGGAACAGTGGGAAGCTACATAATGGAAGACTGAATTTCGGCTTTTTTCTATTAATGGCCATGTGCTAATTTT
This sequence comes from Microcaecilia unicolor, assembly GCF_901765095.1. NCBI lineage: Eukaryota > Metazoa > Chordata > Amphibia > Gymnophiona > Siphonopidae > Microcaecilia > Microcaecilia unicolor. Next base: position 324,686,587 of record NC_044036.1, on the reverse strand, counting down.
CCCATTAGTATGTGGTCATTAGTGCATGAGCCCCTACCGCCAACCATTATGTTGGCAGTACTGGCTCATATGCTAACCACACGCTAATCTGTTAGTGCGCAGCAAAGTAGTTACATTAACCGATTAGCACAGAACACGCCTATTCTCCACCCCCAATCCGCCCCCAGCACTAAAAAATAGAATCTATTTTTAGCATGTGGAAAGTGCAGGCTGATGCCACACACAGGACACTTGAGCACTATACTGATATGGATTTACAGCCTGTCTCACTGACACAGACTACTCAATAATTACTGTGGATTCTTTTGGATTCATATTAGGTAAATGAGACCTTTATTAGAGGTTCTAAAATCTACAATGATTAAGATATATACAATGATTAAATCATCTAACTAAAAGAAAGCTATATGACAGATATATACATATTATACATACAACATCACTGGTCAGGAATTTCAGGCCCTTATCTCATCAACCGGGAGGCCCGTTGCAGCGAAAGCCCGAAGTCTCTTTATGACCAGGAACAGTTTTTTCTGCACGATGCGTCCACCCACAGATGAGCCTCAGAGCTCTGCTGCAACAAGCCCCGCTTTTTACTTAGCTAAAGCTTATTTTCAGAGCCAAGGAAAATTGCAGAATGCTTGAGAATAGGTAAACAAGCCATATCATGGGAATGTGGTCACATATTTCCAAGTCCAGGTGGCCTGAACTCAAAAACAAGCGCCATCCTCCTCTTCACATACCAAATTAATTAGAGCTGTGTCTTATCTTCTGCATTCCAACTTGTTTTCACACAATCAAAGTTAAACAATCATTTTTAAACAGAATTACTTCTAATCACAAATACAGACCCCCAAGTGCACTTGTTGGTCAAGGCAAATAGATTTGAAAAGCAATCTCTAAAATCCTTTTTATTACAAGCACGCCCATGGTAAGACATTTTAAGTGTCACAAACCTGGAGAGTCAAGAGCGGAGCCAGACGCATGCGCCCACAACGCTGTTGATCCCGTTCCTCCAGAATGCCTACAGTCTGGGCGCGTCTACAGTGATATCAAACGCCTTCAGCTTAAAACCAGGAATCTCACACTACTTCTTTGCCTCGGCTAGTACCTTGTTGGTTGTACTGGTGCGTTCTCTCCTGTTGTTTACTGCCTGCCCTGTCTTCTGCCTGGACCTGACCAATGCTGGAATGCCGCCTGCCCTGACCTCTGCCTAGGTCTGAACTTGCTTCCTCCTCCTGTCTGAGCCCAGGGCCGCTGAGAGACCCCCAGGGCCTCCGCTGCCCCCCCCCCCCCAATTGCTACCACTGTTGCCTCCCTCTCGTGCTCCCAGGCCGCTGGTGCTGACACTGCCCAGTCTCCACCCGCCCACCCCCAGCCCCTTCGACAGCTCCTCTCCATCTGCCACCAGGCCCCCTGCATTCAAATCGGCGGCACAGCACCAGCGAGCAGCGCCTCACCTCCATGTGAAAGCGGCAGATTGCCTCCCTTTGGGCCCTCCCTCACTGTGCCCCACCCTCGCAGAAACAGGAAGTTACATCAGATGAGGGCGGGACACAGTGAGGAAAGGTCTGAGGCAATCCGCCGCTCTCAAACAGATGCGAGGTGCTGCGCTGCCAACTAGAGACTCTCCCTTTTCCAAATGCAGGGGGCCCGGTGGCAGACAGAAGGGGGCCACTGACGGAGCTGAGGGCAGGCAGGTGAAGACCGGGGACTGCAGTGCCGGCGGCCTGAGAGTAGGACTTCTCCTACTCCTACTCCCCCTTGGAGGCCTGGACCCAAGGAATGTTGTCCCCCCTGCCCCCCCTCTTGGCAGCCTTGTCTGAGCCTGAGCCCCTTTCTCTCTTGCCCGACTCATTAAGTCCTGTTGGCCGCCAAACCCAGGGGCTCAACCGCTGGGGAATAGTGGCCGCTGCAGGTGAAGTGTTGGGTTTGCTGACCGCTAGTTTTTGGACCACATCAAGGGCTCACTTACTTTTCCTAATATCTATGACATTAAGCTGCAGTAAGTATACGTTAGTGTTTACCGTTAGCTTAGTAAAAGGACCCCTAAGTTTTTAAACCTAATGTGGTAATTTCCAAAATTAATATCTATTAGGTGTAAAACCAGGGCTTTTGTTGAGGGGGTACTTGGGGGTACTGAGTACCGGCACCTTTTCCATTGTCTGCTAAAATTGACCCATGGACCCCAAGTTTTAATGAAAGAGCTCAGGCTCTACACACCAATTCTGCCTTGTCATAGATTCTGTGACTGGTTGCAGGGGGCCTGGCTATTGTGGGGTGGGGTGGGTCCCTCAGTGATCACCCCACCCCTTAAGGGTGGCCTGGCATTTGAGTACCGGCACCTTTTTTGTTAAAAAAAACACACTGTGTAAAAACGTTTGCATTAGCAGCTGGGTGCATAATCAGCGTGTTGCCATTCAGTTAACACAAAGAACAATTTTCAACATTCATGAACTGAATGGCGGATAACGCAGCGCAGCTATAGAACTTGAGGCAGCAATAACTATGCCATGTTATCTGCCACCTTAATAGCTAACACACAGGAACTACCTCTGCTTTAATTGTAAGGTGTAATCTCCATCCTTTCCCCATGCCCTTCTGATTCAGATGGTTAATGCAAGAATTACCACACAGTAACTGCTATTGTGCCATGCTGCTTAGGGGTCCTTTTACTAAGCCATGGTAAAAAGTGGCCTGCTGTAGTGTAGGCATGTGTATTGGGCATGTGCTGGGCCAGTTTTTACCGCATCTACAAACAATGGGGGGGGGAGGGGCGTTAATGGGACGGGAAAAAGGCCTGCGGTAAAAATGAAACCAGCCTCAGCCCTTAACGCCACCCATTGATCTAGCAGTAAAGGCTCATGCACTGCACACGGGGTGACCGGTCGGCGCATGACAAGTGCCGATTCCCGCTGGAACTGGCGCACATAGGAGGAAATAAATAAATAATTTATCCAGGTGTTATGGGTGCGCGCCGAATCTGAAATTACTGCCAGGAGGGTGCGCTGGCCTGGCGGTAGTCTCATTTTGGCGCACACTGCACGCGCAGAGTCTACCATGGCCCTTTTCACAGTTAGCCTGGATTAATGGTCAAACGAACAGCTAATGCAGTTTTGCAAATAGGGGCCATCATGCAATTGTGTTAAAAATATTGAGCACTAGGAAGGTTTTGGAAAACTGCTGCTCTTAAAATACAAAAAAAAACAAACTTACCAGGACTTTAGCAGACTTAAGTTCAGTTCTCCTGTATGATAATGCCAGCATGAGTTGGGAACCTGGGAGGATTCCAATGGAGCTAAAAGAGAAAGGAGGGATGGTGAGGGTGGGAAGATCACTGAGGCTCTTCTACGCACTTTCACCTCTGATATTTATAAGCCACATTATTATTATTATTACCTGTGGCTGAATGGCACAGGTAGCCTCAGTGGCTTTGAAGAGTGGAATGAACATTTTCCAGAGATTATTCCATACAATTATAATTATTATTATTTGTTACATTTGTAAGCCACATTGAGCCTGCAAATAGGTGGGAAAATGTGGGATACAAATGTAACAAATAATAATAATAATATGAAATAATCTCTGGAAAATGTTCATTCCACTCTTCAAAGCCACTGAGGCTACCTGTGCCATTCAGCCAATCGGGCATGCCATTGTGTGTGGGGGGGGGGGGGGCGGAGGGGTAGCTTAAATCATAAGGCAAAATTGGAAGAATTTGTAAATTCAAAAGTGAATACAATTAACTCTCATTTTTACATAGAAACATATGAAGAAAGAAGTGTTCTAGGAATGAGCGATGCTTACTTGTAGAAACAACCCTGAAAATACTGCTCAGGAGAAAATCAATACTGATTACTTCCCTAAGAAAAATGATATACTCACCAAATTTCACTGAAAAAAAAAGCATGCAATATCATAAACTGTCTTGAGCTAAAATTGAAAAGGCAGTCCAGGAACACAAGGGGTTGGGGGTGGGGAGAAGCAGTGGAAATCCAACCTCTCTCAGTAGAATGTGTCATTTTCATTAACAAGAAAATAGTGTCATGTAATCTATTTATTTATTTATTGGGATTTATTAACTGCCTTTATGAAGAGATTCACCCAAGGTGGTGTATAGCAGGTACAATTTAATATAAAGCTTACAGTTTTGTTAAGAGCGTAACAATGATAACATAACCAAGTATAAACATTAATACAATAAAATGAGGTAAACTTGAAAACAGTAAATTGAAATGGTAATGGTAAATCAGTTTTCTATCCCACTCTTACCTCACAGTTCTAAGTAGGTTACAGTTTTTAAGAAGCCAGTTTCATTTAACTGGGAAGCAGGGCCGTAATAATAAATTCAACAATTAAAAAGATACACATTAGATCAGGCTGACATCACCGTAGCCATTATGATGTCAACTTCAGAACCTGGGAGTGGGGAAAAAAACATGCCTCACAGCTGATCCATGTCCAGAGGAGGGTCGCTGGACATGGGTGGCTGGAGGGGGGCAGGGGAGAGAGGAGGGTCACTGGACATGGGTGGCTGCAGGGGGGCAGGGGAGAGAAGAGGGTCACTGGACATGGGTGGCTGGAGGGGGGCAGGGGAGAGAGGAGGGTCGCTGGACATGGGTGGCTGCAGGGGGGGCAGTAGAGAAGAGGGTCGCTGGACATGGGTGGCAGGAGGGGGGGCAGGGGAGAGAGGAGGTTCGCTGGACAGGGGTGGCTGCAGTGGGCACAGGGGGAGAGGAGGGTCGCTGGACATGGGTGGCTGCAGGGGAGCCGAGGAAAACCTTGCTAGCGCCCATTTCATTTGTGTCAGAAACGGGCCTTTTTTCACTAGTAGTCCATAATCTTGCCGCTTGAAATGCCAAACCTAATTCAAAGAGATGTAACCACTTTTTTTCCTTTTGGTGATGGGAAAGAATAACCTACAGTACCAGTATGTCTTGTTCTCAAAGCATAAGTAAATATAAAATGTGGATATAAGTAAATCTGATGTCAAGCCATGTAGAAGTTTAAACAGAAAACAAGCCAGCTTGAAATATATTCTGGCTTCTTTAGGCAGCCAGTGTAATGTTAAATAGCTAGAAGTAAATATATCAAATTTGGACAATCCAAAAATCAGTTGAACTGCCATATTCTGTATCGTCTGCAGTCTCCTTACCAAATTTTATTGCATCCTAAGTACACCAGATTACAGTTGAGAAATTAGAAGAGACTGAACCAGGATTCTAAACCGATCTTGTTCAAAATAGCTACGCACGTATCTCAGTTTTTCCATCAGGAAAAAACATTTCTTCACTAATGGAGAAACCTGTTTTTCCATGGTTAGATCACTATCAATAAACACCCGTGGAGGGGCATAATCGAAAAGGGCGCCCAAGTTTTCCTGAGGACGTCCTCGCCGGACGTCCCGGCGAAGGGGCGGGGAAACCCATTTTATCGAAAGAAGATGGGCGTCAATCTTTTGTTTTGATAATATAGTCAGGGATGCCCAAATCATGAAATTTAGGTCGACCTTAGAGATGGTCGTCCCCGATTTTTGGCAACAATGGAAACCGAGGACGCTCTTCTCAGAAATGACCAAATCCAAGCCATTTGGTCATGGGAGGAGCCAGCATTCGTAGTGCACTGGTCCCCCTCACATGCCAAGACACAAACCGGGCACCCTAGGGGGCACTGCAGTGGACTTCAGAAATTGCTCCCAGGTGCATAGCTCCCTTACTTTGGGTGCTGAGCCCCCAAAACCCACTCCCCACAACTGTACACCACTACCATAGCCCTTAGGGGTGAAGGGGGGCACCTACATGTGGGTACAGTGGGTTTCTGGTGGGTTTTGAAGGGCTCACATTTACCAGCACGTGTAACAGGTGGGGGGGGGGGGGGGGGCCTGGGTCCGCCTGCCTGAAATGCACTGCACCCACTAAAACTGCTCCAGGAACCTGCATACTGCTGTCATGGAGCTGGGTATGATATTTGAGGCTGGCATAGAGGCTGGAAAAAATATTTTAAAAAAATTTTTTTAAGGTGGGAGGGGATTAGTGACCACTGGGGGAGTAAGTGGAGGTAATCCCCGATTCCCTCCGGTGGTAATCTGGTCATTTAGGGCACATTTTTATTGTTTGGGTGTAAGAAAAAAAGTACAGGTAAAGTCGTCCAAGTGTTCGCCAGCGGCACCCTTCTTTTTTTTTTTAATCATTTATTTATCATTTTTCATTTTACAAGGGTCACTTGCAAACAGTAATACAGAGATGACTGTACAATAATACAATATTAGAAGAAAACAATCTCAACTAGATAAATGGATTATATACAGTCTTTCTCTTTCTTAGACCACAAAATAAATAGGGAGAGTGAAACAAGACAAGGAGATCAATTAAACAACAGTAAACAAAGAAAACGTGGTATTAACCTGATTATCCCCAGTTATTATTTATCTGAATCATTATTCCACATTGATCATCTGGTTGGCTTCTTCAAACCCAAGACGCTATATTATTATTATTATTTGTAGCATTTGTATCCCACATTTTCCCACCAATTTGCAGGCTCAATGTGGCTTACATTTGCCGTAGTGGAGGTTGCCATTACCGGGCAGAGTTACAGATGTTATTGCGTTAAGGTGTATACATACATGGTAACATACATCGAACATAGCATATATGTGCATACATACATGGTAAAGAAGAATAAATTATAGTATTGTAGGAAGGTTCCCGAGTAATAAATTGGATTGTAACATACATTAGGTCATCAACTATAGAGAGACCCTATTCAACATTGGGTTTAAATTGGTATTGCTTGATCATTAATATCAAAGAGGTTAATCAGACATGTGATAAGAGTTCGGTTTTGTATAAATCGAGTATAGTGTTATTATTTATTGTTTATGGTATGTCTTCTTGAAAAGATCTGTTTTCAGTAACCTTCACAAGATGGTTGTTTTTATGGCCTTCGGTAATGCGTTCCATAGCTGCGTGCTGATGTATGAGAAACTGGTCGCGTATGTGGATTTATATTTGAGCCCTTTACAGTTAGGATAGTGGAGATTGATGAATGTGCATGATGACCTTTTTGCATTCCTAATAGGCAAGTCTATAAAGTCTGACATATAGGTCGGAGCTTCTCCGTGAACGATTTTGTGGACCAGGGTGCAAACTTTGAACACAATTCGTTCTTTTAGTGGGAGCCAGTGTAGTTTTTCTCTTAGGGGTTTGGCGCTTTCGTATTTCGCTTTCCCAAATATGAGTCTGGCTGCTGTGTTTTGAGCAGTTTGAAGCTTCTTAATGATTTGTTCTTTGCATCCGGCATAAATGGCATTGCAGTAGTCTAGATGACTTAGCACCATTGATTGTATTAGGCTACGGAATGCTTCCCTTGGGAAGAAAGGTTTGATTCTTTTAAGTTTCCACATTGAGTAGAACATTTTCTTTGCTGTGTTTTTCGCATGGTCTTCGAATGTGAGATTTCGGTCGATTGTGACTCCCAGAATTTTCAGGCTGTCTGAAACCGGAAGGGTGTAGTCTGTGGTGTTTATGGTATTGGGTTTGTTTGTGTTGTATTGTGAGGACAGGATGAGACACTGTGTTTTTTCTGCGTTTAGCTTTAGTTGGAATGCGTCCACCCATGAGTTCATTATTTGGAGGCTGTGTGTGATTTCATTTGTAATTTTGGTTATGTTTTGTTTGAACGGGATGTATATCGTGACATCATCTGCATAGATGTATGGGTTGAGTCCTTGGTTGGATAGCGATTTGGCTAAAGGTGTCATCATTAATTTAAAAAGGATTGGTGATAACAGTGATCCTTGTGGTACTCCGCAATCAGGTTTCCATGGTGTTGACATTTTTGAGTTTGAAATCACTTGATAAGTTCTTGCTGTTAAGAAGCCTTTAAACCATCTTAGTATGTTTCCTCCAATCCCGAAGTAGTCTAGGATGTTCGAGAGTATTTGGTGGCTGACCATGTCGAACGCGCTGGACATATCGAATTGTAGGAGTACCACATTGTTTCCAGTTGCAATTAGTTGTTTAAATTTGGTTATGAGAGTGGTTAGCACTGTTTCAGTGCTATGGCTGGATCGGAAGCCTGACTGTGATTCATGTAGTATTGTGAATCTGTTTAGGTAATTGGTGAGTTGTTTGGTTACCATGCTTTCCATTACTTTTACTATCAGGGGGATGGATGCTACTGGTCGATAGTTGGTTGTGTCATTTAATTTTTTCTTTAAGTCTTTGGGTATGGGTGTAAGTAATACATTTCCTTTGTCCTTGGGGAAAAGTCCGTGTTGTAGCATGAAGTTCAGGTGTGACATAAGGTCCGTTATGAAGCGTTTGGAGGCATGCCTTATTAGGCTACTGGGGCAAATATCCAGTTTGGAGTGGGTTTTGGAGAATTTGTTGAGTGCTTGAGTTATGGTTTCTTCGGTTAGCGGATCGAAGTTACTCCAGGTTCGATCTGCTGGGTATTCACCGGGAGTAGGGTCCAGGCAATCCATACATTTTTTGTGATCAGTGGTGTTCAGTGGTAGTGTGGATTTGAGTTTTATAATTTTCTCATTGAAGTATTTGGCAAGTGGATCTGTCGATGGGGTATCTGTGCTGGCTGTGGTAACCGGTGTGGTGTCTATTAATTTATTCACGAGTTGGTAGAGTTTATGTGCATCTTTGTAGTCTGGTCCTATTTTGGTTTTGTAGTATGCTCTTTTGGTTTGTCTTATTGTATATTTGTATTTTCTTTGCATTTGTTTCCAAGCTTTAAGTGTATGTTCATTTTTCATTTTTTGCCATGCGCGTTCGAGTCTCCTGACTTGTGTTTTTAGTTTTTTCAGTTCTTCGTTGAACCAAGGTATTGAGCAGTGTCTACGTGTGGTTCTTGTTTGTAGTGGTGCAATTTCGTCTAGTATGCTCCTGCATCTGTCATCCCAATTTTGGAGATAGTGTTTGGAGTCTGTCTGTGCTACCCATTCATTTTTGTAGATCTGTTGCCAGAAAGTAACAGGATCGATCTGTCCTCCAGTAGTGTAGGTTGTGCTTTCTTGCTTGGGTTGTGTGTCTTTTATTTTTTTTTGTTACATTTGTACCCCGTGCTTTCCCACTCATGACAGGCTCAATGCGGCTTACATGGGGCAATGGAGGGTTAAGTGACTTGCCTAGAGTCACAAGGAGCTGCCTGTGCCTGAAGAGGGAATCAAACTCAGTTCTTCAGTTCCCCAGGACCAAAGTTCACCACCCTAACCACTAGGCCACTCCTCCACTCCAGGGGGATATGCATAGCCCCCTGTCTCACCCATCCACCTCCATCCCCACCCTGTTAGATTGTCACTGAAATGCTTTGATGTTTCACTTATATATACTGCCATCTACCAAGATTTGCTTATTTCCGATCTGACGAAGAAGGGCAACCTTCAAAAGCTAATCAAGAAATGTACTAAGTTATGTCCAATAAAAAAGGTATCATCTTATTTTCTTTTTCATGTTTTATTTTATTTCTATTGATTACCTTTAAAAGTGGACTAACACGGCTACCACACCTCTCTACTCTCAGTTAAGGCAACTGTAAATGCAAAGAGGAAACTTTAACTTCAGAGGACAGCTGGGCCGTTGAGCGTACGAGCCTCAGGTCACCATCTTTCCCTAGTTTGGGACACTCTTTGTCTGGTTTCTCCTCAGAGGCCTGTCTGATATGGGTAACCCTTCAGCATAGCCCCCTGAGTCATTGAAACACGGAAACCCCTCCACCACTACAAGGTGGTGTCCCTTCAGAGGGGAGGGACGCCCTTCTTTTTTCCATTATCGGTCGAGGACGCCCATGTGTTAGACATGCCCCAGTCCCGCCTTTGCTACGCCTCCAACACGCCCCCATGAACTTTGGTCATCCCCATGATGGAAAGCAGTTGAGGACGCCCAAAATCGGCTTTCAATTATGTCGATTTGCGCGACCCTGTCAGAAGGACGCCCATCTTGCGATTTGTGTCGAAAGACGGGCGTCCTCCTCTTTCGAAAATAAGCCTGCTAGTATTTTATTTAATTGTAGAAAATTCAAAGGTAACTTGGTTAATAACAATTGATTTTGGAATATTCTCTAGATGCATATCAAAACATATAAATTTTGTTTTATCAATTTTGTTTTATCGGTATTAAATTTTAACGTATGATCAAGCATCCAATTATTTATTAACGCCATGCATTGTTTAATTAATGAGGGATCAGATACTGTTTACTATTTTAAATAGCTGCTTTGTTTATTGTTTGTTTGGCTGTTGTTAAAGCCTGGCAGTACATTGCCAAGTGTTTTTTTTTTATAGTTGAACCTGTATTCATCGAGGAGATAGCAATTGTAAAAAGAATGTTTACTACACTCAGCAAACCACAGCAAAGTACCCAGTGGTTTTCAATATCTGTACATCAATGGGCTGTAAATATTGGCTTGTATAAAGCGAATAAATACCCACATTTATATTTTATAAAAACAGATCACCTCTCTGTTGCAAGAATTAATGTTGATGTGTTCAGTATGATAAGATTTTTATAGATGACACTGATTAAACGAAGTGTAACATTACCAATGGTCTGTCAACAAACTGTACATTATTCATACAATATTTGCTTAGTGAGTCGAGCCAGTAAAACAAAATGTCTCTTTGTGGTCTCTATAAAAGTTTTGAATACTTTGTTCAGGAGATTCTCTAAGTCAGGGTGTCTGATTTTATTTTCCCTGTAGGCTTGCAATCGTCCAACTGAGGTTTCTCACCCTGTAGGTTTCACTCAGGGCTATAGATCACCTGTGTTCAGCTTCTTGAGGTCAGAAGCCCTAGCTGCTGTCAGAAACATAAATAAATAAATAAATTGGATAAAAATGCACCTTGTTCAGCTGATTAATCTCAGAGGGACCAATCAGGGTAATCCATTTTAGATAAATAACTTCAGTGTTCAAAACAAGTAGTTTAAAACAAGGTCTGCATCTTGAAGAGTATATTGGTATAGAGTTACTCTAGTGCAGTGATGGCGAACCTTTCAGAGACCGAGTGCCCAAACAGCAACCCAAAATCTAATTATTTATCACAAAGTGCCAACAGGTCAATTTAACAGGTGGTCCATTCCCCCCTCCCCCTCATCCCTCTCCTGTCCCCCCTCCCTCGTCCCCCCTCCACCTGCCTCTGAGTTCCAGGCCCCCCTCTCTCCCTCCCTTCTAGTTCCAGGGTCCCCCCTCCCTCCAAATTTTAAAAGTCATCTATCTTACCTTGTCGGGGGTTAGGGCGGCAGCAGCGGTAAAAAGCATACAGGTTCGGTACTTAGTTCCGTTTTCCCTTCTCTCTCTCTCAGGTCTGGCCCCGCCCTTGCGGAAACAGGAAATGCGGGCGGGACCGGAGCTGAGAGAGAGAGAAGGGAAAACGGAACTAAGTACCGAGTCGAGCCTGTATGCTTTTTACCGCTGCTGCCACCTTAACCCCGACGAGGTAAGTTAGATGACTTTTAAAATTCGGAGGGAGGGGGCCTAGAACTCAAAGGGAGGAGGGAACAAACTTACGGTGGGTGAGGCAACAGTGTGTGTGCCAACAGAAAGGGCTCTGTGTGCCCTCTCTGGCACGCGTGCCATAGGTTCGCCATCACTGCTCTAGTGTTTCTCACTCACAGGGCCTTTAGTTTGGGGGCAAGAAAAGAAAAAGCACTCAATAAATAAAACAAATAACTAGAGGGTAGGATGAATGCTACTGCAAGTAACCAGGTCTGTACTGTGTTATCATAGTCCAGTTTCTACTGTATTATTTAATTAAGCACATAGGACTAGATTCTATAGATCATGCCTAAAAATCCACGTGGAAGAAAAATGCGTCTAGAATACGCATACATTTCGGTGCAGTTTATAGCACATGCTGAGCGGCCGTCCACGCAACTAAATTAGGCACGGTCCGGGTGTATTTGATAACAATCCATTCTCTCATTACCTCTCGCCTTGACTACTGCAACCTACTCCTCACTGGCCTCCCACTTTGCCATCTATCCCCCCTTCAGTCCGTTCAAAACTCTGCTGCACGTCTTATCTTCCGCCTGAACCGGTACACTCATATCACCCCTCTCCTCAAGTCACTTCACTGGCTTCCGATCAGGTACCGCATACAGTTTAAGCTTCTCCTTTTAACCTACAAATGTACTCGATCTACAGCCCCTCCCTACCTCTCTACCCTCATCTCTCCTTACATTCCTACCCGTAACCTCCGTTCTCAAGATAAATCCCTCCTGTCGGTACCCTTCTCCACCACCGCCAACTCCAGGCTCCGCCCTTTCTGCCTCGCCTCACCCCATGCCTGGAACAAACTCCCTGAGCCCATATGCCAGCCCCCCCCCCCGCCCATCTTCAAAGCCTTGCTAAAAGCCCACCTCTTCAATGTCGCCTTCGGCACCTAACCACCATACCTCTATTCAGGAAATCTGGACTGCCCCTACTTTACATTTCGCCCATTAGATTGTAAGCTCCTTGGAGCAGGGACTGTCCTTTTTTCTTAATCTGTACAGCGCTGCGTAACCCTGGTAGCGCTCTAGAAATGTTAAGTAGTAGTAGTAGTAATGCACATAGATTTTAGAAACACCCAAGAGCCGCGCATTCCACGTGCATGGCCATGCCCCCTTTCTGCTATGCACATTAGAATTTGCCTGCATCTTTTTACAGAATATGCATAGACAGTTGTGCGTGTAAATTCTAATTGATGCCAATTAATGTCAATAATTGCTTGTTAATTGCTTGCAATTATCAGCACTGATTGGCTTGTTAACTAATTAAGCTGAGTGCGCAAATCCAAAATACGACTGGATTTGTGTACACAACTTAAGTCACGCTATATAGAATCTGGGGATTACGCCTGAATCTGAAAGAGGCATTGTTTGGTTTTTAGGGTTCCAAAAACGTTCATTCTATCTTGTTCAAACTACTTATACCAAATGGTCAATTAAACATTCGGTACTGTTAGTGCATCGGGACACGTCCACATTACTATAGTAGTTTGCTCACTTACATTCCGTTTTCGTTAGCTGCTACCGTCGTCTGAAAATGGCTCGGAGAAGTCTTTAGTGCATGCCAGGGTTTACTAATTGCTCGTTAAGTTTAGTGCATCTGGCCCTCAGAGCAGATGGGCGTCTAATCCCGTTTAAGAGCTAGGCAAAATGGCTGAGCATGTTCCCCCATCGTATCATGCATTACAGCGGCACAACAGATTTGAAATACTGCATTCTTTGTAGCTTTCTCATTTGTTCATAGAATAGAAATCTCCACATAATCTTAAACAGCGGTTGGTGCATTATGAGCTGTACATTCCTGCTCTAGTCATTTCCCCGCACATTGGTTTTTCAGAACAGTCATTGGATTTTGTGCTTAGTCAGACTTTTATAATCATCATTGCTTTCATTTGCCAATTTACCAGCAATGCTGCACCTCCCCATGCACACAATACGTCAGACACAAGTACAGGGACATTTCAACAGGGAAAGCTGAGAATTTCCAATGGTGCATCCAACTGAGGCTCGATATCAGTAAAAATCATTTAAGCTCTAACCTGAAAGATATGCTTTCCTTCTTTGCTTAAATCAATATAATCAAAAAACTGTTTTACAGGTATATTTGGCACTTTGCATTGTGCGGTATGATCTTTATTCTGTCCAAGGGAATTTATTGGTGGTACCAAGTTGAACGCACCTTTCTGGGACATGGGCTTTTTCTGTAACAGGACCAGATTTGTAGAATAAGCTTCTTGTATTGTTGCACCAGGAAAGAAAATGATCTTGTAATGCAGTGAATGCTTGTTTATGGAGAGGGGTTTGTGAGTCAATGAGTGAAGACGGGAGGAGGTTTGCTTAGGTACAGATAAATAATATATAGTGTGAAGGGCAGGAAGAGGTTTTCTGATGTACATATATATAATATCTAAAAAGAGACTCACTGAGGTACATATATATAATATATAACATGGAAGGCAGGAGGAGGTTTACTGAGGTACATATGGGTAATATCTAGCATGAAAGGCAGGGGGTTTGCTAATGTACATATATGTAATATGTAGCGTGACAGGTGGGAGGTTTGCTGATATACATATATGAAATATGTAGCACCAAAGGCAGGAAGATTCCTAACATATATAATATCTAGCGTAAAAGGCAGGAGGTTTGCTGACATACATATATATATACAGTAATACCTCGGTTTTCGTCAGTTTCGGTTTTCATTGATTTTTTTCTGCGAAAAATTTGACTTGGATTTCGTCGGCGTGCCCACGTGACCTCACTGCTAATTTTGCAAAAACGTGTTCTCCTGCTCAGTGTGGCGTTGTTTCTCGCGTCTAGCCAAACAATTCCATTGCTTTCCAGTGTTTTGTGCTTTTTTATATTCTTATGGAAATAATTGCCTCGGTTTTCGTCGGTTTTGGATTTCGCCAATTGTTTTCGGACGGATTAGCGACGAAAACCGAGGTATCACTGTATATAGTTTGAAAGGAAGGAGGTTTGCTGATGTACATATGTGTAATGTCTAGGATTAGGCTCATTAAGGTACATGGATACATATTATATATATCATAGTACACTCAGAAACAAATGGACCCACCAGTTCCAAACGCAAATCCACTATGCTAAAACCCACATCAGTCTAACCAGAGCCAGAACTAGCTCCATTTTTATTCCGATCTGAAGGTAGATCAGCCAAGTTATCTAGGACAGGACTGGAACCTATGAAACACAGTGTCAGAGAGATGGCATTAGACGGTTGCTATGTGAAAAAAAAAACCATTAGCTTTCAGAGATATGTTTCATCCAAGGAAAAGGTCTGAAGATGAGATTCAAGCTATACTAAAAGCTGCTGGCACTGGAACAGAGGTCTTTTTGTTTGGGCTTAGTAACAGGAGGAGCAATTGAAATCAAGAGGGTTTTGAAACATTAGTTCTGCTGTGGAAAGTCCTGTGCAAAGGACACGGTACAGAAGGTCTTGGGGTTTAAAGTTACCTGTCAACAAATAAAACGAAAACCACTTTTTATAGATCTTTAGTAGACAGCTGTCGTTACCAGAAACATCTGCCTCATTCCTGACTTTGTTTAAAGGCATGAGAGGTTCTTAACAAAAAAGAACCAGGCCAGAAATTTAAAAACTTAAAATACCACTCAGGCAAGTGGGTGCTCTCTCCAATTCAGCTGGCTACAGGTCGCCGTTGTAAATTACACCAGCTACAGCAAACTGAAGCTAACTACAAAAGCTTCCTACAAGCTAGCAATGCTCCACGATGCTGTAGCTAGAGAGCCATGGAGGCGTATTTTCAAAGCACTTAGGCCCAGATGCACTAAACTTAACGAGCATTTAACGAGCCATTAACAAGCAAGTAGTAAACCCTAGCATGCACCAAATGCCATTTCCCGATCACAGTAGCAGCTAACGAAAACGGAATGCAAATCATTATAATGAGCTGCAGTACCATTGCAAGGCTATTATAATGATATGCACTAACATTTACCGATTCCCCTTACGGTGGAAACCCTAATGTGAGGTCTGCACCTCTCGTTAGGCAGGGGCTGCTGTGGGAAAGGAAAAAAACAAAGCTGCGCGTCTGTGCCTAACATTGACGTCCTTCAAGGACGCCCCTGACGAGCACTGCTTTCTTTTTTCCCTTCTGACGCCCCCCCCCCCCCCCGCCTGAGGTCGCTGCTCCCCCATCCCCCCTGTACTGAGCTTTCCGCAGCCCCCCCACCGCCGCCGCTCCTCCTCTCTTGAAATGACAGCTTCCCCGTCATCCTCTGCACACGTGCCAAATGAACCTGTATTTAACACAACTAAGGCTGAACATCCTTTAAACTTCTGTCAATCCATTGTCCAATTTCCACACAAATGTATAGTCAAGCACCATTATGTAAAATATATTTTTGCCAAACCTCCACACTTACCATTATTAATAGTAATAGGGGAAATTGAAGGTTTGTGTCTTTTGTAAATCTAAATGTTCCATGAACATAGTGCTTTTTCACTACTTTTTGTTAGTTATTTGTTGACTTCAGTGCCGGTCTTAGGCAGAGGTGACAGGGGCGGTTGCACAGAGCCTTGCGCTTCCAGGGGCCTCGCAGCAGCGGCCTCAGCATGTCCCTCATTTTTGGTATCCTCATTTATTCTCCTCACTTTTTTGCCTCATTTTTCTCCCCATGTTGAATCCAGCGTCTCTCCCTCTCGATTCCTCAAGATACTTCACCCCCCCCCCCCCCCCCCATGCTGGCTGTGATTAAGGCATACTACTGGGGCTGGTGTCGGGACCTTCCCGTGCAGAAGCAGTAAGTTGCTACACTGAAGGTGGGACCAGCAGAGGGAAGGCCCCAACGCCAGCCACAGCAGTGCAGGACTGCCACCCTAAACTTCCTTCCTTGTCTCCCACGTATAGCATCTCTTTCTCCCTCTTTGCCCCCCTCCCCACCTGCCACCTCCTCCCTTGTACCTTTCTCCCTTCTCTTCTGCTGCCCTGGAGGCCTTCCCTTGACCACGTCTCACCCTCTTTGAATCCCCTTGAGAGCAAGAAACGGCTAGGGAAGGGCCTCCAGGGCTGCCAAAGCAGCCAGCTTGCATTGCTGCCCCTGCCTTTGCCACGACACAGAGGAGGCTTTGACTGCTGGCAGGAGAGAAGAGAGGGGAGAGACAGAGAAAGGTTTGAGGGGGCAGGGAGAGGGGCAGGTGATAGCATTGGTGGGGCAAGGAGAGAGGAGTAAGTGCTAGCATTAAGGGGGACGAGGACAGAGAGCTAAGTGTTGGCACTGAAGGGGCCGGGGGGCAAGGAGAGGGATAGGTGCTGGCATTGAGGGGGAAGATGCTACACGGGTGGAGGGTGGGCACCAATTTATAGGTTTCAGGGGATACCGGAAACCCTAGCACCAGCATGCCTTAATTGCAGCTGGGCAAGCTGGTGCCAGGGGTGAAGTAACTTCAGAGGATCCAGGAGGGAGGGATGTTTCATTTGAGGTGTGAAGAGAGAAATATGTTGGACTGATAGAGGGGGAGAGGAAGGGAAATGGATATAAGCTGCATTATTGGTGGGGGCTATACCCAGGGAAGAACTAGCGAGAGATGGACATGTGCTGGGCCTGGGGGGGAAGAGGAGGCTGGAGAGACATGGACATGTGCTGGGCCGAGGAGGGAGATGGGCATGAACTGGGCCTGGGGGGGACGGGACGTTGGAGATATGCTGGACCGTGAGGGGGAGGGGTGGAAGGAGGAGATGGATATGTTCTGGACCTGTCAGGATGGGGAGCACAAGAAGGGAGAGATAGAGACTAGACTGGGGGAGAGAAGAGACAGTTAGGGGGGTGAGGAGTAGAACAGAGGAGGAGAGGGATAGAGAGGGAGAAATACTGGACGTGGGGTATGGGAGGAAGGGAAGAGAGATGGGACTGATAGGGCACAAATAAGAGATGCTGGCCATGAAGAGAGGGACACAGGGTAATGCTGGAAAAAGGGTGGATAGGGATGCTGAGAGAGCAGATGCTGGACAGGACAGATAGGGATGCAGAGAGAAGATGGATGACAATGGAGAGGAGAAATGTCAAGTGGGCAGGAGATCCTGGAAAAGCAGAAGAGACACGGACCAAATCGAATTGAAAAATAAAATGTTCAGACTACAAAGGTAGAAAAAAAATTATTTTGAAATTATCAGTTGGAACATGTCAGCTTTGAGAAATATGCATCTCTGATATCTTGCATTTCCATTGCTGTTTCTCCAGTATTTCTGTATATGCAGATTCTGACTCCTGGAGTTTTCCAGTTCAGATTTTTGCCTTTGCATCTCTTACTAGTATGCGATTCCTTGTTTCATATTTGTTGATTGTCTGTTTGTGTTTTGAACGTGAGCAATGTGTGTTATTCTGCTAGCATGTAGTTTTGGCGTAGAGATCTGTAGCAGTCTCATTTGTTCTGCTTTCTTACTAGTGTATTGGGTTTTAGGGTCAGGTGCAATATTTACAGTGCTGCCTTTTCATAGATGAGGTTGTTTCTCTTCGCATTCCTACCTGCTAAGGTCTCCGTAGATACTCTTTGGCTTGCTATAGCTGATTTAGGGAAAATTTTGCTAACTGTAAATATGTCTTTTTGGGAACCTGTGAACGTGACAATTTTTTTGTCTACTAGGGGATCTCTGGTGTTGCCTTTCTGTATCGGTGAGTTACAGTATTGGGGAAATTTTAAAGTACTTTGCCCACATGCCTGGATCTTTTCTTAATTAATTTTTCCTTAATTCTCTTCTATGTTATGAGTATTAGAACTCCTAATTGCAGTGGACAACCAGAAATTATTCAATTCAATTCCATTGCTTAATACTAGGTTTCCTATGATTGCAAACCCTCCATTTTCCCAGGGACAAATAACTACCTGTATATATTATGTAAACCGCTTTGAACATAGTTGCAAAAAAACCACAGAAAAGCAGTATATCAAGTCCCATTCCCCCCCCCCCCCCCCCCTTATTTGAATTAGTTTTTCTCAGAGGCGTAGCCAGGCAACAGATTTTGGGCGGGCCTAGGCAAGAATTGGGCGGGCACCAAGTGTTCTCCCCCACCCCACCCCACCCCAAAAATTATCTCAGCTGCTGCTACTACTACTACTATTTAGCATTTCTATAGCGCTACAAGGCGTACGCAGCGCTGCACAAACATAGAAGAAAGATAGTCCCTGCTCAAACAGCTTACAATCTAATAGGTGGGAAAACGCTCCTTTCCACCTTGGCAGCAGGCATGCACTGAAAACTGAGCATGCGCAGTTGCCGGTGTCGTGGAGCATAGCGTTTTCGTTACCATCAGGGGAAAATCTTCAGCTGGCGGAGCTTGGGATTCCCACCAATTACCACTAAACATGTGCTACTGTTGGGTGGGCCTGAGCCATAAATGGGTGGGCCCTGGCCCACCCAAGCCCACCTGTGGCTACGCCACTGGTTTTTCTAACATACGTTTTGCTTGATTTGTCTTTATTTGAAATTTCATAAAATTTGAAAACATATCTTGTCAACAAAAGGCGGGGTTGGGTGGGGGCAGGGCTGGGAAGGGGGCAAGGGACCCCACCTAACTGGTCTGCACAAAAGCCCAGCAATAGCTAAGATCGGCCCTGGTTGGCTTACTTAGTTCGTCTCAATTTTCAGTCCTTGTACCAGCTTCCTATATGCTCTTGAGGTATTTCTTTAAGATGTGTAATTTCAGGTATGATAGTTTGTATCTTTAGCATTTTTCTACACCGCCACGCGTTCAAAGCGTGGGAACTTGGGTACAGCCAGTGCACGTGCAAGTCCACCCGCGCGCGGGTGCTGTAAACTTGGTGCAATCGCAGGAATCCAGGAGACGCTTGGCACAGGCTCGCGCCGCCCTGTACTGGACACGCGCGAGGCCTCTGGCAAATGCGGCTCTGGAGTCTGGACTCCACGGGACGGGAGCCCCGTCCTTTAGGGATTTCTCCCCCACAACCTCCACAGGGGGACGCGGCCGGCACGATGTACCAACGTCTCCGAGTGCGGTGAGAGAGACAAAGCGGGGAAGAGGCAGACGCTCAAGCCGACCCGACTCTCTCTCCCCCCCCTCCCAATCTCTCGGTCTCCGTGCGCGCGCACCATTTTCAAACTTCCCATTGAGGTTAGCGCTCTTGGCTGGGATTGCCTGGCCCCAGGAGGAGGAGGACTCTCCTTACCCGGCGCCCCGCCCCCTCTGACGCAACGTCTTTCCCTCGGCTCCGCCCCGCCCCCTCCGCCGCGACTTACTGTTTCCGGCAGGGCGGGAGGCGGCGATGGGGAAGACGTTGCGTCAGAGGGGGCGGGGCGCCGCGGTAGGCGAGCTCCGGGGCCGGTCCGAGGCAACTTGTATGAAGTGCCCCCCGTTGCCGCTGCCTCAATGACACGTTTGAAGGTAAGAGCCGGGAGCTTAATGAGGGAGAGCTGCCGGAGCGAGGACGGGGAGGAGAGAGGGATCCCGGATCTGGGATGCTCGGCGAGTCAGGGCAGTCAAATCATGTGTTGGACGCCTAATACTGTCACTTGGTAGGTCTGCAAGTGATAGGAGGGGGGATAAAAAAGAGGAAGGGGCAGTGTTAGTGGAAGCAAAGGTTGTACTGGGGGGGGGATGGGGAAGGGTTAGAGGAAGAAAAGGTTGTACTGGGGGGGGAAGGGACAGTGTTAGAGGAAGCAAAGATTGTACTGGGAGGGATGAAGAAGAGAAAGGGACAGTGTTAGTGGAAGCAAAGGTTGTACTGGGGGGGGGGCGGATGGGGAAGGGTTAGAGGAAGCAAAGGTTGTACTGGGGGGGGGATCGGGAAGGGTTAGAGGAAGCAAAGGTTGTACTGGGGGGATGGGGAAGGGTTAGAGGAAGCAAAGATTGTACTGGGAGGGATGAAGAAGAGAAAGGGACAGTGTTAGTGGAAGCAAAGGTTGTACTGGGGGGGATGGGGAAGGGTTACTGGAAGCAAAGGTTGTACTAGGGGGGATGGGGAAGGGTTAGAGGAAGCAAAGGTTGTACTGGGGGGGATGGGGAAGGGTTAGAGGAAGCAAAGGTTGTACTGGGGGGATGGGGAAGGGTTAGAGGAAGCAAAGGTTGTACTGGGGGGGATGGGGAAGGGTTAGAGGAAGCAAAGGTTGTACTGGGGGGGGATCGGGAAGGGTTAGAGGAAGCAAAGGTTGTACTGGGGGGATGGGGAAGGGTTAGAGGAAGCAAAGATTGTACTGGGAGGGATGAAGAAGAGAAAGGGACAGTGTTAGTGGAAGCAAAGGTTGTACTGGGGGGGATGGGGAAGGGTTAGTGGAAGCAAAGGTTGTACTAGGGGGGGATGGGGAAGGGTTAGAGGAAGCAAAGGTTGTACTGGGGGGGATGGGGAAGGGTTAGAGGAAGCAAAGGTTGTACTGGGGGGGATCGGGAAGGGTTAGAGGAAGCAAAGGTTGTACTGGGGGGGATGGGGAAGGGTTAGAGGAAGCAAAGGTTGTACTGGGGGGGATGGGGAAGGGTTAGAGGAAGTAAAGATTGTACTGGGGGGGATGGGGAAGGGTTAGGGGAAGCAAAGGTTGTACTGGGGGGGATAAAGAAGAGGAAGGGACAGTGCTGGAGGAAGCAGTGGAAGCATTGTATTGGAGGAAGTGACAGGAGGGGAAATGCTGGAGGAAGCAATGGGAGGGGTTCATACCTGGGAAGGAAGAGGATGATAAGGGACAAGGGGTAGTAGAAGCTGTGGAGGGAAAACAATGAATGAGGAATAATGAAAGGGGGTTCTACGGGGGGAAATGATGGAGGGGGGGGCTAGTTTTGGAAGAGGTAGTCATGGGGAAAGGGTTGTACTGGGGGGAAGGAAGTTTTGAAGGGGTAGGGGCATTTCCGGGAGAGAAAGGGTAGTACTGACAGGAGGGAGGAAAATCGGTGGGTGGAAGGGATGAGGCAGTGAAATGGGGTGAGGTAACATTGTAAGAGCTGAGATCAATGAAGGGAATAAATTGCTACCAGCCAATGTTGCTGTGCTATGTGAAACCCCAGCTTTGTTTTTATGGAGCAATAGCTCCTGGGAGCCTCCAGCATATGGGCCATAAGGGAGAGCAGGAGAGAAAGAGGCTAGACTGCTTCTGTCAACCCCTCTGACTGTGTCTGTTGAACCAAATTGGAGTGAGTGTCTCCGTCCTGTGGTGTCCTCAGAGCAGTGTCCCTCTGATACTCGCTGTTTCTATGCAGTGGCTTCTTTTTTTTTTTTTGCTCTCCTGGTATGTGTCGTCTTCCTCCCTTTGGTTGCCAGGACAACCGAGGATTTAGTGAGGAGAGGAAGGTTTCTGATTAATTTGTCACCCCTTTTGTACTGCACCCTCCCCCCCTCCAAGCAGGGGTGGACTGACAAGTGTTCTGGCACCTCGGACAATAAGGGCCATGGGCCCTGAAACCACCTATCAAAATTGATTCAATTAGATGGAAGCAATGGGAGACTAATGGTCAGTCCACTCTTGCCTCCAAGCTTTAGGTTGGTTGTCAAATGTGCACAATTGAGAGAGAAACGTTAAAGCTGACAAAACAGTCCATTATAATAAAAATGTTAAGACTGCTCTTGCTCCATAGGGATCTTTGCCTTCTTTTCCCTGGCTCTGCTTTGCCTTTTTCATCTGATAACTTGAATGTGCATTCTGCACGAGAGAATTTAGCTGGAGGAATGTTTCTCGTTTGGGACAACAAACGTTCTTATAGTAGAGGTATAGGGGAAAGGGATAATGGAACAGAGATTTGATGGGATTTCAAAGGCTACCTGTGTTTCATGTATCATTATTGAGCACCGAAGTGTTTCCTATTGCAACAACACATGAGGGATTTGTAAGGCCGTCCTTTTACTAGGGGATTTGTCATCACGAGCAGCTTGTTACACCTTGCTTCTGAAATGAGATGTTGAATAGTTCAGTAACTAGAGTTTCATTTCAAGTTCCTTGTTGGGTAAGACCATTTCAGCCCTTTCTACGAGTTAGGAAATGTGACTCTTTCAACTGTATCTTTTTTTTTTTCCATTTTGTACATACTTCTTGTCATCCCTGTAATCTCCCTCCAAAAAAAAAAACAAAAAACCCACAGTAGATCAAGTCTTTCATTTTGTCTCTTATTTTCTTTCGAAGAGAGCCTTATATTTATTTCATCCTCCTATTTTGAGGGAAGTTTAGAGATTGGGATTATAGAAAGGTTAGTAACTCTTTTTTTTTTTTTCTATGAGTAGCATTAAAATGGAATAATTTTAATTGAATCTAGATTCACGACAAATTTCTCAGCCAATTTATCACATTGGTGTGTCAATAGAAATCAAACAAAATAAAACATGGAAAAGAAAATAAGATGATACCTTTTTTATTGGACATAACTTAATACATTTCTTGATTAGCTTTCGAAGGTTGCCCTTCTTCCTCAGATCGGAAATAAGCAAATGTGCTAGCTGACAGTGTATATAAGTGAAAACATTCAAGCATTACTATGACAGTAAAATAGATACCATTGGAGAGTCTACATGGAATGTTGCTACTATTGGAGATTCTACATGGAATGTTGCTATTCCACTAGCAACATTCCATGTAGAAGCCTGCGCGGCCACATTGGTGATCTACAAGGGCCGACTTCTACATGGAATGTTGCTAGTGGAATAGCAACATTCCATGTAGAATCTATAGAAATCAAACAAAATAAAACATGGAAAAGAAAATAAGATGATACCTTTTTTATTGGACATAACTTAATACATTTCTTGATTAGCTTTCGAAGGTTGCCCTTCGTCAGATCGGAAAACATTGGTGTGGAAACTAAATTCAGAACTTGCTGTGTCTAATATATTTCCCTGCCTAATACATTTATTCAAGTGTCAGAAAATTGAATAACTAGGTTAACTTTGAACTTAAAACATTGTCCTACCTTGTCTTTGTAAATAGTAGATACCTAATTTGTCAATTATTAAAATGTCATTGTATATACTTTTGGTTATGCTTAAAAATACTGAAAAAAATGCTATACATTACCTTTTTTATTCTTCATTCACTAACTGCTTCCATAGTGTAAACATTACAAGGAAAGTATGAATGCTGGTTGATAGGTGTTTATCTAATTTTTATATTCTGGTAATGTTTCGTGATGTCAGGCTTCCTGTTTTTGTAGTTCATATATAGAGGTAGCTATTATGAACATTTCAGGAAGTGCAAACAGTATTACACCTCTCATAGAAATGCCATTACAATGTCATAATGGTAGATGAGTTAGAACCAGGGCTGGTGTTAGGCATGCAGGGGCCTAGGTCAGAAACCTGGGAGGGAGACCTAAAGCCTGCCTGTAGGCTATGCCTCTTTCGGCTTGAGGCAAGCTTAAGGGGCCGCAAACAGGGCACTTGCCCTGGGCCCCTAACATCAGCCCTAGTTAGAACCTGTTAAATTTGTCTGTAAAAATGCAGCTACATTTTAAGACAAAATGAAGGCAGATAAAGACTATATGGCCTATCCAGATTGCCCATCTGTAGCATATACTATCTTTTCCTCTCTCTTAGAGATCCTGTGTACTTGTCCTAAGCTTTCTTGAGTTCAGATACAGGTTTTGTCTCCACCAGGAGGCCATTCCACGAATTCGCCACCTTCTCCATGAAGAAGTATTTCCTAAGGGGTCCTTTTACCAAGGCGCGCTGAAAAATGGCTTGCGGTAGTGTAGGCGCGGGTCAATCCATTTTTTAGCGCACCCGTGAAAAAGACCTCTTTTGTTTTTGCCGAAAACGGATGTGCAGCAAAATCAAAATTGCCGCGCGTCCATTTTGTGTCTCAGACCTTACCACCAGCCGTTGACCTAGCAGTAAAGAATCCGGGTGGTCATGACCTACGCGTGTCAAATGCCACTTGGCGCGCGCCCAAAAATAAAAAAATATTTTTTAGACGCGCGCCAAAAATGAAATAACCGCAAGAGCTACGCGGTAGTTGTGTGGTAACTCCATTTTGGCGCACGTTGGGCGCTCGTAGACGCTAACGCAGCTTAGTAAAAGGGCACCTTAGGATACTACTGAGTTTGTCGACTTTCACCTTCATCCTATGCCCCCTCGTTCCAGAGCTTCCTTTCAATTGAAAGAAACTCACGTCCTGTGCGTTTATGTTATGGAGGTATTTAAACATTTCTATCATATCTCCCCTTCTCCCACCTTTCTTCTAAAGTATGCCTACTGAGATATCTATCCTCATACACTTTATAACGAAGACCACTGACCATTTTGGTAGCTGCCCTGTGGATCGACTCCATCCCGTTCGTATCTTTTTGAAAGTGCTGTCTCCAGAATTGTACAGAGTATTCTAAATGAGGTCTCACCCAAGTCTTATACAGGGGCATCATCACTAGAGAATGACACAGGGACAAGAACAGACTTTGTCCCTGTGTCATTCTCTACTTTGACGCCTATGAACTGGATTGATATTTATGTCTGAGTGATGCAGACGACAATATTTTGATTTTTTGGGGGAAAAACAAGCAAACATGCTGGCCACAACTAGCAAAATTTGCCAGGGTGATCCTGTACATTCTTGCTACCAGCACATCTTTTAAGAAAACATCTTCTATTGCAGGAAGGACTATGGAAGAGCTAGACTGAATCCTGAGATTGTTGATGACTTATTCATCCGTAGATTGAAAAATCATAACAGTGCTTCATAGGGCATATTTCTCCCCTCTAGGGCATACAGAATGTGTTGTATTTTGTACCTCTGGACATTTTAACAGGGTGGATTAGGATTCCTTGGTGTAGTAAAAGTCAGCTATTTGGGGGGTTTTAAGAGTAGAAGGTGGGGGTGGGGGGTTATTAGAGTTGCTCGTTGTTATTGTTGTTTTCTATTTGTGATTTATAAACAGTTGCACAGTGTATTCTTTCTGTACTTTAATAAAAAGATTTAAATATAAAATCATAAGTGTTTGAGGCTTCTGCAGCTGAAGACAGAGCCTGCGGGGACAGGGACAGAGACAACCCATGGGGATGGGGTAGGGCAGGGGCATATCTGAGGTTCGGCGGTAGGGGGGGCAGGGGCTAGAGTGAGGGGGCACATTATAGCCCCCCCCTGCCACCGCCCCCTACTGCCGTCAGCCCTCCCCCGCCTACCACCGTCAACCCTCCCCCGCCTACCACCGTCAACCCTCCCCGCCTACCGCCATCAACCCTTTCCCCGCCTACCGCCATCACCTACCTCCGAGGTCCGCTTCCTCCTGCCGGTTTTTTAAAATATTGCTTCAGCCGGCGGGGGACCCCAACCCCCGCCAGCCCAGCCAAGGTCTTGTTTGTTCTTCATCCTCGTGCTGTGAAAGCTGCATCCTTCCAATTGGACGGAGTCTGACGTCGCAGCAGGTTGTACGTGCAGGACGTCAACGTGCTGCGACGTCAGACTCCATCCAACTGGAAGGATGCAGCTTTCACAGCACAAGGATGAAGAACTTAAACAAGACCTCGGCTGGGCAGGGCTGGTGGGGGTTGGGGTCCCCCGCCAGCTGAAGTAATATTTTAAAAAACCGGCAGGAGGAAGCGGACCTCGGGGGTAGGTGATGGCGGTAGGCGGGGAAAGGGTTGACGGCGGTAGGTGGGGGAGGGTTAACGGCGGTAGGGGGGTCCAGGGTGAAATCTGCCGGGGCCCAGGCCCCTGTGGCCCCAGGCCCCTGTGGCCCCACGCAGATACGCCCCTGGGGTAGGAAAGGGGACAAACGTCCCCGTGTCATTCTCTAATCAACGCCTCCTTTTTCCTATTGGCCATTCCTCTCCCTATGCACTCAAGCATCCTTCTAGCTTTCAACATTGCCTTTTCTACCTGTTTGGCCACCTTAAGATCATCACATATGATCACACCCACCTCCGCGCCTCATTCGTGCACAAAAATTCTTTACCCCCTAATATAAGGGTGTCAGAGCTTTTTTTGACTTCCTCACTATCTTTAAAATTCTCAGTGCAAGGACACTTATTAGATTTAGGGTTATGTTTACTCTTACATTACTTAGACACTAATTACACAGATGACACCTAGATTTCCACAGTAGACATATCGAAGTATTCACATGTGACTTTTCCCATGTCACATTAGCCAAAACCAGTGTATCCAAAGGAGATACCTATTGCTTTATGGCAATTGGTTTTAGCTGTATTAATCAAACGAATCACTTTGCACTTTTCCCAGGGCTTTTTTTG
Organism: Microcaecilia unicolor; assembly: GCF_901765095.1. NCBI lineage: Eukaryota > Metazoa > Chordata > Amphibia > Gymnophiona > Siphonopidae > Microcaecilia > Microcaecilia unicolor. The sequence continues at coordinate 324,659,932 of NC_044036.1, read as the reverse complement.
AGGGGGTACTTGGGGGGGGGGGGGGTACCTTTTCTATTGTCTGCTAAAATTGACCCGTGGTCCCCTAATGAAAGTGCCCAGGCTCTATATACCAGTTCTGCCTTGTCACTATGACTGGTTGCAGGGGGCCTGGCTATTGTGGGGTGGGGGTTCCTCAGTGATCACCCCAGCCCTGGCCAGGCATTTGAGTACCGGCACCTTTTTTGCTAGAAAAAGCACACTGACTTTTTTCCACATTGAGTTTCATCTGCCGTTCGGATGCCCAGTCTCCCAGGATCCTCCTGCAATTTCTCACAATCTGCATGTGATTTAACAACTTTGAATAATTTGGCATCATCTGCAAAGTTAATGATCTTGCTCGCCGTTTCAATTTATTTATTTATTTACCGTCCTTTTTGAAGGAATTCACTGAAGGCGGTGTACAGTAAGAATAAATCAAACACGAGCAATAGACAATTACAGCAGTCAAATATTCAAATGACAGTACAAAGTATGGCATAGTAGACTACTTACAATGTTAACAATATATGTAATAGAACATTTTAATTGGCAGTATAGGGTGTAAGCAAAGGTGGAACATAGAGATAGGTAAGAAGAGTTAGAGAATAAGGTGACTGATTTAAAGAAAATTTGCACATGAGGTCAGAAAGATGTTAATGAAAATGGTTGTAAAGATTTTAACAATTTCATTCTGCTTCAAAACGTATTTCATACAGAACTGAATATAATGTAAATATCTGAGAAAGATAAATGCATATAGTGTAAGTTCCTGACTTGCCAGACTTGACCTGTGCAAACATTGTATCTCAACTCTGCCTTCAGTTTCAGGATCAGTAAAATGGAAAATGATAGTTTGAAATAGCAGCTTGGGGCGTTGCTTACCTCATGGCTAGGAGGAACATGGTCTTTCAGAGACTCTAGCATTAACCTATACTTGTAGTCCTTGTTTAACGTGGTGTCAGCCGCTCCTCTCGGCCGCGTAATTGTCTCTCTCCCTTATCTGTGCAGTCTGCTTCCGACTCCACCCTCGTCCGTGCAGTTCGCTCTCACTGCCACACAGTTCCGCTAGCAAGACGGGACAACACAGTTCAGCTTGCCAGCCTTCTAAACAAAGTTCAGCTAGTCAGGCTTTAAACACAGTTCTGCTAGCCGGGCTTCAAACACAGTTTGACTAGCCAGGCTTTCCAACAAAGTTCAGCTAGTCAGGCTTTAAACACAGTTCTGCTAGCCAGGCTTCCAACCCAGTTCGGCTAGCCAGGCCTTCCCCCACCGCCTTCTTCAGCAAGGCCTCAAAACAGTTCAACTTAGCTAGGCCTTAAACACAGCCCAGCTTAGCCAGGCTTTCTCTCCAAAGTTCAGCTAGCCCAGCTTTCAAATACCGCCCTCTTCAGCAAGGCCTCAAACAGTTCAGCTTAGCTAGGCTTTTTACACAGCACGGCTTAGCCAGGCTTTAAAGATCCACCACCCTCATTTGTCAACACTTTACCTCTTGACATCCACCCACCGGATCTCTCCTGACTATTATTCTTTTCTTGATACTTTGGGCTCCTCTAGAAGTCACTCTTCTTCTCCAGCCACTTCCTCTCCCACCTCCATTTCCTCTTCCACACCTTCTCCTCCTACCTGCTCCCATTCCATCCCCTCATTCTCCACCCCCTCCCTCAGGTGTTCCACCCTCTCCTCAGCTGATTCCATCTCCCAATCAGCCCCCTCTCCTTTCCTCTACTGCAGCTCAGGTACTCGTTTGTCCTCCTCTCTCCTATTCTTCCAGGCAGTCTGAAATCTGTGTTCCCTACGCTCCTGCCTCCTCCCCTCCCGCAATGCATTCTGGGATCTGTAGTTTTTCCACTCTGGCTTTTCTCTCTTCCCCCCTGCATTCTGGGCTCTGTGGCTTCTCTGATTCTCACAGTGGCTTATTGTAGCCTCCCCCCCCACCCCCAAAATATGTCACTCTCCTCCTGCTCCTTTACATTTCCAGCTCAGTTTGAACCAGGTGGGAATCTGGCACCTCGAGTATTCATTTGTGCTCCCTGGGATTTTGTTGTTGTTGTTGTTACTTTTCCTCAGTGCCTTCCCTGTCCAAAACACTCCTGCACTAGAAATCACATAGCCTCGTCCCTTTGGTCCCTTACAACTATGGGCTGACTTTGTGCATATCGTTCTAGTCTTTCTGCCTATATGCAGTGTCTGTGTCTATGTATATACACAAAATAGGAAGCATAGTAACACAGAGGTCCTTTTACTAAGGTGCGCTGAAAAATGGCTTGCAGTAGTGTAGGCGCGGGTTTTGGGCATGCGCCAATCCATTTTTCAACGTGCCCTGTTAAAAAAGGCCTTTTTAAAATTTTTGCTGAAAATGGGCATGCTGGCAAAATCAAAATTGCTGCACGTCCATTTTGTGCCAGCCGTTGACCTAGCGGTAAAGTGTCGCGCGGTAACCTTGCGGTAATGACCTACACGTGTCAAATGCCACTTGGCGCGCATCCAAAAATAATTACTTTTCGGCCGCACGTATTGGACGCACGCCAAAAATGAAATTACCACAAGAGCTGGGTGGTAACTCCAGATGCTTACATGACTTAATAAAAGGGCCCCATAGTAAATGATAGCAGATAATGACCTGATGGTCCATCCAGTCTGCCCAACAGTCACACTCGTTATCAGCTGATGATTAAACCAACAAAGAATGTGATATAAAATACTTGATCATGGGTTTACTTTGACACAGACTGTGAAAGTCCGCCCATCACAGTCCTTGCGTCCTATCTACTGGAGTTGCCGTTAAAGCCCACTCCAGCCTGTCTGAATCCGTCTTGGGAATGGGACTTGGTGTATCACCTATTTGTGTGTGTGTGTGTGGGGGGGTTTGCAACTACATTCAAAGTGGTTTACATAGTATATAAAGGTACTTATTTGTACCTGGGGCAATGGAGGGTTAAGTGACTTTCCCAGAGTCGCAAGGAGCTGCAGTGTGAATCATAAGCATAAGAACATAAGCACCGCTATACTGGGAAACGACCAAGGGTCCATCAAGCCCAGCATCCTGTCTCCGACAGTGGCCAATCCAGTCCTCAAGAACCCGGCAAAAACCCAAAAACAAAACAAAAATTTAAATTAATAATGTTCAATGGACTTATCCTTGAGGAACCCAGTTTCCCAGGATCAAAGTCCGCTGCGCTAACCGCTAGGCTGCTCCTGTCTTGTCATTTGTAGGACCCGGACCGTAAGTCCACTCGGCACAGTCCAGCTACCGAAGTTGCCGTTGAAGCCTCTCCAGCCCGGATTGCCGTATATGGGGCACAGTCCGTACAAGTCTGCCCTGCTCCGACCTTAGTTCTTCACAACCGGAATTGCCATCTGAGCGTCATTCAACATATCCACACACATGCAACCTTTTAAAGGGCTTTTCTTTTTATACAATCCCGTTTTCTAATTAGAAATCCTGTGTTTTCAACCCACGCCTTTTTGAATTCCTTCACCGTTTTTGTCGTTCTTTAAAATTTAACTTAATACAGCAGTTCGAGCTTGCTGAACAAGATTAACAGGCTGGTAGCTTTCAAATAAACTTTTCCCTATTTGGCTTTATATCAGGGGCGTAGCCAGACAGCAGATTTTGGGCAAGAAGTGGGTGGGCACCAAACGTTCTCTCCCCCACCCCCACATCAAAAACATATCTCAGCTGGTGGGAAAATGCTTCTCTCCAGTCCCCACCTTGGTAGTCTGCAGCAGGCATGCGCTGAAAACTGAGCATGCGAAGGTGCCAGTATTGTGGAGAGCGGCATTTTCATTACCATGTTCTACTGTTGGATGGGCTCTGGCCCACCCAGGTGCACCTGTGGCTACTCCACTGCTTTATATGAAAATATTCTATATAAGTAAGCAAAAAGTAGCATTTTATTGAATTTTTATAAGAAAAATACAACTGAGAACTATATAAAATATAAATAAAACATAATTATATCACTGTTATTGGCAGAAGGGAAGGAATGCTACATTCATAATCAGTTTATCATTTAAAATCATTCTGCTGCAAGTTTGTTACTTTGTGTACAGAGCTGGGTGATCTCTAGTTTGTGTCAGCGTCAGAAAATATTCCAGACGTCTGACCCCTTAATACAAAAATAGGGTCACATTGACCCTTGTTGTTGCTGCACTGTTGGAAAGCAAACCCTGGAGATAGCGACGGTGTGAAATCCACTGAACTGTATTATATGCTACTCTTTAGCAGTGGAAAATAAAACTGTGAAAGCATTTGAAGCATGAGTTTTCCAGGAAGAGTCTTTAATTTTGTGTTGAAGTTGCAGGCTAGGAAGAGTTCGCAGTTGGACCCTGCTTGCTTAAGTACATGGTACTGTTATGCAGCAGTGACGACTTCTCCCTAATGCTTCTTTGGATTAAAACATTCTTAAAAGCAGATTTCTTTGAGAATAAGAGCGACACAAGTGAGCAATAATGGACTAGACTGGAAGCTGTCTGGGTAGCACAGAGGAGCAGCAGTGTCTATAGCAACCTGCGTTTATTAGTGTTGTAAATGAGTTTTCCTTAAACAAATTTTTAAAGGTTTTTGAAATAGCAGTATTTCTTCTGGAGTTGACTGCCCAGGATACCTGCTACCCCCATTAGCATTGTTATGTTAGTTTTGTTTTGTTGTTGTCCTAGATGTGTGGAACTTGTCTGATTATGTATTTTTAAGGCTTAGAAGGGCAGGAGACTTTTGTAATTCTACAAAGGAAATGAGCATTGTAAGGCTCTATTTATTCAAAATCGGGCTTTTGAAGTTTTCATGTATGTAGATAAAAACAAACTTTAAAATTTTTTTTTTGTTGGGTTAAGTAAAATGGGCCTTTAAATCAAGTTAAAATGTCAGGAAGTATTTTTTCATGGAGAGAGTGGTGGATGCTTGGAATGCCCTCCCACGGGAGGTGGTGGAAATGAAAACGGTAACAGAATTCAAGCACGCGCGGGATAAACATAAAGGAATCCTGTTCAGAAGGAATGGGTCCTAAGGAGCTTAGCCGAGAATGGGTGGCAGAGCCGGAGGCGGGGATAGTGCTGGGCAGACTTATACGGTCTGTGCCCTGAAAAGGACAGGTACAAATCAAGGTAAGGTATACATAAAAAGTAGCACATATAAGTTTATCTTGTTGGGCAGACTGGATGGATCATGCAGGTCTTTTTCTGCTGTCATCTACTATGTTACTATGAGGCTTATTTTCAAAGCACTTAGCCTCCCAAAGTTCCATAGAAACATATGGAACTTAGCCTCCCAAAGTGCTTTGAAAATATGCCTCAAAGTTTTAATTTTGTGTTGAAGTTCAGTTTTGAGACAGAAGGATGTGTGTGTGAAAGTGTGTGAGAGAGAGAGAGAGCGTGCGCGCTCTGGTATATAGAAAGAGAACACATTGGTGTAATCACTAGTCTGTAAGTGGCAAATAAGACAATGAAGAAATAACATTTGATCAAGTAATTTGTGAGGCAGGTATCCTAGACCTGGGTGGGCAGCCTCTGTCCTCAAGGGCTGCAACCCAGTCGGATTTTCAGGATTTCCCCAATGAACAAGCATGAGATCTATTTGCGTGCACTTTCTCCATTGTATGCAAATAGATCTCGTGCATATTCATTGGGGAAAATCCTGAAAACCCAACTGGATTGCAGCGCTCAAGGACCTAGATTGCCCACCCTTGTCCTAGACTGTACCAAATTATGCACTGTTTTGCTCTTTGAGATGTATGTGCAAAACAGTACGGTCTGTGCCAGAACCGGTGGTGGGAGGCGGGGATAGTGCTGGGCAGACTTATATGGTCTGCCAGAGCCGGTGGTTGGGAGGCGGGGCTGGTGGTTGGGAGGCAAGGATAGTGCTGGGCAGACTTATACGGTCTGTGCTCTGAAGAGCACAGGTACAAATCAAAGTAGGGTATACACAAAGTAGCACACATGAGTTGCCTTGTTGGGCAGACTGGATGGACCGTGCAGGTCTTTTTCTGCCGTCATCTACTATGTTACTATCCACCTTATAATTGAAAGAGAAAAACGCCTAGATTTCGACCTAAATCGGGAGATAGACGTTTATCTCATAAAAACGAATAAATCAATATAATGGAAAGCCGATTTTGGACGTTTTCAACTGCACTCCATCGCGGAAGAGTACAAAGTTGACGGGGGCGTGTTGGAGGCGTGGCGAAGGTGGAACTGGGGCGTGGTTATCGGCCGAGGAGAGATGGGCACCTTTCGCCGATAATGGACAAAAAGTATGCGTTTGTAGCTAGAATTTAGGGCACTTTTCCTGGACCCTGTTTTTTCACGAATAAAGCCCCAAAAAGTGCCCTAAATGACCAGATTACCACCAGAGAGAATCGGGGATGACCTCCCCTGACTCCCCAGTGGTAACTAACCCCCTCCCACCACAAAAAATGATATTTCAAAACTTTTTATTTTCACCCTCAAATGTCATACCCACCTCCCTGGCAGCAGTATGCAGGTCCCTGGAGCAATTGTTAGGGGGTGCAGTGGACTTCAGGCAGGTGGACCCAGGCCCATCCCCCCCACCTGTTACAATTGTGCTGCTTAATGCTTAGTCGTCCAACCCCCCCCGAACCCACTGTACCCACATGTAGGTGCCCCCCTTCACCCCTTAGGGCTATAGTAATGGTGTAGACTTGTGGGCAGTGAGATTTGAGGGGGATTTGGGGGGCTCAACACACAAGGGAAGGGTACTATGCACCTGGGAGCTCTTTGACTTTTTTTTTTTGTTTTTGTAAAAGTGCCCCCTAGGGTGCCCGGTTGGTGTCCTGGCATGTGAGGGGGACCAGTGCACTACGAATCCTGGCCCCTCCCACGAACAAATGCCTTGGATTTATTCATTTTTGAGCTGGGCGCTTTCATTTTCCATTATCACTGAAAAACAAAAACGCCCAGCTCACAAATTGTCGAATAAAACATGGACGTCTATTTTTTTTTTTTTTCGAAAATACGGTTCGGTCCGCCCCTTCACGGACCCGTTCTCGGAGATAAACGCCCATGGAGATAGACGTTTTCGTTCAATTATGCCCCTCTATGTATATGTTATTATGTATGTGCAAAACAGCCTGGTAGCAAAATAGCACATGATTTTCTGTGCCAGAGATCTTCACTGTTTTTCTAGAGGGCAATGTTGGCAAAAAAAGCTTCAGTATGAGAGCCAAGATCGTTGCTAGACAAATAAGACAGCACACCGGGCAGAGGGATGGGGTGAGGAAGAGTCATCCAGTGATACAGCTGTCCCCTTTGACATTGTTGGCCTAGCTGTCCAGTTGTGATCAGAGTAATGTGTAACTGAAGTTTATTCTACCCTCCAACACATTTTCTCTTTCCCTAAGCCCAGCTCCTCCCCCCCCCCCCCCCAATATACTCCATCCCAGTCCATACGCTGCCACAGCCAGCCCACTCCTGTGCTAGGCAGCTATTGCGACCTGTTAATTGCAAGAGACCCTGTTTTTGCACAATGGACGGTAATGTGCGCCAGTCCTACTGTCCACCGCGCTGATTACACCGTATTAGCTGTTTAATTCAGCTTGGTGAAAATGCAAATAGTGCCCTGTTCTCCCATTCAACCCGTTGTAAATTCTTTAAGGGGGCCCTCTTTACAAAGGCGTGTAATGGCCAATGCACATCCAGCAGGCGCCAAATCGGTATTACCGTCCGCCTACCGCGTGCCCCAGGAGGCAATTCTGAATTTTGAAAAACGCCGAAAAGACGCGGTAGAAAATAATTTTCTACCGCGTGGCGCTTAACCCGGCGGTAGACAGCAGTGTGCTCACTCGCTGCATGCCTACCGCACATGTAGCGCATGACATCTTACCGCTAAGTCAGCAGGCTGGCGGTATGGTCTCAGGCCGAAAATGGACGCGCACTGGTTTTTATTTTGCCACACGTTCATCTTCCGTCCCCTTAAAAAAAAAAAGGTACTTTTTCCAGGACGCAGTAAAAACTGGCCCGGCGCGCGCACAAAAGACTCGCTTCCACTGCCGCAGGCCACTTTTTGCCGCGGCTTAGTAAAAGGGCCCCTTAGTGATTCAGGTTTTAAGATGTAATCTTTCCCCTTACAAGGGTCAGTTCACAGTTAGTAATTTCTATAGTTTAGATACAATTAAACTAGTCTAATTGTGGTTGGGCATCGCTAATTAGAGAGAGAGAGAACATTTCCCCGTTGCTGCTTAGTTTATTTCTTCTTTTTAATTTCAAGTTACATAGATTATCTTTTCAGGGCGTTCTTGAAACTAAAACTCAAATAGCAAATCAAATATACTAACCACAGCTATGATTGATCTGCAGACACATTCCCTAGTATAGATCTCGGACCTCTTCCACCACCCACAGAAAGTACTTCACATACCTTTAACAACCTTATTTGGCTGTAAACCGAGTGCAAGTAAAATCATGCTTAGTCAAATGAGTTGAAAATTAATATCTTGGCTCTGGAATAAAATCTGACAAAACTTCCGTGTCAAGTCTTTTCCCTTAAATGGAACATATTTCAATTCTTCCATGTTTCTGGGTTGTTTCTAACATTCACACTACATATGGAAAATGTGTGGGTTCTGTTTCTCTTACAGAGTATCATGGTTTTTACTTATAGGAATACTTTGCTTTTAAAATATATATTATCAGACTTAAGCGAACAGCTTTCTTCTGGACCAAAATAGTATTTGAACAAGGCAGTGAGATATAATTTCTCATAAATATCTCCCAGAATTTACCATGCTTTGTACTGGCTTATCTAAATAAATATTAATTTGTTTTAAGATTTGCAGAACTTCTAGAGAGTAGTACAGTAGTGATTAAAATATTGGGCTAGAGGCTGACCAAATATTGGTTTCGGATTTGATGCCAAAACCAGCCAGAAATCCAGATTTGGCAGTCCTCTGGTTTCAGCTGAAAATGCAAGTGTATTTTCAGCTGAAATGAAAAATCGCCACCCTCTCCCTACCCAAAGGCCTTCCTAGGCCGACCTTTGAAATCCTGGTGATCTTTTGCCCTCTTCGAGCTAGGAGCGATCCCCTGTTGCCCCTGCTCTTGCCGTTTCCAATCTTAAAATGGCTGCCTTGACCTCCTGCATCAGTCAATTTGACTGTGGAGACAGCAGGGGCAGAAACAGCTCAGGATACTCCTGCCCCAAAGAGGCTACTTGGCCAACAAGGCTTCAAGGTTAGTCCCAGGGCTATGGATGAGAGGAGGATGGAGTTTGTGGGGAGCCCGGGGAGATGGGCTTTCTTTGGGGGGGGGGGGGGCAGTAGTTTGTTGCGCCGTCTACATTGGGCTTCGTATGATTAATGAGAAATCCCTAGACACAGGTCTTTTTCAGCTGTGAACTGTGTTTGTAGCTTTGAACTAGACCTCTTGTCTGGTTATGCTTTTTGGGAACCAATTGGATACAAGAAATGTTGTTTTAATATGGCTTAAAAAGTTTATTACAACAAGTTGACTCAACACGACTACGCTCTCTATACGTAACACTGCTATTGTCTTTGAAGAGAAGGAATTGTGTATTCCTCTGTACATTGTCTTTTGGTGTGTTAACTATCCAAGCACCTGATAAACCTTTGGAAGACTCCTGAAGAAGGCGCTACGGCGCCGAAACACGGCTGTGTTGCGTCAACTTGTTGTAATAAACATTATTTTTTACTTAAAATCATACGTCTTCTCCATTGTTTGGAAAGAGCCTATCTTCCCAACCCCCCCTTTGTTTTCCCTCTACTTGTTTTGTGGGGATTAAGTGCACCTCCACACTCTGTGTGGTACCTTCACACTTTGTGTGGCACTTTTTGGGGTTTTAATATGGCTTTCCTGGTCATGGGAAAAACAAATCTTAAATGCATCCATTTGCTCAAAGTTAGTCTGTAAGAATTTTAGTAATGTACAAACAACATTTTTTTTACATGTTATTGTAGTACAGGTTTTGCGATGCCACGTAAATGACTATAAACAATTCAGAAAACATGTTTTTTTAAAAACCCTCCTTATTTAAAACAAATGTCTCAATCTAGTGACAATGTCTATCTGATCTACCATTCTATTAAGAACTTCTATAAATCCCGAGGTATTGTCTCAGGGCCCCCCACCCAGGAGCGGAGGAGGAGCCCAGTGGTTAGTGCAGCAAACTCTGATCCTGGAGAACTGGGTTCAATTCCCACTGCAGCTCCTTGTGACTCTGGGCAAGTCACTTAACCCTCCATTGCCCCTGGTACAAAATAAGTACCTGAATATATGTAAACTGCTTTGAATGTAGTTGCAAAAACCTCAGAAAGGCGGTATGTCAAGTCCCATTTCCCTTTCCCTATTTGAGATTCTACATGGAACGTTGCTACTATTGGAGATTCGAGATGGAATGTTGCTACTATTGAGATTCTGTTGCTACTATTTGAGATTCTACGTGGAATGTTGCTTCTATTTGAGATTCTGTTGCTACTATTTGAGATTCTAAATGGAACGTTGCTACTATTGGAGATTCTAAATGGAATGTTGCTACTATTGAGATTCTGTTGCTACTATTGGAGATTCTGCATGGAATGTTACTACTATTTAGATTCTGTTGCTACTATTTGAGACTATTCCACTAGCAGCATTCCATGTAGAAGCCTGCCCTTGCAGATCAGCAACGCGGCCACGCAGGCTTCTGTTTCTGTGAGTCTGACGTCCTGCACGTACGTTGCTGATCTGCAAGGGCAGGCTTCTACATGGAACGTTGCTAGTGGAGGAGTAGCCTAGTGGTTAGTGCAGCAGACTCTGATTCTGGGGAACTGGGTTTGATTCCCACTGCAGCTCCTTGTGACTCTGGGCAAGTCACTTAACCCTCCATTGTCCCAGGTACAAATAAGTACCTGTATATACTATGTAAACCGCTTTGAATGTAGTTGGAAAAACCAGAGAAAGGCGGTATAGAAGTCCGATTCCTTTTCCCTTTCCCTAATACCCAACCTGTAAACCGCTTAGAACTAGGATAGGTACAAAAGCATTCTAGAAATCACAGATGAAGTAAAGTAAATGGGCCTTGGTTTAGCAAAATTCCTGGTATGTTTAGGTAGCCAAGGACAGTTAGCCTGTGATAGTCTCTCCTGCTGCAAAAAGAGGTTTCTCATCTAGGGTTGGGGGGGGGGGGATATTCTGCTCTGTTTCATGTATAATGTTTTGCTCACATCCCAAATTTTGTGGAATAGAAAAAGTGAATGAAAAGGACTTTCGCATACAAAAAAAAAGTTTTCACATATTGTACTGTTTATAAATATAAATTTTCTTTCTTCTTCTTTCAGAAAAGAAATGACCTTTCCCAAGAGGAGTTCTTCTTTTGACAAATTCATGAACCATCGGGCACCAGCAAACTGCCGTTATAAACCTACTTGGTATGAACATGCTGCTAACTGTTATACCCATGCAGTAAGTACATGCATTTATTTATCTGACCATCATCAGTTTTTTTGTTTTTTTTTGTTACATTTGTACCCCGCACTTTCCCACTCATGGCAGGCTCAATGCGGCTTACATGGGGCAATGGAGGGTTAAGTGACTTGCCCAGAGTCACAACGGACTGCCTGTGCCTGAAGTGGGAATCAAACTCAGTTCCTCAGGACCAAAGTCCACCACCCTAACCACTAGGCCACTCCTCCACTGTTGCTACTATTGGAGATTCTACATGGAATGTTGCTATTCCACTAGCAACATTCCATGTAGAAGTCGGCCCTTGCAGATCACCAATGTGGCCGCGCAGGCTTCTGCTTCTGTGAGTCTGACGTCCTGCACATACGTGCAGGACGTCAGATTCACAGAAACAGAAGCCTGCGCAGCCTTCTACATGGAATGTTGCTAGTGGAATAGCAACATTCCATGTAGAATCTCCAATAGTAGCAACATTCCATGTAGAATCTCCAATAGTATCTATTTTATTTTTGTTACATTTGTACCCCGTGCTTTCCCACTCATGGCAGGCTCAATGCGGCTTACATGGGGCAATGGAGGGTTAAGTGACTTGCCCAGAGTCACAACGGACTGCCTGTGCCTGAAGTGGGAATCAAACTCAGTTCCTCAGGACCAAAGTCCACCACCCTAACCACTAGGCCACTCCTCCACTGTTGCTACTATTGGAGATTCTACATGGAATGTTGCTATTCCACTAGCAACATTCCATGTAGAAGTCGGCCCTTGCAGATCACCAATGTGGCCGCGCAGGCTTCTGCTTCTGTGAGTCTGACGTCCTGCACGTACGTGCAGGACGTCAGACTCACAGAAACAGAAGCCTGCGCAGCCTTCTACATGGAATGTTGCTAGTGGAATAGCAACATTCCATGTAGAATCTCCAATAGTAACAACATTCCATGTAGAATCTCCAATAGTATCTATTTTATTTTTGTTACATTTGTACCCTGCGCTTTCCCACTCATGGCAGGCTCAATGCGGCTTACATGGGGCAATGGAGGGTTAAGTGACTTGCCCAGAGTCACAAGGAGCTGTGCCTGAAGTGGGAATCGAACTCAGTTCCTCAGTTCCCCAGGACCAAAGTCCACCACCCCAACCACTAGGCCACTCCTAGTTTGAGAATGAAAACTCAAAATATGACTTTGTCTTTGTGACAGGCTTTTGCAATGATCTACGTTATTTTTCAAGCAAGGGCCACTTTGGCCAAAGATCTCCATGAGATTCAGGACCATCGCCAGACAAACCGGCACTCTGGGCAAGGGAGGAGGGATCCCCTCCATTGATACATCTATCCGAGTTGCTCAGGCAAATTTGGAGCGACTAATTTAACTTAAATTAAAAGTCTATCCTCTACACATTTCCTCACACTAGCTCTTCCCCTTAACCCATCTGCCCAACATTCTTTCCTTAATGCCTTTCCCCCCCATACGCTGTCTTCGTACAGTATACCTTTTCCTCATCCCACCAACTTTTAACTGTTTGCTGACCTCTCTCACCAGTTGACCCCCACATCCATCCTCTCCAAGGCATCTTCTACTCCCCCCCCCCCCCCCCCCCCCACAGTCCTTCTCTGGAGGCTTGTGGTCCATATTGTCTCCAGAAGCAGTTTGTTTTTGTTTGAGCCACAGAGGACCTCATTTTTAAAAGAGAAAAAAAAACATCTCAAAACAGCATGAAGTGGCATTTAGACATTTTCTCCAAAAAACGTCCAAATCGCATTTTCAAAACTCGGATTTGAGACTTTTTTTTTTCCCTACAGTGCGTCTAAATCACACGAGGACTTGGGGGCGGGATTTGGACATTCTCAAAACTAAGGTGTTTTTCTGCCATAATGGAACAAAGCAAAAACATCCAGGGGTAAAAATTAGACATTTTGGTCTAGACCTGTTTCAATCACGCCTAAGTCACAAAAAGGTGCCCTAAATCATGACTACTGGAGGGATTAAGGCATGACCCCCTCCCACCACAGTACATACCAGTAAAAGTTGTAATCAACGCTTTTGCTGCTTATTCACATTTAAGTAGAATGAGTTACAGTAGTCAAGTAAAGGCATCAGAATTGTCTGTGTAATAATCTGGAATCCAAACAGGCTCAACAATGATGTCATAACTCAGAGTTTATATACGCGCCTTCCTTTTCTCCAAGTGAATTCCATTTACCACCACCATCTGTCGCCTGTCAGTCAACTAGTTTCCAATCCAGTTAACCACTCTGAGTCCTAAGTTCAGCCCTACTACTACTACTTATCATTTCTATAGCGCTACTAGATGTACGCAGCGCTGTACACTTGAACATGAAGAGACAGTCCCTGCTCAACAGAGCTTACAATCTAATCAGGACAAATAAGGGATAAGGACAAAGAGTAGCAAGATTCCGGAATCCCAAAGAGTAGCAAAGATTCCGGAATCCCAAAGACTACTACTACTACTTATCATTTCTATAGCACTACTAGACGTACGCAGCGCTGTACACTTGAACATGAAGAGACAGTCCCTGCTCGACAGAGCTTACAATCTAATTAGGTCAGACAAACAGGACAAACAAGAGATAAGGGAATATTAAAGTGTCTCAGCTTATTCATGAGTCTTCTGTGAGGAACCGTATCAAAGGCTTTTCTGAAATCCAAGTAGATTACATCTAGTACAAGTCGTTTATTTGGTAGGATTTTCCTTTGGTAAAGCCATGTTGCCTCAAGTCCTGCAACCCAATCTAGAAGGTTAACCATCTTTTCCTTCAGCAGTGACTCCATTATTTTTCATGCCGCCGACTTGAGGCTTACGGGCCTGTAGTTTCCCACTTCTTCCCTGTCCCCGCTTTTTGTGAAGAGGGACCACATCCACTAGTCTCTAATCCCGCAGAACTTCTCCCTTCTCTAAAGATCTATTAAATAAATCCTTAGATGTCCCTCAATATTCTGGGATTATCCCATGCGGCCCCATAGCTTTGTCCACTTTTTCGATTTTCGAGTTGTTTCTTCCATGAAAGGTGTAATATCCACTCCATTCCCATGGCTAAATATAGGCACTTAACGGGCCAAGTGCCAACTCCACCCCCAGAATGCCCCCAAAATAGCCAAAAGTACATAAGTAATGCCACACTGGGAAAAGACCAAGGGTCCATCGAGCCCAGCATCCTGTCCACGACAGCGGCCAATCCAGGCCAAGGGCACCTGGCGAGCTTCCCAAACGTACAAACATTCTATACATGTTATTCCTGGAATTGTGGATTTTTCCCAAGTCCATTTAGTAGCGGTTTATGGACTTGTCCTTTAGGAAACCGTCTAGCCCCTTTTAAAACTCTGCTAAGCTAACCGCCTTCACCACGTTCTCCGGCAACGAATTCCAGAGTTTAACTATGCGTTGGGTGAAGAAGCATTTTCTCCAATTTGTTTTAAATTTACTACACTGTAGTTTCATCGCAAGCCCCCTAGTCCTAGTATTTTTGGAAAGCGTGAACAGACGCTTCCTATCCACCTGTTCCACTCCACTCATTATTTTATATACCTCTATCATGTCTCCCCTCAGCCGTCTCTTCTCCAAGCTGAAAAGCCCTAGCCTCCTTAGTCTTTCTTCATAGGAAAGTCGTCCCATCCCCACTATCATTTTAGTCACCCTTCGCTACACCTTTTCCAATTCCACTATATCTTTCTTGAGATGCGGCGACCAGAATTGGACACAATACTCAAGGTGCGGTCGCACCATGGAGCGATATAACAGCATTATAACATCTTCACACTTGTTTTCCATACTTTTCCTAATAATACTCAACATTCTATTTGCTTTCCGAGCCGCAGCAGCACACTGAGCAGCAGGTTTCAGTTTGGCATTAATCGATTAAGTGCCACTGAAAATTAGCTGTTTAGCCCCGAACAGACGATTTATTAATCGACCAGGAACCGTTTCTGACCGGTTAAATTGCTTTGAATATCGACCCCTTAGAATTCTAATGTTTGAGTAGTTTAGTCAAATCGTAGATGGTAATTTTGTAGCTGTTCCTTTGTCTTTTCTTGTGAGCAACTGTAGTAGAGAAAAGCTGCAGCATCGGATAACACTTTACTACACTGGGGAATTTTGTGTTGTGTTCTAATTATTCAACCTCTGATTATCCAGGGAGTGGAGGAGTAGCTAATGGTTAGAGCTGCAGGCGGAGAATCAGGGAAGCCCGATTCAAATTCCATTGTGGCTCTTTGTGATCTTGGGCAAGTCACTTAATGCTCCATTGCCTCAGGTACAAAATTAGATTGTGAGCCCCCAAGGGACAGGGAAATTCCTACTGTATCTGAATGTAACTGACCTTGAGTTACAACTGAAAAATGGAATGGACTAAATCCCAAATCTTCCCCCCTTCCATGCATTGTTGATTTTAAGGTTTTTAAGTCTAGTGCTCCAACACGAAGAATCGCCATGTAGTTAAACTGGCTACTCTGTGGGGCCCTTTTACTAAGCCGCGGTAGGCTGTACACACGTGCAGCGTGCATCCAAATGAGACTACCACCAAGCCAAGGCCCCCCCCCCCCCCCCCCCCGGTGGTAATTTCAGATTTGGTGTGCGCCCAAAACGCCTGGATGACTTCTTTATTTATTTCCTCCCACGTGCGCTGTTTCCGGCGGTAATCGGCAGTTGGTGCGTGCCGACCAGTCACAACGCGCATGTAGTGCGTGAGCCCTTACCACTAGATCAGTAGGTGGCGTTAAGGACGCAGGCCAGTTTTAGACACACGCTGTTTTCAGCATGCCCTTTTCCCGTCGCGTTTACAAAAAAAACCAACATTTTTGCAGGTAAGGTAAAAACTGGCCCGGCGCGCACCTACACTGCCGCAGGCCACTTTGCACCACAACTTAGTAAAAGGGCCCCATGTTTCTTTCTTGTCATTCAGTGCAAATTTTATCCACAGTCCATGTTCTCTTTCATTCCCTATGTTTGCCATATTATGGCATTAGTTGTAATGAATCTTTATTGTACAACTTGTTACTGTTACGTTTCAGTTGAAAACCTAATAAAAAGACTAAAAAGAAATGGCTGCCTTGTTTAACAGATGTGCCAAAAACCACTTTTATTTTACTCTTTTGAGTTATCCTTTAGTGGGTTTGCATCTTTTTAGCTATTTAGAGTGCACTGTACAAGAAAATGTTTTATTTCAGCTTTGCACTGAAGCAGGCAGTTTTTGTGGGGTAGGGACCGGCACTGTGCAGTGATGGAACCTTTGTTTTTAAACAATGAAAGGCATTGCTTGAAAGACTTGAATGAAAAGATTGGTAGTCAGACTGAAGTATTAGATTGTGAAAAGACCTACAATAGAATAAGGCACATACATTTATTTATTTAGATTTTGCTCACACCTTTTTCAGTAGTAGCTCAGGGTGAGTTACATTCAGGTACTCTGGATATTTCTCTGTCCCAGGAGGGCTCACAATCTAAGTTTGTACCTGAGGCAATGGAGGGTTAAATGACTTGCCCAAGATCACAAGGAGCAGCAGTGGGATTTGAACCAGCCACCTCTGGATTACAAGATGTTCTAACCACTAAGCCACTCCTCCACTATAGCAACATTCCATGTAGAATCTCAAATAGTAGCAACATTCCAGAATCTCAAAAAGTGGCAACATTCCATGTAGACTCTTCAATAGTAGCAACATTCCATATATTTATTTAGATTTTGCTCACACCTTTTTCAGTAGTAGCTCAAGGTGAGTTACATTCAGGTACACTGGATATTTCTCTGTCCCAGGAGGGCTCACAATCTAAGTTTGTACCTGAGGCAATGGAGGGTTAAGTGACTTGCCCAAGATCACAAAGAGCAGCAGTGGGATTTGAACTGGCTATCTCTGGATTGCAAGACCAGTGCTCTAACCACTAGGCCACTCCTCCACTCCAGAATCTAGCTATTCTTTGGGGTTCTACATGGAATGTCGCTACTCTTTGAGATTCTGCATGAAATCTTGTCACTCTTTAGGATTCCAGAATCTTATTTAGATTTTGCTTACACCTTTTTCAGTAGTAGCTCAAGGTGAGTTACATTCAGGTACTCTGGATATTTCTCTGTCCCAGAAAGGCTCACAATCTAAGTTTGTACCTGAGGCAATGGAGGGTTAAGTGACTTGCCCAAGATCACAAGGAGCAGCAGTGGGATTTGAACCAGCCACCTCTGGATTGCAAGACCGGTGCTGTAACCACTAGGCCACTCCCGCACTCCACTGTTACATTGTTAGGAATAGTAAAAAATTACCACCCACCCCAGGTTAGTTGGCAATCAGAACCAGGAAGTGTGGAAACTACGATACAGTGTTTCTAAATTCTCCAGGATACAATGATGCTTTATAATCTCAGAAATATATTTGTACTGCTTTAAAGAGGAGTTCCGAGCAGTCTGATTTTTACTGGATTTTTACGACACAAGTAATTTATTTATTTATTTATTTTATTGCATTTGTATCCCACATTTTCCCACCTATTTGCGGGCTCAGTGTGGCTTACAATACATTGTGAATGATGGAAATACAATGTGTTACAGTACGATTATGGGTTACATTGTGAGGAGTTATGGGAAGACAAAGTCAAGTCAAAACATCGTTAGGGGCGTAGAAACAATGGAATGTTACAATGGGGAAAAGATAGGGCGATAGAACAATAGCAAGAGAACATTAGGGTATATCAATTTTATATGTGGGTGGAGTTTTAAGTGTGGTGAAAATACAGGGTAAGAGAATTCAGAAGAGAGTGTATTGATGTATTTCTATTAGTGTGTTTGGACTTCATGTGTTGTGATCCTTGCAATAAATTTTCTCAAGGAGATAAGTCTTCAATCGTTTGCGGAAGTCGGTTAATTCGTAGATCGTTTTCAGGTTGCTTGGTAGTGTATTCCAGAGTTACGTGCTCGTATACGAGAAGGTTGATGCGTGTAGTACTTCGTATTTTATGCCTTTGCAGTTAGGGAAGTGGAGATTGAGGAAAGTTCGGGATGATCTTTTAGCGTTTCTGGGTGGCAGGTCTATTAAATCAGACATGTATGCAGGGGCTTCACCGTGAATGATTTTGTGAACTAAGGTGCATACTTTAAAGGTGATACTTTCCTTGAATAGGAGCCAGTGTAGTTTCTCACGTAAGGGTTTTGCACTTTCGTATTTTGGTTTTCCGAAGATGAGTCTGGCTGCTGTATTCTGGGCTGTCTGAAGTTTCCTCAGTATTTGCTGTTTGCAGCCTGCGTATAGTGAGTTGCAGTAGTCCAGATGACTGAGTACGAGTGATTGCACTAGGCTGCGGAAGACAGATCTTGGAAAGAATGGTCTTATTCTTTTCAGTTTCCACATGGAGTAGAACATCTTTTTGGTTGTGTTGTTCGCGTGAGTCTCAAGTGTTAGGTGGCGGTCGATAGTGACTCCAAGGATTTTTAAAGATTCTGAGATTGGCAGATTTAGTTTAGGTGTATTAATAGCGGTGAATTTATTCGTGTTGTATTGGGATATAACATTGTGTGTGTAGATTTCTCTACGCACTAACTTTGAGATCTTTTCAGAAACTAAATGAAAACCATCTGGCCAATATTAAAAGCGATTTAAGCAGGCAGGAGAGGCTCCTGTCAGCTTAAATTGCCTGTCAGCGTCTCCCCCCCCCCCCCCCAAAAAAAAAAAAAAACCAGATTTGGCAGCACTAAAGCAGGCAATGCCACTGAATATTGCTTCTGACCGCCGCCAAAAAAAAAGTGGGCAGGTCAGGGGGTGTTACAGGGGGCAGCATTAGAGAGGATCCTGGGGGTTATGCGGGTGCCAACAATTATTTGGTGCTGGCACTCGCATAGCTAAGCTGCCTAATTTAGAACAGCTCAGAAGCTGTCCTAAATCAGGCCGCTTAGCTTTGCGGGGGTCGGCATTGAATATCGGACGGCACCCGCATAAACTTGTATCTTCAAGCAGTGGCGTAGCAACGGGGGGGGGGGGGGGCACGGAAGCCTGGGCCTCCCCAAACTGGATCTGTACCCCTGGCTTGGCTGGTGGGGGTCCACAACACCCGCCAGCTGAAGCGTTTTTTTCCAGCGCTGGTCTCGGCGCCACCACATTTAATTGCCCTGCTCTCTCTTCCCCCTCGTATCCGGCACGCTGCATGCTGGACGTGACATGAGGGGAGGAGAGAGATCAGGGCAGGAAATTCGGTGGCACCAGAGACCAGCACTGGAAAACGTGCTTCAGCTAGTGGGGGTTGGGGACCCCTGCCAGCCAAGGTATGTGCAGTGGGGGGGGGGAGGCAGACCAAAATGTGCCCCCCTCCCTTTGGGCTCTGGCCCCCTTCCACATTGAGTTCCCTGATTTCCCCCCCCCCCCCCCCCCCCCCACACACACACACTCCAACCTACACCATGAAGAAGACCCCCAACCCTCCAGGCCTACTTTTGTTCCCTAGTGGTCCAGTGGGGCGTTGGGGCTAGGAGCGAATCCCCCTTGCAGCTGATGTACCAAATTGGTTCTGTTACCTCTCGCTTATTATCAGCTGGAACCTGCATAAGTTCTGGAAGCCAGCCAGTCTGGCCAAAATTATTACTACTACTGCTTTCATTTCTATAGCGCTACTACAGCCCAGCACTGAATATTAAGGGGGCTGGCGACAATCGGCATTTTAAACGCTGATCACCACCAGCTGAATATTGACTGACGTATTTGCCAAATCTTTCCTTTCCCTTCCACTGTCTCCCTGTTTTGCATTTCAGTATTTCTTGTTTTGTGTAATGGCTGACTTGCACTAGAAGTCAGGGGATTAAACCAGTAGTTCCCAAACCTGGTCCTGGAGGGGCCCCAGCCAGTTTTTCAGGATATACACAATGAATATTCAATATAGATCTGCATGCACTGCCTCCAGTACATGCAAAATCTCTTTCATGAAGATTCATTTCGGAAATCCTAAAAAACCTAACTGGCATGAGAGGAGAGAAAATCAAGGCAACGGCTCAAGTATCTTGGAGAGGAAGGGTAGGAGGGAAACAGGGCGGTAGTTGGAGGGACAGGTGCATGTAAGGAACCCTTCAAAGACGTGCTCGTTAATTTTTCAGGATTTTCCCCCCTTCTACCCTTCCACTAACCATGAATAGATAGTCCTAAACTCTCTCCTTTGTGCTGCAGGATCAGGTTTGGGAACCACTGGATTAAACTGAAATTATAAACTTGTTAGGAAATTCCAAGGGTCTTGTTCGGCAGTTAATCCTTATTTTCTCAGGCAACCATAACCACTACCTTCCCCCCTTCACCCCCCCCCCCCCAGCACAACCACCAATTAGAACACACCCACAGCATGTTTTATTTATAGATTTAACAGAGTTTAATTCTTATATGTAAATTTAAACATGTGACATCTAAGCCTGAACCATCCCAATCCTTCCATTTGTTCACCTCCCCATCACTCTTCGCTGTCGTCGGTCTACTGTAAGCCAAACCACCCAGATCTGCACCCATCTCTGTTACTCTCCAGCCAATGTGCTAGTCAGTTTCCTAAGTGCTCCTTGCTAACACCACCTTTCAGGTGTATAAAGCTTGGTTACCCACCATCCACAGTGCCAAAACGTAACACTCCTCCCTCCTACACACACATACGCTTGCAAAAACCACTCTGGTCACCGCCCAGCTGTGACAACCCTCACACCAACCCCAAACTGGCCTAATGCTAGTCTACAAATGTCCTTAGCCCCACACCGTTCACTAACTAGGGAGGGAGGGGGAACACTTTGCTGGTCTGGTTTTTACCCCCTCCAATCTTATCCCTGTGAGCTCTACCCTAGAGAGCTGCACGGGAGTGGGGATGGCAGGATTACTGCAGGTGCCCCTCCAGGTCTGTGGGGATCCCTCAGGGGGAACAAGCAAAGAGCCCTGTTTACTAAGCCGCGTTATAGCCGCGTTAGCATCTTTAACACATGTTAACCATGTACACGTGTTAACCGTGAACGCGCCTACAATATCTCTAATTGTAGGCGCATTAAAAATGTTAATGCGTGGCTTATAAATTATTCCGGTTCAGGGCCGGGATCCAAGATGGCACAGTAGCGAGTTCCTGCACCGGACGCCCAGATTCGCGCTCTGAGTTAAAGATTCCTGGACCCCTTGTGAGATGGGGAAACGGAGAGGAAAAGTAAGGGAGTGTCCCTGCTGGTACTCACCTTTCCCAGCAATCGACCTTGGAGCGCTTCGGGGTAACGACAGGACCCAGACAAGTTTCTTCACCCGCTACCGGTGCCGACCTGTCTGAGTTGGCCGGCAGTGTAGATGGGGTTTCTTTGAGCCCCGTCGAGCGTGCGACTCCCCCACAGCCGGGAGGAGGAGGAGGCAAGGAAGCAGTGCCTGTAGTTCGGCTTCCAGAAGGGGAGCCGAATATATACAGGGAGGGAACCTGGCCATGCTAGATGAAGTGGTGGAGAGTGATCTGGTAGGAAAACAAGCTTTAAATCCTTAAACCCCCTCCCTCCTGTTCTTTCATTGGGGTCTGTAAGTAAACCAGCCGTAGTGACATTGGAGTCACTCTGGGACTTGACTTTCAATTTGCATTCTTCCCCCCAAGCTTTAACTAAAAAATACTACAGGTATCAAGGTTTTGTCCGAGGCAGTCCTAATTCAAGAGCAAATAAATGCCCAACAGTTTTCTGGAGTGAAACAACGTGAAGGAAATTTGTATAAGCTGGAGAAATTGAATCAAGTCTCAATTAAGGAAAGGAATTTTACCTTATGTAGAACAGAATATTTGGAAAATCAATCCAAGAAACTTAATTTGAGGCTAACCATTGATATCACCAGTAGAAATGGTTAAAAAATACTTGGATGAAGTTCTGGGGATGCCGAGGGAATCACTACCTCCCATAGTACATGTGCAATATATTCAGAATAAAGTGGAGGAGTGGCCTAGTGGTTAGGGTGGTGGACTTTGGTCCTGGGGAACTGAGGAACTGAGTTCGATTCCTGGCACAGGCAGCTCCTTGTGACTCTGGGCAAGTCACTTAACCCTCCATTGCCCCATGTAAGCCGCATTGAGCCTGCCATGAGTGGGAAAGCGCAGGGTACAAATGTAACAAAAATAAAATAGATACTATTGGAGATTCTACATGGAATGTTGGTACTATTGGACATTCTACATGGAATGTTGCTATTCCACTAGCAACATTCCATGTAGAAGGCTGCGCAGGCTTCTGTTTCTGTGAGTCTGATGTCCTGCAGGTGATCTGCAAGGGCCGACTTCTACATGGGCAAATGTAACAAAAAAAAAATCACACATGGGAGATGGTATGAACTTAACATCCTTTTTGGAATCGTCATTAGAAGTTATTACCCAAAGAACTACTGCGGTGGTGTCGTTTGCTTTTGAAATGGATCGAGTTGCCGTTTTGAAACTTTTCTTCAGACACTTGGATTCTTCGTTCTTAGGATCTAAAATAAGAATTTACCCAGATTTGTCTAGCGAGACACAGAAGAGGCGCAAGGCCTTTTTGGCTATGCGTCAGAGAACTTTGGCTCTTGGGGCCAACTTCGTTCTCAAGTTTCCTTGTATATGCCGAATATTATTCCAGTCAAAAAATTTCCAATTTTTTGATCCTAAGCAATTAGAAGAATTTTTAGTTTCTAAGGAAGTAATGAATGTGAAAGTTAACTAACAGATGCACACTGAGTGATAGCTAGGGGGAATGAATGGGGTCTGCAGAAACTCCCGTGTTAATTATCTTAAATATGTATTATTAATAACATTATTTTATTTCCTTTTTCTTGGATCTATAATTCTTGAATTTCCTACTTATTAAGGTTGAAGGTGTTAAGTAAATTTCAACACAATGTTGTTAGAGATTTCTGTGGAAGATATTATTACAAACTAGTAGAAAAGGCCCGTTTCAGACACAAACGAAATGGGCGCTAGCAAGGTTTTCCTCGGAGTGTGTATGTTTTGAGAGAGTGTGTGTGTGCCTGGGGCCCCTCCCTCCCAACCACTTCCACTGCCCCCCCTCCCAACCAGTTCCAGTGTCCCCCCTTCGTCCATGTTCCAGGGTTGTCATCGTCCCCCCTCCCTCCGTTCCTCCGAGTTCCAGGGTTGTCCCCCCGTTTTTGTTGTTGTTTTTTTTTTTTTAGTTTTAGTACTTCCCTCTCGTCCCCCCTCCATCTGAATTCCAGACCCCCCCTCCGAGTTCCAGAGCCCTCCCTTCCGCTCTCTGAGTTCCAGACCCCACCTCCCAGCCTCCCTCCCTCTGATTTGCAGACCCCCCCCCTCTCTCCGAGTTCCAGATCCCACTTCGCTGCCTTCCTCCCTCCGATTTCTAGACCCCCCCCCCCCCGGGAGTTCCTGACCCCTGGACCCCCCTGCCATGACCCTCTCGAGCCCCCCTTCCCACCACCGTTGTGTACCTGTGCTGGCGGGGGGACCCCAACCCCCGCCAGCCGAAGTCCTGTTCTCAGCCGTGGAGCCGTGGACGAATGATGTGATTAAGTTTGAATCAGTTTGTGTTCATGCGTCCGACGTCAGACGCACACAAACAGATCCAACTTGATCACGTCATTCGTCCATGCCTCGAATTACGGCATAATGGGTCCAGTGACGTCAGCTGGGGCTTCGGAGCCCAGCGAAGAAAGTTACCGACACAGGCAGGCAGGTTCGTAGAACGTTGGTGGTGAGAATTATATATATAGATTGCTATATCATCTCTGTTTGAGTTGTATTATAAAATAAATAAACAATTAAAATAAAAAATAATAAAAAAGAAGTGCTAATGCGCCTTAGTAAACAGGGCCCAAAATTAGGGAATGATATACCAATATACTTAAACTAGTATAAAAGGCCCGTTTCTGGAACGAATGAAACGGGCGCTAGCAAGGTTTTCCTGGGAGTGTGTATGTTTGAGAGAGAGAGCCAGAGTGAATGTGCGGGTGTGTGGCAGAGTGTGACTGTCTGTTTGACAGTGTGTGTGTGAGAATGAGAGTGTGTGACAGGGCCCCCTCCCCTGTTCCTAATGCCCCTCACCCTCCCCTCCTTTTCCTCCTCCTTCCCACACTTTGGGTTCCTTAAGGCTTTCAAAAGTCTATGTACCCCCGTGGCCCTAACGCCCAGTATCCGGATACCCCACCACTTTCATCCTCACCCCTCCCCCAAGATGTAATACTTTCACGTCCTTCATTTTTTTAAAAAAGTGACCTATGTACCCTGTGTACAAATGCCCGGCATTCAGATTGTGTTCCTGTCGTAAATTTTAATTTCTTTCATTCATTCAGAACTTGCCCCCCTCCCTGAACACTTTTGGTTCCTTCAGTCTTTTAAAACTCTCCTATGTACCCTGTGTGCTAATGGCCAGCATTGAGATTGTTTTCCTGTCCCAAATTTGCATGTCTTTCAGTCATTCACAACTCCCCCCCCCCCCCCCCCTTCTCCAGTTTAACACTTTCGTTTCCTTCAGTCTTTTAAAACTCTCCTATCTACCCTTTGTCCTAATGGCCAGCACTCAGATTGTTTTGCTTTGCCAAATTGTCTGTCACTGATGTCAGTGCGTGCCTGCCTAGCAGACCACTTCCAGCAGGCATGGTCCCAGGCACATCCTGTTGGAGGTGAGAATTATTATATAAGATAAGAAAATATAAAAAAGAAAAGGAAGGGGGAGGAGAATGCAGAATAATCCTGTTAACAGGAGAATTTAAACGCAGTCATCAAGGAAAGCCTCTGTACTGAAGTTTGAGCTACGGATGTTCTGTCCTTTCACCAGTACCTCTAACATTTCTTTTTTGTTTGAGAATATCTTTGGGCTGCAAAATTCAAAATAATGCTTTAATCCGGTAGCTTCTGAATGAATTCTTTTGAAAGCAGGTCTATCGTGATCCAGCTGCTACTAACATATGTCCTAATTCCTTTGCTTCTAGTTCCTCATTGTCCCAGCTATTGTGGGTAGCGCACTCCTCCATCGACTGTCGGATGATCGATGGGAAAAGATAACGGCTTGCATTTATGGAATGGGTCTCTGTGCCCTTTTCATTGTTTCTACTGTATTCCATATTGTTTCGTGGAAAAAGAGTCACCTAAGGTAAACCATCCTATCCTAGCAGGGTGTGTATGTAGTAGGACCTAGGGATCCTTTTACTAAGGTGTGCTGAAAAACGGCTTGCGGGTTTTGGGCGCACGCTGATCCGTTTTTCAGCGTGCCTATAAAACATGCCTTTTTTTTTAAATGTTTGCCGAAAATGGACGTGCGGCAAAATCAAAATTGCTGCGCATCCATTTTGGGTCTGCGACCTTACCGCCAGCCATTGAACTAGCGGTAGTGTCTCGCACGGTATCCGGGCGGTAATGACCTACACGCACCAAATGCCACTTGGCGTGCGTCGATACACACGTCCGAAAATAGAAATTATTTTTCGGACGCACGCCAAAAATTAAATTACCACAAGAGCCACACGGTAACTCCATTTTGGCGCACATTGGTCGCGTGTAAACGCTTACACAGCTTAGTAAAAGGACCCCTTACTATCCTTGCAGATAGGTCAAATATAAAGTGATAGGTCTTGGGTGTTTTAAATGCATTTTCATAACAATTTATTTATGTTTTAGTTTGTAGAGAAAAATAATTTCTGAAATTTTTTTTCTTTAATCTTTCTCATTAGGACAATGGAGCATTGTTTTCACATGTGTGACAGAATGGTGATCTATGTCTTTATTGCTGCATCCTACGCACCCTGGTAAGAAATAAATTCTGCTCGTCAGGCAACAGATATATAGGAGTAAATATTCAGCGGTCCAGCAATAGGGGTGGGAAGTTGTTTGCAACAATATGGGAAATGTCAAGGACGTATCCCATGTCATTATCAAAAGGAAAACAATCAGAAAAAAAAAACCCACAAAAATTTGCATTTTATCATTTGCCGATAATAACGCCCAGTCTTTGCAAATAGTGCAAGAGGGCATCCACTGTGCGTGTGTGAACCAGAACGATTGCACCCTCTGTGTATTTAGGCCTGGATTCTATATATGGTGCATGAAAAATCAATGCAGAAAATATTTACGCCGAGGCGTATTCTGTAAACCACACCTAGATTTAGGCACGGTTTACAGAATACACCTAGCCGGTTTATAGAATTTATTTGTAGCATTTGTATCCCACATTTTCCCACCTATTTGCAGGCTCAATGTGGCTTACATTTGCCGTAATGGCGGTTGCCATTTCCGGGTAACAGAATTGCAAAAGGTATTGCGTTGAGGTGTTTACATACATACATGGTAACATAGAATATACCTAGTGGCCATGCCTGCGCCTATCTCTAAGCACGTCCATTTACACCAAGTAAAACTTGGTATAAATACTGGTATCTAAGTTAGGCGCAGAGCAGGAGTAGCCTATAACCCTGCGTGTAGTATTTTGGAATGCCCACAGTCTGCTCATTCCACACCCATGGCCATGCCCCCTTTTTGGCAGCATGCATTAGAATTTATATGCACCACTTTACAGAATATGCCCAGCAAGTTGTGTGTGTAAATTTTAATTAATACCAATTAGTAATGATAATTGCTTAAGTGCCAATTAGCACTGCTTGGCTTGTTAAGTAATTTTTTTTTAATTGTTGAGGTTAGTCTTTACTACTACTATTTATCATTTCTATAGCGCTACTAGATGTACGCATCACTGTACACTTGAACATGAAGAGACAGTCCCTGCTCGAAAAAGCTTACAATCTAATCAGGACAGACAAACATGACAAATAAGGGATAATCCCAAAGAGTAGCAAGATTCCAGAATCCCAAAAAGTAGCAAGATTCTCTGCCGAATCCTAAAGAGTAGCAAGATTCCAGAATCCCAGAGAGTAGCAAGATTCTGTGTAGAATCCTATAGCGTAGCAAGATTCCAGAATCCCAAAGAGTAGCAACATTCTGTGCAGAATCCTAAAGAGCAGCAAGATTCTGTGCAGAATCCTAAAGACTAGCAAGATTCCAGAATCCCAAAGAGTAGCAAGATTCTGTGCAGTATCCTAAAGACTAGCAAGATTCTGTGCAGAATCCCAAAGAGTAGCAAGATTCTGTGCAGTATCCTAAAGACTAGCAAGATTCTGTGCAGAATCCCAAAGAGTAGCAAGATTCTGTGCAGAATCCTAAAGACTAGCAAGATTCCGGAATCCCAAAGAGTAGTATTACTACTCTTAGTACTTATCGTTTCTATAGTGCTACTGGACATACACCTCGCTGCACACTTGAACATGAAGAGACAGTCTAATCAGGACAAACAAAACAGAACAAATAAGGGATAAGGGAATTAATAAGGTGGGAAAGATGAAACATACAAGGGTACTGTACAAGTGAATAGGGGTTAGGAGTTAAGTCTTCATATGACTGTTGTTTAAGCTGATTTTATCTTTTAGTCAGCGTGAAAATTCTGTCTGTTTTCTATCCTATTTTAGGTGGAGTTCTAAAAAGTTTTAATTTGTTTATTTTATTGCGTTACATATTACGTGAACCTTTCTGATTTGCCAAGCAATAAGTGACGGTATAGTAAAATAAATGATAAATTGAATGTGAAAATCCAGAATATGACCGGATTTCAATTTCAGTCACACTGTATAGAATTTGTGGGATAGTGCGCACTCAGGGACCCTTTTACAAAGTCATGGGAGGGCTAACACGCAGGTAGCGCGCACCAAATCAGCAGTACTGCCGGGGTAGCACGTGCACCTGGCGGTAATTCCGAGTTTGGTGCTCGCCAAATCCAGCAGTAGAAAATATGTTTCTATTTTCTACCGTGGGGGGGGGGGGGGGCGTTTCTGGTGGTAATCAGCAGCGGGGGAAAAGGGCCCTGTAGTAGTGGCGGGGCCCATTTTTACCGCAGCAGGTAAAAAGCTCCTTAAAAAAAAATGGCCATGCGGGAGGAGCACTTACCGCCACCCATTGAGGTGGCGGTAAGGGTTCCTTTTAGTAACCCAGTGGTAATCGAGCAGTGCGTGGTGATGCCCGATTATCGCCGGGTCAGCGCTACACTATTACATTTTTTAAAATATATTTTCCAGCACGCCAGTAGTGGCGAACGCTCGAGCCGGAACTGCTGCCGGCAGCCGCATTAGGTCAGCAGTAGTTCCGGGATAAGAGTGCGGTAAGCCTATGATGGGCTTTACCGATGCTTTGTAAAAGGGCCCCTCAGAATGATATGCGGTCGTTCACCTGCTATGGGACAACGCATAAAGATAGGACTAACTTGTATATGGTCCTATTTATGCGGTGACCATGTCCAGTTAAGTGCTGAATATCAGCACTTAACTAGCCAAGGGGCAACTCCGTCCCCAGAATGCCCCCATAATAACCGATTTTGCTTTCAGAGCTAACCAGTACTTTTCAGCGGCACCAACCTGCCAGGAGCTGTTTCTGGCTAGTTAAGTCGCTTTGAATATTGACCCCTATGTGCATAAACGTGTGCCACACCCTGTCCCAGCCCACCTTTTATAGATATTTGACTGTGTAACTACTTATCCAGGTACAATTATTCTGTTCTCCAGAGTGTCAAAAATAAATTAAATAAACAATCTGTCAGCATTACGTTACATTAGAACATTTAGCAAGAGCTTGGTGCAGTTTACATTCAAGAGCTAGACACAGCTTAGGAGCTAAACAGTTTCTTAACACAGATCACTGTATCTACAACGCAAACGTCTGAAATTAAGTTTGGGTTTTTTTGTTTTTTTTTAAACCTGCAAAACAACTTTATAATATGAAACCTTTAGCTCAATTGGAAATGAGTTCCACCAGGGGCAGACTGACGGTGATCTGGACATAGGGCTGCTGAGAGGGGGGAGGGGGTGAGGGGCAAGATTTCCCGAGCCCGGCCTCCAAGGGGGCCGGACTCCAGGGTCTCTCTCTCTTCTACTCCTGTGTGCCGGGACCCGGGTGTTTGCATTAACACAGTAACCTGGGTCCCAGCATACGGGAGCAGGAGAATGACAGACCAAGGGAGGAGCAGACGCAGGAAGGTAAGGGAGTGGGGGGGAGGGGGGCGGGATGTGGGTGGTGGCAGCTGCTGCGGTGGACTTGCCCTAGGCCTGTCTCTCGGCAGCCCGGTCTGGCCCTCAGGCAATGGTCGTTGGCCCCTAACCATCTTTCAAAATTGATTAAATTAGATAAGGCTGGGACAGAGTGAGTCCCTCAACTAGTGTGGGCCCTTGGGGCATTGATCAGTCAGCTCCTGAGTTCCACCATTTTGCTTCCTGATAGCCAGAAAATGATGTAAGCTTAGATTTATAAGCTACTTTACTCGAATTTGGGGAAAAAGAAGGTAAAAATAATGTTTAGCTAAACGTTCTCTCTATCTGGTAGCACTATTTAAATTGCACATGTGTTCTGAGGTTTGAGCATATAGAATAAAGACCACCAGAGTGCATATTTTATTTAGGCTGTCCTCCTATCACAGCCCAGAACAGGTTACGAAGAAACATACATAATCAAATAGGAACACAAAAACAAACAACACCTACATAAAACATAAAAACCTAGAAATGAAAGATAAGAATACAATTTGATAAAATGAAAGAATTTCACAAAAATCGCTCATCATTAAAATACAGCATCATCTATTTTCCTAAAAACTCATAACCCTTAATTAAAAAGTACAGTTTTAACATCTTTCCTAAACCCCAATAAGTCATCAGTAAATGTATAGAAGGGAGGAAGCTTATTCCAAGAAAAAGCAACCGAATAAGAAAATTCAGAAGAGCGAGCGCCTTCGAGATGAAAAGCCCTGGCCGAAGAAAGAACAAAGAATCTTTCCCCTTGGAAATGCAACATGCGATTTGGAACATATTTAGGGGTCCTTTTACCAAGCTGCGGGGAAAAAGGGCCCCGCGCTAGCGGCAGGGGCCGTATTTCTCGCACACCAGGGCCCTTTTTATCGCAGCAGGTGAGATGGTGGTAAGGGTATCACCGCTGCACAAGACATTTCTGGGGGTTTTGTTTTTCCCCCGGAAATGGCACATGCTCGGGGCAGAACTACCACCAGTAGTGGGCTGGTAGAAGACTCCCCCCCCCCCCCCCCCCCCCCCCCCCCCCCCCCCCCCCCCATAGAGATCTTATTCAAAAAATACTCAAGAGCTCCCGGGGGAGGGGGTCATGGATGGTGGAAAGATGTCGGATTGCAGTGAGGACAGGGGTTGGGAGTGAAAGAGAGCAGAAGAAATTTTTGGAGGAGACAGATTCTGCAATGTGATTTTTTTTTTTATTATTTTTTAAAAATTGTGATTAATTGTTTAATGCACTAGTCTCAGAGTTAACTGCAATGTGCAACCCTAGCTAGAACCCATTCCTACACATATAAACTAAATTTATTTTCCATTATTCCCCCTCCCCCCCCCCCCCCCCAAAAAAAAAAAAAATCAATTATGAAATCTTGTTTTCATATTGGGTGATGAATATAATAGCTACTACCTTTTTCTAGGTTAAACTTACGAGAGCTTGGACCTTTGGCATCTCATATGCGTTGGATTATATGGCTTATGGCCGCTGGAGGAACGGTCTATGTATTTCTTTACCATGAAAAGTAAGAAATAACTAGTTTGTCTTTAACCATGAAACTTTACAGAGATTGTTGTTCAGTAAATTGGCAAAAGAAAATCCTGTCCAAGGGTAAAAAATCTTTGTGTTTGTCTGTTTGATGCATTATTTAAACAATTATGAAGCAGTGTTACATTTGAACACATTCCAGATAACGGTGGATTGTTTTTCTCATGACTGGAAAAAAAGCTTCCACCCTCAAGAAGGTGTTAAGATTAAAAGTTCCATATATCTTCAAAATGTATCAGAACAGTCTTAATTACATATATCCCAAAATAGAGGTCTTGTGTTTTAATCATTTTATGATCCATAATTAGCTAACCCATTCAATACAGAATGATTTCAGTTATCAGTGTAATGGTATCTGGATCCAGGAATGGTTTGTCGCCTCCCAAAATAAATCTCTCAATTGATCTTCTGGACCACAGAAACCATGTGGTTCTCTCAGCTTGCAGAACCACCCAAAATAGCTCCCAAATCCCTTACCAGAATAGCAGGGAGGATTTCTACATTGTCCACCCCTGGAAGGAGAAGCAAATTTAGTGGGAACTCTGTTGTCAATTATAAAAACTTCAGTTTCCTGTTGTTCAAAGCCAACTTATCCATCATAAGCCATAGAGCGCAGTCGAAACCAAATCTGCAGCCAAAAATCACTGCTTGATTTAGGCCAAAACTGCCCCGCCCCTGAAGTGTAGCAACCTCTGCTCCCTACTCCCTCCTCCTTGAACAATAACGACTATCCGCCTCCTCCTCCCTCCTCCTCCAATCTTAGTCTCTGGTGGTCTAGTGGCTAGTCGGGGCAGAAACGATCCCCAGTTGCTCCTGTCCATGCTTTCTCCGCTGTCAAAGTGGCTGCCAGAAGCACATCATTTTGAGATTGGAGCTGGCATGGGCAAGAGGAACTGGAGATCGCTCCTACCTGTACTGCTATGGATTTACAGCCTGTCTCACTGACACAGACTACTCAATAATTACTGTGGATTCTTTTGGATTCATATTAGGTAAATGAGACCTTTATTAGAGGTTCTAAAATCTACAATAATTAAGATATAAATCGTCTAACTAAAAGAAAGCTATAAGATAGATATATACATATTATACATACAACATCACTGGTCAGGAATTTCAGGCCCTTATCTCATCAGCTGCAAGGCCCGTTGCAGCGAAAGCCCGAAGTCTCCTTATGACAGGAACAAGTCTTTTCTGCACGATGCGTCCACCCACAGATGAGCCTCAAAGCTCTGCTGCAACAAGTCCCCCTTTTTATTAAGCTAAAGCTTATTTTCAGAGCCAAAGAAAATTACAGAATGCTTGAGAATAGGTGAACCAGCCATACTGTAGGAATGTGGTCACATGTTTCCAAGTCCAGGTGGCCAGTCTGAACTTCGAAAACAAGCTCCATCCTCCTCTTCACATACCAAATTAATTAGAGCTGTGTCTTATCTTCTGCATTGCAACTTATTTTCACACAATCAAAGTTAAACAAGGCCGACAGTCGCTCAAAAGAGCATGGTTCGGGATAAGGTATCTTTCAAAGATATCACCATAACAGGGAAGATAGAGTATCCTGATAGTGAGGTTGCAAAAGAGATTGTAGTAGATCGGGTATCTTTAAATAACAATAAAAGTCAGACAAAAGATTGCCAATTAATACTGTCAAGTACTAAGCATGATGTACTTAGGAACAACAAACATAGTTTGAAATGTCTATATGCGAATGCCAGGAGCCTAAGAAATAAGATGGGGGAGTTGGAATATATTGCACTAAATGAAAAATTAGATATAATAGGCATCTCTGAGACCTGGTGGAAGGAGGATAACCAGTGGGACACTGTCATACCGGGGTACAAATTATATCGTAGTGATAGGGTGAATCGGATTGGTGGAGGGGTAGCATTGTATATTAACGAGAGCCTTGAATCAAATAGATTGAAAATTCTGCAGGAAACAAACACTCCTTGGAATCACTGTGGATTGAAATTCCATGTGCAAAGGGGAAAGGATAGTGATAGGAGTGTACTACCGTCCGCCTGGCCAGGACGAACAGACGGATGCGGAAATGTTAAAGGAAATCAGGGACGCAAACAAACTGGGCAACACAATAATAATGGGGGATTTCAATTACCCGCATATAGACTGGGTTAATGTAACATCTGTACACGCAAGGGACATAAGATTTCTTGATGAAATCAAGGACAGCTTCATGGAACAGCTAGTTCAGGAGCCGACAAGAGAAGGAAAAATACTAGACTTAGTCCTTAGTGGTGCTCATGATCTAGTGCAGGGGGTAACGATACGAGGGCCGCTTGATAACAGTGATCATAATATGATCGGTTTGATATTGGCATTGAAGGAAGTGAAACTAGGAAATCAAGTACGCTAGCGTTTAACTATAGAAAAGGTGATTACGACAAAATGAGAAAAATGGTGAAAAAAAGACTGAAAGGAGCAGCTCGCAGAGTAAAAAAAACTTGCATCAGGCGTGGATGCTGTTTAAAAACACCATCCTGGAGGTTCAGGACAATATATTCCACGTATTAGAAAAAAGGGAAAAAAGACTAAACGTCAGCCGGCGTGGCTAAACAGTAAGATAAAGGAAATCATTAGAGCCAAAAACAATCCTTCAGAAAGTGGAGAAGAGAACCAACTGAAAGTAACAGGATAGATCATAAGGAATGCCAAGCCAAATGCAAAGCGGAGATAAGGAGGGCAAAAAAGGACTTTGAGAAGAAATTAGCGTTGGAAGCAAAAATACATAGTAAAAATTTTTTTAGATACATTAAAAGCAGGAAACCGGCCAAAGAGTCGGTTGGGCCGCTGGACGAAAATGGTGTTAAAGGGGCGATCAAGGAGGACAAAGCCGTAGCGGAGAAATTAAATGATTCTTTGCTTCGGTCTTCACCGAGGAGGATTTGGGGGGGACACCGGTGCCGGAAAGAATATTTGAAGCGGGGGAGTCGGAGAAACTAAACAAATTCTCTGTAACCTTGGAGGATGTAATGGGTCAGTTCAGCAAGCTGAAGAGTAGTAAATCACCGGGACCTGATGGTATTCATCCCAGAGTATTAATAGAACTAAAAAATGAACTTGCGGAGCTACTGTTAGAAATATGCAATCTGTCCCTAAAATCGAGTGTAGTACCGGAAGACTGGAGGGTAGCCAATGTTACTCCGATTTTTAAGAAGGGTTCCAGAGGAGATCCGGGAAATTATAGACCGGTGAGTCTGACGTCGGTGCCGGGCAAGATGGTGGAGGCTATTATTAAGAATAAAATTGCAGAGCATATACAAAAACATGGACTGATGAGACAAAGTCAGCACGGATTTAGTGAAGGGAAGTCTTGCCTCACCAATCTAATGCATTATTTTGAGGGGGTAAGCAAAACATGTGGACAATGGGGAGCCGGTTGATATTGTATATCTGGATTTTCAGAAGGCGTTTGACAAAGTGCCGCACGAAAGACTCCTGAAGAAATTGCAGAGTCATGGAATCGGAGGTAGGGTATTATTATGGATTAAGAACTGGTTGAAAGATAGGAAGCAGAGAGTAGGATTGCGTGGCCAGTATTCTCAGTGGAGGAGGGTAGTTAGTGGGGTCCCGCAGGGTCTGTGCTGGGTCCGTTGCTTTTTAATGTATTTATAAATGACCTAGAGATGGGAATAACTAGTGAGGTAATTAAATTCGCCGATGACACAAAATTATTCAGGGTCGTCAAGTCGCAGGAGGAATGTGAACGATTACAGGAGGACCTTGCGAGACTGGGAGAATGGGCGTGCAAGTGGCAGATGAAGTTCAATGTTGACAAGTGCAAAGTGATGCATGTGGGTAAGAGGAACCCGAATTATAGCTACGTCTTGCAAGGTTCCGCGTTAGGAGTTACGGATCAAGAAAGGGATCTGGGTGTCGTCGTCGATGATACGCTGAACCTTCTGCTCAGTGTGCTGCTGCGGCTAGGAAAGCGAATAGAATGTTGGGTGTTATTAGGAAGGGTATAGAGTCCAGGTGTGCGGATGTTATAATGCCGTTGTATCGCTCCATGGTGCGACCGCACCTGGAGTATTGTGTTCAGTACTGGTCTCCGTATCTCAAAAAAGATATAGTAGAATTGGAAAAGGTACAGCGAAGGGTGACGAAAATGATAGTGGGGATGGGACGACTTTCCTATGAAGAGAGGCTGAGAAGGCTAGGGCTTTTCAGCTTGGAGAAGAGACGGCTGAGGGGAGATATGATAGAAGTGTATAAAATAATGAGTGGAATGGATCGGGTGGATGTGAAGCGACTGTTCACGCTATCCAAAAATACTAGGACTAGAGGGCATGAGTTGAAGCTACAGTGTGGTAAATTTAAAACGAATCGGAGAAAATTTTTCTTCACCCAACGTGTAATTAGACTCTGGAATTCGTTGCCGGAGAACGTGGTACGGGCGGTTAGCTTGACGGAGTTTAAAAAGGGGTTAGATAGATTCCTAAAGGACAAGTCCATAGACCGCTATTAAATGGACTTGGAAAAATTCCGCATTTTTAGGTATAACTTGTCTGGAATGTTTTTACGTTTGGGGAGCGTGCCAGGTGCCCTTGACCTGGATTGGCCACTGTCGGTGACAGGATGCTGGGCTAGATGGACCTTTGGTCTTTCCCAGTATGGCACTACTTATGTACTTATGTACTTATTTTTAAACAGAATTACTTCTAATCACAAATACAGACCCCCAAGTGCACTCGTTAGTCAAGGCAGATAGAGTTGAAAAGCAATCTCTAAAATCCTTTTTATTACACTACCCCAACTAGCCACTAGATCACCAGAGACTAAGATGGGCACAGGGGGGTGGGTTGTGAGG
Organism: Microcaecilia unicolor; assembly: GCF_901765095.1. Taxonomy (NCBI): domain Eukaryota; kingdom Metazoa; phylum Chordata; class Amphibia; order Gymnophiona; family Siphonopidae; genus Microcaecilia; species Microcaecilia unicolor. Next base: position 324,624,141 of record NC_044036.1, on the reverse strand, counting down.
AAAGGGTTGGGCCCGTGCCTGCTCGGGGGACAGGGAATGCAGAGTTTGTTTCAGCTGAAAATGTAGTGGCATTTTCAGGCCGAAACCAAAATAAGGCTGAATTTGGGTTTCAGGTCAGTTTTGGTGCCATGACGGAAACCAAAATTTGGTTGGCCTCTAATAAGCTAGTTTGCAATCTTATAGATAATTCAGCCTGGTTACTGCCCATGTGAAACTCCCCTTCTTCAATGTAACAAAGAGCTGAATATCATCATCTGAGTGGTGGGCTATATAGCTAAGTTTTCAGTCGTACCTACTGGACTCGGGGGGGGGGGGGGGGGGAAGTATTAAACAGTGACAAAAGTTCCATCTCCATAAATAACCTCCGTTACTAAGATCTCTCGTTATTCTGTTATGTATTTTGTATAATTATAGATAGACTATGCCCTGTAAAAGAGAATGTACCTGTTATTAGAAGTCTATCAGCTAACCTCTTCAACACAGTTGAATCACTTGAAATAATTTACTTAATTTTCAAACAACTGTTTGTTTGTGTTTTTAGGTATAAGATCATTGAACTCCTCTTCTATTTAGCTATGGGATTTTCTCCTGCCTTGGTAGTAACGTCAATGGTAAGGAATTTATCAAACATAATCAAACTTTATGGATTTTTAGTTTGAAGAATTCCTTATGTTTGTTTTCTGTCTCTGCTTTGTAGAAGATAAGATACTTTAACTGCTTTATTAACAAATAATGTAAACCTTAGACATGCTTAAGTCATAGAAATATAGTAAATGAAGGCAGATGAAGACCATATGACATGTCTCACAGGTAGGCAACCTCGGTCCGTGAGGGCTGCAACCCAGTTGGATTTTCAGGATTTCCTCAATGAAAACCCAATGAAGACAGTGCAATCAATTATATCTCATACATATTCATTGCACCAATTACTTGAGTATCTTAATTCCAATTTAGTCACAATATAACCATTCAATTACAGTATATATGTAATGATGGAAATGCAGAGGGAGATATATAGAAATATGAAATAAAACAGACAGGGTTTCGCGTGGTTGAGATGTATGAGTGGTATGTATTTATGGTGAAGATAAAAGTTGGATTAAAATGATGATGTAAAATTGTTATAGACCTGTTGATATAGTAGTCACTGTGCCTTTGAATGAATGCATAGTCATTGGGAAAATACTGAAAAACCTCAAGGACCAAGATTGCCCTTCCATGCCATCTACCATCCCTTCCTGTCCCCTAGTGATCCTATGTACTTGTCCCAAGCTTTCTTGAATTCAGGTACACTTTTTGTCTCCAGTACCTCCACCAGGAGGCTGTTCCAAGAATTCACTGCCCTTTCCATGAAGAAGCATTTTCTCAGGTTACTTCTGAATCTGTCCCCTTTCATCTTCATCCTATGCCCGCTCATTCCAGCGTTTCCTTTCAATTGAGAGAGACTCACCTCCTACGGATTTATGCCACAGAGGTATTTAAACATCTCCTATTATACCTCCCCTCTCCTGCCTTTCTTCCAAAGTATACATCTTGCGTTCTTTAAGTCTGTCCCCATACGTTCCATGACAAAGACCATTGATCATTTTAGTTGAATCAACTCAAACCTGTTTATCTTTTAGAAGGTGCCGGGTCTTCAGAACTGTTCATATTCCTCGCTCTATGCACCCAAACACCGTTCTAGTTTTCCCTGTCACGTTCCCTCTTTTGTTCACAAAAGTTCTTCGCTGCCTAAACTGTACCATTCCTGTGGGTTTTTGCAGCCCAAATTCACGACCCTGCATCTTCCTTAACACTCGGCAATGATAAAGATTTTAGACCAGTCCTAGATTCAGCCAACCCTAACTTGAGGTATTTTGGGGACCTGTAGCATTCAAGTCAAGTTGACACTGTAACACCACTGTGGCAGTCCCATAGTTGATAGGACAGTCCCGCATGTGCTATGAAGACCTACCTCTTCAACAGAGCGTACCACAACGATCCGTTATTTGAACTTTAGTGCCTTATGCTTCAACTGTTACTCCGTATATGATCTTTTTATACCTAATGCTTTTTTCCCACTATGTTACTCATGTTCTTAACTAATTAGTATTGTATCTTTACTCTGTTATGGCGATTGCCATGCAGAATATTGTAAGCCAGATTGAGCCTGCAAATAGGTGGGTTAATGTGGGATACAAATGCAACAAATAAATAAATGACGACCATAACATGGGCATTTGTAGTGAGTCTCTTCCAATGCAGTCGATCCAGAGCAGCTGCAGTAAATTCATCCATGCAGAGGTAGAGCCTTTCTTCTTCAGCCTCAATTTACTTGTGCCAGGTCTTTCTTGGAGAACGTTTTACAACCTTCCAGCGAGGATGCATTTGGAGTAACCATCTTGGTAGTCGTGATGCCTCCATTCTCCAGACATGGCCAAACCAGTGGAGAAGTGATCTCTTCTTCCATTATTGTTGCAAATTTCTAGAATACTTTCATTGTATCAGTGATTGAGCAGTGAGATGCTGAGAATCATGCTCAATCATTTCATCTGGAACACTTCCAGCTTGTAGAAGTCGTCAACCAGCATTGTCCATGTTTCTGATGCATAGACTGCGATATTAAAAACTCTCATCTTGGTCTTCAGTGTAACACTGTGCTTCTTCCACAGGCACCATTTTAGACCAGTAAAGGCCGCTTGGGCTTTACCAATTCTGACTGCAATATTGAATTTGCAGCAACTTTTGATACTGAAATCACTGCTCTAGATATTTATGTTTAAATCTTTTTTTATTAGCAGAAATATAACAACAATTCAATTAGGTATACAAGTGCAATAATTCCTACCAGTGGACTAAGAATCATTTAACAGTTTTAATTTTTCTCCCCCTCCCTCCCCCCTGCTACCCAGCTTACATCCCGTATCAATTCTATATTGCCAAACATTTTGAGTGATAACAAAACAAATATACTGCAGAGCAAATAGGGATGCAACTTCCTCATCGTAATCACATTCTAGAAAAATTACTCTACTGAGATTAATCATCCCACCCTGCTACCCCTTGCCTTCCCCTTCCTCCCTTCATATTCCTTCTCTCACTCCCCCCCCCTCCCTCCCTCCCTAGCTCTGCTCTAGATATTTAAATTCCTTCTCCTGATCTATTGGTTCACCATAGACTAGCAAGCCCACGTTGAAATCGTCTGATATTATGGCACTTGGTTTTCTTTGCATTGATCTGTATCCCTAGTTTCCCTGCTCTTTCTATGATTATATCTAGCAGCTCTTGGACGTTGTATTCTGATTCTTCCACGAAAACAATATCATCGGCATATCCTGCATTGGTAAATGTCATGCCATGTGCACCACCTTCCATGCTCACAGCCAAACTTTGCTTCATGCAACAGTCAATGATCATACTGAATAGCGATGGTGACCACACATATCCTTGTCGTAACACCCATTTTGACAATGAATCCGTTGGATTTTTTTTGCCATGCACTTTTACTCTGTTGGGTGTAAAGCAGAAATAATTCAGACTAATTTATGTGGGATTCTAAAGTGCTTTCTTCATAGATTTCCTATAGACACACTGAAAGGCACTTATGAAGTCAGTGAATATTGCGATGGTTCTTTTTGCACATCTTTATCTTCTCTTCTAATGTTTGCCTAAGAGATTTGATCTATGCATCCTTGGCCTGGTCTAAAGCTACATTGACCTCTCTCTAGTGTTGATGTCACTATATTGGCTGTAGGCACTTTTCCAACAACTCCTAGCAGGCTTGATTTCCCTGTCATTCTCACATTGGTCTTACTGCCTTTTTGAAAGCATGGTACTAAGTCCGCTTGTTTCCAGTCCACGGGAACACATTTCTTTAGGCCGTACAGCAGAGAATAGTCTTGTGTAAGTGTCGACAACAATACTACGTCCTTTAAGACCTCTAAACAGGACTGGTCTGATCCAGCTGTTTGCCATTCTTGAGTCATTTGATGGCTTAAGAGATTTTAGTTGCTTCCTCATCATTCACGTTACCATCGGTTGCGTCTTCGTTTTGTAGATAACGGTTGAGTGTAGTTGGTAGGTCACGATTTAGCAGTGATTTTGAAGTGTCTGTCTTGACGTGCCTCAGCAGTGTTTTTGGTAACTTTTTGATAGGGCTTCATTTTGATTAACATTTTAATTACGATTAATCATGCGACTTAAAGGTATGTTTATTTATGTTCCCACTGGAAAATAAATAACATACAATTAATTGTAATTACAAATTTTAATCAAAATGTAGCCCTAAAAAAACTAAAGAATAAAAAGTAATGAAAATATAAGAAATACAAATTGAAAAATTAAAAAATTAAGGGGTCCTTTTACTAGGTTGCGGTAGGTACTGGGCTGTGGGAGCGTGGGCACGTGCAATTGCTGCGCACCAAGGCCACCGCGGCAGTAAAAACCCTATTTTTTTTAAATGGAGGTTGTAAATAGTCGTGCACTAATAAAAATAAATAATAATAAATTTAAAAAATTTGGTCCGTGGTCATTTACTGCCTGAGTCCTTACTGCCTCCTATTTAGTAGACGATAAAGGCTCACGCAATAACTGGGTGCTAATCGGGCAGCGCCAGGCATGCCTACTCCCTGCCCCCATACTAGAAAATACAAAATTATTTTGTAGCGTGGGAATGGTGTGTGGCAAAAACAAAACTAATGCCACACACCTGGCAGAGGTGCTGTTTTGCTACGTACTACTTGCACAGTAGCCCTACCCCCTTTTGGTAAAAGGGCCCCTAGCAATGCAAAATAGCTTCAGACAGCCTACTCAGAAAAGCAAGATTACTTTCCGATGAATTTTGGAGATTTGCAGATGGCTGGCTGCGCTTGCGTGTGAATGCTTCTAGCACTGATTTCAGTGGAAATGATCAAACACTACAAATGCCATACCAAAAGGTCTGCCTTCTTGGTGCTGGTTAACTTGGCAGTTTTGGGTCTCCGGTGTATGTAAATATATCACGCACATTCATTAGGGTGGTCCTAAAAACCCAACTGGCTCCGTGTCCCTGAGGGACAAGGTTGAGGGAGCTGCTGTAGAATAATGCCTCTTATTAAAAATATTAATGCGATATGGGCCCCTTTTACCAAGCTGCGGCAAAAGGGGGCCGGTTCTGGTGTCGCCGTGTGTTTTACACGTGCGCTGAGTCCCCCCTTTACCACAGCTGGTAAAAGGGAAGCCTACTTTCCTTTAGGAAATGGCCATTTGGCAAGTAAAGCACTCGCCGTGCAGCCATTTCAAGGGGGGGGAGGAGGGGGAGCCGCCCTTACTGCCACCCATTGAGGTGGCGGTAAGGGCTCCCGCGTTAACCCAGCAGTAACCGAGCAGCGCGTGGCACTGCCCGATTACCGCTGGGTATACTCCGGCTCTACAAAAATTAATAAACTTTTGTAGCCCCGGAAATGACAGCACGCTAGGGGTGGGAAGTACCGCCGGGCTGCTGCGGTAGCCCAGCGGTACTTCCTGTATAGCGATTGGTAAGCCCGCGTCAGGCCTTACCGCTGCTTAGTAAAAGGAACCCTATGTGACCAGGTAGATGAACATAATCTTCCCTTTTGCTTTTCAACAGAACAACACCGATGGAATTCATGAACTGGCCTGGGGAGGATTCATTTACTGTTTGGGAGTGGTCTTTTTCAAGAGCGATGGGATTATTCCTTTTGCCCATGCTATCTGGCCACCTGTTCGTAGCCCTAGCCGCTGCAGTGCACTATTACGCTATTTGGAAATACCTTTACAAAAGCCCTTCCACAGACCTTGTTCTGGCATTTATGAAAAACAAATCTGCAGGAGAGAACCCCGGTGACAGTATTATGTGACTTAAGTAAATTTGGGGGTAAATGGAGGGAAAAATCGCAAAGGAAAATGAGACCTGCACAAACCTCTCTTGTTTTCTGAACATAATTACTGTGAAGTGAGGGTGTGTGTTTGTTCTTTGTTGGAGAGGGGGCATGTTTTTCTTTTCCAAATAATTTGTGTCCCTGGCTTGCCCTTCACACAACAGGTAACCATGCTAAGACACTGTCCTATCAGGAAGAAAAAAAATCAATTCAGATTAACCCCGTGATGCTACCAGGGTCTCCTTTGGCATGCATCCTATTTCTTGCCATGAGATAATTCTGCAGTTGCTAATCCCTGAAAGGTTTATAAGAAACTCATGTTCAAAATTGGCTACCAGATGTTTACAAAGCAGAATGTTTTGTATTTGTAATTTAGTTTTACACTTTTCTATGAAATTCATTGTTACAAAATGAAGCTGAAATTCCTAATTGTGTTCATGGATGCAACAGCAGGTACCTGTTCTGTACTGCCATCCGGGAGCCATTTCAAAAAAAAAAAAAAAAATGCTTTCTTAACTAAAACGATAGGATCTGGTTTTACAGAAACTTTCCATTTTGTAGGTTTTTAAAAAAAAAAACAACTTAGTAAATTAATAGTATGGGTAACTGATACAGCTTATGTGCAGTCTTATTTTAGCAAAGAACAAGTACATTCCAAGTCACTTTTTTTACCTCGTGCAAAGTATCGAAATTGCCAATTTTTTTTAGAACCAAGTACCAAAGTCAAAACTAACCCTTTTTTTTTTTTTTTTTTTTGCCACACATTAATAGTCACATGGAACACTGTAGAGAGCTCTTCCAGTATTTACCAGAAGTGGTTCTCCAAACATTAGAAAACCTGATAGTATTGTATAAATGAGAGGTTTTTAGTGAACTCCAGTATTTTTTTTGATGCATAGTCAATTTTCTGTACCTTAACAGTATTAATGCAAAAGCCTAATTTTGGGTAAGTATCTGTATGAGAAAAATATTTCTTTCAGTGTAAAGGTAAGTTTTGGCAATTTCCTGAGCTGTATGTATTCACTGATGTACTGTATTTGGTGCTGAAATATGTAAACAGATATGTTTTTCACCAGTGTCTTGAGTATTTAAAACATAATGGTTTGTGACTTTTTTAAGAAATACTTCATAGCACCACCTACCTCCCTCCCCCCCCCCCCCCCCCCCCCCCCAACGTCCCATGATTTTAATAATTAGAAAGATAACGGACTACATGCTTAATATAAGTTTAGCCACTTTTTAATATTTTGCTGTTGATAGAAGGTTCTAGTTCTCTGAGTAGGAGTGAAGATTTGGAACAGAGATTATCAAAGTAGAAATGGAATTGTGACGGATTAGCCCATCCCATTTACAGATGAAATGTCTTATATTAAGATTAATTTTTTTTACATTCTTCTTATTTTTGTGTGTGTTTTTTGTTGCCTTTTTAAAATATTGTGATCCATTCATTGCCTCTACTTCAGACAGCAGTTTTTTTAAAACTTTGTTAAGGTTTATTTGTGGGTTTGTTTGTTTGTTTGTTTTGTTTTCCTTTTTCAATGCTGTAATTTCATGTAAATACCAGTGGGTAAACCAGACCTTAAATTATGGATGGGCCTATGAGCAGAATGGGTGGGCACAATTCCCTGGATTCTAAATGGGTCGCCCAAATTTGGGTGCGCAGGCAGATGCGCACGTAAACTAATTAGTTAACAAGCCATTAATCAGTTACTGACATTAACTGGCACTAATTGTACTTACATGCATCTGTCTTCACACTATTGTATAATGCCGTGCCCCCAAAGTGCCGCGTGGCCATGGGTGGGTCAAGGGCGTTCCAGAAACGTAAGCGCAGTGTTATAGAATGCCTGGGTTTAAAGGCCAGGTTTCAGCAGGCTTAAGTCCTCCCCATCCAAAGCTGGACACGGGAATTTGCGCTGAGCACTATTGTATGAAAGACGCTCAGCCAGGAAGTGCTTATCTAGAATACCACCTGGCACGGATCTTTCATAGCACCATTTACTGAATCTGGCCCAATGTCTACTCCTCAGCTCACCCTCTCTTCTTTGGCCCCACACCCCACCCCCACTCAATTTAAAATATTAAATACCTGAGCGGACAGGGATCGCCAAGCCCTGCAAAGCACCCAAAACTTCCTTCAGCAAGCTTGGCAATCATTGGCAGCTTTCCTGAGCCTCTTGATGCCAGCACCCATCACCTTCACTGAAACTAAGTATGTACTAAGTGCCAGTGTCGGGCAGCACAGAAAAGCTGCCGCTGACTGCTGAGCTGCACTGGAGGGAGTTCTGGGCAACTTCAGCTGGCAGGGCTTGGACATCCTCCACTGGCTTCTGCAAGGGTGTGCTGCTGCTGTTTGGGCCTGAGCCCAAAGTCAGGGCCGCCGATGGGGGAGGGGACAGGGAGGGCAAAAGGGCCCGGGGCCGTCTCTCTCTCTCCTGCTCCTGATGGGACCCAGGTGATCGTGTCCCAACAGGAGCAGGAGAGAGAGAACTCAGCAGGACCCCCTTGGAGGCTGGGGGGACCCAGAGGAGCAGACACTGCAGGTCTCCCTCCAGCACTGCTTTCACCCTGCCCATTGCTTGCCAAGTGACCGCTTTTCTTCTCAGGCCGCTCATGCTTGGTGTTGAAACCGAGCATGCGCTGAGAGAAAAAGCAGCTGCAGGGCCCAGGCAGTGTGAAGAGCAGCACTGGAGGACCTCGGGATCCCCACCAGCCAAGATATTTATTGCATTGCAGTTGCGGCAGCGGCGATCCTGAGGGGGGGCCGCAGCCCTGCCCCGGCGGTGCCTGCCCGGGCCCGGCTCAGTCTCTCGGCGGCCCTTCCCTCAAGTGTGAGGGCTTCTGCCCACCTATGGCTATGCCATGGGTAAATACTGCTCACGGGTGGGGGTGGGGTAGAGCAGAATCTTTGAAAACTAACAAGGATATCAAGTCAAATGCAGTATAATATTAGCAGGTGGAAGCAAAAAAAAAATGAAATTAAACTATGCAGAGCGTGGAAATAATTATCCATGTGTGTGAATCTCTTAAACATGTGGAGAGTAGTTTTTATAAAGAAGTATCCTTGTTGGATTCTCTTGCCATTCTAGAACAGCAGCGTAACAAATAAATGCACGCACCTGGATTGTGAAAGTGTAAGTGTATACCACAAAGTGTTTTATCATCTGTACACAACTGCGCTCCCCTGGCCATGTGAAACCCCCACCTACAAAGTATTGTCATATACTTACCAGAAACTGCTCATGTACATGCACATGTATTCACATGCATGTGTACACATGTTCTCGCTCTGTATAGAAATTACCCCCAGGGTGCCTGTAATTACCCACCTTTTCTTTTTCTCTATATGTTCAAATAACTCTGGAAACCACTAATCTCTGTTTGAACATATATGTATTGGTAACTTGAATTGTGTTTATCAGTGTCCTTCTGAGGTATGTTTCAAAGTACAGATGGAAAAATAAAAGGTTCATATGTGCTGAATTTTTATCATATGAGCTTGAATGTAACCAAACTGGAACGGATTAAACATTGCCGATGGGGGCAGCACTGCACCAAATGTGATTGGTTTGTTTGTTTTATATATATACTAGTAAAAAACCCCCGTTTCTGATGCAAATGAAACGGGGGCTAGCAATGTTTTCTTCTGTGTGCATGTGGGAGTGTGTGTGTCCCTGCCCTCTGGCCTCTCTCCCCTCCCCCCTCTGAGTCCTTCACTGTTACAGAGCCAGCGATTTGATTTCGTGCTCTGCTGTTTTCCTTCACTGACTGTGTTACAGAGAGGGCGGGGCAGACACTCATAGGGAAACCGGATATCTCGCCCCCTTCACACTTCCGGCTGGAGGCTTCATAGAACGTTGGTTTTGCCTTTTATATAGAGAGAGATTTTATTTTTGAAAGCATTTCACCCTTTTGGCTATAATTTTATACACTACAACTAAAAATTCAGGGGTAAATCAAAATATAGTTTATAGTTCTGGTATCTATATCTCAAAAAAAAAACTTTTTTGTTATGAATATGCAAAAACTTATTCTTACTGCTATAAACATTTGCATTTAAAATCCATGATCCAAACTAAGGAGTTGAAATGAGGGAATGTGATGCACTAAAGATAATCTCATAAATCAATCACTGAGACAGACTTTAACCTGAGGAATTTATTGCTGATAACAGAAGATTTGGTGAAACGTTTAATCTTTGGAGTTTGTAACAGGGGGAGTGGTGTCCGTCATGGGTTTTTTTTTCCTATAGCCCTGATCAAGGTTTGCTTTTGGATACCCCTGAATAAATGATAACATTTTGGCTTGTTTCAAGCAAGACACAAAAGGGGTTGCCCTGCTGCAAGCTGGAACTACACCGCCGGCCCAACGCGGTCGCTGGCAGTGGTTCCGCCTCCAGCACGCACCATTTCCAGTGCTGCTGGATTTTCTTTTTTAACTAGTAAAAAAGGCCCGTTTCTGACACAAATGAGATGGGCGCTTTTTCCTCGGAGTGTGTAGTTTGAGAAGAGTGTATGTGAGAGTGACTGTGTGTGAGAGAGACGTGAATGTGCAAGTGTGTGTGTGTGAGTGAGTGAGTCTGGGTGCGAGTGTGTCTGAGAGAGAGAGTCTGGGTGCGAGTGTGTCTGAGAGAGAGTGTGTGTGTGAGTGAGTGTGTGTGCAAGTGCGTATGTGAGACACAGTGTGAGAGAGAGAGAGAGTGTGTTTCACACAGATACAGTGTGTGCAAGAGAGAGAGTGTGTGTGAGAGACACAGACTCTGTGAGACTGAGTGTATGAGACCAAGAGTGTGTGAGTGACTGTGTGACACATAGAGAGTGAGTGTGATACAGTGTGTGAGAGACAGTGTGTGAGAGTGAGAGAGAGAAAGACATTGACTGTGAGAGAGACAGAGTGTGTGTGTGACAGAGATACCTCCCCCCCTCTCTCTCTGTCTGAGCGTTACTGTGCAGGACGCTGAGCTCTGGCTGTGCTTCAAGGAACTGACCAATCCTATTTAACAGAATGCACCTCCAACATTCTGAAGCTGAGAAACCTCGTGTGGTTGGTCACTTCTTCTTGTGAGGAACCCGGAAGTACGTGATGTCAATTCAGGAGATGGATACAGAGAGCAGGAATGCCTCAGCCATGTGCAGTCAGCTTCAGAATGTTGGAGGTGCGTTTTATTATATAGGATATATACTGTAGCGGGTTACCCGACGGTAATTGGCACTGCATGGTTACCGCCACCTCAGTGGGTGGTGATTAGCACCCCCCTCCCCAACATGGCCATGCTGTGATTGCCATGTGTTTTTTTTTTTTTTAATTTCAGACTTTTTACCCACTGTGGTAAAAAGGACCCTGGCACGCAGCAAAAACAGCTGCCGCCGCTACCGCGAGGCTCTTTTTACCACAGCTTCGTAAAGGGGCTCACAACTTTGGAAGCACAGTTTGATCTTTACCGATTTGAGAACATTTTTGAGGACTGCGATATTGCTGTTATAGACGGTGGTTAGGTCTCAGTGGTTGATTTATGAGATTATCTTTAGTGCATCACATTCCCTCATTTCACCTCCTCAGTTTGATAATGAATTTTAAATGCATATGTTTATCGCAGTATGAATAATTGCATATTCTATGAATGTAACAAACTTTTTATAGTTTTATACAGCCAGTATTTAAGCTAGGTGTTACTAGCGGAACAGAAGAAACAAATGCTTCTACTTTTTTTTTGTTACATTTGTACCCTGCGCTTTCCCACTCATGGCAGGCTCAATGCGGCTTACATGGGGCAATGGAGAGTTAAGTGACTTGCCCAGAGTCACAAGGAGCTGCCTGTGCCTGAAGTGGAAATCGAACTCAGTTCCCCAGGACCAAAGTCCACCACCCTAACTTTCTTTTTTTGATTAGAATTTTTACAAGATATTTTACATGAGAAATGTGAAATGTAGAAAGATTAAATCCAGAAACACTATAAAAGCAGCATCACTGAATATAATTATAGTAAAGCCTATGTTTACATCTCGAACAAAGGTTGAGAACAATCAAAATCTACACAAAAAAAGCAATACTTTCATAAATCTTAATAGGTAATTAAATCTATACCTCATTAGAGCCTTAACAATCTACAAACCCAATGATCGTCAATTATTCTCTTGACCGTGATCCAACAAATATCCCTTTCCAGATTAGAGGGGATCAAAAAATATAAATCTTTCCTTGATGATGTAACGGACCTCTATGGCGAAAACAAAAAATTCTTCTACCTTTCACCTGGAATGTTTTGTGACAGTGTTGCGATTATGAGAAAACTGGCATTGAGAAAAGTAATTTTATGTTAATGCGTTGTTTTTGGGGGGAGAATTTTGCTCATACATAAAGAGCGAGGCATTTTCAAAAAGTCTTTTTTTTTTTTGTTATACTATTAACCTTTCTGGTTGAGTGAACTAATCACAAAGGAAATGGCATTTTATAGAACGTCAAGTTAGCGATAACGCTTTAGCATAATTTTGGTTTCATAGAATCTGACAGGGAGCCACATTAGGACAAGGCAAAAAAACAGAATACTAGCAACCCTGCAGTCACACTAACAAGTCAAACACAGCAAGGGTGACAAATGATGGGAACAGCAGACGATTTCAATATATTGAAGCTTTATTGCAACATCTGAGACTTGACACGAGTCGTGTTTTCAGCCAAAAAAAGATCTTCCTCAGGAGTCTAAAATATATATGTGTAAAAAAATAAATGACAAAAAAATATTTAAAAACTGATCGAGAAAACATAATTATATCTTGACACAGTATAAATAAGTAAATAAAAGAAGATAGCTTAACACCATAATGGGATAAACAAAGAAATGAAATTGACAGATATACTACATAAGTATGTATAATATTATACAGAAATGGTGAATAATGTAACAGAATAAATTGTACAAGTGAAATTAAATAATTAAAGTAAAATATAGCCATATGATACACACAATATAGATTAATAATATTGCACAGAAATGGTGGATAATGTTACCATCTCAAGAAAGATATAGTAGAATTGGAAAAGGTGCAGCGAAAGGCGACTAAAATGATAGCGGGGATGGGACACCTTCCCTATGAAGAAAGACTAAGGAGGATAGGGCTATTCAGCTTGGAGAAGAGACGGCTGAGGGAGACCTGATAGAGATATATAAAAATAATGAGTGGAGTGGAACAGGTGGATGTGAAGCGTCTTTCACGCTTTCCAAAAGATACTAGGACTAGGGGGCATGCGATGAAACTACAGTGTAGTAAATTTAAAACAAATCGGAGAAATTTTCTTCACCCACGCGTAATTAAACTCTGGAATTCGTTGCCGGAGAACGTGGTGAGAGGCGGTTAGCTTAGCAGAGTTAAAAAAAAGGGTTGGACGGTTTCCTAAAGGGACAAAGTCCATAAACCACTACTAAAATGGACTTGGGGAAAAATCCACAATTCCAGGCATAACATGTATAGAATGTTTGTACGTTTGGGAACTTGCCAGTGCCCTTGGCCTGGATTGGCCGCTGTTGTGGACAGGATGCTGGGCTCGATGGACCCTTAGGTCTTTTCCCAGTGTGGCATTACTTATGTACGTATGTAGATGACCTCTATAAAATATATGTGATGTCTTGTACCTGAAAAAGGAGAGAATGGAGAGCATTTTAAAGCTTGGAAGTGTATCTGTATGTATTGTGTAAAAGGTGATTTAAAAAACGTATAAAAACTATATGTATAAGTGAAAGGGAGGAGCTACCCTGAGTAAATGGCGTCAAAACGTATATTCATTAGTCTTATGAAAGGAACATAAAATGTGGCGAATGTAAAAATAAAAGTCCAGACTCTTTATAGGTAAATGTTATAGAACCTCATTCTTCTCCCTTTTAAAGTAAGCATTTTTTTAAATTTAAAGGTGATATTTTAAAATTGATGAAACAATCTGGGAGTAGCGTGGAAACTAAACGAGTCCTCTAAATGCAAGTACGAACAAACTATTTTGTACTGATAATAATATGTAATTGAGCCGCAGCTAAGATTACAATATTATTGTATCTGCAACTGAGCTACATTAGAACATTATTTTGTAATGGCCAACTAATTAGACTGAAAACACTGGCTCATTGCAGAGATCACCAGAGCTGGGATTTGAACCTCTGGCTTAATGGTAAGACTATGGGGGCCTTTTTACTAAAATGTGCTTGAATTTGGGCTTAACGTGTGCTGGGATTTTACCACACTAAGCCCAGATTTAATGCAACACTTTCGGAAGGAGAGGGGTTTAAAATATTTTATTGAAGGTCATGGGCTATGTTATTAGCATGTGGTACCTACCTAGAGTTAACACAGGATGTACTTACCGCCTCCTATGTACGAGATACAAAGTACTCGCCATATTAACTCTGCAGTATTTAATCATAACACACTAGCTGCATAACCTGGGACCACCCATTCTCTGTCCATGACTCACCCCCTTTGAAAAATATGTGTTTAAAAATGCGAACATGTAGTTAGTATGCGTAAACAGGCAAAAAAAAATTGCAAAACATTTACAGTGGACTTGTGTAAATGGTGGGTTAAACTTAGCTATTGCAAATTTGGATGTAGCAAATGAGTAACAAGCAATTACTACCAATAATTGGGTACTAACAATCAATTACTGGTATTAATTGGCAAGTTTGAATGGACATCTTGCTAAGCGCTATTCTATAAAGATGCGTACATGATGTCCTTTAGTGTGCAATTGAAAATGGGGTGTGGCCATCGTGTAGGTAAGGTGCGTTTCACTAAGATGCATGCACTGCTATAGAATTCAGGGGGGGGGGGGGGGGGGGGGGGGGGGGAAATCCATGCCTAACATAGGCATAGGGATTTATACTAGGGTTTAGGGTGTTTAGAAATCCTTATGCTTAAAAGGTTGGCGTGGATCCTGGTAACTACTATCGCTGTTCTATAAAACAGGGCTTAAGGTCAAGAGCATCGTTCGTAGAATAGCACTTAGCGCACGTTATTTGGGCACCATTTACTGAATTTAGGCCATGTGCATTCCCATGGTAGCCTGTTTACTGTGCATTAAGGGGTCCTTTTACAAAGGCATGTTGAAAAAAAATGGCTTGCGGTAGCATAGGTGGCGAGTTGTGGCGCACGCACCGATCCATTTTTTAGGCGCGTCTGTAAAAATGGCCTTTTAAAAAAATTTCTGCCGAAAATGGACGTGCGGCGAAAAATAAAAATATTTTTGGATGTGTGTAAATGGGAAGGAATTCAAACATGCTTGGATAACACAAAGGAAATCCTGTTTAGAAGGCTGGACCTACTGAATCTTAGCGGGAGATTGGGTGGTGACGCCGGTACTGGAGAGTAAACCAATGCTGGGCGTACTTCTACGGTCTGCGCCCTGATCGTGGCTGAATAGATATGGATGGCTGAAGTGTAAATTTTAAGGGGCTTCGACATTAGCTGCAGAACTTTTAGTACAGGAACAGTGCCTGGGAAACATTGTCACGGAGTGTGCCCTGAGAAAGTCAGGACAAATCAAACTCAAGTATATGTATAAAAGTATTTCATACCATGTAAAATGAGTTTATCATCTTGTTGGGCAGACTGGATTGGACCGTACAGGTCTTTATCTGCCATCATTTTCTATGTTACTATGTTACCTCTTTGGGGTTCCACATGGAATGTTGCTACTAATTGGGATTCCAGAATCTTGTAACTCTTAGGATTCCAGAATCTTCAGAACTTTTGTGCAAGAACAGTGCTGGGGCAGATTTCGACGGTCCTGTGCCCTGAGAAAGGCAAGGACAAATCAAACTCAGGTATACATATAAAGTATCACATACCATGTAATGAGATTTATCTTATTGGCAGACCTAGGATGGTCCAGTCAGGGTCTTTTTCTGCCATCATTTACTATGTTACTATGTAAAAATGGAATTACCGCCCCAGTGCACATGGTAGCCGGGCCGGTATTTCCAAACTGATAAGCGTTAGACGCATGTAGGTGCCCAGGCGCCTTTGTTAGAAGGGCCCCGATGGCTTGTACACGGATAGCGGCCTTTTGGGTTGCAGGTCCTGGACTGTGGAATTCCCTGCCTGGCTATCTACGTTACTGTACTAATGCAGGACATTAAGAAGCTTCCGGATACTCTTTTTTTTTTTTTTTTTGTTCAGGCCTTTTAATATCTTGTGGTAAAACTTTTTAAGTTCCTGGCTGCTTGGGATACAGTGGGTATTGTTATTGTTTGTATTGTGTAAGAAATTGTGAATGTTATATTGTTACCCACTTAGGTTTAGGCGGGATATAAATTTTATAAATAAATTTGAGAATATAATGTATTTCTCTGATGAAACATCATTTTGTACATGTTTTGTTACTTTAACAAAATGAATGAAAAAGATTTGAACTAGAAAAAAAAAAAAATCAACTTTTGTACCCTTACATAGTGAAGTAATTTTGCTGCCAAGGTCAGTTATGTATTTGAATTCTGCTAACGAATCAGTTTGTTAAATATTAGTTATGTCTTATCAATGTGTCTAATGCTAATAAACAATGATCTGGCTCTTGTAACTGGCAGCTACTGCACAAAAGACTATTGTGAGATTTATTTACTTACTTTCAATATTAGCTCTTGTTGTTAATCTTTTGATGATGTATTTGATGCCAGGTGGAAAGCACCTACTTTGTTCAGCAGTTTCATAGTTTCTAATGTTTTTTTTTTACTTGGATTTGGAAATAGCCTGAATGTTTTACACTTGATGTACATTCTTTGAATTCTTCCTTTAACTACTGCCTCAATGGAGCATGTTAGAATTGAGAATATTAGCAGCCTCAGAGTTGCAGGGCTTTTATTGAGGGGGTACTTGGGGGTACTGAGTGCCGGCACCTTTTCCATTGTCTGCTAAAATTGACCCACGGACCCCAAGTTTTAATGAAAGGGCTCAGGCTCTACACACCAATTCTGCCTTGTCATAGATTCTGTGACTGGTTGCAGGGGGCCTGGCTATTGTGGGGTGGGTCCCTCAGTGATCACTCCACCCCTGAAGGGTGGCCTAGCATTTGAGTACCGGCACCTCATTTGCTAGAACAAACGCACTGGATAAAGGGACCCACGTGTGGGTGATCAGGCCTTTGTGACATCACTGATGAGGTTGGCTGTTAGCCATTGGTGGAATGAGGCATTATGACATCACATTATCAAAAGTGAGCCAAGTATAGAACAATCAAGCTAATTACAAGTTAACAGTAAAATAACATGTCTTAACAATAGCTCATGTTGATAAGCCCCCTAAATGAAAAAGAAATGCCTGTAGAAATCAAAATCACTGCTACATGTGATAAAAGCAGGGCTTTTTTTGAGGGGTACTTGGGGACTGAGTACCGGCACCTTTTCCATTGTCTGCTAAAATTGACCCACGGACCCCAAGTTTTAATGAAAAAGCTCAGGCCTACACACCAATTCTGCCTCGTCATAGATTCTGTGACTGGTTGCAGGGGGCCTGGCTATTGTGGGGTGGGTCCCTCAGTGATCACCCCCATCCCTGAAGGGTGGCCTGGCATTTGAGTACCAGCACCTTTTTCACTACAAAAAATGCATTGCAGAGTTGTAATGCAGAACATCATTGGGGGAAGACAATGTCACTTGGCCTAACAGTTAGTGCAGCAGGCTTCGAACCTGACAGCTTGGGTTCAATTCCCACTGCAGCTTCCTGTGACCTTGGGCAAGTCACTTAACCCTCCATTGCCCCAGGTACAAAAAGTTAAGATTGTGAGCCCTCGACAGAGAAAGTATCTGCATTTAATGTGTACAGTGTTGCATATGTCTAGTAGTGTTACAGAAATTATTAGTAAGGGGGCTTAGGTCAATCTCAGTTCCTCACTGTTGGACTACAGATAGTCAAGCCAAACCACACGAGGGTAGGTACACAAATTCCTACGAAAAGTAGAATCTGAGGAAAGGAGGAGTAGGCTCTTGAACAGCACTAGTGGGTGTCGTAGGTTAGGAACAATCTCTTTATTTAAATATACACCCGAGTCGAGTGAATATTTAGAGATTGTTCCTAACCTATGTCGCCCATAGTGTTGTTCAAGAGCCTACTCCTCCTACTCCCCGTTCCTCAGGACTACAGATAGTGCCACAAAATTGGGCCTTTTGCAAAGCCATAAGTGTAGCGGTGTACTGAGGTGAGGCGGTGG